>NW_026775573.1:54333436-55593936 GCF_030987335.1 Cornus florida | reverse complement strand
TCTAAAATAGGGAGTATGTTTATGTATGTGTAGTTGTTTGATTTTGAATCTAGATGCATGATTACTTGTTTTAATTCGGTCTAATAATGCATAAAGGCTTTAAATAAATATTTGGGATCATTTGCGATCCTTAAGCAGAAATCGCCGGAGCCGGAAAAGACAAAGGGCCACAAGAACCCGTCAACCGGTTTATGTAAACCGGTCGATGTAACCAGTTTGTGCAAATCGATGGACACCTACAGGAAAACAGTCGACTGGTTTGGCCCAGTGCAGGGTTTTCATGCCTAGGATGTGTTCGGGTTTATTTTAATAATTTTAAAGGACTGTAATTGACTCGATAAAGGACTGAAATGTATAATATACCTTAATATGCTAAGGTTTAGACATTATGAAATTTTAAATAACTCTTAAGTTGTTTAATGGATGATTTTATTGTTTTAAATTGTTTAAACAATTAAATGGATATTTAAAGGGGAGGTTTATACAATTTAATTGAGACATTAAATATTCATGATTAGAAACAAAAAGAGAAAATCTGAAAGGATAATTGTGTTATTTAAATAATAATTAGGTGATATTAAGGATATTAAGGTGATATTAATTAGGTAATAATTATTATTTACTTATAAATTTAAGGATAGAATTGTTATTTATTTTAAAATTAGAGTACAAACGTATAAAAATAATGTGCAAATATCACCTCTCTTTTTATATTTTTCCTATTTCTCAACATAGTTACTAAACTTACTACTAAATTGTTATACAACAATTCTAATTATTATTTACTTATAAATTTAAGGATAGAATTGTTATTTATTTTAAAATTAGAGTACAAACGTATAAAAATAATGTGCAAATATCACCTCTCTTTTTATATTTTTCCTATTTCTCAACAGAGTTACTAAACTTACTACTAAATTGTTATACAACAATTCTATTATTTACTTATAAATTTAAGGATAGAATTGTTATTTATTTTAAAATTAGAGTACAAACAGATAAAAATAAGGTGCAAATATCACCTCTCTTTTTATATTTTTCCTATTTCTCAACAGAGTTACTAAACTTACTACTAAATTGTTATACAACCATAAAATTTAGTCACGTGGATATTATGCTATTAGGAGAAAAATAAATGTCTTAAAGATCATGTGAGACAGAGAGATACATCTCCGCTCAAAATGCACATATAGCAATAATAATAATAATAATAAAATAAATAAATGATAGTTGGTGTTTTCGAAATGAGAAATTCAATTCTTGGGTGTTTTATGTTGCTTTCCATGGTTCCACCACACTGACGTTACAAAAATGATACTTCTTGGATGCTTTAAGTTGGAGGCCAACAATCCAGCAGCAATCACGGGTCTTACATTTTTGGTAGCTTTTCTTTCTTGGAGGCATCTGACGATTTCCACCACGGATCACGTGCCTCAAACGCTCACGGCCACTTAAAAATATAAGAAAGACATCACAAAACGGAGTTGTACCAAAACATTTGACTTTCTGAAAAGAATTGATCTAAATTATGATAATATTGAGGACGGTTACAAATGATGTTAACTCATTAACCCAACTTTTAACAAAAATATATATATATAGGAGCTAATATTATCGCTTTATAAATTTCCAAACGAATCTTTTTATTCATCTATATTGAGTTCTCCTCATTGAACAAAAAAGTATTAACCAAAAAATACATAACGAACAAAAAAGTATTAACCAAAAAATACATAACGAACAAAAAAGTATTACATATCGTGAACTGACTACTTGTATACTAGATACATATTGCTCATAAAAAAAATATCAAATACTCGTATACCAGATGCATATCGCTTATAAAATAAGTATCAAACATTCCAATTATATAATTTGTGGATTTGTAAATTTCCAAGGCCATGATTTCCAAATATACAGAATTATTTCATGATTTATTTGACTTTTTCTTTTATTTTATGTATATTAAATTTTTAAGAGAAAAGAGTCCCTGTCTCATTAAATTTCTCAACAGAGTTGTAACATAAAGGAGAACAGAAGTTCATCAAATAGAGTTGTAAGATTAAAGGAGAGAAGATGGATTAACCATTAAATAAAATAAAATAAAATAAGAAGTAGAGAAGAGAAGGAAGCACAATACAAGGGAAAGAAGGACAGTTAATTTAATTATTTTTGTTAATTAAAATAAAGAGTTGGAGTGTTAAAGAAAATTTATGGAGCGTTAATATCACTTCCCATATTATATATATATATATATCTTCTATTATTAGAGTGTGGGTTCCATTAATTTTTTGGGGGGTTCCACCGAACTAACGTGGCATCCAACTGGTAAGAAACCAACGTACATAATAATACAGTATAAATAAATAAATAAATAAGCAAATCTTATATTTATGGTGCAATATACTTTACTAGTGGTAGCTTGACTTGACAGTTGACTCTTTGTAACAAGAAAACATAATATTGGAGAGACTCTTCAGTCTTCACAACTATTCTCCCTCGCACCCTCTTTCTCAGCTTCTCTTCTAACTGCAGCAGAAAATAAAATGACTGAAACCTTGATCTCAGCTTCCCTTCAACTGCTGTTTGACCGCATCGCCTCTCAAGACTTCATAAACTTGTTGTCAGGCCGAAATGACGGTGATAGACTCCTAAAGAAGCTGAAGGCAACCTTGGGAGCCCTTGAAGCAGTGGTCAATGATGCGGAGGACAAGCAGTTCACTAGCCGAGCGGTGAAGGATTGGCTTGACGAGCTCAAAGATTCTGTGTACCATGCTGATGACTTACTAGATGAGATCGCCACCGAGGCCTTGCAAAGCAAGTTGAAGGCAGCGGAGTCATCAAAGGGCAGCAGGAATCAGGTACGGCACATTGTCTCCAAGCTTGCTTCTCCATTTCATGAAGGGATAGAGTCTAGGTTGGAGGAGATCATTGATACCCTGGATGATTTTGTCAAACAAAAAGACATCCTTGGTTTGAAAGGCGATGTTGAAAGGAAACATTCGCAAAGACAACAAACAACTTCTCTAGTAGATGAAATTGGTGTTGTGTACGGTAGGGATGATGACATAGAGAAGATAATTAATTTGTTGTTGTCTGATGAAGTAGTCACTAGCAATGATCATGAGATCCCTGTCATACCCATTGTGGGAATGGGTGGGGTGGGCAAGACAACCCTCGCCCAAGTTGCATACAATGATGCTAGGGTGATTCAGAGTTTTAAAATTAAAGCATGGGTTTGTGTTTCTGATGAATTTGATGTTTCTATGGTAACAAAGAAAATTGTTGAGGCTGTCACCGCATCAAGCAGTGACACCGGTGACTTAAATTTACTTCAAATCAAGTTAAAAGAACGTTTAAAGGGGAACAGATTTTTACTCGTTTTGGACGATGTTTGGAATGAGAATTACAATGATTGGGACCTGTTGAGAAGACCCTTTAGCACTGGGGAACGGGGAAGTAGGATCATCGTAACAACACGCCATGAGAATGTTGCAAGAGTCATGTGCAGTGTTCCTAGTCATCACTTAGACCAACTTTCGTTTAAGGATAGTTGGTCATTATTTGCTAAGCATGCAATTCAGAATGGATATTTTACTACCCATCCAGACTTGGAGATGATTGGTAAAGAAATTGTGGTCAGGTGTAAAGGCTTGCCTTTAGCAGTAAAATCACTCGGAGGTCTCTTGCGATCTAAACTGGATATTGAGGAATGGAAAAATATCTTAGAAAGTGAGATGTGGCATACGCAGAGTAATATTCTTCCAGCTCTAAGATTGAGTTATCATTATCTCCCTTCACATTTAAAGCGATGCTTTGCATATTGTTCAATTTTTCTTAAAGATCACAAATTTGAAAAGGAAAAGTTAGTCCAGTTATGGATAGCAGAAGGCTTTGTGCTGCGACATCCTAAAGGCAATAAATCATTGGAAGATGAAGGTTTCAACTACTTCTCGGAACTGTTATCAAGGTCATTTTTTCAGCAATTAAGTGGCACCAGTTCCTTCTTTGTAATGCATGACTTGATCCATGATTTAGCTGAATTTATATCCGGAGAGTTTTGTTTTAGGTTAGAGGATGATCATGACAAGGTACGTGATCTCTCTAAAAAGGTCCGTCATTTCTCAGTTGTTCAAGGTAAATATGATACAATTGAGAAATTAAATGTTGTCAACAAGGCTAAGTATGTACGGACTTTCATATCATTTTCGCAATGGAAAGGAAATTTCCTAAGCAAAAAGGTCTTGCACGATATCCTGCCAAGCTTGAGATGCTTAAGGGTGTTATGTTTACGTGGTTATGAGATTTTCGAATTGCCTCAAACAATTGACAAGTTGATACATTTACGCCATATGGATCTCTCCAACACAAGACTGAAACGGTTACCTGATTTAATTTCAACCTTGTGCAATCTACAAACATTGAATTTGTCAGGTTGTGGAGATCTCATCGAGTTGCCTACGGATATTGGGAAGCTAATTAACTTGCTTCATCTGAATGTTGCTTTTACTAAGCTAACAAAGTTGCCTGCAGGTATGAGAGAATTAATTAACTTGCACTCTCTTGATACTAGGGGAACTACTTTAACAGAAATGCCAATGCAGATGAGCAGGCTTGTAGGTCTCCGACATTTAACATATTTTGTAGTCGGTAGGGACAGTGGGTCAAGGATCAGTGAGTTGAGGGCACTTTATCATCTTCATGGGGAACTCTCCATTTCTGAGCTGCAAAATGTGGTCAATTGTAGGGATGCACTGGAGGCCAATTTCAAGGATAAGAAGCACCTTGAAGGGTTAAAATTGGAATGGAGTGGAAATACTCGTGCTTCACAAAATGAAAGTGATGTACTTGACAACCTAAAACCTCATACAAACTTGAAGTATGTTACGATCAAAGGCTTTGGAGGCAGAAGACTTCCAGGTTGGTTAGGAGATTTTTGCTTCTCTAATATAGTGCGTTTACATCTTTCTAATTGTGAGTATTGTGTCTGCTTGCCACCACTTGGGCGGCTATTGTCTCTAAAACACCTTTCTGTTCATGGGATGAAAGAAGTAAGGAAGGTGGGTGAGGAGTTTTATGGGAATGCTTCTTTGTTCAAACCATTTCAATCTTTGGAGACACTACACTTCGAGAATATGGCAAAATGGGAAGAATGGCGCCATGTATTAGGGGCTGATGAGTTTTTGTGCCTACTAGAGCTTTCTCTATTCCGGTGTCCCAAGTTGCGCGGGGAATTACCCAACAACATTCCATGTTTACGGACGCTCAGAATTTCTGAATGCCAACAACTAGAGTCTAATGGAGTTGGGTTGCAGCTACAACACCTCTCTTCCTTAAGGCAATTGAAAATTTCAGATATGTCAAACTTAAGGCAATTGTCGTCGGAGCTGCAAAACCTGTGTTCTCTTCAAGAATTGGAGATTTCAAACATGATGCAATTGCCTTCGGAGTTGAACCAGCTGCATTCCCTGAAGAAATTGACGATTTCAAAGATGCCGAACCTGGAGGAACTGCCGTTGGAGCTGTGGAGATTAATAAATCTGGAAAAATTGCAGATAGAACAATGCTCAAGCCTTGTGTCATTTCCGGACTTTACATTGCTGCCGATTCTCAAGACTTTGGAGATCAAAAACTGTTACGCTGTACAGTCCCTACCCCTGGAAATGATGCGCTTCAACAGTTGCCTTCAAGATTTATCCATAATCGGTTGTTCATCTCTTGTCTCTTTCCCGGTTGGTAAATTGAAAAATATTTACATCTCTGATTGCGAGAAATTGGAGTTTCCCATGCATAATGAAATGGAACCGTGCTCCACATCCTTTGAACGTTTGCATATATCCAATAGTTGTAATTCTCTAGAAACTTTGCCATTGCGTTTCTTCCCCAAGCTTCTTTCTCTCAATATCTCGAGCTGCCATACAATGGTATCGTTTCCCCATGGAGGATTATCTGCTCCAAATCTGAAGTTTCTTACAGTCGAATTTTGCAGGAAGCTCAAGTCCTTGCCGCAACGAATGAACACCAAACTTCAGTCTCTTCAATCTTTGAAGATAAGGGACTGTCCAGAGGTTGAAGCCTTTCCGGATGGAGGCTTGCCTTCCAACCTACGTGAACTTGAGATCGAAAATTGTGAGAAACTCATGAAGCGCCGCGTGGAGTGGGGTTTGCACAGACTCCCGTGTCTTGAACTGTTCACGACCAACGGTGAATACAGAGAAGAAGTGTTGGAGTCATTTCCGGAGGAGGGGCTATTTCCCGCCACTCTTAGCTCTCTTTACGTCTGGTTTCTTCCAAATCTGAAAGCACTGAACTACAAGGGCCTTCAACGTCTCACCTCTCTTACAAGTCTACACATCTGGAGCTGCCCTAAGGTCCAGTGCTTGCCAGAAGAGTGGTTACCCAACTCCCTCTCTTTCCTGCACATACGCAACTGTCCATTGCTGAAACAACGTTACCAGGGGCAGAAAGGGAAATATTTGTCCAAGATTGCTAAAATCCGCCACATAAAGCTCGATAATGAAGACATCTTGAACTTTTGACAGAAACTCATGCTCACATTGGATCCTTCTGGTTTTTATTCACGCTGGGAAAACCCCAAATTCCAGTCAGGTACTTGTTTTACAAGTTTCAACTGTTTTTCACCATATACCACTTCATGAGTTTATCTATTTGCCACTGGTGTTTTTCTTAATTTATCAATTCATAAACTATCTCTACTTATCAACTCTCTTGTGGTACTACATCCTTGTCAATCTCATAACCCTCTCTTATAACCTATGTACTTATTTATAAAGTTTCAAATCCAATTCTTTGTTGTACAATGATTACAATTCTTTCGAGCACAAGACTTGTTTAGCAATAAATTTTCTAACCAAATACAACTCTAAAATAGAAACCAGAATAGATTAAGAATTTAAGACGCAATTCTCAACAATCTTCACCTTGACCCAAATTCCATCAATCGACTCCCACGACATTGATTAGGACAATTCCGCGTATCAATCTTGCATACAAACCGAAACACTCTTTAGGGACTTCCACCCACAGATCGTTGCTGCGACCCAGTCTGATTTAGAAACTTTTATCCAAGGAGTCAGTTCCCCCTTACTCTTCAGTTGCATGCCAAGATGTCACGATCCTCTTGCAAAATTGTTATTGTCCAAAGATACATTGTATCTCCACATATATTGGAAAGATAACGTCTTAATTAATGTTTATTCTCAAAGTATAATGTCGCTTCTGACAAATTTGTCATCAACAACATACTTAATAAGCTTGGTTTAGTTTCAAAGACTACTATAGCCAACCAATATCATCATCTCTTGCATCAAAGTATCCTTTGCCTATGTTTCGGTTCTCAGATACAATAAGGGAAATGAGAGACAAATGTAGAAGGAAAGGAAAAAGAAATCCATTGCGATAGTTTTTATATTTTTAAAGACTTCATGGTATTTTCCCATTGTTGTTGGCAGAGGAGCTAGCAACATTAATCTCCGATGAGTCATATTTGCAGTAGAGATGGTCGAACATTTCGTTTGAGCAATTCTGATCATTCTGACATAGAGAGATCTATTTCTTTGTTGTGAATTTGATAGCAAGATCCATGAACTTTTCTCTCGATTTCTCTTACATGACCTCTTAACAACATGTTGCAATTCTAGTTTGCACAAGTTAGTTACTTCTATTTATTTAATTAACTTCTCCACATATTTATGAATTTTGACATTTTTTGATAGCATCATGGTTGTCAATAACAGACTTAATTCCTAAGCTATGTGACAAGCATTCGTGTGCTCTCTTTTTTAGCAGGCAAAGAAATCCATGATGTTGAATTAGTTGCACTATACATGCATGCTGGAAAGGAACCAAAACAAGATTCATGTGCCCTTTCAGCTCACATAGACCTGGGCTTGACCTGAACTAAGATAGGGTAGGGTAATATTGACTACAATATGCTCAAAACACACACAAACTTCCAGTTGAATCATGTTTGAACTACAATGTGCCCAAGTAGCTTAGATTAATTTCATTTTTTTTTTTTCAGTCCCTGTTTGGTTGATTGCCAAAAAGACACTTGTGTGATTGTAAATGCTTCATATATGGATTTTTTGGTCGTCATAATAGAATATCACGTGTTGAATTGGATAAGGACACGTGTGTGATCAGACACACAATGTATTGTAAGTGGGTGATTTTTTTTTTTTTTTTTTTTTTTTTTAGTATTATATATCAGTAATTTTTCCTTTTTTGAATTATATATACTTATAAAATTTTAAAGTTGGATCCCTTAAAATAAATAAAAAAAACTTACTTTTGCCCTCTCACACAATTTTCGAGGTCGTACCTATGTGTATGGTTCATTGAATTTTCATATGATTTTCTAATTTGGTTGGGAGATTTTTGGAGCAATTATAAGTCTAAGAAGTAAGACATGATTTTGTATTACAGCTTCTCTTTGGAAGGTCTGTGTCCTGTTTAAGAGCAATGCCATTCATAAATAAGAAGTAGACCTCCTGCCAACGAATATAATTGATTGGTATCTTTTTAAAAGTGAAAGACTGAAGGTTAGACTTCCGAGTCCTTGTAAAGACGGAAGTATAAAAAGCAAATTAGTAAATCAATTCAAATAGAAATTGGTCAATACTATATTATATGTATAGAATTCACATGATATTATCAATGTCTGCTATTCTGATCCAAGTTTAATGATAAATCCAAGTTTTTCACCTACAAACTATTTATACGATCCTATAATTTCTTATATAGCCGAAGATTTATGCCAACAGGATACAAATGTAATGTGGCTATGGAACCAATTTGCAAGGCTAAGCAAGAACGAAAGCTAGGATATACAAATGAGCACCGATGAATTCAATGGCGATGCCAACTATATCAACACTGGTTTTTGCTATGTGAGACCAAACAATAGGACCATCTCATTGTTTCAGACATGGTATGACTTGAAGGACAACTCTTCCGGCATGAAAGAGCAAGATGTTTTAGGTAGCACAATGTTTGAAATTTTCGACTGACATTAAGAGATGCTTTTGCAGAGGACATACGGATGTGATTGGATTCTGATCCATCTTCGAAAAACTGTCGCAGAATCACAAAATAGTGGCCTCATGCACAGCTGTGCTGAAGAGATTCTTGTGGAATAAAAGGAGTACATATCTTCGGTAGGTCATATATCTAGTAGATATATTTGATCACAAACATATCAATTAGAAGATAATCAATCATTGTCACATTTCTGTGCCCTATACTTCATTGTCCTTGTGAATTTGAGAGCAAGATTTTTGAATCTCTCCCTCAATTTCACTTGCATGAGCCACTTAGGCACATGCTTAAGTTCTTACTAGCAAGATTTTTAGTTATTTTATTTATTTGATGGCAATTAGTTCAGAATTTGTAGGGATCAGTAGTTTGGCTTCAATTGATAATTCTAATCGAGTATATTTTAGATCTGATTTTTCAAATATTATATTTATGACATATATGAACGCTTATGCATAGGGGACATACAGACGCGTGGATAATAGCGTTGGATAGCTGAGATATTATTACAAAATCGTGGCCTTTCAGCAACAAAATAACAATGTCTTGGCCTCCTGCACTGCTTGGAGTATCTTATGCCTCATCTCTTACTGTTTCAACATCAGCAACCATGAGAATTCAATGTAAAGCATACATATGGTTTACGAGTTTATTGTAATTCTTCTTGTAAATTAAATTGTTTTGTATGTTTTAATCATAGTCAAGGGATACAAAGGTTGTATTCAGAACTAGTCTGTTGTTTTATTTGAAGACAATGGCTTCAAAAGAGCTGGCATTCCTTTAAACGTTTGGTTCTGTTAGTAAATTAGTACAAATGTTTCAGTTATTATGAATCAAGGTTTTACATTTCCCACCATGAAGTTAGAAGATGAATGACATGTTTGTTGAGTCCATTTCGTGTTCCATGGTGGTGATGTTTATTCCATTAGTTTGACTTACGGATATAAATATGGCTGTTATGTTTCCCAAAAAGATTTTACTTTTCATGAATTTCTCAAAAGAGGGCTCCTGGGAAAAAAAAGCAGCCACTGCAAAGCATTTTTGGATCTTTTGCACAAACACAGGAAAATCTTTATGGGCTGAATGGAAGAAATGCTACTCTATATCTTAAAGGATCAAAGTATATAGAGCTGCAATGTGAAGAATAATGGTCTTCGTGCTGCAAAAAGATCATCAGAATGAGAGACGGAATGAAAAGCTACACTAAGGCAACCTATTGGTAATGGGGACGACACCTACTTTTGGTTTGATCCTTGGCACCCTAATGGAATTATTGTTGTGTGAAATTGAAGAAAATTACAAAGATTATTTGAAAAGAAAACAATGTCATGAGAAAGTGGCTGGAAAATGTGCAAAGGTATGCTCGTGGTGCAGAAAAGATGCTGCTAGTTTGATGCTAGTCTTAAGAATTAATAGTCCGCCCCAAAGTTGAGGTTTCTTTGTCATGAGTCATGCAATGAATGCAATCCCGACTCCAACCCAAACTCACGCAACCCAAACCGAAAAACCGCTAATCAACTTTACCAAGGTGAAATTGACTAACTATCCCTGGCCTCAAAACCGACGATCATTTGGGGCCTAGTTAGTTCAACTATACACGTCCAAATCCGGCACGTGCTCCCTCTAAATTGAATTAGCCAACGGATCGTGACTTCCAGCCCTCCCTTTCTTAAAAAGCTTTTCCTCAAACTTTTGGAAATTCAATTTCATCCTTAACCCACCGAACCAATCCCAACACCATGTCAATGCCATGTCTAAATTGAATTTTTTCATCATTCCATTTACAAGTGAATAACTATCACAATTCTAATAAACATATTTTTTCCCCCAAACTAGCATACACATTTTTATTTTTTTTTTCCTAATTGATACTCACACACACATGTCTCTTACGAGATTTGAACCCCTGACCTCCCTTTAAAAAATAAGAAGCTGATACCGCTAGGCCCTTTGGTAACTAGCATACACATTAGTTGAAGCATTTTATCAAACAAGAAATGAACGTGATAAGAATAACCATAATAGATCATCAATGGCATGGTTTTGCATGATAATTGTCAAGTAAAGTATACAAACCTCTATATACAACTACAATGATCATAAATACATTTCTAATCCAACATGTCAACACATAAGGAAGTAATTAGACAAGTAAACATCAAAACCTACATTCTTACAATTTAGTAATTTGTAATGTTACCAAATTTTCCTATTTTCTTTTTTCCTGGAATTTATTTGATTTTTCTGGATTATTTCAATCATTGCCTCGTTTTGCATGTCACACGGGTCCCGAGAGTCATTTTGGTCATTTCCTTGAGTCGAGGGTTTTGAAAGAAAAAAATTTAATCATTTTAAGTCAATTGGAAGTGACGGTATCATTTTTAGAATTTTTCGGAAGCTCGGACGATTTCCGGACTCGGAAACTTATCCCAGTTTTCTCATTTAAGTGGAGGGCATTGTGGTCTTTTTACACATTTATGCATACACCTATATCCTTACATTGTAGAAGATATTTATTGGGACATAGAGGAAGTTTCAATGGTTATAGATGGGCGAAAGAGTAATTAACCATAAAGTGTAATTCATTCACATGGTGACAAGTGACAAGTTATTGATCACGAGGTCAATTGTTGACCAAACTATTTCCTCTATTCTTTCCATCACCCGGCAGAATACTCCCTTTCTCTCTAACCCTTCACTTCCTCAATCTATATCCATCTTTATGCACTAAATGTCTTCCACATTTTAAGCTTGTTTTTAGAGTGATTAAAGTGAGATTTTTATGAAGCTATAGCTGAGGAAATTGATGAGTTGAGGAGAGATTTTAATTAAGACCAATCTTGCAAGGGGCTGGGAATTTCGAATTTGGGGGCTGTTTTGAAGATCTTGCTTGGTTGAGGTAGGGGTTGTCCTAAACCTCAATTTCCTTTGTTTCTTGTGAATTGTCTTTCTTTAAATTGAACCATTAAGTGACTAGAATTGAAGTTGGTTTACAAGTATGTTATGTAGTTGAAATCTGAAAATTTTAGCTTACATAGTAACGATGTGTTATGTGCTTTAAATGTTGAAATTGAGTCCCCCTAATTGTTAATTATGTTTTGTGTACAAAAATTGAAATTTTGTAATCATGATGGTGGTATTGTTGTTGCTACAAAACTAAAATTCTGTAATCATGATGGTGGCATTGTTGTTGCTGCAAAAACTGAAATTTTCATGTTCAATGTACCTCAATTTTGGGACTGTTTTGTTGTGAATATTCTTATGGCCATATGTGCTTAAATGCTGAAATTTTTAACTTCTATCTAAATGTTACATAGTGTGCTTTAACTAGAATTGAAGTTGCTACAAAACCCATATGCATTACATTGGGTACCACATGGGGCAAAACAGATTTTTGTTAAAATGGAGGATGTTATGTTTTGAAAAGAAAGCAAACTGGTTTTTTTTTTTTTAGAAAATGATTAAGGCGTTGGATGAAATTTTGAAAGTGGGGAGAGACATTGGCACCTCATTAGCATTGCATTCCATTACAATCATGAGATTGCATTATGTGACGATTATTACTTTCCGAACATGCATGACCCATTTTCTTGTCGCTATTCTTTGTTTGGATTCACGGAGGCATTAAGGAGTGCGTTTTAGGCATCTTCTACTGAGCTGTTGTGCTCACTCCTTACTACTATTTTTCAGGATGCAGAAAGTAAGTGGCGAAAGACATTCCCCCATAGGCTTAGACAGGACTTGACAGACTTTCTTGTGTTAATTTTCTGTTGTATATACAAGTTTTGTAAAATTTTAAACTTATTGTGTATCTCTTTTGTAAGCTTATGTTTAGGGACTGTAGTCGGATGTAATGTTTGTAAATGAACTTTAGGTTTTTTTGTCTATGTGTGTGATCATGATATTACCATTATAAATGCATGTGGCGACTGTTGTGGGACAAGGTTAGCCTTTAGTATGGCTTACAATTGAGTTTGGAAATTATAGGACTTTAGTGACTTAGAATCCGTGTAATTTCATGTAACGACCCGGTCATTTGCCTTCCTTTCCTTTTTCCTGAAATTTTACGAATGAATTTTTTTCGTTTAAATTTCTTTTCTGAGCTCTGTTTCGTGTCGCTTAATGTCATCTCGAGTGCTCAGAATTGGTTCCTGAGACTCTTTTCCATGGATTGACAACTTCTTTTGAGGACTGAGTCATTTTCACATTTTTCGTTTTTCGACACTATGCATTATTTCGTCCTTTTCCCTATTCTGTCTTATCTCTGTTTGTCAGTTTTTGGCACAACCTCACTTCTCATGCTCGGAGTTGGTTTTTGACTTCACGTGTCTTCATCTTGAGTGGCTTCCACGAAATACGTATCTTTACTTTTGTAAGAAAGTACTTTGGTTGCTTCCGGTGTCCATAGGGGCATGGATGCAAAGTTCTTTGAAATTATTTTCTTTTCTTGGGGTGTTTTTCATAAATATCTTTTGAAGATATTTTATTTCAGGGGTTTTTAAGAAAATATTTTTGGAAGATATTTTTATTCTGAGCCATAAGTGCAGTTTTCACTTTTTGGAGGGGCCATTATGCAATTAATGAAAGTTATTGCAAAATGTCTTGTTTTGAGCCTGGATCTTCGTACGGGATTCATTTTCACATTTCGTAGAGTTGTGTACTCTTGGAATTTCCTCCTGGTCGATGTTTTCCAGTTTCAGGGTTTCTGGCCCCAGTTTGTGCCAAACTTGTTTTGGGTATAACTTTCTTCTCGGGACTCAGTTTTCAACACCGTTTCTTCCGTTGCTCATATTTTATCATTTTGAATCTTTTTCGTTCACAAAGTTTTGCCATTTGAGCGCGTCTGCTCAAATTTTACTTTTTCGGACCCGGCGGGGCCCGTTCGGGGCACTTTTTGGGATTTCTATAAAAGCGGGGTGAGATATTTCATTTTTCATCTTCTCCCCTCTTCATGCACGACCTGGAGCTCCCATGGTAGCCCAAGGGGTGCTGCCATCTTCTCTCTCCTCTTTTGGTTCACTTTTCCTTGATGGAAAGTCTTCGGCCTTAACGTTTGTTGTTCCCCTCGCCGTGCTCTACCTTTCCCCCTTATTAGAATTCAGTTTTGACCATTTCTTGAGTTTGGTTTTGAGGTCAAGTTATGATTTTGATGGGACTTTCATGGGGGTTATGTTCACGGCGTTGTCCCTAACAAAACCTAGTAGTTTCGTCGGATTCGGAGCCGTTCCATTTTGGTGGGCCTTTGGGATTTTCATCTCAAATTGAGGTAGGAGATGTTCTAGGTTTAAAATTTTGTTATATAGCATGCTTGTGATGCTTATACTACTTGTTTGCATGATTAAATATAAAATCTAGAGATTTTATTATTTATTTTTCTTGTACGGGATCTAATTTTCCTGGTTGCTCATAACTTGGTTTAAACATGTAGCATAATTTTATATTGCCCCTTGATATGCTCATTGTCGTGTATTAAAATTGGAACATTTGAATAAGTATTAAAGATTTTATTTAATATTTATCTTAGGTGAAAGATTAATTCACATGGCCTTAACTAACTTGAAATTAATATGTATTAGCATATTATATTAGGCCTTAGCATGCTCTTCAATATAGTTGAATTTGAAAGTAATTGGAGGTGTTTTGAAAATTAGTAATTATTAATTAATTTGATTAATTAATTTGCCCCGAGTGCACTATTCACTCCATTCGAATTCTGACTTGATATTCTTGATCTACATGCCATATAGCTTCACATATATTTGATTTAGAATATTCGGTGAGGTTTTGAAACCTTTCGTTTAATTAATTTCCTTGTTTAAGATTTAATCCTCATGGTGATATACAACTTGGAATTGAATGGTGGCATGCTAGAAAATTAAGCTTTGGTGTGGTTGTTCACATGTATTAAATTGGGATTAATTGCATGAGAATTGCAACCTTTATTTTATATTTAACTTTAGTGAAAGTTTAATTTACATAGGTGCAACTTACATGAAATAAGCTTGAAATCTGATATTACATTAGTCCTTGGCATGTTCTCTAAGATATGTTAAATTGAGAGTATTTGGTTAAGTTTGAAAAATCTAGAGATTTTAATTAAAAGAATTAATTAAAATCTATTTCGTGGTCCCATTAGCTTAATTAAGGTTTTAACTTGATATTTGTATTGGCCATGACTTGTTTACTAGTATATATTAATTTGGGACTATTAGAAGTTGTTTTAGAACCATGGTAATTAAATTAGCATGATTTAATTAAAGTTCTACTTTGTTGTTCTAACAACCTAATTGAGTTTTAGAATGGATATAGGTGATGACCTTGCCATGCCCTTTAACATGTATTAAATTGAGATTAATTGAAATTGAATCGGAAATCTAGAGAATTTAATTATGTTTATCTATTTAAATTCTATCAATTTGCTCCATAATCTAGTTGTGTTTTAGAAGTGGTTTCTATATTCAAATCATGGACTTGAACTTGTTATATATTCATTTGGTTATGTTTTGAACATTGGATAACATAGTTGCTATGTTTGTATTCATGAGAATATGTTTTCCTTATTGAATATATTGTTACCTTGTGTAATGATTTGCACACTTCGTGTTTAACATCTTTCATGCATAGCGTGTAACGAATCGCACACTGAAGATTCGACATTCATCATATCATATTAGTTGTGGATTTAGAGCATGTATTGTATAGGTTTCCAAATTTGGTTGTGCTTAGTAGATAGTTGATTATCTTGCATATTTCTGTTGATATATGCGTTGTTGCACAACTTGTTGATTTTGGAAACTTGGGGATGTCGTTGTTTGACTATGGCTAGCACGTGGTTCTAGTACGGGGGATAGTCCCTCTATATATAGTCTAGTGCGCACATAGGAAGGTTACCCATGGGCTAGTAACCCTAAAGTAACTATGTTGTCGGTCTGACCCGGCGTGACGTCCGAGTATCCACTTTGTTTGATTTCGCATTTTATTTTCAAGTTGATAACTAGATGATGTTGTAACTTGTTGTTTCTTATTTGTCGTTCCATTTTAAGTTACAGGATGTTAACTTTGAGAAATTGTGCTTTATGCGTTGCATTGGAAGTTCCAATGTTGGTTAAATTGCATCGATATTGAAAATCGTGTTTTGACATTCTAATAAAGCTTAGGATTGATCCTATTGATTCTTTTATAACATAGACGTTAGGTGGCATGAACCACTACTGCTATTTTGTGCTTTAGATTCTAAGTTGATGGCTTTGAGAACTTAAACCTTGTTGCATTGTATAACATGCTCTTTTGTTGTTGAATTGCATGGATAATGTGATTCTTGTTAACTTGTATTCAAATATACTTTTGTCATGTTGTATGGATTACTCTAGACCTAGTTCAATTGTATTGAAAATGCAATTCATGTTAATCTATGCTCAAGCATTCTTCTTGTCGTGTTCTTTGGATTATCCCAACCATGATTCATTTCATACACGTATGTATATCATGATTCTTGTTGCTTAGACTCTAAGGTAGCTTAGAATGCTCCCCGAGTCTCACTTGGACATAGACGTTAGGTGGCATGAGCCCCTTTAACATGTTTCACCTTAAGGTGATAAATTTGTAAAATGCTAGGTCGATGCATGCTCATCTCCTACGAGTAGCTTTATGTTACTCACCCCTACGATACTGGGGCATATTTCAGGTACGAAGACTTGGTTCGTGAAGCCTAGCATTCCTTGGATGTCGTGTAGCTTTCAAGTTTCCATTTCATGCAAATGTTAGCATGAAATGTCATTTTGTAGACTTATATGTCAAAATATGTATATTTGATTCCATGTATGTAATGTGTACATAAGTGCACTCCGTTCAATGTATTTGACATGTATGAGATGAGGCCGGAGGCCAATGACATGTGTATTGTATTCTATACAACTTTTTAACTTCATGAAATATTATGAAAACCTTAAAAAATCGCAAGTCATTGCTTCACCATGGTTGCATCGGGTGTGGGAATTCCATTTTCATTCTTTCATAGGGTCTCATTAATCTTGTATGAAGTGTGACCAAGGGCTAAATGGTCATTTGACTCCATTTTACATTTTTGGATTCCATGTTTTCCATTCTAAGTCTATTTTTGCCTTTTTGCCCGTTGGGGGGTCGGATTTTGTATCGGCTATATTTTTAAGCCATGGACCATTGTAGCACATCTAAATAGGTAAGTTACGTTTGCGTGCATGGTCGTTTCCGGGCAAAACCTTATCGTTTGTGTTTTGAGCCTCTTGTGAATTCATTTCGCATTTTTTTTGCATATTCTGATCTAGGGGCATTATGGACCTTTCACATCAGTTTTATTTTCTTCTTTTGACATGGTTGAATAGAAAACATGATTTTAGGGGGGGGTTCTTCTTTGTGTTTTTCCAGAAAATGTCGTCTTGGTACCGGAAATCTCTCGTGAAGTTTCAACTTCTAATTTTCATTTAGTAGCTTTATGACTCTCTTGTTCAGTTCTGATCTAGGGGCATTTTTGGGATTTCACAGTGAGATTTTTTCGATTCCGTCCGCAATGTAGGGTAGAAAACTCAATTTTAGGGGGGGTTTCTTCTTCATGTTTTTCCAGAAAAACTCGTCTTGACCTCCGTTTCAAGCCTCTGTTCTGGGCAGATCAAAAAAAAATGTAGCAGCAGCCAAAGGCTGCCACCAGCCATGTCTTTGGGCGCTGGCATGCGCGCCGGTGGGCTCGCACATGGGCGCCGTGTGCGCCATGGCCCCTCGTCGGGCCGCCGCGACGTCAACTCTTCTTTTGGGCTTTTCTCCTTCGTCTGGATTCCGATTCAAGTGAATTTTTTTTTAACTTGACTAATTTTTTGCTGTCTTTCCAACGGTGTACTCGGTTGCACCCGGTTCTTCCTGGATAATTACCAGTTTACCCTTTTTGCCTTAAGTGCTCGTTTTTCTTCGTCATGCCGTTTCTCCTTTGTCCGGACTCCGAATCATGCGATTCTTGAGTCCATCTTGATTAGTTTTTCGTTGTCCTTCCAGCAGTGTGCTCGGTGGCACCCAAATCTACAATTTTTAGAAATGATTATTTTGCCCCTGGGGGGCTTATTTGTCATATTTTCGATATTTTGCTCCCGCATCAGTTCTTGTTGAGTTCCACGACCTCATGGAAGGTCACTTTGACTTCTTAGAGTCTTGCTTTCTGTTTTCGCTTCCGCATTCGGATCCGTTATTGGATCATCCTTACGGTTCATCACAGGACACGCTGGCCTAAAAACCAGGGTCGTCATATTTCAGTTTTCACATTTGGTATGATGTGTTCCCTTGTAGGTTAGAATTGGGAATGACTGTAGTGATAGTAGATGACCTCGGGTTCGAGTATGGACCAGGATACATTTCGGACCCCTGGGTTCGGGTCTTTACAAAATTGGTATCAGAGCATTAGGTTCGGAAACCTAAGGATGACAGGTAGGGTTAACCTAGAGGAGTTAGAATTGAGTTTGACGGTGTTGCATGTTTATGTGGTTATTACTTGTTTGAATTGAAAGAATAATTTATCATTATGTGCTTACATGTGATTTGATTTCTAAATTCATGAACTAGTAAATAAAATAAAGCATGCTAAATGATAAAGTGATTATTGTTATTAAGTTTATCGTTTTGTGAATGTGAAAGCGTGCTTGTTTGGTAAATGCGTACGTGAAATTATTTATGTGATTAATAAAATGATTAAATTTGTTTAAAGCATGCCTAATTGTTTGATGTTAAATGTTTATGTGTAACTGATTACATGATTAAGTTTGTTTGATACATACTTGATTCATTGCGTGTTTACCTATTAGTTGTTTATTGTAGATGAAAGTAAGTTTAATTGACTGTGTACCTAATTGTTAAGTATTTATTGTCTATGAGAGCATGTACTAAATAATGTGATGACATTTGTTTGAGCATGATAAATATAATTCTGTTTTAGGATGTAGTTGCATGTTTTGGTCTGCATGTGGTCGTTCATTCACTAGGGAGTGGATGTAGGCGTAACTTGTTTGTTTCATTGTTGACGGGTGGGTTACGGAGGGTTCTGACCCATGTATGTGATGGGCTTGATCATTCTTACGATTATAAATGTTTAGTTCTTATCGAACAGATAATGTGAGCACCATAGCTCGTGGATTGAGCTATTTCTTGTATTCTTGTTTTGATCGTATAGTTGCTTTTATAGAACCACGCTTGAGGGCGACGTAAAGAAATGGATCCGAATGAAGGGCCATCCCAACCAGATAGGGTTTCAATGGGACAGGGCCAAGATAGAGAGGTGAATGATAATCCACAAGTACCGGTTGATGATGTCTTATTAGTAAGGGCTATAGCCTCAGCCTTTCAGAATTTAGGGAGTACCACAACTCCTCAAGTGGTACCACAATCGGCTATTAAGCCACAGGAAACGAGGATGGAACGGAATTTTTGGTACCTTTTTTAGTTTAATAAACTCATGAATGTAACATTTGAGGGAGGTCCAAACCCGTTAGTTGTAGACGACTGGCTTGATGAGGTTGAAAAGCATTTCAGGGCAATAACCGTACCCAATGATCGGTTAAAGATCACCTTAGCCACGTATAAGTTTGTTAGCGATGCGGCGGTATGGTGGAAGACCATGACTAGCGCACATGATATCAATAGTATGAGTTGGGATGCATTCAAGAATATTTTCTATGATAAGTATTTCTCACAGACCAAGAGACGAGAGTTGAGGACGCAGTTTGACAGACTAGAACAAGGTGACATATTAGTGACAGAATATGAGAATAAGTTCACTTCTCTTTCACATTTCGCTACGGATGTGTTAGGGAACGAGGAAGAGAAGGCATGACGTTTTGTGTACGGCCTAAATTATTTTATTATGCCAGGGGTGACACTTTTGGGATTAAAGAATTATTCGGAAACAGTTATGAGAGCACTAATGGCAGAAGCAGAAGCCAAAGATTGGCAAGAAATGAGTGGTCTGGTAGGTTCTCAGGAATCAGGTACGAGTGTAGGTACTTCTTCCCGAACCCAGGTAAGAAGAGGCACAGAGGTGCTTCATTGTTTTCTCAGGATCAACAAACGGCAGGTGCTACTCCTATTGTTGGTGCTTCTTTAGGGTCCTTTAGGATGAGTTTGGTGTGTTACCATTGTAGACAGCCAGGACACCACAAGGCGAAGTGTCCTTTTGATAGACCTGGCTCTGGAGTTTGCTTTTAGTGTGGTCAGTTGGGCCACACGAAGAGGGATTGTCCACAGAGGAATTGAGATATTACTGTGATTGATTATGATGTAACGGGGGCGACCTGTGACTGTGTTGTAACGGGAGATACTTGTGAGTTTTGTAACGGGGGATACCTATGAGTTGTGTTGTGTTATAACGGGGGATACCTGTGAGTCATGTCATGTTATAATAGGGGATACCTATGATGTAATGTGTCTAATTTTTATCATTTTCCAATTTCTAGAATTTTTTGTTTTTGCAAAGGCATTCTTGTCTTTTCTCGTTTTACGTGCTGGGCACTGTGGAGTGTGCTGGTTGTGTCCGAGAGTTAGTTAGGACATTTCATTGAGTCCAGGACTCTTTGAAATGCAAAGGTTGCCATTTTTGCATTTTTCTATTTTTCGAGCAGAACGGTCCTGTGTGGGACCCGCTACCGAGACTGTTGCAAATGGGAATTTTAATGGGTTCATTTGCATCATATTTATTTTATTTAATGTGTTTTATGTGGTTGTGGATTGATATGTGTATATATGTGTGTATTTGTGGTTTAAATTAAAGATAAAAAGAAAATGTATATAATTTAAGTAGGACCCACAAGATTTTTTTAGAAAAAGGCCAAGAGGCCTATTTTTGGCCTCACTTTCTCTTTTCTGTCTCTCACTCTCGCAGGTCTTCTCTCTTTCTCATTTTTTTCCTCTTTTTCTTTTTATTTTTGCATCAAAACTTTAAGTTTTGATTTCTTCTTCAATACTTGGTGTTTTTAAGTGCCGTTTGCGGCAAATTAAAGCCCACAACGAGATCTAAAAGTTGATCAGAGCAATTTATTGTTTGGTGCACTCTAGAAGATTCGGGATCTAGGGCATAAATTGGGGCTTTTTGCTTAAATTAAGGTAGGGGCTTCTAATCCATAATCTCTTAAATTTTTGTGAGTCAATTCCTCCTAATTTGTGTTATTACATGATTAATTTTGTATATATTTCATGTAAAATTTGCTATGTGTTGTATATGAGATGTATTTGCATGCTAAGTTGATATGTGAAGAAGAACTATGTCTAAATGATGATGTTTTCATTCCTATTGTGTTATAAGTGATAAATTTTGTGATTAGAAAGCTTGAGATATATTTCTAAAAATTTTCTTTTGAATTAAAGCATGTAATTATGTGAATTAATTGATGTTGTATGAGAAAGCATGTTTAAGTGATAAATTTCTATGTCTATTGTGTTTGATTTGCTAAATTTTCCTTATAGAGACATGTTGGTTATTATTAGAAATTTCCTACAAAGCTTGTTATATTGTGAACACATGACTTATACGGTATGTGATTCCCCTTTATGATATTGTTGAAAAGCATGATGCATTCAGGCATAGCATTGGGCAAGGAAAAGGGAAAGAATTGTTTTGAAATAGAAAATGGGGATTTTTAGAAAAAAGATTTGATGAAATGGTTTTGTGAAAAACTCGATCACCGTGGAGCTACCAAAGGGTCGTGGTGTTAATATAACCTAGAAGAAACTAGGGAGATTGTCCTAACATGGTTGAGCTATTTAGGCCCCAAATGACGCCACGGAGGTACCAACGGTCAGTGACAGTAGCCAATCCTTCCCTCGTGTCGCCGCGGAGTCACCAATGGACGGGTTATATTAATAGTTTGAAAAGTGATAGATTTGGATTTTGAAAATAGGGAGTGACATTCGTAGCATCAAATATCATGGCACGGCATTGTTATTTTGGAATTGGAATTAATGATGTATTCTCCCGGCATAGTATGACCCATATCCTATGTTCTTATTCATTATTTGAATTCACGGGGTTACAAGAGGTGTGTCTTAGGCACCACCTACTGAGTAATTTGCTCACCCCTTATATTTAATATTTTTTTTCAGGACACGGATGGCAAGTGGCGGACGACGCTCCTCTTATTATTACTTTTTTATATATATAAACCCAGAATGACACGTATAATATGTATTGACGTAGGAAAGAATGTTGTTGTCGCTAGTTGACCTCGGATTCGGTTAAGGACTAGGCTAACGGTTAGGACCTACGGGTTCGAGTCGTTACAAATTTGGTATCAGAGAAATGGTTCGAAAACCATTAGGACGACGGATAGAGGCCTACCTAGGGCTATGTGGAACTTATTTGCATTATTTGTGTGACTACTTACTAAAGTGTTTTGTTATTTGAAAAGCATGCTTAACTGTCTACTTGTTTACATGTTTATATGCTTACGGTTTTTAAGGACATGCTTCCTTGCAATTTGTTTACACGTTTATATATTTATATGCTAAAGTTTATGTTATATGGTCATATACAAGGAATAATTAGAAGATCTAACCGTGTAAATGAAATGTGAAAGAAAATGAAAGCATGTTAATCGTGTATAAGGAGCATAGTAATGAAAAGTGGTAAGCACGGTGTGTGCAGTTCTGATTTAGATACTAATGTGACAAGTAATGAGCATGGTATATGCAAATGTGTTTCGTGTAGTATTGTGGGTTTCATTCACTTTGTATACGTGTATGTCCATATCTTTATGTGGTTATACGGTTAAGCACTGGGATGGTTGCTAGAACGGTGGGGTACTTGTCACGGCATTAAGGGTTGTGTAAGTTTTGACTTGAGTAGGCAAGGAGGTCGGTTGCTTCAGGGTTGTTTGGGTGCCGATTCTTGTTGAACTAATGGCATGGGCTTCTAGCTCGTGGATTGAGCTATTTGGTGTGTAGTCATCCTGATCTTCTTAGTTGCATTTTATGCGGTGCTTAGAGCACGACCTCGAACGAGTTATATTTCAAGACACAATAACTGTGTCATATGTGAGTTCCATGCTTTGATATGTAGGTTTTGGTGACCGTGGAGGTCAGGTGTGCAAGTGAGGGTTTCGGTATGACCGTAGGAGGTTGGCGTAAGTGACTTGGGTCACGGTTAGGTGCAGAGGTTCTTAACGAACCGGACGTGGTAGGTGTGATAGAGATTGTTTAAGTCACAAATGTAGTCTATGAGTTATAGACATAAATCCTTTGGTACGGTCTAGGAGGCATGTTGGTTCGGGCTGTCGTAGAGACTGGTTTATTGAGGGGTGATCCTCGTATTAGAGAACTACAGGAGTGTGCTATGGGTAATTGACTCTCGGTGAGTTGATTGCATGGCTCGGTCGATGAGTGGAGTTTTGGGCTGGTACGGCTGTCTAGAGAGTCTCAAGGTGGTGTATAGTGGTTAGTTTTAGTTGTGTATACCAAGATTGCACTATAAAGTAGGTAGTATGGGGTTATTGGAGTGCTTGGTTGTTTATGGATGAAGTGATAGCTGGTGAGTATGGTGTTATCAAATGAATTATGTTTTAGAATTTGAAAGCTATGGATTCGGGTTGTATTTCAATTGTGTCTGAAGTATCAGGAGATAGTACTCGGTGTTTGAGGATCCGAAAAGGTAGACTGATGATAAGAATGAGTGAAACGAGGTTGATCTTGTAGGCTTAGTTGGTAGGCCATTTGATTTTGTCAGGGTCAATAGTGTTCTAAGGAACAGTGATGAAGGGAGGTAGTGACGTTAAACCTGAAGTATGAGGTGTTCTCATTTAGGCACGTAGATCGCCTTAGAATGAGTGGATTAAGTTGCCGGTTAAGCGTTGATGATTGATGGCATCATTGATGATATTGAGGTGACAGTTGGGTGTTGAGTATTCTGGGTTTTATGCTCATTTTTGTTTTGAGGATTTATCGATATTGAAGTCCTTTTCTAGTGGTATGCAGTGATCATTATGGGAATTATCAAGAATAATGCTTGTTCTTTTGTTATGATGATATTCTCTTAAGGATATTCGAAGAAAAATCCTTTTGTAGTGGCTCGATGGTCCGGTGGGATGATAGGATAGAATTGTGGTCGAAATGAGTGGCAGTAGAGGTGTTATGGTGTTGTGGTGTGATACTTAGTGCTAATGAACAGAGTGGTTTAAGGTAGGATCCAAATATAGTTTCGAAATTACGAGTTGTTTGTTGTGTGTTGTCAGGTAGGTGATGGATTGTGTGATAATTGAAACAATTGTGGAACGGGTGATCATGTGTCATTGTATTGCATAGAGTTTCTCATTGGGAGATTATTAGGTAGGATGGGATGTGGCGTCTAATATACAGTGATGGTTCCTAGTGTTGGTACGTTGAGGGTGTTGGTGCTTTTATCTGATTGGTTTCGGTTAACATAATGTTGTGGAGAAGTGTGCGCGAGGTTTCTGTGTTGATTGTGTAGGACGGTCTGTTAATGGCATGGTCACTTAGATTGATGTTCATGGTCTCATATATGTTTCCAAGTTGGTTCTTCTCTTTGTGTATAAGGAGTTCATTTCATCTCAGGAGAGATTAGGTATCCATGGTCGAATGAACGATGAGTAGCGTGTGGCAGGCTGTCGGGTGCATTTAGGTGTAAGTCGTCTAACTCTTGTGAGAGTGGGGTTTGTTACCCTTTCCGTTGTTCTAGTCCTGGCAAGGATGTCGTTTGTCATGACTCTTATTCTCCGTTTAGAAGTTGTGCGCGTCCGTGGGTGGACGGATTTGTGAGCGGTTTGTTGCACTGTTAGAGTTCGTCGATTGAGGTCCTGATTGAAAAGGTTGACTCACTCCCACGGAGGGAAGTATAGTCTTTAGTTTTTGTAGTGTTTGTTCTGAGAGTGGTCTTAACTGGTGGAATGTTGGGCACGAGTTGCCAAATAGGAATTGCGTTTCCGATGTTTGGTATTAGCGGTGGTGGCTAAGGAATGTGTTATGAATGGTAGTTTGAGGATGATTAGGTCATGTGATATGAGTTATGTATCCGGATGCTTTTATTGATGTCTGAATGGAGCAGTGTCTTGAGGACAAGTGTTGGTATTGTTTGAGTGCTAAGCAGCTAAAGAGAGAATGTGTGATTTTATTGAGGAATAATAGAAGTGATTAACTTTAGTTTTGAGGTTCTAGGCATGAGACGGTCGTACCATGTGTTTTGAGGAAGTAGGGATTGAATCGAATGATGTTATAGAGTTGTTTACCTGGTATGGGTGTTATGAGGAAATTAGAGATCTATTGTGCTGATTGATGATTGTGACGTTTAGTGCCGCGTTGCTTTTAGCTTGTTATGATTGTGTGATCGAGGAATGATTGTTGTTATTACTTTTAGCATGTTGATATGTGACTATATAGTTTTATGGACTGTGTAGGGTTGTGTTTGAGGTTTAGACCTGAGGACATGAACGACATCTGTGTTGAGATTGGATCGATTATGAGAATGGCCTGGCCAACCATTTCTCCTGAATTAATCCCTCTTTAGCGCGATGTCGGGTCAAAGGTCAATAATTGTTTTGAGTTGTCACGAACAGTGAGAGTATGGTTTTGGGCATTGTGTCGATGTGATAGTGTAAATTCAGGTGGTTGATCTCGGGTGATGAGGTGTGTTAGGTAGCACCAAATGTCCGATAAAAGGTTTGTGGTACGATCATTGATTATTGAAAATCTTGTTTCGAGGATTTGTGTCTTGGGTACAGGATAGTACGCTTATTGATTTGGTGACTAATGTTTATGCGGTCATTGGGGGACTCTTTGTTTAATCATCTTGAAGTTGTTCAGTACAATGATTGTCATACAGTGTGATTTGTAGTTGTTGGTAGGGTTATGTGGTGGTGTAGCTACGTTCTAGATAGCAAGTGTTTGGTCTACCAGGGATGTGTATGTTAGAGTTGAGATTGATTGAAAGATAGACAGGATTTTTTATTTAGGGTTTGGTGTGTCCGTTGAAGGATGTGTTGAGGTTAAATGTTACATTTTTCGGTGGTCTGATGACTGTCCTTTTCTCAGGTTTTGGAGTCTTTTGTGACTGTGTAGAGTAGACTGATGTCCGCTTTGAGTCAGACGTAAGGTCTAGTTGGTCTTGTGTTATGACGAAGGGAGAGATGGGCAACCACATTGGGTTTTGGTGGCAGTGATGTGTAATTGCTTGGTGACGTCCGGTATCAAAGGCAATAATGTCGGTAGGTTCATAGTCTCGATGTTTTGTAAGGTGTTCTTGGAGGAGAGTGTGTGGCTGTGACCTTCTTCATAAGGAGGATAGATTTCGAGGACGAAATCTCTTTAAAGAGGATAGATTATAATGTGTCCAATTTTTGTCATTTTTCAGTTTTTGGAACTTTTCGTTTTTGCAAGGGCATTATAGTCTTTTCTCGTTTTGCTTGCCGGACACCGTGGAGTGTGCCGGTTGTGTCCGAGAGTTGGTTGGGACATTTCATTGAGTCCAGAACTCTTTGAAATGCCAAAGTGCCATTTTTGCATTTTTCTGTTTTTCGGGCCGCACAATCCCGTGTGAGACCCGCTACTGGGACTGTTGCATACAGGGATTTTAATTGGGTTCATTTGTATCATATTTATTTTATTTAATGTGTTTTATGTGGTTGTGGATTGATATGTGTATATATGTGTGTATTTGTGGTTTAAATTAAAGATAAAAAGAAAATATATATAATTTAAGTGGGACCCATAAGATTTTTTTAGAAAAAGGCCAAGAGGCCTACTTTTGGCCTCACTTTCTCTTTTCTTTCTCACTCCCGAAGGTCTTCTCTCTCTCTCTTTTTTCTTCTTTTTCTTTTTCTTTTTGCATCAAAACTTTAAGTTTTGATTTCTTCTTCAATACTTGGTGTTTTTAAGTGCCGTTTGCAGCAAATTGAAGCCTACGACGAGATCTATAAGTTGATCGGAGCAATTTCTTGTTTGGTTCACTCTAGAAGATTCGGGATCTAGGGCATAAATTGGGGCTTTTTGCTTAAATTAAGGTGGCGGTTTCTAATCCATAATCTCTTGAATTTTTGTAAGTCAATTCCTCCTAATTTGTGTTATTACATGATTAATTTTGTATATATTTCATGTAAAATTTGCTATGTGTTGTATATGACATGTATTTGCATGCTAAGTTGATATGTGATGAAGAACTATGTTTAAATGATGATATTTTCATGCCTATTGTGTTATAAGTGATGAATTTTGTGATTAGAAAGCTTGAGATATATTTCTAAAAATTTTCTTTTGAATTAAAACATGTAATTATGTGAATTAATTGATGTTGTATGAAAAAGCATGTTTAAGTGGTGAATTTCTATGTCTATTGTGTTTAATTTGCTAAATTTTCATTATAAAGACATAAAGCATGTTTAAGTGGTGAATTTCTATGTCTATTGTGTTTAATTTGCTAAATTTTCATTATAGAGACATGTTGGTTATTATTAGAAATTTCCTACACAGCTTGCTATTTTGTGAACAAATGACTTGTATGGTATGTGATTCCCCTTTATGATATTGTTGAAAAACATGATGCATTCATGCATAGTATTAGGCAAGGAAAGGGGGAAAAAATTGTTTTGAAATTGAAAAAAAGGGGATTTTTGGGAAAAAGATTTGATGAAATGGTTTTGTGAAAAACTCGGTCGCCGCGGAGTTACCAAAGGGTCGTGGTGTTAATATAACCTAGAGGGAATTAGGGAGATCGCCCTAGCGTGGTTGAGCTATCTGGGCCCCAAATGACGCCACGGAGGTACCAACGGTCAAGGACAGTAGCCAATCCTTCCCTCGTGTCACCGCGGAGTCACCAACGGACGGGTTATATTAACAGTTTGAAAAGTAATGGATTTGGATTTTGAAAATGGGGAGTGACATTCATGGCATCACATATCATGGCACGACATTTTTATTTTGGAGTTGGAATTAATGATGTATTCTTTCCCGGCATAGTATGACCACTATCATCTGTTCCTATTCATTATTTGGATTCACGGGGTTACAAGAGGTGTGTCTTAGGCACCACCTACTGAGCAATCTGCTCACCCCTTATATTTAATATTTTTTTTAGGACACGAATGGCAAGTGGCGGACGACACTCCTCCACAGCGTTCGATGGGTTGGTAGACCGTTTTGATATACTTTATAGCTATAATCTCATTTTATTATTATTTATTTTTTATTACTTATTTTTTTTATAAACCCGGAATGACACGTATAATATGTATTGATGTAGGAAAGAATGGTGTTGTCGCTAGTTGACCTTGGGTTCGGTTAAGGACCCGGCTAATGGTTCGGACCTATGGGTTCGGGTCATTACATGTGAGTCGTGCTGTGTTGTAACTGGGGATACCTGTGGGTCATGTCGTGTTGTAACGGGGGACATCTGTGAGTCATGTTGTGTTGTAACGGGGGACACCTGTGAGTCGTGCTGCATGATTGTCTGTGAGTCATATTACGTGATTGTCTATGAGTCGTGTTGCATAATTGTCTGTAAATTGTATTGCATGGTTGTCTGTGAGTCGTGTTGTATAGTTATCTGGGAGTCATGTCGCATTATCATATGTGCGTCTTGTCATGTTGTTGCCAGTGCGTTGTGTCGTGTTGTAACGGGGGCTACCTATGAGTCGTGTCGTGTCGTAACAGAGGATACCTGTGAGTCTGGTGCAGTAACGGGGGATACCTATGACTGTTGTAACAGGGGATACCTGTGAGTTTTATAGTAGGAGATACGTGCGAGATTGGGTGTGACATGAGATGTCTGCACACTGTTGTTCTGGTAACGGGGGCTACCTGTGAGTTTGGGCAGAGGCCTGCACACTTTGTGCGGTGTCGTGTTCATCTATGCCAGGATGGTGGACATATCCCGTAGTGTGGTTCCGAACTGAACGATGTTGATGATGCTTAGTGTGAGCCCTTAGGGAAGGATGTAGATCGAGAGGTTTTGTATGAGTTTTAAGTTGTAATGATGTACCAGTTGTGACTATTATGTGTTAAGGCAATGATATATTTGTAAGACTATATGAGTATTCCAAAACAGTTTTATTGGATTATGATGTGTATTTTGTGAGTAGTTGAGCTCTTATGTAATGGTTTTAATGATGGATTAATGACAGAAGGGTTTTATCCATGTTTTGTTAGGGACCATGGGTTTGATTTAAATCGTCCGACTTACCTCCACGGCAGGAGGTGAAGTCTTGGGTTTCGAAGGATTCGTTCCGAGAGGTTATGATCGATACGATGTGAGACGTGACTTGTTTACCGGTGTATACGTTTTCTTAGAATCTTGGAGTTAGCAGTAGTATCTAGCAGTTGTGATATGACTTGTGTGTTGAGGATGGTTAGACCGTGTGTTGTGAGCCTTATGTCTAGAGTTAGACGTAGGGATTGATGTATGTGTATGCTTGAGGATTAGAGCTGAAGACAAAAACGATGTTGGTGTTGAGGTCGGATCGACGATGGGAATGGCCTGGCTAACCATTTCTCTGAGTTAGTCTTTCTTTAACATAATGTCGGGTCAAATGTCAACGATCATTGCTTTTAGTGTGATTAGTGACAATCAGAGTATGGTGTTTTGCGTTATGTACATTTGGATGTACGATCTCATTTTAGAGTGAGTCTTGCTTGGGATTAATGGTGTTCTTTGTACGTATTCAGGTGACTTATCATGAATGGTGGTGTACTTGGTACAGGACTACGTGTCCAAGAAGTTTCAGTTGTTGGATCAGTTAATCCTTGAGCTATGCTAATGGGTTATTTTCCCGGGTACCTGATGGTACATTTGACAGGTCAATGGTTCTCTTGATTACAGTCGTGGGTGTTCAGCTATGATGTAGCTGTTAAAGGCAGTAGTCACCAGAAATAGTTTTAAGGGTATTTTGGGATAGCGAGTGAAGCTCGTATATTAGCTCATTGAACGGTTTTGTAACCATTATTTTGTGAGCCTTAGGGCATTTGGCGCAGATTGTGTGAGGCGCTGCTGGTTGGACCTACTATGTTTGGGATCCAACCGCTTTCTGCTGGGATGTCTCATGTGGACCATGTTAGTGCGATTTTATGTGTTGGACTAGTTTTTAACCTAGGTTGAGTGTGGAAGTAGATGGTTGAGTGTCGTGGTGACTTGGATTGAGGGATTCTTTGGTGTTATCATGTGAGTTGACTGAAGCTGTCATTTGCGGAGTTGGTATCGACTAGCGGTATGTTCTGGTTAGAAGGATGACTATCCTAATGGTTCTCTGTGGTTAAGATTTGGTGGAGTTACGGAGTTTGGTTGGGGACTTATGCTTCGCGTGCTTGTAAGTGATGGTAGAAAGTTTTATTCGATACTACAGTGCCTTTCTCGTTCAGTTAGTTATGATGGGGGATGAGATTATATGTGACCGTGGTTACTGTTCGGTCATTGTTACGTTAGGTCACTAGCACAGGGTTGCGAGTGACACAGGATGTGAGATCCTTTGGATTGAGGTTTTGAGGTATAGCGTGTTGCGTGAGGTGCTCGGAGACTTATTCCGTTTTTGCATCCTTTCGTCTTTCTCTTATGAGGTGGGTTGATTTCGAAGACGAAATCTTTTAAAGTTGGGGAGAGTATAATGTTACCAAATTTTCTTTTCTGGAATTTATTTGGTTTTCTAGTATTTTAATCCTTGCCTCGTTTTACGTGTCACGCGGGTCCCGAGGGTTATTTCGGTCATTTCCTTGAGCCTAGGGTTTTGGAATTTTTTTTTTAATCATTTTAAGTCAATTGGAAGTGACTGTATCATTTTTAGAATTTTTCGGAAGCCGGACGATTTCCGGCCTCTGAAACTTATCCCGATTTTCTCATTTAAGTGGAGGGCATTGTGGTCTTTTTACACATTTATGCATACACCTATATCCTTACATTGTAGAAGATATTTATTGGGACATAGAGGAAGTTTCAATGGTTATAGATGGGCAAAAGAGTAACTAACCATAAAGTGTAATTCATTCACATGGTGACAAGTGGCAAGTGGCAAGTTATTGATCACAAGGTCAATTGTTGACCAAACTATTTCCTTTCTTCCCTTCCTTCACCCGGTAGAATACTCCCTTTCTCTCTAGCCCTTCACTTCCTCACTCTATATCCATCTTTATGCACTAAATGTCTTCCACATTTTAAGCTTGTTTTTAGAGTGATTAAAGTGAGATTTTTATGAAGCTATAGGTAAGGAAGTTGATGAGTTAAGGAGAGCTTTTAATTGAGACCAATCTTGCATGGGGCTAGGAATTTCAAATTTGGGGGCTATTTTGAAGATCTTGCTTGGTTGAGGTAGGGGTTGTCCTAAATCTCAATTTCCTTTGTTTCTTGTGAATTAACTCTCTTTATATTGAACCATTAAGTGACTAGAATTGAAGTTGGTTTACAAGTATGTTATGTAGTTGAAATCTGAAAATTTTAGCTTATTTAGTAATGATGAGTTATGTGCTTTAAATGTTGAAATTGAGTCCCCTTAATTGTTGATTATGTTTTGTGTACAAAAACTGAAATTTTGTAATCATGATGGTGGTATTGTTGTTGCTACAAAAACTGAAATTTTCATGTTCAATGTACCTCAATTTTGGGACTGTTTTGTTGTAAATAATCTTATGGCCATATGTGCTTTAATTCTGAAATTTTTAACTTCTATCTAAATGTTGCATAGTGTGCTTTAAGAACCGAATTTGAGCTCCTTGGTTGTTAATTGTCTTGATGTGCATAAACTAAAAATTTTAGTAATTTTAATGGTTGGGTTGTTGTAATTTATAGAACTGAAATTTGATGTTGGAAATGATATAACATTATGAGACTATAAAGTATGTCATTCATGCATTACATTCGGTACCACATGGGGCAAAACAGATTTTTGTTAAAATGGAGGATGTTATGTTTTGAAAAGAAAGCAAACTGGTTTTTTTTTTTTTTTAGAAAATGATTAAGGCGTTGGATGAAATTTTGAAAGTGGGGAGAGACATTGGCACCTCATTAGCATTGCATTCCGTTGCAATCATGAGATTGCATTATGTGACGATTATTACTTTCCGAACACGCATGACCCCTTTTCTTGTCACTATTCTTTGTTTGGATTCACGGAGGCGTTAAGGAGTGCGTTTTAAGCATCTTCTACTCAGCCGTTGTGCTCACTCCTTACTACTATTTTTCAGAATGCGGAAAGGAAGTAGCGAAAGATATTCCCCCATAGGCTTAGACAGAACTTGACGGACTTTCTTGTGTTAATTTTCTGTTTTATATACAAGTTTTGTAAAATTTTATACTTGTTTTGTATCTCTTTCGTAAGCTTATGTTTAGGGACTGTAGTCGGATGTAATGTTTCATGTAAATTAAATTTTAGTTTTTTTGTCTATGTGTGTGATCATGATATTACCATTATAGATGCATGTGGTGACTGTTGTGGGATAGGGTTAGCCTTTAGTATGGGTCCCAAATGAGTTTGGAAATTACAGGACTTTAGTAACTTAGAATCCGTATTTCAATTTTCAAATTTGGTATGATGTGTTCTCTTGTAGTTTAGAATTGGGAATGACTGTAGTGACAGTAGATGACCTCGGGTTCGAGTAAAGACCCGGATACGGTTTGAACCCCTGGGTTCAGGTCGTTACATAATATGTCATTCATAGCTAAAATTTTAAATCTAAAGCAATTACGTCAAACTTCTCAAATCAATCATGCTTTTATATGCGATTAAAACAAGAAATACTCACTAAGAATCAAAGACAAGTGTGTTAGACACCCCTACCTCAATGGAGAACAAAACCCTAACCAAGCTCCAAAATTCGAAGTGCCCAAATGCCCTCAAGAATGGTGTCAAAATGAAACCCTTGACAAGCTCACCAAGTTCTCCAATTAGCTCCCTTTCTAAATCTTACTCTAACATGATGAAATCAAAGGATTTTGTAGGTGGGTTTTTATGTGAACGAAAACAAAAAGAAAGCTTAGAGAGACAGAGAAACGGATGGGAGAGATAGGATCAAAATCCTCTCTCGCTCAATGATATATCTGTCTTAGCCAGTGAGAATAATATGAGATACATATGAAAAAAAATGTTAGGATAATTCACCTTACATTATAACATTTTATTAACGTGTATCCCAACTTTCCCTTTATTGTCATCCCAATATTTTCCTAATGGGCATTTCAATTTTACTTTTTCCTTACTGTCATCCCAATATTTGGCATTCCAATTTTTTCATAATGTATATCCCAAAGACGTATATACTTTTGCGCCAGACATGATTTTTATCCCTAATATGAGTCCCTTGGTCGATGGTGGAGTCCACCCCTAAATCAATGTACCAATTGTAGACTTTCACCTATTACCCAGTAGTTATTAATTAAAAATTATAAGTTTGATAATCTTTTCTTTTTTTTTATTTTTTATTTTTTTTTTTGGCCTTATTTTTGGACAATAGCAGTTAAAAAAATAAGAAAAAGTTGACCATACAAATTCATGCACATGAATTTCACTAACACCCCCTTCAGGTTTCGCCAAATATTACATTGAAACATCTTTCGAAAATTACTATCACTTAAGTCCAATTTTACTTTTCCATTAGTGACACCGTTAAAACTGTGCCAAAATACGATGTTACCCTTAATTTTTTAATACATTTTAATTTAAAATATCAACAACATAAAATGTCTATTTTGCCCTCATTAAGTACTCTCACACTCGTGTTTTTTTTTTTCGAGCAAATTGAAAAAAACTCCCCTTATAAATATCTTTAGCAATTAACCCCCCTCAACTATTATGAAGGGTCATTTTAACTAACCTCCATTAGAGTGATTGTGTGAGATAAAATTTCGGACAAAATTACCCTTAACATGAAACATCCGTTTGAGTTATTGTGTGATAAAATTTTCGGACAAAATTACCCTTAAAATCAAAACAATACATTAGGATTACTAAAGTACCTACCACTCAATTTTTTTTTTTAACTGCATAAAACACACTAAAATGAGGCCTCTGATTTGAAACGAGGCCTTTGATTTTTCTTTTGAAATGTTCTTGCATTTGGAATGTATATAGTAATATGTTAGTTATTTATCAAATGTCAACTTAAATTGATTTTGGTGAAAAAAAAAAAACTTATACCGTGATTTTTTATAAAATAAGATAAAGAAAGAGATATATACGAAAGATTCAAAAATATCAGTACCATGAATTTTTATAAATTTTAAAAGTAAAAATTTATCAAACTACATGGCAAAATCATCTCATAATTAGGAGGAAGTGACTTTTTTCATTTATATGTGTGTGTGTGTGTGTGTAACATATCACAATTTAATAGAAAAGTATTGGGATTAAGATTTATGATGTTGAAATAAATCAAATTTTATTTCATAATAAATGCTTTTCTACAGAATAAATAAATAATTAAATATAGTCCAAACAAATATTTGTTATTTAAGTGAAATATCTTTTAACTATAAAAAAAATAATAATAATAATAAACAAGTGTGAAATATTAGCATATCCATAATTTTTTAGAATATTATAAATTTCTACTTTTAAAATTTATAAAAAAATCATGGTGCTGATATTTTTGATCTCTCGTATATATATCTCTTTCTTTATCTTATTTTATAAAAAATCATGGTACAAGTTTTTTTTTTTCACCAAAATCAATTTAAGTTGACATTTGATAAATAACTACCATATTAGTATATATATTCCAAATGAAATAACATTTGGAAAGAAAAAATCGAAGGTCTCATTTTAGTGTTCTATGCAGTTAAAAAAATAAAAAATAAAGTGAGTGGTGGGTACTTGGTAATACTAATGTATTGTTTTGATTTTAAGGGTAAGTTCGTCCAAAAATTTTATCACACAATCACTCTAACAGAGGTTAGTTAAAATGACCGCTCAAGAGGGTATTAATTGCTAAAGATATTGATAAGGAGATTTTTTTACAAACTGGTGGAAGTCGAGGGGATTTTTGCAATTCACCCTTTTTTATTTTATTTTTTCTGACTAGCATCATCTTACCCACTCCTCTCTCATATCTGGAACTTCCAATTTGATGAAGACTAACAAAATTCGCAACTTAGTTCACTGTTTTTTCTTCTTCTTCATTTTGTGTATTTTTTATTTTCGAAATTTTGTAGGAACTGAAGTGGATTTTAAGCACATGTTCTTAACTGATCCATTGGTACTTTATTGGAAGCTGAAATGATAACATATATATATATATATATATATATATATATATTCTTCTAACTATTCTTGGTGTGATCAATCAGTTGTAGTCGAAGTGCGTATATCAGGAGTGATTCTGGACAAATTGATAATTATATTTCAAAATCTAAGCATTCCACTCCAAACATGTTAAAAAATGAACAAAAATCACATGCTTGTCCATGTGTTTGTTCGTATATGAATCTTTATATATATATGTGTGTGTATGGTTGTAGAGGTGATGCAAAATCTATATTAGGGTTATTGTATTGAAAACAATACAGTAATATTTTAAATATGGGAACTTGATTTCTTCAATTTTAGAGATAGAAGACAATAATCAAACAATTGGGTCAGTGCTACTGCCTGTGACTCGTGTGATTCATCCCCTGGATCATTTCTCAGTTCCATAGAGAACTTGGTTCTCTGTTCATGGTATATAATGCCTCTCTTCTCCGACAAATAATCATCCACTATGTGTAGACACTCTCCACTTGGCCTGCCTTGCCACCGGCTCGGTTGGTGGCGGCGGCATCGACTTTCACCGCTATTTCCTTCGCCATGTGCTTCTTTAGCTTCGCCTTTCCAGTCATGGTAGTGAATGAATCAAGGCGATTTCTCTCTCTCTATCTGGTTTTGGTGAAATGGGGATGGGTCAAGTGAGAGAGAGGAGATTAAGAACCCTAATTTGAAAAGCAATAAAATTAAAACTTCAATGAAGGAAAGGAATTTGCATAGAGATGTGGGTGTTGAGGCTAGATGGTGATGGTGATGGTGATGGTGACGGTGACGGTGACGGTGACGGTGACGCAACTCCAATGAGGCAGGGTTGGTGTTGGTGTTAACTGTGTTTGTGAATTGGGGCAGAGATGGTGTTGGTGTTAACTGTGTTTGTGAATTGGGGCTCGATGATGGATCGCCATGCATATGCAGATAGTACTGTATAAGAAGCAATATGTAATATATATACATACATATATCTCTAAATTTATAAAAGATTTAAGGATATTTTAGTCTTTTTATATAATTCTTTAGGGTTAAGGATTTCTTTAACTTTTGTCGAAGGGTATTTATGTGTCAGGGCTTTAATGCCTTTTAATGATATTAATTTTCAAAGTTATTTTAACATTTTATTTTGTCAAATCTAAGAGGTGTCAGTAAAATTAACTTAAATTTTTTTTTTTGTCTTATTTATGCACAGTAGCAGTTAAAAAAGAAAGAAAAAGTTGACTATACAAAGTCATGCACATGAATTATGAGTTGTGTAACTAACAACATTGCCAATTTTTTTTAACTGGATAGTAATTTTATTATTTCTGGAAGATTTTAATTAAAATGCAGAAGATGATTTGGTCAATTGTTGTGTAGCCCATCGTCCGAGCAGTTCATGAAGAGTTGGATTGATTAGCAATCTTATCATTTTGTATGACAATCTCTTGTATAAACCCATACCGCAAAAAATAAAAATAAATAAATAAAAAGACCAAAAATAAAAAAGGAAGTATATATTTTTGAATAAATTATCTTTTTGAAAAATCAAAAAAACCAATTAGCTGCGCTTAATAAATTATCTCTTTTAACAGCGCCCAAGGAAAAAAATAACAAAAATAAGTATTGTCAATAAATGAAGTAAATAAGGTAAAAAACAATTTAAATTTAAATTTAAAATTTATATTATAAGGAGTAATTATGGTATTTTCAAATAATGAATGATGCATTAATGAGTTTATAACCTAGAGGTACCGATGTGTGTGAGATTGATAAGTCTAAAGAAGGCAAAATGTTTTTTTTTTCTCTTTTACGTGATTAATTTAATTCTCTATGGTAATGGAATCCATTCCTCATTTCACTTTAAATATGGCACACCAAACAAAATAAATGGAATTATTCCATCACACCAAACTAACCTTAAAATAAAAAATAAAAAATAAAAAAAACAAATGCAGTGCAAGTGTTATAAAATAGAGTGGAAATATAACCTCCCTATAAATATGGCTAATATGTTTCTCAAATAGATTTTGAGTAAATGAAATGCTATGGGTGAGAAATTAAATGTTATTGGGTGAAATTAAAACTCACGGATATCTCACTAAGGGACAATACTTATCTATTCACCCATACTAAATCAGGAAAATAGAGAGTGAGTTAATTTATTCCAAAACAAATTTATTTTTCTTATTTATTAATGTGGTCCAATCACAAATACACCTAAGGTTTGTAATTACAAAATTAGAAAATTAATAAATAAAAGAAAACAAAGAGTGTGTGACTAAATTTATTCCAAAACAAATTTGTTTTTTCTTAATTACTGGTGAGTGAGTAAGTATTGTACTCTATTCCTTTCTTCTTCTTTTTTTATCATATTGGATTGATTTGATTTACCCGATAAAATTAGTCTCCGTGAATTTTGATTGGTAAAATTTCGTCCTAAAAAATCCTAGTGTCATTTCACTTAGAGCATCAAGGTGCAACAATAAGTAGATAATATGAGATTAAAGTAAAGAATGAGGAATTTGGTGTTAGTGGGAAGTAAAGTGCTATGTCATTAGGCCTCACCCCTTGTACATGTTGTGGTTTTGTGGAGTCTGATTAGGTAATTGATTTTTTAGGAAGATTTAATTATATGGAAACTTAAAGATTATTGAAGTTTTGGGAAAATTCAATTTCCTGATCTGATTTAACTTCCTTATTGATTTATGAAAAATTCAGTTTCCTGATCAAATTTAACTTCCTTATTGGTTTTGGATTCTACAAAAGGCAAATATTGTAGGACAAGTTTGGGACTCTATAAATGTGTGAGAGATAGAGATAAATTTGTGCCAATACAAGAAAGAAAAATCTCCATTGTAATTCTTCATCTTCTTCGTAGTGAATTTGTTCAGTGTGCTCTATGGACGTAGTAGCCCTAAGATTTGGGTGAACCATGTATATCTTGTGTTCTTGAGTGTGATTTTTTTATTCTTCGTGATTGCTTATTTATTCCTTGAATATCGTTATTTATTTTGCGTTTCCGCCACAACAACAGGTATCAAATCCGGTTGATTGTGTAGAGCAACTCCAACAACTAGTATCAGAGCCTTTGGTTAAGAACCTAGGGCACAGAAGGTGTTTAACGAAATTCCGAAAGTCTTTCGATCAGATCTGTCCGTTCAAGTGGGAGTAATGGCATCAGAAGGTAAGACATCCGCATCAATGATCAAGAAGTTCGACGGCACAAACTTCGATTTCTGGAAGATACAAATAGAAGACCTCTTGTCTCAGAAAAATCTGTATCAACCTTTAGGAGAAAAGCCAGATGATACAAAAGATGCAGAATAGAAATTACTTGATAGGAAGGCTCTTGGCACCGTCAGATTGACGATATCAAAATCAGTCGCCTTCAACATCAAAAACAAGAAAACGACGATGTCTCTCATGGCAGCCCTTTCTAGTATGTATGAACAGCCTTCTGCAGTGAACAAAGTGCACTTGATCAAGAAGTTGGTCAACATGAAGATGGTCGAAGGTGGTAAGTTCAACGAACATCTAAATGCGTTCAACGAGATAGTTGGGCAATTAGAGTCTGTTGATATCGACTTCAAAGACGAGGTCCGAGCACTGCTAATTCTAAGGTAGTTACCCGAGAGTTGGAGTGGCACAGTTACAGCGATCAGTAGCTCTGCAGGGAAGACCAAGTTGAAGTTTGATGAAGTTGTGAGCATGATTCTGATTGAAGAAATCAGAAGACAAACAACTGGGGTTTCCACCAGTGGTTCGGCATTAAATGTTGAAGGTAGAGGCAAGGGTCCAAACAAGAAGAAGGGCAACGGTACTAGAAACAAAGGCAGATCCAAGTCAATGAATGAAATAACACAGTCTCAAAATTTCAGGAATTCCATAAATCTTAGTAATGTTGAGTGTTAGAATTGTAGAAAGAATGGACATTACCGTGTTGATTGCATACTTCCAAAGAAAAGAACCGAAAGAAAAACTGAAGCAAACGTTGTCTCAGAAGAATCAAATGATGCATTGATATGCTCTTTGGAGAGCAAGGTAGAGTCATGGGTTTTAGATTTCGGCGCATCGTTTTATGGTACCTTAAGCAAAGAGCTATTTAATAGCTATGAACTGGGTAACCTTGGTAAGGTGTATCATGGTGATGATCAGCCTTGTAGCTTCATTGGCAAGGGTGAAGTGCATATCAAGTTGAATGGATCAACTTGGAAGTTAAAGGATGTGAGACACATCCCTGACTTGAGAAAGAATCTGATTTCGGTGGGACAATTGTCAGAGGAAGATTTTGTTACAACCTTTAATGGAGACTCGTGGAAAGTTTCCAGAGGTGCTATGACCATTGCACGTGGTAAGAAATCTGGCACACTCTACACAACTATAAGTGTTTATGGGTTTATAGCAGTTGCAGAAAACAGAGAAAATCACAACATTTGGTACCAGAGACTAGATCACATGAGTGAAAGGGGGCTTAAGATTATGCACTCAAAGGGGAAACTATCAGGCATACGGGCAATTAATATTGACTTCTATAAGAGTTGCGTGATGGGCAAGTAAAAGAGGGTCAGTTTCAAGAAGAGTGGTATAGATCTCAGAAAGGAGATTGAGCTAATTCACATAGATGTTTGGGGGCTAGCCACTGTCTCATCCATTAGTGGAAAATCCTACTTCGTGAATTTCATTAATGATCATACGAGGAAGGTATGTGTTTATTTTTTGAAGCACAAATATGAGGTATTTGATGTGTTCAAGAAGTGGAAGGCCATGGTGGAGAATGGGACAGGTTTGAAGATTAAGAGGTTAAGATCAGACAATGGTGGTGAGTATGAAGACACTGGGTTCAAGAAGTTTTGTTTTGATAATGGGATCAGATTCGATAAGACTGTGCAAGGAACCCCATAACAGAATAGGGTGGCAGAACGGATGAACCGAACATTGACAGAAAGAGCCAGAAGCATGCGCATACATTCGAGTCTACCCAAACAGTTTTTGGCAAAAGCAGTCAATACAACATCCTACCTAATTAATCGTAGACCATAGGTGCCTTTGGAGTATTGAATACTAGAAGAGGTATGGAGTGGCAAAGAAGTAAATCTTTCATGGTTGAAAGTTTTTGGTTGTATTGCATATACATATATTAGTGACCATGCTAGGGGAAAGCTCAACCCGAAGTCACTAAAATGTATCTTCATTGGATATGGTAGAGATGAGTTTGGTTATCGACTCTAGGATAATTAGAACAAGAAAATCATCAGAAGTAAAGATGTGATTTTCAACGAGAAGGTGATGTACAAAGATAAAGATACAGCACAGTCAACTAGTCATGTACAGAGTAATCCTGAGTTTATTGAGTTGGATGATGATCCAGAGAGCATTGATGCGGATCAAACAAATAAGGGTTCTTGACCAGAAATCACAGAGCATAGTTCACCGCAGATTCCAACTCCTAAGCTTACACTCAGAAAGTCCACGCGTCCTCGTGTACCGAATCGGAAATATTTGGATTATATGTTGCTCACAGATGATGGTGAACCTGAATGCTATGATGAAGCATGTCAGGTTGAAGATACTATCAAGTGGGAGCCTGTAATGGAATATGAGATGAAGTCCCTTATCTCCAACAAAACATAGGAACTAGCCAAGTTGCCCTTGGGGAAGAAAGCTTTTCACAACAAATGGGTGTACAGGGTAAAAGAGGAACACGATGGTTCCAAAAAATACAAGGCGAGATTGATGGGTAAAGGCTTTTAGTAAAAGCAAGGCATTGATTACACAGACATTTTTTCCCCGGTTATGAAACTAAGTACCATTCGCTCAGTTCTTAGCATAGTTGCAGCAGAGGGGTTGCACCTTGAGCAGTTAGATGTCAAAACTGCTTTCCTCCATGGTGACCTAGAGGAAGAGATTTACATGCAACAACTGGAGGGTTTCTCAGTCAAAGGGAAAGAGAAACTAGTGTGCAAGTTAAAGAAAAGCTTATATGGTTTGAAACAAGTCCCAAGGCAGTGGTATAAAAAGTTTGATGGATTTATGAAGCAACGTGGCTACAATAAGTGCAACGCTGACCATTGCTGCTACTTCAAGACGTTTAAGTCAAGTTTAATTGTCCTTCTACTTTATGTTGATGACATGTTAGTGGCAAGTCCTGATTTTAAAGAAATCAGCAAATTGAAGAAGCAATTGTCTAGTGAATTCGAGATGAATGATGTAGGTGCAGCGAAGCAAATTCTTGGGATGAGGATTAGCAGAAACAAGCAGAAAGGTACTTTGTAGTTGTCTCAGGCTGAGTACGTTGAACAGGTTCTGAAGAGGTTCAACATGAATAATGCTAAGGAGGTGAGTACTCCCTTAGCTAATCATTTTCAATTATCTCAAGATCAGTGTCCGAAGATAGAGGATGAGAAAAACTGCATTGCTAAAAATTCATATGCCTCATTGGAAGTTTGATGTATGCCATGGTATGCATAAGACCAGACATTGCATAATGTAGTGGGAGCAGTAAGCAGGTTCATGAAGGATCCGGGCAAGCTACACTGGGAAGTAATGAAGTGGATATTGAGATATGTACGGGGTACCACAGACAGATGCCTATGTTTCAGAAGGGGTGAGGTGAAGCTACATGGTTATGTAGATTCAAACTTTGCTGGTGAAGTGGACAACAGAAGAAGTACTACCAGGTATGTGTTTGTAGACACTAAAATTTTAATAGACTTTTGTTTTGATAAATTGACCAATTAAATATGGGTTGATGTTTAATTAAGTTATTTAATTGGCCCAAGCTTGGTCCACTTACATTATTTAAGTAGCCCAACCCAGATGGTTAAATAAAAAGATAATTATTCTTAATAAAATATATTTGGAATAATTATTTTTAAGGAAAATTATCATAATATACCCGGCCCGGCCCAGTTATGATTTTATCCTTATTAGGAGATGACACGTGTCATCATCCTATGGATCCAAGAAGCCTATAAATAGAGGCCTGAAGGAAGGGGTACACAAATTCAGAATTCTGAAATCCAGAATTCCAGAGAGAAATCTCATCCCCAACATCCAAACCCAAAAACGAAGAACACCAAGCATATCAAATCGTGTCGTTCTTCATCCAACTTCTACGGTGATCAACAACAAGCACATCAAATCGTGCCTTTTTCATCCAAATTCCACGATGATTCAAGATCAAAGATTAAACTCATGCAGCCCTTGGATCCAACCAACAAAAAAATGAGATCGAATCAAAGGGCCTTATTCTTTATAAAGAATATTACAGAGGATTGTACTCTAATTTTTTTTTTCCAAATTTAATAAAATATTATTTTTGCTCCCTATTTTGTTCTTATTTGCAAATTACAAAATTTGTGTGTACAAATTTCTTGCACGCTCGGTGGGACATCCTCCGCCTCTCATCCCTTTCTTCTATATTAAATCCTTAACAAATCTCATCGTCAGAATTCATGGCTTGCAACAAGATTCAGACGAAGAGCAAGAATACCCCTAAAGACATTGCAGTCATGATGGACAACATCAATACCACCACAAAAGGTGATAAAAAGGTTGCAACTTTGACAAGTGGTACAAATATCTCTGCAAGTTCAATGATATGGAGTATGGTCAAATCATCCGTTCTTTTCAAAAGACAGTACGATGCAATGAGAGTCGATTCCGACAAATCTGTCAAAGTAACAACTCAAACTCATACCGCCTTCACCCCGCTGGGGGCAAGGAGAAAGGTTCCTACAACTTCAAATGTTGCTCTAGTCATAAGTTCAAGTTCAAGGCTGGTCCACCCAAGGCTAAAGATTTTTTCTGACTCCATCACTATGCCAGTCATGATGACGAGTACTAACTCGTACGAAGAACAATTGACAACTATGGCCCGTGCAATTGAAAGATTACAACACTCTCTCAAGGAGCAAGATCTGAAAATTACCGCGCTCACAGAAAAGTTAAAATTGCGTGACAACAATGCTGAGTCAAGCAAAGGCCAAATTCCTCATTCTAATTCCATGCCAGAGAACACTCCCATTGACGATCAAAATGACATGTCCGCAAATCCAACTATTAAAGCTGCCTCCGTCACCTCACTTTCTAACCAACAACTTCAAGACATAATAGTGAATTGCATAAGAGAACAATACAGTGGCGTTCCTCAAAGTGCTCGCATGTACTCAAACCCTTACACAGAAAGAATTGACATCTTAAAAATGCCGGTTAGGTATCAACCTCCAAAGCTTCAACAATTTGACTAAAAAGGCAATCCCAAGCAATATATCGCACACTTTATAGAAACTTACGGCAATGCTGGTACAAACGGAGATCTCCTTGTCAAGAAATTCGTTCATTCCCTCACAGAATATGCATTGGATTGGTACACAGATCTCAAAGCTGGAGGTATTGACAGTTGGGAGCAGATGGAACGAGAATTTCTCAACCGTTTCTACAGTGCTCGTCGTACTGTAGGTATGTTGGAGCTTACAAACACAAAACAGATGAAGGGTGAACCCGTGGTTAACTACATCAACCGTTGGCGAGCTCTAAGTCTTCACTGCAAGGATCGTTTATCTGAAATTTCTGTAATTGAAGCATGTATGCAAGATATGCGTTGGGAGCTTCTTTACATCCTACAAGGGATTAAGCCTCGCATATTTGAAGAGCTTGTTACTCGAGCCCATGACATGGAGCTTAGCATGGAAAATCACGGTGTTAGGGAAGATGTTCCTGATATACCCGACAACCTTCAAGAAGATGAGAGAAGTGAGTCCGAAGAAGAAGACAATATACTTCCTAACTTGGATGACGAAATAGCTTCAGCTTTCATTATAAGCATCATCTCGAGAGACTTGCATCAAGAAATGCACCATGCTACAACAATGACTTCAACTGAAAGTGCAAAATCACAGGGGGCATTAAGTCAAGGAAACCAAGAAGAAAATCCTCAAAATGACGACGAGATAGTCCGTACCCTTTAGCATAGGTTTGGATTGCCGTTTAATTCTTGCATAGTTGAAGAATAATTAAAGTTGAAGTGGTCCCAGATACGAGCCTAAACTGTCGATGACACTCCTTGACATGAGTGTAAACTATTTACCAGAAGAAAAAAAAAATCAAAAACTCCTTGATACGAGTTTAAACTGTCTCCCAAAAAAAAAAAAAAAAATGACACTTCTTGACACGAGTTCAAACTGTCTACCTGGAAAAAAAAAATATCAAGAACTCCTTGATATGAGTTTAAACTGTCTTCCAAAAAAAAATGGCACTCCTTGACACGAGTTTAAATTGTCTACCTAAAGAAAAAAAAAAAAAAAAAAATGACATTCGTTGACACGAGTTTAAACTTTCTACCTGAATATATATATATATATATATATATATATATATATATATAACTCCTTGACATGAGTATAAACTGTCTACCTGGAAGAAAAAAAATCAAGAACTCCTTGATACAAGTTTAAACTGTCTCCCAAAAAAAAAAAAAAAAAATGACACTCCTTGACACGAGTTTAAACTGTCTACCTGAAAATAAAAAAATAAATCAAGAACTCTTTTATACGAGTATAAACTGTCTGGAAGAAGAAAAAAAAAATTGAATTACGTGATGACTTGATCCCTTTTTTGAGGGTACGTAGGCAGTTAGAATTTTATTCTAAGTTCAAGATAATGAAAAAAAAAACCCTTAGAGTTGCAAAATGGCAAAGTGTGTTCGTCACGAGATATCAAAAGAGCTAGTCTCAATTTGTCAACTTCACTTGCTGTCAAGATATTGTTGTCACTCATCATGCAATATCAAAAGTGCTCGTCGTACCCTGTCAACTTGGCATGCCACCGAATTGTAGCTGTAAACAATAATTTTGCTCACCGTCGATCTATTGCTGAAAGAGAAATTTGGCTTTCCGTTGAGGTGTCGTTAAAAAAATCTGCTAGCTGGCGAGGTATTGCTGAAAGAGAAATTTGGCATTCCGCTGAGGTGTCATTAAAAAAGAATTTCTGCTCACCACCGAGGTATTGCTAAAAAAAGATTTTGACTTTCCGCTGAGGTGTCATTGAAGAAAAAAAAAAATTAGGCCCACCGCCAAAGTGTAGCTGCAAACAATAAAACTATGAAGAATATTAGTGGCTGGACACCAACATTCGATGAATGCTTTGAATACATCTCCATGGTGATCATATGAAGACAACTCGCCGATAGAACCATGAAGAATATTAGTGGCTGGGCACGACATTCGAGGAATGCTTTGAATACATCTCTACGGTGATCATATAAAGACAGCTCGCCAATAGAACAATGAAGAGTATTAGTGGCTAGACACTAACATTCAAGGAATGCCTTGAATACATCTTCATGGTGATCATATGAAAATAGGGAGGCCAATAGAGCACTATATAGTTGTTGTTTTAATCGAAAGTCGTGAAAACGCACCAAGACATCTTCTAACCACTCCCAATATAGTTCGGTGTGTGGCAATGCAGCAGAAAGTATACAAGGAATACTCCATGATACTTCCTTCGCCTAAACATTAAGAACCAAGAGTGAAAACTGATTTTCTTCAACAACTCTATCATGAAGTGAAGAATTTAGTATCAAGGCTTCAGAGACAATAGATTCTTCATTAATCTGATCAAGACCAAAAGTTGGTGAGTTTGCATGTGGCCGTGCATGTCCAATGAGATGAACAATGTTCATTGTTAGGATCAGGCACTTGAATGGCATTGCAACCGAGAAGGGAGTCAGATACACTTAATGTGGTTCCTTGGCTTCTTCGACTATTTTTGCTATCTAAGATAGTCATCTTCTGCTTTATAAAACATTTGAATACTACCATGATGGAACAACAAACAAATTTTGAAGCTCGATCGGTATTGTCTAGAAGGAATATTTCAATTTCTGCTACAGTTGACAAAATCAAGTTGCTATACCCAATCAAACCCTTCAAAAAAAAAAAAAGCGATCTAGCGTGGAAAAAAAAAAAAAAACAGAGAGAGAGAGAAAAGTCATACCAATTATTTGTTCGATGCAACACAATCTTTAGAGGTTGTAATCAGACAAGTTTTCAACAACATTGAAATTGATGTTTAACCCTATAGCATGGATAGGTATATATAGATAATAAAATATATTCTATTTGTACTGGGATTTGTATAATTCAGTTCAAATGGGAAAGTAAAATTCTAATCCAAAATTGGATAGGAAAGGGAAAGAGGAAATCTTATAATCCAAAGTTGAATAGGAAAGCCTTTTACAATTCAAAAACCAAATTGGATACTTCAAGTCCCACTTGAAAAATGAGACAAGTCCTGTCAAACATGGGACTCAAAGTGGGGGCAATTTGTAGACACTAAAATTTTAATGGACTTTTATTTTGACAAATTGACCAATTAAATATGGGTTAATATTTAATTAAGTTATTTAATTGGCTCAAGCTTAGTCCACTTAAATTATTTAATTAGCCCAGCCCAGATGATTAAATAAAAAGATAATTATTCCTAATAAAATATATTTGGAATAATTGTTTTTAAGGAAAATTATCATATATACCCGCCCCGGCCCAGTTATGATTTTATCCTTATCAGGAGATGACACGTGTCATCATCTTATAGATCCAAGAAGCCTATAAATAGAGGCCTGAAGGAAGAAGGAAAGGGTACACAAATTCAGAAAATCCAGAGGGTCCAGAAATTGAGAGACTCAAAAATTCAAAGTGGACACAAATTCAGAATTCCAGAGAGAAATCTCATCTCTAACATCCAAACCCAAAAGCGAAGAACACCAAGCACATCAAATCGTGCCGTTCTTCATCAATTTCCACGGTGATCAACAACAAGCACATCAAATCGTACCGTTTTCATCCAAATTCCACGGTGATTCAAGATCAAAGATCAAGCTCGTGCAGCCATTGGATCCAACCAACAAAAAAAGGAGATCGAATCAGAGAACCTTATTCTTTGTAACGAATATTACAGAGGATTGTACTCCAAATTTTTTTTCCCAAATTTAGTAAAATATTATTTTTGCTCCCTATTTTGTTCTTATTTGGAGATTAAAAATTTGTGTGTACAGTGTTTATAGTGGGCACAACTGCAGTTAGTTGGGTTTCGCAAATACAAAGGATTGTAGCGTTATCTACTACAGAGGAAAAATATGTGGCGATGACAGAGGCCAACAAGGAGATGATTTGGTTACAAGGTTTGTTGATAGAGTTGGGATTTGAACAAGTGAAGAATGTTTTGCACAGTAATAGTCAGAGTGCGATATATCTAGCAAAGAATTCAGCATTTCATTCAAGGACCAAGCATATAGGACTTCGGTATCACTTCATCAGATCTTTGTTAGAAATTGGGGTGTTGACATTTAAGAAAATACTTGGCACCAAGAATCCAGCTGACATGTTGACCAAGACAGTGACCATGGAGAAACTGAAGTTTTGCGCAGCTTCAATCGGTCTTCTAGCTTGAAGACAGAGAGAAGCGCACCGACATGCATGAGAAGAGGACGGAATGAGTTTACAAGTGCTTCAACCTCCAAGTGGGAGATTGTTGTGGTTTTGTGGAGTATGATTAGGTAATTGATTTTTTAGGAAGATTTAATTATATGGAAACTTCAAGACTGCTGAAGTTTAGGGAAAATTCAGTTTCCTGATCTGATTTAACTTCCTTATTGGATTTGGATTCTACAAAAGTCAAGTTCTTGTAAGACAAGTTTGGGACTCTATAAATATTAACTCTAATCAGGTTATAGAGTGTGTGAGAGTTAGAGATAAATTTGTGTCAATACAAGAGAGAGTAATTAAAAGAAAAATCTCCATTATAATTCTTCATCTTCTTCATAGTGAATTTGTTCGGCATGCACTATAGACGAAGCCCTAAGATTTGGGTGAACCATGTATATCTTGTGTTCTTGTGTGTGATTTTTTTATTCTTCGTGATTGCTTGTTTATTCATTAAACAGCGTTGTTTAATTTGCATTTCCGTCACAACAACGAGTATCAAATCCGGTTGATTGTGCAAAACAACTCCAACAGTGCAGAGAGTCAAATAAATAATATCTCTCGTGTATGTTTTTTTTTTTTTTTTTAAATATGCTTTTTACTTTTTGGTTACTATTTGTGACCCCGCCCTTTTTCTTTCTTTTTTTTTTTCTCATTAATCATGCTAATTAAAAAATAATAAAGTAGATAATGAGATTTGAGTTGCACACCAACAAAAAAAAAAAAAAAAGTCACGTCAACACTTTTTGTTAAAGTGTGCTTACGTGCTATCCACTATTTGACATGTCACTGTTTCAAAAGAACACTAAATGATAAGCAGACCTAGCATATATCCATAGTGTGGCATGTTACAAACAGCTTATATACTTTCCTACCATGCATAATACATACACCCAGAGCATTCCAGTTGAGAGAACCTAAAGTGATACACGAGTACACCCACGGATTGATGAACTAAACCATATGGTTTTAGGAGTACCACCAAAATGCCTTACAAATGAGCAGTAATAGATAGAGTGCCATGTACAAGAGTTAAAGAATGTCTTCCATGAGTAATTCCACAAATTGCATGGTTCTATCATATTGGCTGCTGACGGCAGTGGCAGTGGCAGTGGCAGTGGCAGTGGCAGTGGCAGTGACTGACGAATTCAGCATCAAGACTAACAAAAAATTAACCCTTTCGGAGGTTTGTGTAAAAGCCAAAATGATCACGCGGCGCTCAAGCAGTCCTCCCAAGTCCCATATTTTGAACTGAAGCACCCTCCACCTCTCTGCTGCGCGAATTCTGAAATAACTGTGCGTGCACAAACATCCCAAGTCTTTGCTATGTCCCCGAGTGACATGGGTTGTGAAAGGCCTCGGAGGGATATGCTAAACTTTGACTTTGCCTTCAGCGAGAGATCTTCGTACTCCCTGTTGTCACCCAATTGTTCAATCCAATTAAATCAGAAAAAATAACCCATTAATATTTGGGAGCAACCACAAAAAATTATAAAAAGGGAAAAGTTCTGAACTATTATGGTTGATAATCTCATTTCTTCATGATCCCTCATGAAGTGCATATTGTATACTCTTTCGTACAAACAAGGGCGAGCAAATAATGAGAAATCAGGGTCTCTATAAGTTAAAAATATAAAAGAATATGAAATCTGACTTATATTTAATTACAAAGTATTTTAGGTTATATCAGTTTCGTCTTCAAAAAATAAAAAATGGGGTAAGAATCTGCGGTGTTTTATTAATGAGATATCATAAGTGTTATCAACCATCTACTCTAAAAGCTTAAATTGTTAGAGAGGGTGTAACTTAAATATATAAATCCTTCAGCACGCCCCCTCATGTGGCCTTCTTTTGGTCAATTTTTTAATTAGGGTGACGGTGAGGTTTGAACTCAAGACATTTGACTTTGATACCATGTTAACAACCATCTACTCCAAAAGCTTAAGCTATTAAAGAGGCTGTAACCTAAATATATAAATCCTTCAACAATAAGCAAAAGTACATAAAATACCAATTATGTGAACTAGAGAATTGTTATTAATATATCAGAAACACAAGTAAGAAAGTTATTTATCAAGCATTGCAGACAATAATTCACAATAGAATTTCTGAACTAGCATGAATTGACAAGGAGCCTCAAGGCGTTTTTCCTGTGAGAAAACTTAACATTGCAAAATAGGTTGACCGTCTCAGTACGTACATTAAATGACAATGTAATATTTCCATTTTTCATCATTTTTCATTTTTCCGAAAAATTTTGTTGTTGCAAGGGCATTTTCGTCTTTTCACATTTTTCGTACCGGACACTGCGGAATGTATCGGTTATGTCTGAGAGTTGTTTGAAGCATTTCATTGAGTCCAGAACTCTTTGAAATGCAAAGATGATCATTTTTTCATTTTTCAATTTTTCGGGCCGGATGGTCCCGTGTGGGACCCATTACCAGAATTGTTGCATACAGGGATTTTATTTGAGTCCATTAGTATCACATGCATTTTATTTAATGTGTGACATAAAGTTGTGAAATTGTTAAATGTGTATATATATATGTGGTGTAAAATGAAAACAAAAGAAAAAGGGAAAATAAAAGAAAATTGGTGGGACCCACAGCCCCTTTTTAAGTAGTCATGAGGCCACATCTTGGTCTCCATTTTTGTTTCTTCTTTTCTTCCCCTCCCGCTAGTCTCTCTCTGCCCCCTCATTCTAGACTTTTCTTTTTTCTTTTGGCTTCCAATCTTCAATTCTTGATTACTCCTTCAATACTTGGTATTTTTTAGTGCCGTTTACGGCAAATTGAAGCTCACAACGAGATCTACAAGCTGATCGGAGCAATTTTTTTTTTTTGGTGCACTTGGGAATTTCAAGATCTAGGGCATTTAATTTGGGAGGTTTTGCTTAGATTGAGGTAGGGGTCTCTAATTCTCATATTTTTGTACTTTCGTGAATTTTTCCTATTTTAATTGTTGTCAAGTATGATTATTTTGAGTAGATTGTCCCTTGAATGACTTAATTGTGTATATGAAGCATGCAAATATGTGTATTTGTTAAATAGTATGAAAAGCATGCCTTATTTAAATTGTTTGCCTTGAAAATGATATAATTGTTGTACTAGAAAGTTTATGCTTATATGTGTTGATGGTATTATGTGAGAAGCATGCCTAAATGTTAATTTCCATGCCATGGTGTTTATTATTTTCCTAGAAATTTCTATGAAGAAGCATGTTAAATTGTGAAATGTAAATCTCCTCTATTTTTATACTATTGGAAAAATACATGGCATGCATCCATAGCATTGGGCATAAAAGAAAAGAGAAAAGTGTTTTGAAATGAAAGTGAAAGGGATTTTTAGGAAGAAATTTTGATAAAATGGTTTTTGAGAAAATCCGGTCGCCGCGGAGTTACCAAAGGGCCGTGGTGTTAATATAACCTGGAAGGAACTGGAGAAATTACTCCAGCATAGTTGAGCTAGCTGGGCCCCAAATGACGCCGCGGAAGTACCAAGGGTTAGGGACAGTAGCCAATCCTTCCCTCATGTCGCTGCGGAGTCACCAACGGACGGGTTATATTAACAGTTTGAAAAGTGATGGATGATTTTGAAAATGGGGAATGACATACATGGCGTTGCATCCATGGCACGGCATTTGCTTGCTTTGAACTTGAAAATTGATTTTGTGTTTTCCCTGGCTTGGTATGATCCCGCTCCCTATTGCCCTATTCATTGTTTGAATTCACGGAGTCACAAGAGGTGTGTCTTAGGCACCACCTACTGAGCTTTATGCTCACCCTATTATTTTAACATTTTTCAGGACATGGAAAAAAAGTAGTAGATAACGTTCCACCACATGCTTAATTTGGATTAGAAGATCATTTTGCTATTTTTGTATCTAAGTCTCACTATTTTTGTAAAACTTAGTATATTGTATTCTGTACGGAGACTTATGGACTCTTATTATTGTAATTATATTCATGAACTGTAAGTAGATGTAATTGAAGTAAAATTCTAGTATGTGAGCATGGGACTATCTATAAGGCAAGTACTCCTTTATTCTGGATGAATGGGATGATGATGATGGGCTATTTTGAGAAGGTTGTTGATGTTATTGTTTTGGGAATGTTTTATATTATTTGCATTGTGTGCTGGGACATGTTAGATAAATTTTCAATGTCCAAGAGAGGCCATTGTATTTTTATACATTTAAGCAGGTTGGCGTAGGACCCTTTCTAGCAGAGGTCATGCCGAAATTTTTTTATAATTGGTTTCAGTTTAGGGTTTTTACAGACAACCAAGAAATAGAAAGGAGACTGTAAGCCCAAAAACTAGGAAGTGAAACTAGAATATAGGATTATAAAAAATGAAGATGTTAAAACAAACAAGAAGGAAATAATATGGACTTTAGAAGATGAATTTAATATAATATGAAATTAGATGGTCAGAATTGTGAAAAGTACAGAGATTATTGGATAATGAAAAAGAAAAGAAGAAGATTGTTATCTAAGAAAACTTGGTGGTGGAATGAGAATGTCCAAGCCACAATAAATGTGAAAAGGGAGTGTTACAAATGTTTCCACAAAATGAGAAAAGAATTTGAAAATACAAATACGCATATAGGAAAGTCAAAACAAATAGAAAAAGAAGAAAAGTATGGAACATATGAAGATATTTATTTTAAATTACGTACAAAGGAACATGATTAATAAAATATACAAACTAGATAAGTTATGGGAGAGGAAAACTAGAAATTTACAACAGGCCAGCCTAGTGGTACTAGGCCCCCTACTTGCCAAAGGGAGATAAGGGATTCGAGCCTCAGTGGAAGCATGTGTGTGTGAGTACCAAGAAAAGGAAAAAAAAAAAAAACTGGGGGAGCAATTCATTCCCCTTAGGTCTAATTAACCGTACGTACTCAAAGCTTGGGTAACAATCCCCGTAGACTTCTCAAGGACACAAAATGGGAACATATAGAGGAGCAATATTACTACCATTATTAAAATTAACCACTAGACATGAAACAGATACCTACCAAAATTAAAAGAATTGAAAAATCTAAACAAGTCATATACGTGACGGCATTATAGTTATTACTCCTTTTTTTTTTTTTTAACAGATTAAATAATAGATATATATATATATATATATTTTTTTTTGATAAATAAGCAATTCATTAAAAGCGTTCAAAAGAGGAACGCATCCCTACAAGACCACAAAAACCTGGGTACACTAAGGCCCCAGGGAAGCCAAAAACTCAATAGTCTCCTCAGCAGAGGAACATAGTCTACCCAAACCCCAAAAAAAGATAGAGCTAGTAACAGAAGATTTGAAAACAGTGACTGAAGATTCCTCTCCTTCAAAGGATCTTCTATTCCGAAATAACAGAATGATAGGTATCACTAGTAGGGGAAAAAATAGTAATATATATGTACAAATAAGTAATGGAAATATTGTTATCATTAGTAATGGAAATATTGGCACAAAATATATAAAAATTAACATACCCATTTAGTGAAATGTGAAGGTAAGGTTTAAAGATATTCACCATGCCTCTTAAGTTTTGCATTAACCATGTTGTTACTAAACATTAATTCTAATATAGGATGCAATCAGTATTATGAAAGGTAATAGGGGAAAAAACACTAATATATGTACAAATAAGTAACGAAACTATTGTTATCATTAGTTAATATCATTCGTTATGGAACTATTGTTATGGATGCAATGATGCATAGATGTGAAAAGGGAGTGTTATAAACCTTTTCCACAAAATGATAAAAGAATAAACCTTTGAAAATCCAAATATGCATATAGGAGAGTCAAAACAAATAGAAAAAGAAGCAAAGTATAGAACATATGATGATATTTATTTTAAATTACGTACAAAGGAACAGGATTAATAAAATATACAAACTAGATAAGTTATGGGAGAGGAAAACTAGAGATTACCAACAAGCCAGTGTCCTAGCGGTACCAGGGTCCTACTTGCCAAAGGAAGGTCAGAGGTTCAAATCTCGGTGGAGGCATGTGTGTAAGAGTGCCAAAAAAAAAAAAAACACTACGGGAGTAATTCACTCCCCCTAGGTCTAACTAACCGTATGGTAACAATCCTGTAGACTTCTCAAGGACACAAAATGGGAACATATAAGGGAGCAATATTACTACCATTATTAAAATTAACCACTAGACATGAAACAGATACCTACCAAAATTAAAAGAATTGAAAAATCTAAACAAGTTATATCGGTGATGGCATTATAGTTATTACTCATTTTTTTGACAGATTGAATGATTGGTATTACTAGTATATGGCACAAAATGTAAACAAAATCACACACCCATAGTGAAATGTGAAGGTAAGGTTTAAAGATATTCACCATGCCTCTTAAGTTTTGCATTAACCATGTTGTTACTAAACATTAATTCTAATATAGGATGCAATAGGTACTATGATAGTAATAGGGGAAAAAACAGTAATATATATATACAAATAAGTAATGTAAATATTGTTATCATTAGTTAATATCATTAGTAATGGAACTATTGTTATCATTAGTTAATATCATTAGTTATGGAACTATTGTTATGGATGCATAGAGTGTTCTGTCCCACATCAGGTGTGTACTAGGTAGGTGGTACTGGAAAAAACCCTACAAATTTTCGATTCCTTTGGGTGTGGAACGGGCCCATTGTGATAGTGGTATGAGAGCCAACTGGTAGATGTGTTGTGTGTGTGCTAGGTGATCTTGGGGTTAACAAAAGAACATGGGGAACCCCGTATATTTCGAGTGTGGAACAAGCCCATTGTCGCCTAGCTGTGTGCTGCCCCACATTGGGTGTGCACTGGGTAGTCTTGGGGCAAATAAATGAGTGCAGAACCTCATAATGTGACTAGTACTTTTGGGTGTGAAACCAGCCAATTGTGACAACATGCTAAAAAAGTTGAGAAAAATATACAAGAAAACCAAAATTCAATGTTTCCTTACCTAGTTTCGATCAGGAACTTGTCGAGAAGTATTGGGGAGCAATTAGGATAATTTGTGGGAACAAGCAATCGTAAGGGCTGAATTGGAGACTGCACAGAAATAAAACAGAACATAAATACAACAAGAGAAAGGATAGAGCAATTAGGAGATAAATGGCACTTAGATTAAAACATTTAAAACTCACCATTTGTGGAGAAGCATACTGTGACTTCAAGTTTGGACCGAGAGCCACGGCACTGAAAGAGCACTTAACAATGGTTCCTTCACCACCTTCAGTAGCAGCTGCTGCTGCAGTTAGATCAACATCTTCATCACTGATATCTACCACTGTATCTATAAGTTGCTGATTAATCTCCCTTATTTCTTCCAAAAGGGCATGGTTAGCCTACAACAGGTGAGACATTAGTTCTTTACACTGAAAAATCCAAACGGCTGTGTGCCTCAAAGTTAACAGTTCTAGAACTAAATCAGTTCATATTTACAAGTTCTCTGCAGCAGCTTGTTTTCTACTTATACACACACACACGCACCCCAATGGTACAGTAGAAATATAAAAAGAAGAGAAAGGAGAGAATTGTGTAAAGGCTTGAATGAGATAAATCACTCATTCATAGCTCTAATATTTATAGATAAAAAGAGCACATACTCATATTACAAGAAAGGAAATTAAATCAAATCCATCACAGCATATTCTATAGCATATTCTATGGAATATTCTATAGCATAATCAAATCTTTGCTAATATGGTAAGTCATTCCATAAATTGTGGCTATCATATCTGCTAACAGGTACCAACAAGCATAATGAAATACTCTCTAGACATAGTTCAGTCTTTGAGGATGTTACAGTGGCTAGACTGCATCTAGACATAGATCAGAAGCAATTGACTGCTGGCATCTAGACATAGTTCAGAAGCAATTGGCTGCTGACCCCATGAATAATACTCTCATGTCTCAAGGAAATGAGACCAGAAATGCTCTATCAGCTGCTTTGAGTAATGAGGAGGTTGTCCTGGCTCAGAAAGCTAGGATTTCATGGCTGAAGGAGTAGGATAGGAAGTAGGAACTTGAAGTTCTTCTATCAGAAGATTAAGTAGAACGCAAATACTAATTCCATCTCTATTTTGCAGGATTAGCAGGATTCTTTTTCCACCAGTCAAGACTCTATTAAGCATTGGATAGTGGAATATTATCAAAATCTCTTCAAAGGTCATTTACCCATCGAAAGGATTTTATCTATGGAAGAGGCTGAAGGTTTGGAAGCTCCAGTCACTGAAGAAGTCAAGCCAGCCATATTTCTACAGGAGTTGACAAGGCCCCCAACAGTACTGGAATACAGTTGGTGGTGATGTGGTAGAGGCAGTTAGAAACTTTCTTGATTCCCCTCACTTGAGTAAGGGCTCTTACATTACATTTGTTCCTAAGAAGAAGCAGTCAAGATCTCTGAAATCGGACCTATATCACTATGTAATGCGCTATATAAGGTCATATCAAAACTGTTAGCTTGGAGATTAAGTTCCATTTTGGATAAAATTGTTGGGAAGGAGCCAAATGCTTTTACCAAGGGGAGAAAATTTCAGGATAATACTATAATTGCTCATTAATTGTTGAGGGGTTTTGGTCACAAACACGCTAAAGCACCCATGGCTTGGAAGGTAGACTTGCGAAAAGCATATGCCTATGTGCAGTGGCCTTTCTTGCTTCAACTAATGCAGTTTTGGTTTTGGTCAGAATTGGTCGACTTGGGTCAAGGAATGCTTCTGCTCAGTTTGGTTCTCCATTATTTTCAATGGCTCCCCCTGTGGATTTGTCCAACCAGAAAAAGGGCTTAGACAGGGGTGTCCATTATACCCTATCCTCTTAATATGGTTACTGCATATTTCTCTGGAATCTTGGAGGCTGAGGTTAGTGTTGTTAGGGGCTTATTTGTTATTACTTATATAATATTGAGGGTTATGTGTAATTTCTGAAACTTATTAGTATAAATAGAATGTGGTGGAAGGATGAAAGTATTCTTTCATTCTCTCTCTCTTTCCCCATCTCTCTCTCTTTTCTATCATCCTCCTCCTCTTTTTCTTCTTCTTCTTATACTTTACTCTTGATTTGATTTTATCTTAAAGTCAACATGGTATCAAAGCATGGTTTGTAAAGCTCTAGGTGTGTAGTTGAAACCCTAGGGCAAGTTTGTGTAAACCCCCGGTGTGAAGGGTTTTGAAGCAATTCCAAGATGGGATTTGTTTGCAAGGATGTAGTGTTAATCACATCCAGCTGTAACCAGATCCAACTGTTTTTGATCTATTGCAGTGTCGATTGGTGTTTTTTACGTGTTCGCGTGGTTCTACAACAACGGCTTTTTCTACGTCGTTCGCGATTCTGGTATGGTCTACTTCGTTGCTTTCTAGGGTTTGTGTGGTGACTGCGTGGTCGCTTTTTTATGCATCTCAGAAGACAGTAATCTTTCTAGTTGAAGTTTGTGTGTTAGAGAGGTGGTTCTCTACGTATTTTGTTGCTGCTTTTGTTTCTGAGGATTGTATACCCAAAAACTATTTGATAAATGTCTGGCTCAGAGGAGACTTCAAAAGAAGCTGGGTCTTCTCCTAGTCTGACTCCAATATTGGGACATAGTAGTGATCATCATCCAGGCCTTTGTATTACCATTGTTAGGCTGGATGAGACAAACTATATGAAGTGGGCTCAATCTGCTTGTATGCATATCACTGGTCGTAGGATGATCGACCATATCAAAGGGACTATCATGTATCCCTCCAAGAGTAATCCAGAATTCAAAGAGTGGAGTGCAAATAATGCACTAGTTATGACGTCGTTGTTGCAGTCAATGCAACCACATATCAGCAAAGGGTTTCTGTATGTGAAAACAACTAAAGAGCCATGGACGGCTGTGGAAGAGACGTATTCCTCGGTTAGTAATTTTGCAAAACTGTATGAACTCCAACAATAGATTTCAAGATTCAAGCAGGAAGACCAAACTCTTGCTACATATTACCACAGTCTACGTGGTAATGGGAAGAGTTAGATCACTACCAAGACCACATACCTGTGTGTGCAGCTGATGTTAAAGCATTTCATGCTATGGTAGAAAGGAATCGAATCTGAGTTCTTGGGTGGTTTGCATCCGAGATACGAGCATGCTAGGGTACAAGTGTTAGGCAAGTATCCAGCCCCTAATTCTTTTAGAGATGTGTTTTCGTATATCCAGGTTGAGGAGTAGAATGAAGGCTATGTTTGCACTTGTATACACTAAGCCTAAGCCAAAAGTACCATCGTCTGAGAGGTCTACTCTTGCCATACAACAATGGAACACACCCAATCCTTCAAAAGGAGGGAAGCAGGATGACAAGAGCAAGTTGAGGTGTGATCACTGTGGGCGTACCCGACTACCCGCCACACTAAGGAAATAGGAATCTACACGGTCACCCTACTCCAGCTCCTGCTCATGCGAATGCTAGGCCAAGGCCTGGTCCATTTAGAGGGTTATTTTGTTCGCGAATCAATAAAGTTGTATTGTGACAATAAGGCTACTATTAGCATTGCCCACAATCCAGTTCAACATGACAGGACAAAGCAAATTGAAATCGATCGACACTTCATCAAGGAAAAGCTTTGTCTTGGGCTGATTTGTACTCCATACGTCAACCTGATCAGGTTGATGATGGTGTGAGCATGGCTTGCTTGCAAAATATGTTAGTCAAGCTGGACATGATATATATCTTTGCACCAGCTTGAGAGGGAGTGTTGTCAGGGGCTTATTTGATATTACTTACGGAGTATATAATATTGGGGCTTATGTGTAATTTTTGAAATTTGTTAGTATAAATAGAATGTGGTGGAAGGATGAAAGTATTCTTTCATTCTCTCCCTTTCCCCATCTCTCTCTCTTTTCCTCTCATCCTCCTCTTTTTATTCTTCTTCTTATACTTTACTCTTGATTTGATTATATCTTAAAGTCAACTGTTAGAAAAGCGAACAATTGCAGTTTCTGATGCAGCTCTGCTGAAGTCAGGTTTGGTTCTCTCTCATCAATTAATTGCTGATGACTTGCTTCTTGTTGTGAGACTTAACATGGGGACCATTGTGAACCTTAAAAGAGTCGTGAAACATTTTGAGCACGCCTCTTTCCTTGCAGTCAGCTTAGGTAAGTCTGAAATGGGTTTACCAGCCAGAGTGGTTAATTGGATCCAGCAGTGCATTTCCACCCCCAAGTTTTCTGATTCCATTAATGGGGAGGGAGAGTTAAATGGCTTCTTTGCTAGCAATAGAGGCCTGAGACGAGGTCTATACAAGCCTTATCTCTTTGTTTTGGTAATGAAAGTGCTCACTGGAATGATCAAGGTGGCTTCTATGGACAATAGATTCAAGTTCCACCGGAGATGTAGAAAGTTGAGAATTATGTAAATTTTAGGGCTGCAAGGTACGCAATTTGCCCATTACCTATTTAGGCCTTCCTCTATCTAATAAGGGTGTGAAAAAAGCAGACAATCTGTGTTGCTGCTTCTAGATGGTAGGACCTAAATTTGGCCTTAGCCGGAATGGTAGAACTTGTGAGAACAGTGATTACCTCAATAGTGTACTACTTGAGTTCAAATTTTACCATTCCTACAGCTGTTATCAATTCCATTAAAACGAGGGTGAGGAATATTGTTTGGGGTCACAGTGAGGATACAAAGAAACTGGCTTCTCCTAGTGCAAAGGATGGTTTTGGATTGAGAAGGGTGAAGGAGGTGAATAAAGCTATCAAATGTGTGCTTACTAGGGATGTGGTGTTGAGCAAATAGGCTTTGGGTGGCTTGGTTTAGGAGAAAGCATTTGAAATCTTCTTCCTACTGGTGTTGTGTGCATATGCTTTCTACTTCAACTATTTGGAGGAGTATGGTTGGTGATAGGTATATTCTAATGCTATAGATCAGGTTCAGGATTGGGGATGGCTAGAAAATTATGTTGTTCCTTAATCGTTGGTGTGGGGCAGTTTCTTACCGACAGAGTTGGACACAGGGTTAGCAGAAGTTTGCATTCTCCAAGAAATGCCCATCCGAAGGAGCTTATTCAGAATATTGAGGGGAATTCTAATAGATTTAACTTAGAGGAATCTCAAGTACTGCAATTTCTTAGAAGCTTCAAAATTCACAGTGGTGTGGATCAGTTTCGATGGGCTAGAGGACCATTTTCTTTTAAGGGGCTTGTGAAGCGTGTGGAATTGTTAAACCACAGGTTCCTTGGTGGTCAGTGGTTACTTGTATTATATTGCCGAAATGCAGCTATGACCTCCAAGAATTTGCAGCAGAGATGCGTGAGTTTGGTTTCCATATGCAGTATCTGTTTGAAGGATCACTTGTTCCTACAGTGCAGCTAGACAGTTATGAAATTGGTTTGCTGCTGTTCTAATGTGGAACTTGCTTGCATATACATCAGTTGGGGAGCTAGCGACTGGTTTTCCAAAAAAAAAAATCGGCATAATATGCAACTGTTAACCGTGCATATTATGGGGAGCTTTTGGGGAGTTTGAGGTTCGTGTATTGAAAAAAAACAATTATGTGTAATAAGACGTAGCAGAGAAATTACAGCAACTTGTACACAGTATTACAATTTACTCAGTAATAAAATTACTCAAAGCCATGCAAAATACTCAAAAAGGTAAAGGGAAAACCACACAGAACACTGGATTTGTGAGTGCATCAATAGTGGTTCAACATAGAACCCACAAATAGTTCTATATTCTAATTATACATCTAAGTATAGTGCATATCCAACAATTTGTTACTATCTTTGTGAAAGAAAATACGAGAGTAAAATAATACCTCAATTTTAGGCCTCTTGACACTAGATGTTGCAGTCGACTCTAAGTCAGACACTTCTGAACCAGCCAACCGTTTTAAACTATCATTTATGCTTCCAGCAGATGACACAACATTTAAGGGCATAGCACTTGTGTGGCGCCTCATTTTCCTTGTTCCGGTAGTTACATCTTGTGTAATGAAATTTCTTGCCTGTAGACGACACTTTGTCATGGCAACCAAATCTTCACCAACTGCAGCTCTAGATCCATTACCTGGAGCTGATCCTGCTATCCTGTCAATCATACTGATAACTGAGCCAATGTCACTAACTGAGGCACTCAATGCTCTTGGTGACATTGACTTTACCTAAAAGTTAATAAGAATCCGTAAGATACAATTATTCAGAACGAGTTATTAAAAGAAGTGTATAAAATATCACTATGCATTATATATAATGAGTGGAAACTATTAAACACTAACCACTTTTATTAAGCGTTCAAGAGGCTGTTCTGAAACACTTGACTTGCCAGAAACAACAGCTGAGGCATTACCATGATTGCCATCCGGACTAGAGAACTCTGCAAGCAAAGGTGAGGCTGATATACCAGGAGTGCCAATGGCAAGGGATTGGGGTGGCACTAGTGCACCAGTTGTTTGTTGATGTGCATTACTCACAGCATTGGAGAGTGATGAAATGCCAGGATTAACTTTTTCAGACTCCCCTGGCATGGGGGATGGAGCCAGGGGAGTTGAAGGAGATGGAACAACAAAGGGTGAATTTGCAGATTGCAAAGGGGTTCCAGCTTTTGTAAGAGATGACAGAAGATTTTGCTGGTCAATTTGCGGCGAAGGATGCTGAGGAATTTGAGGAGATGCAGCCTGTAGAAGTTGTGGGGAAGAAATAGGGAATGGAGCTGACTTCAACTGTTGATGGTGATAAGCTGACCGCTGGCTTGCTGAGTGATGTTGCTGAAGCATTTCCGATTTAGGACCCATCTGCTGTCTCATCTTTAAGTCATTTACATCATTCATCTGATGAAGCTGTGGCATTTCTTGTGCCTGCATCTGTGCAGGTTGCTGATGCTTAGTTTGCTGATGCAATTGCTGCTGCTGTTGGTGCTGCTGCTGTTGGTGCTGCTTCTGTTGCATTAACTGTTGTTTTTGCATCAATTGTTGCTGCATCTGGCGCTGTTGATACTGCTGTTTCAATTGTTGGCTCTGTAGCGTCTGCTGTTCATGCTGTTGTTTTAGATGTTGATGTTGAAGCATATTGGAATTTGATTGAAGAGGAGTAAGGTTCGGCTGTAGCGCAGTCATCCCACCCTGTGATGATAAGGAGTTAACATTTCCCTGCTGGGGAGCGCTCACAGGATTTTGTTGTAAAGATCCCACAGCAACCTGCTGTAATGAATTCAGTGCATTTCCTTGACCTGACTCTATACTGGAAATAGTCTGCAGTGGATTTATCATGCTCTGCGATGCACTTGATACCCCAGATAAATAAGACAACGAATTATGCTGCAAATTCGCCACGTTGTTTTGTTGCATTGTTGCAACAGAACCCTGTAAGTTCATTGATTGCATCTGGGGGTTCATTTGGTTTTCATGTGGCTGCACTTGAGTAATTTGAGATTGTGGCTGCTGTGTTTGCTGCATGGAATGCATATGAGGTGGGGGAAGTTGCTGCTGCCCTTGCTGAAGTGCAGAACCAGGCCTCCGGGGCCTATTTGAATTAAGAAAATTGATAATTTGTTTCTCATAAGAACCCAACTTGTCCTTGTAACCAGGTACAATATTGCTTTTTGGAACTTGTAAGAATGTTATAATTTTCTCCAACATAGTCTTGAAAATTTTGAGCTTGTCAAGTTGATCATTCTTTGGCTGCTGAGGATGGGAATCATGCTGCAAAATAGTAAGATTTTGTAAGTGTATATCAAGAATCAAAAGTCAATATTGAGAAATCAACACTTCCTTCTTTTTTCTTTAAGTAAAGGTAAAATCCAGATGGAATACAAGAGTTCCCATGGGATATCACACTGTCTCGAACCTTAAATCCCCCTACCCGACTACCCAAAGATAATCGCACCACCAAAATTAAATTGATAAATGTTGATTGAAAGTTATGCCAAGGAAATAAATTAAAAAGATGTAGGCTGATAATTTACCAGCTGCAATTTTCCAGCAATTTTCTGGTACATTTCACTCAGTTCTGGTAAGTACGTCTCTTTCATGGCTTTAATCTGCAAAAGGGTAAAGCTTCAAAATTTCAGGTACCATAGAGATAAATCTACCAATTTGCAGATAACTGAAAGTGCAAGTCATAAGAATTCTTTCCCCCATCACATTCTTTTGCACATCAATCCACTTTTTTATACTTTATAACATAAAAAACACAAGAAAACCAGTTAACAGAAAAGGACATAAGACCAATGGGCCATTAACCAATGGTATAACTCTCCTCCTTCAAAGGGGAGGGGAGGGGTTCGAGCCCCGTAGTGGGTAATTTGCGAAATGTGTATGTGAGTACTTACCTAACCCGAAAAAAAAAAAAAAAAAAAAAAAAAAAAAAAAAAATGAAAAAGATATAGAAAATGTAACTTTCCTAAAAGCCAAATATTTATCCATCATGCATGAAAATCATGCAAGGCGGTATCTGCCTAAAAATGTCAGAAATGAAGCTAAACAATAAAAGAGCCATAGCTATTTTACCAATGTAATTGTACATGACTGCAAGGTTAAAACAATCATTTCGAAGAGTGAGAATTCTTAGTCATTCCACAACAGGAGCAAGGTCGACGGTACCATCCACATGCTATGTCCTTTCTTCCAATAGTTTATCTTGACATAATGCCTACATAATCTCATGGTTCTCAATGAAAATACAGTGGCCATACAAGCTCTGTATCATCAAGAAAGTCGAACTTTCTTGACCTGTTCTTCCAAGCTAAATAGAGCATTATATAGATTGCATAATGTTTGAATTTCTGAACAAATGTACAGCTTCCATAAACAAAATGATTGTATTAGTATATCTTAAAAAAGTGTCTAAGTTGAACTGTATCCAACAAAACAAAAAATGCTAGCCTCAGTGAGATCAGACAAACCATCACATCCACAATGCAAACACAAGAATCCTATTTTCCTCTTAGTTTATGTTGATCCACGCACGTCATTTTTTTTTTTTTTTTTGCCTTTATTACTGTACAAGGCCGATCCCTCTCAAATTGTTTTCTAGTTCAATCACCAATAGTGAGGGTAAATCATGTGATGGGAACTACATAAATTTTGAGCTGTTTATCTTCTAAGAAAGAATGCAGATGCTAATCATCTTTTTCCGGCACTTCACTTATCCCTTCAAGACTTGAGGAAAGATGCTTTCTTTTTTTCTACAATTGATTACTTGTGTGATATTTTTAGTTATCTTCTTTAAAATCCTTTTCACTATCTACATAGCTTCTTGCTAGTTTATATGTTACAGTAGAAACTATCATCAGTTATAATGGCCCCAAGTACCATCTAACATGGAATCTGGATGTCATTTTCAATCCTTACATAGACCCAGACCACCCTGTTTTCCTTAATGTCCAACATCGCAATTGACTTTAATAATAATAATAATAATATAGTACCTTTTGATAGACCTCCTCCTGCCAATCGCCAGTGTTAGCATTTCCTGTCTGAGCTGTGGAATCCAAAGAAGCTGCACCACAAATATAAACTTGTGCATATGTTACCTAATTAAGTATCAATTCGATGGCAAAATTAAGAAACAAAACATAAGTAGCATGATTCATATTTTCCAGCAAAGTAACCCTGCCTTGCAGCTACTGTTTACCACCTATAGCAAGAGAAAATTAAAAAAATATTCAGAAACCTCTCCAGAAATTAAGCCTTGATTCAGCAGGGCATTATTTATTCTATCATAAGTAAAATTGAGCTTCCTTCATCTAAAGGAAAATCAGGTAAACATAAGGATAGTTAGCATCCAAGAAAACCCCGAAGTGATCTTCAGAAAATCTATCATTGGTTTTCCTGGATTCCTGTTAGGTTCTTTTCCCTGTGCGTTTGCTGTCTGGTGTTCCCTTCCTATTTGTTGTTTGGTAGGTTTTGTTCCTCTATTTCTTGCACTTTTTTTGTTTGGTATGGCCTTACTTGCCCTCTTTTTCTCCTGGGGAGGGCCCCTTGTAGTTTTACCATGCCTTTCTTGTTTTGTTTATCTTCTTTTTTTTCCTAGTTGGCACTCAATACTACCCCCCCCCCCCCCCCCCCCCCCAAAAAAATAAAAAATAAAAATAAAAAAGAATTGTTTGCACCTAGCAGGAATTGATCTTGAGACCTGATGCTTCATGAAGCACAAGGGCCCAAGTCTTTTCCAACTAGGCCTACCCCTTGGGGTTCCTTTCCTGTCTTCTATATAAATTTTACTTATTGGAGGAGGGAGAGCAGAATATATAACACCATTTCAATGCTCTGTAACTCAAACCTCTTGTTAATAAGAATGTGAAGGGATTTTTGTTTGTTTTCAAGCACACTTGTAGGCTTCTCACATTTATAGTTTTTCATTTAAGTTGGAAGTCATAGGCTCTAAAACAATCATTTTGCAGCTGAAAAAGAGCATTATGTATTCGCTATTCCCCAATAATACAAATTACAATCACAGAGCCAAGGTCGACCAAGAAGAATATGTGTCACTTCGTGGGAATTATGTCCCACCAACTAGAATCATTAGAAGCACCTTAACAAAGAGAAACAAGACAACAGTTAGTTACCAGAATGAAAATACTACCCATCCAAGACACTTTGTACAGTTGTGCATATGATAGGATTGAAAGATTGAGACACACAACCGTGGCTGCCAAGACAACATACATGCAGCAACGACTACCAATAATAATAGGCTTTGAGTTTCCACAACAAACTAGAATCTGAAAAATAGACATGTGCTGCCAATCGTCTTCCTCGACTCTAGGAATTACAAGGATTCGCCTAACAATGGAGAGAAATCAAACATCTTCTTTGGTCTCGACCAATTCATTATGTTTTACATCCCATAATCAAACAAATTCTCATTATCCTAGCCATTTTATTTATCTCTGGCTCTTCTTCATGTTTCATTCAAGTATGAAAGTTTTCTACGGACATTGACATGCCAAGTACCAATCTCCTCACATCTGATGCACTTGTTTCTCTTCCACTTCCCTAGCTATCCATAAGACCCTTTTCTTTAGGATCAGCCATTGAGAAAAAGATGGATTGGAAACGGTAGGTCGATTTAATGACTGCATTGGTGCTAACTTTGCGCCGCGATCTCAGGATCTCCGAAGGTCTTTCTTCCAAGTCCAATGTAGTTGTTGGGAAAACAACTTCCTCCTTATATTAGACCTTATGCCAGCTATAAATCTAGCAAGCTCTTACCCCGAGTCTTCTACCACTTGACTCCTACTCTTTGATTCACTAAATTTTAAACACATATTCTACCACTGACATGATGCCCTGTGAATCGCATATCATGATAATTGACCGGCATTTACTCTGTAGCCTAGCCTTCATTTCTTGCCATGTGCCCAGATTGTCCCAACCACCAGAAATTTCCTTTATCACCAGTCACCAAACTTTTGCCGCAAACCTCACTCTAAAATCATCACTCATTATCATACCAATCAAACAATTCTCAATTAAATTAAGTCAATCAGAAACAGAATCACACCGACCTTACCTTCAAAATCGGGCATCTCCATCCTCAACGCTTCAACCCTAAACCCAGGCCTTTGGGAAAAATTTGGAGGATGATTTACTTGATTTTCCACTTCTACAATGGATGTTGCTACATATTTGTGCCAGAACTAAATCGAAGTTTACCCTGAATAAAGAAACCATTTCGCTAGAAATGAAGAATATGTCCATTGTAATAGAGATGGTCAGGATACTCAACTCTTATCTGACGCATCTTAATCACAAACAAACTACTCCATAAATATCTAACAATCTACTGCTGAGACTTTGTTACTTAATTAAACCAGAAAAAATAGATTACATTAAGCATACTCTTAAGTTGAGAGATTAGAAATGAGGAAAGGTAAAAATCTGTAAGAATGATATCAATACGGTGCATATATGAAAATGTGAATACCATAAGAGAACAGAAACATGGGAAGCAAAGCTAGACATATTTGAAGTTCCATGACTAAAGTGACATACTTGTGGGCGTCTCTGGCATGGCTCTTTGTGATTGAAATAGCTGCTTCTGCTGATCAACCACATTGTGCGTCTGAAGCAAGGGACCTGATGTTTGTAGCCTCTGCTGCATATCTTGCTGTAATGGAGTTGGCTGCTGTTGCAAACCTAATTGCTGTTGAATTTGTCCAGACTGTGATTGAATCTGTGATATCAATTGCTGCTGCAGTGGCCGTGCTTGTGATTGTTGACCCTGGTTTGGCAACAGTGTAGTCAAATTTTGCTGGGTTTGTTGCTGCACTGGAACCTTAGATTGTTGCATCATATGCACTGAGTGCTGATTAGTCTGCATGCTAGAGTTACCCGACTGAGTGCCTAGTAATTGTTGCTGCTGCTGCTGCTGCTGTAGTGAAGCAACATTACTTTGAGGGCCCAACTGCTGTTGATGCATGTTTGAGAGGTTGTTTTGCTGATTCATTAACTGTTGTTGCCGCTGCAGGTTCGAAAGATTATTCTGCTGACCCAGAAAACGCTGCTGCTGCTGCTGCTGCTGATGCTGCTGCTGTTGTTGCTGCTGCATGTCAGGAATGCTGTTTTGTTGACCAAGTAGCTGGTTCTGTTGCATGTTTGTAGCATTTGGCTGCTGACCCATTAGCTGCTGCTGCTGTTGTGTTGGCAACATTGACTGCTGCTGCTGCACCGCCGTTTGCTGTTGATGAATAATGGGACCCTGTTGTGGTTGTTGTTGTTGCCTGAAATTTGCTTGTGGATGTTGCTGAAGCACAGGTTGTGTTGACTGTTGAACAGAAGTCTGCTGATTCTGTTGAAGGTTAGATAGTGGAGCTGATTGCATGACAGAATGCTGCATAACAGATTGTTGAGAAGACTGCAACTGAGTTGATTGTAATAGGTTTTGTTGTTGTTGCTGCTGCTGCTGCTGTATGTGAGATTGCATGAGTGAATGTGTGCTATTCCCCTGTGGGAATTTCGGCTTCAAAAGCTGCTGCTGCAACTGTTGCTGGTAAAGATAATGTTGTGGATTCTGAGACTGCTGCTGTTGCTGGTGGGGAACAACTTGCTGCCTTCCTTGCATTTGCCTCTGAGAATTGGCATAAATATTAGAAGGAACCCCTTGCCCCATTGAATTTCCTACTGAGTTCTGTGAAACCCCAGAGATATTTTGAATGTTCTGCAAGTTGGAATTCTGACCAACAGCATTTGACATGGTGGTTTGATTTAGACTGGTAACAGGAGGTAGTGCAGGTGTCAAACTTGCGGAACCTTGTACTCCAGTTGCTGCCATATTATTCTGGGATAATAGCTGTTGGCGTACTTGAGCCTGATTGGACGCCATTGGAATAGGAAGTGGTTGCCCTTGGTTGTTAACTTGGGACTGCATGCTGTGAGATGCTGCTCAAAAAAATAAAAAATAAAAACAAATAAAATATGAGAGAGAGAGAGAACAGCACCAGGTTAGGGATGAATGCTTGGAAAAAGAAAAAGATGAAAATAATGACCTAGGACTGCAAATACTTCAAGAAAATAAGTCTTTTCTGAGCCTACATGCCTTACCCAAAATATTAATTTTGGAGAATATTTCTTCAATAAATGTAGAAAAAAAATACCCTGGTTGGAAATCTAATTTGCCCTATAGTGCAGACTAGTTCACCAATATTACAGCCAAATTATCAAATTTTCCAGCCTGCAACATGAGCTACTTTCAACTTCAAGAAACAACATGTGACAGTATGGATAAATATTTGCTTGGGGATGAATTCTAAGACGAAATATTTGCTTCCTAGTGTAGGAATAATTCTTTTTTCAGTCTGAACTATGAGTTGTCTTCAACTTCAAGAAACAACCAGTAGCAGTATGGATAAATATTGGTGAAAATTTCAAAGAGTAAGTATTTGCCTTTGATTACACAGGATGATATTTGCATGATAAAGGCCCAAGGAGGCTTTGAATTAGGAAATTTTCACCTAAATAATGCCAATGTCACTAATTTTGTTTGGAAAAGCATTGCAGATCCTAACCAAATTAACCAATAATGGGTTTATTATGGGGAAAATATATGAAAAGAAAAGAACAAAATGTAACGTTGGTCACACCAGTTCAGAGTACTAGGGATGGTAGATTCGGTGCAGACCTAACCTTCACATTATTTGTATGTAGTGTCTCAAACCTGCGTTCTCAACAAGCGAGGAACCTCAAGCTTTTGGCATTGCACCAAGCAATGGCTTCGAGAAAATTCTTCACTATTAAAACTTCTGCCAAGGAAACTTTTGTGTGCAAAGTATCATGGAATATAAATAAGATACTATATTAAAGGGGCGGGACATCAGTAAGATTTGGCAAACAAGGCCTTTTGGGCAAGCTGCGCGAGAAGGGGGCTTCTTGGAGTCGGCTTTCTTCGCACTCATGACAGAACCTGGATTTTAGGTCATCATCTATGAGATATAAGCAACACAAGAGACAGAGCCACGATATGATGGGACACGGGCATGCCAACACAGTGAATCCTAAAGAAGTAGGATACGAACAGGTTGAGGAAACAGCAACAAGGAAAATATTTTAGGCATGTGAAAACTATATTTGACAAACGTTGTTTCTTTTTGTGTTCTCTTTTTTCTTTTTATAAATAAGATCTCATTAAAGAGTGCACAAAAAAAGGAGCGCATCCCATATGTAACTTACGAGTCATAATAAACAACAATCATCTCGCATATAAGCAATGACCCAACATGGACACAACATATATTATCTTTCATTCATCACCTGGATCTGGAGGATTTTTGCTATTAGTGGAAGGGTTGGACGTAAGAGGAGTAGCCATAGTATTTTGCGATTTGTTCTCCATCGTCAGCATTTTCAGAGATATTTTTCTCAAATAATCAGACTGCAATTAAAAATTAAGAGAAATTATTATCTCTGGAGTAATACATAACAATAAACTGAACCATTAGTCATAAAAAGATGAAAGGTAAAATATAGCAAGAATATAATTATAGAACAGAGCGTACAATGCAACATGCACGCTAGAAAAATTAAGAGAGGCATCATGATAAATATACCTGACTTGTTGCAGCAGTATAGATCTTTTCCTCAAACCTAACAGCAATTTTCTTAAGTTCTTGTAGTCCCTCTTGTCCAGAAAAGGGAAGATGCCTCTTCAAAGTCTCCATTCTATACATGTCAAACATTACATTTCAAATGTTAAACAAACATAACTACTAATTGAGTATAATATAGTTAATGGGATACTCTTAACTTTAACTGATTAATGGGGTGTAACTTAAGTGCTTATATACTCAATGCGCCCCGACAAGTGGCCGGACTTCCCCCATGAGAAAGCAAAACATGTGCATACATTATAATTATCAAGATGAACAGATTGATTTATTTGCTCTCTAGTTAGTTTACCTTTTTGTCGTTATATTTGTTAAAATTCAAAAACTAGTTAAAATCAGTAAGTAGAGCAATTCAACCTATTCACGTCCCTCTAGATCTAGATCACAGCCTTGCACTTACTTCTACATCAGAATCTGGAGTTTTGGTTCTAATCCTTCACATGGCAATAATAGAGTGATTACATCAAGAAATTATAGGGTAAAAAAATGGAAAAAGAATTTAAGTTGGAACATTTCAGCTTTGGTATCAAATTAATGCAAAACAACACTAGACACAAGTAATGCTGCCTAAAGTAAGACTTATGAAATATGATACGCTAGGTTAGGGACGGCTTTGACTGAGGCTGTGGCCTTAAATACAGCGGAATGGAAGCATAGGATTCATGTAGCTGACCCCAAGTAGTTGGGAAAAAGGCTTGATTGTTGTCGTCGTTAGGTTAGGGACAGCCTGCACATTTATGGGAATATAAGATAGAAGAACGGTTAGACGCTTTGAGGATTCTAAAGGGCCATAATTTGCTTCGTCTTAAAAGTGACTACTTGACCCATTTTCCCTGTTCCTTTTGCCTTAAAATTTACATTGAAACAGTGTCTTGAAAAAAAATTGAAGAAAACTTGAGCGGCAAGTTGTTAGAGTTAGGGTGTAAAAGATGGGATGAAAATTCGAACAAGATGGGGCCAACTCATTATCAAACACAAAATCTGATTGCAAAGAATTAATAAAATAGGAGGAGGAGGAGAAGAAGAATATTCTAGGAATCCCGGCAATCACACATAAACACAAGATATACATGGTTCAGCCAAGACCGGCCTACGTCCGTGGATGAGAAGAGATTCCACCATGATTCGTAGAGATATTACAACAATCGAGTACCAACACCACCACTCCACGAGAGAACCTTACAGATCAATGTTAAGGGCCCAAACAAGAACAAAAGACACAAGATCATAATCATTGAAATGATATCAACAAGGCTAACCATCCTAATGGCATGTCTGGCTCCAAGCAGGAGCATACGCAGAAAATATGCACCTCACAGGTGCCATGGCTAATGGCAAAAATCAATGGACATGAGTTGGCAGGTACTTTCCTGACATTGAGTAAGATAAGCCATGGGACAATCTTCTCACACTCTCTTTTTATGGGGCGGCATGGGTGATGATTTGAAGTACCCCCATGTGTGGTGGCGCAGACCTTTAGACCAATTCAGAAGGGAGGGCTGGGAATGAGGAGATTGGACTTGTTCAACAAAGTTTTGTTGGGCAAGTGGTTGTGGAGGTTTGGACCCATTCAGAAGGAAGGATTGAAAATAATAGGAAAAAACCTATTGGAATCACACCAACAGGGCCTAGGCATCACACTTGGAGAAGGCATCACACCCTCATAATTTGTGAATCACTCACAAAGAAATCTCAAATATATTTTTATTCATTCATTCACTCCCTCACCAAGATTCCATTCTACCCCTTTTACAACATTCTGTGAGTGTAGCTCATTACCCTTGGAGTCCCCATAATTAAAGTAATCAAAAGTTAACTCTATAACATAATAAAAGTAATCACCCCATAATTAAGGCAATCAATATTTGACTCTAGGATTACCCCATAATTAAAGTAATCAACACCTACCTAATAGCATAATTAAAGTAACTAAAAGTTAACCAAATCTCCCAATTATTCAAAACTCCATGTGGATCCATATTATCTAGCCTATGCCAACTCGAATCTTAGAATCCTCCTTTTGGTGCCTTTTATACACCTTTAAAGATTTCTGTCATTGATCTCCATCAGGTACCTCCCCAAATCCCTACCCTCGCTTCACGGGTTACAAGTTCATCAGTAATGACACCCGCTTCAACCACGACCAATCCCATTTTCCACAAACTTAGGAAAAACAACATCATAAACTTATGGAAATTCAATAATCACACTTGTTTTCCACCCCACACACACTCTATGCAATGCAAATGAGCAATTGTGGCTTCATGATGTGTCCTTAGGAATGTTGTTACTCAAGGTACCTTTGTAAACCAAATGAAGTCAATCATAGCGAGTTGGCATGGTATGCATCATGACATACACATGTGTGAGTTATGTCATAGTGACATTGTGGAGTTGATTGAGTTCTTGCCTTTGGTATTGTTGATTCTTCATGCTTTTATTGGATATATGTGGGAAGTGTTTATAATTGACTACTGTGGATATGTGAAAACTTGTAAAAGTTGCTATGTACTCTTAACATATAACATATCTCCTTGTTAATAGTTGGATCATGACTTGCTTACTTGTCAAGTTGTTTGACGTTGGCTTACCATGTTATGAACCTACAGCTAGGGAGCATGACCCCTCTTCCATCTTTGTCTTGTCGAGCACGCTTATATGTTTCTAGGAATCCAAGAAATATAGTTTATTTTGTTATTATTCCATCCTATTGGGCATTCGTGCCCACCCCCGTGGACTTAACATTTTTTTTTAGGGTATTTCTTGCTAAGGAGGACTATAGCTTGCAGACACACATTGTAGCATGATTTTGTGGACTTGAAACTCATCTTTGGAACATGTTTAGTATTTTTGATGTATAAATTCAACTTATATCAAAACAAACTTGAAAATTGGAAAAGGCAACTTAGCCGCCTAAGTGGGAACACTTGGTCGTCTAATTGGGCATTCCAGAACATAAGGTCAATAATTGCGAAGGGCACTTAGTCACCTAAGCAGTGATACTTAGTTGACTAAATGGACATTTCTGCAGCTAGGCCAAAATTCCGATAGGAAACTTAGTTGCCTAAGTGGTCATACTTAGTGACTAAATGGACATTCCAGTAGAAGTCAAAAATCCAGAGAAGACACTAAGTGGGACACATAGATGCCTATCTCGTCACACAAGTTGGTAAGCAATGTTCAGAAAGGACACTAAGTTAGGCGGATACACTTAGACACCAAAATGACTTTTCCAGTGAGTTGCAGAATTGTGGACAGGGATACTTAGTCGCCTAAGAGAGACACTTAGTCGACTAAAAGGACTTTGAATTTTAATATCCGATTTTCAAATTCCCTCCACATCAGCACTAAAAGGGCCAAATGGTTATATTTCCTAAATTGACTATAAATAGAAGTTCCCTTGGCCCTTGAGCTTTCATCACTTGCTTCATCTAATTACTCTAAAGTGAGCTTTGATTTGTAGATCTATCACTGAGGGATATTCCTTGTTGTACTTAAACTTTTATCTGTTCTTGAGAGATTGTGTAAAAGGGTTGGTGTAACCCATGAAGACTAAGTAAGGCGTTCACTTAGCAAGAAAGAGAAGCTTCTGAAGTTTTGTAAAGGTTTGCTCTCACCCGTTGAAGGGGAGTAATGATTTTGGAATCCTCAAGAGGCGCTCTTAAGGCGTGGGCATTGCCAAGAAGGTGCCGAACCACGTTACGACTCGGTGTTCCTTGTGTTTGCATTCCTCTACCCTTATCGCTGTTTACTTTCAGCTTGTATACATAATTGCTGAATTTTTAATTTGAATCAATATGGTTGCAGAATTCACATAGTTTGACAAAAGATGCTATTCAACAACAACACCCACCCGCCCCCCCCCCCCCCCCCCCCCCCCCCGGGGGGAGCTCATTATTTGGGTAACAGAGAGGATCCTTGGTGTGGCGAGAGGCCACTACTCACTAGAGAGTCTTTCCAAGATTGCGGAAGACAGGCATGTGTTGGTTGCCCACTGCTATCATCTTGATGATGGGAGGATGATCTGGGATGTGCACTTTGAGAGGCTTTTGCATGACTGGGAGGTAGAGGATATAGTTGAGTTCTTGGCTATGCTTTATAGCCAGGCTACCTTCAAGGTAGGGATGGATGAGTGGATATGGACGGCTTTGAGCCATGGGAGATTTGGCATACGGTGTTTCTATTGCCAGCTGATGGATGCTCAGGGGATGTCCTTTCCTTAGAATTTGGCTCTCGAAAGCTCCCCTGAAGGTGGTTTATTTGGTTGGACAGCTGCTTTGGGGAGGATTTTAACCATTGACAATTTGAAAAGGTGGCATCAGATTCTTGTCAATTGGTGTTGAATGTGCAAGAGGGGCGAAGAGACGGTAAATCATCTCATTTGCATTGCCCTGGGGCAAGGGATGGGTGGGATATGTTGTCTACCATCTTTGGAATCCAGTAGGTCATGAAAGAGTCCACGAGTAGTTTGATTGATGCTTCACACGGATGCCAAGTGCGTTCCCACATCAGGAATATGCGGAGGACTTCCCCCCTTTGTCTTTGGTAGGCCTTATGGAGAGCAAGGAATAGGAAATCCTTTGAACGGCTGGAGCTCCTTGGGAGTGTTTAGATATATAGTTCTTACTTCCCTATTCTTTTAGGTTCAGGGCCCTGATTGTAAATCTGTAGAGATTCTTTTGGATTTTGTGGATAGATTGAGGCAATAGTTTTTGTGCAACTTGCTTTGGGACTCGTCCCCCTTTTGGATGCTCTTTAATGAATACTTATCAGGAAAAAAAAAAAAAAAAATTGGATCAATAATTTCAATTTCTCCCCGCCCCCCCCCCCCCCCCCCCCCCCCCCAATCTCTTTCTTTTGACGAATATGTTTTAACTAATTGATTCGTAAATATTAATATCATAAAGTGATCCATAAAATAATTATAATTTTACAAAACATATACATTTTTTTTATAAGTAAAAGTATTGCATATATATATATATATAACTTTGCAACAAATATTTGAACATGGAATACTCATTTCAATTTTTTTTATTTTCTTTTTATAAGATTTCATTAAAAGGCGCTCAAGAGGGGAGCAGTTCTAAGAAAACACAAATAAAGCAAAAAACGACGACTGCAAACTCAAACTATTAACAAAATCAACAAGTTCCCTCACAGATTTACAATTTTGCCCATTTAGCTAAAAGAATAAAGAGCTCAAAATACTTTATTTGAGAGACCAAATAGGAGTCTGTCTCTTCTCCATCAAAAGATCTCCAATATCTCTCACACCACAAGCCCCGCCATAAACAAAGGGGAGTGGCCCTCTAGAAATCTCAGGCTCAGCTCTCCACCATACACCCTCTCCAAGCCTCACTTCTGTCCATTGTGGAGCCAGGAGACACCCAAAACATACCAAAAGCAGCCAAAAACATAGACCAAACATCTCTCGCCATTGGACAATGATGGAGGAGGTGATTCACTAACTCCTCTGTCTTTTTGCACAAGCAACAACAATTTACCACAATCTGGCACCTCCTTCTTCTAAGGTTGTCCAAAGTGAGAATCCTCCCAATAGCAGCTGACCGGGCTTTCAATTTCCAGACGACCTTCCAAGGGAAGGACGGACCCAGAATCACCAAGAAGCTTTGGTAAAAAAAAAAAAAAAAACAGACTCAAAACACTCCTTTCGGGGAGTCCATCCAGACCATCTCATCCATCCCCTGACTATATAACAGAAGACAAGAACTCTACTACCTCCGCAAGCTCCCAATCATGGAAATCTCTACAAAACTACACATCCCAAATCATCGTCCCACTATCCAGGCAGTAAAATTTGGCGACCCAGGTATGTCTGTCCATAACGATTCTGAAGAGCCATGGAAACCTGCGGGCCAAAACAGTGTCCCCACACCATAGGTCCTTCCAAAATCTAACATGTCTTGCACTCCTAACCTTGAAGCGAATGAATTATGGATTACTCATGTCTCTTCTCCCTTAGAAAATTTTCTAAGTATAATATAATTTACACTAAAACCAACCTCAAAACAAACAAATTGGATCCCTTGGGTGATTACTGAAAGTATCGTGAGTGCATAAACTAATTTAATAATTAGCAATTATCCCAATAAAGAGTTAATATATCATAAACTATGGATTAGTTATATCTCCTGTTGGTAATGAAAAAATTTTGCAAAAATCCTCTAAACTTCAAGCTCAGGAAGATATGAATGGATCCTTCAAGTAAAATGTTCAATTCTATCTACTAATGCTCTTAAGTGCATGTGAAATTTAAGCCTCTAATCCGACATGTGCAATAGCCTTGTAAGGCAACACTCATAACATTCTAGTAGAAAAACTACATAAAGCTTGTATTGGGTTTAAGCCTCTGATCTGACATGTGCATAAAGCTTGTTAGTACTAAACTCTAAACCGTCATGAGAACATACTACTAGGTTACATTCTAGGTTTCAAATGATATGATCATTGCATGAATTAGTGAGACCTAATCAAGTAGGTAAAAGACTAAAGACTTAGATAACTTCAGAACAAGCATAGTAAGACTGAACTAATTTAGAAAGGCCATTGAGCAGACATGAACACCCAATAATACCTTCGGAAATCTAGTAATAAAAATAAAATCACTATTGACAATTCTATCTTTTCTTCTCAAGCGGATTCTGATTTTAGATTAGACTAACAGCGTCACATATGCATGTTCATATATTTATCCTATCCAATGTCAAGAGTACTGCAGCTAGTTCCATGTGCTAACAGATACATTTCATCCATAAGGAATTAAGAGTGAAATTTGCTAATGATCCATGGGATTAGTGCATTTGTTTCATGCATGTAGCCGTATTAGAATAACTTCTGATTCTTCAGCAACAAAACTAGTCTACTTTATCAGTTTATCTTATATTGGGAGCCTAACATTGCATTTATTGGTAAGTTACATGGTTTGTGCTCAGTACCCTTATAATTAAGAAAAAGAAAAGGGATGAAAGCATCTGTACTTTGCCTTGGCCACTGTCCTTGTTGCATTTTGATGTTACAAATTTGAAACTGTCCGGTTATGTTGGGTACTAATAAAGCCTAAAAGTAGATCAGTCCATTCTACAGCTTGAGTGAGTTGTTGAGGTGAAAAGTGATGCATCATACAGAAGAAAAATTCTTACGCGCAAAGGAACTAAAGTTATCATCCTAATGGATTTGGTTCACCAATAGTTAAGAACAAAAACAAAGAAAAAGTATGATTACAATACAAATGCATCCAATTGCCTCCCAGTGTTCTATACGAGACACAACCCTTTCCATTATATATATATATATATAAATATATATATATTTTAGATAAGTCCCTTTCCATTATATTTAATGATCAGTAATCTATCCTAGGAGCTTGAACAAATAAACATAAAAGATGAATTCCATCTCACCGTGTCCCCATGGCCCTCTATCTTAATGCAAGGACAAACTACAAATTAATCAAAATTTGTACCCTGTACCATAAATTCGAAAAGGAACATTTTAAAGCCAGTACTTCAAAGAAAATACATCATTTACAAAGCATATTTCTAGCTCCTTCAAATCCAGTTCACACATTGCTCATCAGCAAATTGCATGAAAAAAACTCTCCCTTTCCACAACAACTAAGACTAGCACAATTGCAAGTATAACTCCTACGATAGAAAAATCTCAGAAGAAGTATATCAGTAAATACTAGTAATCACTCAGTCATAAGCTCCCAAATGGTCATGCATCGATCATGGATATATATGTACTCATAAAAATGTATGTAATAGTCTAAAAAAAATAAGAGAATTGACATTTGATATAAAGATATTTATGGCCAAAAAAAAACACTTACATCTTGTTGACAATCCTTTGTCGCGAATCTGCTTGTAGCTGAGTCCTCCAATCGCCTGCATCCAGCGGTGGTTCACCACCTTGTGCAGGCCTCCAGTTATTGGTATCCATAACCACCTGATCTAATAACAACCAAATAATCACAATTTCCCTTCAAATTCAGCTCAAATACTAACAAAATTAACTATTCTTTCAATATTAATCTCATATATATATATATATGTATAACTTGAAGACGAACCAGTTAACAACAGAAATAGAAAACACAGGTGCTAAATCGCCAACAACGACCCGATTAAGAGAAGACTGTATGGTAGAGAAGTTTTTTCAGTCTTTTCTTCTACAAATTTATCAGATTGAGACAAAACCACTAACCCACACAAAGAATATGTTAATGTTTATTTATTTATTCCCGTCAATACTTTGAAAAGTATGTACACACAAAATTAACAAAAGCGTAGTTATAAAGCAAGTACAGATTAGGCTCTCGCGATGGCCAACCGTGCATCTGTTGGACCAACTCTGGTTGAACCGCACAGGGTTAGACCGGTTTGACTGAACCGGGAAACAAATCAAACCGAAGGAGCTTCACCACAAGGGGAAGAAGAAAAACGAAGAAGAAGCACCTGTGATGCGGAAATTTAATTCAGAAAAACAATTCATTTGATTCAAAAATACAACCTTGGATATCGAATTAGAAAATTTCACTTAGAGATTGAATTGAGCCCAGAAACAAATTTCTGCAAAATACAAGAGGATGAGACAATCGAGCACATAATATCTTAAATTTCATCCTCTTGTGTATATATATATATATGTGTCTATGTATATAGGTATAGAGGAGAGTGAAGCTCAAAAAAATTCGGAAAATGGAAACTAACGGAGGACGTTGTTGTAGATCCAGACAATACCTGATGTATTTTACCAAGAGGTTTGAATTTAATGTCAATCACCTAGTGCCAAGTCATATATTCCATTCAGACTAGATAAAGGGAGGTAAGTTCCACGCTTTTGAACAGCACTCAAGAAAATAATAATAATAAATAAAATAAAGTAAAAATCATTCACTAAATCAACGCTCAAAAACACCCCTAGGTGATTGGCTTGTAACTAAATCCAAATAACCTGCAAATAGCTTCAATATTATTTAAGTATGTATATTATTTAAGTATGTGTATATAAATTTCTATAATTTAAAATTTGTATTAACAAATTGTTCTCTGATTATTAATTTTGACCAAATTTTTTTATAAATTTCAAAATACCTTAAAGGCATTTTAAGTATTTCAATCTTTAATTTTTTTAAAAAAACTCTAAATTTTTGTGAACCCCCCCAACCCAAAAAATTTAGGTTTTTTTATTTATTTATTTATTTTTGACACTTTACCCAATCAACAAAGCCAATGAGATAAAAATAAAATTTAAAATTTAAAAAAAACTTTTGAAATGGTGATTTTGCATTTTACCACTCTTATTTTGAGTACTAGTAAAGTTCAATAAAAAGCAAAATAAAAAAGTTTCAATGAATTCAAATCCACTTTAAAGGTAGAATTTTATATTTTGAGGAGCAGTGTCGCTCCCCAGTTCACAGTTGCTCTTTTGATTTGTAAAAAAATTAATCACAAAAGCATATTAATTGCATCTTTTCTGTTTTTTTTAACATTAAAAAAGGTTTTAAAAAAGTTAAAGACAAAATTGCCCTTTCAATTGGCCTGCCTTTTCGTGTGTGTGTATGATATATATATACACCTAACTTTTTCAAAAAATTCGATGTGTGCATATATATAAATATATAGATATATAAACAACTATATTTTGGATTCTCTCCTTTTCTTTTTTTCCTTCCTTTCCAATTATCTTCAATGCGTCATATATATATATATATAACACTTTCCTCATCTATCGTTTGCTGGGGTCAGATCAGTAGATCACCACCATAATGCCTCTCCATCTTTCTTTACAAAGTCGTCCACATCGCTCCCACAAAATAACTATAACTCAATCCCACAATTTTACAAGTAAAACTCAATATATAAATTTACTTCAACTAAAACTCACGATCATGAAAACTCATATTTAAAGTTTTTGTATTTATATATATATATACATACTATTATTAAAAGTTCAAGAATTTCAAATCATCATTAAAAATAGATAAATAATAAAATAAATTACCAATTAAAAAAAATCTTAGTGTACTCAGAATTTTTTAAGGCTAAAACAACTAGAACAAGTTATCAATTAAAATTGATAGGGAAAAATAAACATAGCCTACCTTGACCTAACGATAGAGGCAACTAAGTGTTGACCAGCCACCAGACCTCTTCGACTTTCAAATGATAATATTTCCATTGGATAAGAATGATAATATTTCATTATCAAGGCTAATGAAAGATGACGTGGTTCAGCAAGGTAAAGATAACCTTGGCACAATTTGAGGAAGTCAAAAGGGTTAAATCATATCCCCGACAAATCTGACAACAAACAGATCTCCTCTGATCTCGCATAAGCGGATCTCCTCTGATCTCGCACAAGCGGATCTCCTTTGCTCCCACAAATCAACTGAGGGAGAGCGACAATAAGAATGAGATCCTACCACAATAAAGGTACGACAAAAAACTATTATTAAATTCTTGTCTTTCTTTTAGACCTCTGGTGATTGACTTGATCGTCGAAGAGCTCTTGGCAGGCACCACACCGGTGCCGTCAAGATTCATCGAACTTCTACTCTCTTCTTTGCAGAAAAACGGTGTCGTATCGGATCGCATGGATTTCACCCTCAACAGTTGGTGCCGTCTGTGGGAACGATGATTCTCTTAAATCAATTAATTACTCGGTTGGGTATATGCACTTGCGGTCCGGTATGGTAACTGGAACAAAAATATCGTTGCAGGGATCCAGCCAAAGAGAAGGGTAGGGTGAACACCCAGACGTCTCGAATGACCAGGAACAGCTTGCAGCGTTAGAACTATAGGTTTAAACTTTGAATCAGAGTATGAAATACTTGATCCAACAAAATGCAGAAAGCCTACAACATCTTATCCCAGTGGGACCACCACCTCAATAAGAATTTTCCGACCCATATCCTCTCAATCTGAATGATGGGGGACAACACGAGGGGCATCGAGAAAACGATCCTCCTCACAAGTTCGAGGCAGAGCAAAGCCAAGTCAGAAACCGACACAGAGAACCTCCTTCCCCACCTCTGCAGAATCCCCAACCTTAAATAGGCACAACCTTCTATGTTAAGGAAAAGACAAAGAAAGTTACCTATTTCGACCTACAGATCGATGATCTCAAGGCGATAATGGAAGATGTAATGCAGGCTATGAAAGGGAAAGGTCATGCCGCCATAGATGACCTGGTGCAGAGGACCAACTTGCCGTTCAGCCCCATCATTATGAAATGCCCCTTGCCTAACAAGTTCAAGATGCCCTCGTTCAAAAACTTCGATGGGACCAAAGATCCCCTCTATCACCTGGAGACCTTTCAAGCTCTTATGCATTTACATGTCGTACCAGATGAAATCATGTGCCGAGCTTTTCCCACTACACTTAAGGGATCAGCAAGAGTTTAGTTCATCAAGCTGAAACCAGGAACCATCAACACCTTCGAATAATTGAGTAAGCAATTTGTGAGCCACTTCATTGCTGGTCGGAGGCATAGGAGGCCAGCCACCTAGCTGCTTACCGTGAAGCAACAGAAGGGAGAGTCGATCCGGGAATACATCACTTGATTCAACACAGAAATGTTGCAGGTAGAAGAGGTGGACGATAAGGTAGCTTTGACCGCTTTCATAGAAGGACTCCAAACCTCCAGATTCTTGTTCGCCATATCAAAAGAACCTCCCACTAGCATGGCAAAGTTGTTGATCAGAGCCCAGAAACACATGAACGCTGAAGACGCCATGAATGCACGGAAGGGAAAAGAAGGAGAGGACAAGAAGAGGTCAACCCCTCTCACTAGGGATGAAAATCATACCAGCTATAAAAGATCATTCTTCAGCCAAAGCGACAGGACATATCGTGAGGAGGACTCAGATAAGTATACCGACTAACAATTGTCTCACAGCTGGAGTTAGCCTTATCAAGTCATTCAAAATAAAAGACTAGGGGCATCTCAGTTCATCATTTTAAATGGAGGGTAGCTCCTTCACGTGTTATTTTGTTTTCCAATAAAGTCACCATCACCAATGAGATGGATGACCCTCAATTTTTACGCAATAAAATATTACGTTTTCAGTTACCTACCTATGTGGTAATATTAAGCTCATAATAATCTACTTATCTTATTAAAGGGACGAGAGGCCGACTACACCTTATTAAAGGTTTTCTCATTAAAGGGACCAAGGGCCAACAATACATTATTCCCTCATTAAAGGGATAAGAAATCGATTACTTCTTCTACACAGAAGGGTAAGATAATTAAAGCTTCCTTTATTTACTAGAGAGGCGAGACGACTACCTCTCGTATTAAAGGGGTCACCCTCTTTCATATTACACCTCTTTTCCCCATAAAGGAACGAAGGGTCAACTTCATTTTTTTCCCTCGGTAAAGAGACAAAGGGTTAACTCCTCCCTTATTAAAGGGTGAACTCACAACGCTCGAGCAAATCTACTTCCTTTATTAAAAGGGGTAAGAAAGTAATCATCAAGCATACTTAGCTCAGTACGACTTGGCATTCTCGACGCTCGACAAAAATTCAATTCCCTTACTAAAAGGACGAGCTGAGTGAAGCTCGTAAAACCTAATTCCCTTACTAAAGGGATGAGCTGAGTGAAGCTCGTAAAACCTAATTCCCTTACTAAAGGGACTAATTGAGTGAAACTCGTAAAATTTAATTCTCTTACTAAAGGGACAAGCTGAGTGAAGCTCGTTCCCTTATTAAAGGAGTGGCGAGCTGAGTGGAACTCGTAAAATTTATTCATTTGCCAAAGGGATTGGCTGACTGAAACCCATGAAGTTTACAACTAGTTTATTGGATTTTCAAAAGAAAAATTCAGTTTTACATCACTAAAAGTCACTGACCATGGGTTTGAATCCACACCCTTCCAAAACAGAAACTTGATTTGGTATCTGTATTAATTCCACCATAGAGAAAAGTACCCAATGGAAGATTACCTAATGGAACATTACCCAAGGGCAGAGTACCCACGGGAACATTTCCCAAGGGAAGAGTTCCAAGGGTACCAAAAAAAAAAAAAAATTACTGTTCATGTGAACAGTAACCCACGGGAACAGTGCCCAAGGCAAAAAAAAAAAAAAAAAATTACTATTCATGTGAACACTAACCCACGGGCATTATTCAGGGGGGGGGGGAAGTTTATTATTCAAGTGAACAGTACCCCCAGGCATTGTTCTCGAGGGAACAATGCCCAGGGCAAAAAATAAAAAAATAAAAAAATTACTATTCAAGTGAACAGTACCCCCCCCGCGGGCACTGTTCCCAAGGGAATAGTGCCCAGGGCAAAAAAAAACAATTCACATTCCCAAAGCTAGACGAGCAAGCTTAGGAATGGGGGACAACTGATAGGGAAAAATAAACCTAGCCTTCCTTAACCTAACGATAGAGGCAACTAAGTGTTTACCAGCCGCCAGACCTCTTCGACTTTCAAACGATGATAATTCCATTGGATAAGAATGATAATATTTCATTATCAAGGTTAATGAAAGATGATGTGGTTCAGCAAGGTAAGGATAACTTTAGCACAATTTGAGGAAGTCAAAAGGGTTAAATCATACCCCCGACAAATCTGGCAACAAACGGATCTCCTCTGATCACGCATAAGCGGATCTCATCTGATCTCGCACAAGCAGATCTCCTCTGATCCCACAAATCAACTGAGGGAGAACGACTATAAGAATGAGATCCTACCAGTCAATAAAGGTACGATAAAAAACTATTATTAAATCCAATCTTTCTTTTAGACCTCCGGTGACTGACCTGATCATCGGAGAGCTCTTGGCAGGCACTATAACGGTGCTGTCAAGATTCATTGATCTTCTACTCCCTTCTTTGCAGAAAAACGATGTCGTATCGGACCGTGTGGATTTCACCCTCAACAAAAATAAAATAGGTAATTGTTTATTTAAAAATTAATCTTTACCTTATTGTAAACTAAACCATTATATTAACAAATAATAAGAAATAAGTTACTAATTAAAATAAATTATATTATACTCAATATTAATATAAGTCTAGAAATTGAATATACTTGAGTACTTGACCAATTAAAAAAACCAATTTTTCTTCTAATTTTAATTTTAGTATGAAGAAAATAGAATTAGAAAATAATACATGTTTGGTAAGAATTTAGGAAAGTTATGTTTGTATATATATATATATATATATATATATATATATATTAAAATAAATAATACTCTGTATTAAAATAAGTTACCAATTAAAAAAATTCCTATTATACTCGGAATTATTCAATGCTAAAACAACTAAAACAAGTTACCATTAAAATAAAATAAGTAATTTTTTATTTGAAAATTAATCTTTACATTATTGTAAACTAAACCATTATATTAAAAAACAATAAGAAATAAGTTAACAATTAAAATAAATCCTATTATACTCTTAATAATAGGATAATTAAAAAGTCTAAAAATAGAATATACTTGACCAATTAAAAAAACAAATTTTCTACTAATTTTAATATTAGTATGAAGAAACAGAATAAGAAAATAATACATGTTTGGTAAGAGTTAAAGAAAATTATGTTTCTATGTATTTATTGAAATAAATAATACTCTATATTATAAAAAAATAAAAAAATAAAAAGTCTAGACATGCAATATACTTGAATTCAAAACTCTATTGTTAGAATTGATATGGATTAAGGAAATACAATTGGAAATAAATAATAGAATTATAAAAGATACTAAAATGCATTATAAATAAATTAATTAGTTAATTAAAAAGTCTAGAAATAGAATATATTTGAATTCAAAACTCAAAAGAAGAAGAATTAATTAATTAATTAAAAATTTGAAAGAATAAATAGAATTATAAAATAATACTGAAGAGTTGGGAAATGCGAACAGCCGAGACAGGTGCAGCCCAACAGACGTTGCTCATCATCTGAAAGATCTAACAGTTCAGACCCAACTCGTATTTAACCAAAAATAATGTAAACAGACCTCTATTTGGGCCTGTTTGGTATAAGTGGACCACTCCACAAAGGGAGAAGGCCCATCAACCTTCAACCTAGAAGCAAAATGTAAGAAATTATGGCAAGTGTAAGGTTTTATAAATAGAAGCTAGAGAAAGAATGAGGGAGAGATTGTTTGGAGTGTGAGAAAATCGTTTCCTAATATAAAACGGCATATTCGTACATCTTCATCTCGCGCTGTCTGTGGGAAACTATAGAAGGATTCATTGATTTCAACGACGAAGACATAACTCCGATCGGGGACCATAATCGGAGAAGAGGGCTCCCGCCAGCACAAAGAAGACCAATGGGTAAGATTTGATGAATTGATGCAGATCATGGAGACTCTACGAAGGGAGAACACAGAGCTGATGTGATGCAGCAGCGGGTAGGGGCAATTCGAAATCATAATTAAAGTAGAATGAGAACGAGATTGAGAGAGAAATGGTAGAAGAATAGAGGGAAGAGGAATCAGAAGAATTCAGAGGGAGAAGAAATTACGAAATCACGATAGTCTCAAATTTCAATATTAATAATAATCATTAACAGTTGACTTTCCCAATGTCTGAACCAACATATAAATAGACATCAAAGAAAACCCTAATCAACCTATTACCATAAATAAAATCCTAAATTGCTGAAATATCCCATAATAATACTAAATAAACAAAAATCCCTAATTATATCTTTCTTTCCCACGTTTCCAATAATAGGCATGGGCAAGAACTCTCTGGAGGAGAGTAAATGCATAAGTATATCTCCAAAAAGTATGAGTCAATACTCCGTCTGGTATTTAAAACTAGAAAACCCTTCCATCGAACAAGGTAATACTCAATATCTCTAAGATGAGGGCCATCACTCTGATAATCAACAATATCCTTTGTCCAATCCATATAATGCGGCTGAAAAGATAAATGAACTAATGCCAGTGCTGTGGAAAATGTAAATCCACCTGTAGGAACACATGCCAATAAAATAGGAAGCTCAAAGGTGCCTTGGTCAGATAACAAATTCTCCACATCAAAAATTGAATTAGTACTCAGATCCAATGACAAGTCAAAGAAATATGCATTAGGCCCTGAATTTTGAATGATGTGGAAAAGTCTATCAATTTTGGCATGTTTCATCTGGAAGGAGTTTTTATGATATGGTTGAGGTAGTGCACAAATTATAGCATAATCTCCTTCATTAAATTCATGATTCCTATTATAAGCATATGCAGCAAGTTTATAATTCTTTTTACTTAAGACAATTTCTTGTCGCATATCGGCGTGAAAATTATGAACAAGTTGAATAAAGGAATCAAGAAACTCAAGTGAATACATACATGGAGGTGAAGGACCATATTCAACGTACTGGCATATAAATGAATTGTAGATAATCTCAAAAAATAATTGCCAGTAAATAGGCATATTCAATAATGGGCAATAACAAGTTCCAAGTGTCTAGGTGCACGTTAGTAAGAAAACTAACCAACTTTCTTAGACCTTGTTTCACAACCTCAAATTTTCTATCATTCAAAGGACAAGATGCAAAAGGAAACTTCAAATTTGTTTCTAAGAATGTCTAAAGTGTCTTCCAGAAATTACTATTGTACTTGACATCCTTGTTTGACACAATAGACTCTTTTTTAGACACATCTTGGTCAATAGAAGTGACTACTTCAGCAAAATCAACGAACAAAAGGACCATAGATAGAGGTTTTGAAAGACAAGACTTAAGAATTGTGGCACAATTGTTCAAAACTTTTCTCCTAACTTGTAAGATTGAGGTGAAATAGTTTGATTTCCCCTCTTAACACTAGTTAGAAAATGACGAAGTAGCTCTACTGATATATGGTGGCTTTCTTCTAGGACAAGAGTCATAATTTTCTCCATAATTAAAAAGACACCATCGGAGTGATAATAACCTATTTCCCTTAAAAATTGTTCAAATATCTCAACAATTAATGCATTACAATCCAAATCAAGCATAACCAAACATGACTTGACATTTGCAAATGTGTGGATAATTTTGACCCTTTTACCATAAGATGGACTAGATGTATCAGATAAATTTTCAAAAGATGATACAATCATTTGAAATACTTCTACCATTTGATCACCATTGTAAGGAAAATCTAGTGTTGTAATCCTTATTAACTCACTAAGGCATGAGTGGTGGCTTGTCGTGACCCAACCCAAAGTTTGTGCAAAAGAGAGTGGTGTTAGACTATGGTCAAGTTTTACATTTATAATTTGCCACTACTACCTTTCACTAAAAATATAATTAGGGTGAGTAGGGATTGTCCCAAAGGATTGGTAGGTCGTATTAGGTTGTGGAATTGAGATTAGAGTTAGTAGGTCGAGTGATCAAAAGATTGGTTAGTGATTGAATTATACGAAGATGCAATTTAAACTAAAGTAAACAATTAAATGCAATAGGGAGAAAATAAGAGAGAGAGATCTTGGGATTTAGAGATCACCACTAAGCATAGCTTTTCTACACCCTTAATGAATGATTAATGAGGAGGAAAACATGTATTGCAACATTAGTGTGCGTGTGTGGTTGTTTCAATAAGCATGGATGACTAATTAAGTATATATTGTCTAAGCAACATGGTAGATAGCACAATATATCAAACTAAGCCATTAATCATTTCTTTAAGCTCACAATCCAAACACATCACAAGGTTAGAGACATATGTTACTTGTTTTCATAAGTATGGAACATCAAACAACAAGCCTGGATTGTCCTCCCATTTAACATCTAAACTACAACTACACTACAATTAAGATAATAACATGGAATTAAACTAATTAAACTAAGGGAGATGCACAATCCATCAAGAAATGAGTATAAACTATCAAATAAACCACAAGAGTATTCCATTAAGCACTATGTCTCGACAATCTCTAGATCTATAGCATTAATACACAGAGACATGCATCAATAACACAAAATCTAGAGACAAACACATGAATATCTATTCTAACATACATAGACATATGGATATAATGAAATGATCAATTGGAGGCATTAAATCACACAAATCATTAAATAAACAAGATCTATATATATAAAAGTGTCAAAACATGTATCACAATACAAATCCCCTCAAAAATACATAAATCAAGATGTAGAAAGCATGCTTAGGACTAACTCTAGCCCCAAGAGGATGTCTAGCCACTCATGGATGGTGTCCTCCAACCCTCAAGGGCTAACTCCATGGTAGAGATTGTTCTTCTTCTTGGTTAATGAAAGAACTCCAAGCTTGTGTCTCTAGCCTCCTTTCTTCTTTTCTTCCTCACTAAGAATATGAAAATTGTGTCTCTAGTGTATGTATTTAGTATATCTCAAGAATGGCTCATATTCCTTATATAGGTAGGTTAAATGTCACCCCCAATGAGCTGGGCTCGTACACCAATATTCCTTCCAATGATTGGATATGAGACAACTTTTAATGAGCTGGAAATTGAATTTTCTCGGGCTTGAGGAAGTTCGATCGATCGAACTTGTGGTAAGATTGATCGAACATGGCTGAGATCTATTGAATTTAAGCTAGATCGATCCTCTATGGTGGCGCCTTTTTGGATAAAGACAAATCTGAGATATTTTGAAGATATTTTTAGGAAAGAGACAATTATGGTAGGTAGGGTGGTACAACTGGATAAGATAGAATCTTTTCGATCGATCGGAAGAAAGTTGGATTGATCGAACTTTGTGGGATCTTTGGATAAGGACAAAAGAGCTTGGATCCATCTTGAAATGCTGAGATCGATGAACTTTCGATCGATCGAATATTTTCTAAGATCGATCGAACTTGCTGAATTTCCACCACTTGCTTCCTTTTGCTCCCACTTTGCTCCTTTCTTTGATTCATCTCAAGATTGCTTCAATTATGCTCTTATTTAGCTGAGTTAGCTTATTTTAGGGATAAGCACTTGAAAATGGAAATAATACAAAATTAATCTAAAGTAGGAAAATAAGATAGATAAAGATTCTAGAATACCTAAGCTTAAAGGGTTTAAATGCGCACTTTTCAGCGCTCATCAATGAGGCTACTGCAACTCTAACTTCACAATCTGAATGCTTTAAAAATTCTTTAGCAATTAAAGCCTTCATTATTAGGGATAGTGCAGCTTGCATTGAAGCACATGGGTCCTGGTTTAGTTTGCAAAGCAAGTGATCAGTTTTGGTAAGCAACCAAAGGAGCTTATTGATTAAGGATGGAGGTTGAAAAAGCATATTTCCAATTTTTAAAAGTTGTTGTTCCAAATTTATTTTCAGTGCTGTTTTTGGTTCCCTATAATTTTCATTCCAGTTAATTCTATTTCTATGTGATGGGAAGCTTGGTTTGGACTCAACAATCTCAACCTTGCCTGGCTTAGAACAAAGTCATTGGGGACATAAAACGATGTTCTCCTCTAACATTGCTAAGAGGATTAGGTCAATGGACAGAGTTTAAAGAAGGTTGTTGATGGTCATGGTGGAAAGGTATAACATACGAATGGTTGAGGATAATGCCAACATAGAACTCAAATTGAATTAAGTAAACTAAATTATAAACTAGAACAATGCACAACTAAGAAATCTGAATGCAAATGAAATTAATTATGCTATAAGTCATGCACTGGTTTAGGTGTAAAAATAAAGTGGAAACAATGAAAAGATTTTTTTATTTTTTTAAATTAAATGTGCAACTGAGACAATTTAAAGGGGTTCAAAATTTAAAAGGTTCAATTAGGACCTTTTGCAATTTCTAAACTAATTGAATGGATAAAGTACTAATAACAAATTTTTTTTAGTTGAAGTACATGTACCTTTTCTGAAGTACAATGCAGATCCCAATTGAATGCTCCGAGTGTTGAAGATTACCTTAAAATAGCTGTTCGAACTGAAGTAGGAATTCTGATTTTTTTTTTTGTGTGTGCGTGTGTGTGCGCGCTTCAATCTACTACTGAATAAGCTGAACTATTTTGTTGTGGCTCTGAAATTTGGTCTGATCTTCTGAACTGGGCTAAGCTTGGGCCTGAAAACTCAATCTGCAACTTCCTTAAATGGGCTGGATATGACTATTTTAAATTTGAGTTTGGTCAAATTTGGTTGATAAGGAAACAAAGTATATCCTTTCCAAACCGAAATCTGAACTTTCCAAATAATCCAAAGTTGACTTTCCAAAATCAGTAGCGCTAAAATTTTGGTGACAATAAGGATTGCAAAGATTGTAATAACCCAAAGTTACTTTCCAAAATCAGTCGTGCATATTGCAATAATCCAAAGTTGACTTTCCAAAATCCAAAAGAGGATGATGAAATTTCGGTAAACAATTACAAAGATCTAGGCAAACTTTGACAAACTAGTGTGAACTAGAACTGGTGATGACGATGAAACGATGAGTTCGATGACGAATTCTGACTACTTTCAAATGACAACATGATGAGATTGTAGTGACAGTGACAAAACCTTCGGAGAAGGCTGTTTGTTGGTTGTCTGTGAAGTTTTGTTCGTGAATGTACTATTGGCTGGGTTGCGTCACTTGCGTGGTTTTGATCTAACGATGGAGGATTTTGGGGTTGGAGTGCAGGCTGTTGCAGCGGAAGATCGAGGAAGATGACAACTAGGGTTTGTGTAGTTTTGGTGATGGTGAAGCAGTGGTGCTTTGGTTCTAGATTTTGCAACATAGGCATTGGCTGTAAATTTTGTTAGGGTGTCGGTTTGTATTGGTGGCGGATAGGGCTTAGGATCTTCAGATAGCCAAAAAGTGATAAATGGATTGGATTGCTAATTGATTCAGCAGCTGTGGTTTTCAGATGGATAAATTGTAGATTGATTTGATTGCTGTGAACACTTTGAATCTTTTGCTCTGATACCAATTGATGCAGCAACGGATAGGGGCGATTCAAAATCAGAATTAAAGTAGAATAAGAACAAGATTGAGAGAGAAAGGGTAGAAAATTAGAAGGAAGAGGAATCAGAAGAATTCAAAGGGAGAAGAAATCACGATAGTCTCAAATTTCAATATCAATAACAATCATCAAAAGGTGACTTTCCCAATGTCTGAACCAACATATAAATAGACCTCAAAGAAAACCCTAATAAACCTATTACCATAAATAAAACCCTAAATTGCTGAAATATCCCATAATAATACTAAATAAACAAAAATCCTTAATTCTATCTTTCTTTCCCACGTCTCCAATAATAGGCATGGGCTGTATGGACTTCAAGTTCTCGGACCAGGCTCGGTTCTTCATCATGATGTGATGCCCCGAATCCCATAATCTGGTACATCAACAAGTAACCCGTAACCCGACCCGATATCGAGTCCTAAAAGCGAAAGCGAAAAAAGAAGAAGAGGTCACTAGAGGTAAATATCGCCTCTAGGACAATAAGAGAGCCTCATAAGAAGTCTCAAAACAAAACTTGAAGACAAGAGCGGAAGCTAAGGTCAAAACGAACGAAAGACAAAGATGAGTATAAGTCAAATGAAGTGATCTCAATCCAAACTAAACAATTTAGGACATCCAATGAGGTTCTAAGACTCAAAGTCAAGGTCTCCCGAAAGTACATTATCCCGGTCAAGTAATATCCCAACATTGTTCCACTAAAATGAGTATAACTCCTAGCGGGAATAGAATCTGAAATTTTGGTTGATACCATTGGAACACTGACTCAAAATTCTTGAGTTTAGACTAAGGAATGACTTAATTTGGATCTGGGATGAGAGAGATATGACCATTACAAAATCGAATGAAGAAACTGACTAGTGCAAAAATGGAGGTGCTACCGGTAGCCGGGCACCCAGGGAGCCGCGCGCGCTGGCAAGCACTTTGACAAGCTGCTACCGGTAGCAGAAAGCTGAAGCTACTGGTGAACAGTCATTTCAGCCCAAAAATGCTAAAAACAAACCTCCAAACTTACTACCCTTTGCCCCAAAATGATTTCTAAGACTTTTAAGGTGTATCCAAAGTAAAATTAAGCATGTAAAAGATGAAAATACCCTGGAATACATTAAATACCAAAATTAAACATTTTGATGCAAAAATACATTTCCATACATTCAAAAGAAATGGCCATAGGCCTCAAATACAATCTCTTGAAATTATTATACACGCTCTTACAAAAGTAAAGTTATGATTTTACATTTCCAAATGAAGAAGTCCGCCACATTGAGTTTAAAATTCTAAATTATACATGTAGCATATTTGCATTAAAAATACATCCAAAAGAGAAATAACAACAAAAATCCACAAGTAAGCCCAAAGGTGAGTTGGCTCTGTAGCGAAGGATGCTGAGGAATTTGAGGAGATGCAGCCTGTAGAAGTTGTGGGGAAGAAATAGGGAATGGAGCTGACTTCAACTGTTGATGGTGATTAGCTGACAACTGGCTTGCTGAGTGATGTTGCTGAAGCATTTCCGATTTAGGACCCATCTGCTGTCTTATCTTTAAGTCATTTACATCATTTATCTGATGAAGCTGTGGCATTTCTTGTGCATGCATCTGTGCAGGTTGCTGATGCTTAGTTTGCTGATGCAATTGCTGCTGCTTCTGTTGCAGTAACTGTTGTTTTTGCATCAATAGTTGCTGGATCTGATGCTGTTGATACTGCTGTTTCAATTGTTGGCTCTGTAGCGTCTGCTGTTCATGCTGTTGTTTTAGATGTTGATGTTGAAGCATATTGGAATTTGATTGAAGGGGAGTAAGGTTCGGCTGTAGCACAGTCATCCCACCCTGTGATGATAAGGATGTAACATTTCCCTGTTGGGGAGCACTCACAGGAGTTTGTTGTAGAGATCCCACTGCAACCTGCTGTAATGAATTCAGTGCATTTCCTTGACCTGACTCTATACTGGAAATAGGCTGCAGTGGATTTATCATGCTCTGCAATGCACTTGATACCCCAGATAAATAAGACAACGAATTATGCTGCAAATTCGCCACGTTGTTTTGCTGCATTGTTGCAACAGAACCCAATAAGTTCATCGATTGCATCTGGGGGTTCATTTGGTTTTCATGTGGCTGCACTTGAGTAATTTGAGATTGTGGCTGCTGTGTTTGCTGCATGGAATGCATATGAGGTGGGGGAAGTTGCTGCCCTTGCTGAAGTGCAGAACCAGGCCTCCGGGGCCTATTTGAATTAAGAAAACTGATAATTTGCTTCTCATAAGAACCCAACTTGTCCTTGTAACCAGGTGCAATATTGCTTTTTGGAACTTGTAAGAATGAAATAATTTTCTCCAACATAGTCTTGAAAATTTTGAGCTTGTCAAGCTGATCATTCTTTGGCTGCTGAGGATGGGAATCATGCTGCAAAATAGTAAGATTTTGCAAGTGTATATCAAGAATTAAAAGAGTCAATATTGAGAAATCAACACTTCCTCCCTCCTTTTTTCTTTAAGTAAAATCCAGATGGTACACTATCTCGAACCCTAAATCCCCCTACCCGACTGCCCAAAGATAATCCCACCACCAAAATTAAATTGATAAATGTTGATTGAAAGTTATGCCAAGGAAATAAATTCAAAATATGTAGGCTGATAATTTACCAGCTGCAATTTTCCAGCAGTTTTCTGGTACATTTCATTCAGTTCTGGTAAGTACATCTCTTTCATGGCTTTAATCTGCAAAGGGTAAAGCTTCAAAGTTTCAGGTACCATAGAGATAAATCTACCAATTTGCAGATAACTGAAAGTACAAGTTATAAGAATTCTTTCCCCCATCACATTCTTTTGCACATCAATGCACTTTTTTGTACTTTATAATATCAAAAACACAAGAAAACCAGTTAACAGAAAAGGACATAAGACCAATGGGCCATTAACCCAATGGTATAACCACTCCTCCTTCAAAGGGAAGGTGAGAGGTTCGAGCCCCGCAGTGGGTAATTTGTGAAATGTGTATGTGAGTACTTACCTAACCGGAAAAAGGAAAAAAGAAAAAGGAAAAAGGAAAAAGAAAAAAAAAAAAAAAAAAGATATAGAAAATGAAAACTTTCATAAAAGCCAAATATTTATCCATAATGCATGAAAGTCATGCAAGGCGGTATCTGCCTATAAATGTCAGAAATGAAGCAAGACAATAAAAGAGCCTTAGCTATTTTACCAATGTAATTGTACATGACTGCAAGGTTAAAACAATCATTTCTAAGAGTGAGAATTCTTATTCATTCCACAACAGAAGCAAGGTCGACGGTACCATCCACATGCTACGTCCTTTCTTCCAATAGTTTATCTTGACATAATGCCTACATAATCTCATGGTTCTCAATGAAAATACAGTGGCCATACAAGCTCTGTATCATCAAGAAAGTCGAACTTTCTTCCCCTGTTCTTCCAAGCTAAATAAAGCAGTATATAGATTGCATAATGTTTGAATTTCTGAAAAAATGTACAGCTTTTGTAAACAAAATGATTGTATTAGTATGTCTTAATAAAGTGTCTAAGTTGAACTGTATCCAACAAAACAAAAAATGCTAGCCTCAGTGAGATCAGACACACCATCACATCCACAATGCAAACACAAGAATCCTATTCTCCTCTTAGTTTATGTTGATCCACGCACGTCATTTGTGGAGGCGGCTCCACAAGCCTACTCTGTTAGCTCAGATCAACTCGGTATACACATCTTCCTAATCTCCCCTATAAACAACTGTTTAATACTTGATCAAATTCTACTCAGGAAATGGGCCTGCTGATAATGATTGAAATGCAACTTCTGTGTTTCTATAATCTCAAACCCCAAGAACATCTTTACCTACAACCAATGTTGACCCTTTTCCCCCATGCTCCTCACCTTCTATACATGCTCTGCCATGCATCAACTTATGCACATTAAAGTCAACTGCTATAAAAAATAAATAATAAATAAAATCAAAATCAAAATATACCATACATTATTGTTATGGCTAAAAAGGTGATATTTGACATTCAGGCATACCGCTTGTATGCATTTATCCTGGCCAGGTTTAATATGAAGATTAAGCAAAAGCAGTATTTCAACAAGCCATGAGTATTGGATAGTACCCTGATGTTCCATCATCCATGATACTTCCAACCACTAAGCCCAAATATACAATTGATTCATAGTGTCACAAAGTACATAGTGCACCCTAAATTATTTGAATCAATAATAAGATAATTTCTACAATGCCACAAAAGAATTAATGCAATCAACAACAGAATTCCTTAAGAAAGACTAAAAAAACACTAACTCGGACTATTCTCTCGCCTTTGCAAATCACAAAGATACTTTAACGGAAAACTGATGGAACTCATAATGGTGGATGGAAAGACAATGATTAGCAATCGGTTCCGGTTTTAGAGGGTAAGAAATATTGCATATACTAATTTTTATACAAGTGGTGAGATTAGCATACGTGGTATACTCTATAATCATATAAGAAGAAAAAAATAAATAAATTTTACTGATTGCACTGATCTAGAAAGTGAGTTTGCTCCCTGATTTTTCATATAATTTTGTAAGTACTAATATTTCATGAACTTTTGAAGTATTACCGAAATATTTTTTTAAATTACTATAATCAGTCGTTTTTGGCTACCAGACGGTCCAGACCACAAAAAGACAATCAAATTGTGACGAGAAAAGTACACATAAGTGAACTTGGGGGCCTCAAATAACAAAATCTTTTGACTTTTAAAGTCCATTTTTCACTTAGGTTGAGTAAGGCAATTTTTTTTATAAGTAAAGATTGTATAAAGAAGCGTTCAAAAGGGGAACGCATCCCTCAGAAAATACACAAGGCCTAATAGGGCCTGTAAACTCTCAGGAAGTCCAAAAATCAACTATCTCCTCAATGGATTTACAATATTTCCCTATAACCCAACAAAAAAGAGTGCTAATAATAGATAACTTCAACTTCCCTATAGGAGTCTCCTTTCCTTCGAAGGACCTCCTATTTCTTTCAAGCCATAAACACCACCAGATGCAAAGAGGCGTAACCCTCCAAAAACCACAGACTTAGGCCCCATTGTAAAACCTCGCTAAGCCTCAATCAAATTTCTGGAGAATCTGGGCATAACCCACTGAACCCAAACATCTCAACGGAAAGACACAGCAATCCTAAGCCACGGGGCAATGCAAAAGAAGGTGATCAACCGTTTCCCCAACTCTCTTACACATGTAACACCAATTTACCACTACTTGTCTTCTGCTTCTTATGTTATCCTGGGTTAAGATCGTCCCAAAGACCAAAGTCCATGCAAAAAATGCCACTTTGACAGGGGCCTTGGATCTCCAAATAGCCTTCCATGGGAAAGACGCCCCATAGGCTTCCTTAATGCACCTGTAGAAAGACCAAACACCAAGACAACCCTGGGGAGAATAAACCCACACCCATGAGTCAGAAACATCGCCCGTAAACTCCTATCTGTACACCATTTCCAAAAGACCAACGGCATCCTCGATTTCCAAATCTTGAAAGTGCCTCAAAAAAACCCTTTTGATTATTTATTTATTTATTTTTTATATGCAGTCAGTCACAAAAGCAGTCTGTCACAAAAGTGTGTCTATCCATAGCAATCCTAACGAGCTTGGGAAAAGGATGGCAAGGGAGCGATCGTCGCACCAAAAATCCTCCCAAAAGCAGATTCTCCTCCCATCCCCCACTCGAAATCTAATGTGTTTTCAGAATTCATCACACCTTTTCCAAATGGACTTCCAAACCCAAAACCGTAAGGGACTTTCGCCTCCCTAGAACATCAACTATCTCTCTCCTCCCCAAAACTGCTCGCAACCACCCTTCTCCAAAGTCTATGCCTCTCCACCCCAGAACTCCACGGCCACTTGCCCAAAAGGGCCTTGTTAAAAGGTACCAGCCTGCTAATACCCAAACCTCCCAAATGAATTGGATTGCAAACCTGATCCCTACGAACCAGATGAAACTTGAACTCCTTCCCTATCCCACCCCAAAGGAAATTTCGTTACAGCCTCTCAATCATCTTAATCCCAGAACAAGGAATCTGAAAAAGAGAGAAAAAATAGGTTGGAAGATTAAACAAAGTGCTCTTCATCAAAGTGACTCTCCCACCTTTCGAAAGATACTACATCTTCCTGTTGGGATTTATATGCCCTGGCATAGCAAATTCCTATCTGGATTGTATTGACATATGTTCCTGACATATCTGAAATATTTATGATTTATATAATTGGTGAATTCAATGTATTATGTTTCAATTCACTATGAAATTGATAGTGTCCAGTTAATTACAAGAAATATTTATATATATGTATGTGATGACAATCAATGCATGATATATAAATAGTAATTATAAATTGTTCATAGTCGGTAATTATGGATGGACTCATAATTAATTAAGACTTGAACTGGATCCGCGTTAGGTTGAGATATATTGCGAGAGCCGTCGTATGCAATTACTCCCTATCACCGTCATGGCATTTGACTCTTAAGCATGAAAAAAGTATAGACTCTTTTATTAATTAATAATTACTTGGATTTGTTCGGCGGATTCTTCGGGATCCTTAGACCGACACTTTGGGTAGTTATGTAATTAATAGTTAGAGGGTTATATTTTCAATATTTGCATCATTGCTACTTGTATTTATTTTGTATTGATTATGGTTGATCACAAAGTAAATTCGAAGGCCTTCGTGTGTTTTTAGACAAAATGATTTATTATATATTTATTTATTTAAATTATTATTTTTGTCAAACAAATGTTTTATTGTGATCGAGCCAGAAATAATCAAAGGTACCAAAATAAATATATTAATTAAGTAGTCGGATTGATGGCTATATTTATCCGATAACTAATTATGCATAGAGGGGTCAAAGTGCAATATTGACTTAGAGGTTATTTATTATTTAATTGGAGTTCAATTAATTTCTTTTAGTGGAGTAGAAATTAATTTATGAATTAATTGAATTGGGTCCATGGACCGGGCCAATTATTAATTCATTGTAGCCAATAAAATAATAGGCCCAATGGATTCTCACTCATAGCCCAACTTGATATTGGAATCATATTAGATTTGAGACATATGAATTAGAGATGGAGAAGGATTTGTTGTTTCCTTTCCTTTATTTTTATGTTGCCTATAAATATACATGGTCTATGTATATTTTAGGGGGTGATTTTTATGAGAAGGAAAAAGGAATAAATTTTCTCTCTCTAGAAAATTAGGGTTTATGTTCTCATCTAATGGAGGCTCCCACAAGCCTAGTTTTCCAAGGTCATTCATGGAGGCATATGAGTGATTCCTAAAGGCAAAAGAATTACCAAGAAGATGGAGATCCATGGAAAAGGTGTCTAGCAAAAGGGATCTACAATAAGTGAGAACATTCACTTTAGAGGAGAGATCTAAGGTTTACTCAAACCTTGATGTAAGTATTCAATCTTTTAATTGAATGATACATCATGTTTTATTTTTGCATAAAACTTGTCTCTAAGTGATGAATCAAGATCTATGAATTTAAATCCCTCGAAAAGTTTTTAAAACTAGCACGTTTCCCAACAGTGGTATCAGAGCATGGTTTGATTCATTATTAGAGATCATGATTTTATGAAAATCATCATTCATGGATCCAAAATTATATTCATATATATTTTTATTGATGTATGTTGATGTATGATTTAATATGTTGATATATATTGATACATAATGATGTATGAATGATTGTGAATGAATGATGATGTATGGTTGGGCCATGGATGAAGCTTATAGGTTAAATTAATGTAATTTTATCTTTGGATGAATGTAATTAAGGCTTTGATTTAGCCGTTTGAAAGTTCAATGATGTAATTTAATTTTTTCCATTGTATTTCAAATTGTAAATATTTTTAAAGCCATGTAATCTTCGTCAAAGGATGCTATGAAGCTTCAAGAAGGTCCAAGAGGGTTAAATTAGGCTTCAGAAATTTTCTGGGATTTTTTAGCAATTTTCCGGAATTTTTCTGGAATTTTTTAAGGCCTAATTTAATTTCTGGAAATTTTTATTAATTTTTCTGGATTTTTCGGCGTTTTTCCGGTGGCCGGAGCATCACCGGCGGCGAGAAGAGACGTCGGAGGAGGCTAGAATCAAGTGTAGTGCATCTGGGGTGAGCCTGGCGCGTGAGGAACACGCGCCAGGAGGTGACATCTGCTGGCGCGTGCATTGCACGCGCCAGCCAAATGTGTATGGCCTCCACGCGCGTGCAGGCGCGTGGAGGCGCGTCCCACGCGCCCCATGCGCGTGCCAGCGCGTGGGGGCGCGTCCCACGCGCCCCAGGCGCGTGCCAGCGCGTGGGGGCGCGTGGCTTCACCTGCAGCATGCCCCAGGCGCGTGTGAGCGCGTGTGGGGCCCTCCAGTCGCGTTCCAAGCCGTGTTTTGCTTCTCCTGGTGCGTACCAACCTTATGTGGGTGTTTGCAAGCTGATGGAAGATCTTCGCGCAGTGATTAGAGCAATTAAATGTTAAAAGCTGATTCCATTGGCCATTTTATTTACTTTATCTGTCATTTATTGTTGTATGAGATGCATGAAATAATTAATTGCTAATTATTATTGTTCATGCATTGGATCCATGATATTTATTTAAATGGCTTGATTTATATTAGTTAAATTATGAAAATTAATTGGATTTGATTACTAATTAATTAGAGGGCACTTATTGGGAAACGAAAAATTATTTTTATAAATTATTTTTGAAGTGTGCCTCAAGTTAAATATTAGTGAATCGTTTAAAGTCCAAATATTTTCTAAATTTAATTGGATTAAAATCAAGACGTTTTGCATGCATTATATCATGTAAATGAATAAAATGAAAACCCTAATTATGAATGATTAAAAATTGAGTGGGAGCGGGGATTTTTATACATTGCCCCATGGCCTTCGTTATTAAAACCATTGTAATTAGATCTTCAAAAATAAGGCCCCACGCATGATTTGAAGAGTCTTAATATTACAAGAATGGTTGTCTCATGAAAATAAAAATATTAAATGTTCATTGTAATTAGATCTTTAAAAATAAGGCCCTACGCATGATTTAAAGAGTCTAGATTATAATGACAACATATTTAATGTTTTATTTTTCATTAGAGCATTAATAATGTTATACACTCAATCTAAAATCAATAGTGTTAGCTCCCCAACGGAGTGGTCTACACTAGGTGATTTTAGAAAGGCTAAACATAATCGGGAGTCATTTCATATAGATAGACAAGGCATTGTTTTAAGAGATATGGAGATGATGGGATTTGCCCGCCAATAGCAATAATGAACTTCGCCAACCGAATAAGTTATTGGTGTATTGGTTATCCGATTTTTCATGCAGTGGTTAAGGGACCCACATACTATTTTAATGGAAGTGCTCACCTAATAGTAAATGAATCTCAACAATAGTAATAATGAACTCCTCCAACAGGATAAGTTATTGACATATTGATTGGTTGATTTATTATGCTACAGAGTTGAGGGACCCGCATTAATTAAAAGGGATTGTTCACCAATAATGATAATGATCTCTTGTTTGATTGAGATTTATTATATTATGTTGTTAACAAACTCATTTTAATTTTAAATATGCATGACAGAATTAATAATTCACCTTGCATATTGTATGAATGCATTTATATTCAGATTAATTATGTCTAATCCAGTTTATCTACTTGCTTACATATTCTATGATATTGGACCTTATTTATAATGACTGGAAAATGAACTTAGATATTTTATTCACAACGTAAGGGTACAAAATGTGTTTATTACTCCTATACCTATCTCTTTTACTTTGAGATACCAAATTTGACATTAATGCTTTTAATAAATTAGATAAGGCAAATGATATGACTTGGTGCAATATTCTAGAGTTTAGCTCGAATATACTCCAAAGCTAACATTTGTATTATTTTATTTTCTTCAAGCATCATATTAAATGTCAATGAGATATTTTGGTGAGATTAGATAGAGCATATGCCTAAGTACTGTGTCAAATTTAAATACCATCAAGATAGCCTGATGAACTCCAGTTTGAAATCAAATTTTGGAAAATGATTGTTCATTATTTAAAAATTAGCTGGAGATCAATAAGGCTGACTTGGGTGGTAAGTTTCAAGTTGACATGATTATTGCCTTGTTACCAAACTCATTCGACTCTGTTAGAGTGAACTAAATAAGGAATCAGTTTGAGTTCACACTCGCTGATATTCTTATAGAATTGGTAACAGAAGAAGGGATAATCAAGAGTATGGGCGTTCCTATCAATCTAACCTAGTCTATACCATCTTCTTCTAGGCCCAAGTGGATGGGCAAAGCAAAGAAGAAGGATGATAATAGGACTAGGCTAGCACAAAACATAGGTATCTAAAAGGTTAAAGGGAATAAGGCAGTGTATGTTGAGGGCGAATGAAACTGTTTCTTTTGCCGTTAACTAAGACACTAAAGGACAAACTGTCTAAGCAATGACGTGGCATAGGAAAATATATATTTAATCATTGAGCCATGTTATGTGGTTGTATCTATTAATTCCTGATGGATAGATTCTGGAGCCACTAAACATGTTTGCAATTTATTGTAAGGATTTCAGGAATCCAGAAGCCTTGATGATATGGGTATATATTTATCTTTTGACCTGATGCCAAGGTTGTAACTAAGTCAGTGGGAGTATTACATCTGAAATTAGAGAGTATGAGGATATTAGTATTAGAGAACTATCTTTATGCACAGAAGTGAAACGCAATCTCATTCTTATTTCACTTTTGGCTTATAAAAACTAGATCGTTATTTTGTAAAACTGGTTTTATAAAATTGAATAGATATGTGATTGCTTCTGGTGTATTGAAAGATGGTTAATATACTATAATCACAAGCTCTTAAGATTTGCAGGATGTAGAAACTAATGTTGCATCTTCTAGATTGAATGTTAAGAGAAAATTTGTTATTCCTGACTCATTGTATTTTTGGTGTCTATTTTTGGGTTGTAATCAATCAAAATGAGATTTAAAGATTGGTTAAAGAAGGTTTATTACCTAGTGAGGCAGAGGAGCCTAAACCAAACTTGTGAATCTTGTTTTGAAGGATAGATAACTCTAAGGGCTTAATCAGCCAAATGAAATAGACATAAAGAACAATTGGAGTCGGTACACACGTACACGTGTAGTCTTATGAACATCCAATCAAGATTACTCACGTTTTGGATAAATTTACCTGTTGCGACACAAGTCTTATACTTTTGGTATATTCTGAGAGGGTCAAGACTGATGTGGAGCTCAGATTAGGTAAACTTATCAAGACACTTTCGATCTGATCGAGTATTTGAGTATTTCTTGGGATAGTGCAAAGACTATATGGTCAATGAGGGTGTTGTGTACCAGTTTTCCGCAATTGACGCTAAATTAATTTAGGTGTCAAATAGGAATAACAGAATTCCACTTAACATGGTTAGATCTATGATCAGTAATGCCACATTATCTCTTTCATTTAAGAGTTTAGCGTTAATGACATCGATGCGCATTATGAACTGCATTCCATCTTAGTCTGTCTCAAGGATACCGTTGAGCTGTGTTTTTGACTAAATATTAGTTTGAATCATATGCACATATGGGGTAGTCTTGCACATGTGCGCTTGATATGGACAAGTAAGTTGGAAGCAGATCATAGGCATGCTAGATTTGATAGCTACTCTAAATGTCACTAGGATGGATTATTTTATGATCTCAAAGATAAAAGTTGATTGTTTTCACTCACTGTTTATCTATAGGAGAATCATATTATGAATCACATACCTAGTAGCATAATGTTAGAGAATTTGGTATGAGTACCAGGTGTACCACATGTGAACACACTTATTATAGAGATTGAGAATAATATATGAATTCCCTATTGATGCGTTAGCATCATCTACTACACAGATTCTTGCATCGGTACATTGATGTAGTGGGAGGATTGTCATCCAATTCGACAGAATCATGTTTTTAGGTGAGACCATTATGGACATCCCTGTTAAACATGAGTTGGACCCAGTAAGCTACACGGAAGCGTGAACTGATGTGGATACAGATCGTTTTGGTGAGTTACTATGAAATCAGAGTTGGAATCTATGTATTCTAATAAATTCTGGGATCTTGTAGAACTTTCTAGTAGGGTGATTCCTATGGAAGGCAAGTTAATCTACAAAAAGATACCAGAAGATTTCTTAGTGAATAAATCATGAGTATACAAGGGAATGTTATTATTTTTCTTAATTCTATATATTGATGACATCCTACTCATTTATAATGACGTGGAAGTTTTGTCATCAATTATAAGGTAGTTGTTCAATTACTTTTAAATGAAGGATTTTCAAGATGTAAGCTATATTCCTAGGATCAAGCTTTTGCAAGATCAGGTTAAAAGGAAAATAGGCTTATCTTAATAATCCTACATTGATAAAGTTTTGACCAGGTTTGGTATGCATAACTCAAAGAATGAGTTCTTGCTTTATTGATATGGATCGCTCTCTCTAGTAAGTAGTTTTTCAAGACTAGCAGAGGAGATTGAGCAAATGAGACTGGAACAATATGTTTCGGCATATGAGAGTCTCATATATGCCATGGTCTATACCAAACAGGACATCCGCTACATGGTAGGGATAGTCAGTAGAGATCAGTCCAATACTGGACTTGACAACTGGTCTATTGTGAAAAATATCATTAAGTACCTAAGGAGAATCAATGATATCATACCCATTTATGGATGTGATGATATGGTCCTAGTCAGGTATGCTAGTTCTGATTTTCAATCAGAAGTAGATACTATGAGGTTCATGACTTAGTGTATGTTCACTTAATGGAAGGGAAATCAGTTGGTAGATTGTCAAACAGATTTCAACTGTTGACTCAAACCTGCAGGTGGAACATATTGCAGCCTTAAAGGTGGCAATATAAGCCTATTGGTTTGATCTCACTGATTTAGAGGTTGTGGAGCATACTAGCCTGCCTATCGAGCTATATTGTGACAATAGTGCAGAAGTAGTCCAAACCAATGACACAAGGTTCCATAGAGGAACAAGATACACTGAGAGGAAGTATCATGTTCGACATGATATTGTCCGGCAAGAAAATGCACTTGTAGTTAAAACATTGCATTGGAACACAACTTTGTTGATCCATTATCAAAGGTGTGATTGATCAATAATTTTGATCATCATCTGGATAACATTGAAGTTAGGTGCAATTTGAATTGGCTATGAGGGCAAGTGGGAGCTGTTGGGATTTATATGCCCTGGCATAGCAAATTCCTATCTGGATTGTATTGACATATGTTCCTGACATATCTGAAATATTTATGATTTATATAATTGGTGAATTCAATGTATTATGTTTCAATTCACTATGAAATTGATAGTGTCCAGTTAATTACAAGAAATATTTATATATATGTATGTGATGACAATCAATGCATGATATATAAATAGTAATTATAAATTGTTCATAGTCGGTAATTATGGATGGACTCATAATTAATTAAGACTTGAACTGGATCCGCGTTAGGTTGAGATATATTGCGAGAGCCGTCGTATGCAATTACTCCCTATCACCGTCATGGCATTTGACTCTTAAGCATGAAAAAAGTATAGACTCTTTTATTAATTAATAATTACTTTGATTTGTTCGGCGGATTCTTCGGGATCCTTAGACCGACACTTTGGGTAGTTATGTAATTAATAGTTAGAGGGTTATATTTTCAATATTTGCATCATTGCTACTTGTATTTATTTTGTATTGATTATGGTTGATCACAAAGTAAATTCGAAGGCCTTCGTGTGTTTTTAGACAAAATGATTTATTATATATTTATTTATTTAAATTATTATTTTTGTCAAACAAATGTTTTATTGTGATCGAGCCAGAAATAATCAAAGGTACCAAAATAAATATATTAATTAAGTAGTCGGATTGATGGCTATATTTATCCGATAACTAATTATGCATAGAGGGGTCAAAGTGCAATATTAACTTAGAGGTTATTTATTATTTAATTGGAGTTCAATTAATTTCTTTTAGTGGAGTAGAAATTAATTTATGAATTAATTGAATTGGGTCCATGGACCGGGCCAATTATTAATTCATTGTAGCCAATAAAATAATAGGCCCAATGGATTCTCACTCATAACCCAACTTGATATTGGAATCATATTAGATTTGAGACATATGAATTAGAGATGGAGAAGGATTTGTTGTTTCCTTTTCTTTATTTTTATGTTGCCTATAAATATACATGGTCTATGTATATTTTAGGGGGTGATTTTTATGAGAAGGAAAAAGGAATAAATTTTCTCTCTCTAGAAAATTAGGGTTTATGTTCTCATCTAATGGAGGCTCCCACAAGCCTAGTTTTCCAAGGTCATTCATGGAGGCATATGAGTGATTCCTAAAGGCAAAAGAATTACCAAGAAGATGGAGATCCATGGAAAAGGTGTCTAGCAAAAGGGATCTACAATAAGTGAGAACATTCACTTTAGAGGAGAGATCTAAGGTTTACTCAAACCTTGATGTAAGTATTCAATCTTTTAATTGAATGATACATCATGTTTTATTTTTGCATAAAACTTGTCTCTAAGTGATGAATCAAGATCTATGAATTTAAATCCCTCGAAAAGTTTTTAAAACTAGCACGTTTCCCAACACTTCCACCCACCCAGCCTCCCCTCAAACCTCTCCACAACAGGATCCCAAAATCCCACTAGCCTCGACGGCGCCCTAAGCAGCAACCCCAAATAAGAAATAGGAAAAGAGTGTTGGAAGATATATATTATTTCCCTTGATTTTAGGGATTTGATTGATTTCTGACTATTGTAAATTAGAACAAGATTGTAGGACAGATTGATTGCAGTAAAATAGGATAGATTGATTGCTTTAAATTATGAACGAATTTGTAGGAATATTTTTTATTCTTTTCCTTGTATAACTTTCCCTCTTCCCTATATATACTTGTACAAGATGTTAATGTTAATATATGAGGCATAATATTTTATAGAGACAATTTCTCCATGGTATCAAAGCAATAGTGTGAGAAAGAGATAAAAGTTTCACGGGTCTGGGCGATTACCGCTGACCCATTCTCTTTGTCCTCCTATTCTTGTTCTCTTGGTGTGCAATTGTCTTGGACAACACCCTAAAGCCTTGATTCTAAACACCGTAGACATCGAACCATGTCTGTCGACCTCTATATCTTCTGATTTTAGTACAGCGCCACCCATTCCTTCGATTGTGACAAATCAACTTAATAACATGAGTGTGCAGATGACTTCTTACAAATTTGATGGGATGAATTATTCTGTCTGGTCCCAGTTTGTGAAGTTGTACATCACAAGAAAGGGAAAGTTGGGGTACTTGACTGGAGTGAAGAAACAACCAGCGGATACTGAACCTTCCTTCTCTACTTGGTTGGAGGAGAATGCCATATTGATGTCATGGCTTCTTAACTCAATGACTACAGATATTAACGCCAGTTTTCTTCAAATTCCCACAGCTCACGCTATTTGGGAAGCCATGGCTCAAACCTAATTTGATGGTAGTGATGCTTCACAGATTTATGAACTGAGGCACAAGGCAAATGAGACTCAACAGCAGGAGAAGACATTGACTAGCTATTTTTCTACTTTGCAGGCCATTTGGCAGGAGCTGGATTTTCTCCAGCCATGTGATATGGAGTGTGTTGGGGATACAACAAAGCTAAAGAAGAGAATTGAGAATGAAAGGATCTACGATTTCCTAGCCAGCCTCAACCCAGGGTTTGATCAGATTATAGTACAGGTTTTAGGGCATGATCCTCTGCCCAATCTTCGCAGTGCATATGCCTATGTTCAACGTGAGGAGTTCAGTCAAGCCACCATGCTTACAGGTGTCTCATAGGAGAGTTCAGCCTTGGCTACTATGCAGACTCCAACTGCATTGGTTACCTCTCGCTTGAGGAAACCTGAGAAAAAAGAGTCTTTGTTCTGTACACACTGTAATAAGGCTGGACATACTCGAGAGACTGTTTTAAGTTGAAAGGTTATCCAGACTGGATCTGTAAGAAAGGTGGAAAGAAGGGGGATAATTCAAATTCTAGAGCACATTATACAACATTTGATGTGCAGTCTGACGCACAATCTTCTTTTGCAGACCAACCACAATATTCTCAAGCTCAGGTTGATAAAATGATGTAAGAGTATGCTCAGAAGCTATCCTCAAAAGAGGCTTCATGTAACTCAGCCAGTACAGGTAACTTTGGATTAGCCTTCAACAATTCTGGTTGTGTTGAGTCATCTTGGATAATTGATTCAGGTACTACTTATCATATGACACATTAATCTAGATTTTTTTCTTCTTATAACACTCATCCTAATACAAAGAGTGTTAAAACAACAAATGGATCTACTTTTATTGTGTCTGGGGAAGGTTCCATTCCAATTACTTCTTCGATGTCTCTTTCTAGTGTCTTACATGTTCCATGTTTATCTGATAACCTATTGTCCATTAGTCAGATTACTAAGGCTCTTAAATGTTCCGTAACATTCTTTGATACTCACTGTGTCTTTCAGGACCTTCTTATAGGAGCGAAGATTGGTCGTGGTAGAGAAAGAGGTGGTTTGTACTACTTAGATATGAACTGGGCTTCGAATGGAAAAGCAAATCAAATAGTTGGCAGGTCGACATCAGAAGAGCAGATTTGACTATGGCACAAAACATTAGGACACCCCTCATTTAGCTATTTGAATAAGTTGTTTCCATCTATATTCTCCAGAATTGATGTTTTTAATTTTCATTGTGATAGTTGTGTGTTAACCAAACCCCATCGCACTTCTTTTCCTTCAAGTTTTAGTAAAAATTTTGTGTCTTTCTCAATTGTTCACAGTGATGTGTGGGGGCCAACCCGTGTTCCTAATCATTTAGGTTCTAAAGGGTTTGTTTCCTTTATTGATGATTGCACTCGTGTTTCATGGATCTATTTGTTGAAAGAAAAAAGTGATGTTTTTTCCACCTTCCAATCCTTTCACCAAATGGTTTTGACCCAGTTTAACACGAGAGTATAGGTTATACGATCAGATAATGGAGGGGAGTATTTTAAGAGAGGGCTTAGTGTCTATTTTCAGGCTCATGGCATCATTCATCAAACTTCATGTGTTGACACACCCCAGCAGAATGGAGTAGCAAAGCATAAGAATCGCCATCTCTTAGAGGTTGCCAGGTCATTACTCTTTTCTAAGAACATTCCTAAAACTTTCTGGGGAGATGTTCTTCTTACTGCAGCATATCTCATTAATAGAATGCCTTCAAAAGTCCTTCAGTTTCAAACTCCTCTTTAGAAATTATCCAAAACACACGCTATTCCAACTCTTCTTCACATTCCACCCAAAGTGTTTGGCTGTGTTTGTTATACTCATATCCACAAACAACACCGGAGTAAGCTGGATCCGAGAGCACTCAAGTGTATTTTCTTGGGGTATTCTGCCACACAAAAGGGATACAAATGCTATCACCCTCCTTCAACAAAGATGATTGTTTCCATGGATGTTACTTTTGTTGAAAATCAGGCTTACTATTCAAGGGGAGATTCAAATGCTTCTCTTCAGGGGGAGAATTTGGGAAATGAAGAGAAGTCTTGGGAGGTATTGCCACTACCATTAACAGTGTATCATTGTCTATTGAAACTTCTGCATCGACTTCGAAGGAATCTCCTGAAAATTCTGCACCGACTTCAAAGAAATTCCTTGAGCCACACATACTTGCATACTCAAGAAGGGAGAAGACACATACAACACCTGCTGATCACCCAATGACCAATTAAGCGCTCTTGTGACAGGTAATCCTGAGATAGTTCCTTCCTCTAAACCCTTTATTGATACTTCTATTAATGAGTCAGCTCATTTACCTATTGATCAACTTGATCAACCACATGATGCTACTGAATTAGTTATTGAGAATATGGCACGTTATCCGACTCGAAAAAGAAAACCTCCCTCTCATTTTGGTTTTTCAGTTGTAAAATATCCCATCTCTCATTATGTGTCTTCACATCGTTTATCTTCATCTTATAAAATATTTGCAAAGCAGTTATCATCCATGTCTGCCCCTAATAAGTTACAAGAAACTCTTGATAACCCCTAGTGGAAAGCTGCCATGATTGAAGAAATGGAAGCTTTACAGAAAAATTCTACATGGGAACTTGTTGAGCTACCAAAGGGAAAGAAGACGGTTGCAAATGGGTATTCACAGTGAAGCATAAGGTAGATGGTTCAGTGAAGAGCTTCAAAGCAATATTAGTAGCAAAAGGTTATACCCAAACCTATAGGATAGATTATTAGGAAACATTTGCACCGGACAAAAGGCATCCCACCAAACTAATAGGCCTGAAGTCCCACACATCGGACAAAAGCATTATGAGAATCCGAAATGACCCCATCCAAAAGGTATTAGTATTTTGGGAATAACAAAGAATTGATTTGGGGTTGTTCTGGTGTTGTTTTATGCCATGAACAGTAAAAGAATTGCTCTACTCATATGCTGATGTAACCAGAAATCTCAAGAATCCATCAAAGAGAGGAATCGACTTCACCTTGGACGATCAGGGTATATGGCCTAACCCAGATTGAGCAGTAGACAATTGGGGCATGGAGAATCTCTTGTTGTGTCTCGGAATCGCCTTTGGGCCTTGGTGGGCACACTCTTGCTTTTCCAATTGTCTTACGATGCTGAGACAGCTAGGGTTGCGGTGAATAAAAAGAGAACGTGCGGTGATGCGAGTTTGAAGTTGGTTTTATGAGCATTTCAAGTTGCGAGTTTGATAGAGATGCGAGGAAGAGGATGGAGTAGATCTCACGTAATGGGGATGTGTGCATGGGGAATGAGGGTCTTGGGCCATGTTTCAGCGGGATAAGGGTTGATATTGGTGAGTGGAAGGCAGCTGGCAAGCACAAGCACTCAGATCTTCAAATGGGAAAAAAATAAAACGTGTTTTGGGCTAAATGGACAGTATTTGGGCCACTACGAAACTTGTTTGGGAGGTAATAGACAAACTAATAGTTTGGGACCTAAAGCCAGGGAAATGAGCAGCCCAACAAAGATGAATCCATTTGATATCAATAAGTATTTGACTCAATCATGCAACATTAAGATATACATCTGATTGAAACAACAATAATAGTATAAAAGCCAAGACAACAGAAAGGTCCTCAATTTCATGGGGAGAGAGAGAGAGAGGGAGAGAGTTATCAAATGGCAGTCTGTTTGCAAAATGGGCCCTAAAAGAAAGTAAATTGAGACGCTTGCCAGTATTACTGCTAGGGTTACTGAACAACATTCACCATGATAATGCAGCTTTATTATTAACATCCCTGCAGCAGGATACAGTTCACACTACAGCAACAATAACATTCGCTATATATATATATATATATATTTTCCTTTTTTTATTATTTAAAACTAGAAGTATTACTAAAAGGGCCAAAGGGGACACCCATGTGACTAATTACCGTGAATAAAGTCCACAATATTGTAAAATCAAATAAAGAGAAATTTTGATTTTATATACATGTCATGAACATATTATCACAATTAGCATATCTTTAAGGGTTTAATAGTGAGCAGGCACGGAGCCATGAAGGGCGAGCCGTCCCCACTGAATTTATTTATATTACATTCCTAATTTTTTTTTTGTCAAAATCCTAATAATGCCCCCACTATTTTTTTTATTAACAAAACCCCTTTATACATACTTCCCCCAAAACCCACCACAATCATTTCCTCTTTCTTCCTCCCCCCAACCCAAAACACCCCCACAACCCAAAACTTCACAATATCAACTTATCTACTTTTGAAGCTCTCATTCTCTCTATAACATTCTCTCTCTGAAATATATTTCATTCTTTATATTGCATGGATTGTACAAACGGTTTTTGAGAACAGAGATTTAGAAAGTGATGAAGAGTTTTCTCTTTCTACCTCTTCTTGTTCTTCTCCCTCCTTTCTCTTTTACAGTAACTTCAAATGCTAGATTTCTACTAATTCATGCCTAGAAGCTGATTAGAGGGTTCAATTTGTTTCCCAAGAAATCTACCAACATCATCGATCATGACGACTCTGCTCTACTTAAAATTCTGCAATCAGGTTGGCTTTAAATCTAACTGGATATTCAAACGCTAAGATTAACCCATGTTCTTGTGAATTAGCAGTATTGCACTAATCAAATTGACCTATAATTGTAAAGAGAACACACTGTCTTTTAGAAGAAAGGCCAGTGAAGTTTATCATAGCTATACAGTCCTAAAAATATATGTACTTGTATATACATATATGTATACGGAGGAGATTAGAGCTTGTAGCATGTTTACCTTTCTCTCTAAGTTTGTTTATTGTTTCTTTAATCTACTAACTTTTCACTGATATGTCGGGCTTCTTGGAAATGGGTGGTTGACCAAAATTTTTCTAAGATCGTCATTAATTAACATCTTAGTCTACCAAAAATATATAATATTAATCATATCAAAGTTGTGAGTTCATAACTTATATATATATTTTTCTAAATTATAGATTTTATGAATATACAGGATTCTTTCCAGAATTCATTTAATTTGAATTGCTTTTAATATTTGAGATTGATAATAATTTATAAGGGACCATCAACCAAAAAAGTTGAAATGGAAGTATGAGCAATTTTAAATGAAATTCATTTAAGTTAAAGTTCCTTTGTTTATTAAAATAGTACCTTTTTTTTTTTTTTTTTTTTTTTTTTTGCCTTTATTACTGTACAAGGCTGACCCCTTTCAAATCGTTTTCTAGTTCAATCACTGATAGATATGTGATGGGAACTATATAAATTTGAGCTGTTTATCTTCTAAGAAAGAATGCAGATGCTAATCGTCTTTTTCCGGCACTTCACTTATCTCTTCAAGACTTGAGGAAAGATGCTTTCTTTTTTCTACAATTGATTACTTGAGTAATACTTTTAGTTATATTCTTTAAAATCCTTTTCACTATCTACATAGCTTCTTGCTAGTTTATATGTTACAGTAGAAACTATCATCAGTTATAATTTTTTTTTTTTGATAAATAAATTGTATTAGAAGGCGTTCAAAAGGGGAATACGTCCCGAAAACAGTACAAAGCCAAAGCAAAACAAAACCAAGGAAAGAAGAGACCTATCGACCTAAGGACCCCAAAAAATCCACGATCTCCTCTGTAGAAGAACAATCTCTTCCCGAACCCCAACAAAAAAGAGAACAAATAATGGAGTACTTTAAAGCCCCAATAGGTAATTCCTCCCCAACAAATGATCTTCTATTACGCTCTTTCCACAGGCCCCACCAGATGCAAAAAGGAGTCATCCTCCAGAAATCGCAAACACGAGTTCCCACGCCCCCTCTAAATATCCATAAGACCCCGTGTGGTCCGAGGCATAACCCACTGGATGCCAAAGAGACCCAACATAAGGCTCCAACAATCCTGGGCCGCTGGGCAGTGCAGGAGAAGATGATCCACAGACTCTCCATCGGTCATACAAAAACAACACCGATTAACAATAATACGTCTTCTCTTTCTTAAATTGTCTAGAGTCAAAATCTTACCCCAAACAGCAGTCAAAATCTTACCCCAAACAGCAGTCCAAATGAAGAAAGCCACCCTAAGAGGAGCCTTCGAGTGCCAAACCGTTTTCCACGGGTAAGAAGGGGCCTGAAAACCGGAAATATAGAAAAAGAAAGACCGAACCTGAAAAATCTCCTGTGATGAAGGCACCCAAGTCAAGATATCCACCCTAGTACCATCCACCTATTATCGATACAAAAGATCCAAAAGGTCAAAAACATCATCCAGCTCCCAATCCAAAAAACTCGTCGGAACTGAACATCCCAAGAAAACCTACCGCTATCAAGGTGATAGCAGTCAGCAACCATAGCATGACAATCCACAGCAATACTAAACAATCTAGGAAACCGTCTGCCCAATGAACGATTCTCACACCAGGGATCCTCCCAAAACCGAACATTTCGACTTTCCCGAACTCTGAATCTAATATGTTTGGAAAACTCATCCCATCCCTTCCCAATGGAATGCCACACGCCCACACCAATAGCAGATCTAACTGGTCTAGCAGACCATCCCCCTTTCTCCTCCCCAAACCGACAAGCAATAAGCTTCCTCCATAGTCTATGTCTTTCACTACCAAACCTTCAAAGCTACTTGCCAAGAAGAGCCTTGTTAAAGGGGGCCAATCTCCAAATCCCAAGACCTCCCGACTTTTGTTTTTTTTGATAAGTAAGAATTGTATAAAAAAACGCTCAAAAGGGGAGCGCATCCCAAAGGAACAACAAGAAGCAAAAACCACTAAACCTTCAAAGAGGCCAAAAAATCAACAATGTCCTCAAAAGATCTATAATCTCTACCCAAAACCCAACAAAAAAGAGTGGAAACAATGGAGAATTTCATAACAGAAATAGGAGACTCTTTTCCCTCAAAGTATCTCCTGTTTCTCTCAAGCCAAATGCACCACCAAATACAGAGAGGCGTGGCCCTCCAAGCCTCTCGAATGTGAGCCCCCACAGAACAGCCTTTCCAAGCCTCAATCAAACCTCTAGCAGAGCCAGGCATGACCCAAAGAAAACCAAACAGTCCAAGCATCAAATCCCAACAATCCTTGACCACAGGACAATGCAAAAGAAGATGATCCACTAACTCTTCATCCCGACGGCACATAAAAAACCGATTAACCACCACCTAATTCCTTCTTCTCAAATTATCCTGAGTCAAAATCTTTCCCAAAACAGAGGTCCAAGAAAAGAAGGCCACCTTAAGAGGAGCCTTAGAACGCCAAACTGCCCTCCAAGAGAAAGGACCTGCAGGCTCTTGAGTGAGACACCTGAAGAAAGACCGCACATTAAAGCGACCTTGAGCATTGGGAGCCCAAATCCAAATATCAGAATCTCCGACCATAACACCCTGCCGATACAAAACCTCCAGAAGACGAATGGCATCGTCAACTTCCCAGTCCTGAAACAGACGCCTGAATCGAACATCCCAAACTAATCTCTCATTATCAAGATGATAACAGTTGATCATCCGCCTGAATCGAACATCCCAAACCAATCTCCCATTATCAAGATGATAACAGTTGATCACCCTGGCCTGCCTATCCGAAGCAATCCTAAACAGTCGAGGGAAAGCAAGAGCAAGAGGGATGTCCCCACACCAGATATCCTCCAAAAAACTAATCCGCCTACCATCCCTGAGACGAAACCGAGCATGATTGGAAAAATCAACCCAACCCTGTCGAATAAACTTCCAAACCCCCACACCCCTAGGATCACGCATCTCAAGAGAGCACCACCCTCCTCTTCTCCCCAAATCTGCTCACCACAACCCTCCTCCAAAGCCAATGCCTCTCCACTCTAAACCTCCATAACCATTTCCCAAGGAGAGCTTTATTGAAAGGCACCAATCTTCTAAGCCCCAACCCTCCATTCCGAATCGGCCTACAAACATGCTCCCAACGGACCAGGTGAAACTTGAATTCCTCCCCTTTCCCTCCCCACAACAAATTGCGCTGCAAACGCTCAATCCTCTCAGCCACCGAGGAGGGAATTTGGAAACGGGAGATAAAGACCTCCCGACTTAATGGGCCTACAAACTTGCTTCCACCTAACAAGATGATACTTAAACTCCTCTCCCCTACCACCCCAAAGGAAATTACGTTGAATCATCTCAATAACAACGGAAGATGGAATCGGGAACAAGGAAAGAAAATAAGTTGGAAGACTGGACAGAACACTCTTAACCAACGTGACCTTTCCTCTTTTCGAAAGATACTGCTTTTTCCACCCAGCCAACCTTTTCTCGAAACGCTCAATAACCGGGTCCTAACTACCTGCCCTTCTAGAGGAAACACCCAAAGGCAAGCCCAAATAAGAAATAGGGAATATCATCAGTTATAATGGACCCAAGTACTATCTAACATGGAATCTGGATGTCATTTTCAATCCTTACATAGGCCCAGACCACCTTGTTTTCCTTAATGTCCAACATCGCAATTGACTTTAATAATAATAATAATATAGTACCTTTTGATAGACCTCCTCCTGCCAATTGCCAGTGTTTGCATTTCCCGTCTGAGCTGTCGAATCCAAAGAAGCTGCACCACAAATATAAACTTGTGCATATGTTACCTAATTAAGTATTAATTCGATGGCAAAATTAAGAAACAAAATATAAGTAGCATGATTCATATTTTTCAGCAAAGTAACCCTGACTTGCAGGCTACTGTTTACCACCTATGGCGAGAGAAAATTAAAAAATATTCAGAAACCTCTCCAGAAATGAAGCCTTGACTCAGCAAGGCATTAATTATTCTATCATAAGTAAAATTGAGCTACCTTCATCTCAAGGAAAATCAGTAAACATAAGGATAGTTAGCATTCAAAAAAACCCCGAAGTGATCTTCAGAAAATCTATCGTTGGTTTTCCTGGATTCCTGTTAGGTTCTTTTCTCTGCGCGTTTGCTGTCTGGTGTTCCCTTCCTATCTGTTCTTTGGTAGGATTTGTTCCTCTATTTCTTGCACTTTTTTAGTTTGGTATAGCCTTACTTGCCCTCTTTTTCTCCTGGGGAGGGCCCCATGTAGTTTTAACTTGCCTTTCTTGTTTTGTTTTTCAGTTTTTTTTTCCCTTAGATGGTACTCAACAACCCCCCCCCCCCCCCCCCCCCCCCCCTCTTTCCATGGAATTGTTTGCACCTAGCAAGAATTGATCATGAGACCTAATGCTTCATGAAGCACCAGGGCCCAAGTCTTTTCCAACTATGACAACCCCTTGGGGTTCCTTTCCTGTTTTCTTTATAAATTTTACTTATTGGGGGAGGGAGAACAGAATACATAACACCATTTCAATGCTCTGTAACTGAAACCTCTTCTTAATAAGAATGTGAAGGGATTTTTGTTTGTTTTCAAGAACACTTGTAGGCTTCTCACATTTATATTTTTTCATTTAAGTTGAAGTCATAGGCTTTAAAACAATCATTTTGCTGCTGAAAAAGAGCATTATGTATTCGCTATTCCCCAATGATACACGTCACAATCATAGAGCCAATGCCGACCAAGAAGAATATGTGTCACTTCATGGGAATTATGTCACACCAACTAGAATCATTAGAAGCACCTTAACAAAGAGAAACAAGACAACAGTTAGTTACCGGAATGAGAATACTACCTATCCATGACACTTTGTACAGTTGTGCGTGCATATGATAGGATTGAAAGATTGAGACACACAACCGTGGCTGCCAAGACAACATCCATGCAGCAACGACTACCAATAATAATAGGCTTTGAGTTTCCACAACAAACTAGAATCTGAAAAATAGACATGTGCTGCCAATCTTCTTCCTCGACTCTAGGAATTACAAGGATTCGCCTAACAATGGAGAGAAATGAAACATCGTCTTTGGTCTCGTCCAATTCATTATGTTTTACATCCCATAATCAAACAAATTCTCATTATCCTAGCCATTTTATTTATCTCTGGCTCTTCTTCATGTTTCATTCAAGTATGCAAGTTTTCTATGCATATTGACATGCCATGTACCAGTCTCCTCACATCTGATGCACTTGTTTCTCTTCCACATCCCTTGCTATCCATAAGACCCCTTTTCTTTAGGATCATCCATAGAGAAAAAGATGGTTTGGAAATGGTAGGTCGATTTAATGACTGCATTGGTGCTACCTTTGCGCCGCGATCTCAGGATCTCCCAATGGGAAAACAACTTCCTCCTTATATTAGACATTATGCCAGCTATAAATCTAGCAAGCTCTTACCCTCAGTCTTCTACCACTTGACTCCTAGTCATTGATTCACTAAAATTTAAACACATATTCTACCACTGCCATGATGCCCTGTGAATTGCATATCATAATAATTGACCAGCATTTACTCTGTAGCCTAGCCTTCATTTCTTGCCATGTGCCAAAATTGTCCCAACCTCCAGATATTTCCTTTATCACCAGTCACCAAACTTTTGCCGCAAACCTCGCTCTAAAATCATCACTCATCATCATACCAATCAAACTATTCTCAATTAAATTAAGTCAATCAGAAACAGAATCACACCGACCTTACCTTCAAAATCGGGCATCTCCATCCTCAACCGTTTTTTTCTTTTTCTTTAATATTATTATTTTGCTTTAGTGGGGGGTGGGGGGTTGGCTGACGACGGTCTACTTCCGCTTCAACCCTAAACCCAGGCCTTTGGGAAAAATTTGGAGGATGATTTACTTGATTTTCCACTTGTACAATGGAGGTTGCCACATATTTGTGCCAGAACTAAATCGAAGTTTACCCTGAATAAAGAAACCATTTCGCTTGATATGAAGAATATGTCCATTGTAATATACATGGTCAGGATATTCAACTCTTCTGACGCATCTTAATCACAAACAAACTACTCCATAAATATCTAACAATCTACTCCTAAGACTTTGTTACTTAATTAAACAAGAAAAAATAGATTATATTAAGCATACTCTTAAGTTGAGAGATTAGAAATGAGGAAAGGTAAAAATCTGTAAGAATGATATCAATACGGTGCATATATGAAAATAAGAATACCATAAGAGAACAGAAACATGGGAAGCAAACCTAGACATATTTGAAGTTCCATGAATAAAATGACATACTTATGAGAGTCTCTGGCGTGCCTAGTAATTGATGCTGCTGCTGTAGTGAAGCAACATTACTTTGAGGGCCCAACTGCTGTTGATGCATGTTTGAGAGGTTGTTTTGCTGATTCATTAACTGTTGTTGCCGCTGCAGGTTCAAAAGATTATTTTGCTGGCCCAGAAATCGCTGCTGCTGAAGCTGCTGTTGTTGCTGCTGCATGTCAGGAATGCTGTTTTGTTGACCAAGTAGCTGGTTCTGTTGCATGTTTGTAGCATTTGGCTGCTGCCCCATTAGCTGCTGCTGCTGTTGTGTTGGCAACATTGACTGCTGCTGCTGCACCGCCGTTTGCTGTTGATGAATAATGGGACCCTGTTGTTGCTGTTGTTGTTGCCTGAAATTTGCTTGTGGATGTTGCTGAAGCACAGGTTGTGTTGACTGTTGAACAGAAGTCTGCTGATTCTGTTGAAGGTTAGATAGTGGAGCTGATTGCATGACAGAATGCTGCATAACAAATTGTTGAGAAGACTGCAACTGAGTTGATTGAAATAGGTTTTGTTGTTGTTGCTGCTGCTGGTGCATGTGAGATTGCATGAGTGAATGTGTGCTATTCCCCTGTGGGAATTTCAGCTTCAAAAGCTGTTTTTGCAACTGTTGCTGGTAAAGATACTGTTGTGGATTCTGATACTGCTGCTGTTGCTGGTGGGGAACAACTTGCTGCCTTCCTTGCATTTGCCTCTGAGAATTGGCATAAATATTAGAAGGAACCCCTTGCCCCATTGAATTTCCTACTGAGTTCTGCGAAACCCCAGAGATATTTTGAATGTTCTGCAAGTTGGAATTCTGACCAACAGCATTTGACATGGTGGTTTGATTTAGACTGGTAACAGGAGGTAGCGAAGGTGTCAAACTTGCAGAACCTTGTACCCCAGTTGCTGCCATATTATTCTGGGATAATAGCTGTTGGCATACTTGAGCCTGATTGGTCGCCATTGGAATAGGAAGTGGTTGCCCTTGGTTGTTAACTTGGGACTGCATGCTGTGAGATGCTGCTCAAAAAAATAAAAAATAAAATATAAGAGAGAGAGAAAGAGAACAGCACCAGGTTAGGGATGAATGCTTGGTGTTAGAATGTTATATATATATATATATATGTTGGGCCATTATGTAATTACATAATGTTAGTAGGGTCCTTGTGTTATTAAGGTCACTTGTATCCTTCATATAAGCCTGTGTAGACTTATTAGGTTGTAGAAGTGTGAAATATAGTACAAGTACAAGTTTTCTCTCTTTCTCTCAGTCTCTCATGATAAAGAACATGGTATCAGAGCACACGATCATGGGTGTGAGAGTTTGTAATTGGGTTGTTCTTGTTTGAGATCAGCATCGCGATTGTGGTGTTGGTCGTCTGTTGGCAGTTCCTTGTTCGTCGTCAAATCTGAAGATCGTTCACCGTCGTTGTCAGATCTGCAGCCTCGGTCGTCGTCGTCAGATCTGAAGCTTGCTCGTCGTCGTCTCTGCTTTGTTCGTCGTTGCCGGCAGCTCCTCTTTGGTTGTCAGTGAGCTCGCCGACATCTGCAATCTTGATTTGCAGGGGTGAGGTTCTTCTTTTTTGGCCGAAAGTTGCAGCGGTCGCTACTTATTGATTCGGCCGTTGCTTGTGATTGAGTTGCTGTCGCCTCCCCTGCGTTGTTCACCGGCGTTTGTGAAGGTGTGAAGAAGAAGACCCTTGTTTGGCTACACAGTTATGCTATTCCAATCCTGCTTTACTAAACCCGGAATAGCTATTCCAACCCTGGTTTACTAAACCTGGGATAGCCCAAATCCGGCCCGATACCCAGATCCGGCTCGTTTGACCAGATCAGGCCCGTTTGCCAGGTTCGGCCAGAATATCAATTCTGTTTTTTTTTTCTTCTATGTTTTGCTGGGTTAAACATGGCCTCCAGTTCAAATTTGTTTTCTCCCACATCTGGTCTTCATTCTCCCATGACTTCCGTTAAACTCAATGGGAAGAATTACTTATTGTGGGTTAAAACTGTTAAAATTTTTCTCAAAGGTAGAGGCCTTGGTACTCATCTGACTGAAGAGAAACTCAAGGAAACTAATGCTTCTTTTGATGCATGGGAAAAGAAGGATGCTCAGATCATCTCTGTAATGATAAACAGTATTGAACCCCAAATCAGTTCCACTTTACTTTATTTGGATACTGCCAAGAAGATATGGGACAGATTGCAGCAACTGTATTCTGGGACAGGTAATATCACTCGTGTTTATGAGCTCTGTAAGCAGTATTTCAATCTTGAACAAGATAATCACAGTATAGAAGAGTATTATTCCAAAGATATGGGCGTTTGTGAGGAGCTGAATATGTATCAGCCCATTACTGCTGATGTTCGAAGTATGTAACAACAACGTGAGGACTTTAATGTTGTCCGTTTTCTTACTGGTTTGTCATCCGCTTATGAGTCTTTTCGTTCACAGATTATGGGCAGTCCTACACTTCCATCTCTTGCTGATGTGTTTTCTAGACTTCAGCGCGCTACACTTGTCAGTGATACCTCAACTTTGAATACTGGACAGAGTGGTGAGCGTTTAGCATTGATCGTTTCAAAGGGTGAAAATACCGCTTTCCGTGGAGGTCGTGGGGGACCCTCCACACGTGGCGGTCATGATTCACGGGGAGGCTGTGGCCGTGGTAGGGAATCACGAAAATGTACTCATTGTGGCCTTTCTAATTATACTGTGAATTTTTGTTGGGACCTTCATGGCAAACCATCTACTTATGCAAATCAAGTTTCCTCCTCTCCAAATGATGTTGCTTTTGAATCTCACAATGTAGCTGAATCCGATACGGTCCCTGCTCCACGTGATGAGTATACTCAGTTTTTGTCTTATAAGCAAGCATCTAATTCATCTTCCATGGCTACCTTTGCCCAGTCAGGTACTGCACACACGTCTATTGTCTTCCACTCGCAATCCTTGGATCATAGACACTAGAGCATCCGATCATATGACTGGATGTTCTTCTCTTCTATCTGATTTTAATTCTGTACCTCCTTCTCAAAGAGTTACCCTTGCTAATGGTTCCTCCGCTGAGGTTTCAGGTTTGGGGACAACTAAACTTAGTGATTCCTTGCCTCTCTCGTCTGTTTTATATGTTCCTCAGTTTCCCTATAATTTAATGTCTATCAGTAAGCTTACTAATTCTCTTCAGTGCACTGTTACATTTTATCCTACTTTTTGTGTGTTTCAGGATCTCAAGACGAAGAAGAAGATTGGTACAGGGTATGAAGCTGGTGGCTTATATTACTTTGATTTGGCACCTTATCCTGTGGCTCTTCAGTCTTCTCTGTCTCCATTCCAGTGGCACTGTCTTCTTGGTCACCCATCACTTCAAGTTTTGCAGCGTCAAGTTCCTAGTCTTAGTAATTTGAAATTCTTGTCATGTGAAGTTTGTCAACTTAGTAAGCACCATCGCGTGTCTTTCAAGTCTAGGGTTAATAATCGTGTCTCTAGTCCTTTTCATTTGGTTTATTCAGATGTATGGGGTCCAATAAAGCATTCTTCAATCAATAAATTCCATTATTTTGTGACATTTGTGGATGATTATTCTCGCCTGACTTGGTTGTTTCTAATAAAAGATCGTTCTGAGTTATTTTTAATTTTTCAAAAATTTTGAAAAGAAATCAAAACTCAGTTTGGTTGCCCAATTCGTATTTTACGTTCTGATAATGCTAAGGAATATTCTTCAACCCCCTTTGATACATATCTTAGTGATAAAGGAATTATTCATCAAAATTAATGTGTTTATACTCCTCAACAAAATGGAGTTGCAGAACGTAAGAATCGACACCTCTTAGAAGTAACCCGTGCTCTTTTGTTTCATATGCGCATGCCTAAACGGTTTTGGGGTGACGCTGTTCTTACTGCCTGTCATCTTATTAACCGTATGCCGTCATCTGTATTAAATGGCAAATCTCCACATTCTATTTTATTTCCTGATTCTCCTTTGTTTTCTCTTACTCCTAGAGTTTTTGGATGTGTATGTTATGTCCACAATCTTGGTCCTGGTTTTGATTAACTTGACCCAAGTGCCACAAAGTGTGTATTTCTTAGATACTCTCGTTCTCATAAAGGTTATCGCTGCTATAGTCCTGTTTCTCAACTGTACTTTATTAGCGCGGATGTGACCTTTTGTGAGTCCGTCCCATATTTTTCAGATAGTGATTCAATTCTTGATATTACTCCTGAGTCGCTTCTTCCTGCGGTTCCACTTCCCTCACTTTCTCTTCAACCTAGATCTCCTTTGCCTGCCCCATTATAGGTGTACACTCGAAGACCAAAGCCATCTGCTGTCGTGCCTCCTCCATCGTCTTCAGAGTCTTTGGATCCAACACCATCCACTGTATCTGATTCCTTGCCTATTGCACTTTGTAAAGGTACTCACTTGTGTGTCACTAATCATCCCATTGCTCATTATGTCTCTTATAATTCCTTATCGCCATCCTTCTCATGTTTTTCCTCTCAATTGTCTACTACATTTGTTCCTAAGACTGTGCAGGATGCTTTGTCTGATTCGGGCTGGAGGAAAGCAATGCAAGATGAAATGGATGCTTCGCATCAGAATGGCACGTGGAATCTTGTTCCATTACCTCCAGGTCTCAAATCGGTTGGTTGTCGCTGGGTATACACTGTGAAGTATCTTCCAGATGGGTCCGTTGAGCGTTTAAAAGCCCGTCTTGTTGCCAAAGGTTATACCTAGACTTATGGCATTGACTATGATGAGACGTTTGCCCCTGTTGCTAAGATTTCTTCTATTCGTGTTTTGATTTCTCTTGCTGCTAATAGACATTGGCCTCTGTTTCAGTTAGACGTTAAAAATGCTTTTTCGCATGGTGACTTAGCAGAAGAGGTTTATATGGAGCAACCACCTAGGTTTGTTGCTCAGAGGGAGTATCTTCACACTGTTTGTCGCCTTAAAAAGGCCCTATATAGATTGAAACAATCTCCACAGGCTTGGTTTGGAAAATTCTCTGAGGCGGCATTAAAATTTGGTCTTAACAGATGTCAGACCGACCATTCGATATTTCACCAGCGCACTAAAGCTGGCTTCATCTTTCTTGTGGTATATGTAGATGATATTGTGATCACAGGTGATGATTCTGAAGGCATTGCTAAGTTGAAGTTGTTTCTGCAGTATCGATTCCACACTAAAGACTTGGGGTAAACTTAGGTATTTCTTGGGTATTGAAGTTACTAGATCCAAGAAGGGTATAAGTTTATCCCAACGAAAATATGTATTGGATTTATTAGAAGAAAAAGGTATGTTGGGTGGTCGCCCGGTTGATGCTCCTATGGATTCGAATACAAAACTTGTGTTTGATGAGGGTGATCTATCTAATAATCCGGGATGATTTCGTCGCCTTGTTGGGAAATTAATTTATCTCACTATCACTCGACCGATATTTCATATGCAGTTAGTGTTGTAAGTCAGTTCATGGGAGCTCCTAGAATGCCACATTGGATTGTTGTTCTTCGGATTATCCGAGATCTCAAGCAAGCTCCAGGTGTTGGGTTACTATATAAATCAAATGGTCATCTTAGGGTGGAAGGTTTTACAGATGCCGACTGGGATGGTTCTCCTTCAGATAGGAGACCTACTACAGGCTACTGCACATTTGTAGGAGGAAATCTTGTTACATGGCGAAGTAAAAAGCAAACGGTGGTAGCTCGATCTAGTGCTAAAGCTGAGTATAGGGCAATGGCCCATACTACTAGTGAGTTGACCTGGATACAACATTTTCTAAAAGACTTGGGCTGACAGTTGAAGCTCCTACTCCATTGTTCTGTGATAATCAAGCATCAGTTCACATTGCCTCAAATCCTGTGTTTCATAAGAGGACCAAACATATTGAAGTTGATTGTCACTTCATTCGAGAAAAGATATTACGTGGGAGCATCTCTACTCCATTCGTGAAGTCTGAAGATCAATTAGCTGATATGTTTACCAAAACATTGGGTCATAACCGGTTAAGAACTATCTGTTCCAAGCTCGGATTATTTGATATATATTCTCCAGCTTAAGGGGGAGTGTTAGAATGTTATATATAAATATATATATGTTGGGCCATTATGTAATTACATAATGTTAGTAGGGTCCTTGCGTTATTAAGGTCACTTGTATCCTTTATATATAAGCCTGTGTAGACTTATTAGGTTGTAGAAGTGTGAAATATAGTACAAGTACAAGTTTTCTCTGTCTCTCTCAGTCTCTCATGATAAAGAACACTTGAAAAAAGAAAAAGATGAAAATAATGACCTAGGACTGCAAATACTTCAAGAAAATAAGTCTTTTCTGAGCCTTCGTGCCTAACCAAAATATTATTTTTGGGGAATATTTCTTCAATAAATGTAGAAAAAAATACCCTGGTTGGAAATCTAATTTGCCCTATAGTGCAGACTAGTTCACCAATATTACAGCCAAATTATCAAATTTTCCAGCCTGCACCATGAGCTACTTTCAACTTCAAGAAACAACATGTGACAATATGGATAAATATTTGCTTGGGGATGAATTCTAAGACGAAATATTTGCTTCCTAGTATAGGATTAATTCTTTTTTCAGTCTGGACTACGAGTTGTCTTCAACTTCAAGAAACAACCAGTAGCAGTATGGATAAATATTGGGGAAAATTTCAAAAAGTATTTGCCTTTGATTACGCGGGATGATTTATGCATGATAAAGGCCCAAGGAGGCCTTGAATTAGGAAATTTTCAGTTAAATAATGCCAATGTCACTAATTTTGCTTGGAAAAGCATTGCAGATCCTAACCAATAATGGGTGAATTATGGGGAAAATATATGAAAGAAAAGAACATAATGCAACGTTGGTCACACCAGTTCAAAGTACTAGGGATGGTAGATTAGGTGCAGACCTAACCTTCACATTATTTGTATGTAGTGTCTCAAACCTGCATTCTCAACAAGCGAGGTACCTCAAGATTTTGGCATTGCACCAAGCAATGGTTTCAAGAAAATTCTTCACTATTAAAACTTCTGCCAAGGAAACTTTTGTGTGCAAAGTATCATGGAATATAAAATATGATACTATATCAAAGGGCAGGACATCAGTAAGATATGGCAAGCAAGGCCTTTTGGGCAAGCTGCGCGATAAGGGGCCTTCTTGGAGTCAGCTTTCTTCGCACTCATGAACGAACCAGGATTTTAGGTCATCATCTGTGAGATATAAGCAACACAAGAGACAGAGCCATGATATGACGTGACACGGGCATGCCAACACACTGAATCCTAAAGAAGTAGGATACGAACAGGTTGAGGAAACAGAAACAAGGAAAATATTTTAGGCATGTGAAAACTATATTTGACAAACAGCGTTTCTTTTTTTGTTCTCTTTTTTTTCTTTTTTCATTTTATAAATAAGATCTCATTAAAGAGCGCTCAAAAAAGGAGCACATCCCATATGTAACTTACGAGTCATAATAAACAACAATCATCTCGCATATAAGCAATGACCCAACAAGAACACAACATATATCGTATACATATGTACATGACGCTCACTATTGTGATGACTCTTCTCTTACATAAAAGTATATTATCTTTCATTCATCACCTGGATCGGAAGGATTTTTGCTATTAGTGGAAGGGTTGGACATAAGAGAATTAGCCATAGTATTTTGCGAATTGTTCTCCATCGTCAGCATTTTCAGAGATATTTTTCTCAAATAATCAGACTGCAATTAAAAATTAAAAGAAATTAATATCTCTGGAGTAATACATAATAATAAACAGAACCACTAGTCATAATAAGATTAAAGGTAAAATATAGCGAGAATATAATTATAGAACAGAGCGTACATTGCAACATGCACACTAGAAAAATTAAGAGAGGCATCATGATAAATATACCTGACTTGTTGCAGCAGTATAGATCTTTTCCTCAAACCTAACAGCAATTTTCTTAAGTTCTTGTAGTCCCTCTTGTCCAGAAAAGGGTAGATACCTCTTCAAAGTCTCCATTCTACACACGTCAAACATTACATTTCAAATGTAAAACAAACATAACTACTAATTGAGCATAATATTGTTATTGGGATACTCTTAGCTTTAACTGATTAATAGGGTGTAACTTAAGTGCTTATATACTCAATGCGCCCCGACATGTGGCCGGACTTCCCCCATGAGAAAGCAAAACATGTGCATATATTATAATTATCACGATGAACAGATTGATTTATTTGCTCTCTAGTTAGTTTACCTTTTTGTCGTTATATTCATTAAAAGTCAAAAATTAGTTAAAATCAGTAAATAGTGCAATTCAACCTATTCATGTCCCTCTAGATCTAGATCAAAGCCTTGCGCGCTTACTTCTACATCAGAATCTGGAGTTTTGGTTTTAATCCTTCACATGGCAATAATAGAGTGATTACATCAAGAAATTATAGGGTAAAAAAATGGAAAAGGAATTTAAGTTGGAACATTTCAGCTTTGGTATCAAATTAATGCAAAACAACACTAGACACAAGTAATGCTGCCTAAAGTAAGGCTTATGAAATATGATACGCTAGGTTAGGGACAGCTTTGATTGAGGCTATTGCCTTCAATACAGCGGAATGGAAGCATAGGATTCATGTAGCCGACCCCAAGTAGTTGGGAAAAAGGCTTGATTGTTGTTGTTGTTGTTGTGAGGTTAGGGATAGCTTGCACATTTATGGGAATAAAGGGTAGAAGAACGGTTAGAGGCTTTGAGGATTCTAAAGGGCCATAATTTGCTTCATCTTAAAAGTGTCTACTTGACCCATTTTCCCTGTTCCTTTTGCCTTAAAATTTACATTGAAACAGCGTCTTGAAAAAATTTGAAGAAAACTTGAGGGGCAAGTTGTTAGAGTTAGGGTGTAAAAGATGGGATGAAAATTCGAAGAAGATGGGACCAACTCATTATCAAACACAAAATCTGATTCCAAAGAATTAATAAAATAGAAAGATGAGAAGAAGAAGAATATTCTAGGAATCACACATGAAATTCCTACTTCACCCAAGGGTTAAGTTGCACCACCCAATAACCAAAATCATCCCTCAATTGTTAAAATTCTACTCTGTTAAAAAAAAATGATCATATGTCAATAGAGATTTAGGCTTCGTTTGTTTGAGCATAAAACATTTTCTGAAAAATATTTCCTATGTCTTCCGGTGTATGGTAATCCCAAATTCATAGAAAATCTTTTACGGAGGAAAATAATTTCCCAAAACTTAACCAAAGCAACTTATCAATTAATCCTCCGAAAATCATTTTCCGAGTCTATCAATTTCACTCTCGATCTCCTCAACAAAAGTGTTGAAACAGCAGAAGCACACAAATACATAAATCTAATGAAAGCCAACAAAGCAATCATACATAAACACAAGATATACATGGTTGAGCCAAAACCGGCCTACCTCCGTGGATGAGAAGATACTATGATGCGAAGAGATATTACAACAATAGAATACCAACACCACCACTCCACGAGCCTATTTCCTCGATACCAGTGTCACCAGTGTTTTTCCTACTCTACCAACTCGTATACTACCCCTACCCATTAACTCCCTCATGAGACTACATCTCTCTCATAAGTCTCAACCTAAAGCCTATGTATCTATTTATAGAATTCCAAACCCAATTCCTTGTTGGACAAGGATTACAATTTCTTAGAGTCAAGACTTGTCAAACAAGAAATTACCAAACAGAATACAACTCTAAAATAGAAACATAATTAGAGTAGGAATTTGAGACACAAATCCCAACAATCTCCACCTTGGCTCAAATTTCATCCGGCAAATCATCGTTTCCCATGGCATTGATCACGACACTTCTTTTGCAGCTTCAATCTTGACAATACTCCAGTAAACTCTGATTGTCCACATTATACGTTGCTCGATCAGTCAAGCCTCCAAGGCTCCACCTTGATTACTCGAGCTCCATGCCATGCAACCAAGAAGATTGACTCCACCTATAACTGAAGCCCGTTGCAGCACATGTTGAGACTTCTTGTGATTTCTTTCTGGATCTCCTTCACTTTTGGTTCTGATACCAATTTGTTGAAACAACGGAAGCGCAAAGATACATAAATCCAATGAAAGCCAACAAAGCAATCACACATAAACACAAGATATATGTGGTTCAACTAAAACCGACCTACGTCCATGGATGAGAAGAGATTCCACTATGATTCATAGAGATATTACAATAATGGAGTATCAAAACCACCACTCCACGAGCCTATTTCCTCGCATCTAGCGTCACCGGTGTTTTTCCTACTCTACTAGCTCACATACTACCTCTACCCATCAACTCCCTCATGAGACTACATCTCTCTCAATCTCATAAGTCTCAACCCAAAGCCTATGTATCTACTTATAGAGTTCCAAACCCAATTCCTTGTTGGATAAGAATTACAATTTCTTAGAGGTCAAGACTTGCCAAACAAGAAATTACCAAACGAAATACAACTCTAAAACAGAAACATAATTATAGTAGGAATTTGAGACACAAAGCCCAACAAAAAGCATATGGCATCGAAAACGTCAATCAAGTACATGGAAGAGTAACACAGTGGCCAAAAAGCAGTCTAGAGAGAGAAAGAAAGGAGCCCTTTAATAAAGAGATAGTTTTTAGAGATGTTAGAATGTTATATATATATATATATATATATATATATATATAGATGTTGGGTCATTATATAATTACATATAGTTGGTAGGCCCTTGTGTTAGTAAGTTAACCTTGTATCCTTTATATAAGCCTACATAGGCTTATTAGGTTTAGTTATCATATATGAAAGACACAGATCCGCTGTAGCCACCATGATCTCTCTCTCTCTCTCTTATCAGTTTGAACATGGTATCAGAGCAGTACGAAACAATGGGAACCTAAGGTTGTAGTTGTGATTGCATGGGTTGTTCTTTTACAAATCGATATCAAGATCGAAGTCGATTCTGTTCTTCGCTGAAGGTTTGGCTGTCGTTCTGTTCAGAGCCGTAGGTTTAAAGCTGTCATTGTGTTCAGCGCTTCTTGTCCGTCGTTCTCAGATCTGCAGCCTTTTGTTTTGTTGGCCGAGGCTTCCTTGGCTGTCGCAAGTTGCAGAGATTCCATCATCGCGATCTATCTCCGCATGGTTGTTAGATCGCTACTTGTGCTGGGTTGCCGTCGCCGCTGCAAGGGCTAGGGTGTGTACTAGCCTTGATTTTCCATTGCGAATCTCGGGTGCTGGAACTTCTTGTCAGTGGCAGAGTTCTGGTTCTCGCCGGCGCTGATTGTGAAGGAGAAGGGTCGTGTTTGGTTGCAGAAGTGAAGCTATTCCAACCCTGGTTTACTAAACTTGCCCAGATCTGGCCTTTTTGGCTAGATCCGGTACCGTTTGCCCAAATCCGACCCATTTGCCCAAATCCGGCCCGTTTGCCCAGATCCGGCCCGTTTTCCAGGTTCGGCCAGAATACATATTCTGCATTTTTTTTTTTCTTTTCTTCTTCTCTGTTTTTATTGGGTTCACCATGGCGTCCAGTTCAAATTTACTTTCTTCCACATCCAATCTTCATTCTCCCATGACTTCAGTTAAACTCAATGGGAAGAATTACATATTGTGGACTAAATCTGTTGCAATTTTTCTCAAAGGTAGAGGTCTTGTTTCTTTTGATACATGGGAAAAGGAAGATGCTCAGATCATCTCTGTGATGTTAAATAGTATTGAACCCCAAATCAGTTCAACCTTACTTTATTTGGACACTGCCAAGGAGATATGGGACAGATTGCAGCAATTGAATTCTGGGACAGGTAATATCACTCGTGTTTATGAGCTCTGTAAGCAGTACTTCAGTCTTGAACAATGTAATCACAGTATAGAAGAGTATTATTCCAAAGTTATGGGAGTCTGTGAGGAGCTGAATATGTATCAGCCCATTAACGCTGATGTTTGTAGAATGCAACAACAACGTGAGGACTTTAATGTTGTCCGTTTTCTTACTGGTTTGTCATCAGTCTATAAGTCTTTTCGTGCACAAATTATAGGCAGTCCCACACTTCCATCTCTTGCTGAAGTGTTTTCTCGCCTTCAGCGTGCTACACTTGCCAGTGATACCTCAACTTTGAATACTGGGCAAAGTGGTGATCGTTCAGCATTGGTAGTTTCAAAGGGTGACCATAGTGCTTACCGTGGCGGTCGTGGGGGACGCTCCACACGTGGTGGTCGTGATTCACGGGGAGGACGTGGCCGTGGCAGGGAATCACGAAAATGCACTCATTGTGGCCTTTCTAATCATACTGTGAATTTTTGTTGGGACCTTCATGGCAAACCATCTAGTTATGCAAATCAAGTTTCCTCCTCTCCTAATGTTGTTGCTTCTGGATCTCACAATGTAGCTGAATCAGATACAGTCCTGTTCCACGTGACGAGTATACTCAGTTTTTGTCTTATAAGCAAGCATCTAATTCATCTTCCACGGCTACCTTTGCCTAGTCAGGTACTGCACACACATGTCTATTGTCTTCCACTCGCAGTCCTTGGATTATAGACACTGGAGCATCCGATCATGTGACTGGATGTTCTTCTTTTCTATCTGATTTTAATTATGTACCTTCCTCTCAAAGTGTCACTCTTGCTAATGGTTCGTCCACTACGGTTTCAGGTTTGGGGTCAACTCAACTTAGTGATTCCTTGTCTCTTTCGTCTATCTTATATGTTCCTCAGTTTCCCTTTAATTTAATGTCTATTAGTAAGCTTACTAAATCTCTCCAGTGTTCTATTACATTTTATCCTACTTCTTGCGTGTTTCAGGATCTCAAGACGAAGAAGATGATTGATACGAGACATGAAGCTGGTGGCTTATATTACTTTGATTTGGAACTTTATCCTGTGGCTCTTCAGTCTTCTCTATCTCCATTCCAGTGGCACTGTCAGCTTGGTCACCCGTTACTTCAAGTTTTGAAGCGTCAAGTTCCTATTCTTAGTCATTTGAAATTATTGTCATGTGAAGTTTGTCAACTTAGTAAGCAGCATCACGTGTCTTTCAAGTCTAGGGTTAATAATCGTGTCTCTAGTCCTTTTCATTTGGTTCATTCAGATGTATGGGGTCTAATAAAACATTCTTCAATCAATGAATTTCATTATTTTGTCACATTTGTGGATGATTATTCTCGCCTGACTTGGTTGTTTCTAATGAAAGACCGTTCTGAGTTATTTTTAATTTTTCAAAAATTTCGAAAAGAAATCAAAACTCAGTTTGGATGCCCAATTCGTATTCTACGTTCTGATAATGCTAAGGAATATTCTTTAACCCCCTTTGATACATATCTTAGTGATAAAGGAATTATTCATCAAAATTCATGTGTTTATACTCAACAAAATGGAGTCGCAGAACGTAAGAATCGACACCTTTTAGAGGTAACCCGTGCTCTTTTGTTTCATATGCGTCTGCCTAAACGGTTTTGGGGTGATGCTGTTCTTACTGCCTGTCATCTTATTAACCGTATGCCATCATCTGTATTAGATGGCAAATCTCCATATTCTATTTTATTTCCTGATTCTCCCTTGTTTTCTCTTACTCCTAGAGTTTTTGGCTGTGTATGTTATGTCCACAATCTTGGCCCTGGTTTTGATAAACTAGACCTCATAAAGGTTATCGTTGCTATAGTCCTGTTTCTCAACGGTACTTTATTAGCGCGGATGTAACCTTTTATGAGTCCATCCCTTATTTTTCAGGTCCTGATTCACTTCTTGATATCACTCCTGAGTCGCCTCTTCCTGCGGTTTCTCTTCCCTCACTGTCTCTTCAACCTCGGTCTCCTTCGCCTACCCCGTTACAGGTATACACGGCACTATATGGATTGAAAAAATCTCCACGGGCTTGGTTTGGAAAATTCTCTGAGGCAACATTAAAATTTGGTCTTAACAGATGTCATACCGACCATTCGGTATTTCACCAGCGCACTAAAGCTGGCTTCATATTTCTTATGGTGTATGTTGATGATATTGTGATCACAGGTGATGATTCTGAAGGCATTGCTACGTTGAAGTTGTTTCTGCAATATAGATTCCACACTAAAGACTTGGGTAAACTTAGGTATTTCTTGGGTATTGAAATTGCTAGATCTAAGAAGGGTATAAGTTTATCCCAACGAAAATATGTGTTGGACTTATTAGAAGAAACAGGTATGTTGGGTGGTCGTCCGATTAATGCTCCTATGGATTCAAATATAAAACTTGTGTCTGATGAGGGTGATCTATTTAATGACCCAGGCAGATTTCGTCGTCTTGTTGGGAAATTAATTTATCTCACAATCACTAGACCTGATATTTCATATGCAGTTAGTGTTGTAAGTCAGTTCATGGGAGCCCCTAGAATGCCACATTGGATTGTTGTTCTTTGGATTATTCGATATCTCAAGCAAGCTCCAGGTTTTGGGTTACTATATAAATCAAATGGTCATCTTAGGGTGGAAGGTTTAATAGATGCCGACTAGGCTGGTTCTCCCTCAGATAAGAGATCTACTACAGGCTACTGCACATTTGTAGGAGGAAATCTTGTTACATGGCGAAGTAAAAAGCAAATGGTGGTAGCTCGGTCTAGTGCTGAAGCTGAGTATAGGGCAATGGCTCATACCACTAGTGAGTTGACATGGATACAACATTTTCTAAAAGAACTTGGGTTGACAGTTGAAGCTCCTACTCCATTGTTCTGTGATAATCAAACAGCAGTTCACATTGCAACAAATCCTGTGTTTCTTGAGAGGACCAAACATATTGAAGTTGATTGTCACTTCATTCGAGAAAAAATATTACGTGGGAGCATCTCTACTCCATTGGTGAAGTTTGAAGATCAATTAGCTGATATGTTTACCAAGGCATTGGGTCATAACCGGTTAAGAACTATTTGTTCCAAGCTGGGATTATTTGATATATATTCTTCAGGTTGAGGGGGAGTGTTAGAATGTTTTCTATATATATATATATATAGATGTTGGGTCATTATGTAATTACATATAGTTGGTAGACCCTTGTGTTATTAACCTTGTATCCTTTATATAAGCCTACATAGGCTTATTAGGTTTAGTGATCATATATGAAATACACAGATCCGCTGTAGCCACCATGCTCTCTCTCTCTCTCTCTCTCTCTCTCATCAGTTTGAACAAGAGAGAAAGAGATGAGCCCTTTTATATGTGCGATAGTGACCGAAAACAAAACAACTGTTAAGAGAAGAGTCAATAGGCACAATACCTATTATGGGAGGCACGAGGCAAATCTCTTCTTTAGCAACAACAATCATACAATTTCCTAATTTTGATTTCTTCAATTTGCTTTTATTATTATATTTTTTTGCCATCATTATTGGCTTAGTGATTAACCTGTAGTACTTTCGAAAACCTTAAGAAGTGATATGTAAATTGGAGAGAAAAAAAATCAATACAAAGACAAGCTCACTTGTTGCATTCAATGATAGAGAGACTTGTTTGGTTTCCTTATCATTTTTTCAAAAGTCAATTGATTATTTTTTTATATTTCTTGTCAAATAATTATTATGGTTGGTATAGAAATAATTGGACCAATTGACAGGTAAGAGAGAAATTGAATAATCAATGACTCAAATAAGAATTTTTATTTTAATTCAAAAATACTTTTAGAAGCTAGACACCAAAAATATTTTATGAAAAATATTTTCAAAACCTTTGCCACACACCGGAAAATAAAAAATAAAGAAAACATTCTACATGAAAAAATGTTACTCATAAAATATTTTATGCTCAAACAAACGGAGCTTAAGTTCAACGTGTACCAGGAGTCCCAAAAATAAAAAATCCACCCGTCAATGTAAGTAGATATTCAAATACTACAATTACTTTTGTTCATGTTTATTCCAATCTCAATATTTTATAGATTGTGTTGAAAATTAGTAGTAACAAAACTTGAAGGAGGTATCCTGAAACCCACCCGTCATGCTAAGGTGCAGTTGAAAGCTGAAACCCATAATATTAGAGCGAACCCACAAATAAGCTTCCCTAATCAGCTATTGAATACAAAAAAGACGCACCAGGTGAATGACCTCAAAGGAATAGGCAACCCATATGGCTATCTCAACCAAGATCATGATAGAAGAAAGTAAACCATGTCAATGTGAACACATGCTTCTTTGACAACCATTTTAACTTATTTATGCCCCGTGAATACTGTCCCCTGATCAAGCACAATTTTAATCCAAACAAACCTTTTCTTGATAATCTAGTTTTTCAGCTCCATCTGCCAAGCTGAATCTAACCCTATAAAAAAATAAAAACAAAAATTCTAGAACACAAGAACCTTACAGATCAATGTTAAGGGCCCAAACAAGAACAAAAGACACAAGATCATAATCCTTGAAATGATATCAATAAGGCTAACCATCCTAATGGCATGTCTGGCTCCAAGCAGGAGCATACGCAGAAATTATGCACCTCACGGGTGCCATGGCTAATGGCAAAAATCAATGGACATGAGTTGGCAGGTACTTTCCTGACATTGAGTAAGATAAGCCATAGGACAACCTTCTCGCACTCTCTTTTTATGGGGTGGCATGGGTGATGATTTGAAGTACCACATTGTGGGGTGGCGTAGACCTTTAGACCCATTCAGAACGGAGGGCTGGGAGTGAGGAGATTGGACTTGTTCAACAAAGTTTTGTTGGGCAAGTGGTTGTGGAGGTTTGGACCCATTCAGAAGGAAGGATTGAAAATAACAGGAAAAAACCTATTGGAATCACACCAACAGGGCCTAGGCATCACACCTAGAGAAGGCCTCACACCCTCATAATTTGTGAATCACTCACAAAGAGAAATATATTTTTATTCATTCATTCACTCCCTCACCAAGATTACATTCTACCCCTTTTACAACATTCTGTGAGTGTAAGCTCATTACCCTTGGAGTACCCCATAATTAAAGTAATCAAAAGTTAACTCTATAACATAATAAAAGTAATCCCCCCATAATTAAAGCAATCAATATTTGACTCTAGGATTACCCCATAATTAAGGTAATCAGCACTTACCTAATAATATAATTAAAGTAACTAAAAGTTGACGACGTGTATGGAAATTCAATACTCACACTTGTGTTCCACCCCACACACTCTATGCAATGCAATGAGCAACTGTGGCTTCATGATGTGTCCTTAGGAATGTTGTTACTCAAGGTACCTTTGAAAACCTTATGAAGTCAATCACAGCGAGTTGGCATGGTATGCATCATGACATACACGTGTGAGTTGTGTCATAGTGACATTGAGGAGTTGAATTGAGTTCTTGCCATTGGTATTGTTGATTCTTCATGCTTTTATTGGATATAGGGGAAGTGTTTATAATTGATTATTGTGGAAATGTCAAAACTTGTAAAAGTTGCTATGTACTCTTAACATATAACATATCTCCTTGTTAATAGTGGGATTGTGACTCGCTTACTTGTCTAGTTGTTTGATGCTGGCTTACCATGTTATGAACCTAGAGCTAGGGAGCAATACCCCTCTTCCATCTTCGTCTTACCGAGCATGCTTATATGTTTCGACGAATCCAAGAAATGTAGTTTATTTTGTTATTGTTCCATCCTACTGGGCATTCGTGCTCACCCCCGCGGCCTTAACATTTTTTTTAGGGTATTTCTTGCTAAGGAGGACTATAGCTTGCAGACACACATTGTAGCATGATTTTGTGGACTTGAAACTCATCTTTGGAACATGTTTAGTATTTTTAATGTATAAATTCAACTTATATCAAAACAAACTTGAAAATTGGAAAAGGCAACATAGCCGCCTAAGTGGGAACACTTGGTCGTCTAATTGGGCATTCCAGAAGTTAAGGTCAATAATTGCGAAGGGCACTTAGTCACCTAAGTGGTGATACTTAGTCAACTAAATGGACATTTCTGCAGCTGGGCCAAAATTCCAATAGGAAACTTAGTTGCCTAAGTGGTCATACTTAGTGACTAAATGGACATTCTAGTAGAAGTCAAAAATCCAGAGACGACACTTAGACGCCTAACTCATCACACAAGTTGGTAAGCAATTTTCAGAAAGGACACTTAGGCGAATACACTTAGACGCCGAAATGACTTTTCCAGTAAGTTGCAGAATTGTGGACAGGGACACTTAGTCGGCTAAGAGAGACATTCAGTAGTTAGGCGAATACACTTAGACGCCGAAATGACTTTTCCAGTAAGTTGCAGAATTGTGGACAGGGACGCTTAGTCGCCTAAGAGAGACATTTAGTCGACTAAATGGACTTTGAATTTTAATATCCGATTTTCAAATTCCCTCCACATCAGCACTAAAAGGGCCAAATGGTTATATTTCCTTGAGCTTTCATCACTTGCTTCATCTAATTACTCTAAAGTGAGCTTTGATTTGTAAATCTATCACTGAGGGATATTCCTTGTTGTACTTAAACTATTATCTGTTCTTGAGAGATTGTGTAAAAGGGTTGGTGTAACCCTTGAAGACTAAGTGAGGCATTCAATTAGCAAGAAAGAGAAGCTTATGAAGTTTTGTAAAGGTTTGCTCTCAACCCGTTGAAGGGGAGTACTGGATTTTGGAATCCCCAAGAGGTGCTCTTGAGGCGTAGACGTTGCCAAGGGGGTGCCGAACCACGTTACGACTCGGTGTTCCTTGTGTTTGCATTCCTCTACCCTTATTGCTGTTTACTTTCAGCTTGTATACATAATTGCTGAACTTTTAATTTGAATCAATATGGTTGAAGAATTCACATAGTTTGGAAAAAGATGCTATTCAACCCCCCTCCCCTCCCCCCGCGGGGGCCCCCCGGGGAGCTCATTATTTGGGCAACAGAGAGGATCCTTGGTGTGGCGAGAGGCCACTAGAGAGTCTTTCCAAGATTGCGGGAGACAGGCATGTGTTGGTCTCCCACTGCTATCATCTTGATGACGGGAGGATGATTTGGGATGTGCACTTTGAGAGGCTTTTGCATGACTGGGAAGTAGAGGATATAGTTGAGTTCTTGGCTATGCTTTATAGCCAAGGTACCTTCAAGGTAGGGATGGATGAGTGGATATGGACGGCTTCGAGCCATGGGAGATTTGGCGTATGGTGTTTCTATTGCCAGCTGATGGATGGTCAGGGGATGTCCTTTCCTTGTAATTTGGTGCTCGAAAGCCCCCCTGAAGGTTGTTTTTTTGGTTGGACAGCAGCTTTGGGGAGGATTTTAACCATTTACAATTTGAGAAGGTCGCATCAGATTCTTGTCAATTGGTGTTGTATGTGCAAGAGGGATGAAGAGACGGTAAATCATCTCATTTGCATTGCCCTGGTGCAAGGGATGGGTGGGATATGTTGTGTACCATCTTTGGGATCCACGAGTAGTTTGATTGATGCTTGGCACGGATGCCAAATGCGTTCCCACATCAGGAATGCACGGACTCACCCCCTCCCTCCCCCCCCCCCCCCCCCCCCCCCCCCTCCTCTCTCTCTCTCTCTCTCTAGTAGGCCTTATGGAGAGCAAGGAATCAGAAATCCTTTGATCGCGTGGAGCTCCCTGGGAGTGTTTATATATATATTTCTCACTTCTCTATTCTTTTAGGTTCACGGCTCTAATTGTAAATCTATAGAGATTCTTTTGGATTTTGTCGATAGCTAGAGGCAATAGTTTTTGTGCAACTTGCTTTGGGACATGTCCCCCTTTTGGACGCTCTTTAATGAATACTTATCAGAAAAAAGACATTGCATCAATAATTTCAATTTTTTCCCCCAATCGCTTTCTTTTGACGAATACGTTTCAAATAACTGATTCGTAAATATTAATATCATAAAGTGATCCATAAAATAATTATAAATTTACAAAACATATACATTTTTTTTATAAGTAAAAGTATTGCATATATCTATATATATATATATATAACTTTGCAACAAACATTTGAACATGGAATACTCATTTCAATTTTTATTATTTTCTTTTTATAAGATTTCATTAAAAGGCGCTCAAGAGGGGAGCATTTCCAAGAAAACACAAATAAAGCCAAAAAACGACCAACTGCAAACTCAAACTATTAACTAAATCCACAAGTTCTGTCACAGATTTACAATTTCGCCCATTTAACTAAAAGAATAAAGAACTCAAAATATTTTAATTGAGAGACCAAATAGGAGTCTGTCTCTTCTCCATCAAAATATCTCCAATATCTCTTACGCCACAAGCCCCGCCATAAACAAAGGGGGGTGGCCCTCCAGAAATCTCAGGCTCATCTCTCCACTATACACCCTCTCCAAGCCTCACTCATGTCCGTTGTGGAGCTAGGAGACACCCAAAACATACCAAAAGCAGCCAAAAATATAGACCAAACATCTCTCGCCATTGGACAATGGTGAAGGAGGTGATTCACTGACTCCTCTGTCTTTTTGCACAAGCAACAACAATTTACCACAATCTGGCACTCCTTTTAAGGTTGTCCAAAGTGAGAATCCTCTTGATAGCAGCTGACCGGGCTTCAATTTCCAGATGAACTTCCAAGGGAAGGACGGACCCGGAATCTCCAAGAAGCTTTGGTTAAAAAAGAAAAAAAAAAAAAAAAAAAAAAAAAAAAGACTCAAAACACTCCTCTCGGGGAGTCCATCCAGACCATCTCATCCATCCCCTAACTATATAACAGAAGACAAGAACTCTACTACATCCGCAAGCTCCCAATCATGGAAATCTCTACGAAACTACACATCCCAAATCATCCTCCCACTATCGAGGCAGTAAAATTTGGCGACCCAGGCATGTCTGTCCATAATGATTCTGAAGAGCCATGGAAAGTGGAAACCTGCGGGCCAAAACCGTGTCCCCACACCATAGGTCCTCCCAAAATCTAACATGTCTCCCACTCCTAACCTTGAAGCGAATGCATTATGAATTACTCATTTCTCTTTTAACTTGGAAAATTTTGTACGTATAATATAATTTACACTAAAACCAACCTCAAAACAAACAAATTGGATCCCTTGGGTGATTAATGAAACTATCGTGACTGCATAAACTAATTTAATAATTAGCAATTATCCCAATAAATAGTTAATATATCATAAACTATGGATTAGTTATATCTCCTGTTGGTAATGAAAAAATTCTGCAAAAATCCTCTAAACTCCAAGCTCAGGAAGAAACGAATGGATCCTTCAAGAAAAATGTTCAATTCTATCTACTAATGTTCTTAAGTGCGTGTGAAATTTAAGCCTCTAATCTGACATGTGCAATAGCCTTGTAAGGCAACACTCATAAAATTCTAGTAGAAAAACTACATAAAGCTTGTATTGGGTTTAAGCCTCTGATCTGACATGTGCATAAAGCTTGTTAGTACTAAACTCTAAAACATCATGAGAACATACTACTGGGTTACATTCTAGGTTTCAAATGATATGATCATTGCATGAATTAGTGAGACCTAATCAAGTGGGTAAAAGACTAAAGACTTAGCTAACCTCAGAACAAGTATAGTACGATTGAACTAATTTAGAAAGGCCATTGATCAGACATGAACACCCAATAAAACCTTCAGAAATCTAGTAATATAATTATATAAATAAAATCACTATGGACAATTCTATCTTTTCGTCTCAAGCGGATTCTGATTTTAGATTAGACTAACAACGTCAAATATGCATGTTCACATATTTATCCTATTCAATGTCAAGAGTACTGCAATTAGTTTCATGTGCTAACCTAGGAAGCACGGACACGTGTCGGACACACCAAAAAACATGTCTGGAATTTTTTTAATTTTCGGACACGGCACGGACACTCCGTGGACACACGTCCGACACGTAGGGGGGGTGTGTCCGACACGCGTGTCTTATTTTCGGGGGTCTAAAAGATAATTTTTGAAAGAAAATTGGGTTAAAGTATAAATATGTGAAGTTATTTAACAACTTTTACTCACTTATGTGGTCAGTACATAATAATTTTAAACTTGTAAGGTTAATATGCAATTTTAGACAAAACAAATAGATATTTAAGGGCAAGTCATTACACTATTACAGTACATGAGTTATGATTTGTGTATTTTTTTCATTATGAGGTTGATGATAAATAGTAACACTCAGTAATTTTTAAAGTACTACATCATATCTATATATCTATATATATATATATATAAAATATATATACTATTCGCCGTGCCTGTGTCCTAATTTTTTTGGATTTTCCGTGTCGCCATGTCCGTGTCGTGTCGTGTCATATCCGTGTCCCGTATCTGTGTCCGTGCTTCTTAGGTGCTAACAGATACATTTCATCCATAAGGAATTAAGAGTGAAATTTGTTAATGATCCATGGCATTAGTGCATTTGTTTCATGCATGTAGCCATATTAGAAAGGCCATTGAGCAGACATGAACACCCAATAAAACCTTCAGAAATCTAGTAATATATATAAAATCACTATTGACAATTCTATCTTTTCTTCTCAAGCAGATTCTGATTTTAGATTAGACTAACAGCGTCAAATATGCATGTTCATATATTTATCCTATTCAATGTCAAGAGTACTGCAACTAGTTCCATGTGCTAACAGATACATTTCATCCATTATGAGTTAAGAGTGAAATTTGTTAATGATCCATGGGATTAGTGCATTTGTTTCATGCATGTAGCCATATTAGAATACCTTCTGATTCTTCAGCAACAAAACTAGTCTACTTTATCAGTTTATCTTATATTGGGAGCCTAACATTGCATTTGTTGATAAGTTACATGGTTTGTGCTCAGTACCCTTATAATTAAGAAAAAGAAAAGGGATGAAAGCATCTACACTTTGCCTTGGCCACAGTCCTTGTTGCATTTTGATGTTACAAATTTGAAACTGTCTGGTTATGTTGGGTACTAATAAGTAATAAAGCCTAAACGTAGATCAGTCCATTCTACAGCTTGAGTGAGTTGTTGAGGTGAAAAGTGACGCATCATACAGAAGAAAAATTCTTACGCGCAAAGGAACTAAATTTATCATCCTAATGGATTTGGTTCGCCAATAGTTAAGAACAAAAACAAAGAGAAAGCATGATTACAATACAAATGCATCCAATTGCCTCCCAGTGTTCTATACAAGACACATCCCTTTCCATTATGTTTAATGATCAGTAATCTATCCTAGGAGCTTGAACAAATAAACATAAAAGATGAATTCCATGTCCCCATGGCCCTCTATCTTAATGTAACGACAAACTACATATTAATCAAAATTTGTACCCTGTACCATAAATTCGAAAAGGAACATTTTAAAGCCAGTACTTCAAAGAAAATACATCATTTACAAAGCATATTTCTAGCTCCTTCAAATCCAGTTCACACATTGCTCATCAGCAAATTGCATGAAAAAAACTCTCCCTTTCCACAACAACTAAGACTGGCACAATTGCAAGAATAACTCCTATGATAGCAAAATCTCAGAAGGAGAAGTATATCAGTGAATACTAGTAATCACTCAGTCATAAGCTCCCAAATGGTCATATATCGATCATGGATATATATGTACTCATAAAAATGTATGCAAGAATCTACAAAAATAAGAGAATTGACATGATATAAAGATATTTATGCCTAAAAACTTACATCTTGTTGACAATCCTTTGTCGCGAATCTGCTTGTAGCTGAGTCCTCCAATCGCCTGCATCCATCAGTGGTTCACCACCTTGTGCAGGCCCCCAGTTATTGGTTTCCATAACCACCTGATCTAGTAACAACCAAATAATCACAATTTCCCTTCAAATTCACCTCAAATACCAACAAAATTAACTCTTCTTTCAATATTAATCTCATATATATATATATGACTTGAAGACGAACCAGATTAACAAAAGAAATAGAAAACCCAGATGCTAAATCGCCAGCAACGACGCGATTTAGAGAAGACTATGGTAGAGAAGTTTTTTCAGTCTTTTCTTCTACAAATTTATCAGATTGAGACAAAACCACTAACCCACACAAAGAATATGTTAATATTTATTTATTTATTCCCGTCAATACTTTGAAAAGCATGTACACTCAACATTGGTTGATTGACGAAATTAACAAAACCATTGTTAGAAAGCAAGTACAGATTAGGCTCTCGTAATGGCCAACCGTCCATCTGTAGTTGGTCCGGACAGGGTTGGACCAGTCTGCAGGGCCGGCCCTGAGATTTCAAATATTTTGAGAGGCCCTAGGCAAACTTTCAAATATGAGGCCCTTAAGTTTCACACGCGCAAAAAAAATTATAGGAGAGCGGAATTTTCACACGATGTTTTCAAATTCTATAGCTAATTTAATTGTACGCATGTGTATTGTGCATAAGACAACTAACTAATAACTATAATCTTCATTCATTAAATCTTCATGTTCATTGACTAACTTCCTATGATCTTCATTCATTAAATCTTCATGTTTATTGAGATTTTCTTCATTTGCTTTCGCATTCATATGTTCTACATTCACCAAATCTTCAATTAAACTCTCTATTTGTGTATTGCTCCTAAAAGACTTAAGATTATCTTCTTTTTGAGATTGAATCAATTCTTCTTCTCTTCTTCTTTTCTTCTTTTTTTCCCTTTTTTCATGCCCAGATTCAAATTTTCTTGTAGACAAAATCAAATCTCTTAAAATCTAAATAAGAGGAACCATAATCAACATAAAACTAGACTTCAAAAAAATAATAATAATAATTTGCTTTGTTTAAAGAAAATATAGATTACCTCAATATGCAATGATTTGATTCAAGTTCAAGGCAAATAACCTCACGAGATCCTAAGAAGAGTGTCCTGCTAGCATGTGAATAAAGATCACAATTAACATAAAACGGATGGAGAATCAAACAGAAACAATAATAACTAAGCATTGCTGATCATACAATAAATATAATTAAAAAAAAAAATCTCAAATCAAGCAGTTTGGTTGAATGATCTCCTGGCTGGAGTTTTCACTGGAATCTGGAGGAGAGGAGAGAAGTCAAAACAGAGTATCCAAAATACAGTCCAAAAGTGGAAATGAGGAACAGAAAACTGCAGCTTCTTTTTTACATTCATTGTTTATATAGCTGCTAAAATTTGATGACTACAGATGACAAAAATATGTAGAGATGAGTTGACTATATATATATAGGAGGCTGAACTTGTAGTGCTGAAGAAGTAGTGGGACTTTTAGGTTATACGTGGCATCCACTATCATATATAGTTTTGTCTTTCACTCTTTATATTAACAACACTTTGTGTGTGTGTTTTTTGGGAGCCAATTACCCCTTTCTTGATTTCAGGATGAGGAATCAACTTTAGTAGCAGTGATTGATTGATCATTGCTACAGATGACCTGTGCAAATTAATAAAACAAACCATTAACTTTTGTTTTGTTAAGGCCTGCTCTTGATTTCCATGTGTTTGTACATTCTGATGGCAAGTGCTTTGACAGTATTATTAACTGAAATTCTAGCTGAGCCAACTTCAAATAACATCAATAATGGTGGTATGTATCTTCATATAAAAATAAAATATAAAAAAACCCTTAATTTGGCACTTTGAAGTATGAGCATAATTTAGAGATCGAAAAAGTTAATTATTACCTCAACGGCTCAACCCAGAAGGGATCCTTAATTTTCGTAGGATTGAATGTGTAAAATGCAAAAACTTATGAGGAAAAGGGGTATGATTGCTGCTGTTGTGAGATTGGAGTGGAATTAGGGAGAGGAAAAAAAAAAAAAAGTGCCTGCCATAGATTATGGACTCGATCGCCATGAAAGACACATGTAGAAAGGCACACATTTATTAAAATACTAAGAGAACCATAATATATTCATTCAGCTTTTGATAGCCATCACACACAGTGGCACACACACACAAAACCCTAGTTTGGAAGCTACTTTTCACTATTGGAACAAAGGTAAAGGCCCGAATCAAACGAACCAAAGTTAGAACAAATCAAATGATGAGATGAACGAAAGAAAGAAACATTTATAAAAGATCGATTCATGCAAAAGGAGAGAGAAGAGAGAAAGAGGATGAACATACCTTGTCACCTGAGGCGATAGCGGGGCTGCGTCCTGCGCAGTGTCGAAGCAGATTGTGCCGTCTGAAACTTGCTAGTTGGCACTCCGTTTTTTTTTTTTTTTTACATCCCTATGGGCCTCAAAATTTGAGGCCCAAGGCGACCAAGACATGTCCTAACTTTAAATTTTTTTTTTTCATCCTCTATGGGCCTCAAAATTTTGAGGCCCTCTAAAATTTGACGCCCAAGGCGACGGCCTTGGTCGCCTTGGGCCAGGGCCGGCCCTGCCAGTCTGACTGAACCGGGAAACAAATCAAGAAGAAGAAGCTGTGATGCGAAAATTTAATTCAGAAAAACAATTCATTTGATTAAAAATACAACCTTGGATTTGAAATTAGAAAATTTCACTTAGAGATTGAATTGAGCCCAAAAACAAATTTCTCCAAAATACAGATAACAAGAGGATGAGACAATCGAGCACAGAAGATCTTAAATTTAATCCTCTTGTGTATATATATATATGTATGTATAGTGAGAGTGAAGCTCAAAAAATTAGGAAAATGGAAACTAACGGAGGACGTTGTTGTAGATCCAGACAATACCTGATGCATATTCCCAGACAATATCTGATGTATATTCCGAGGCTTTCTATTTTTACCAAGAGCCGGCAAGAGGTTTGAATTTAATGTCAATCACCTAGTGCTATATTCCATTAAGACCAGATAAAATTAAGGGAGGTTAGGCCCTTTCGTATGCGTTATGTTCTCGGGCGTCTTGTTTTAACTTGGAACAGAACAAATATTTTGTAATGAAATGTTCTGAGATGAAAACAAAATATATTTGACGACAAAAAATTGCAGTGAAAATTTTAAAACAGAGACATGATAAAATATGTTTGACAAGATTGTAAGATTATTTATTTAATTGTGGCTCACATGATTTGGACATGTGACATATTACTTGGTGGCTAAGTAAATAGATATCAATTAATATTATTTATTTTTGGTCAACTTATAATTACCTTTTTGGTAATTATTTATTGAAGAAGTGTTTTCCTTACTTATTTCTTACTTTGATGGAAAGTAAAATTATGTTACTAAAAGAAAAACTGATCCTCTCTTTGCCTTTATAAAAGTGCATATATTCCATCAATTATGTACGATTAATGATACAACACATAAAAGTTTTATGTGTGCAAAAGGCCAAGAGAGAGAAACCAGTTTCTACCTTTGCCTGCTGATCAGAGTTGCAGATTAATTCGTGGTTAGAGAATCTAGACGTTGGATTTAATCTCAACAAAGTTTGATATCTGAATCGAGGTATTTATATCTAACCATTTATTTATGCATTATAGATATGTGAAAATCATGAAGTTCTAAGATATGGGATTCATGTAAATTTGTGATTAATGACTTAACACGAATTATTAAAGTTTACATGTGGTATCAGAGCTTATGGTTTAGGAACTCGTTATTTTCCACTAAAGTTTGCATAAATAATATATATAAATTTAAATTAAACTTAAATAATTAAATTTGTTGATCAAAATCGTGGCTATGATTGTATAATGTCTAATTAGTCTCTAGAGTATGTTTTTGATTAGTTTGTTTACCAAAGAATTTATTTTGGTTTCCTACCTTGATTTCCGCCCTGTATATATGACTTGAAAGTTACTATATACATGTAAGCATATGTATATATAACTTTATTGGTTTGCATGATTAAATAGATGTTTCTTGACACATCACTTCTCTAGCATGTATATTTTACTCCCAAAAATTTTCTAGACCTACTTGTGTGGTGGATATATATATATATATATATATATATATATATATATATATATATATATATATATATATATATATATTTGTTTTATATATATAGTGATAATTGATGAATGAGAAGCATGTCACTGTATATGAGTATTTTAAACAGATTATTAAATACATAATGTACATGATTTATTTATTTTAGCAATTTGAATTTCTAGAATAATTTGTGAGTTTAGAAATTTAATCTAATATTATTAGACATGCAAATAACTTGTTGTTTTATACCCAAACATACATACATGATGGAGAGTCGATTTTAGATTGATTCAATTATGATCTTTAAGTCCGAAAATAAAATAATATGTTTTATTATGTATATAAAATAAAAAGATATTTTCTATGAAATTTCGGATTATTAAGTTTTTGAGATCGAAGTTGGTTAAACTTCAATCGACAATTATGAGTATGTGTGTATAATGTTAAACGGGTAAATTAATGATTAATTAGTTACTAATTAATTTAATATTCATATTATGTGATGGTTAGTAGTTACCAAAGTGGTATAACCATAATGGTCGATGAATATTAATTTTAGTAGTAAATATAATTAATCTCTGTCTAATTTAATATTCATATTATGTGAAGATTGGTAGTTACCAAAGTGGCCCAATTATAATGATTGATAAATATTAATTTTTGTAGTAGACATAATTAATCATAAATTAGTTACTATCTAATTTAATATTCATATTATGTAAAGGTTGGTAGCTACCAAAGTGACCTAACTATAATAGTTGATGAATATTAATTTTAGTAGTAAACATAATTACAATATTTCATGAATTATGATGCTTATTATTTTTTGTGATATTTATGAATATTGAATTTATTTAATTATGAAAAATAATTCTCCAAAGGGAATTGATTTTCAATTGATTAAATGAATATTAAGGGATTGCATGTATTTTTTAATTAGGTAGATATAGGATATCTAAAGGTAACTTATTTGTTTAATTAAATAATACATTGCCAATGAAGATATACATATAAATATAAATAAGCATCATTATTAGTATTTTATAGTTACCACCCAAAGGGGTACTATAGTTATACATTGTATTTATATTTTTAAGTTATATATAAACGTGTTGTTAACTCAAAGCATTATTGTTGTGAGTATTTTATCTTAATGTGCATGCTACATCTGTTCTGATTTTCAATATGACTAACTTCTCATAATGGAATGAGTAAGTTGAGTTCAAAATTTAGATGTATTAAATCTTGATTTAGCATTTTAAATTGAGAAACCTACTATTATTACTCATGAAGACAGTGAGGGAGAAAAGATTCTCCATAAAATTTGGGAGAGATCGAACAGATTAAGCATTATAGTTATGTGAATAATTGTTTCCCATAGTGATAGTGCTAAGGAATATTTTGACTAGAAGAATGTTTTCGTATTGTAGATAAATATCTAAAACGAAAATTATTAATTTATATCACTACTATTCAATTTTGTTGGTACTCTTACCATGTATGGGTATGTTTTCTTTTAGATAACTAATGTTGCTGCAAAATTGAGAACCTTATGGATGATTGTAAATGAGAATTTTCTTATTCAATTTATTCTCAATTTCTTGTCTATTCAGTATGAATCATTTCGAATTAACACTATTAAGACAAGTGGAAGTGAATGAATTGACTATTATGTTAATTTAGGAGGAGACAAGGCTTAAGTTGCAAGTAATCATTATGCTCATCTCATGACTCGAGAAGTTAGAAAGAAATTTGGGGATAAGCCTAAAAGGGTATTAAGTGAGCAACCCTCAAAATTAAAAGATTTAGGTTAATCTACTAAAATAAAGGAATGTAATAATGAAAAAAGTGTCATTAATGTATTGAACACTTTTAGAAAGATTACATAAAATATAAAGAATGATTCGAAAAAGAATGGTAAGCTTTTCGTTTTTGTATATTTCGAATTACTTTTTGAAATTATTTTTAATACATTATAGGTTGACTTAAGTACTAATGTTTATGTTTCTAATAGATGCAAGAATTTCTTATGGCCTAAACCACAAATTCAAATAATAATTTCTTATTTATGACAATTGGGAAAAAGTTTTGTTGAAATCATTGTGACATTATGTTTAATGTTAGACAGTGGATTTTATTTAAATTATTTTAAACTTTTTATGTTTATTCAATTTCCTATAATTTAATTTTTATGTTAATGGTTTTTCATTTAAATTTGATAACAATGTTTATTCAAGAAATTCTAATTTGTGAGTTATGGTATTATTGTTGATGATTTCTGTAAATTCAAATTTGGTAGTTTATTTATTAAAAAAAACATTTTGATATTACATCATAATGTTAGAATTAAGCATAACTCAATTAATAGAAAATTAATCTTTCTTGTAGCATAAAAGACTAGGTCAATATCTAGTGAAATGTTAGGAAAATTAGTAAAGGATGTGATTCTTCTGAATCTAAACTTTACTAATTTTGGTGTGTGTGTGTGTGGATTGTATTAAGGGTAAACAAACCAAACATACAAAGAATGAGCCATAATAAATAAATAGCGTCTTGAAATTATTCATACAGATATTTGTAAACCTTTTGATGTTCCATCTTTTGGAGGAGAAAATTATCACCTTTATAGTTGATTTTTCACATTATGGATATATCTATTTGTTGTATGAAAAATCTCAAGCAGTGGGTACTCTTGAAGTATATATAAATGAGGTTGAAAAACAATTAGATAGAAAAATAAAAATCATAAGGTCATATAGAGGTGATAAATATTATGGAAAGTATGATGAAACGGGTTAATACTCTAACTGTTGTTGAACTCCTTGAAATATATGGCATATGTGCTCAATACACTTTGCTATAAATGCCACAGCAAAAGCGTGTAGCTGTAAGGCGTAATCGTACTCTTATGGAATTGGTTAGGAATATGTTAAGTAATTCCCCGTTACCCATAATGTTGTGGATATTAAGTAATCTAAAGGGTATAAATTTTGCTATCCTAAATATAGTACGATAATTATTGAAACCGGTAAGACAGATTCATTAAGAATGGTGAAATCAGTAGGAGTGATAAAAATAAGAATTTGATCATTTCAGAAGTTAGGGTACAAATCTCTTTACCCATAACTTCTAAGGAAATAATTGTTTCTTCAGTTGTTGAACCGTATAACAACGAAGAACAATTGAATGATCAACAACTCTATAATGAGATTGTCATCAATGAATAGATTGTAGAAGGTTAGTGGGAGTAAGTTTATATTTCTGATTCTATATATTGATGATATTTTATTTACTAGTAGTGATCTTAGTTTATTATATGAAACTAAAATTTATCTCTAAGAACTTTGAAATGAAATATATGGATGAGGCATCTTACATGATAGTAATAGAAATATTTCATAATACGTCACGTGAATTTTTAGGATTATCTCAGAAAAACATAAATTGAAAGAGTTGTAGAAAGATTTGGTATAGAACATTATTCAACCAGTATTGCTCCACATATAAAAGGGGATAAATTCAACCTAATGCAATCCCTAAGAATGAGTTAGCTAGAAGGTAAAGAAGCGAAAAATATTCTTTATGCATATATTGTGGAGTTTGATGTATATACAAATTGGTATGTGATAAAAAATTATATGCTCACACTTAGAAAGACATTTTTTAATTGGTTATTTGTGTTTTTTTACTGGAAGAATAATATTTGAAAAAGTATAAAGTATTTTTTTTATTACTTTGTCTATTATGAATTTTTAATTAGTAGCATGCTTTGAGGCTACAATTTATGATTGCAGAATTTATTTCAGGATTTGGAGTTATGGGTACTATTTTCAGATTGCTAAAAATTTATGCTGCAATTGTTGATCTTCTTGTATGAAAAATGATAGGTATTCTAAAGTTGAAATACTTTATCATTAAAGAAGATGTTTAGAAATAACGAATGTCTATTGAATATATAAGCACACAACTTATGATTGCAATCCATTAACGAATGGATTACCACCCAAGACATTTATGGAACATGTTAAAAGAATGGGTCTTGAATGTAGTCAATGATGATTATTTTTTAATTGTGGATTGCTTAACAGTGTATATATATATTTGACATTTTACGCTCATTAAATGTGTTTATGATATTTCCTATTAGTTAATGTACATGTACATATTACTTTAATAAGTGGTAATATGAATAGTTTTGGAAAAGACATTATTGTTAGATCATTATTGATACTTCTCATTTATAGACTATATTAAATAGGTTACTAATGTTGTGGTACATGGAAGGGACTGTGTTATTTAGGGACATACAACCGCCATGACTCACATTGGTAGTTTGTTTACCATTGTATTTATGATGACCAACTTAATACCTTAATCTGATTTATGGTGCACACTAATAACTATTTTACTAAACCATTACATAAATTATCATATGTGCCAAGTGGGAGAATGTAAGATTATTTATTTAATTGTGGCTCACATGATTTGGACATGTGACATATTACTTGGTGGCTAAGTAAATAGATATTAATTAATATTATTTATTTTTGGTCAACTTATAATTACCTTTTTGGTAATTACTTATTGGAGAAGTGTTTTCCTTACTTATTTCTTACTTTGATGGAAAGTAGAATTATGTTACTAAAAGAAAAACTGGTCCTCTCTCTGCCTTTATAAAAGTGCATATACTCCATCAATTATGTACGATTAATGATACAACACGTAAAAGTTTTATGTGTGCAAAAGGCGAAGAGAGAGAAACCAGTTTCCACCTTTGCCTGTTGATCAGAGTTGCAGATTAGTTCGTGGTTAGATGATCTAGACGTTGGATTTAATCTCAACAAAGTTTGATATCTGAATCGAGGTATTTATATTTAACCATTTATTTATGCATTATAGATATGTGAAAATCATGAAGTTCTAAGATATGGGATTCATGTAAATTTGTGATTAATGGCTTAACACAAATTATTAAAGTTTACAAAGATATTTCATTTCAAAAAATATGAGAATAAAACATGTTTGACAGAGTGAAAGTATAGCCAAAATCATTTAAACAAAAACATTAAATATATTTGGTAAAGAGTGTTTTCAATTTGTTTTCATCAATACATTATTAATAACTCTATTAAATATAAAGTAAAATTTTATTATTGTATAATCTTATTATACAATTGAAATAACTTTTAATATTTTTATTTTTATAGTTTATTTTAGTTTATTAAGTTTTAGTTTACAATATTTTTTGACTAATCTATAAAAATCAATAAAATATATTATAAATTGTAAAACTTATGAATGTTGGATATTGTTTTGACAATTCTAGAAGACATTATTTCAATATCGAACTGAAATAAACTTTCAATATATTACACATTACATGAGTTTGAAGATATTACAGACATGAGTTTCATAAATATTACAATACTTATCAACAAATGTCAACAGGCATAATAAAAGTATCTAAAAGTATAATTGAACTAATATATTACATCATTTGTCAACTGCCACAATAACCAACAACAACAACATGAACAATAACATAAATAATAAGACAACAACAACCACAATTGATAATGTAGTTTTGTCTATTTTGTTGAACTTGCAAAACAGCAACTACATCCTCCAACTCTTGATCCACATGACCATTCACTTGCAGACGTTGGTACATGTCATCCAACCATATAAATGAACGAGCATGTGACTAAAATATCAAACACTTGTATATTATTATAATGCCCCTGTGACAATAACACGTAGGTATAAAAAATTATTAATGCGAAGGATTGTATACTCCCAAGCTAGACATCTATAGAATGAACGTCCATAATTCTTTAAAGTTCCAGCCGTATGAAGATTCATTCGACCCTTCCACATGCATAAGGTGGCCCGTCACCCTGTATCTCATACATGATTGCATATACAAGTGGTAAAATGTGAAATGTATACTTGGCACAAGTTATTACATTTTTCCAAATCGTAAAAGATAGTTAAAATAAAGTAGTTATTACAGTTATCCAAATTCTAAAAAAGAGTTAAAATGAAGTAGTTATTACAGTTATCCAAATATGATAAACATCTAAATGCAATTTCAAGGGTGCGGAATTGTATTCTATATAGTATTAGCAATATGATCCTGTAAAATATCCATTGGTCACGACCGAGACTGCAACACATTAACCTAAACATCATCATCCTCATCTTCAAATATTTCATCTACCAACACCTCCACAATTTCATCATCAAATATTGCATCTACTTGCGCCTCTATTCTTATAAATTTGTGAAGTGTGTAGCAGGTTAAAACAATAGCAACCTGAGTTTCAAACTTATATAGGGGCATTTGCTTCAAGATGGGGAATCTCATCTTAAGCATCACAAAACAACACTCAATGACATTTCGCAAAGGCGAGTGTATGTGATTGTATATTTCCTCTCTACCTCGGGGTGGCCTAGAAGACTTACGGTACTCTTGTAAGTGGTACCGTTGACCCTTGTAGGGAGCTAATGAACCCGGTTGATTGGCATACCCGGAATCCACTAAATAATATTTTCTTGTCATTTTACAAACTATAAACAATTGTACCATTATATTAATTAAAATTAATTAAAAAATTGTAGCTAGTATGACATTTACCTTCTGGAGGCTGTGGAAATTGCATATCCTCATTATTAATGCTCTCGTTCAATATCTTAAAATAATTAGCAAACCCCTCCAATCCTGCTACAACGTACGTGAACATCATATCAAATGAACAAACAACCATTACATTTTGTGTGATATTCCCATTCCTACCACGAAATGGTATTTGCTAGTCCACAGATACGTTTGAATGGATATGAGTTCCATCAATTGCCCCTACGCAATTCCTAAAAAAAAGGTAGAACTTTCTTGACTTTCTTATATGGTTAGGAATTCGAGTTAAATCTGGGGGGACAATAATCTTTTTTCCTAAATCACACACCTTTTGTAAAACCGACTGGAAGTGTTTTAAAATTATATAGGTAGAGTGTTAAAATCTTTCTGCTACCACACGATTCCTTTCATGCAGAAACTCCCTCGGAATATGAAATGACGCTTTGGAAGTTCCATGTTGTTAAATCTTTGGTAGAAGTCAAAAAGCTCGAGCAGAAATCAAAAGGCTCAAACAGAGACCCCAAAGCTCGAGCACCTTGCACCTAAGCAAGGTGATCGAGCACCATGAAGAAATATCCCAAAAAAATTCTAAATGTTGATGAAAAAGATGCTTTTGAAAATAATTGAAGAAAAATGGCTAAGTATGGAATTCTTGCTCGAGCACTACCCAAAAGGCTAGAGCACAAGCCAGAAAGCTCGAGCAGAAACTTCTCTGCTTCACTCTTGTATCCATTTGTATGGACTCATATATGTATGAACCTTAATCAATGTATAGAGGGTTTCATTACAGCTATCCTTTTAATCTTGTTATGGATACATGCTTTAGTTATTGCTTGATCATCACATGTCATTGTTGGACTCATTTTGATGTTGGGATAATGTTTCTTTGATGTACTGTGCATGTACTTTTCATTCATGGTTCATATTTCGGGTTTGGATGCGTCGAGACAGGGATGAAACACTTGTTTTAGGCTAATTTTGCTTCAGGGGTCCATCTAATCGGTTAGATAGGGACAACTAACTGGTTACATGGGCCTGGTAGAAGGTTATTTTCGCTGCCCACTCAACTGATCAATTATATGGACTATCTAACCGGTTAGATAAAGTCATCTAATCAGTTAGATGGATCTCGACAGACTTCTCATTTTCTGATCGGTTAGATTAACCATCTAACTGGTTAGATGGACCTGGTCAATGCTCCTTCTTTCACTTTATAACCATTTTACCCTTGATAACCATACTTTTACCATTTTAACCTTAGTTTTAGAACTATGTTAACCGGGTTATCAGGTCGGGTTATGTGTCTCTTGGTTGATGTACCGAATCATGGGATTTGAGCATCACAGTTCAATTATATGATTATAATAACATTGATGATATACATTACATTGGCATCTTGCTTTATTATTTTTGTAAGTAATCTAGCTCTTTTTCTATTATTTTCCCAAGGGTTAAGATAAGTTGTGCCTAGAATTTATGTTCCGAAGGATGTGATATTATATGAATGGCTTAAGTTATATATAAATGGATAGTATATATATGTTATCCATTACGGTTGCAGTGTCTTAAGATATTCGAGGTGTTCTAACAAGTAAACAGGTTGCTATCTTAAGATCAAGCATTGTCTTGGTGTGCTATATAGCTTTACCTGTAGCATTCATTTCTGCATTAGCAAATGAGAGAAAAAAGATCCCTTCATTTTCAACCAAAGAAATCCAGATTTATCTCATTTCATATATTGTTCTATGCTTTTGTTTGATTTTACCTTGCAAACATAATTGAATGACAACCGACAAAGTAAAAGATTCAGAATGAATCACACATTACTTCCATTAATAAACATCCTTAATAAAAGTCATAGAGATTATCCATTTTGAATAATTACAATTCCTAATAAAGAATAACATAACAACTCCATAACATGAATTCATGATGCTTCCGTACTCCAATTAACCTGCACAAAATAAGAATGTACATAAAGGATCAGAAGACACATTGCCCGTATTGCATTTACAGTAGAGTTAACAAAAAAAAAAAAAAATAAATAAGAAAAAGAAAAAGAAAAAAAAGAAGAGTAATGCTACATTAGCAAGAATCAATTAGAAACTAAAAAGTTGACCCATACATTATTTTCAAGGTTTATATTCAATATTACAAATGACAAATGACATCCATAAGGGGGATATATGGAGTAAGCAACAAAATGAGGAATATACAAAGATGCATCAGATTGCAAAATTAATTCCTAGAAATTCTCAAAATAAGTAAGCTGTGAGATGCTTGTATGACATTATGTATTGGGTTCAATTGGGCCAAACCAATTGTTACATAAATATGAACTAAATATGCCTTATTCACTTCTAAGTTAAATTACATATATCGAGGGAATACAACCTGAATTACATATATTGATTAAGCTATAAAAATATTCAAGAAAAAGATTTCAGCCTCTAAATCCCAAATTAGCGGCCTACCAAATTCACGCAATTTCTATTAATGGGATAGTTGTGTTAGTGACAATCTAAGCTACAAGCTTACTAATGTAGCCAGTTTGGAGACAAAGTTTGTAACTACTTGCATTGCAACTGTTCTATGACCCTGAAAGCCATAAAATGGACCAGTTGAATGGACTTTCCATTACATATACATGTTATATTTTACTGAAATGAAAAGATTTTTAAGGAAATTCATGTTGATCGAGTCAATTAAACAATCACTTGATACATTTACAATGTACATGCCCATAGAATCATGACACGTGGTTTTACCCCAGATTATGCTAAGAAATCGTACACATAAAATCTTAGTCTTACTAGCATGGAAATGAAAACGAGTTTAGGGAATGCAGTTGTTCCTCTATATGTAATTGGTGTAGCATTGAAAATATCCCTATTAATCACTTAGAATAGATATTTTACTAGCTCTACTTTAAATAAATGGATCAAGAAACTTCTTTTCTTTATCAAGTTCATCAAATTCTTAGGTGGATGATCAAACTTTCTAGATAAATAGATTAGGTAAAACACACAGTTTTAGGGAAAAAGTATCATTAAGAAAATCAGATTCAAAAAATTCATTGACCTGCCACTTCTATCTAATCCCATATTCCACTACAATTACATTACCAAGTTCATGGACAAATAAGAAATTTCCAGATTTCTCTTCTAAGTAAAATTCTTATATGCAATAGGAAGCTTCCTAATGATCTTCCTAAATGAATATAGCTAATAGAATGCAGAGTATATAGGCAAAAGAATATAATAATAAAAAAAAATCAGATACAATAAATTCCTTAACATTTTCACCTGCATTTAACTCCCATTACTCCCTACTACCAAGTTTATAGAAGCACTTCATCCAATTCATATTAATTAATTGAGAAGAATTACATTTCCATTTTCACTCATTGATGAGTCATATATCACTTGTTAAAATCATTTGAGTGACAATAGTGAGCAACAAGAGAATTGGTGGAGACAAAAAACAAATAAAATGAACTAAATAAAACTTTAGTAGTTAATCAAGGTAAGCCAAACTTGAAATTAATTGGATTCAAACAAGAACCCTTCTTAATGGTTATCATTCTTGTAGTAGGTAGAATACAAGCTACCCAAAAATTGCTTAAACACTTTACTATTTAAAGTACGCATTTAATGCGGGTAATTAATCAAAAATTTATGCTTTTATTCTACTTGAAATTCAAGTTGAACTTCATTAACCTGGACAATTTAATTGGTAGGCCCAAATGAATTGACAAAATATATCTAAATGAGTTCAGTAGACAAGGGGAGAAATTAAATAAAGTTTTGAGGAAATTTTTATGGAGTGCTCCTAACTTGGGAATTACTATAGCTAAGGAAATAAAAGACACAAGACTCAATCAAATGATTGTTGTTTAAATTAGTTAACCCTGATTAAAGATCTCTTTAAGAATATGAAATTAATAAGATAAAAAAGAGTCCTTATCAATGATGGTTACACTCAGTAGTGGCATGATTAGACTCGAATAGCCATTAACATCTAATATAATTTGCACATGCAACATAGTGATTATTTTGAGACCTCAACAATATTGCCAATATTTATTTTATTCTCTCTTCAAAAAGTTCAAGAACTAAACCATATGAAAATTAAAATAAAAAATCAAATATATGATTTTAGACAAATAATAGCAGATTGGGAACAACTGATATAATTATAATACAAGTCCCACAACACTATGGACATCAATCTTAGTTAATGCCTAAAGTGACCAACTCCAGTTGGTGGTCTGACTAGTCATTTATTTTTCCACCAACTTACTTTAGAAATCACTGTCTAATCTTTACAATGAAACCCATTCCAAATCGTATCATAATTCTATCTCAACATTTTAAAGCACATGTGTCAACCAAATGTGATTTATGGAGAAACAGAAAAGTAAGGTGATTTATAGAAACAAAATATGACTGACCTATAATTCTTTTGTGATTGGCAGAAGACCAATTTTCGGTGGAAATTAAACCTTAAGCGTTTAGCTTTTTTCCTTCCTTTCAGTAGCAGGCCATTCCACACCGAATCGCCAATGAAGCTATATATCAAACCTTCTGCATTTGGGGAGAAAGGGTTTAACTGATCAGAGTTTGCTTGGAAGGACAAAAAGAGAGAAAGCGATGAAAAACAAAGAGAGAAATGGATAATTGTTGAGTAGAGAGATAGATTAGGGTGTGAGAGAAACCCTAGGAATAAATCCGTCGGATTTTCTGTCGTTAGCTCGGAAATTTCCTCTTCTTCACACCAATCAACACTGTATTGAAAAAAAATGAGATTTAGGATTTGGGGTGCTAAGCTACTGCCCGGTTCTAATATTGGGAGGGGAAAAAATTTTGTAGCCAAAGTGTGGTAGGTCGATGAAGCTTTTGATATTTCAAAACCATGGAAATCTTCTTCCCACCATTCAATAGCAAAACCAGAGCTGTAAAGCTATCCAATTTAAGAACCGTGGAAATATTCTTCCCACCAATCAAAAGCAAAATTAAAGTTATGAAGTTATCAACAAATGATTCAAACACATACCCACAATCAATCGACTCTAAACCAGAGGTTTTGAAAATTTTGAGAATTTAGGATTTAGAGTTAGGGTATAAAACAAGTCTCGTTTGGACGACCTCAAATTCTGAAATTTGGGAGGTAAATGCAAAATGGAAAGGTCAATTTGCGGGAGTATCTTATATAATATAATATCATAAAATTGTATTTTGTATAAAAGTATTATACGTGGAACAATAGCGTGTCAGTATGCGGTAACAAATTTTTACTCAAACCACTTATTCGACATGGCGCTGTGAGGGCCATAGATTTCAAACCGACCGGAACAGAATAACTGTTCCACCGGAGATGATTTTTGTCCCACTCTGAGATCCAATAAACATTTTAGTAACTTGATTGACATCTTTTTTTGTAGTTTTGAATATTATCATACTTCAAAGGATGTAGTTCTATAATGTCTAAATTTTACAAATTTCAACATTGGAGGCAAAACCTTCTTTAGATAACCCACTTCGTTAAAATAACACATATTCCTGGACAAAAAGATTAGATGAATATAAATCACTATTCTCACATGAGTATTTTTTAAACTAATTTCTACTTTTCATAGTGAGAGTATACAAGCGTACAGTATAGAAGATAAAATTAAAGAAAATAATATAATAATTTATTGTACTATATATACTATTCTTAGTTTAGTGTTATGTACACATCAAGTTTTGAGTATTTTCCTTTGAAAACCTCACTATAAACTTACAAAACAAACAATTCCGAACCTGAAATTACAAAAAGTGATTCAACATTCTACATGCAATGCAATAAACAAGCAAATGAATAAGCAACAAAATAAAACAATTGCATATTACTTACACTCTTATTTTTCACTTTCCAGTAGAAGATTACCTTGGTCGATTTCAATAGAACGGTACAACAACATCCCGGTGAAAAGTCTTAGGACACATGACAACCAAGGAAGCAGGCAGTTACAAGTGGTTACATGCAAAGTCACGAGACACGTGACAAACTAGAAAGTGAGTGGTTACAAGTGGTAACATACAACGTGTAATAATCGTATTTATTTATTTGAACATTTATTTATCTAGTTGACTTTTTAAGGTATATTTGAGATAATAGGTTACCTTTTTAAAAGTTAAAATTTTAAAGGGGATAGTGATCAGGCAATTACGTAAAAGGAAGGTTTAGCAATTTCCAGGCAAGTTAATCTTGCATTGTATTTTTATATATGTTTGAAACTTGATTATAGAACTTGATTGCAGTGAATCTTAAAAATCTAATTGGTGTGTTTTAAATAAATTGTAGAAGTAATATTCTTAACGATGATTAGGATTAGAATAGTATATGTTGTGTAAGTTGTTTTGAATTTTAATTAGGCATGATTAAGATAATTAGTTATTATTAAAGGTAATATAAATTTAGTTACATAAATTTTAATTATTAATCTGAAATTTAGTTATATAAATTATAATTATTAATCAGGTTAATGCTGTAAAAAAATTGGCTATATTGTTACTGTATTAATATAAATTGATTTTAAAGTTATCTATTCCAATATAATATTGGTTCCATCTAAACTATTAGGATGATTATTAATGTTAGCTTACTGTTATGTATGTGTTTGTTTATGTGAGTATGTATATATATATATATATATATATATATATATATATATATATAGACATATATACATGTAATTAACATATATTAATTGAATTATCCGTGTGTGTGTGTGTGTTCACATGCATGGTTGAGCAGTGGGATTTAATAATCAAATGGACATGTATCAATTTGGGTAGTTATCAGATTGTATGGGAGTTTTAGAACTGGTTGTGTAAAAAGTCTAAAGAGATCTATTTTTGAGTTCCTATATATAAAGTCACTCTCGGTGCAGGAGAGTGGGGGAAGGTGAGTAGTCGTGGGACAGCAGTTCAACAATAAAAAATTATCACTGGAATCCACTTGCCAAGCTTAGTCTGTTGAACCCACACCCGGGTTCAATTGAAATAAAATAATATATTTAACTATTATTTCTTTATTACTTTTACATTAGAAAATTAAGGAAAAATATTTTAAATATTTCAAAAATTGTGTTATATTCCAGAATATTAGTTTTAGGTATAATGATCTTATTTGTACTGAAATCTAGATTTTAAAATGACTGTTTGTTAGTTTTACGAAATTTAACATGAAAAAGTATTATTTTTCAGCACTAAAAGGGAGAGTACATGAAAACTATAAAGAGTTAGATTCTGAAATTTTGCAGGGTCATGTATCTAAGGGCTGGCTATGTCCAGAAATTTTTTACTCTCACTAGTTGGGTCATGAGAGTTCTTTTATTGAATTAAATGTGTATTTTGGTGCTTTAATTATTAATTTGAATTATTAATTAATAATATTTTTCATAATTCACCGTAATTAATAATTAATGGATGAGTTTGGATTAGTCGGAGGGTAGTCAGGGACTGACCCTATGATGACTTTTGGGTATGGTCAGGGACCTACCTAATTGGGAGTGCACTACCATTTTATTATGGCCATGGGTCTAAAGAGCCCTTATTGTGTGGACGTATCAGGGATCATCTTGCGAGTAGACATACAATCCAGCCATATGTGTGTTTTTGGTAGTCAGGGACTATACGATTCATACCATTTTATTAGATGAGAGCTCGAGGCTCATATGGGATATATGGATTTATTAAAAGTAAATGATGATTATTTATGGAGTTTGTAATTAACTGGGTTATGTATATTTAATTAATGCATTTTTTTTGAGTTTCTTATATATATGGGAATACAAGATAAGGTTAGCTTGCTGAACGATGATTGTGTTTAGCATTTCTTGGTGAGCTTGTGAGCTCACCTCATTATCACATTTCAATTGCTCGTAGAGTAGGAACGTGATGGAGACACATGACGGGGACGGATTTTAGCTCGTTGCATATTTATTTATTTTTACTCGGTTTTCCTTTATTATGATCATTGTAGTAAAGTTGGTGTTTTGTGAGATCTTGTTTAGTTGTTTTAGTGGTAATGAATGTTTTATATTATGTTAGAGGAAATTTTACCTCTATTCATTATTTGTAGAAATTTGTTAGACTCTCCGGTTAATAAATTATGTGATGGGATTCATCATAATTCTATTTACGGTGGATGTATGCTGAGAATGGGTGGAAGTTATACTTTAGATTTTATATGCAGAACAAATAGTTATTGTGTTAAAATTTGGGGTGTGACAGTTTGGTATCTGAGCCCAGGTTAAGAATTACCTGGCTAAATGAATTGATAGTAAGAATAGGAGCTTATACGAATTATTTGCTCTCTTACCATGCTCCAGTTTAAAGTATAAGTTACTTGTGAGACTTATCATTGACATTCTTTATTGGAAATAGGATGTAAGGAGCTAGAAGAGGCAGAGGACGATCTGCTAGAGGCAGAGGTTAGGGAGGTGCCAGTTGTGGTGGTGTTGACCATGACAATGTTTTATTGGAGGATGCACCTTATGCGCCGAATCCTATAATTGGATTTATCAGAGATATATACAAATTGGGAGATGTTGAATTTGTCGGACCTACCGATCCACTTGATGCCGAGAAGTGGATTGAACATATGGAAAAGTATTTTGAGATGATGCACTGCACTGAGGTGCAGAAAAGGAAGATTGGTGCTTTTCTTTTATCTGGTGAGGCGCTCCAGTGGTGTCAATCAGAGACCATGATGGTTGTGGACATTACAGCTATGACCTGGGATGATTTTAAAACTCGGTTCAACGACAAATACTTCCCACTATCAGGGAGGGAGAAGAAGGCAACTGAGTTCATGCAGTTGGAACAGAATGAGTAGCAGTATAGCAGTGGAGGTACACTTACTATTTATAGCAGTATAGCTAGAGTATTATTTGATTCAGGTTCTTCATATTCATTTATTGCATTATCATTTGTGGACACACTGGGATTAGAACCTGGACATATAAGTAATGCCCTATCTATTGCAACTCCACTCGGGAGCGCGACGACACTTGATAGAATATGTCATGTTTGTTCTGTTACAATTGGGGAGTTGGAGTATCCTATTGATTTGATAGCATTACGTATGAGAGACTTTGATGCTATACTGGGTATGGATTGGTTGGCTCGATATCATGCTCAGTTGGACTGTCACGAGAGGACTATTGTATTCTCAATTCCGGGACAGTCATCTTTTCGATATAAATGTGGGGAGTTCGAGGGCTGGGATTTCTTGCCCACATTAAGGTGGCTGAGCAATACGTGACTATAGAGCAGTTGCCTACAGTGTCATAGTATGCAGTTGTGTTTCAAGATATTCCTAGTTTGCCTCCTAGGAGGGCAGTGGATTTTTGCATCGACCTCACTCTTGGTATTTCACCTATCTCTGGGGCACCTTACAGAATGGCGCTAGTTGAATTGAGTGAGTTGAAGAAGAAGACTCAAGAGTTGCAAGATTGGGGGTTTATTCAACCTAGCACATCACCTTGGGGAGCACCCGTTCTATTTGTCAAAAAGAAGGATGGGTCACTCCGCTTATGTGTTAACTATCGTGCGCTGAATAAGGTCACTATTAAGAACAAGTACCCATTGCCATGCATTGATGATTTGTTTGATCAACTCAGAGGGGTGCAGTTGTTTTCTAAGATTGACTTGAGAAATAGTTAATATCAGTTGAGGATTTGGGAGGAGGATATTCTTAAGACTTCCTTCAGGACTCGCTATGGCCTCTATGAGTTTTTAGTCATGCCTTTTAGGTTGACTAACGCTCTGATAGCTTTTATGGATTTGATGAACCGAGTGTTTTGACCTTAATTGGATCAGTTTGTTGTGGTATTTGTTGATGACATTCTGATGTATTCTAAGATTAAGGAGGAAAATGAGAGACACTTGAGCATTAGACTTCAGACTCTACATGAGCATCAGCTTTATGCTAAGTTTAAGAAGTGTGACTTTTAGCAGGAGCAGATTCAGTTTTTGGGGTATGTGATCTTTAAAGATGGATTTTCAGTAGATTTTGCCAAGGTGGAGGCTGTGATGAGTTGGAAATGGCGTACTCCTGTCACTGAGATTCATAGCTTCTTGGGTCTGGTAGGATATTACAGGCATTTCATTAAGGGTTTCTCCAAGATTGCTGCACCTTTGACTCGTTTGACTCGGAAGGATGTGAATTTTGTTTGGGACCACTGCTGTGAGCAGGCATTTGAGGAGCTGAAGACGAGATTGACTTCGGCACCAGTTCTTACCATTCCTGTTAGTGGTGAGAGATTTGTGATCTACACAGATGCATCACATCAGGGTCTTAGTTGTGTTTTAATGCAAGATGATAAGGTGGTAGCATATACCTCTAGGCAGCTTAAGCCACATGAGCAGAATTACCCTACACATGACCTGGAGTTGGCAGCAGTAGTTCTTGCATTGAAGGTATGGAGGCATTACTTGTGTGGAGAGAATTTTGAGTTATTCTCTGATCACAAGAGCCTCAAGTACCTCTACACTCAGAAGGAGCTGAATATGAGGCAACGGAGGTGGATGGAGAAGATGAAGGATTTTGATATGAACCTTTATTATCATCCTAGAAAGGCGAATGTGGTAGCAGATGCCTTGAGTTGGAAATCGAGAGGATTAGTTGCCTTTATGATGATTCAGGAGTGGATGATGTTAGAGGCATTGACAGAGTTCTCTCTCATGTTGAGTTCTCAGAGTACAGGGGCTTTTCTTTGTAGTTTGACCGTACAACCTACTTTGATCAGCCGGATCATTCATGCTCAGACTCAGGATGACAGGTTATAGACCAAAGCAGGTGACACTGTTAATGATGAAGGTAATGTCGATTGGACGTATGGAGCTGATAGTGGTATGAGATTTCGAGGTAGGCTATGTGTTCTAGACTGAGCAGACCTCAAGAGAGAAATTTTAGAAGAGGCACACCACTCTAGGTACACAGTGCACCCAGGTGGCACTAAGATGTATCATAATCTTAAGAGGCAGTTCTGGTAGGAAGGCATGAAACGTGATGTGGCAGAGTTTGTATCTAGATGTCTCACTTGTCAGCGAGTGAAGGCTGAGTACCAGAGACCAGCAGGACTATTACAGCCTTTGCCTATGCCTGAGTGGAAATAGAAGCATGTGACGATGGATTTTGTTGTGGGATTACCGAGGTCGATACATAACCATGATACAGTGTGGGTGATAGTGGATCGATTAACCAAATCAACTCATTTTCTACCCATTCAAGCTACTGATACTATAAAGGAATTGTGTAAGATCTACATCAGAGACATAATTAAGCTCCATGAAGTGCCGGTGTCTATTATTTCAGATCGTGATCCTCGTTTTTCATCTCGGTTTTAGGGTAATTTCCATGTAGCTTTTGGTACTCCTTTTAGTTTGAGTACTGTTTTTCATCCTCAGACCGATGGCCAGTCTAAGAGGTTCATTCAGGTGTTGGAGGATATGCTTCGTGCTTGTGCGCTAGATTTTTGGGGCAGTTGGGAGGATCACATTCCACTGGTTGAGTTCGCTTATAATAACAACTATCAGGCTAGTATCAGTATGGCACCGTATGAGGCACTTTATGTTAGACCTTGTCATTCACCTGTATGTTGGGCCGAGGTTGGTGATAGTAGTTTTTTGGGGCCAGAGTTGGTGCAAGAGACTACAGAGAAAGTTACAATCATTTGAGATCGACTTCGTACAGCTCGGAGTCGACAAAAGAGTTATGCAGATCGACGTCGTCGAGCCTTGGAGTTTAGTGTCGGAGACTTGGTGTTCTTAAAAGTATCACCAATGAAGGGGGTTACGAGATTTGGTAGGAAGAAAGGGAAGCTAGCTCCTCAATTCATTGGACCTTTTGAGATCACAGAGAGGATTGGGGAAGTGGCTTATATATTGGCTTTACCACCCAAACTCTCTACTGTTCATGATGTTTTCCATGTCTCCATGTTGAGGAGGTGCTTGAGGGGTGAAACTCAAGCTGTTGACTGCACAGAGGTTTAGTTGCGCCCTAATACAACCTATGTTGAGACACCTGTTCGCATTGTTGACCGTATGGTGAAACAGTTGAGGCAGGCAGAGATACCTCTAGTGAAGGTGCAGTGGAATCATCAGGATGAGAGAGAGGCTACTTGGGAGCTAGAGTCTGAATCGAAGGAAAAATACCTACATCTCTTCGAATAAGGTACGCAAATTTCGAGGATGAAATTTCTTTTTAGGACGGTAGAATGTAATAACCGTATTTATTTATTTATTTGAATATTTATTTATCTAGTTGACTTTCTAAGGTATATTAGAGATAATAGGTTACCTTTTTAAAAGTTGAAATTTTAAAGGGGATCCTAAATTAGCTCATCTACCGATATTCTTATCTTTATATACGTTTTATTATTCTATTGCGTAAAAGGAAGAAATAAAACGAGAGAGAGAGAGAGAGAGAGAGAGAAAGAGAGAAAGAGAAGTTACTGATACTTCCTACTTTCTGCAGTAGCCGGGAGAAAGGACGGTGATCAGGAAATTACGTAAAAGGAAGGTTTAGCAATTTCCAGGCAAGTTAATCTTGCATTATATTTTTATATATGTTTGAAACTTAATTATAGAACTTGATTGTGGTGAATCTTAAAAATCTAATTGGTGTGTTTTAAATAAATTGTAGAAGTAATATTCTTAACGATGATTAGGATTAGAATAGTATATGTTATGTAAGTTGTTTTGAATTTTAATTGGGCAAGATTAAGAGAATTACTTATTATTAAAAGTTACATAAATTTAGTTTCATAAATTTTAATTATTAATCTGGTTAATGTTGTAAAAAAAATTGGTTATGTTGTTACTGTATTAATATAAATTGATTTTAAAGTTACATGTTCCAATATATTATTGGTTCCATCTAAACTATTAGGATGATTATTAATGTCAGTTTACTGTTATGTATGTGTTTGTTTATGTGAGTATGTGTATGTATGTATATATATATATATATACATACATGTAATTAACATATATTAATTGAATTATCTATGTGTGTGTGTGTTCACATGCATGGTTGAGCAGTGGGATTTAATAATCAAATGGACGTATATCAATTTGGGTAGTTATCAGATTGTATGGGAGTTTTAGAATTGGTTGTGTAAAGAGTCTAAAGAGATCCATTTTTGAGTTTCTATATATAAAGCCACTCTCCGTGCAGGAGAAGGGGGGAAGGTGAGTTGTCTTGGGAGAGCGGTTCAACAATCAAAAATTATCACTGGAATCCACTTGCCAAGCTTAGTCTGTTGAGCCCACAACTGGGTTCAATTGAAATAAAATAATATATTTAACTATTATTTCTTTATTACTTTTACATTAGAAAATTAAGGAAAAATATTTTAAATATTTAAAAAATTGTGTTAAATTCCAGAATATTAGTTTTAGGTATAATGATCTTATTTTTGCTGAAATCTAGATTTTTAAATGACTATTTGTTAGTTTTACAAAATTTAACATGAAAAAGTATTATTTTTTAGCACTAAAAGGGAGAGTACAGAATAACTATTAAGAGTTAGATTCTGAAATTTTGCAGGGTTATGTATCTAAGGGTTGGCTATGTTCAGAAATTTTGTACTCTCACTAGTTGGGTCATGAGAGTTCTTTTATTGAATTAAATGTGTATTTTGGTGTTTTAATTATTAATTTGAATTATTAATTAATAATATTTTTCATAATTCACTGTAATTAATAATTAATGGATGAGTTTGGATTAGTCGGAGGGTAGTCAGGGACTTACCCTATGATGACTTTTGGGTATGGTCAGGGACCTGCCTAATTGGGATTGCACTACCCTTTTATTATAGCCTTGGGTCTGAAGAGCCCTTATTGTGTGGACTTGATTAGGGATCATCTGGGGAGTAGACGTACAATACAGCCACACATGTGTTTTCGGTAGTCAGGGACTATACGATTCACACCATTTTGTTGGATGAGAGCCCAGGGCTCATATGGGATATGTGGATTTATTAAAAGTAAATGATGATTATTTATGGAGTTTGTAATTAACTGGGTTATGCTTATTTAATTAATGCATTTTTTTTTTTTACTTTCTTATATATATGGGAATACAAGATAAGGTTGGCTTGCTGAACGATGATTGTGTTTAGCATTTCTTGGTGAGCTTGTGAGCTCACCCCATTATCACATTTCAGTTGCTCGTAGAGTAGGAACGTGATGGAGACACATGACGGGGACGGATTTTAGCTCGTTGTATAGTTATTTATTTTTACTCGGTTTTCCTTTATTATAATCATTGTAATAAAATTGGTGTTTTGTGAGATCTTGTTTAGTTGTTTTAGTGGTTATTAATGTTTTATATTATGTTAGAGGAAATTTCACCTCTATTCATTATTTGTAGAAATTTGTTAGACTCTCCGGTTAATAAATTATGTGATAGGATTCATCGTAATTCTATTTATGGTGAATGTATGTTGAGAATGGGTGGAAGTTATACTTTAGATTTTATATGCAGAACAAATAGTTCTTGTGTTAAAATTTGGGGTGTGACAGTTTGGTATCTGAGCCTAGGTTAAGAATTACCTGGCTAAATGAAGTGATAGTAAGAATAGGAGCTTATACAAATTATTTGCTCTCTTACTATGCTCCAGTTTAAAGTATAAGTTACTTGTGAGACTTATCATTGACATTCTTTATTGGAAATAGGATGTCAGGAGCTGGAAGAGGTAGAGGACGATCTGCTAGAGGCAGAGGTCAGGGAGGGGCCGGTTGTGGTGGTGTTGACCATGACAATGTTCTATTGGAGGATGCACCTTATGTGCTGAATCCTATGATTGGATTTATCAGATATATACGCAAATTGGGAGCTGTTGAATTTTTCGGAACTATTGATCCACTTGATGCCGAGAAGTGGATTGAAGATATGGAAAAGTATTTTGAGATGATGCACTGCACTGAGGTGCAGAAAAGGAAGATTGGTGCTTTTCTTTTATCTGGTGAGGCGCGCCAGTGGTGTCAGTCAGAGACCAAGATGGTTTTGGACATTACAGCTATGACCTGGGATGATTTTAAAACTCGGTTCAACGACAAATACTTCCCACTATTAGGGAGGGAGAAGAAGGCAACTGAGTTCATGCAGCTGGAACAGAATAATGAGATGTTAGTCAGTGAGTACGAGAGGAAGTTTACAGAGTTATCCCGATTCGCTCCTCACATTGTCGCAAATGAGTTGCACAAGGTTAGAAAGTTTGAGTGAGGGTTGATTTCTCATGTGAAAATTTTTGTGGTGGGTCATCGTTATGACACATATGCTAAAGTGGTGGAATGTGCCATGGCGGTAGAGGAAAATAATAACATTGCCTTTCAGAAACAGAAGGAGCGTAAGGCGGAACAAAAAAGTAAAGGGGTTAGCAGCTCTTAACAAAATCAGAGCAGTTCTCAACAGAATTAGAGAGGTCAGCAGCAGCAGACTCAGAGAAACTGGCAGGGTCAGTCTTGGCAGAGAGGCAGACAAGATTGGCGAGCAGGGAAACGTCAGAGAGAATTTGTGAAGGTGATCAATCCACAGCTTTAGTACCAGCCACGCCTCATGATGCACAGCCATATCAGTTCAGCGGGCATTGCTACATTTGTCGTGAGTAAGGACATTTGGCTCGTAATTGTCCCAAGCCTCACAAGAATAACCAGCAGAGAGGCCAGACACCACAACAGAACAGAGGTGCAAGGTTTAATGCAGTTGTTCTAGATGGGAGACAGGACCGTGCACCACTAGCAGTGGAAGGTACACTTACTATTTATGGCAGTATAGCTAAAGTATTATTTGATTTAGGTTCTTCATATTCTTTTATTGCATTATCATTTGTGGACACACTGGGATTAGAACCTGGACATATGAGTAATGCCCTATATATTGCAACTCCACTCAGGAGCGCGACGACACTTGATAGAATATGTCGTGTTTGTTCTGTTACAATTGAGGAGTTGGAGTATCCTATTGATTTGATAACATTACGTTTGAGAGACTTTGATGCTATACTGGGTATGGATTGGTTGACTCGAAATCATGCTCAGTTGGACTGTTACGAGAGGACTATTGTATTCTCAATTCCGGGGTAGTCACCTTCTCGATATAAATGTGGGGAGTTCGAGGGCACCATGACTATGGGATTTCTCGCCCACATTGAGGTGGCTGAGCAATACTTAACTATAGAGCAGTTGCCTATAGTGTCAGAGTATGCAGATGTGTTTCAAGATATTCCGAGTTTGCTTCCTAAGAGGGCAGTGGATTTCTGCATCGACCTCATTCCTGGTATTTCACCTATATTTAGGGTACCCTACAGAATGACGCCAGTTGAATTAAGTGAGTTGAAGAAGAAGACTTAAGAGTTATAAGATCGGGGGTTTATTCGACCTAGCACATCACCTTGGGGAGCACCTGTTCTATTTGTCAAGAAAAAGGATGTGTCACTCCGCTTATGTGTTGACTTTCGTGCGCTGAATAAGGTCACTATTAAGAACGAGTACCCATTGCCACGCATTGATGATTTGTTTGATCAACTCAGAGGGGCGCAGTTGTTCTCTAAGATTGACTTGAGGACTGGTTACCATCAGTTGAGGATTAGGGAGGAGGATATTCTTAAGACTGCCTTCAGGACTCGCTATGGCCTCTATGAGTTTTTTGTCATGCCTTTTGGGTTGACTAACGCTCCAGCAGCTTTTATGGATTTGATGAACCGAGTGTTTCGACCTTACTTGGATCAGTTTGTTGTGGTATTTGTTGATGACATTCTGATATATTCCAAGACTGAGGAGAAGCATGAGAGACACTTGAGCATTACACTTCAGACTCTAGTGAGCATCAGCTTTATGCTAAGTTTGGGAAGTGTGACTTTTAGCAGGAGCAGATTCAGTTTTTGGGGCATGTGAATTTTAAGGATGGAGTTTTAGTAGATTCTGCCAAGGTGGAGGCCATGATGAGTTGGAAACGGCCTACTACTGTCACTGAGATTTGTAGCTTCTTAGGAATGGCAAGATATTACAGCCGTTTCATTGAGGGTTTCTCCAAGATTGCTGTATCTTTAACTCGTTTGACTTAGAAGGATGTGAAGTTTGTTTGGGACTACCGCTGTGAGTAGGTATTTGAGGAGTTGAAGACGAGATTGACTTTGGCACCAGTTCTTACCATTCCTGTTAGTGGTGAGAGATTTGTAAACTATACAAATGCATTGCATCAGGGTCTTGGCTGTGTTTTGATGCAAGATGATAAGGTGGTAGCATATGCCTCTTGGCAGCTTAAGCCACATGAGCAGAATTACCCTACACATGACCTGGAGTTGGCAGTAGTAGTTCTTGCATTGAAGGTGTGGAGGCATTACTTGTGTGGCGAGAACTTTGAGTTATTCTCTAATCACAAGAGCCTCAAGTACCTCTATACTCAGAAGGAGCTGAATATAAGGCAACGAAGGTGGATGGAGAAGATGAAGGATTTTAATATGACCCTTCAGTATCATCCTGGAAAGACGAATGTGGTAGCAGATGCCTTGAGTCAGAAACTGAGAGGATTAGTTGCCTTTATGATGATTCAGGAGTGGATGATGTTAGAGGCATTGGCAGAGTTCTCTATCATGCTGAGTTCTTAGAGTACAAGGGCTTTTCTTTGTAGTTTGACCGTATAACCTACTTTGATCAGCCGGATCATTCATGATCAGACTTAGGATGACAGGTTACAGACTAAAGCAGGTGACGCTGTTAATGACGAAGGTAATGTCGATTGGACGTATGGAGTTGATAGTGGTATGAGATTTCAAGGTAGGCTATGTGTTCCAGACTTAGCAGACCTCAAGAGAGAAATTTTAGAAGAGACACACCACTCTAGGTACACAGTGCACCCAGGTGGCACTAAGATGTATTATGATCTTAAGAGGCAGTTCTGGTGGGAAGGCATGAAACATGATGTGGCAGAGTTTGTATCTAGATGTCTCACTTGTCAGCGAGTGAAGGCTGAACACCAGAGACCAGCAGGACTATTACAGCCTTTGCCTGTGCTTGAGTGGAAATAGGAGCATGTGACGATGGATTTTGTTGTGGAATTACCGAGGTCAATACATAACCATGATACAGTGTGGGTGATAGTGGACCGATTGACCAAATTAGCTTATTTTCTACCCATTCGAGCTACTGATACTGTAAAGGAATTATGTAAGATCTACATCAGAGACATAGTTAAACTCCATGGAGTGCCGGTGTCTTTTGTTTCAGATCGTGATCCTCGTTTTTCATCTCGGTTTTGGGGTAGTTGCCTTGCAACTTTTGGTACTCCTTTGAGTTTGAGTATTGCTTTTTATCCTCAGACCGATGGCTAATCCGAGAGGGTCATTCAGGTGCTGGAGGATATGCTTCGTGCTTGTGCACTAGATTTTCGGGGCAGTTGGGAGGATCACATTCCACTAGTTGAGATCAGTTATAATAACAGCTATCAGGCTAGTATCAGTATGGCACCGTATGAGGCACTTTATGTTAGACCTTGTCGTTCACCTGTTTGTTGGGCCGAGGTTGGTGATAGTAGTTTTTTGGGGCCAGAGTTGGTGCAAGAGACTATAGAAAAGGTTGCCATCATTCGAGATCAACTTTGTACAGCTCAGAGTCGACAAAAGAGTTATGCAGATCGATGCCGTCCAGCCTTGGAGTTTAGTGTGGGAGACTTGGTGGTCTTAAAAGTATCACCAATAAAGGGGGTTACGAGATTTGGTAGGAAGAAAAGGAAGCTAGCTCCTCGATTCATTAGACCTTTTGAGATCAAAGAGAGGATTGGGGAAGTGGCGTATAAATTGGCTTTACCACCCAAACTCTCTGTTGTTCATGATGTTTTCCATGTCTCCATGTTGAGGAGGTGCTTGAGGGATAAAACTCAGGCTGGTGACTGCATAGAGTCCAGTTGCGCCCTAATACAACCTATGTTGAGACACCTGTTCGCATTGTTGACCGTATGGTGAAACTGTTGAGGTGGGCAGAGATACCTCTAGTGAAGGTGCACTGGAATCATCAGGATGAGAGAGAGGCTACTTGGGAGCTAGAGTCTGAAATGAAGGAAAAATACCTACCTCTCTTCGAATAAAGTACGTAAAATTCGAGGATGAAATTTCTTTTTAGGAGGGTAGAATGTAATAATCGTATTTATTTATTTATTTGAATATTTATTTATCTAGTTGACTTTTTAAGGTATATTAGACATAACAGGTTACCTTTTTAAAAGTTGAAATTTTAAAGGGGATCCTAAATTAGCTCACCTACCGATATTTTTATCTTTATATACGTTTTATTATTCTATTGCGTAAAAGGAAGAAATACAAACAAGAGAGAGAGAGAGAGAGAGAGAGAGAGAAAGAGAGAGAGAAGTTACTGATACTTCCTACCTTCTGCAGCAGCTGGGAGAAAGGACGGTGATCAGGCAATTACGTAAAAGGAAGGTTTAGCAATTTCCAGGCAAGTTAATCTTGCATTGTATTTTTATATATGTTTGAAACTTGATTATAAAACTTGATTGCGGTGAATTTTAAAAATCTAATTGGTGTGTTTTAAATAAATTGTAGAAGTAATATTCTTAACAATGATTAGGATTAGAATAATATATGTTGTGTAAGTTGTTTTGAATTTTAATTGGGCATGATTAAGAGAATTACTTATTATTAAAGGTTAGATATATTTAGTTACATAAATTTTAATTATTAATCTGGTTACAAAAATTGGCTATGTTGTTACTGTATTAATATAAATTGATTTTAAAGTTACATGTTCCAATATATTATTGGTTCCATCTAAACTATAAGGATGATAATTAATGTTAGCCTACTGTTATGTATGTGTTTGTTTATGTGAGTATGTATGTATATATATATATATATATATATATATATATATATATATATATATATACATACACATATATGTAATTAACATATATTAATTGAATTATCTGTGTGTGTGTGTTCACATGCATGGTTGAGCAGTGGGATTTAATAATCAAATGGATATATATCAATTTGGGTAGTTATCAGATTGTATGGGAGTTTTAGAACTGGTTATGTAAAGAGTCTAAAAAGACCCATTTTTGAGTTCCTATATATAAAGCCACTCTCGGTGCAGGAGAGTGGGGGAAGATGAGTAGTCGTGGGACAGCGGTTCGACAATAAAAAATTATCACTTGAATTCACTTTCCAAGCTTAGTCTGTTGAGCCCACACCTGGGTTCAATTGAAATAAAATAATATATTTAACTATTATTTCTTTATTACTTTTACATTAGAAAATTAAGGAAAAATATTTTAAATATTTCAAAAATTGTGTTAAATTCCAAAATATTAGTTTTAGGTATAATGATCTTATTTTTGCTAAAATCTAGATTTTTAAATGACTATTTGTTAGTTTTACGAAATTTAACATGAAAAAGTATTATTTTTCAGCACTAAAAGTGAGAGTACAGAATAACTATTAAGAGTTAGATTCTGAAATTTTGCAGGGTCATGTATCTAAGGGTTGGCTATGTCCAGAAGTTTTGTACTCTCACTAGTTGGGTCATGAGAGTTCTTTTATTAAATTAAATGTGTATTTTGGTGTTTTAATTATTAAATTGAATTATTAATTAATAACATCTTTCATAATTCACCGTAATTAATAATTAATGGATGAGTTTGGATTAATCGAAGGGTAGTCCGGCACTTACCCTATGATGACTTTTGGGTATGGTCAGGGACCTGCCTAATTGGGAGTGCACTACTCTTTTATTATGGCTATGGGTCTAAAGAGCCCTTATTGTGTGGACGAGATCAGGGATCATCTGGGGAGTAGACGTACAATCCAGCCACGCGTGTGTTTTCGGTAGTCAGGGACTATACGATTCACACCATTTTATTGGATGGGTACTCGGGGCTCATATGGGATATGTGGATTTATTAAAAGTAAATGATGATTATGTATGGAGTTTGTAATTAACTGGGTTATGCATATTTAATTAATGCATTTTTTTTTTTTAGTTTCTTATATATATGGGAATACAAGATAAGGTAAGCTTGCTGAACGATGATTGTGTTTAGCATTTCTTGCTGAGCTTGTGAGCTCACCCCATTATCACATTTCAGGTGCTCGTAGAATAGGAACGTGATGAAGACAAACGACGGGGACAGATTTTGGCTCATTGCATATTTATTTATTTTTACTCGATTTTCCTTTATTATGATCATTGTAATAAAGTTGGTGTTTTGTGAGATATTGTTTAGTTGTTTTTGTGGTTATGAATGTTTTATATTATGTTAGAGGAAATTTCACCTCTATTCATTATTTGTAGAAATTTGTTAGACTCTCTAGTTAATAAATTATGTGATGGGATTCATCGTAATTCTATTTATGGTGGATGTATATTGAGAATGAGTGGAAGTTATACTTTAGATTTTATATGCAGAGCAAATAGTTCTTGTGTTAAAATTTGGGGTGTGACACAACGTCATGGGACACATCCGAGGAAGTGAGCGGTTACATGCAAAGTCATGGGACACATGGCAGCCTAGAAAGTTGGTCGATTCCAATGGAATGGTACTACAACATTTCAGTTGAAAGTCTTGGGACACATGGCAGCCTAGGAAGCAAGCGGTTACAAGTGGTTACATGCAAAGTCATGGGACACATGGCAGCCTAGGAATTGAGCGGTTACAAGTGGTTACATGAAAAGTCATGGGACACATCCTAGGAAGTGAACGGTTACAAGCGGTTACATGCAAAGTCATGGGACACATGGCAGCCTAGAAAGTGAGCGGTTTCAATGGAAAGGTACTATGACGTTCCAGTGGAAAGTCTTGGGACACATGGCAGCCAAGGAAGCAAGCGGTTACATGCAAAATCATGGGACACATGGCAGCTTAGGAAGCAAGAGGTTACATGCAAGCTACCATTACTAAATTCTATAAATAGGGTATGATATTATAACTTAGAAAGTCTGCTCAACACCAAACATAGCATTTCAATACAACTTTACTTTTCATTGCAATGCACTTTCAATATGATTAGTTTCAGTTCTGCACTTTATTTTTCATTAGATAATTCCTTTACTTTCATAGGTAATTTTACAGTTCTTCCTAGCTAGTTAACCATCCCGAAGTCCTTTATCAAAGGCAAAAAGAACCCAGAGGTTTTCATTTCATACCTCTTCACAATCGCATGGTCTCGCAGTCTTCCTTTTAGAATATTGTTTGGATCTCTCTTTGGAACTACTATAGTTCCTGGCACGCCCATCCGGTTCCATCGAAACCGACACTAGTTTTTTTCAGGCCAAACACATATATCATCTAGTTTCCAAACTCCTTATAAATACTTAACTTCTTAAACAATTACAAAGCTAACCATTGACATCTTCAAAGCTAACCATTGATCTTTTGAATCTGAACCAAAGGCAACATGTGACTATAACAAGACCATCTTGTAATTAATCACCAAAAATGATATCAAAGTCAGGAATCCTCTCATCCCAAATTGGTAAATGTTTTTTCCTCACACAATTGGCACCCACATAGGACCATATATTTGTGATTTAGGCTGATTTTATCACCCACATAAAATTATTTTATAGCAAGTGAGAACTTAGACAGAAAGTTTAATATCTTTAAGGTATTAATATACTGCATCTCTATATTGCATATCAGAAAACAAAGAAAACAACAATTAGAGAGAAGTTGTGAAGGCACTTTTGACCCAATACCATTCATAATTCCTAAAAAATTTATAGAATATAAATAGACAAAAAAATTGAAAATTAAGAAAGGAAAGTTAGCACAAATCAATCTTTATGCAGCATTCAACTTTTGAACTTGGCAGCAAACTAGTTACCCAAACACAAACAAACAAATTCACCAATATGATTTGCAAACACAAACAAACAAAACTAAAATGATTAAAAGAGGAAAATGAAGAAATAAAAAAAAGCAATTACTACAGTCATAACATAATATAGTGATTCTAAAAGTTTTCTGATAAAATAAATTAAAACAACCCCAAAAATATTATAGAAAACTTCAAAGATAGAAACACACCTAAGTTCTGAATGTGTATGAAAAACTATGTTTTTACATTTCATTCACACAATTTTTGGAAAACAATTTTATCCTATATAACTCCCCCTTAATTATAAAACCACATCAAATAGCATATTACAGAGCACAATTACTGAAAATAATATATTCAACATACTTCGGCTTCCAACTCGAACAAAATTACCTATATGAAATTTATCAAAACAGTATGATCAAAAGAGAAAAAGGAAGAAGAAAATTAATTACCGGTCTCATAACATAGTACAGTGAATGTAAAAATTCTCTTAATTAGATAAATTAAAACAATCCCAAAAAAATTATAAGAAATATTCAATGGCAGAAATACACCCAAATGAAATAATGATAGTAAAATTTAATTACTCTTTGAATATTAGTTGTTATATAATCTCCACTAGCTACCCATGTTGGAAACAAAGAGAGGAATCTTCAATTTAAAGCTTCAACTAATAAGTTCCAAAATATCATTTTATTTTTTTTTTCTCCCTTTTCTCAATATTTTTCAACAACCAAACAAAGGTTAGAAAGATATGTAAAACTAGTATTACCTTCCATGGATAATCTGGACACGTAGGGGAGCCAATTAGGTAGGGATCGCTTGATGGTAATGTTGTGGATGATGTCCTTCACCTACTGTAACTGTTTTTTTACTAAACTAACGTGGCTTAATCATAGCCACTAGATACGCACCGGTTGGAATAGAATATCTGTTCCACCAGAGACCATTTTTGTCCATTGTGGACCCCATACAATCATATATATATATATATAGCAATAATGTAATAGTTCAGAAAATAAAATAAAATAATGTAATAGTTGTATAAAATTTGTGACTAGTTTTAATCATATAGTATAAATAATAATATATAAAGTTATTATTATATATGCGAAGTTATATATATATTTAAATCATGCTCTAAGACATAAAGGGGTGGGTCAATTCAATTTTAGGCCTTAGGAAAAAATTTTAAAAAGGCCTTTCACTATTGTATATTTTTTTACTTCTTTTAGATGGTTTGGTTGTTCATTAATTAAATTTTCACTTTTTTTTCTGAGCTATGTCTTGATTATTGTGATAATTCTATCCGTTGTTTCTTTTAAATTAAATTAGTTTATCTATTATTTTCTTGCTTTTTAGAAGACATATTCAATCATAAAAACAAAAACAATCACAACTCCCAAACAAAATATACAATTTTATGATAATAAGAATTAATAAGACTGTAAAATAATATTTAAGCTAAAAAACAATAGAAATTGATTTATAAAAATCAGGTCCAAATGCTTCAAAAAATTATTTAAATAAATCTTCAGATGGAGGGAGATTGTGATGAGTGGAGAAGAAAAAAGTTGTAATGAGAGAGGAGAGAGGGAAGATAAAAGTTTAGAGGGCCATATGGAAAGTTTTACCAATTCCCAGTTTCATTCATAAAGATATATAAACTCTTAAAGATATATGAGTAATGATACTTGCATCGATTTATTGCAGTGAATTATCTAACCGAATGTTTCTGATTGGTTATTTATGCACAATACATGTAAGTGGAGGGCACCATTTATTTATTTATGTGATTTGTTGTAGTGAATTGCCACTTACATGTATTGTGTATAAATACCCGATCAGTAATATTCGATTAGGTAATTCACTGCAACAAATCGGTGTAAGTATCATTACTCAAGATATATTCACTAAATAAGGCTAAATAATATGGATTGATGAGAAGAGTGAGAGAATATAGGGAAAATTATATTTTGGTGACCAAAATTAAACGTAATTGCTCTATAATGACTTTAAAGTCAAGAAAAGGTGAATAGTGACCAATGCTGAATCTTAATTGATATTAAGTGGCCATTTAATGGTTTTTACCTAAATAAACTTCTTATAATATATTATTACATAAGTGGACAAATTTATCCTTTACATTAAACTAAATAAACACTTACTTAAATTGACTAACAAAAGACGACGAGCTTAGAATCATTCGGAAAAGATGATATATTAAAGCAACAAAGTGAGAAGGGACCCGCCTCTATAAATATTCTATAAAGAGCATTTTAGAATGAAACTTTTTTTCTTGATTTGCCATTGTAAATGTTTTTCCTTTCATGGTGGAGAGCCTTGAAAAATAGAGAAAGGGTGGAAAAGAGATAATGTTGATATTGGTAAATTGCAAACAAAAAAGGAAAAAAAAAAACGTTGGATTAGAGAAAGAGAGAGTAGGAGGTTGAATTTAATGAATTATTATTTGTATTGGATGTCAATTTTGTCATATAAAATATATTTTTAAAATGTTTATCAAACCTTTAAGTGTTTTTTACCAAATTATCCTCAAATAATTGCTTAAGATCTATTAAGTTCCAACATTGGTCACTATTCACCTTTTCTTGACTTTAAGGTCACAATAGACCAATTATGTTTAATTTTGGTCACCAAAATATAATTTTTCCTAGAATAATATATATATATATATATATATATATATTAGATATTTATAAAAATCTTTTTGGCCTATTAATAAATTTCACTATTGAAATGATATAAAATTTTTAAGAATATTATAATACATGGAAATAAAATATTTTGGAGCCTTTCTAAAATTGAGATAAGTAGAGAAATCTTTTGGGCTCACTGATCGGTTGGTCAATTAAACATCAACCTTCGCAATAGCACGAATCATTGTAAAATAGGGCTATTGGACGGGTAAGTCAAACCACTGGGACTGCGCTAATCTATGGCAACCTAAGTGTCTAGAGTCATTTTAGAGTGATAAGGGGTGTTCATAGAGGGTTTGTTTTGTTTGTCACTAAACTACAAATTCAGAATGCATAAAACAATAAATTGAAGGAGATTAAAAGAGAAGATTTAGAGAAAGAAGTCTAGGGAAGTGAATCCACTCCAAACCTCTACACAAGCTAATTATATGATTGATTTGGGGAATTAATGTAGAAATGACCTTGATGAATAGCAATTCATGACTACTATAACATCTTCAAGAAATTCAATTAATTAAAATGTAAGAACGACCTATCAAAGCTCCACATGCTTAAATTACCTAAACTATGGTGCAATCCTCAACATGCTCACTAAGCTAGAGATTGTCAAACAAGTAATCAATTGATGAGAGCACATGATAACAAGTCACAAGGTTAATCTATCAAAAGAAATTCTTAAGCAATGAATTAACAAGCTACTCAAAATCATGCCATTAAAACCATTCCATAGTCTTAGCTCCATTGTCACTATGAAACTACAAGCCATACAACCATGAGATTAAATCATCTAAGACAAGAGTATTTAATGCAACATGATCTTTAGAACATTAAAACATCCATTACATTATGTAACATGCTCTAGATTATGGAACTAGTCAAATACACATTTCATTCCCCAAAATAAATCAAAAACTAGACATGCTTACAAGGAGGAGTTTCATCACTTCCCTAGAAGAGGGTTTAGTTACCCATGGTGGCCCTAGATGAAGGAAGAAGCTTGCCCTTTTCCTCCCTTTTCGAGCTCCCTTCCTTTTGCTCCAAGAACTCTCTTCTTGCTCCTCTTTCTCTCTCCAAAAATCTGATCCAAAAGTGAGATATGAGATTGTGTGGCTTTCCTCCCCTTATCTACCTCCAAACAAGGCTCTCTCCCCCCTCCAAAAACATCCCCAACCACTCCATAAAGAGGGAGATAAAAAATGAGGAAAATAAGGTGCAAGTGGCTGAATTCCGAAGGGCATTCTGCCCAAATTTCGAGTGCTCGAAATAGGGCCTCGAGCACTCGAAAATGGAGCAGATTGCTCCATTTTTGCCTTGCTTCGCCCGGACCTACTTTTGTAAAATAGCCATAACTTTGCGCTCCAAACTCCGAATGATGAACCGTTTGAAGATTTGGAAAGCTAATTTAGAGCTCTAAAAACTTTATGTTTTGGTGGAGATCCAATTCTCAAGTTTAGTTTGTCGAAATTGAAGAGAAAGACAGAAATTCATTGCTGCCAGGCAGTTCTGAGCACCTCTGATAAGAAGATCATAACTCTCTGCTCCAAACTCCGAATGACGAACTGCTTGAAGATTTGGAAAGCTGATTCAGAGCTCTAAATATGTCATGCTATGAGGGAAGTCCAGTTCTCGAGTTTTCAAGGTCAAAATGGCGAGCAAAGCCCAGGTTCCACTACTGCCAGAAATTCAGCATTGTGACCTTTGATTGCTTAAGATTCCACAAGGCCTTATTCTTGTTCCATTTTGGCCAATGAACCAGAAAATATACAAAAACGTGCAAATGAAGATAAACTACATACAATAATCAAGTAAAGGACTTAATTAATGCAATTTAGGGCGCTTGAATATACAATATTCGGCGCTTATCACACCCCCAAACTTACATTTTGCTAGTCCCTTAGCAAAACTAAAATGAAAAACTCAATGAAATGACAACCATGGGCATGCTACTACAAAAATATCATCTATGGTAAAAATGAGATATATACATAGCTCAAATACAACTTGAAACAATAAGAACTGGAGATAAGGTCATTGGGAAAACTACCATGCATATATGAAGCATTGATACAAAAATTGACAAAAACCATTTCAACATTCATGCATCAACATCATCGTCCATATAAATAACTCAATTGTCATCTCTTAAATGGAAATCAACTCTAACTTCAGTGAAAGTGGATTGGATTCTCAACATGCGGCTTTTACTTTCTTTTCCAATTTCCAAGCACAAGTTTTCAAATCATTGAATTCCCCTTTAAATGAGGTCCCTAAGGCATGATTTTATTTACAAGACAAAGCTGACAATTTATTGAAACTCAAAAGCGAAACATAGAATGGTTGTGCAATGCTGAAGTCCCTTAAGCTTTCTAACCAACCTATGTAGCAAGTGTTAGGCCAACAGCTCCTAAACCAGATGGCTTTAGGTTGTTAAGTGTAGAGACACTCCAAAGGGCTTAATAGCTCAAGTTGGAAAGGCTACGAACTCCAGCAAACCATGCTTATTACAAGTTTATTTTTTGAATGACCGTGCAATGTTTAAGTCCTTTAAGCTTTCTAACCAACCCCTGTAGCAAGCGTTAGGCCAACAACTCCCAAACCAGACGGCTTTAGGGTGCTAAGTGTAGAGACACTCCTAGGGCTTAATAGCTCGAGTTGGAAAGGCTACGAATGTCAACTGGTCATTATTTTCTTTCTTTCTCAATTTTTTTTTAGACAACTTAAATCATGCCAAAGATATTCATTTATCAGGTTCATCAAATCAAATTAACTAGGCCAAGGTCAAGGTCGATCAAGTTGCATGCCTCACAGTTTAGTTTCCAATGTGCATATGTAAATTGTGAAGCTTAAAAGGGTGTCAAATCCAGTAAGAATCTAATTGAGACATTTATACAGACTAATTTGAATCCACATGTTCATTTCAACTCAAATTTTTCTTTATTTTCAAAAATGTCAATAACTTCTATACACAAGGTATTAAACATATGCTTCATCCCCGACAAGTTCAAATCATACTATCATTGCTTAGCAAAAATGTGAAACCAAAAATGTCCTATTGCACCCCCAAACTTGAATGTCACATTGTCCTCAATGTGTGAAGACAAGTGAAACAAAATAAGAGCAAAGAAGGTAAAAGAACAATATTACCAAGTGGAGTGATGAATGCAAAAATATCCATCGATGTGAATGCGCAAACGCGTCCCCCAAACTTGGATAGGAAGACCTGTCAAAACATAACTACTATACACAAGTAAAAGCATAGGCTTTTAAGAAAAATCAAAACAGAAATAAAAACAGTCACATGAATTATATGGCAAGATAAAAATCTAAACAAAACCCAAAAATTTATGTATTTATTTATTTATTTAGTATTATTATTATTATGTGTATATATATATATATATATATAGTAATATTATTATTATTATTATATATATATATATATATAGTATTATGTTTTTTTTATTTTTTATTTTTTTTATTTTAAAGACAGCATGTATGTGTGTGCCGAGGGGTTTGTTTGTGGGTGGTATGCTGCAATAAAGCATGCATGGTTTGCATGGTTGATGGAGGTTGGGTTGCATGGAGAGGTTAGTTGGTTTGTGGTTGATGGCCGAGAGAGTGAAGGGTGGGTTGGTTGAGTGTGGGATGGTTTGGTGAGGATTTGTGGGTGGCTTGGTGGGGTTGGTTGTGGGTTGAGGAGAGCTCGGCATGGTGGGGAGGAGGAGGGTTGGGGTAGTTTGATGGTGGTTGAGAGGTGGTGGTTTGTGAGGTGGGTTGGTGGTGAGGTGAAGGTGATGTGGGTGTGTTGCCGAGAGGTGAAGAGGTGGTTACATGGTGGTTGTGGAATGCATGGGAGGAAGTTGGTTTCATGGTGCTGCATGGTGGAGAGGGAAGATGCCGAGAGAGAGAGGGTTGGGGCATGGAGTTGGAGGCCTCGGATTGATGGTGGTAAGAATTTTGAGCACTCGAAATGGGTTCTTCGAGTGCTAGAAAGACATGCAGTGAGTGAGGGAGGGAAGCTGCATGGTGGAGGGTGAAGATGGATGCGTGGTGGTTGCTGGGTTGCCGAGAGTGGGAGAGGTGGTGAGGTGAAGGGGTTGTGGGTTGGCTTGGTAGAAGGGATTTTGAGCACTCGAAATGGGATTTCAAGTGCTTGATTTGAAGACAGAGAGTTCGGTATGTTGGGTTGCAGTGGGATAGCAGCTGCGAGCACTCGAAGCTTAGCCTTCGAGTGCTCGAATTGGAGACAGTGGTTGCGGGATGTTGGGCTGAAAATTTAGAGCACTCTAAATGGAAGCTAGAGTGCTCTAAATGAAGGCAATGATGCATGCAAAATTGGTGTGGTAATTTGGAGCAATCTGAATGGGATTTAGAGTGCTCCAAAAATGGGCAGTAGCTCATAGAATTTTGGTTAGATCATTCGAGCACTAGAATCTTGGCCCAGTGAGCATTTTGAATGGATGCAATTGCTGAAACAAATGTGTCAAACTTTGCAACATCTTGTTAATGCATGAATCAAATTGGAGAAATTTTCAAAATGCAACACATTTCCAATGCATGGATGAATGTAGGAAAATTTTTAAACCTTTGCAACATCACACAATGCATGAATTAAATTTCAGAAAATTTTTTAAAACTTTGCAAATTCATTCCAATGTAATGCATAGATGGAAAATTTTGAAAACTTTTCAACTTCTTTCTAATGCATGGACAATGTTTAAACTTTTGAACTTCAATCCATTCTAATGCAAGGAGGGAAAATTGTCAAACTCTGCACTTCATTGCAATGCATGGAAAATTTAGAAAATTTTTCAAAATGTGCAAAATTTTTTTTTCAATGAGTGCATGGATGATTTCAAGAAGATTTCTCAACTTTTGCAACCTCACACAATGCATGGATGATTTTGAGAAAATTTTTAAACCTTGGAACATCTCTTCAATGCATGGATGGGATTTGGTCTCTTCAAATGCATGGATGAATGTAGGAAATTTTTTTTTTAAACCTTGCACTTCATCTCCAATGTATGGAAAATTTTGGGGAACCATGATCCAACAATGCATTGAAAATGAGAGGTTGTGCACATGAGTTGCATGCCAAAGATCCTATGAAATTGCTAGAAAACGATGGAAATTTCTGGGAATGAAAATTAGAGCTGAGAAGGTCTAAGAGGCCGGTCTAAAATTGCGGAACACAACTGAAGACCATTTCAGAAAAATAAAATTTTTGGCTTTTCTAAACCATTTCCCAGAAAATTTCAAGGCACGAGCAATTTGAGAAGGTAGGGAAGCTTGGAACATCGAAAGAATTTCTTCCCTTGCTTTGCTAAATTTAATGTCGATAGCTAGACGAAGTTAGAGTTGGCACTAATCCTCATAAATTGGGTCCATCAAGAGGACTTCCTCAACTTTTCGGGTTGGGATTGTGCCATCAATGCAAGGCTTAAGCCGTTGGCCATTAACCTTGAAGAGTGATCCTTTTGCAGGATCATGAAGTTTGATTGCTCCATGAGGAAAGACAGTAGTGACAATGTATGGACCATCCCATCTTGACCGGAGTTTACCAGGAAAGAGTTTCAAGCGAGAATTGAAAAGCCAAACCTTTTGTCCGGGGGCAAAAGACTTCTTGACGATGTGTTTGTCATGAAAAGCTTTAGTCTTTGCCTTGTAGATTTTTGCACTTTCATACGCGTCATTACGCAATTCCTCAAGTTCATTTAATTGCAACGCACGATTAGAGCCGCCTTGTTTGAGATCAAAATTGAACCTTTTTATGGCCCAATAAGCACGGTGCTCTAATTCTACCGGGAGATGACATGCTTTGCTAAAGACAAGTCGATATAGTGACATGCCAATGGGTGTCTTATAAGCTGTCCGGTAAGCCTAAAGCGCATCGTTTAGCCTTAGTGACCAATCTTTGCGGTTCGGTCTAACCGTTTTTTCCAAAATGTGCTTAATCTCCCGGTTAGAAATCTCTACTTGACCACTCGTTTGAGGGTGGTAAGGTGTAGCAACCTTATGAATGACGGAATACTTGGTAAGGACAGATTTGAGATAACGATTTCGGAAATAAGATCCGCCATCACTAATGATTGCTCGGGGCGTACCAAAATAACTAAAGATATGGGACTGAATGAATTGGATCATGGCTTTATGATCATCAGTTTTGGTAGCCTCGGCTTCAACCCATTTAGACACATAATCCACCGCTACAAGGATGTACTAATAGCCATAAGAAGATGGAAATGGTCCTATGAAGTCAATCCCCCACACATCAAAAATTTCAACAATTAAAATGTTGGTGAGGGGCATCATGTCTCTTCGGGACATGGATCCAAGTTTTTGACATCGTTCACACGATTTGCAAAAATTGTATGCATCCCGAAACAAGGTAGGCCAAAAGAATCCGCTTTGAAGAACTTTGTTAGCGGTCTTTTTGGCACTGAAATGGCCTCCACAAGCAAGAGTATGGCAAAAATTTAGAATGCTTGTGGTCTTGGTTTCAGGAATGCATCGCCGGATGATTTGGTCCGGGCAATACTTGAATAGTTCCGGATTTTCCCAAATGAAATGCTTGACTTGGGAGAAAAACCGGTCCTTCTCTTGTTTGGACCAATGAGTTGGAATTTTGCCAACCGCAAGATAGTTGACAATATCCGTAAACCATGGAAGATTGAAATGTGAAACTTGAAGAAGTTGCTCATTCGGAAAGGAATCACGGATGGCTGTGAATTCGGAAGATTTTTCAATAAGTAAGCGAGAGAGATGATTGGCGACAACATTGTTGGTCCCTTTTTTGTCTAGGATGTCAATGTCAAACTCTTGAAGTAAGAAGATCCATCGAATTAAACAGGGTTTTCTCTTTTTTTTCGCTAACAAATGCCTAAGAGCGGCATGATCCGAAAAGACGATGACCTTGGAACCAAGAAGATAAGAGCAAAATTTATCCAAGGCATACACCACAGCTAACAATTCTTTTTCAGTGGTGGTGTAGTTCAATTGGGCATCGCAGAGAGTCTTGCTGGCATAATAAATGACATGAGGAAGTTTATCCACACGTTGGCCCAAAACCGCCCCTAATGCATAGTCGGATGCATCACACATGATCTCAAAGGGAAGAGACCAATTAGGCAGTTTCATGATTGGGGCGGATGAGAGAAGAGTGCGAAGTTTAATGAAAGCTTCCATGCAAGCGTCATCAAAATTGAACGGAACATCCTTGGCTAAGAGATTACACAAGGGCCGTGAGATTTTGCTAAAATCTTTGATGAAGCGACAATAGAATCCGGCATGGCCAAGAAAAGAACGGATTTGACGAACGGAATCCGGAGGAGGAAGATTAGAGATCAACTCAACTTTTGCCTTGTCTACCTCGATTCCCCATTTAGAAATGACATGTCCTAAAACAATGCCTTCTTGGACCATGAAGTGGCTTTTCTCCCAACTTAGAATGAGATTCGTCTCTTTGCATCTTTGGAGCACCAGAGACAAATTTTTGAGACACGAGTCAAAGGAGGAGCCAAATACGGAAAAATCGTCCATGAAAACTTCCAAGAACTTTTCAACCATATCCGAGAATATAGACATCATACACCTTTGGAACGTTGCCGGCGTATTGCAAAGCCCAAAAGGCATGCGTCGATAGGCAAACGTACCAAAGGGACATGTGAATATTGTTTTCTCTTAATCTTGGGGGGCGATTGCCACTTGGTTATAGCCGGAATAACCATCAAGAAAACAATAGAAGCTTTGGCCGGCTAGCCTTTCTAGGATTTGATCAATAAATGGGAGTGGGAAATGATCCTTCCTAGTTGACGAATTGAGTTTCCGGTAGTCAATGCACACACACCACCCGGTGGTAGTTCGTTGTGGCACGAGCTCACCCGCCGAATTTTTAACAACGGTGAGACCGGATTTCTTGGGAACAACTTGTGTGGGGCTCACCCACTTGCTATCAGAGATAGGGTAGATGATTCCCGCATCTAGCAATTTGATCACCTCTTTCATGACCACTTCCTTTATATTTGGATTTAACCGGCGCTGGACCTCTCTAGTAGGCTTTGCGTCATCCTCCATATGAATGCGGTGCATACAAATGGAGGGGTCAATTCCTTTCAAATCTGCCACTGTATAACCAATAGCTTCTTTATGCTCTTGGAGCACCGCTAAAAGGTTGGTCTCTTGGTCTTTTTGAAGGTCCGAGGCAATGATGACCGGAAGGGTTTGCTTTAGACCAAGGAACACATACTTGAGATGGGCCGGGAGCGGCTTAAGCTCAAGTTATGGCGGAGATAGCAATGATGGGACTAGAGGAGTAGTGGAAAGTTGGGGAAGTGGTTCTTTTGGAATTTTCCAAGGAGGTACATCCATGATAGCATTAATATCAAGCAAGGAATTGACTTCTTGAATGGCTTGATCAACATCAAAGTTTGAGAAGTCAAAATGGGACATGCAAGTTTCAAGAGGATCTTTGCTTAGAATGAAGGGGAGAGATTCTTCGACCACTTCATCAACGACATCCACAAGAAAACAATCATCCTCATTGGAGGGATGTTGAGTTGCATGAAAGATGTGGAGTTTGACTTGCATGTTTCCAAAAATAATGTCCATCACCCCGGTTCGGCAATTAATTGATGCATTAGCCGTGGCTAAAAATGGCCTACCAAGGATCACGGGAATGTATTTTTTTGGGTTATGGACCGGTTCCGTATCAAGAACCACAAAATCTACCGGGAAGTAAAATTTGTCCACTTTGATGATAACGTCCTCGAGAATACCTCGTGGATGCTTGACCGATCTATCGGCAAGTTGCAAAACCACGGAATTCAGCTTAAGATCTCCCAAACCAAGTTGTAGGTAGACTGAATATGGAATTAAATTCACACTAGCTCCTAAGTCAAGGAGGGCCCTCTCGATTTTTCTGTCACCAATGACGCAAGAGATTGTGGGGGCACCCGGATCCTTATACTTCGGAGGAGTGCTGTGCTGAATGATAGCACTAACATTTTCAGTCAACCTCACCTTTTTTGGCAAATGATTTTTAGAAGTGCGCTTTTGAGTGCACAAATCTTTGAGAAATTTGCATAGGGAGGGATTTGCTTGATAGCATCCAAGAGGGGCAAGTTAATCTTCACTTGCTTAAAAACTTCCCACATGTCTTGAATTTTACAATTCTTGTTCCCAAAATGTGTCGACTCTTGAAGACGTTGAGGAAACGGAGCTTTTGGCTCATAAGTAGTTTCCACATTTGGGGTGACATGTGTGGGATTTTCGTGAATGGTATTTGGACAAGAATTTGGATTGGAAGAGCTTGGATTTGGATTAGAAGAGCTTGGATTTGGATTTTTCAAAGGAGAAACTTCCTCACTTTTGTCTCCATCGACCTTGTTGTCGACCACTTTACCACTCCGAAGGGTAGTGATAGCTTAAACATGCTCAAGACTCGGCCCACTCGGAGAAGGGGTTTCGTCAATTGCATGAATCCCTCTAGGATTTTCAAATGGTTGAGCGTGAAGCTTACCCTTGTCCTTTTGGAGCAATTGGTTCACCGAATTAGCTATTTGGCCCACTTGATTTTCTAGCTTAGCTATGGATTGAGTATGGGAGTGAACCATTTGGAGAGTAGGCTACAAAGATGTCAAGAGTTGCTTATTGGAATCCATGATTTGCTTGTTCAATGATTCCATCATTTGCTTGTTTGCAACTACTATCTCGTCAGTTGGACACACAGGAGGTTGATTGGAAACATTTGGATTGTAAGGAGGACGGTAGCTTGAAGAGGCTTGGAAAGGCCTACCTTGATATTGAGAAGAGGGCTGATTTTGAGGCCCTTGATTTTGAAATTGGGAATTTTGTGGGGCTTGTTGCCTCCACGAAAAATTCGGATGGTCCCTCAAACCCGGATTATATGTATTGGAATACGGGTTATGCCCGGGCCTTGAGAACATGGCATTAGCTTGCTCTTGGTCGGGATTGGGAAATTGCTCCGGAGTGGGGCAATCTTCCGAGAGATGGAATGGACTAGTACATGAAGCACAAACCGAACTTGCCGAATTTTGAGACAATGAAGGGGGAAGATGTGGTGCCATCAATTGGTAGAATTTATGAGCAATGGCATCCACTTGAGATGATTCTTCCCTTATTGATTTTTGTTGACAAGGATTGGTGTTCTTTGGAGTGGTTGAGGTCGGAGCCCTACGAGAATGGTGTTGAAGTGAATTTTCACTCAAATTCTCAAGTAAAGTCCAAGCCTCATCCGTATTCTTGGACATGAACATCCCACCACAAGAAGAGTCAACCATGAATCTATGGGTGTCGGTCAAGCCGGCATAGAAAGCTTGCACTAATTGCCATTTTGGGATCAAATGATGAGGACACTTCTGAAGAAGATCTTGTAACCTTTCCTAAGTCTCATGGAGTTGTTCTCCATTAACTTGAGAAAAGCTTAGAATGGAACGCCTCATTTGGTTGGTTTTACTCACCGGATAATACTTCTTAAGAAATTCTTGTTGCAATTGAGCCCAAGAAGTAATAGAGTTGGGAGCGAGGGAGTTCAACCAATATTTTGCCCTATCCTTTAGGGAGAATGGGAAAAGATGTAAGTGGAGTGCATTTTCAGGAAATCCTCTTAACCGGATGGTCGAACAGATTTCAAGGAACTCATCGAGATGCTTATATGGATCTTCATTATCAAAACCATGAAAAGATGGAAGCATTTGGATGGTACTAGATTTGATCTCATATTGAGCTGCATCGATGTTTGGCATCACTATGCAAGATAGAGAAGCATAGGTGGTAGGGATGAAATGATCTCTACGAGTCATTGGCTCGATATTAGGAATTTCAGCCCTTTCATTCCCCGGATTTCCTATATTATCCCCTATTGTATTAAATTCAGTTTCAAGATCCTGTGTAAGAGTAGGTTCCCTAGGGTTCCGTCTAAGAGTTCTTTCAAGAGAGTTAATATCAATGGGAGAATCGATTATGGGTAAGGAAAGTGACCTACGACCGAACATCAACAACAAAGCATATACTCAACAAAGCAATTCATCAACCACAACTCCACATACGATGTTCCCTTTCTCCTCAATTATCAAGACAGAAAATAAATGGCCACGACAAGGACCGATGCTTGAACACGAAATTAAAACAATAATATAGCCTCAACAAGGGCTTGCAAATAAATTAACTACTTCTAAGCTTAACACATGCATAAAATATAACAATGCGAAACTAAAAGGTCAAGAAGCTTACCTAGGGTCCTCTAGACTTACACTTTGCTAGCGTTCCCACGGCGAGAGTCGAGTCCCTAGAATCTTATAACATAAAAATGGTTCAACCACATGAGAAATATGCACAAAACACAATATTAACAATCACACTAAGTTTAACCCTAAAACTTTGGTTGCTAAACCGTATGCAAGTCCCCGGCAACGGCGCCAAAAATTGATCGGTTGGTCAATTAAACATCAACCTTCGCAATAGCACGAATCATTGTAAAATAGGGCTATTGGACGGGTAAGTCGAACCTCTGGGACTGCGCTAATCTATGGCAACCTAAGTGTCTAGAGTCATTTTAGAGTGATAAGGGGTGTTCATAGAGGGTTTGTTTTGTTTGTCACTAAACTACAAATTCAGAATGCATAAAACAATAAATTGAAGGAGATTAAAAGAGAAGATTTAGAGAAGGAAGTCTAGGGAAGTGAATCCACTCCAAACCTCTACACAAGCTAATTATATGATTGATTTGGGGAATTAATGTAGAAATGACCTTGATAAATAGCAATTCATGACTACTATAACATCTTCAAGAAATTCAATTAATTAAAATGTAAGAACGACCTATCAAAGCTCCACATGCTTAAATTACCTAAACTATGGTTCAATCCTCAACATGCTCACTAAGCTAGAGATTGTCAAACAAGTAATCAATTGATGAGAGCACATGATAACAAGTCGCAAGGTTAATCTATCAAAAGAAATTCTTAAGCAATGAATTAACAAGCTACTCAAAATCATGCCATTAAAACCATTCCATAGTCTTAGCTCCATTGTCACTATGAAACTACAAGCCATACAACCATGAGATTAAATCATCTAAGACAAGAGTATTTAATGCAACATGATCTTTAGAACATTAAAACATCCATTACATTATGTAACATGCTCTAGATTATGGAACTAGTCAAATACACATTTCATTCCCCAAAATAAATCAAAAACTAGACATGCTTACAAGGAGGAGTTTCATCACCTCCCTAGAAGAGGGTTTAGTTACCCATGGTGGCCCTAGATGAAGGAAGAAGCTTGCCCTTTTCCTCCCTTTTTGAGCTCCCTTCCTTTTACTCCAAGAACTCTCTTCTTGCTCCTCTTTCTCTCTCCAAAAATCTGATCCAAAAGTGAGATATGAGATTGTGTGGCTTTCCTCCCCTTATCTACCTCCAAACAAGGCTCTCTCCCCCCTCCAAAAACATCCCCAACCACTCCATAAAGAGGGAGATAAAAAATGAGGAAAATAAGGTGCAAGTGGCTGAATTCCGAAGGGCATTCTGCCCAAATTTCGAGTGCTCGAAATAGGGCCTCGAGCACTCGAAAATGGAGCAGATTGCTCCATTTTTGCCTTGCTTTGCCCGGACCTACTTTGGTAAAATAGCCATAACTTTGCGCTCCAAATCCGAATGATGAACCGTTTGAAGATTTGGAAAGATAATTCAGAGCTGTAAAAACTTTATGTTTTGGTGGAGATCCAATTCTCAAGTCTAGTTGGTCGAAATTGAAGAGAAAGACAGAAATTCATTGCTGCCAGGAAGTTCTGAGCACCTCTGATAAGAAGATCATAACTCTCTGCTCCAAACTCTGAATGACAAACCGCTTGAAGATTTGGAAAGCTGATTCAGAGCTCTAAATATGTCATGCTATGAGGGAAGTCCAGTTCTCGAGTTTTCAAGGTCAAAATGGTGAGCAAAGTGCAAGTTCCACTGCTGCCAGAAATTCAGCATTGTGACCTTTGATTTCTCAAGATTCCACAAGGCCTTATTCTTGTTCCATTTTGGCCAATGAACCTGAAAATATACAAAAACGTGCAAATGAAGATAAACTACATACAATAATCAAGTAAAGGACTTAATTAATGCAATTTAGGGCGCTTGAATATACAATATTCGGCGCTTATCACTCACTTTTAAATTTCTTTACGGGAAAGAAATAAAAATTTTAGAAAGATTATATTATATAGAAAAAAAATATTTTGGGCCTTTTGATTGGTTGGGCTTTAGGCAGCCGCCTAACTCATCTAAGGCTCCTACCGAGCATGGGAGAGGATGAAAGTACAAAGGTCCAAACAATTATATATACTTCATGTGACGACCCTGGATTTTTCAACTCAGTGTGTCCTGTGATGACCCGAACTGGATCCAAGATGCAGAACCTAGAAACAAGATAACGGTCTCCCAAGGCACAACACACCTCTAAGACCCTAAGATGACCTTCCATGAGGTCATGGAATCCAAAGGGATAAGTGCGGAAGCAGGAAATCGAAAAGATAACAATTAAGCCCCAGGGGCAAAACGGTCATTTCTAAACTAAAATGTGTACCCTCGTGTACACCATTGGATAGACAATGAAAAATTAACAAAGATGGACTCAAGAATCACATGATTGAAAGTCCGGATGGCAAAGATATCAAGTTCTGAAGTCGAAGGAAGGGAAACCCTATCCCAGTTCGAACCAAAAACAGACACTACCTTACTAAAACTTGAATATCTTGCGCTACAAATGGAATCTAAATCTCTAATTGGTACTATTGGAAAACATATTTCAACACGGTCAGTTTAGACTCAAGAACGGATCAATTCGAAGTTGAAACAAGTGAGATATGATGATCCGAAGTTGGAGGTGCAGGGTCCTGAAGCAAGGCGGGCGCCCACCCAGAACCCGCGGGCGCCGGCCCAAATGGGCAGACCCATGGGAAAATTGCAGAAACAGTAAAAAATGCAGAAAAATGGATTTGTAATGCGGTTTACGAGGTCAAAACGACATTTTTCAGAAAAACACGAAAAAGAAACTCCCCTTAAAATCGCATTTTCTATGTAACGGAGTCAAGAACGGGATTTATTTCTTAAAAGAAATCCCCGAAATGCCCTTATGTTAGAATTTTCAACAAAAAGGTGAAATGAGTCCATAGGAGGCTCAAAACGCAAACGAAAAGGTTTTTCCCGGAAACGATCATGCACGCAGACGTAACTTACTTATTAGGATGCGCTACAATGGTCCATGGCTTAAAAAAACCGCCGATGCAAAATTTGCCACAAACCTCAAATGCGAGAAAAATGCCTTTTGTGGACAAACCATGCAACAACCGGACTTAAATGCTTTCAAAAGGCCGTTTGGCCTTTGGCTACACTTCATGCATACCAAATAGGTATTAGTGGATGTGCCAGAACACACTTTGCACCACCCGATTTGAAAATGAACCCTTAAAGGCTCGGATTTTACTATTTCAGCCCAAAATGCAAAATATGAAACCAAAATGTAAAAATGAAAACTAAATGGTGTTTGGCCATTGGCCACACCTCACACATGGTAAATAAATGGCAAATAATGAATTTCACGCACAATGCAAACTCTGGTGCAAGATAGCATACTAAAATGCATAGTTTTCATAATATTCTCATTTAAGGCAATATTCTACATTTGTGAATATACATGAATTTCAAATGAAGTTCGGCCCTTGGCCTCATATCATATACACGAAATAAGCGTCAAGAAGTGTGTTTAGGCACACATTACAAGTCTGGAATCAAAGAATACAAGTTTTGATACACAAGGCTACAAAATGATATTTCATGCTAACATTTGCATGAAATAGAAATTTGAAAGCTACAAGTCATCCATGGAGCAACAAGCATCACGAACCAAGTCTTCGTACCTGAAAAATGTCCCTACTACGTGGGTGAGTAACATAAAGCTACTTGTAGGAGATGAACATGTATCGACCTAGCATTTTATAATTTTATCACCTTAAGGTGAAACATGTTAACGGGGCTCATGCCACCTAACGTTTATGTCAAAGTGGGACTCAGAGATCATCCTAAGCTACTCATGTAATTGAAATGAACTACGGCATACAAGTATACATGCTCAAGTACACTAAACCGTATTAAAACATGATAAACGACATTCAAGTACACATGCTCACAAGTATACTAAATCATGCTAAACAGGATAAGCAATATCTAGCATACATACACAAGTATAAGATATATGTATAGAGTACTCATAAATCAAGTATACAAACACAAGTATACTAAGCTAAACACGTACGCACAAGACAAGTATACATGGCACAAGTATACTAAAATGAAATCCGTATACACAAAACAAACATGCTAAGCGTAAATACATGAGATAGAGTTTAGATACACCAACAAGGATACAAGTTCAAGTATACAGTTTCAAGCATACTAAATGAGATCAAAATACATAAGCAAGTACCAATTCTCAAGCAACAAGTAATCCATGATTAACAACTTGAAATTGAATGCGAAATCAAAGTAGAAATACTAGGACATGTGGTCTCTAGACCAAACAAGTGTTTCTGGGTAATTACGACCCACAAGACACTACCTAGTGCGCACATGCATAAGTTATTTCGGGCAATTACGACCCACAAGGTACTACCTAGTGCGCATTTATGACTTAGAAGACTCTTATCTCCATACTAGAGCCAAACCCTAGCTATCACCTGAAATATGTCCTTACAAGCTTTCCAAAATCAATAAGTTCAAAACTTATACAAAAATCAATAAGTTAGACCAAACTTATACTAAATCCAATAATGCATGAAAACATCTTCCATGCACAAATAGGGTTGAATCCACACAAACCATGTCCTAGAATTTAAGTCTAGACAGCATATGACATGTCAAGCCTCCAATATGCAATTTATACACCAAAATAAGAATATTTTACAACAATTGAGTCACATTACCACACTAAGCCATAAGTACTAAATGAGTCTCAATTTAGTAATTAGATTCCAAGGTAAACAATTGTAATATTCTAACAAGCTATATATCTACACAAGATATATCTAAACAAGCTATGTAAGTCAATTATATTCTATATCATGCTAAGTCCAATTATTATATCAAGATGCCTCAAGTACTAATTCTACATCAAATTAGTAACATACTCACAAGGTGATTAAACGGACTACATTTCAAGGGATTATCAACCTATTACCTCCAATATTAATTTAACTGACCAACACACTTAAAATAAAATTAATTAAGCTCATTAATTAATTTTTTCCTTTAGGTTTTCAATCAACTCCAATTGTCCTCAATTTAACATATATTAAGGAACTCACTAAGGCCTACTTAAATATCACAATACAAGTTGATTTCATGCTTGTTTCAACTATGTGAATTAATCTTTCACTAAAGATAAATATTAAATAAGTTTTGTAATTCTTGTTCAAATGCTCCAAATTTAATATATGTTATTCAATATATTAAGGCTTAATTTCCTAGTATGCCATAATTCAATTCTAAGCCACACACATCCATTAGAATTAAATCCTATACAAGAAAATAATTAAATTAAATTCTAAGATTTATACAAAACATGCATACAAGTTGTATAAGTTCATAAAACAATCAATACAACACATATATAATCCTAATACATCCCCTACCTCAATTTGAGATGAAATCTCAAATCTCCACCAAAATGAAACCGCTCCGAATCCGACGATACTTCGGGGTTTTGCCGGGGACAACGCCGTGAACATGAATCCCAAGGAAGCCCCATCAAAATCACAACTTGACTTCAAACCCAAACTCAAAAAATAGCCAAAATGAAATTCCAATTGGTTGGAATTGAAGGCTTCGCCAAGGGGAACAATAAACACTAAAGCTTCACAACTTTTCATTCAAGGGAGGAGGTTCAAAAGATGAGCGAGAAGGTGGCAGCCATGGGAGGAGCTAGGGCCGGACATGGGAGAGGGGAGAGAGAGTGAAAAATCTATTTTTTCATTTCAAGACTCCCTATTTATAAAAAAACTTAAAAAGTGCCCCGAATGGGTCTGGCCGGGTCCGGAAAAGTAGAATTTGAGCAGACGCACTCAAACGGTAAAACTCCATGAACGAAAAAGATTCAAAATAAGAAAATATGAACAACGGAAGAAACGGCTCAAAAGTTGAGTTCTGTGCAGAGAGATATGCCCTAAACAAGTTTGGCGAAAACCGGGGCCGAAAACCTGAAAACTGCAGGGTTCGGCCGTAAGACAATTCTAAGAGTACTCGACTCGACGAAATGTGAAAATGAATCCCGTACGAGGATTTAAGCCCCAAGGAGACACTTAGCAACTAACTTTCATTAATTGCACTAAGGCCCCTACACAAATAGATAACTGCATAAGTGACCCTAAATGAAAATATCTTCCAAAAGATATTTTCTTAGAAACTCCTAAACCAAAATATCTTCAAAAGATATTTACGAAAAATACCCCAAGAAATAAAAATATTTTTGAAGAACTTTGCATCCATGCCCCTATGGACACCGGGAGCAACCAGAGTATTTTTCTGCAAAAGTAAAGATACGTATTTCGTGGAAACCACTAAGGATAAAGATACATGAAGTCAAAAACCAACCCCGAACACAAGTAGTGAGGTTATGCCAACAAAGTGACAAATGGGGAAAAGACAAAATAGGGAAAAAGACAAAATAGGGAAAAGGACGAAAAGTAAATAGTGTCGAAAAACGAAAAATGTGGAAATGACTCGGTCCTCAAAGAAAGTTGTCAATCCAAAGGAAAGAGTCTCAGAAACCATTTTTGAGCACTCGAGATGACACTAAGGGACGAGAAACTGAACTCAGAAAAGAAATTTTAACGAAAAAAATTCATCCGTAAAATCCTAAGGAAAAAGGAAAGGAAGGAAATGACCGGGTCATTACACTTCAAATGGTAATTTGAAAAAGTGAATAATGTCTATTTTGTCAATTTATTTCAAGAAAGGGTAATTTTGGAATTTTAATTTATTTATGTAGTTGATTTTTAACTTGCTCTTGGTCAATTTAACCATAAGGGCAGTGAAAGTTAGGTCAACCAAACCTTAGAGGAGGTTGGTTGAATTTAATTTGAAAAAGTAAGAATATTTATTTTTTCAATTTATTTTAAGGAAGAGTTACTTTGGAATTTCAATTTATTTATGTAATTGGCTATTGTTGGTCCGAGTAAGTTCCAATTGGTGTTTGCCTTTTTAATGTCAAAACCTGGTATTACAGAGCTGTTAAGGGCTTATATCATCACCATTACTGTGCACAGTGGCTTATATTATCTCTTAGGGGTAGTATAATCTTTTACCATCTTGTGACATAATTACATAATGGTTTAAGATAGTACATTGCAGCTATTCATCTTGTTAAGCCTGTTTTTTTTTAGTGTTAATTGAGGTTCAACATATGAAAATTAGCTACAAGGATTTTCAGGGATACTATGGTCATTTCACAGTTGTATTATATGTTCATACATGTTTCCAAAAGCTGTATTGCATTGAACAACTGTGATTTAGCCTGCATTATGAATTGTACAGTCTCAACAACAGGTTAAGGCTGAGAATGACAAGTGGCTATTACAAGGGTATTTTAGTATTTATACTTGAAGCTTAGGTGTGTGACACGTTACTGTGGTCCTAGAGTGAGAGTGTATACATCACCTTGCATTTCTTAATCACCAATTCTTGGATAAGAATGCTATTACATCCTTAAAAGTATGAGCTGTAATTTCTGGTATATTAGAGGACAAAACAGCTGAGTTGGCAAGGGTACTATGGTCTATTCACATGGAGAATGTCAGAACATTCTCTGGTCAATGATTAGCTATTGGTGTGATACCCCCGGATTTTCGAATGCGGGTTGGCCAAGCCTACGCCCAAATACCCGGAGATATCAAAAACAAATCGACAATAATCGAACACAGAATACAAAAGAATAAATAAAAATAGATAAAATGCTGAAATGAAAACTAAAATGATAATCTAATATTTAAAATTCTCAGAATAAATTTTCATAGAAAAATAAAATATTCTGATATAACCAATCTTCTAATACAACTTGGGAATCCATACTATGTAGACCCTTAGAAAATCCCAAGCCAATATAATCAACGGTCTACAACTAGATACTAAATCATAAAGGAAACTCTTATGTAGATAATTCAGAAGAGTAAAGTAGACTGATAATAATCTATACTCCTGACGAACACCTGAAAAAATAATGGTGGGTCAGGCTTACAAACAAGTTTTACTCTACTACAGTCCAAGCAGAGATCCGATACACGTATACATCTTAGTCAATTCAACAATATCTAGTAGTCCGTATATATATAAATACACACTACAGGATGCTCACATGGCTATAGTCTGCCTCAGCCTGAATAGTAAGCAACATGCAAATTGCACATAAAGTGAGCATGAGTACCTAGACCAACCAGGGCATACAGATGTCTACTATATCCATTTATCCATCCTAGGTAATATACGCACCCTAACCATGATCTTGAGATTGAAGCTCATACCATGGCATATAACTATATATATATATATATATATATATATATATATATATATATATATATAATTCGTCCTATCCAAATATAAAAGTAAACCATGATATGTCATTCAACTGTTCGTTGACTTGACACGAATAGGTAGGACTTCACATTTTAGTTAATCCGTCCCTAAAAAATATGAATAGATAGAACTTAACGTTTTTAGTTAATCCGTCCCTAATATGCCACTATCCCATATTGGTGCATATAATGCATACAATCCATAAATAATGCAACAGATATAATATCACATCAATTAAATCCCGAAATAAGCATAATAGAAACTAGATATATCCATGATAATATTATGCATCTAATACATGATTAAAATCATTTAACCTCCACCTAAATTGCTAGAATAGTTTTAAGCAACTAAATTCTCCATTATTAACATGCAAATTTAATTAGAATTTCATACTGATTAATCCCTAGCATAATAAAATTAGAAACAATACATGATTATATTATACTACCAATGCATGATTTAAATCATATAACATCTATATAAATTGCTAAAATAATAATAAGCAATTAAATCCTCCTTAACCATTAACAACATGCAAATTTAATTAAAATTTCATATTGTTCTAATCCTTAGCATATTAATGTGAATTATGCATTCTGGTATTTAACATGTCTATTTAAATCATTTAAGTCAATTAAACGGGAAAATACTCATTTCGAGTAAAATAACTTAAAAACTAGAACACAGCAAAAACCAACTTACTGGCTTTTAATACAAGCGTATTAGTCTACTGGGTTCCCAACATAGTCAATAGTAACTAGGGGTAGTCTATTGGGCTCTTGTAATACCCCTAATTTTAAAAAGGATATTCCTGGAATTTAATGGTATTTAATTTATTATTTAAGTGCATTTTATTTGATTATGTGTCATTATTTTTTTTTATTAGGTGCTTAATTGTTTTCTTTTGTGGTGATTTAATTTATTTCTTTTGTGGTGATTTAATTTATTTAAATGATATTTATTTTTAGTTATTTGATTGGAATTACTTGTTAGTGTTTTAATTATTTAATTGGCATTAATGGTTTAAGTGTAATTGGTTTAGTTATTTGATTGGAATTACTTGTTAGTGTTTTAATTATTTAATGGTTTAAGTGTACTTGGTTTAATTCTTCTATGTGTGTCTTATTTTATGTGTGTCTTATTTGGTTTAATTGGGTTTACTAATTATTATTTTCTTCAATTAGATTATTTGTTAAGTATTTAATGGTGAATAGGGTAATTAGGTAAATACATCTAACTAGGGTTTTAATTACAGTATAAATTAGGGTTTTATATTATAGCCGTCGTAGGTTTCTACGTTAATTGGATGGGCCGGTTAGGATTGTGAGTTGGACTTAAATGAACCTAGGGTTTAGGAAAACTCTATAAGTATAAGGTAGACGTCTGTGTAGGGTTTTTTGTAAACAAAGCACACGTTTTGTGGAAGTGGAGAAGGAAAAACGCAGTTTTTCCATTCTGCCCAGATTTCATCAAACATCCGATCCTGCTTCGTCCGTAGTCCGATCGAGCTGAATTTTGGAGGAGAGGTTCACGACTCAGTGACACACAATATGAACGGTTCAGATCAGAGTTTGACCTCGGGAACAGTGATTCGTACTCGTGAACAGTAACTGGGTCACACATGTTTTTTTCCATTCTGCCCAGATTTCATCAAACATCCGATTCCGCTTCGTCCGTGGTCCGATCGAGCTGGAATTTGGAGGATAGGTTCATGACTCAGTGTCGCACAATCTGAACGGTGGAGATCAGATTTTGAGTTCAGGAATAGTGTTTTGTACCCGTGAACAGTAACCGGGTTTTGGAACTCGCCAGGATTTTTTTAAGAAGACGACGTTGAAACTTTGAACAAAAGTTTCTGAGGCAAGATTCTATCCTTACTCTTTCCCTTAGGCTTCATACTCTTTGCACTCTTAAATGATTTCAGGATTAATGAAGATTAAACCAAACTAAAATGATATCTGTTTTGCTATGAAACTGGTAGTTACAGTAGTGTTGTATGCTTGTTCAACCTAGACTAAGCATGTTTGTGGATGCATTGTGGTTCTGTGGTTCACGTTTTTCCTTACCACTGCTAGTATAAATTATTGGAATGATAGGTCTAGATGATAGCTATCTTAACTTCTGTAATAGCAACTGTTGGAACTTAAATACTAGGAGGATTTGAGTTTAACACTAGATCGGTTTTGTGGAACACTATAATTTGAGCATGTCTACATACATACTGTGAATATTGTTTTGATGCTTACATTATCACAGTTAGTATCAACTGTGGAGGTTAGGATTTTGTGATACATACCCTACATATCTGTATGTCATTTGTAAGGTGTTAAATGGAAGTTTTAATTAATTCTGTCTTTATATCAGACTAAAGGGAACAACTTAAATTGAACATGTATATGTTGTTGTTGTGACCCTGTTTATCAATACTTATTTTATCACTGCTAATATTGAATGTTGGATGTTGGAATTTAGTTGATATATACTTGATTTATTGGTATTATTGACTACTGGAGGATTGGAAAGTAGGCACCGGTATGGGACGGTGGCATACTAAGGATGGGTTTGGTTTTTAAAACAATACCATTACCCACCTACTTGGAATAAGGATGGGATTAACTAAAAGTTAAGTCCCGTGGATTTGTATTGTCATGGCAACTACTTGTTGAGCGGCAATACCAGGGATTTTGGATGGATTTTATATATGTACTGTTATGGTGCCTCGGTATGAGCTTGAGCCTCAGGACCAATGGCTAGGGAGCGTATATGCATCGGGATGTGTAGCTGGCTACGATGGTTGTAGGTGTACCCTGTTTAGGTATAGGTACATATGCCCACTTCGTGTGCGTTTTAGCATGTTACCTCTATTCAGGTTGAGACTGGCCTGTAGTCCAGTGAGAGTCCTTTAGTGTGACTATATATATATATTTACGGACTATTAGCTATTGTTGAATTGTTTAAGATGTACATGCGTATCGGGCCTCTGTTTGGATTGTAGTAGTATAGAACTTGCGCGTGGGCCTGACCCACTTCTATTTTTCAGGTACACGACAGTTCCAGGCTTAGACATGTTCGTGCTGAGCAGAGGTCTCTATTCACTCTTCTGACGATGTAGGGCTCTCTCTATAGTTTTATTTCTGGACGTTTATTACAGTTGTTCTATCTTCCGTTTGGATGTTTAATAGGGGTCCACTAGAGATGGATTCCCAAGTTGTAAACTGATGGAGTTTTGGAGGTTGGGTTTGATGGATTTTAATAATTATAATATTTTGCGGATTCTATTTTTAGTTCCTTTCAGTTTTAATTTCACTTCTTAATTTATTTTGTATTCCGTGTTCATTATAAAATATTAATTGTTTGATATTCCCTTGGGTTTGGGCCTGGGCCTGATCAACCCGTGTCTCGGATCCGAGGGGTATCTCAGTTGGTATCAGAGCACTCCAGGTTCAAGTGTCTCTAGGATGTTTCGTATTAAGTCTTCCGCGTAGCGTTTTCTCTTGAATAGAGCTTAAGTTAGGATTCATTGTATTCCTTATGGTTCGTATAGAAAGGGTACTGACGTCTGTCTTTTCGTGTTAACAGATGGTTAACGCTAGAAATGGACAGAACATGCAAGGAACTAGGAAGGAAAGGAGAACGGCACGTAGGCAACAATATCTCTTACGGTGTCAGCAAATGGAGGAAGAGCAGCAAAGGCTTGGGTTTTAAGATGACGTGGATCAGTTTCAAGAGGAACAGGAGAATGTTTAACAAACTCTGGACCAGGTTAGAGATCTAGAGATTCCTCCTCACCTCAATGACCTCGTTGCTCGGGCTATAGAGGCTGGGGTAACAGCTGCACTTCAGAATCAGCCTCAGGTATAGCCGGCACCTGTACCAGCACCAGGGGTTCAGACGGATTCTTGGGGAAAGGCTAAGAGCTCTTTCACAAAGAGGAGTCCACCTGTGTTCTCAGGCTCAACCGATGCGAGAGCAGCTCACCAGTGGAAACAGGACATTGAGCGTCATCTTCGTTTGGTTCAGTGCACGGAGGTTCAGAAGCAGATGCTTGCTACATTCAAGCTAGTCAGGGATGCACTACAGTGGTGGGAGTCAGTTACCACCTCAGAGGAGAGGATGACATTGTCTTATGATGAGTTCAGTGCTCGCTTTGATGAGAAATATTTTCCCTATGCAGTCAGGGCAGCTATGAAGACCGAGTTTCTAAGTCTGCAGCAGGGAAACATGACAGTGGCGGAGTATGAGCAGCAGTTCACACGCTTGTCTCTCTTTGCACCGGAGGAGGTGGATACAAAGGAGAAGAAGCGCAACAGTTTTGTCAAGGGACTGATGTGGTCTATCAAGAGAGCTATTACAGGTAGTCCAGCCTATACTACCTATGCTCAGGTGGTAGACGCCGCTCTACAACAGTATCAGTTGACTGTGGACATCAGACAGGCTCGTGGTGAGAAGCGGGGAGATAAAGACTCTACTAATCAGTCAGCTGAAAAGGGGAATGGCAATGGTCACCGGCAGAATGACAAAGGCAAGTTCAAAGGACAACAACCTTGGAAGAAGCACAAAGGTGGTTCAGATGCTCACCAGAATGGGGCACCTATTCAGAGGCAACAGAATGGGGGACCACAGGCAGGACAGGGTCAGCCACAGGCTAACCGACAGAGGAGGCCATTTGGTACTTTCCAGGGTAGTTATTACACTTGTGGAGAGTATGGTCATACCACCAGGCAGTGTCCTAAAGCAGGACAAGGACAGGGACAGAGACAGTATGTGCAGCAGGGACAGAGGGCGCCAGTGCCTCCACCAGCTCCACAGGTTCCACGGATTCAGGGACAGACACATCTGGCTTTACCGGCACCGCCGTAGACTCAGGGACAGACACCACAGCAGTTGCACTATGGCAGGGTGTATAACCCCATGCCACAGGATGTTTAGGCACCCCAGACTATTGAGGGTAAGTTTCTTATTCATGGTTTGCATGGACGTGTTTTATTTGATACGGGGGCTACACACTCATTTGTAGCTAGGACTTTTGTTGCTTTGTCTGGGATGAGGACGAGGGTATGCACTAGACCTCAGGGTATTTCTACACCATTGGGTGATACAGCTATTATACATGAGAGTGATGGGCCTGTGACACTAGATATTGGCAGACTCAGATTTCTAGCCAATCTATTGGTCCTGGACATGCACACTTATGATGTGATACTTGGGATGGATTGGTTGTCTCACTACCATGCCCAAGTTGTTTGTTTTGATAGATCTATTATTTTTACCATACCTGGTCTGGATATGTATGTAGTAGCTATGCCACGTTCTAAAGGGGGCGGTAGCACCTATTTGTTCCATGTGGAGGAGGAAAATGAGGAGGGGATTACTGTGTCATTGGATAACATACCGATTGTACAGGATTTCCCGGATGTATTTCAGGAGATTCCAGGGTTGCCACCTAGTCGCGAGATCGATTTTGTGATAGACTTAGCTCCAGGCACTGCGCCTATTGCTAGGGCACCCTATAGGATGGCACCGGTAGAGATGAGAGAGCTAAAGGATTAGATTCAGCAATTACTCAGCCAGGGTTTTATTCGTAGGAGTACATCACCTTGGGGAGCACCGGTTCTGTTTGTAAAGAAGAAGGATGGTTCGCTTCGTCTGTGTATAGATTACAGGGAGTTGAACAAGGTTACGATTCGTAACAAGTATCCTTTGCCCAGGATTGATGACTTGTTTGATTAGTTAAGGGGAGCCATATATTTCTCCAAGATTGATCTACATTCTGGGTATCATCAGCTGAGGGTCAGGGAGCAGGATGTTCCTAAGACAGCATTTCTCACGCGATATGGTTCTTATGAGTTTCGAGTTATGCCGTTTGGGACGATTAATGCACCTGCAGTATTCATGGACTTAATGAATAGAGTCTTCCGGGCTTATTTGGATCAGTTTGTTATTGTCTTTATTGATAACATCTTGATCTATTCTCGGTCGGAGGACGATCATGATAGACATCTTCGCATAATCTTGCAGACGCTTCGTGAGCACCAGTTATATGCCAAGTTCGAGAAGTGTGAATTTTGGCAGCGGGAGGTGAAATTTCTGGGTCACGTGGTGTCAGAAAAGGGGATAGCAGTGGATCCGGCCAATGTTTCAGCGGTGGTTGAGTGGGGACAGCCTACATCACCTACTGAGATTCGGAGTTTTCTCGGTCTGGCAGGATATTACAGGAGATTCATCCAGGGGTTCTCCAAGATAGCAGGACCACTCGCTCATTTGACCAAGAAGGGTGTACAGTTCGTGTGGGATGAACACTGTCAGCGAGCTTTTGATGAGCTGAAAAGGAAGCTGACTTCTGCACCTGTTCTGGCTACTCTGCAGAGCGGGATAGAGTATCTTGTTTACACGGATACTTCGTTGCAGGGTCTTGGATGTGTATTGATGCAGGAGGAGCGACCGATTTCTTATGGATCTCGGAAACTTAAGCCTCATGAGCTTAATTATCCAACACATGATTTGGAGTTGGCAGCAGTGGTCTTTGCCTTACGTATTTGGAGGCATTATCTGTTGGGTGAGTCCTTCAGATTATTCAGTGATCACAAGAGTCTGCAGTACTTGTTCACTCAGCGGGAGCTAAATATGAGACAGCGCAGGTGGTTGGAGTTTGTAAAAGACTATCATTTTTCTATACAGTACCATCCAGGGAAAGCGAATGTAGTGGCGGATGCACTCAGTCGCCGACCTATTGGTAGTCTTTCTGCTCTATTCACTACTGAGTGGAATGCTTTAAAGAGTGTGGATGAGTTATCGGATGCTTTTATGGCTTGCATGGTGGTTACACCTTCCATCATTCGCAAGGTTTTACAAGCACAACTCACCGATCAGCAGTGTGTCGACAAGGTCGCAGAGATAGCTTCAGGAGAGGTTCCATTCTACTATGTTGGGGCTGATGGAGGTTTAAGGTACAAGGGACGGTTTGTGGTACCTTCTACTGATAATTTGAGGAAAAATGTGATGACTGAGACTCATCACTCTGAGTTCTCTGTTCATCCAGGAGGCGATAAGATGTATCAAGATATGAAGCGGCAGTTTTGGTGGGCAGGTATGAAGAGGGACATTGTTCTTTTTGTTTCTCAATGTAGTACTTGTCAGATGGTTAAGATTGATCATCAGAGGCCGCCAGGAGCTCTACAGCCACTACCAATTTCGGAGTGGAAATGGGAGAGCATATCTATGGATTTTGTGGAAGGGTTGCCAAATTCTTTCAAGGGGCATAATTCCATATGGGTCATTGTGGATAGGTTGACCAAGTCAGCTCATTTCTTGCCTATTTGCACTGACTACACTTCGGAGCAGTTGGCGAGGCTTTACATTTCAGAGATTGTGAAGCTACATGGCATTCCATTGTCTATTATATCGGACAGGGATTCGAGCTTTGTATCTGGATTTGGGAAGAGTTTTCAGCAGGCTTTAGGTACGGAGTTACACCTTAGTACTGCTTATCATCCTCAGACTGACGGACAAACTGAGAGGGTGAATCAGATTATGGAAGATATGCTTCGGTCGTGTGTTCTGGATTTCAAGGGCCACTGGGAGGAATATTTGCCACTTGTGGAGTTTGCTTATAACAATAGTTTCCAGAAGACTATTGGTATGGCACCATTTGAGGCATTGTACGGTCGACCGTGTCGGTCACCTGTTTGTTGGATGGAGGTTGGAGAGAATCGATTCTTAGGTCCTGAGTTCATCAAGGATACCTCTGAAAAGATTGCTCTTATTCGAGATCGCATGCGTACTGCCCAAAGTAGGCAGAAGAGCTATGCTGATCGTCGTACTCGGGCTTTGGAGTTTCAGGTTGGGGATCAGGTTCTACTCAAAGTGTCTCCTATGAAGGGTGTTATGCGCTTTGAGAAGAAAGGGAAGTTGTCACCGCGATTTGTTGGTCCATTCATGATTACGAATCGTATTGGAGCTGTTGCTTATCGGTTGGCACTTCCGGATACTTTGGATCGCGTCCACAACGTGTTTCATGTTTCCATGTTGCGGAAATTTCTTCGAGATGAGGATCGGTATCAGCATATCGATGTTGGGGAGATTGCGTTGCAGCCGGATGCAACTTATATAGAGCCACCGTGTCATATTGTCGACCGACGAGATCAGATTCTTCGTAATAAGGTTATTCCTTTGGTTCGTGTTCAGTGGAGTCATCACAATGAGTCTGAGTCCACTTGGGAACGAGAGGATGTCATTCGCTCACGGTTTCCTAAAATATTGGAAGAAGGTAAGAGTGAATTCCGAGGACGGAATTCCTTTTGTTAGGGGGGAAGAATGTAATACCCCTAATTTTAAAAAGGATATTCCTGGTATTTAATGGTATTTAATTTATTATTTAAGTGCATTTTATTTGATTATGTGTCATTATTTTTTTTATTAGGTGCTTAATTGTTTTCTTTTGTGGTGATTTAATTTATTTCTTTTGTGGTGATTTAATTTATTTAAATGATATTTATTTTTAGTTATTTGATTGGAATTACTTGTTAGTGTTTTAATTATTTAAGTGGCATTAATGGTTTAAGTGTAATTGGTTTAGTTATTTGATTGGAATTACTTGTTAGTGTTTTAATTATTTAATGGTTTAAGTGTACTTGGTTTAATTATTCTATGTGTGTCTTATTTTATGTGTGTCTTATTTGGTTTAATTGGGTTTACTAATTATTATTTTGTTCAATTAGATTATTTGTTAAGTATTTAATGGTGAATAGGGTAATTAGGTAAATACATTTAACTAGGGTTTTAATTACATTATAAATTAGGGTTTTATATTATGGCCGTCGTATGTTTCTACGTTAATTGGATGGGCCGGTTAGGATTGTGAGTTAGACTTAAATGAACCTAGGGTTTAGGAAAACTCTATAACTATAAGGTAGACGTCTGTGTAGGGTTTTTTGTAAACAAAGCACACGTTTTGTGGAAGTGGAGAAGGAAAAACGCAGTTTTTCCATTCTGCCCAGATTTCATCAAACATCCGATCCCGCTTCGTCGGTAGTCCGATCGAGCTGAATTTTAGAGGAGAGGTTCACGACTCAGTGACGCACAATCTGAACGGTTCAGATCAGATTTTAACCTCGGGAACAGTGATTCGTACTCGTGAACAGTAACCGGGTCGCACATGTTTTTTTTCATTCTGCCCAGATTTCATCAAACATTCGATCCTGCTTCGTCCGTGGTCCGATCGAGCTGAAATTTGGAGGATAGGTTCATGACTCAGTGTCACACAATCTGAACGGTGAAGATCAGATTTTGAGTTCGGGAATAGTGTTTTGTACCCGTGAACAGTAACCGGGTTTTGGAACTCGCCGGGATTTTTTTAAGAAGACGACGTTGAAACTTTGAACAAAAGTTTCTGAGGCAAGATTCTATCCTTACTCTTTCCCTTAGGCTTCATACTCTTTGCACTCTTAAATGATTTCAGGAGTAATGAAGATTAAACGAAACTAAAATGATATCTGTTTTGCTATGAAATTGGTAGTTACAGTAGTGTTGTATGCTTGTTCAACCTAGACTAAGCATGTTTGTGGATGCATTGTGGTTCTGTGGTTCACGTTTTTCCTTACCACTGCTAGTATAAATTATTGGAAGGATAGGTCTAGATGATAGCTATCTTAACTTCTGTAATAGCAACTGTTGGAACTTAAATACTAGGAGGATTTGAGTTTAACACTAGATCGGTTTTGTGGAACACTATAATTTGAGCATGTCTACATACATACTGTGAATATTGTTTTGATGCTTACATTATCACAGTTAGTATCAACTGTGGAGGTTAGGATTTTGTGATACATACCCTACATATCTGTATGTCATTTGTAAGGTGTTAAATGGAAGTTTTAATTAATTCTGTCTTTATATCAGACTAAAGGGAACAACTTAAATTGGGCATGTATATGTTGTTGTTGTGACCCTGTTTATCAATGCTTATTTTATCACTGCTAATATTGAATGTTGGATGTTGGAATTTAGTTGATATATACTTGATTTATTGGTATTATTGACTATTGGAGGATTAGAAAGTAGGCACCGGTATGGGACGGTGGCATACTAAGGATGGGTTTGGTTTTTAAAACAATACCATTACCCACCTACTTAGAATAAGGATGGGATTAACTAAAAGTTAAGTCTCGTGGATTTGTATTGTCATGGCAACTACTTGTTGAGCGGCAATACCAGGGATTTTGGATGGATTTTATATATGTACTGTTATGGTGCCTCGGTATGAGCTTGAGCCTCAGGACCGATGGCTAGGGAGCGTATATGCATCGGGATGTGTAGCTGGCTACGATGGTTGGAGGTGTACCCTGTTTAGGTATAGGTACATATGCCCACTTCGTGTGCGTTTTAGCATGTTACCTCTATTCAGGTTGAGACCGGCCTGTAGTCCAGTGAGAGTCCTTTAGTGTGACTATATATATATATTTACGGACTATTAGCTATTGTTGAATTGTTTAAGATGTACATGCGTATCGGGCCTCTGTTTGGATTGTAGTAGTATAGAACTTGCGCGTGGGCCTGACCCACTTCTATTTTTCAGGTACACGACAGTTCCAGGCTTAGACATGTTCGTGCTGAGCAGAGGTCTCTATTCACTCTTCCGATGATGTAGGGCTCTCTCTATAGTTTTATTTCTGGACGTTTATTACAGTTGTTCTATCTTCCGTTTGGATGTTTAATAGGGGTCCACTAGAGATGGATTCCCAAGTTGTAAACTGATGGAGTTTTGGAGTTTGGGTTTAATGGATTTTGATAATTATAATATTTTGCGGATTCTATTTTTAGTTCCTTCCAGCTTTAATTTCATTTCTTAATTTATTTTGTATTCCGTGTTCATTATAAAATATTAATTGTTTGATATTCCCTCGGGTTTGGGCCTGGGCCTGATCAACCCGTGTCTCGGATCCGAGGGGTATCTCAGCTCTCAACATAGTTAACTACTAACTAGCAGTCTACTGGGTTCTCAACATGGTCAACTACTAACTAATAGTCTACTGGCTCTCAACATAGTCAACTACTAATTTCGGTGGTGCGTAGTCTACTAGGTTCTTAACCTAGTCAACTACTTCTTCCTTGTGACTCCTCTGTTAATGGTCCTAAAGGTCTGAACTATGGCCCAAATCATCCCAGATAAATATATGAAGGTAATATGCATCTCAAACACGAATTAAAACAAGATTTCATACAACAAATATGAAGATCAAGCTAGAACATGTAAAACATAAAATCTATTTTAATTCAACTTAAGCATGCATGCATGGTCAAATTAATATCTGATTTAAACATGGAATTAACCTAGGCATGGATAAAACACGAATCTAAAGGAGAGAGTAAGAGAAGAACTTGCCTTTAAAGATTTCAAATTGAAACCTTAAACCACCTTCTTTATCTTATTCCGACGACTCCTTGGCTGCTGTCAAGACCCCTCTGCTGCTCCTGGTTCAACCCACAAGCCAACCTCTCTTCTTTCCTCCTTAGTTCATCCTTAATCCTTAGCCGAGTCCTTCCTTTCTCTCTTCACGTTTTCCTCTCAAAACTCTCTGTAAAACTCTCTCTATATATATAACATATCATGTATATAATATATCATAGCCCCCTCCTCAGACTTATAATGAATATATATAGGCTATGAAATTTAACCTTAATCCCAATTGTAATACAAGTCTGATAACAAGGAAAATTAAAAGCAAAATAGAATATATATATATATATATATATATATATATATATATATATATAATATTTAATCTGTACATGATATATATATATATATGTACAACTATCCGTGGGTAAATATCCGTACCCATTACACCTCCTATCCAAGTAGTCCATGCGACCCAATTGGTTGGTCCATTATTACTATCCTTATCCATCATTTTAAACTAAAAATAAAATAAAATAAACATTTAATTTACCAAATAAAATTACAATTAATTCACATCATTTACGGACACAATTTAATTAAATAAATAATACAAATAACAGATAGACAAATAACCAATAAACCAAGTAACACTTAAATCAATTAAACACATAAGCAATTAGACAATTAAAAATGCAATTAAAATAAATAAATACATACCAAGACTATCCTTTTAAAATTAGGGGTATTATAATAGGTGCCATGTGTATATCCTTCTTGTAGTAGGACTTGAATTGTATGCTTGAGTATATATATACTATGATAGCCATTCTGCAAAAAAAAGCCTCTAGAAAATTGCAACTTACATTGAACCTATCTCGAGAGCTTCATTCGAACCAGCATTTCTAAGGTCCTTGATAATGATCTGAACCTGAAATCTTCATAGAAATGTCACTAAATTGATCCTTGTTGTTGTGTTCATCATGGAGTCCAATTGCTGTCATGTTTTGCTGGTGTAAGGGCAGGTTTAAAGGTTCACTTTAGGCCTGAAGTTGCTTTGATGCTAAGTCAAGGTCAAGACAAGTATATTTGAGCTATTTACATTTGTTGAGCACTTATTCTTGAGCCATACTATGCTGCAAATGATTTTCACTTCTCAAACATATGATTTGAGCTATATTCTGGTTTAGCCTTATGATTTGTGACGGCCTTGGTTTTTCAAGCCAGTGCGTCCTCTAAAGACCCGAAGTTTGATCCAAAACGAATCCGAAATGCGAAAGCGAAAACAAAATCAAGGTCTCTAGGGATGTACATCTTCCCTAAGACACCTAAGTGACCTTCCATGAGGCCATAGAACTTAACGAGAACGCCTTTGACAAGCTACTACCGGTAGTAGAAAACTGAAGCTACTGCCAAGAGGCTGAAAATGCGTGTTCGGGTGGTTCAAAAATTGTCCGGATGGCTAATGCAACTCTTAAATACATAAATAAGAACCCCGGAACTTCCGGAGCGGTCGACACCACTTTCGAGCAAAAGTTGATGAATAGTGCCAAAGTTCAAAGTTTCAAAGTTTTTTTTAAAAAAAAACATAAACCAGAAAATCGGTTTTGAAATGGGATTTCTGAGACTGAGACGGCATTTTCTTGAAAAAGTCCATGAAGAACCCCCCCCCCCCCCCCAAATCACATTTTCTATGTGACCATGTCTAGGCCAGAATTTATTTTTCAAAGTAAAAGCCCAAAATGCCTTTAAACTAGATTTTGCAATAAAAATGCAAAATGAGTCCATATAAGGCTTATTTTGCCAAGGAAAGGGTTTTATACGAAAATGATCATGCAGGCAAACGTAATATACCTATTAGGACGCGATACAATGATCCGCAGCTTCAAAATACCACCGATGCAAAATATGACTTAACAAACTTCAAATGCGTGAAAAATGCCCTTCAAAGGCAAAAAAAATGCAACAACCAGACCTAGATGCAATAAAAACACCGTTTGGCCCTTGGCCACACGTCATACATATTAAATGAGTCCTAATGAGTGTGCTCGTGCACACTTTGCACCACCCGAATTGAAAATGAACCGCTAAAGCTTTTAATTTTCCTATTTTAGCCCTTAAATGCAGTATATGGATCCGAAATGCATAAATGAGAACAAAGTGGTGTTTGGCCCTTAGCCACACCTCATATATATTAAATGAATGCCAAAAAGTGAATTTACATACACAATGAACACTTTGGTGCAAAAATAACATGTTAAAACTCTTAATTTTCATATTATTGCCTTTAAAAGTAAATTTCAACATTTATTACATTCATGTGATTTCAAATGAAGTTTGGCCCTTGACCACATATCATATACATCAAATGAGTGTCAAAGAGTGTGCTTGGGCACACATAATAAGTTTCAAGACAGAAATGACATTTTGACCTAACTATGTATTACAACTTTAAATGGCAAAACGATGCATGTTAACACTTGCATGCTCGTTAAAATATATCAAAGTACTTCAAAATAAACAAGGTGACCTAGGGATATTGTGCATCCCAAACCAAGGTATCCGTACCTGAAAATATCCTAACAATTAGGGTGAGTAAACAAGTAAATAGTAGGAAGAAGTGCATGCGTATACCCTAAAGTTTCAAATGTTATGCAAGTTCAACATAGATCATCATAAGGGATCATTCTGCCTAACGTCTATGTTCTAAGGTGAACTAAGGGATCATCTCAAGCTGCTCAAACAATTGAAATGAAAGACAATATACAAGTACACATGTTCAAGTATACTAAACAATGTTGAAACACAATGCATGACATATAAACTTACACTTACAAGTATACTAAACCATTTTAAAACAAGTTATGCAATATCTAAGAATACATACACAAGTATATAATTAATATGGAAACTCAAGTAAATCAAGTATACAAGCACAAGTATACTAAGCTAAATAAAATACGCATAATACAAGCATACATGGTACAAGTATACTGAGTTATCTCTAAACTAAATCCTTAATATACAAATATACTTACTAAGTACATTAAACAATATTGAAACGGAACGCAATACATAGACAAGTTTACATCCACAAGTATATTAAACAATATTGATATTCATGGCATATAAGTATACAAGTTCAAGTGTACTAAACCATGACGGTTGAAAAATACAACGCATAAACACACTGGGTACAAGTATATTAAACATAAGTGAAACTTCAAGCACCAAATCACAAGGTACAAGTAATCCATGATTAACAGCTTGGAAATTGAATGCGAAATCAAGTAGTGGAAAGATTAGGACACGTGGTCACCGACAAAGCAAGTTATTCTGGGTAATTAAGACCCACAAGGTACTACCTAGTGCGCACTTATGACTTAGAGAGACTCTTGTCTCCGTACTAGAGCCAAATGATAAGCGCCGAATACTGTATATTCAAGCGCCCTAAATTGCATTAGTTAAGTCCGTTGTTTGTTTAATTAAGTAGATTATCTTCATTTGTGTGTATGTATATATTTTCAGGTCCATTTGCCAAAAAAGGAGCAAAATCAAGGCTTTGTGGAGTTTTGGCCATCAAAAGGCACAAGGCTGAATTTCTGGCAGCAGTGGATCCTGAACTTTGCTCGCCATTTTGACCTTGAAAACTTGGGAACTGGACTTCCCTCATAACATGAAAGATTTAGCGCTCTCAATCAGCTTTCCAAATCTTCAAACGGTTTGTCATTCGGGGCTCGGAGCAGAGAGTTATGGCCTTGTTACCAGAGGTGCGCAGAACTGCCTGGTAGCAATGCAATTCTGCATTGATCTTCATTTTCGACCAACCATCCTTGAGAATTGGATCTCCACAAAAACATGAAGTATTTAAAGCTCTGAATTAGATCTCCAAATCTTTAAACGGTTTGTCATTCGGAGTTCGGAGCGTAAAGTTATGGCCATTTTATCAAAGTAGGTCCGGGCGGAGCAAGGTAAGAATGGAGCATTCTGCTCCAATTTCGAGTGCTCGAGCCCTTATTTCGAGTGCTCGAAATTAGGGCAGAATTGCACTCGGGAATGGCCCATTTTCAGCCACTTGCATCTTGGGTTCCTCAATTCTAATTTCCCTCTTTAATGGTTGGTTGGAGATGTTGGTTGGTGGGGGTTTTTAGAGCCTTATCTATACAAGAGAAGGGAAGCAAGGCCACATATATCATTAAGCTTCATTTTGGGAAGAGAGAGGAGAGAGAAGAGAGCAAGGAGGAGGAGTTCTTGAAGCTTCAAGGAGGAAGCTCGAAAATGGAGGGGAAAGCCTTGCTTCTTCCTTCATCTAGGCTCACTCATGGGTAACTAAACCTCATCTAGGGAGGTGATGAAGCCTCCCCTTTTGCTTATGTTCTAGATTAGGATCTATTTTGGGGATTATGATGTATCATTTTTGGTCTTTTCATAATCTAGAGCATATTACTTCTTGTAATGAATTCTAATGTTTATAAATGATTGTTGTAAGTGATTTATCTTGTCTTAGATGGTTTCTTGTAGTAATCATAATGCTTGCTTCTTCATGGTGACAATGGAGATAGGATTATGGATAATTTTCAAGGCATGTTGATAGAGAAAATGGATAGTCCATTGCTTAGGAACTTCCTTTGATGGGTTATGCTAGTTTCCTACCTCATGTGCTTTATCATTTGATTACAAACTTGATAGTTCTTGCTTGAGTGAGTATGTTGAAGGCTACACTTTAGTTTAGGTAGCTCAAATGTATTAATTTTTGAGGGATTATTCTTGTTTAATGATTTAATGAACTTCTCTAAGGGTATATGGTAATCTAGTGTTGCTATATATTCCGTGACCATTTTATACATTGTACTTCCCCAATTTAGCCTTAATCTAGCATGTACTTAGGGTGTAGTGTGGATTCATCTCCCTAGTCTTTTCTACTTGTATCTCACTCCTTTAATTTCCTTGCAATTTATTGTTTTATGCACTTCAATTACTAGCTTAGTGACAAACCAATCAAACAAACCCTTATTACCCCTTATCATTCTAAGAACAATTCTAGACTCTTAGGTTGCCATAGACTAGCGTAGTCCCAGTGGTTCGACTTACCTGACCAATAGCCCTATTTTACAATGATTCGTGCTATTGTGAAGGTTGATGTTTAATTGACCAACCGATCACCAAACCCTAGCCATCATATAAATTATGTCCTTACAAGCTTTTCAAAATTAATAAGTTCAAAACTTTACAAATAAATAATGTAAGTAGCCATGTTCTATGCGTAAGTAAGGTTGAACCCACACAAACCATGTCCAAAAATTCAAGTCTAAATGGCATATGACATGTCAAGTCTCCAATATGCGATTTATATAAAAAACAAGAATATTTTACAAAAATTGAGCCAAATTACCATCTTAAGCCACAAGTACTAAATAAACTAGAATTTAGTAACCAACTTCCAAGGAAATCAATTGTGATATTCTAAATAAGCTATATACCTATGCAAGATATATTTAAACAAGTTTTGCAAGACAATGATATCCTATATCATGTTACCATTTTAAGAGGCCACAAATACTAATTCTACGCAAGTCTAGTAATATGCTCACAAGGTAACTAAATGTACTACATTTCAAGAGATTATCATCCTAACATGAAAAGTCTCTAAAGTCAAATAATTTAGTAAATGAAACAATTTACCTACGGCAAGATATACATGCGTCCAAGGCTTTGAATTATCAAACAAGCTATATAATGCCCTTAAGCTATAATTCCACAAGTCTCTATTTTCGTGTTATCTCTACACATTATATATGTAAGCTAAACATGCCTTTAAATCATGGATTTAGCCACACAATATGTCTATAGACTACAATTTGGCAAGCTAAACATATACACACACTAAACATGCTATTAAATCACTAAATCCTTAGTCATTTCAAAGATTTTCAATCTATACACAAGGCTATGGTTTATCAAGCATGTTAACAATATATATTAAGCTCCAAAAACACCTAAACACTTAGGAAATAAACATACAACAACCCCTACCTCAATTTGAGATGAAATCTCAAATCCCACCAAAATGAAACCTTTCCAAATGCGATGCCACTTCGGGGTTTTGTTGGGGACAATGAAGAGAACAAAAAACCCTCTTGAAAAAACACCAAAATCCAAACCCGAGCCAAATCCCGAACTCAAAAAATGGCCAAAACGAGATTCCAATCGATTGGAATCGAAGACCTCATCAAGGCCGACATTTATGCTTCCATCATCGATGGAAAAATCTAAGGGGAAGGGCTTCAAAAGAAAAGAAGAAGGGTGGCAGCCCATGGCTGTGGAGAGAGATTTTGTCTCTCTCCCCCTATTTTTAGAAAACCTAAAAAGTGCCATGAACGGGTCCCATCTGGCCCCGAAAAGTGTAATCTGTGCAGACGCGCTCAAACGGTAAAACACCGTGAACGAAAAAGAACTGAAATGAGAAGAAAATGAACAAAGGAAGAAACGGTGTCAAAAATCGAGTCCCGAGTAGAAAAATATGCTCCGAACAAGTTCGACGGCAACTAGGGTCAAAAATCCTAAAATTGGGAAAAACGATCGGAAGATTATCCTAAAAGTACACGACTTGATGAAAAGTGAAAATGAATCCCGTATGAGGATCCAAGCCCCAAGGAGACACTTTGCAATTAATTTTTATTAATTGTATAAAGGCCCCTACACAAAAGGATAATTGCTCAAGTGACCCAAATGAAAATATCTTGCAAAATATATTTTCTTAAAAACTCCCAAATCAAAATATCTTCAAAAGATATTTATGAAAAACACCCCAAGAAATAAAAATATTTCTGAAGAATCTCTTCATCCATGCCCCTACGGGAAAAGAAATAACCAGCGAGCTTTTCTCCAAAAGTAAAGCTACGTATTTCGAGGAAACCAAATGGAATGAAAGCACGTGAAGTTAAAAATCAACTCCGAACATGAAAAATGAGGTTACGCGAAAGAAAATATCAACGAAAAAAATTAATCTCTAAAAATGGAGAAAAATGAAATGAAGGAAAATGACTGGGTTATTATAACCTACCTTCCTTAAAGAGATTTCGTCCCCAAAATCAGAAACATCCTAAGAAGAACCGAACAAGGACCGTACATAATGCCACACAGAAAAACAGATCATAAAGTACTAAAAGACAACTCCAAAAGTCTTAAGATCAACGAAGAGACACGTAACCATGAACTGTGAGACACCTCTCCAAACGAATTGACATGCAACACAATGTCAACCACCCAAAGGAGACTATAGTAACAACATGCCAAAATAAGGAACATGACCAGAAGCAACATGGCAGTATGAATAGTGACTAGAACCCGCCCACAGCATACCCAAGGTGCGGTAGCATCGACAACGTCTAGTGCCCGCCCACACTTACATTACTATCTAGGTAATGCAGGGTAGCATCGACGACAACTAGCACTTGCCCACCACACATAACTTGTACGGTAGTTTGATAGTTCAAGGCACCCATTCATCACTTGCCCCCAGCAAACTTACCCGTGAAACCTATTGATACAAATGACATCAATGTCAAAAATAATCATTACAAAAAGCACCACGAAAATCAGGCATTTTGTGAGAGTTGAGATATGGTCCAAAGATGCCAGGCCGGACCATCCTGGTCAATCCCAAAACTCTGACAATAATGTCATAGGCACCACTATGCTTAAGGCTTTAAATCCTCAATACTGGAAAAACTGACAACCCCAAGTCTCAAAACATCGTTGTCAACCACACTAGTCACGAATCCAAAGCCTGACGATTCTATACACTCAAGCCAATAGATTGGACTTCACAAAATCAAACAACATCATCATCGCCCTAGTCACAACCACTCTCAACAAGACAATCCACCCAAAATCCTCCACGTCGTCCTAAAGCTGACCTACTACAAGGCTACGCCTAGGAATCAAGACACCGAATCAAGCTCACACACACAATCCTGAGTCATACAACCCCAAGCACAGTATAGGGATGATAAAAGAAATGAACTAACTAAAACAATTAGTCATAAAAGATATATATATAGGGTGAGCATGTCACAACTCATAAAATTAAATCATGTAAACCAGATCACACAATACAACTAAACACATAGTGTACAAGGGCAATCAAATATGTTACCTATCATATAGGGGTCAAGCAATAAAGACACGTACGCTACACATCACCTATGACGCTAGCATGCTAAAACAGATATAGTACATGGAAACACATCATATATATCATAACACAATTACCAAATAGTCACATCGCTTAACATGTTTCTAAGGCATGCTTAAAACAATAAGGCATATAAACATGTAAGAAGAACTATGCAAATAACAAACCACAAAATCATATGCAAGAAGGGATGAAATGTCTCTCAAAAGACAAACTCACTGAAAGTGGATCCCAAAAACCCAAATGAGTCCAATCTCTCACTGTGAGCAAAGAAATCATCTCCCAGAAGGAACACTAAGGTTCCCGAAACACAGAGTCAACAAGCCTTTTCCAAGACTAGCTCGTACCCAAGGTGGAATCCTAACACTACACAAAACAAAACAACGATGTAATAGATATCCCCAATACTAACCATTACGAGACACCAACAAGAGAACACAACTCAAAATGTCGAGGAGTTCAATGGGAACTCTATAGGATCTGATTGGAACCCTAACACGAAATCCCAAGTCTTCAAGGATGAGGGAGAGTAATTAATTGCACCAATGCAATTAATTACATGAAATCACTCACATCCTAACCGTAGCTTGTAAGAGCTGTTTAAAATAACACAAGAAGAGTTCCTAGGTCAACGCACCTATCAAATCCCTAACCATCACTTTAAGGAGAAGAGACACGAGGACGTAGCCGTTGAGGCTCACAAAGACAAACCTCCCAAATCCCCAAGGAAGAATTTGAGTCAATCTTGACTCATCATCCCATAATGCTAGAAACAAGACCCCTATGACGCCATCGCATTAAGGTGACCACAAAACCCTAAGAGATGATACTAATACCCCTGACACTCCCTAACCACGTTGTGAAGCCACAAAGGAAAAAGGAAATGAAACGGTGTCTCCCTGACCCACGTCTCATTCCACCAGACAAAGATTGCGATTTTACGCTCACATGAGCCTTACTTGCATCAACCATCAAACTAAGGTCTTGAAACACCCAAACCAGCAAAATAGATAAGAAGGTTCCCGTCGTGGGGACCTTATAGAATGGATTTCTCCTACCCATGGAAGAAACTACGTAAGACAAGAATGCATCTAAGGGATGCAATAGACCCCTAGAGACAAAGCCCTGGCATCAATCTCAACCAACCAAGCTGGGCCAACATGCAATGCCAAAACAAGACATAAAAATAAATAGTTACCAAGCAACATAGTAACGGACTACATACTTACACAAGTAGTAAAAATCACATAAGACATGTCAGTGTATGCAACATACAGTCATGCTAAGATGAATAAGCACACACAACACGCTAAAGTAGACAAGTATATACAACATGCTAAATAGACAAGCCTAAATAACATGTTAAAATAGACAATCATATATAATGTATTAAAGCCGATAAGCATATACAATATGTTAAGGCAGATAAGCACATATAACATGCTAGGATCAACAAGCAGATACAATGTACTTAGGCAGACGAGCACATACGACATGCTAAGGCAGATAAGGTAATTTTCTAAACATACATCCACATAAGTATGTAAAAATGCAATCACATGAAACATGTTATCAAGAAGCAATTTAAACACATAATGCATGGCAACACAAGCATGATATGCACCCAAAACCCGTCGTCCTAAGGTTTTCAAACCCAGACGCTCTGATACCACCTGTGACAGCCCTGATTTTTCAAGCCAGTGCATCCTATGAAGAACCGAAGTTTGACCCAAAACGGATCTGAAATGCAAAAGCAATAACAAAATCAAGGCCTCTGGGGATGTATATTGTCCCTAAGACACCTAAGTGACCTTCCATGAGGCCACAGAACTTAAAGAGAATGAACTCGAAAGAAAAAGGGTAAAAATAGACCAAGTATGGCCCCAAGGGAAAAATGGTCTTTTCACTTAGAAAACAAAGTCTCTAGGGATGCATGTCATCCCTAAGACACGTTTGTGACTTTCCATGAAGCCACAGAACACAAAGAGACAACATGCAGAAGTAACATTTTAAAAACGGACAAGTTTAGCCCTAGGGGCAAATTGGTAATTTTATAAAGAGATTTGGGTGCTACCAAGTACACCATTGGATAGACAATGAAAAATTAATGAAGTTAGACTTAAGAATCATTTGATTCAGAATCCGGACGAAGAAATAAGGCCAAACAAAAATCGATGTCAAGGCCACCAAGATGAGGCACCATAGGAGCCCATGACGCACGTCGCGCATGCGTGTCCTTGACAAGCTACTACCGGTAGTAAAAAGTTGAAGCTACTACTAAGAGGTTGAAATGGCGTGTTCGGGTGGTTCAAAAATTGTTTGGATGGCCAATGCAACTCTTAAATACATAAAATAAGACCCCTAGAACTTCCGGAGCGGTAGGCGCGACTTTCGAGCAAAAGTCAATGAATAGTGCCAAAGTTCAAAGTTTTCAAAAAAAGAACATAAACCAGAAAATCAATTTTGAAATGGGATTTTCGAGACCGAGACGGCGTTTTCTTGAAAAAGTCCGTGAAGAAACCCCCCACCCCAAATCACATTTTCTATGTGACCATATCAAGGTCAGAATTTATTTTCCAAAGTAAAAACCCCAAAATGCCCCTAAACCAGATTTTACAATAAAAATACAAAATGAGTACATAGAAGGATCATTTCGCTAAGGAAAGGGTTTTACACGAAAACGATGATGCACGCAAACGTAATACACCTATTAGGACGCGCTACAATGATCCACGACTTTAAAATACCACCTGGTGGTTATCGCGGGCACTAACGTTTAAAGATGCACTAAAAGTGTAAGTGTGCAATGTGGCCAAGTTTAAATTTATAAAAGCCACTACTACCTTTAACTAAAAATATAGCTAGGGTGAGTAGGGATCGTCCCAAGGGATTGTGGGCGTGCTTGCAATGGAAACAATGTATAGGGTTAGTAGGTCAAATGATCAAAAGATGGTTTATTTGGGTGATTAAACTACAATGCAATTGAAATTAAAGCAAATAAATGGTAACAATTTAGAATGTAGGGAAAAAGATATAGAGGAGGGGACTTGGGGTACTAGGGCTCACCACTAAGCTTGACTTTACTAGACACTAGCAATTGTATATCAATGGGGGAAATTAAATTGTAACTTATGTGTGTGTGTAACATTAATTGAAACTAGGCATGGATAGCAAATAAGTATAGATTGTCTAGCCAATTCAAATGGAAAACACAACCTATCAAATGAGACCAAAATCCATTCAATGAAACCACAATTTATGCACACACAACTATCTAGAAGCATACACCATTTGCATTCATAAGTATGGAACACCAAGAAACAAGAATAGATTGTTCACCTATTTGTGATACCCCTCGGATCCGAGACACGGGTTGATCAGGCCCAGGCCCAAACCCGAGGGAATATCAAACAATTAATATTTAAAACGAACACAGAATACAAGTTAAAATAATACGAAGTAAATAAAAATAGCTGAAAAGAATTCTAATTTAAAATCCTCAAAATAGTCTTGCTCAAATCTATTAATCCAAAACCTCCACTTATTTAACAACTCAGGAATCCATCTAGTAGACCCTAATAAAAATCATAACTGTAAAATAAAACAACTGTAATCAAAATCCAAAGCTAAGACGATAGTAGTCCTACGTAGTCGGTGGAATGGAAGTCTGTATCTACTCTACACAACCAAGCTCTAACCCTGGAACTGACGAGTACCTGAAAAATAAAAGAGTGGGTCAGGCCCACATGCAAGTCCTATTCTACTACGATCCAAACATTAACCCGATACGCAGATACATCTTAGATAGACTCAACAATATCTAGAGTTGTCCATATATGTATAAGTACACACTATAGGACGCTCACTAGCCTAACAGGTCTGTCTCAGCCTAAGTAGAGATACTATGCAAATCGCACATAATTTGGTCATGTGTACCTAGACCTACCAGGGAACAACACCTCTGTCTAATTATCCATCCTCGGCGATATACGTATCCTAACCATAGTCCTGAGACTCAAGCTCATACCATGGCACCATAATGATATGTATATAAAATCCGCATACTCCTAATACAAAATATCATCCAGCTGTTGTAGTGGTCTGATATAAGTATAAAAATTCATTCAGAAACCAGAAAGGTCATTCAATTCTTTATTGATATGACACAAATATGAGTAGGACAGAACCTTTATGGTAAATCCACACCTCAATCCTGAATAGGTAGGTCATAGTGTTTGAACTAATCCATACCTAGTATGCCACTGTCCCATACCGGTGCATACCATCCTCCATCTAGTATAGTTGACAAATCAATAATAAATACTCATTAACCTTACTCCAAAATAAGAATAAACATAGTCTATTATATGTATGACCAATTTATGCATCCAATTTAAGATTTAGAAATCCTGTTCCAGTCCTTTAAATTAACGAAGTAAGACTACGCATTTAACTCCTCCAAACAGTCCATAGATTTATGTAGTTATATAAATTACCACATCAAGTACTCTAATTTAAGCATAAATATTTGAAGTAATCAATTATGCTCAATACAGTGTTACAACATGATTAACAGTATTAAATCATGTAAATACAAATTGCTAAAAAAATTTTAGTAAGCAATTACTAACTGTTCAACCTTCCATATGCAAGCTTCCTGTTTAATCCTATGTTGTTTCATGTTTCAACATAATTATATTGTAATGACCTAGTTATTTTCCTTTCTTTCTTTTGTCAGAAATTCTTTTTTTCCGTCTTTTCCCTATTTCGTCCTTTAGTCGTTTTTCCATTTTTCCTTGCATAACCCTACTTTTTGTGCTCGGATTTGATTCCAGCTTGGCATACTTCCATGATATTTCATTTCCATGATATTTACATTTTTACTTTTGTGGAAAAGCATATTAAATGTTTACTTCCCTTATAAAGTGCATGAAAGCATGACTTTTTGGTAATTACTCTAAACTTGAGGGGTTTTAGTGTAATTAAGAAAAGTAATTATTTTTCGTCTTACGGACCATTTAGCAATTTAATTTGAAAGATATTTTTAAAAAGGATCTATTTGTAATTTTTGGAAAATGTGACAAGTGTCACATTCCTAAGGTGCCATTTGTTGGTCTTGTGGTGGAACCACTTGGAGGCTTAATCTCTTGACTCATGGAGGGTGGAGATTCACCCATTTGTTGACCTAGGATTAGACCACTTGTTGGAATAGATGGTTGACAAGTGTAGGTTCAATATTAAGCCTTAGAAGTTTACATAGGATGGTGACAAGTGTAGGACTCACCTTTGGTCTTCCATTAGTGTGTGTGTGAGAGGTAGTGCAAGAACACCTAGTGAGTGGAGAATCCCACCATTTTAACTTAGGATTTTCACTTTTAGTTCATGCATCTCTTTCCTCTCAAGAACTCTAACAAGCCTCAATTGAAGGAAAAGCTTGACCAATAGCTTTGACTTCAATTCTGGTGCCCTTCTATAAAACCCTTGTTTTATTTTCCATTTTTAAGCTTGGTTACCTTGGATTATAGAGATTCTATTCTCTATTGAGGTAGGAGGTGTTATAGTTTATCATTCAAGTCAATTGTTGTTTTTCATAATGATGTATAAGTTGTATGCAAAATTGTATTAAATTGAGAAACTAATGATTAATGGTAACTTGCATATAATTCATTTTAGACTTGATAAATGGTATGGCCATGACTTGATCTTTGTTGTATATTAATTTGGAATGATTTAAATAAGCTTTTAAATCTAGAGAATTAATTAATTTAAACTGATTTAAATTCTACTTAATTGCACCATGCTTAAATTCCATTTTTGACTTGATATATGGCATGTCCATGAGTTACTACTTGTCATATATTTAGTTGGAATTATTTGGACAACTCTTGAAATCCAGAGAAATTGCTTAATTAGTTAATTAATTTTTATCTTATTATTCTAATGATTTAGTCATTCAATTCATGGAACTTGTTGTGTTTTATCACATATCATGACTAGTTGCTCTACTTATTGATTTTGGAAACTTGGGATATTATCAAGAACATGATTTGGATAGGACTTGGTTCTAGTACGGGAGATATAGAGCTCCCTACATTATAGTGCGCACTAGGGAAAAGGTACCCATGGGTTAGTAGCCCTAAAGTGATCTCAAGAGTACGATGTTAATCCGGGCAATATCCAAGTATCCACTTTGGTTTGATTTTGCATTTAAATTCCAAGTTGTTAACTTTGTGAATTTACATCTCATTGTGCTATGTTGAAAGTTTTAATGTCACTTTAATAGCATGGATTAAATTGTATTAAATTGCAAACCTTGTATAACGATAAACCTATGTATTCCCTATGAGTAAACTTGTTTACTCGCCCCGAAGTTACAAGGTGTTTTTCAGGTAAAGAAGCAATATTGTGGGATGCCCAATAATCATAGACTTGCTAGACTTCTTGGAGTATTTTTGCTATGTTAGAATATGCACATGTTAGCATATCTTATTCCATTTTGCTTAGTATGACAAAATATGTATTTGTTGTCTTAACTATGTAATGTACACTTAAGTGTACCTTTTGATGCTCTATGGATGTGTTGTAATGTGGCCAAGAGCCAAACATGTTTCCTTTAGTATTTGTATTCAATTGGTGCATTAATTTGCCTTAAAAGCATACTTTAGCTAAATTGGAGGTTTAGCATATGAAAATCTTGTAAATGAAGTGTATGAGGCCATGAACCATCATTTTGTGTTCTTTCATCCATATCAAGGTTGTTGGCATGCTCACACACTTGGATCTCCTTGAAAAGAAGTCAGTTTTTAGCTTTTATTTTAAAACCTCAACACTTCAATCATGTAGCAGACCATTCAGCTGAGTTTCAGTAGCATTTCATGGTGTTTCGGTTGACCGATGGTTAATGGTTTTGTATTTGAACAGTAAAACTCGATTCCAGTTGCCAAATCTATTGTTCAAGAGTCATTTCGGTCGACCGAACCTTTATTTCGGTCTACCGAAGCAGCAAGCACCTTTTCTTCATGATTTCAGCTCTCATCATGTTCATTTTGGTCATCCGAAACTCCATTTCGGTCGACCGAAATAGCAAGAACCCGAGCATAGTTTCTGTTGAGTTTTAACACTAATCTTCCAACTTCAATGGGTCATAACTTCTTCATTTCTAATCCAAATGGGGTGATTATTGAGCCTAAACTCAAGTATTTTGAGTCATCTTTCCAATGGTACCAATCTCATTCTAAGATTCCAAACACAGTGAGAGATATGTATGTTTTAGTGAATTAGTGTCAGTTTTCACTTAAACCGGGAAATGGCGTTTTGTGGGAATTCTTATCCAAAGTTCTTAGAACCTCTTGGAATGTTAGGAAATGATTAGATTAGGTTGTATTCACCTTGTTTGACTTGTTTAGAGTCAATTTTCTCCCTTTAAGTGTGAATTGACCATTTTGCCCTTGTTTGACGGATTTAACCCGTTTTAACTCTAGTTTCCCCTTTTGCTCTCTTTAGTTTCCATGACCATATGGAATGTCACATTTATGTCTTAGAGATGATTTATATCTTAAAGGACTATGGTTTCATCTTTTGTTTCCGCATCTGGATCCGTTAACGGGTCAATCCTCGGTTCATCACTTACCCATCGGGTTGAAGAAAACCCGGGTCGTTACAAGTGGTATCAGAGCTCATAGGTTCAAAAATCGTGGGACGACGAGTTTTGGGTGCCTATCATGTTTTTGTTGGTGTACTTTGATTTATTCATATACCTTGATAACATGTTTTAGTATTATAACATGTTTGCGTGCTTAGTTTGATAACATGTCTTTGTGCTTATGTGCTTAAGTACCTAGAAGATTTCAGCATCTGTTTAGCGTATTGTATATGCTTACCTGCTTTAGCATGATTGTATGTCACATATATTGACATGCTTCTTGTTTCCTGCATCCATAGGTGAGTTGTATTCGGTCATGCTTGACCTCTTTCTTCTCGTGCGTTTAGCATCATGGTTGTCACACATGGAGAGTCTTCATGTCTGGGCATAGAGGAGCAGGTGGATGACACCGAGTTTATGAGGGGTCCGGGAAAGCCTAAGGTTCCAGTTCGTGGCACGGTTCCTAATCCACCACGAGCTCCGACTAATGAGGAGCAGATCGCACAGGGAGTGGCTCTAGGGATGTCAGAGTCCATTCAGCAGATGTTTCGCCAGTATATTATAGGGATGCAAATTCTGATACCGGCACCAGCATTGGCACCAGTTGGTAATGAGGCATTGGATTACTTTATGAAGTTACAAAGGGTTAAGATCGACCAGTTTGCAGGGAGTATGGATCCGCTTACTTCAGAGGCATGGCTAGATCTCATGGTACGCAAGCTTGATAGCATGACAGTGCCTACAGACCGATTGAGGATCTCATTGATATCCTCTATGTTCATGGGAGATGCCGATATTTTGTGGAGGTCTATGACCAATGTCCACAATATTGAGTTGATGACTTGGAATGAGTTCAGAGGTTTGTTCTTCGAACACTTCTTTCCTAGGGCTATGAGGCGGGAGGTGAGGATACAGTTCACAGGTCTTTATTAGGGCACTATGAGTGTCATTGAGTATGAGACATGATTTACTTCTCTCTCTCGTTATGCCGAGGATATGGTGGCGACAGATGAGGCCAGGGCAATGAAATTTCAGGATGGATTATATCTTGACATTAGGCCACGGGTCTCAATACTTGATTTGAGGACTTACAGAGAGGTAGTCCAGAGGGCAATGCTAGCTGAGGCAGAGGAACGGGATCAGTTACGGATCAGGGGTTCACACAAGCAGCCTCGCAGTGACACTCAGTCATCTTCTGGGAATTAGTGGAACAAAGGCTAAAGCCGGGGACAGTTCACGCACTCAGGGATAATCACAGCAGGCTCAGTTTGCACCCACAGTTCCTGTATCTTCGGGATCAGCCCGGGGAGTGATTTGTCACCATTGTCAGCAGCCGGGGCATATCAAGCCTCGCTGTCTACAGCTTCAGCCACAGACCAGTTAATCACAGGCTAGTAAGCTTACAGCTTTGACGAAGGGTTTCAGGAGACTTACAACTATTGCAAGCAGCCCGGTCACATGAGGAGGGATTGCCCTCATCTATGGAGCAGGGTATAGGGTGGCACTGGTTCACAAGCCACACCAGCACAGTCTATAGTTGTTCAGTCGGGTTTCAGGGTGCCTCAGGCACCACATCCAGTAGCACCACCAGTTGGTTCTTATCCGGGTAAAGGTTCTACGCCTACTGCTTCTGGACATCAGTCAGGCCACCAGGGCAGTTCTCAGCAGTCAGGGGCTCAGGGAAGAGCTTATGCATTGCCACAGGCTGATACCTCCGCAGGGACTTCTACAGTTCGAGGTATCTTTTCGGTCTTCAGTTCTTGGGCTAGAGTCCTTGTTGACACAGGTGCATCACATTCATTCATATCTGCATCATTTACACATTCTTTGGGTCTGGAGGTCACGTACCGGGATGGTTTCCTTTGTGTTGACACGCCAGTTGGGGGTCCAGTGTTTTTAGACCATGTTTGTCGGGGTTGTGCTATCGAGATAGCTAGGCGGACCTTAGAGTTCGATTTCATCGTTTTCGACATGACAGGCTTTGACGTCATTCTCGGGATGGACTGGTTGTCTTTTTTTCATGCCACAATTAATTGCTTCCGTGGGCAAGTGTCTGTTTGCACTCCCACGGGAGATCGTTTTCATTTCGTGGGAGATCGGAGCAATTCCCACTCGACGATGATTTTCAGTATTGGTGACTGAAGTCACCACATGTCCTACTTGGCTAGTTTGCTAGTCGATGAGGATAGTTGTTTGGGCTGTGTTCTTCCGGCAGTTGTTGAGGATTTTGTTGATATCTTTCCAGAGGAGCTGACAGAGTTACCTCCTCTTTAGGAAGTTATTTTTGCCATCGACGTCATTCCCGGTATAGTATCCATCTCTATGGCACCGTACCGTATGACACCGGCAGAGCTTGATGAGCTTAAACCTCAATTATTTGATTTGAAAGCTAAGGGCTTTATTCGTCCTAGTGCTTCACTCTGGGGAGCACCGGTTCTTTTTGCAAAGAAAAAAGATGGGTCCTTGAGACTTTGCATCAATTATCGCAAGCTGAATCACGTTATGATCAAGAACATGTATCATTTGCCTAGGATTGATGACTTGTCTGATCAATTGAAGGGAGCGACATGCTTTTCGAAGATTAATCTGAGATCGGGTTACTATCAGTTGAGGGTTAAGGATGAGGATGTATCCAAGACTGCTTTCTGCATACAGTATGGCCATTATAAGTTTCTGGTGATGCCATTTGGTTTGACCAATGCTCCAGCAGCTTTTATGGACTTGATGAACCGTGTATTCAGTGACCATCTTGATCAGTTCGTTGTGGTCTTCGTTGACGACATTCTTGTATACTCAGCTTCGGTAGAGGAACATTAGTATCATTTGAGAACAGTATTGTAGATCTTTAGGGATAATTAGTTGTATGCCAGGTTTGAGAATTGCGAATTTTGGCTATCGGAGGTGAAATTCCTTGGACACGTCGTGTCAGGGGGCGGTGTTGCAGTAGATCCGTCAAAGATTGAATCGATGATGGATTGGCAACGTTTGAAGACAGTGTTTGAGATTCGGAGTTTTCTTAGCCTAGCTGGCTACTACCGGAGACTTGTTCTGGATTTTTCTCATTTAGCGGCACCTATGACTCGACTTACCCGCAAGGGGGTTAAGTTTGTATGGAACGAGGCTTGTGAGTTTGTCGTTTAGGAGTTTAAGGTCAGGTTGACATCGTCTCCAGTTTTGATCATTCCTGAACGTGGTTTGGGTTATGTGATCTTTTGTGATGCTTCGTGAGAAGGCTTGGGTTGTGTCTTGATGCAGACAGAGCGGGTAGTTGCTTATGGGTCTCGATAGTTGAAGACTCACGAGTTGAACTATCCGACACATGATTTGGAGTTGGCAGCAGTTATCTTTGCCCTGAAGGGGTGGAGACACTATTTGTACGGGGCAAAATTTGAGGTTTTTTTCGATCACAAGAGTTTCAAGTATCTCTTCTCTCAGAAGGATTTGAACTTGAGACAGCACAGATGGGTTGAGTTCGTGGAAGACTATGATTTTGAGTTACAGTACCATCCGGGTAAGGCTAATGTGGTGGCCGATGCATTGAGTAAGAAGTCACGGGGGACTCTTGCTAGCATTTCCATTCACAGATGGAAGATGTTAGAAGAACTTGCAGATCTTGGTCTACAGTCTTACAAGGACGCTTCATTGGCTATTTTGTTTACCCTTGTGGCTTAACTGGCTCTTGTTAGTAGAGTTATTGAGGCACAGTTAGAGGATGGGGAGATGAAGGCCATCCATGTTCGGATTTCAGGAGGCGAGAATGTAGAGAGTTGGACCTTACATTCAGACGGTGGTCTCAGGTACAAGGGGATGATGTTTGTTCCTTTATCTTGTCATGAAGACGTTCTTCGGGATTTTCACCACTCTCGACTCGCAGTTTATCCTGGTGGTACGAAGATGTATCATAATCTGCGGCGACAGTTTTGGTGGCAGGGCATGAAACGGGATGTCTCACAGTTTGTGACTCGATGCCTTACTTGTAAGCAAGTGAAGGCAGAGCATCAGTGACCGGCAGGATTGTTACAACCATTACTAGTAGCTGAGTGGAAATGGGAGCATATCTCTATGGATTTCATCACAGGACTTCCAAGGTCTCAGGCAAGGAATGATGCCGTTTGGGTTATAGTTGACAGGTTGACTAAGATGGCTCACTTTTTGCCCATGGCAGTGATAGACAATGCAGAGAAATTGAGTGGACTGTATGTGAGACAGATTGTCAAGCTTCACGGGATTCCTGTACCCATTATTTTGGATTGGGATCCGCGGTTCACATCTCATTTTTGGCAGAGTTTTCAGGAGGCTCTTGATACGGGGCTTCATTTTAGCACGGCATTCCATCCTCAGATTGATGGTCAGTTAGAGCGTACCATTCAGGTATTGGAGGATATGTTATGGGCTTGTATCTTCGATTTCGGTGGTAGTTGGGAGGACTATTTTCCTTTGGTTGAGTTTGCCTACAATAATAGTTACCAGGCCAGTATTGGCATGGCACCTTTTGAGGCGTTGTATGGCAGGCCTTGCAGATCTCTAGTTTATTAGGACGAGGTCGGTGATACCATTGCCTTGGGTCCCGACATCGTCATTGAGACTACAGAGAAAATCAAGTTGATTCGGCAGCGGTTGGTTACCGCACAGAGCAGACAGCAGAGTTATGCTGACAAGAGGAGACGATCCTTGTCTTTTGAGGTAGGAGACGATGTCTTTCTTAAGATTTCTCCGCGTAAGGGACTTTTGAGATTTCGACAGACTGGCAAGTTATCTCCTAGATTCATTGGACCATTTGAGATTTTGGAGTGCGTCGGTGAGGTTGCTTATCATTTGGCATTGCTGTCAGACCTGGATAAGGTTCACGACGTTTTTCATGTCTCTATGTTGAGGAAGTACGAGCCGGACCCATCGCATGTTTTGCGGTGGACTGATGTGGTTGTTAATGGGGACATGACCTACGAAGAAGGTCCGGTCCAAATTCTTGATTCACGGGAACAGGTCTTACGGACCAAGACCATTCCATTGGTTAAGGTCTTGTGCAGACACCACGGCGTCGAATAGGCTACTTGGGAGCTTGAACAGGAGGTTCACTCTCGGTATCACCACTTGTTCTCTCTTTTAGGTACGATTTGATTTCGGGGACGAAATCCTTTTTAAGGAGGGTAGATTGTAATGACCCGGTCATTTTCCTTCGTTTCTTTTTTCGGAAATTCTTTTTTTTTTTTTTTTTTTTTTTTGTCTTTTCCCTATTTCGTCCTTTAGTCATTTTTTCATTTTTCCTTGCATAATCTCACTTTTTGTGCTCGGATTTGATTCCGACTTGGCATACATCCATGATATTTCATTTCCATGATATCTACATTTTTACTTTTATGGAAAAGCATATTAAATGTTTACTTCCCTTGTAAAGTGCATGAAAGCATGACTTTTTGGTAATTACTCTAAACTTGAGGGGTTTTAGTGTAATTAAGAAAAGTAATTATTTTTCGTCTTAGGGACCATTTATCAATTTAATTTTAAAGATATTTTCAAAAAGGATTTATTTGCAATTTTCGAAAAATGTGACAAGTGTCACATTCCTAAGGTGCCACTTGTTGGTCTTGTGGTGGAACCACTTGGAGGCTTAATCTCTTGACTCATGGAGGGTGGAGATTCACCCATTTGTTGACCTAGGATTGGACCACTTGTTGGCATAGATGGTTGACAAGTGTAGGTTCAATATTAAGCCTTAGAAGTTTACATAGGATGGTAACAATTGTAGGACTCACCTTTGGTCTTGCATTAGTGTGTGTGTGAGAGGTAGTGCAAGAGCACCTAGTGAGTGGAGAATCCCATCATTTTAACTTAGGATTTTCACATTTAGTTCATGCATCTCTTTCCTCTCAAGAACTCTAACTTATCCTCCATTGAAGGAAAAGCTTGACCAATAGCTTTGACTTCAATTTTGGTGCCCTTCTACTCACTTAAAACCATTAAACTTGGAATACTTAAGTTTCCTCTCACTCTTCTCTGTAAAACCCTTATTTCATTTTCCATTTTTAAGCTTGGTTGCCTTGGATTATAGAGATTCTATTCTCTATTGAGGTAGGGGGTGTTATAGTTTATCATTCAAGTCAATTGTTGTTTTTCATAATGATGTATAAGTTGTATGCAAAATTGTATTAAATTGAGAAACTAATGATTAATGGTAACTTGCATATAATTCATTTTAGACTTGATAAATGGTATGGCCATGACTTGATCTTTGTTGTATATTAATTTGACATGATTTAAATAAGCTTTTAAATCTAGAGAATTAATTAATTTAAATTGATTTAAATTCTACTTAATTGCACCATGCTTAAATTCCATTTTTGACTTGAGATATGGCATGTCCATGAGTTACTACTTGTCATATATTTAATTGGAATTATTTGTACAACTCTTGAAATCTAGAGAAATTACTTAATTCGTTAATTAATTTCTACCTTATTGTTCTAATGATTTAGTCATTCAATTCATGGAACTTGTTGTGTTTTATCACATATCATGACTAGTTGCTCTACTTGTTGATTTTGGAAACTTGGGATATTATCAAGAACATGACTTGGCTAGGACTTGGTTCTAGTACGGGAGATAGAGAGCTCCCTACATTATAGTGCGCACCAAGGAAAAGGTACCCATGGGTTAGTAGCCCTAAAGTGATCTCAAGAGTACGGTGTTAATCCGGGCAATATCCAAGTATCCACTTTGGTTTGATTTCGCATTTAAATTCCAAGTTGTTGGCTTTGTGAATTTACATCTCATTGTGCTATGTTGAAAGTTTTAATGTCACTTTAATAGCATGGATTAAATTGAATTGAATTGCAAACCTTGTATAAAGATAAACCTATGCATTCCCTACGAGTAAACTTGTTTACTCACCCCGAAGTTACCGGGTGTTTTTCAGGTAAAGAAGCAATATTGTGGGATGCACAACAATCATAGACTTGCTAGACTTCTTGGAGTATTTTTGCTATGTTAGAATATACACATATTAGCATATCTTGTTCCATTTTGCTTAGTATGACAAAATATATATTTGTTGTCTTCACTATGTAATGTACACTTAAGTATACCTTTTGATGCTTTATGGATGTGTTGTAATGTGGCCAAGAGCCAAACATGTTTCCTTCAGTATTTGTATTCAGTTGGTGCATTAATTTGCCTTAAAAGCATACTTTAGCTAAATTGCGGGTTTAGTACATGAAAATCTTGTAAATGAAGTGTATGAGGCCATGAGCCATCATTTTGTGTTCTTTCATCCATATCAAGGTTGTTGGCATGCTCACACACTTGGATCTCCTTGAAAAGAAGTTAGTTTTTAGCTTTCATTTTAAAACCTCAACACTTCAATCATGTAGTAGACCATTCAGCAGAGTTCCAGTAGCATTTCGTGGTGTTTGGGTCGACCGATGGTTAATGGTTTTGTATTTGAATAGTAAAACTCGATTCCAGTAGCCAAATCTACTGTTCAAGAGTCATTTCGGTCGAACGAACCTTTATTTCGGTCTATCGAAGCAGCAAGCACTTTTTCTTCATGATTTGAGCTCTCAGTATGTTCATTTTGGTCGTCCAAAACTCCATTTCGGTCGATTAAAATAGCAAGAACCCGAGCACAGCTTCTGTTGAGTTTCAGCATTGATCTTCCAACTTCAAAGGGTCATAACTTCTTTATTTTTAATCCAAATGGGGTGATTCTTGAGCCTAAACTCAAGCATTTTGAGTCAGCTTTCCAATGTTACCAATTCTATTCTCGGATTCCAAACACAGTGAGAGATATGTATGTTTTAGGGAATTAGTGTCAGTTTTCATTTAAACCGGGAAAGGGCATTTTGTGGGAATTCTTATCCAAAGTTCTTAGAACCTCTTGGAATATTAGGAAATGATTAGATTAGGTTGTATTAACTTTGTTTGACTTGTTTAGAGTCAATTTTCTCCCTTTAAGTGTGAATTGACCATTTTGCCCTTGTTTGACAGATTTAACCCGTTTTAACTCTAGTTTTTCCTTTTGCTCTCTTTAGCTTCCGTGACCATATGGAATGTCACATTTGCGTCTTAGAGATGATTTATATCTCAAAGGACTATGATTTCATCTTTTGTTTCCACATCTGGATCCGTTAACGGGTCAATCCTCGATTCATCACTTACCCACCGAGTTAAAGAAAACCTGAGTCGTTACATATATTAACATGCTTCCCAGTATTTCTACATGATTATAACAATTATATAGACCATGAACTACAATCTAAACAATTTAAAATTAATCCAAACTGCCCAACAGAACCCCAAACCATCGAAAAATCACAAAACCGGAGGAAGAGCTGCCTCTAAAACAAAGGAGCCGGCTCCACCCTAGTGGGAGTCGGCTCTACCCCTTGTAGAGCCAGATCCACCCTTGTGGGAGCCAGCTCTCTCATCCCTAGAGCCAGCTGCCCCTTTTGGTGAGCCGTCTCTTCTCCGTTGAGAGCCGTAACGCCTTTCCGGTTGTCTTCTTCGCCTCCGGTGACATGCAAGACCCTCTGTACAGTTTTTATTTAACTACCTAGGGTTCCATTGACGTCCAGAATTAATGATAAACATGCCTCCAATCCCAACTACACAAAGGTTATGTAAGATTAAAACCAACGCAAACAGATTTTCAAGCACGAATAACTTTCAATCACAAAACAGTTTTGAATACAATGATTTAAACTTAATTTAGGCATGCTTGTATAAATAAAATGAATTCAATTTTAAGTCCTAGAGACCACCTAAGCATGCACAGAACACAGGCTCAAGGAAAATAGTAGAACAGAGACTTGCCTTTGAGACTTTGGATTAAAATCTCTAACTATCGTCTCTATCAACTCTGGCAACGTCGGTTGTGTTAAATAACCTTTGTTGCTCCTAGTTCAGTCCAGTAGCACACACCAAACTTCCTTCCTTGATTCTGTCTTAGCTTAAGCCCAAAACCCTAACCTTCCTCTCTTTATCTCCCTTTGTAATTCTCTGTATCTCACGGTCTCTCTATTTTACAGAATTTGGCTTATATTTCTAAAACCCTAAACCCCAGTATTGGTTATATTTATAGGTGTATAACAATAACTCTAGTCCATGAATAATTAGAGACTAAACCCTAATTCCAATCCTAGTCGGCCCATGAAACAATCTAAATTGCAACATGCGGCGACTTTCTATACAAACCTTAAGTCGGCTACATTAAATAGTAAAACCCTAACCGAAGATACGTAAAACAATCTAGCAACTAAATAAATTAAATAATTAGTAATTAAATAATTACCACAGTTAGTTACAAATAAAAATAATACAATTAACAGACAATAATTAATCAACGTAAATACGTCAAATAATACACATAAAATAATTAAATCAATTTTAATTCAAAAATCAATTAATAAATGCAAATAAATAATTAAACAACAAAAATTAGCAATTAAACAAACAAAAAGACAACGAAATAACAATTAAAAATGCCGAGACTATCCTTTACATTCTTCCCCCCTAACAAAAGGAATTCCGTCCTCGGAATTCGCTCTTACCTTCTTCCAATATTTCAGGAAACTGCGAGCGAATGACATCCTCCCGTTCCCAAGTAGACTCAGCCCCATTGTGATGACTCCATTGAACACACACCAAAGGATAACCTTATTACGAAGGATTTGATCCCGACGGTCGACAATACGACACAGTGGCTTTAAATCAATTGCATCCGGCTGTAACTCAATCTCCCCAACATCGATATGCTGATATTGATCCTCATTTCGCAGAAATTTTCGCAACATAGAAACATAGAACACATTGTGGATGCGATCCAAATTATTCGGAAGTGCCAACTGATAAGTGACAGCTCCAACTTGATCCGTAACTATAAATGGACCGACAAATCATGGAGACAACTTCCCTTTCTTCCCAAAGCACATTACACCCTTCATAGGAGACACTTTGAGGATAACCTGATCCCCAACCTGAAACTCCAAAGCACGAGTGCGACGATCCGCATAACTCTTCTACCTACTCTGGGCAGTGCGCATGCGATCCCTAATAAGATCAATCTTCTCAGAAGTATCCTTGATGAACACAGGACCTAAGAATCTACTCTCGCCAACCTCCATCCAACAAACAGGCGATTGACACAGTCGGCCATATAATGCCTCAAATGGTGCCATCCCAATAGTCTTCTAGAAACTATTGTTATAAGCAAACTCCACAAGCGGTAAATAATCCTCCCAGTGGCCCTTGAAATCAAGCACACACGACCGAAGCATATCCTCCATAATCTGATTAACCTTCTCAGTTTGTCCGTTAGCCTGAGGATGATAAGCAGTGCTAAGATGCAGTTCTGTACCCAAAGCCTGCTGAAAACTCTTCCAAAACCCTGACACAAAGCTCGAATCCCTGTCCAATATAATAGACAACGGAATAACGTGTAACTTTACAATCTCGGTAATGTAAAGTCTCGCCAACTGCTCTGAGTTAAAGTTAGTGTGAATAGGCAAGAAGTGAGCTGATTTCGTCAATCTGTCCACGATGACCCAAATAGAATTGTGATCCTTGAAGGAATTTGGCAACCCTTCCACAAAATCCATAGAAATGCTCTCCTATTTCCACTCCGGTATCGGCAGTGGCTGTAGAGCTCCTGGCGGCCGCTGATGATCAATCTTAACCATCTGACAGGTACTACACAGTGACATAAATATAGCAATGTCCTTTTTCATACCTGCCCACCAAAACTGCCACTTCATATCCTGAAACATCTTGTCTCCTCCCGGATGAACAGAAGACTCAGAATGATGAGTTTCTGTCATCACATCCTTCCTCAACTCGTCAGCAGAAGGTACCACTAACCGTCCCTTGTACCTTAAACCTCTATCAGCCCCAACGTAGTAAAATAGAACCTCTCCGGCAGCTATCTCTGCAACTTTGTCCATGCATTGCTGATCCGTGAGTTATGCCTTTAATACCTTATGAATGATAGAAGGTGTAACTACCATGCAAGCCATGAAAGCATCTGACAACTCATCCACTGTCTTCAAAGCATTCCACTCAGAAGTGAATAGAGAAGAAAGACTACCAACAGGTCAGCGACTGAGTGCATCCGCCACCACATTCGCTTTCCCTAGATGGTACTGTATAGAAAAGTGATAGTCTTTTACAAACTCCAACCACCTGCGCTGTCTAATATTCAGCTCCCGCTGAGTGAACAAATACTGCAAACTCTTGTGATCGCTGAATAATCCGAAGGACTCACCGAACAGATAATGCCTCCAAATACGTAAGGCAAAGACCACAGCTGCCAACTCCAAGTCATATGTTGGATAATTAAGCTCATGAAACTTAAGCTTCCGAGATCCATACGAAATCGGTCGCTCTTCCTGCATCAAAACACATCCAAGACCCTGCAACGAAGCATCTGTGTACACAAGATACTCTATCCCAATCTGTGGGGTAGATAAAACCGGTACAGAAGTTAACTTAGTCTTAGCTCATCAAAAGCTTTCTGACAATGTTCATCCCACATGAACTGTACACCCTTCTTAGTCAGATGAGTGAGTGGCTCTGCTATCTTGTAGAACCCCTAGATAAACCTCCTGTAATATCCTGCCAATCCGAGGAAACTCCGAATCTCGGTACGTGAAGTAGGCTATCCCTACTCAACCACTGCTGAAACCTTGGTTGGATCCACTGCTATTCCCCTTTTTGACACCACGTGACCCAGAAATTTCAACTCTCGCTGCCAAAATTCATATTTCTCAAACTTGGCATATAACTGGTGCTCACGAAGCGTCTGCAACACAATCCGTAGATGTCTAACATGATCATCCTCAGACTTAGAATAGATCAAGATATCATCAATGAAAACAATGACAAACTGATCCAGATAGTCCCTGAAGACTCTGTTCATTAAATCCATGAATACCGCTGGTGCATTAGTTAACCCAAACGACATCACTTGAAACTCATAAAATCTATATCTAGTGAGAAACGCTGTCCTCGAAACATCCTGCTCCCGAACCCAAAGTTAATGATATCCAGACCACAGATCAATCTTAGAGAAGTACGTAACTCCCTTCAACTGATATGTAATACCCCTAATTTGAAAAGGATAGTCTCGGCATTTTTAATTGTTATTTTGTTGTCTTTTTGTTTGTTTAATTATTTATTTGCATTTATTAATTGATTTTTGAATTAAAATTGATTTAATTATTTTATGTGTATTATTTGACTTATTTACGTTGATTAATTATTGTGTGTTAATTGTATTATTTTTATTTGTAATTAACTGTGGTAATTATTTAACTACTAATTATTTAATTTATTTAGTTGCTAGATTGTTTTACGTATCTTCAGTTAGGGTTTTACGATTTAATGTAGTCGACTTAAGGTTTGTATAGTAAGTCGCCGTATGTTGCAATTTAGATTGTTTCATGGGCCGACGAGGATTAGAATTAGGGCTTAGTCTCTAATTATTCATGGACTAGGGTTATTGTTATACACCTATAAATATAAGCAATATGGGGGTTTAGGGTTTTAGAAATATAAGCCAAATTCTATAAAACAGAGAGACCGTGAGATACAGAGAATTACAGAGGGAGATAAAAAGAGGAAGGTTAGGGTTTTGGGCTTAAGCTAAGACCGAATCAAGGAGGGAAGTTTGGTGTGTGCTACTGGACTGAACTAGGAGCAGCAAAGGTCATTTAACACAATCGACGTTGCCGGAGTTGATAAAGACGACAGTTAGAGATTTTAATCCAAAGTCTTAAAGGCAAGTCTCTGTTCTACTCTTTCCCTTAAGCATGTGTTTTGTGCATGCTTAGGTGGTCTCCAGGACTTAAAATTGAATTTATTTTATTTATACAAGCATGTCTAAATTAAGTTTAAATCATTGTATTCAAAACTATTTTGTGATTGAAAGTTATTCGTGCTTGAAAATTTGTTTGCGTTGGTTTTAATCTTGCATAACCTTTGTGTATTTGGGATTGGAGGCATGTTTATCATTAATTATGGACATCAATGGAACCCTAGGTAGTTAAATAAAAACGTTAATAAGCCTAATTTTTAAACGTTAAATAAACGTTAAGTAAAGACAACCGGAAAGACGTTACGACTCTCAACGGAGAAAAGACGGCTCACCAAAGGGGGGAGCCGGCTCTAGGGATGAGAGAGCCGGCTCCCACATGGGTGAAGCCGGCTCTACAAGGGGTAGAGCCGTCTCCCATGTAATAGGCCTAATTTTTAAAAGGATATGATTGGAATTTAATTAATTAATTATATGCATTTTAAATTGATAAATTGATTATTTGTTTTTGTGTGCATTCAAATACGACTATTTGGCTAAGTGTGTAATTGTTTTACTTGTTTAAATTGGAATTATGTATTTGTTTTATGTTATTTATTTATTTTAGCTTAATTACGTGCAATTGGGATTTAATTTATTTATTTGATTACTTGGTATTTTAATTACATGTTTTAAATGGCTTGTGTGACTTATCTGATGTAAGTTATATGGTTGTAGTTATATTTAAGTTTAGGGTTTAATGTTAGGTAATTTGGTTTAGCTGACTTATGGTGTTAGGTTGGAATTAGGATTAGGGTTTTATAGAGTATATATATATAGAACGATATATGTTGCAAGGGTTTTAGAGAAACCCTATTCACGTATTATCTGGAGAGGGGAAAACAGAGGTTCTGGAATGGTTTTGAGAGTAAACAGAGAGGGTCTTGAGAGATTAATTAAGGGAACTTCTCGTGGATAGAGCCAAGGAGTAACAGAGGTAGAAAGCAGTTACCAGAGAAGGAAGGGAAGGTCTTGGGGTTGCCGGAAGTTGGAGACGGATGTTGAAAGGTTTCAAGTTGAAACCTAAAGGCAAGTTTCAGTCTATCTTTGTCCTGTAAACTTATGTTCTATGCATTCTAAATAGTCTCCAGGAACCTAATTAACTTTTAAAATAGACTTGTATGCATATTAGATTAGGTTGTAATCTGTGTTATGCTTTTAAAATTGAAACTGTGTTTTCTTGCATAAACTACTTTGATTCGGTTTTAATTTTTGACGAGCAATGCTAGATGGAAATTTGAGGAGTTTCTAGGACTGTTGGGACTTATATTGAACCTTAAGAACTTTAAGAAAATTTGGAATAGAGGATTGAACTTCGCCGGAAGCGAAGAAGACAAACAGAGGAAGCATAAACTGTTGTAATCATGGTTTAAGCTTTTGTCAAGTAATTTATACTGGAATTAGAGAAGTTTCTAGGATTTTTAGGACTTAATTTGAACCTTGAAAATCTTTAACAAAAGTGGGACAAAGGACTAAAACTTTGCCTGAAGCGAAGAAGATAAACAGAGGAAACGAAGAAGGAAAAGCGGAGACTGGGTGAGTGGAGGGGGCTCCACCCTTCAATAGAGGTGGCTCCATTGAAGTGGAGCTGGCTCCAAAATGGGTTGAAGTGGCTCCAATTTGGGTAGAGCTGGCTCAACCTAAAATAGGAGGCGGCTCCTTTGAACAGAACCTCTTTGGGGGTATTTTTGGTAGTTTTTTGACTTCAAGGGTTTGAACGGAGTTTCCGGAAAGTTATGGGAAGTTGTAAATACTTAAAATTAACCTCTTAGACCCTTAAAATAGTTAGTATAAGTTGTTGGGTTGACTGGAGAAGACGGTATGAACTATAAAATATTAAATGTGAATGCCGTTAGGAAGGAAGGAGGACTGTATTGCTAATTGTTTAGCAAATTAGATGAACTAATAAAAAAGGGATTTGTAGGATTTCATATAAGTGATATCTATGACATTTTTTAGTTCCAGGAAAGTTGGTTATACTATGGTTATGAGCGTTATGTAATTTCAACAAGTAAGTTGCATGCCGTCGGGAGTTGTAGAGGTTTTGGTACTAGTTTTGTATTAGCAAACTAAATGGACTAGCATGAAACCACGACGGGGAATTTATATGGTGTACTCTATCCAAACTTCGGAGTGTCATTATGTCAGGAGCATGATTTATACATTGAGGATTAAAGGGGAGTCATTTGATTAACTACTAATTTGCATGCCGTCAAGGATTTTGGAGGATTTCATTGCTAGTCTTTATTTTAGTGATTTCAATGAACTAGTATGAGAGGATGGTTTGGGATTTCTAGCATAATGTACTCTATTTATAATTCTGATAATCATTATACCATGCTATGGATGTTAATTGATGAACTGTTTGATTTCTGTTTTATCAATTGTATGGATGTGGATAATATAAATTGTTTGTCATTACTTTAACAATTTATTTGGAGGATTTATGATTATAATCATATACTGGATGCATGATAGGATCTTAATAATATCTATTTTCTATTATGCTGGTTTCTGGATATATTTGATATTCAAATGAATGTGCATCACTTGTGGATCATTTACATTATATGTACCGGTATGGGACGGTGACATATCAGGGATGGATTAGATCAAAAAGCTAAGTCCTACCCATTCATACATACGGAATGGATTAACTAAAATAGTTAAATCCTACATGGATGCATGTCCTGTTAACTAAAACAGTTGAATGACATAACGAATGTTTGTTTTATCTTTCTGCATTAGGAAGGAATTTATATATATACCTATGGTACTGTGATATGAGCTTGAGTCTCCTGATCACGGTTAGGGTGCGTATATCGCTTGGATGGATAACTGGACCTAATGACGTTCCCTGGTAGGTCTAGGTGTGCATGACTACGCTACGGTGTTTTGCGTGTTACCTTCTACTCAGGTGTGATGACTATAGGTTAGTGAATATCCTATAATGTGTATCTATATCTATATGGACTATTTTAGATATCGCCGAGCTATCTAGGATGTATCTGTGTATGGGGTTTATGTACGGATTGTAGTAGGATGGAACTTGCATGTGGGCCTGACTCACTCTTATTTTTCAGGTGTTTGACAGTACCAGGCTTAGAGTTTGATCATGTTGATGCAGATACAGATACTCACTCTTCCGACTACATAGGATTTCTTTTCTTATTTAGTTTTGGACTTTGGTTTTGTATTTATTGTTCATTTGGAGTTGTTAGGGGTCCACTAGATGGATTCCCGAGTTGTACGGATTGGAAGGATTTAAATGATATCAATTTATTATTTAAAGTTTGAGGATTTTTATTTTAGATTTCTTTCAACGTATTATTATTTTATTCTTAATTCAGTTTTATTCCTGCTTGTTTACATATGGATTGTTTGGTATCCCTCGGATCTTTCGAGGGGTATCATATCCCACTAGGGTGGAGCCAGCTCCACCAAGGGGAGAGCCGGCACCCTTGTTTTGGAGGCGGTTCTTCCTCCGATTTTGTGATTTTTAGATGGTTTGGGGTTTTGTTGGACAGTTTGGATTAATTTTAAATTGTTTAGATTATAGTTTATGGTCTATATAATTTTTATAAGCATGTAAAAATACTGGGAAACATGTTAATATAATTATGTTGAACCATGAAACAACATAGGATTAAACAGGAAGCTTGCATGTGGAAGGTTGGACAGTTAGTTTAAATTGCTTACCGAAATTTTTTTAGCAATTTGTATTTACATGATTTAATACTGTTAATCGTGTTGTAACATTGTATTGAGCATAGTTGATTACTTGAAATATTTATGCTTAAATTGGAGTATTTGATGTGGTAATTTATATAACTACATAAATCTATGGACTGTTTGAAGGAGTTAAATGCGTAGTCTTACTTCGTCAATTTAAAGGACTTGAACATGATTTCTAAATCTTAAATTGGATGCATAAATTGGTCATACATATAATAGACTGTGTTTATTCTTATTTGGAGTAAGGTTGATGAATATTTATTATTGATTTGTCAACTATACTAGATGGAGGATGGTATGCACCGGTATGGGACGGTAGCATACTAGGTATGAATTAGTTCAAACACTATTCAGGATTGAGGTGTGAATTTACCATAAAGGTTCAATCCTACTCATATTTGTGTCATATCAATAAAGAATTGAATGACCTTTCTGGTTTCTGGATGAATTTTTATACTTATATCAGACCACTACAATAGTTGGATGATATTTTGTATTAGGAGTATACAGATTTTATATACATATCTGCTATGGTATAAGCTTGAGTCTCAGGACCATGGTTAGGGTGCGTATATCGCCGAGGATGGATAACTGGATAGAGGTGTTGTTCCCTGGTAGGTCTAGGTACACATGACCACATTATGTGCGATTTGCATTGTATCTCTACTCAGGCTGAGACAGACCTATTGGGCTAATAAGCGTCCTATAGTGTGTACTTATACATATATAGATTACTCTAGATATTATTGAGTCTATCTAAGATGTATCTGCGTATTGGGTTTATGTTTCGATCGTAGTAGAATAGGACTTGCATGTGGGCTTGACCCACTCTTTTATTTTTCAGGTACTCATCTGTTCCAGGGTTAGATCTTGGTTGTGCAGAGCAGATACAGACTTCCATTCCACCGACTACGTAGGACTACTATCGTATTAGCTTTCGATTTTTATTACAGTTGTTTTATTTTACAGTTAGGATTTTTATTAGGGGTCCACTAGATGGATTCCCGAGTCGTTAAATAAATGGAGGTTTTGGATTAATGGATTTGAGCAAGACTATTTTGAGGATTTTAAATTAGAATTCTTTTCAGCTATTTTTATTTACTTCATATTATTTCAACTTGTATTCTGTGTTTGTTTTAAATTTTAATTTTGATATTCCCTCGGGTTTAGGCCTGTGCCTGATCAACCCGTGTCTCGGATCCGAGGGGTATCACACTATCTAAGAATCTAAGGCAACTACACTACAACTACACTAAAGACATGGAAATTAAACTAAGCAAGCTAAAGGTGTGGTACAATCCATCAAGAAACAAGTGTGAACCATCAAATAAATTACAAGAGTGTTCAATCAAGCATTATGTTATGACCATCTCTAGATTAACTTCATCCATACACATAGACATGTATAAACTCCACTAAATCTAGAGAAAAGTACATGAATCATCCATTCTAGCATACATAGACATATGGTTAGAGATAGAGAATCAATTAAAAACATTAAAATCCATACACATCAAATATAAACCACAAGATATGTATATAAATCCAAGATCAAAACATTTATTATAAGCAAATCCCCAAGAATATACAAAACACTAGGTCTAGAAAGCAAACTTAGGGGCTACTTTAGCCCCAAGTAGATGTCTAGCCACTCATTGAAGTAGTCATCCAACCCCCAAGGGCTATCTCCATGGTAGGCATAACCTCCTTCTTGATGGAAACCCTAGAAGAATGGAAGAACTCCCAAAGATGTGCAAAAACTCTCTAGTCTCTAGCCTCCTCTCCAAGATATGAGATATGATATGTGTATTGAAGATATTAAGATCATTTAATATGAATGGCTCAAAATCCTTATATAGGAGGCTCAAGTGTCACACCCAATGGTCTGGATTCGTGCACTAGGGTCCTTGCAATGATTGCACCATGAGCCAACTTTTATTGAGCTGGAATTTATTTTATTTCGGACTTGAGGGGGTTCGATCGATCGAACTATGTTGAGATTGATTAAATATTGCAGAGATCGATCATCCTTGGCAGCGCCTTTTTGAATAAAGACAAATCTCTGAAATATTTTGGGATATTTTGGAAAAGAGACAAAGTGGTAGGTGGGGTAATAGGTGTGGATAAGATCAAATAATTTCGATCAATCGAAGATAAGTTGGATCGATCGAATATGGTAGAATCTTTTGGATAAGGACAAAGGCTTGGATCCATCTTAAAGTGTCCAAATCGATGTTGCTCTGATCGATCAAAGGAATGTTGAGATCGATCGAACTTGCTGATTTTCCACACTTTGCTTCATTTTGCTTCTGCTTTGCTCATTTCTTCCATTCAGCTCGGGATTGCTTCTTTAAGCTCTTATTTGGCTGAATTAACTTATTTTTGGGATAAGGACCTAAAAAGGGCAATAACATGAAATTAGTCTAAGACGGGAAAATAAGGTAGATAAAGGTCCTAGAATACCTAAGCTTAAGGGGTTTAAATGCGCACTTTTCAGCGCTCATCACACCCCTAAACTTAAATATTGCTAGTCCCTAGCAATGAACTACGAACTAAAGGAATGAAATAAACGACTATACAACTATGAACTAGAAAATAATAAAAGGATAACGCCACTTTCGTAGGGAACACGATTGTATTTAGCATATGCCAAAAGCCTTTTAAAACCCTTGGTTACCCCTAGTGGACGAGTGAAGTCTCGTGAGGGTTTACAGAAATGATACCCACAAACATTAAGCTCATTATCACAAAAGAGGCACCAATATTGCAAACAAGCATTGGGAGAAAACTATCTCAAGTATGCAAATTTTCAATCATTTCCAAGCAATCTCCCAAAATTTCACTATCAAGCAAGCAAGTATGGTCCTCCACACATCAAGAAAATGATCATGCAAATCAAAATAACTCTAGAATCCTTTTTGAGTGGACCAACATCAAATATGTTGCTATCTAAGCCAACTAAAGAAATGATCACATCATTACCCTCAAACTAGCACACAAATCTAGTACCGATCATCAAGACAAAAAGTTGACCTTTTTTTAAAACTTTATTATTGTAGGTGTGCTTATTCTTTTCACTCGATTTTTTTTTATCCCCAAGGATCAAAGATGGAAGCATAGTGCAACGTATTGATCTATTAAGCTTTCTAGCGATCCATGAGGTCGAGCGCTAGGTCAATAACTCCCAAACCAGACGGCTTTAGGGCACTAGGTGTTGAAATACCCCTAATGACCTACAAGCTCAAATCAATTAGGCTACAAATCAAGATAACCTCCATCTAATCATTTCCCACTTCTCATCTCTTCGGAGAAGTCCTAACTTTTTTTTTTTTTTTTTTTTTTCAAGTTCAATTTATTAATCTAGAGTTTGGGCCCTCCACTTTTCAGCGCGAGAAATTTAGTGCTTGATGAGGCTAGAATCCCGGCTACTCAATGAAAAGGGTTTGTTATCCACCTTTATCAAAATGAAAGCTTTCAATGCACTACTAGCCTAATTGGGATATAACCATTTCAATAATCGACAAAGCATGTACCCCACCAACGAATGCTAGTGTGCGCCTGTGCTAGTGTAGAATCCTAAAGTGAATCTCAAAACAATCACAAAATCAGGATGATGTGGACACAAGTGCAAGCAAGATATCAATTTTTTAAAAAATTTACTCCTAAATGGCATTTACAAGGCATACAAGGAGTATTGGACTCTCAAGTCAAGCAATTTTTAAATTTTAAGCAATATAGTACTCAAAAGATCAAAGTCATAGCTAACATGGATCTCCAATCTCAATCATACATTTAAAACTTAATTTTAATATAATACAACGTCACCTTACCCCCAAACTTAAACCCTATATTGTCCTCAATGTGAAATGAGAATAATGGAAAAGATCGAAAGAATATACCGTAGTGGCAAAGATATGAAGCCTGGTAGTGATCCATTAGAAAAGAGTGCACCCCCAAATGGAATGCTGCTTTAAAAGATCAAGAGATCTTTTTTTTTTTTTTTTTTTTTTTTTTTTTTTTTTTTTTTCAAGTAGCTTTAGATTGATCTGAACTCAGATCGATCTAAACTTTGATCGATCGAAAAGATGAAATACTGCAGATAAGTTCGATCGATACACAGAGAGCTGAAATATGCGGAGATTCAAAAATTTTCTAAGTATGGAATTAAGATCGATCGAAGAGAGATTTCGATCGATCTTGGAAGACTTAGATCGATCTGAAATGAAGTTCGATCGATACACAGAGAGCTGAAATATGCAGGAAATTCTCGATCGATGGGACTGAGAGATGATTGGATGCAGAGATGATGGTCGATCAATCGAACCTATTCCAAGATTGATCGAACAGGAACAATTAAGGAAAAATTGAAACATCTTATTAAAAACATTGAGTGTATTACTAAATCTCTTCATAGATTGGATCTACCAAAAGGGTAGCTTCCATATGCCTTTGAAAAAGTTGTCCCTCAATGTAGGGTTTCAACCTTTGCCCATTCACCATAGATATGTTGCCATTCTTTAAGCTTTGAATTTCAACAGCCCTATACGGCGCAACAGAGATGATATTATAAGGGCCTTCCCATTTGGTTCACAATTTTCTGGGAAAGAGTTTTAACCTAGAGTTGAAAAGCCAAGCTTTTTGACCCGGCTCAAAATATTTTTTCATAATGTGTTTGTCATGAAAAGCTTTAGTTCTCTCTTTGTAGAGTTTGGTATTATCATAGGCATTGTGTCTTAACTCTTCCAACTCATTCAATTGGAGTAATTGGTTCTCTCTGGCTTTGTTAAGGTCAAGATTGAGCTTTGTAATTGCCTACATAGCTTTGTGTTCTAGCTCAACTGGGAGATGGCAAGGCTTTCCATACACAAGTCTATAAGGAGACATGCTAATAGGAGTCTTATATGCTGTTTGGTAAGCCCACAAAGCATCATTCAATTTGCAGGACCAATCCTTCCGAGTTGTGTTAACCGTTTTCTCAAGAATATGTTTAATTTCCCGGTTTGACACTTCTACTTGCCCACTTGTTTGAGGATGGTAGGGAGTGGCGACTTTATGAGTAACGGAGTACTTAAGAAATAATTTCCTTAAGAATTGATTGCAAAAATGCTTTCCTCCATCACTAATCATTGCTCTTGGCATACCAAAATGAGTAAAGATATTGGATTTGATGAATTGGACAACCACGGAGTGGTCATTGGTTTTGGTAGCACAAGCCTCCACCCACTTAGAAACATAGTCAATGGCAAACAAAATGTATTGATATCCATAAGACATAGGGAAAAGATCTATAAAATCAATACCCCAAATATCAAAGATTTCAACAACGAGAATATTTTTTGAAGACATCATATCTCTTCTCGACATTGAACCCATTTTTTGACATCTCTCACACTCTTTGCAAAAATTGTAGGCAACTCTATGGATGGTGGGCCAAAATAACCCACTTTGAAGCACCTTCAAGGCGGTCTTCTTCGCACTAAAATGTCCACCACATGCAAGGGTATGACAAAACACAAGCACACTTGAAATTTCACTCTCAGGAATGCACCTTCTCACAATTTGATCTGGACAATATTGAAACAAAATAGGATCTTCCCAATAGTAATTTCGGATGTTAGCAAAGAAACGCTTCTTTACTTGCTTTGACCAATTGGTCAGAACTTTGCCAATTGCCAGAAAATTCACAATGTCGGCAAACCAAGGCATTTGTCCATTAGAAACTTAGAATAATTGTTCATCTGGAAATGAATCATGAATTGGTGGGCTCGAGGAAGATTCTACCACTAATCTTGAAAGATGATCGGCAACCACACTTTCGGTGTCTTTCTTATCTTTGATTTCAAAATCAAATTCTTGAAGAAGCAAAATCCATCTTATCAAATGAGGCTTTGTTTCTTTATTGGTCAAAAGATGCCTTAAAGCAGTATGATCAGAATAGACAATGACTTTTGGCCCTAAGAGGTAGGACTGAAATTTATCAAGAGCGTACACTACGCAAATAATTCCTTCTCGGTGGTGGAATAATTCAATTGAGCTCCCGAGAGGGTCTTGCTTGCATAATATATGGCATATGGAAGTTTTCCTACCCTTTGCCCTAAAACCACTCCCATGGCACAATCAGAAGCATCGCACATTATTTCAAATGGTAATGACCAATTAGGAGGTTGCATAATAGGAGCAGATGACAATAAGTCACGCAATTTATGAAAAGCATCCAGGCATGCTTGGTCAAAGATGAATGGTGTTTCCTTGGCAAGAAGATTGCACAAGGGTCTAACAATCTTGCTAAAGTCTCTAATGAAACGGTGATAAAAGTCGGCATAACCTAAAAATGAGCAAACCTCTCTCACCGTTGAAGGTGGAGGCAATTCAGAAACAAGCTCAACTTTTGCTTTATCAACCTTAATTCCCCTTTTTGAGATGACATGACCCAAAACAATACCTTCTTGAACCATGAAATGACTCTTTTCCCAACTAAGAACAGGTTTGTTTCACGACATCTTTTAAGCACCAAATTTAGATTTTTAAGGCATGCATCAAATGAAGACCCAAAGACAGAAAAATCATCCATAAAGACCTCAAGATACTCTTCCACCATGTCCAAGAAAATTGACATTATACACATTTGGAATGTTGCTGGAGCATTGTACAAATTGAAAGGCATCCGTCTATAAGCAAATGTGTCAAAAGGACAAGTAAAGGTGGTTTTCTCTTAGTCTAAGGGGGTCAAGGGCTACTTGATTATAACCCAAATAGCCATTAAAGAGGCAATAATATTGTTGTCCAGCCAATCTCTCTAGAATTTGATCAATGAATGGCAAAGGGAAATGATCTTTTCTAGTGGCGGCATTTAATTTACGATAATTAATGCATACATGCCATGAATTCGTAGTACGCTTAAAAATTGCCTCACCTTTTGCATTTTTAACCACCGTAATCCCCAATTTATTGGGAACTATTTGAGTTGGGCTCACCCATTTGCTATCAGAGATTGGATAAATGATACCGGCATCTAAAAGTTTAACAACGTCCTTTTTAACCACTTCTTTCATGTTGGGATTCAATCTCCTTTGGGCATCTCTAAAGGGTTTTGCATCATCTTCCATAAGAATAGGATGCATACAAATGGAAGGGTTAATTCCCTTTAGATCCGCCACAATCCATCCAATAACTTCCTTATTTTCTTTAAGCACATCCAAAAGAGAACTCTTTTTTATCTTTTTCAAGATTTGAAGAGATGATGACTGGAAAGGCATACTTAAGATTGGAAGGTAGAGTTTTAAGCTTAAGAGTGGGTGGAGATACCAAAGATGGAACCGGTGGAGTGCTAGAGAGTGGAAGAAGAGGTTCTTTTGGAGTTTTCCAAGGTGAAAAATCCAAACTCGCAACGGATTCCATTAACTCATTAATCTCACTCATTGATCATTCATTGTCAAACCCATAACTTTCATACATTTCAAGGAGACAAGATGCAAGAGGATCCTCGGCTAAAAGAGATGAAAGATTGTCCTCGGTTGGTTTTTTTTCTAACCATTAAAAGAATGGACTCCTCCACAATCTCATCTAAGACATCTATGAGGCAGCACTCATCTTCATCAATGGGATGTAGACTTGCATTGAATACATTAAGCTTAACCATCATGTTACCAAAAGAAAGGTCCATAATCCCGGATCTACAATTGATAGTTGCATTTGCGGTAGCAAGAAATGGCCTTCCTAAGATTATTGGAATGTGGTTGGTAGGATTAGTAACCGGTTCGGTATCAAGGACTACAAAATCAACCGGGAAGTAAAACTTATCAACCTTAATGAGAATGTCCTCAACCATGCCCCTAGGGGTTTTTATGGATCTATCTTCCAATTGAAGCACCATCGAGGTTGGCTTCAACTTATTCAAACCTAGTTGGACATACACGGAGTAAGGAATTAAATTGACACTCGCCCCTAAGTCAAGAAGAGTTATACGAACTTCATGGGTTCCAATTACACATGAGATGGTCAGAGCATTGGGATCTTTGAACTTAGGTGGAGTGTTATGTTAAATGATGGAGCTCACTTGTTCCATGAGGAACACTTTTTTAGGGCCTTGTCCTTTGCTCTTCCTCTTTTGTGTGCAAAGATCTTTCAAGAATTTTGTATAGGGCGGAATTTGCCTAATTGCATCCAAGAGAGGAAAATTTATGTTAACTTGTTTAAAGATTTCCATCATATCATGGATTTTTCCTTCTTACCTCCTAAAAGGCGAAGTTTCTCTTAATGCATATGGAAATGGAGCTTTTGGTTCGTAAGACCTTGCAACTTGAGGAGATGATGAAGAGGGTTGTGAGTTCTTAATGGCGACACTTTCATCCAAGGAAGTAAGAATAGAATTGGGCACGGGATGGGTGTCAACTTTTGGTTGCACCAGTTCACTAATTTCACTTGTGTGATACCCCCGGATTTCCGAATGCGGGTTGGCCAGACCCACGCCCGATTACTCGAGAATATCAAACCAATTAGCAATAAATGAACACATAATATAATTAAGGAAAACAAGAATAAATAAAAATTTACTGAAGAGAAACTAGAATGATAATCCAAATACTGAAACCTCAGAATAAAATTAAATTAAAAAAGAATTATTCTGATATATCCAAATTCTCCATATCTAATACAACTCGAGAATCCATCTGTTGGACCCCTAAAAACTCCAATACTGAAATCATCAACTGAAGAACTCCACTGCTAAATCATGAAGAAACTCCTATGTCGTCGGAAGAATGAGAAGCCGTCTCTGCTCTGCACGAACAAGATCTAAGACCTGGAACCATCCGTTACCTGAAAAATAATAGTGGGTCAGGCCCATGAACAAGTTCTATCCTAACTACAATCCAAACAGAGACCCGATATGCAGATACATCCTAGATGTCTCAACCATATCTATAGTCCGTAATAGATAAATATATATCCACACTACAGGACTCTCACTAACTATGCTGAGGGTCTCAACCTGAATAGAAGGCAACATGCAATATGCACCTGAGTGGGCATGACTACCTAAGCCTAACAGGGTATACCTCAACCAACATAGCTAGCTACGCATCCTACTGCATATACGCACCCTAACCGTCTACTATGAAACTCAAGTTTAGATCGCGGTACCATGATTTATATATATAAATTCCCATCCAAACCAATGTAGTGCCGCTCAACTGTTTGTTGCCATGACACAACATAAAATTAGGATTTAAATGTTTTAGTTAAATCCCTATCCCAATTATATATATAAGTTCCCTCCAAGTACAATGTTGTGCCGGTCAATAGTTCATTGCTCAAGACACAACATGTAATCAGGATTTAAATGTTTTAGTTAAAACCCTATCCTTCCTAATACAGAAATATAAACAATCATCCAGTATGTCGTTCAACTGTTTTAGTTGACAGGACATGAAACCATGTAGGATTTAACTATTTTAGTTAATCCATTCCGTATGTATGAATGGATAGGAATTAGCTTTATGACCTAATCCATCCCTTCGTATGACACCGTCCCATACCGGTGTATACATGCAAATGATCCGTAAATGATGCAACATTATAAGCAGTACATCAAATAAAGTCCACAGTATCCATATAGTTGATAAACACAGAATTTAAACAAGTCATCAACTAAAAATCCAGAATCCATCCATGTAATTAAATAAGACAAAGTTTAATGTTTCATCAAGTTAAAATCCAGAATCCATCCATGTCATTGATACTTTAATTTATTTAACTTAAAGTTCAACTAACCCCTAATACAGTCCAGCAGTTGACAACATCATCAATAGTAAAGTGTCAATTTATAAATTCAAGAATGGTATAATTTAAACTAGAAAACCAACCACGCATATTACATTCAATTATATTTGCGTACAATCATACCAATCCTTTAACTTGCTAGACTCACAATAACCAGTTAAATATTCCCTATCCGGTTACAGTATGCGATTAAATAACTAACAATCCAAGGACTGATATATTCCAAATCTGATACCTTATAGAGCATATTATACTAAATTATATTTAGAGTATAATCATACCAACCCGTAATACTTGCTAGAACAGCAACCTACAGTTAAATCCATCACTTCTATGGACAATATACAATTAAGGGATTTAAATTTCATGATGTCAATTTAGCTTAATTGCATAGACTAACCATCCTGGGACTTAAACATGTTATTTAGAATTATATAGAAGCCCAATTACAATTCCAGATTTGCCCCACAACCCATGAAAATTCAAAAAAACCTCAGAACTGCACCTACAGGTGCAATTTTTGCATGGAGCCGGCTCCCCACAAGATGGAGCTGGCTTTCCCTAGCCTAGAGCCGGCTCTCCCACAAGGGGAGCCAGCTCTCCTTGCCCTAGAGCCAGCTCTCTCCTTTGGAGAGCCGGCTCTCACTCCTTTGAGAGCCGTCTCCACTTTTGCAACTTCTACGGCCTTCTGCCTTGTCTCCGGCCGCTTCCACCTCTTCTGTTCTTCTTCTATATTGAACTTAGAAGTCTTATCTAATCCCAGTATCATCCCCATGGTTTGTTTACAGTGATTAGAAGCAATTACAGTAACCAATAACAATACCAATTTAGCATGCTTAAAGAAACGAACTGAACTAAACATGCACTAACTGTAATAGAATTTAATTCAACACTTACAGATCATCAATATAGCATATTGTAAACATGTAAATCCCAGTTACTGATTAATTAAACCCTAGAGACAGTCTAGGGATGCACAGAACACAGGCAACGGGAGAAAGAAAGGAAAGAACTTACCTCTTAAGGTTTCGGTTTGAAACCTTTAACCATCATCTGTCTAGACTTTCCGGTGACCCATTGAGTGTATTCCACTCCTTTGTTGCCCTAGGTTCAACCCAAGAGCAGCACTTGATCGGTTGGTCAATTATACATCAACCTTCACAATAGCACGAATCATTGTAAAATAGGGCTATTGGTCAGGTAAGTCGAACCACTGGGACTGCGCTAATCTATGGCAACCTAAGTGTCTAGAGTCATTTTAGAGTGATAAGGGGTGTTCATAGAGGGTTTGTTTTGTTTGTCACTAAACTACAAATTCAGAATGCATAAAACAATAAATTGAAGGAGATTAAAAGAGAAGATTTAGAGAAGGAAGTTTAGGGAAGTGAATCCACTCCAAACCTCTACACAAGCTAATTATATGATTGATTTGGGGAATTAATGTAGAAATGACCTTGATGAATAGAAATTCATGACTACTATAACATCTACAAGAAATTCAATTAATTAAAATGTAAGAACGACCTATCAAAGCTCCACATGCTTAAATTACCTACACTATGGTGCAATCCTCAACATGCTCACTAAGCTAGAGATTGTCAAACAAGTAATCAATTGATGAGAGCACATGATAACAAGTCACAAGGTTAATCCATCAAAAGAAATTCTTAAGCAATGAATTAACCAGCCACTCAAAATCATGCCATTAAAACCATTCCATAGTCTTAGCTCCATTGTCACTATGAAACTACAAGCCATACAACCATGAGATTAACTCATCTAAGACAAGAGTATTTAATGCAACATGATCTTTAGAACATTAAAACATCCATTACATTATGTAACATGCTCTAGATTATGGAACTAGTCAAATACACATTTCATTCCCCAAAATAAATCAAAAACTAGACATGCTTACAAGGAGGAGTTTCATCACCTCCCTAGATGGAGGTTTAGTTATCCATGGATACAAAAATGGAAGAAGAAGAAGAAGACTCCATTGTTGCCTTCAAGAACTCCAAGAACTCTCCTTCTCTTGCTCCTCTTTCTCTCTCCACGAATCTAGCAAAAAAAAAATGTAGATAATAGAATGTGTGGCTCTCCCTCTCTTATTTAGATAACATATCTACCCAAAAAGCCCTCTCTCTCCTCCAACAAACATCTCCAACCACTTCATAAAGAGAGCATCCAAAGTTAGCAAATTTCTGAGCACAAATGACTGATCTCGTGAAGCAATCTGCCCTATTTTCGAGCACTCGAAATAAGGCCCCGAGCACTCGAAAATTGGGCAGAATGCCCTATGCTTGGTTTGCTCTGCCCAGACCTACTTTGGTAAAATGGCCATAACTTTGTGCTCCAAACTCCGAATGATGAACCGTTTGAAGATTTAGAAAGCTAATTCAGATCTCTAAAACCTTTATGTTTTGGTGGAGATCCAATTCTCTAGTCTGGTTGGTCGAAATTGAAGAACAAGGCAGACTTTCATTGCTGCCAGGCAGTTCTGAGCACCTCTAATAAGAAGATCATAACTCTCTGCTCCGAACTACGAATGATGAACCGCTTGAAGATTTAGAAAGCGGATTCAAATCTCTAAATCTTTCATGTTATGATGGAAGTCCAGTTCTTGAGTTTGCTAGGTCAAAAATGGCGACAAAAGTCAGGTTCCACTGCTGCCAAGCTTCAGCATTGTGCCTTTCTTATCCAAAATTACAACAAAACTTCAGCCTTGCTTCTTTTTGGCCAATGAACCTGAAAATGCATAAAAACTTGGAAATAGAGATAATCTACATAAATAATCAAAAGATGGACTTAACTAATGCAATTTAGGGCGCTTGAATATATAATATTCGGCGCTTATCACACCCCCAAACTTACATTTTGCTATTCCTTTAGCAAAACTACAATGAAAAACTTAATGAAAAGACAACCATGGGCATGCTACTACAACAATATCATCCATGGTAAAATGAGATATATACATAGCTCAAAAATAACTTGAAACAGAAAAAGAGTTGGAGATGGGGTCATTGGGAAGACTACCTTGCATATATGAAGCATTGATACTAAACACATTTCAACATGCATGTATAAACATCATAGTCCATATAAATAACTCAATTATCATCTCTTGAATGGAAATCAACTCTAACTTCAGTGAAAGTGGATTGGATTCTCAACATGCGGCTTTTACTTTCTTTTCCAATTCCAAGACACGAGTTTTCAAATCACTGAATTCCCTTTTAAATGAAGTCCCTAAGGCATGATTTTATTTACAAGACAACTTTTGTTGCTTGTTGACAATTTATTGTAACTCAGAAGTGAAACATAAGATGGTTGCGCAATGCTGAAGTCTGTTAAGCTTTCTAACCAACCTATGTAGCAAGCGTTAGGCCAACAACTCCCAAACCAGATGGCTTTAGGGTGTTAAGTGTAGAGACACTCTAAAGGGCTTAATAGCTCAAGTTGGAAAGGCTACGAACTCCAACGAACCATGTTTATTACAAATTTTTTTGAATGACTGTGCAATGTTTAAGTCCCTTAAGCTTTCTAACCAACCCCTGTAGCAAGCGTTAGGCCAACAACTCCCAAACCAGACGGTTTTAGGGTGCTAAGTGTAGAGACACTCCTAGGGCTTAATAACTCGAGTTGGAAAGGCTACGAACGTCAACTGATCATTATTTTTTTGTTTTTTTTTTTTTTTTTTTAGATTCATGCCAAAAGTATTCATCCATTAGGTTCATCAAATTAGATTAACTAGGCCAAGGTCAAGGTCAATCAAGTTGCATACCTCACAGTTAAGTTTCCAATGTGCATCTGTGCATTGTGAAGCTTAAAAGATTGTCAAATCTAGTGAGACTTTAATTGAGACATTTATATAGACTAATTTGAATCTACATGATCATTTCAACTCAAATTTTCTTTATTTTAAAAAATATCAGCTGCTTCTATACACAAAGTTTTAAACATATGCTTTTATCTCCAACAGGTTTCAAATTCCATTATCATTGCTTAGCAAAAATGTAAAACCAAAAATGCATAAATGCACCCCCAAACTTGAATGTCACATTATCCTCAATGTGAGAAGACAAGTAAAACAAAATAAGCGCAAAGAGGGTAAAAAACAATAATACCAAGTGGAGTGATGACGACGTAGATGGTTAGCCATGTGAGTGCGCAATGGCGTCCCCCAAACTTGGACATGAAGACCTATCAAAACAGAACTAATGTACACAGGTGAAAGCATAGGTCTCTTAAGAAAAATCAAAACAGAAATAAAAATACTAACCTGAAGTTTAGTGCCAGAAAGAAAATCTATACAATTTTTTTTTTTTTTTTTTTTTTTTTTAAGAAGTATTATTAGTATTATTATTAAGGTCGAGCCTGCTGCGAGCACTCGAAGCTTGGCTTCGAGTGCTCAAAAATTTTGCAGAGATGGTTGTGAGTGAATGGTGGAAGATGGTTTGTTGGTGGGATGAGGGTTGGTTTCCTGAGAGGGGTGAAGTTGGTTTTGGTTGGTTGCAGGCTGGTGGTAAGGTGGGATGCATGCATGGGAGTTGTCGAGAGAGAGAGAGGGTGCTATGTGTGCGAGTTGAGGAAGTTTGGTGAGGTTGGGCTTGGGGTGAAATGGTGTGCATGAGGGTGGGAGATGGGAGTGGTGAGGGTTGCGAGGGCTCGGGGGTTTGTATGGTGGATGAGAGGGAGGGTGGTGAGGGTGTATAGAGAGAGGAAGGTTGGTTTGGTGGAGGGGTTGTGAGGTTGTGGGTGCATGGTGGCTGGGTTGGTAGATGCCGAGAGGAGAGATATGTGTGGAGTTGGTTGTGGGTTTTTGGTTGGCCGAAAGGTGGAGTTGAGTGGGTGCTTGGTGTGCATGTTAATGTTGGAGAAGGTTTAGAAGTTGGTTGTGAGTTGGTTGATTATTGGAAGTGTCGAGAGGGTTAGTTGGGTGGTGCCAAGAGGATGTGAGTGAGTGAATGCAGGTCGTGGGGTTGTGTTGAGTGGAGTGCTGAGAGGTGGGAGGTGATTGGAGTTAGTTTGCATGGTGCATGGTGCATGGGGCATGGTTGGCATGGTGCATGGTTTGAAGTGGGCGAGAGAGAGAGAAAAGCATGGTTGCAGGAGGTGGGGGTTGTTTTATGGAATGCCGAGAGTTTGGTTTGGTGAAGGAGGGTGGAGTTTGTGAGGTTGATGCCGAGAGTGAGTTCGAGGGCTCGGGATTTGTGGGTTGAAGGCTTTTTGAGCACTCGAATGGGATCTTCGAGTGCTCGAAGATCCGGCAGTGGGTGCAGCACTTGGAGGAGGGCAGCTGCGAGCACTCAACATGGAGCTGAGATTGCTCGAAATTGAGGCAGAGGGTTCGAAATTTTGGGTTGGAATTTTCAAGCACTAAACTGGACTTTGGAGTGCACGAAATTGGCATCAGTAGGTGCGGAAATGAAGTTGCACACCATGGAAATTGAATGGTTGCAATGTGAAGGTAGTGAGCTTGCATGGATGCATGGATGGGTTTGCATGGATGGAAGTGATGGGTGGATGCATACTTTTGCTCACATATTTGCATGAATGCAATTTGCATTTCATTCCCATGCAATGTATAAACTGTGTATACATGATGCAACATCATTTTGAGCATTTTGAATATACTGTGCATCTACCTGATCATTCCAATGTATAAACTGTATATACATCTTGCATCATGTATACATGATGCAACATCATTTGGATGCAATTTGTTATTTGCATGGATGCAATGGATTGAATTTTAAGAATTTTGCATGGATGAAATGGATTGAAATTTTGCATGGATTCAACATGGAAATGATGAAGGCCTTGGGACAAAATGAAATTTTTTTTAAAATGCGGCAACCTCAATCCAATCCCATGCATGGAGAAATTTTGAAGCTTTGCATGGCATTCCCATGTATGGAAGAAATTTTTGAACTTTTGCATGGCAACGTCATTCCAATTTAATATCGGGAAAATTTTTGAAGCTTTACAACATAAATCCAATCCAATGCATGGATGGAAAATTTTTGAAACTTTGCACTTCATCTCTAAAGCATGGAGAATTTTTAAAATTTGCAAATTCAGTCCATTCTAATGCATGGGTGGAAAATTTTTGGAAAAAATGTCAAATTGCTTAACATTTCTAAGGCCTGGATGAAAAATTTTTAAACTTTGCATTTCATTTCCAATGCATGGAAAATTTTGAGAAAATTTTCAAACCTTGCAGCTTCTCTCTAATGGATGAAAAATTTTGGGGTACCATGATCCAACAATGCATTGAAAATGAGAGGTTGTGCACATGAGTTGCATGCCAAAGATCCTATGAAATTGCTAGAAAGAGATGGAAACTTTCAGGAATGAAAATTAGAGTTGAGAAGGTCTAAGAAGCCGGTCTAAGATTGTGGAACACAACTGAAGAGCCTTCCAGAAGAATCAAATTTTTGGCTTTTATAAACCAGATCCCAGAAAATTTCAAAGCACGAGCAAATTTAGGAGAGGGAAGCTTGGAAATTGAAAGAATTACTTCCCTTGAGTGCTAACTTTAACGTCGATAGCTAGACGCATCGAGATCAGGTTAGTCCTCATCACCCTATACCATGTCTCTCAAGAGATTCAAGCTTCCCTAAATAAGAAAGTTCTTTTGGAAGCGGACAAAAAAGGGCTTGAAGACAAAAGTTGGAAAGAGGTAATGGAAAGACCTTAATCCACTCTTCATCCTCAATGAAGAACTTTGGATTATTTAGGGGCTGATTTGGATGAGGGAAAGGTGGATCAAATGAAGGCACATCAAGCAAAGACTTGTAAAGGGCCATATTGAGCACGGGTATGCTCGACCAATTATCCTTTAGAATTTCAACATCCTTCTCACAGTTATCCGGCGGCTCAGGCTCAATAGCTTGAGATAACTCAAGTAAAGGAATGAGAGGAGGTGCAAGCTCCCAAGAAAGGGATACATTTGATGTTGCCCAAGGAAGAGAGTGAATGGGTGGAGGAATATTAAACAAAGAATTTACCTCCCAAATAGACTTATCAACATCAAAATCCTCATAATTGAAATGAGCTAAGCAAGCTTTTAAAGGATCCTCCATTAAAGGAGGTGCATCAACTAAAGGATTTTGTAGGGGCTGTTTGGGAGTAGGGTAGACAATCTCTACATCATTATTTTTCCCATTTTGAACCACAATTGCTTCATTTTGATGTGGGGAAACAATTTGATCTTCAACCACCATTTCATCATTTTCACATGTAATAACCACTTGATCATTCTCATGATGAAAGTTACTAGGAGTAATCTCATCATTCATAGAATTTTCTTTTGGATTGGCCATAAATTCAAATGAAAATGTTTCCTCCTCTTCATGATTTTTAGCATTAATCCTTTGTTGAATTTGAGATATTTGGTCATCTATCATTGCACTAACTTGGTACTGGTGATATGGTACCACTTGATTGATAGACTCTACTGTGGATTGCATGCTAGCAAGGGAAGCCAATAGTTGATTGTTGGAGTCCATCATTTGCGTGTGCATAGACTCCATCATTTATTTGTTAGCAACAATTAGCTCATCCAATGGAGACGGTGGAAAAGGAGAAGAGGGCTGGAAATAATGATCATTGGGTTGAAAATTGGCTTGAAAATGTTGCCCATGAGATTGTGGGGCTGAATTTTCCATGTCATGCCACAAGAAATTTTGGTGATCTCCCCTACCCGAGTCATAACCATTGAAGTATGGATCACTACCCGGTTCAGAGAAATTCTCATTTGGTTTCTCTAGATAAAAGTCCGAGAATTATCTTGTTGGAAGACATTCTCTTGTATGATGTGTATGACTAGAGCAAAATGCACAAAGCTTATATGGTGTGTAGAATTGAGTTGGAAGATAACTACCCTCCATCTAGGACTTAAACATCAACAACACACAATATAATCAACACAACAATTCTTTATCATCAACTCCACATACAATGATCCCTTTCTCCTCAATTATCAACAAGATAGGAAATAAATGGCCACGACAAGGACCGATGTTTTGCAATATAGTAAAACAAAAATAGCCTCGACAAGGGCTTCACAAGCTAAATTAAACATATACACAATATTCACAATGCGAAACTAGAAGTCACGAGACTTACCTGGGGGCCTCTAGACTTACAATTTGCTAGTGTTCCCACGGCGAGTTTCGAGTCCCTAGAATCTCACAAACACGAAGATGATCAAAAATACACAAGGAGTATTCACAAGACACAATATTCACAATCAAACTAAAATTAACCCTAGAACCTTGGTCGCTAAACCGTATGCAAGTCCCCGGCAATGGCGCCAAAAATTGATCGGTTGGTCAATTATACATCAACCTTCGCAATAGCACGAATCATTGTAAAATAGGGCTATTGGTCGGGTAAGTCGAACCACTGGGACTGCGCTAATCTATGGCAACCTAAGTGTCTAGAGTCATTTTAGAGTGATAAGGGGTGTTCATAGAGGGTTTGTTTTGTTTGTCACTAAACTACAAATTCAGAATACATAAAACAATAAATTGAAGGAGATTAAAAGAGAAGATTTAGGAAGGAAGTCTAGGGAAGTGAATCCACTCCAAACCTCTACACAAGCTAATTATATGATTGATTTGGGGAATTAATGTAGAAATGACCTTGATGAATAGCAATTCATGACTACTGCAACATCTTCAAGAAATTCAATTAATTAAAATGTAAGAACGACCTATCAAAGCTCCACATGCTTAAATTACCTACACTATGGTGCAATCCTCAACATGCTCACTAAGCTAGAGATTGTCAAACAAGTAATCAATTGATGAGAGCACATGATAACAACTCACAAGGTTAATCCATCAAAAGAAATTCTTAAGCAATGAATTAACCAGCCACTCAAAATCATGCCATTAAAACCATTCCATAGTTTTAGCTCCATTGTCATTATGAAACTACAAGCCATACAACCATAAGATTAAATCATCTAAGACAAGAGTATTTAATGCAACATGATCTTTAGAACATTAAAACATCCATTACATTATGTAACATGCTCTAGATTATGGAACTAGTCAAATACACATTTCATTCCCCAAAATAAATCAAAAACTAGTGATAAGCGCCGAATATTGCATATTCAAGCGCCCTTAATTGCATTATTTAAGTCCATTGTTTGTTTATATTATGTAGATTACTTTCATTTGCATGTTTTTGTATATTTTCAGGTCCATTGGCCAAAAAGAAGCAAGAAGGATGCTTTGTGGAGTTTTGGCCATCAAAAGGCACAAGGCTGAATTTCTGGCAGCAGTAGATCCTGAACTTTGCTCGCCATTTTGACCTTGAAAAATTGAGAACTGAACTTCTATCATAACATGACATATTTAGAGCTCTGAATCAGCTTTCCAAATCTTCAAGTGGTTTGTCATTCGGAGTTCAGAGCAGAGAGTTATGATCTTCTTATCATAGGTGCTCAGAACTGCCTGGCAGCAATGAAGTTCTTCCTTGTTCTTCAATTTCGACCAACCAAACTTGAGAATTGGATCTCCACCAAAACATAAAGTTTTTATAGCTCTGAATTAGCTTTCCAAATCTTCAAACATTTCATCATTCGAAGTTTGGAGCACAAAGTTATGGTCATTTTACCAAAGTAGGTCTGGGCAGAGCAAGGCAAGAATGGAGCATTCTGCTCCAATTTCGAGTGCTCGAGCCCTTATTGCGAGTGCTTGAAATTGAGGCAAAATTGCATCCGGAAATGGCCCATTTTCAGCCACTTGCATCTTGGGTTCCTCAATTCTAATTTTCCTCTTTAATGGTTGGTTGGAGATGTTGGTTGGTGGCCTTTTTGAGTGGATAAGATGTCTACAAAGGAGGGGAGCCACACATATCTTAGCTAAGCTTCATTTTACAAGAGAGAGGACAGAGAAGAGAGAATAGAGGAAGTGTTCTTCAAGCCTAAAGAGGGGAGCACGAAAATGGAGTTGGAGGCCTTCCTTCTTCCTTCATCTAGAGCTACCATGGGTAACTAACTCTTCCTCTAGGGAGGTGATGAAGCTCCATTCTATAAGCTTTGCTTTGTTTTGATTTATATTTGGGGGTTAATATATGTATGTAATCCTTCCATGAACTAGAGCTCTCATTTGATGTAATGAATTTCAATATCTATACATAATCATCTTGAGTTAAATATCTTGTCTTTGATGGTTTTTCTCCTATGATTATATTGCTACATTTTCATAGTGATATTTAGGAGATTTGATAATCTATTGCTTAGGATCTTCCTTTGATAGATTATTCTTGGATTCTATGTCATGTGCTTCTACTATGTGATTAAGGGCTTGATAACTCTATGCTTAGTGAGTATATCTAAGGTTACAACCTAGTTTAGGTAACCAAAACATGCAATGCTTTGATAGGTTATTCTTACCTATTGATTTCATAAATTTCTTGAAGGGAATGTAATAATTTGTGTTGTTGCATCCCATGGTTATACATATATGTTATTCCCCTAAGTAAATCATATCTTAGCATGCTTATTGATGGTTGTGGAGTCTCTTCCCTATTCTCTTCTCTATTGTTCTATCTCTTTTAAATTCTTGCAAGTTCTTAATTTATGCATCTTTACATTCCTATCTTTAGTGACAAACAAACACTCTATACCCCTTTATCATCCTAAGAATGACTCTAGACACTTAGGTTGCCTTAGACTAGCGCAGTCCCAGTGGTTCGACTTACCCGACCAATAGCCCTATTTCACAATGATTCGTGCTATTGCGAAGGTTGATGTTTAATTGACCAACCGATCAACTAGACATGCTTACAAGGAGGAGTTTCATCAGCTCCCTAGATGGAGGTTTAGTTATCCATGGATACAAAAATGGAAGAAAAAGAAGAAGACTCCATTGTTGCCTTCAAGAACTCCAAGAACTCTCCTTCTCTTGCTCCTCTTTCTCTCTCCACGAATCTAGCAAAAAAAAAATGTAGATAATAGAATGTGTGGCTCTCCCTCTCTTATTTAGATAACATATCTACCCAAAAAGCCCTCTCTCTCCTCCAACAAACATCTCCAACCACTTCATAAAGAGAGCATCCAAAGTTAGCAAATTTCTGAGCACAAGTGGCTGATCTCGTGAAGCAATCTGCCTTATTTTCGAGCACTCGAAATAAGGCCTCGAGCACTCGAAAATTGGGCAGAATGCCCTATGCTTGGTTTGCTCCGCCCGGACCTACTTTGGTAAAATGGCCATAACTTTGCTCTTCGAACTCTGAATGATGAACTGTTTAAAGATTTGGAAAGCTAATTCAGAGCTATAAAAACTTTATGTTTTGGTGGAGATCCAGTTCTCAAGTCTGGTTGGTCGAAATTGAAGAACAAGGCAGACTTTCATTGCTGCCAGGCAGTTCTGAGCACCTCTAATAAGAAGATCATAACTCTCTTCTCCGAACTCCGAATGATAAACCACTTGAAGATTTGGAAAGTTAATTCAGAGCTCTAAATCTTTCATGTTATGATGGAAGTCCAGTTCTTGAGTTTGCTAGGTCGAAAATGATGACAAAAGTCAGGTTCCACTGCTGCCAAGCTTCAGCATTATGCCTTTCTTATCCAAAATTACAACAAAACTTCAACCTTGCTTCTTTTTGGCCAATGAACCTGAAAATGCATAAAAACATGGAAATGGAGATAATCTACATAAATAATCAAAAGATGGACTTAACTAATGCAATTTAGGGCGCTTGAATATATAATATTCGGCGCTTATCAGCACTCCTTCTTCCTCTCCTTGATTCAGCTTTGGTTCATGGCCGAAATCCTAACTAAACTCTCTCTGTTTCTCACAATTCCCTCTCTGTTTCTCTATGTCTCTGTACGCAAATAGAGTTCTCCAAAACCCCTTTGTAAACTTAAAACAGTATATATATAGACAAATATAAACCCTAAGTCTACATGTAATGAAAGCCGAAAACCCAACTAAAACCCTAGTTGGCCAAAAACGTGATCCATAAAAACTAAAACCCTAATTTAATATTACAATTAGAAATACTAATGTAACCCAATTAATTCCATTAAATAAACCAGTAAACAATTTAAAACAATTAAAACAAGTAATTCAATTAAAAGAAATAAAATACACTTAAATAACATCATTAAACAAACCACACAATTTAAATACAATAATTGAAACAAATAATTTAAATAAAACAATTAATTTAAAACAATTTGACACCTAAGCACATAAAATAAAATTTTAAATTCCACTCTTATCCTTTTGAAAATTAGGGGTATTACATTCTTCCCCCTTAACAAAAGAAATTCCGTCCTCGGAATTAATGAAACTCTGAATTATTCCTTTTTAAAATTCATTTCCGTTCTCGTGTGAACTCCACTCTATCAGTACGAATAGATTGAGTCATAACTTGGCAACTATCCCATGCCTCCCTAAGTATAGTTATTTATACTTTGGTAAATAAACCATGCCCCCTTTTCGTATATTGTGTGAAACCTTTGCAAATCAACTATGCCAACAATTTAACCATGTTTGTGGCAAATCACCCATGCCGCCTTAAGTATATTTAGTTATACTTGACAAATCAACCATGCCGACAATTCAACCATGCCTTTGGTAAATAAACCATGCCACCTTAAGTTTATTTAGTTACTTTAGCAAATCAACCATGCCTTAATTTAATCATATACCAATTTAAAACTGAACAAAGAACTAAATCACCCATAGTTCGAGCATGCATATCAAACGCATAACATTAATTTTAAATAAACAACCAATTCAGATAAACAAATTAAACATGTCTTACATTATCCGGTTCACGTGACCAGACAGTCGATGTCCTGATGCACTTTTATAATCGTCCGAGTGCATTCGCATTCTTTCTGACAACCCTAACAAAATGACCTACTCCATCGTCAGTACCTTAAGCTGGAGTTGATTAGAGTAACACCTCCACGAAGATCAACCCCAATATGTGCACTTAACTTCCTTATTTCTTATAATAATATCCCGTGACATTGTTATATAAGCGAACTGCCACTGTGAACTCAACAATGAATCACAGGATATGAATATCCGATCGGTTGTTGAGAGTATCCATCTTCTTATTCCTTTCCCCCGAACAAAACTTAATGCAAAATGTGAATCACTACATTGAGGCAGCTAAGTCGTCTTTTAATCCCCTCTATGCATACGAACTAATGACCCACCAGTTTGCAATAAACCAGAATTTAGCTGATTTAATAAAGAAACAAACCAACATCCCAACCAAATCCTGACCCTTTGTAAAAGTTAGCAACCCCTCATCCAAATCCGTGAAAAAGGTCTATCAGTTAAACATAGAAAATGTCTACAAGGGTATCGTAATCTCGAATGGTCCATGTCGACCATATTAGAAATGGTATCCAAATAACCACGTCCCTCTGCTTGCCGATCCTCCAAACAACTGTTTCATACCATGAAGCATTTTATATTGCATCGGGATGAATAAAGAACTAAGAGATGTGAATCTCAGTCCTTATATCCTCCATTCTGTTTGTCTACAGAAAGTACCAACTGATCTGGAACCACCAGCTTCCGTCTGCACCATTGCTTACATCGAAGCATTGTCAAAAGCTAACCCTGCAACTGTATCTACGCATCACTAGTTAGTGATAACCTTACTGTTAATAAAATCAATCAGTAATTCCATTCCTTAAGGTCAACTCATTATGACTTTTTCACACACACCGTGCGCTGCTTCCATATATAGGTGTTTGGTCTCGCCTTCCTATCCTTAACATACCCTACTTCTCTAATAAGTAAGTGTCAATCTGCCTCATTTTCTCGTTTCAAAGGAATATAGAACTTCTCCCATCCTCCATAGAGTCATCAATGTCGGGCAACAACTAATTGTTGCGAAAGATAACCCTAAAAAAAATTTCCACATTTTATACAGTGTAGAAACTTTAGTTCCTCCTCCAAGTGCATACCAGCAACTCCTCCAAATGACACCCTTGTAAAATCATGTCTTGATTACGAATAGACTGATAAAGCTTCCATCAGTCCACTATCCTCCCTCGGCGTCATGTTAATAAGTACTTATCAGCACGAAATCTTCCATCCGAACCATAATGGCATTACAGTGATCTTTACTTACCATATCCTCACGAATCCCCCAAAACATTAACAACCACCAATCTTATAGCGTTGTAAAAAAATGAATCCCTACCTAGCGTAGAGCATATCCAACTAATCATTGTAGATTATTTGCCTCTTATGGGTAGTTGAACTATCCCTTCCCAAGTAGCGTAGCATAATGATGCATATCCAGGTCCAATAGATTGGCTAGAAGTTTGTATCTCTAGCCAATCGTATGACCCAATATCCCCAAATCCTAGCACATATAGCACTATTACTCCATGTTGTTACCATAATAATTGGCTGACATACTTGTGCCCCAACTAAACCATATTCCAAATCCTGAACCAATTAACAAAAATGAAATACGTAACAACAAAATGCAACACAGAATAACAAAAATCAAACACATAGATACACACAATACAACAAAACGACAAAATATAATTCTTACTTAAGACATTCTCCATTCCAGAGAAGAAACCTCCTTTGAACTCAAGTTCCCAAATTTTCTCACATAAGTTCATTCATAGTTTCGTTGGTAATCATCCAACCTTGAAACCTATCCGTTAAACATAGCTTAATTGCACAATCATTTACCTAAGCAAATACGCAATGGCTTAACCCTCATCTTCCCTAGACATGGAAAGCAAACCGTCTATCGCGGCTTTACAGAGCAACTTAGAACATCACAACCTAATCCCCATACTCTCCGGAATGTGATATAAAATCACGTCTTTGTTCTGATAAGAACTCCATCCGATTCCCAAACTCCTAAAGAGTACTTTTTAAGTAACTCTTTGAGAGACTATAAGAAAGTCCATCCATATGTAGATTGGTTCACACCAACACTAACAGTATCATTCACTATACTGCTGGTGTATGAGAGTACCCTCGTGCGATCCTTCATCTTCAAGCTTCATTATCCCCTTTCTTGGAGATGCTGATATCTCCTCCCTTAGGACCCTTTTCAGAATCCTATTCTTCGTTTTTTTGAGAACATCTGAAGTTGTGTTGGCCCCGACACACGGTGACCTAACACTTACATCTTAATCCGTTCTTGGCGTATACTTTCTAAGTAATGCCAACCTTAGAACTAAATCTTTGATCCGCAAGTTCTGCTTCTGGCAAAGAACTTGACAACAACCTCCTTTACTCCGTTGGGTCTGTATCGCTTTCGCCTTGAACCCAATCCTCCTCCTAGTGTCAACCATTCCATAACTATGGAATATAATTGACATCAGCTCCTCTTAACGAATCGTAACAAGAGTATAACAAATTCTAATATGGCTCTAAGTTTTTTAAGAGACACAACGCGGAAGTCTTATAACGAAAACACTCCTAAGGACACTAGAACTTGGAGTGCTCTGATACCAACTGTGATACCCCCAGATTTCCGAATGCGGGTTGGCCAGACCCACGCCTGATTACCTGAGGATATCAAACCAATTAGCAATAAACGAACACAGAATACAATTAAGGAAAACAAGAATAAATAAAAACTTGTTGAAAAGAAACTAGAATGATAATCCAAATGCTGAAACCTCAGAATAAAATTAAATTAATAAAGAATTATTCTGATACATCCAAATTCTCCATATCTAATACAACTCGGGAATCCATCTGTTGGACCCCTAAAAACTCCAACACTGAAATCATCAACTGAAGAACTCCACTGCTAAATCATGAAGAAACTCCTACGTCGTCAGAAGAATGAGAAGCCGCCTCTGCTCAGCACGAACAAGATCTAAGACTTGGAACCGTCCGTTACCTGAAAAATAATAGTGGGTCAGGCCTACGAACAAGTTCTATCCTAACTACAATCCAAACAGAGATCCGATACGCTGATACATCCTAGATGTCTCAACCATATCTATATAGTCCGTAATAGATAAATATATATCCACACTACAGGACTCTCACTAACTATGCTGAGGGTCTCAACCTGAATAGAAGGCAACATACAATACGCACCTAAGTGGGCATGACTACCTAAGCCTAACAGGGTATACCTCAACCAACATAGCTAGCTACGCATCTTACTGTATATACGCACCCTAACCGTCGACTATGAGACTCAAGCTCAGATCGTGGTACCATGATTTATATATATAAATTCCCATCCAAACCAATGTAGTGCCGCTCAACTGTTCGTTGCCATGACACAACATAAAATTAGGATTTAAATGTTTTAGTTAAATCCCTATCCCAATTATATATATAAGTTCCCTCCAAGTACAATGTTGCGCCGGTCAACAGTTCATTGCTCAAGACAGAACATGTAATTAGGATTTAAATGTTTTAGTTAAAACCCTATCCTTCCTAATACAGAAATATAAACAATCATCCAGTATGTCGTTCAACTGTTTCAGTTGACAGGACATGAAACCATGTAGGATTTAACTGTTTTAGTTAATCCATTCCGTATATATGAATGGGTAGGAATTAGCGTTGTGACTTAATCCATCCCTCCGTATGACACCATCCCATACCGGTGTGTACATGTAAATGATCCGTAAATAATGCAACATTATAAGTAGTACATCAAATAAAGTCCACAGTATCCATATAGTTGATAAACACAGAATTTAAACAAGTCATCAATTAAAAATCCAAAATTCATCCATGTAATTAAATGAGACAAAGTTTAATATTTCATCAAGTTAAAATCCAGAATCCATCCATGTCATTGATACTTTAATTTATCTAACTTAAAGTTCAACTAACCCCTAATACAGTCCAGCAGTTGACAACATCATCAATAGGAAAGGGCAATTTATAAATTCAAGAATGATATAATTTAAACTAGAAAACCAACCACGCATATTACATTCAATTATATTTGCGTACAATCATACCAATCCTTTAACTTGCTAGACTCACAATAACCAGTTAAATATTCCCTATCCGGTTACAGTATGCGATTAAATAACTAACAATCCAGGGACTGATATATTACAAATCCGATACCTAACAGAGCATATTATACTAAATTATATTTAGAGTATAATCATACCAACCCGTAATACTTGCTAGAACAGCAACCTACAGTTAAATCCTTCACTTCTATAGACAACATACAATTAAGGGATTTAAATTTCATGATGTCAATTTTGCTTAATTGCATAGACTAACCATCCTGGGACTTAAACATGTTATTTAAAATTATATAGAAGCCTAATTACAATTCCAGATTTACCCCACAGCCCCTAAAAATTCAAAAAAACCTCAAAACTGCACCTACAGGTGCAATTTTTGCATGGAGCCGGCTCCCCACAAGAGGGAGCCGGCTCTCCCTAGCCTAGAGCCGGCTCTCCCACAAGGGGAGCCGGCTCTCCTTGCCCTAGAGTCGGCTCTCTCCTTTGGAGAGCCGGTGGCACTTCTGCAACTTCTACGGCCTTCTGCCTCGTCTCCGGCCGCTTCGACCTCTTCTGTTCTTCTTCTATACTGAACTTAGGAGTCTTATCTAATCCCTATATCATCCCCATGGTTTGTTTACAGTGATTTGAAGCAATTACAGTAACTAATAACAATACCAATTTAGTATGCTTAAAGAAACGAACTGAACTAAACATGCACTAACTGTAATAGAATTTAATTCAACACTTACAGATCATCAATATAGCATATTGTAAACATGTAAATCCCAGTTACTGATTAATTAAACCCTAGAGACAGTCTAGGGATGCACAGAACACAGGCAACGGGAGAGAGAAAGGAAAGAACTTACCTCTTAAGGTTTCGGTTTGAAACCTTTAACCATCCTCTGTCTATACTTTTCGGCGACCCCTTGGTGTATTCCACTCCTTTGTTGCCCTAGGTTTAACCTAAGAGCAGCACTCCTTCTTCCTCTCCTTGATTCAGCTTTGGTTCATGTCCGAAATCCTAACTAAACTCTCTCTGTTTCTCACAATTCCTTCTCTGTTTCTCTATGTATCTGTACGCGAACAGAGTTCTCCAAAACCCCTTTGTAAACTTAAAATAGTATATATATAGACAAATATAAACCCTAAGTCTACATGTAATGAAAGCCGAAAACCCAACTAAAACCCTAGTTGGCCAAAAACGTGATCCATAAAAACTAAAACCCTAATTTAATATTACAATTAGAAATACTAATGTAACCCAATTAATTCCATTAAATAAACCAGTAAACAATTTAAAACAATTAAAACAAGTAATTCAATTAAAAGAAATAAAATACACTTAAATAACATCATTAAACAAACCACACAATTTAAATACAATAATTAAAACAAATAATTTAAATAAAATAATTAATTTAAAACAATTTGACACCTAAGCACATAAAATAAAATTTTAAATTCCACTCTTATCCTTTTGAAAACTAGGGGTATTACAACTTGGTTGTTCAACCCGATTGTCAACTTGCCTACCACTTCTCAAAATGGTAATTGCTTGCACTTGTTCTTAGGAAGGACACCCCGATGTAAAGTTTGCTTTCACAAAATGTTAGGCTTTTGAGTTCCTTTCAGGTTGGCTAGGTAATTTACCAATTTTTATCGCATTCAATGTATTAGCTATCATCCCTATTTGGGATTCAAGCTTTGATATCGAGTGAGAATGAGAATGCACCAAATTTGTGTTCATTTCCAAACTACCCAAAGCCATTAAGACCTTATCTTCAAATGTGGAATTGCTAGAAAGTGCATGAAGATGATTAAAGCTACTTTGAGAATCATAAGCTTGAGGATGAGAGAAATGTTTCATGCTTTGATGATAAAAAGAAAAAGGTGAAACAAACCCTTTTGAACCTCTATTTCTTTGATGAGGAGGAATGTATCGGTTTTGAAAAATTTTAGCTTGAAAAGGACTTGAATGTTCGTTCAACACTGGTACATAAGCATTTTGAAGAGGATGAGCAAATGCGGCATTGACTTGTTCATAGTGCTCATCAAGCACATGTCCATGGGGACAATTGGAAGTAGTATGCAATACACTTGAACAAGTCATGCATAGCTCACAAGAATGATGAATATAATTAAGAAGAGGAGATGATAGGGTTGCCGGTTTTTGACTCAATAGAAGTTGATCAAGTTTTTGAGTGAAAGTTTGGACCTCGATAACAATCTCCATTGGACTCTCAATTTGACATACTTTCACATTTCTCTTTTTGTTATTATAATCATGACTCAACTGAGAAGTGTGACACTTATGCAATGAATTTTCACTCATTTTCTCAAAAAGGTGTCAAACATCATCTTCATGTTTCCCGAAATATGAACCTCCACATGATGTATCAACAATGTCCTTATGAATGTCGGATAGACTTTCGTAGAAATATTGAACCACTTGCCATTTAGGAATGCCACGGTGTGGACATTTCCTTAGCAAGTCATTCAATCTTTCCCAGCCTCATGTAAAAGTTCTCTGTCCCCTTGAGAAAATTCACGAATAGAAGTTCGCATAACATTGGTCAAACTTACGGGTAAAATTTCTTTAAAAATTCATTTTGCATTTGTACCAAATAAGTTATTGAATTTGCCCTTAAGTTATTGAACCAATGTTTAGCCTTATTTTTTACAGTGAAAGGGAAGAGAAGTAACCTAAGAACTTCCTCCGAGACATTCATGTAATTCACGGTGGAACATATCTCAAGAAATTCATCAAGATGTTTGTAAGGTTCCTCATCATTTAAGCCACAGAAAAGTGGACACATTTGAATTATCTCGGGCTTAATTTCATAATGATTTGCCCCAAAATTAGGAAGCAAGATGCAAGATGGTGAATGATATTCATGAATGCTGGCCTAAGGATTTTATCTAAAGGTCAATCTTATGTTTTGATGATTACAAACCATTAATGATGTTTAAGTACTAATATTTTCATTGAGTACTAATGTATAGATGATTAATATTCAATCATCAATGATGAGCTAGAAGATCCATTCCAAGCATTCCAAGCATTCAAGCAATGGATTCAAGGAAGCCTTAAAAGTTGCAAGAAATCAAAGGCATATTCAATCAAAGAAAAACTCGGACTTCAAAGATCATTCAAGCATTTCAAAGAAAGAAAGCAAGTCTTCATCAAGCCTAAATGATTATAGTCAAAGAATGAAGAAAAGGGATTGATAGGATGGTGAGTGTTTAGGATTCAATGTCAAGGTATTTGTGAATCCATTTGAAGCTCATATCTTTAGGATCATGCATATCATATATCATTTATATGCTCCTACATCATTAGCAATAGACTATGAACTTCAATAAATATATATTTAACATATAAAGCCTTTGCTAAGAATGAGTTAGTTCAAGCTTGCATAAGCTTTGAAAGAACTCACAACTTAAGCTAGAAATTCTAGGACCATGCACATTAATCATAATATTTTTTTTTGGTCTCTAAAAAGAAAAGGAAAAAGCATTGAATTTAATATTTCATCTTTAAAGCCTTTATTGCCATAATTTGGTAAATGACTCTAGGACACAATGCACTTGAAATTTATCATCTTCATATGTCCTTAGACTCTTAGAAACAGGCCTTGAACTAAATTGAATCATTCATCAAAGTCCTAGGTGCTAGAAAGATGGATATCTCAAAAGAAGCAATTTTCAGCCCAGAAAAATTTCAGACCAGCTTGCACTAAAACTACTAAAACTATTTGTGTAGTTGGAATTTTTACATAAGGCCAGTGGCATTGGAAAGATGAATTTGAGCCCTTGAGTTTAGACTCAAATTTCACCTAAAAAGGATTTGGATTCAGAGAGATATAACCATCATAAGATGCCTGATTCTGCTCTGTGAAAATTCTGACCAGGTTGCACTAAAACGGCCATAACCATTACTGTGGTTGGAATTTTTGAGCAAGGCTGGTGGCTTTAGAAAGCTAACTTCAAGACAATAAATTTAGACTCAAATTTCACCTCATTTGGAGTTTCACGGACTAAGTTATGTCCATTTGAAGTCATGCACTTTTTCTGTCCAATCCAATTTAGCAGCAGCCTTCATGAAGTAAGAGCCAGCTCTCTCAAGGCCAATGGAGCAGGCTCTATGAAAGATAGAGCAGGCTCTGAAAGAATAGAGAAGGCTCCATGAAAAATTAGAGAAGGCTCAAAGAATAGAGAAGGCTCCATGAAAAATTAGAGAAGGCTTAATAAAAGATAAAGAAGGCTCTCACAACTCCAGTAGCTATTTTTCAACGAAAAATATATCTTCCAACCAAAGAGCAGGCGGAGCCGTCTCCATGCAATGGAGAGCCGGCTCTCAAGGCTAGGGAGCCTCCTTCTCTTGTTTACAAGAGCCGGTTCCCTCTAGGGTTTTGAACTGCAACGAAAACATTTTCATTCATTGCTCCCCAACTACTTCTAACAGCTATATTGAGCTTCAAAATTCTATAAATACAAAGGGGTTGTCTGCTGAATTAGTTGACCATTTTTTTTAGAGACATTTTATTGCATCAAAGAGAGCTTTTGTTCTCACATCTTCTCCTCATCTCTCTCATTCACTCATATACTATTTGAGAGAGCATTCAAGAACATTATTCAAGTGTATCCAAGAGAGCTTTTGGCTCTACCATTATACAGAGCTTTTGTTCTGGTTTTACTCACTTTTAGAGCCTCTGTTCAGACATCAATCTTCATCTCATATACAAGCTTCCATAGCTGAACCAGAGTGAACTTTAGAGAGCATTTAGTGAGCCATTGCTGAACGTTTGTGCATTTTCCTCATCAGAGCTTTTGTTCTACATTTTCCTCATCATCTCTCATACATTTCATACTTAGAGTTTGAGCTTCACTTGATTTCATATATACTCTATTGTGAGGTTTGATTTGTATCAGTTCTTGGGAGGATTTCTTATACTACAAATTATATCTACAAATCTGCTGTAAGCCTAAGAGGAAGAGTTTCTCTTAGCAAAGAAATTATAAGGGCTAGTGTGGCCTATGTAAAACTAAGAGAGGTGGTCTTTTAGCAAGGATATTGTAAGGGTTGGTGTGACCCAAAGAAAGACTAAAAGAGATTTTCTCTTAGCAAGGAGTTACTTTTAATCAAGGTTTGCTCTCCACCCGCAAGGAGAAGCTATATTGGATTGGGAAGTCTCAAGAGGGATCTTGAGCCGAGGAGTAGGAGTTTCCGAACCTCGCAAAAATCGCCTTGTTATAGTTTGCAATTTCTCTTCTCTTATCTCTTTTACAATTGTGCTATAAATTGTTTACTTTCATATCTTGATTTCATATGTTGATTATTGCACAATAGGTTACATTGTTAATTAGAAATTGTATTTCTATAATTTGCGAAAATTGGCCATTGACTCTATTCACCCCCCCTCTAGAGTCAATTCTTGGTTAACAATTGGTATCTGAGCCTAAACTCTATTAAAGGACTTAACCGTCTTAGAGTACGATCATGGTCAACAATGGTAGTATGACACTCTTAGAAGGTTATCCCATTGATAAACCTCCTTGTTTTGATGGAAATGATTATATCTATTGGAAAATTAGAATGAGGGCATTTTTAAAAAGTATTTATATTGATGTGTGGAAAGTTATAGAAAATGGTGGTCATATCCTAACCAAAGTTTTTGAAGGAAATAAAATTCCTAAATCGAAAGGGGAATGGGATGAAAATGATCATAGATTAATACAGTGTAATACTTTAGCCATATGCCATCTTTATTGTGCATTAAGTAAAAGTGAGTTTAATAAAATTATCTTTTGCAGAATGGCTAAAGAAATTTGGGACTTGCTTGAATTAACATATGTTGGATCAAGTTATGATAAGGACTGAAATATAAATGAACCCTCTAGCATAAATGAGATGCATTCTAGTTTTACTAATATTACTAATCATTTGAATGTTATTGGTAGAACTAACTCATCCACCTATAGTGAAGAAAGTGACAAAATGCAAAAGAAGAGTATAGCTCTCCAAGCTTCTAGCGAAGATGTAAGTAACATCAAAGAGGTGGTCAATCTTTGCCTCATGGCCAATGAAGAGGAGGCAAATTCTAATCATGAATCCTTTAATTTAGAAACTTCCTATAATGAATTAGTTGATGAGCATAATGATTTGCATAATGCATTTAAAGAGTTACATGGTGTGCTAGAAACAATGCTTGTGAAATGTGCTTCGTTTAAAAAGGAAAACCATGATCTCTCTCAAAGACATGAAAGAGTTCAAATGGAAAATGACTCTTTGAAAAAGGAAAATCATTATCTTGTGCAAGAATTAGAAAAGATTCAAATTGAAAATGAGTCATTGAAAAATGAAATGAAATGTGTATTTTCTAAAGAGTCATCATCAATTGATCTTGTTTCCGAAAATGAGTCTCTAAAGAAAATCATTCATGATCAAAATGATATTTTAGCAAAGTTTACCAAAGAAAAAGAGAATTTGAGTATTATACTTGGAAATCAAAGAGATGTCCTTTTCAAAAATGAGATACAATATGATCCTCACATTAAAGATGCATGCTTGTTAAGAAGAAGAAAGCCTTTGTATGATCATTTTGTCAAGAGTGGTACCTAATCCTCTAAATGCAATTATTGTAAAAGATTAGGACATAAGATTAATGATTGTTCATTTAGAAAGAAATTGAGGTCAAAGAAGATTTGGGTTCCAAAAGGAACTTATGTTCCATTGCTTAACTCATATGGACCCAAGAAACTTTGGGTACCAAAAGAAGAATATGCAACCCTTTCTTATAAGGTTACTTGATGGCATCAATCTAAAGGATGCATCACTTTGAGAAACAACTTCCAAGCTAATGAAGTTAGTACCATGGATAAATAATTCCTTTCTCATTAATATGCGTTTATATGAAGAATTCAATTATGAAATTCTAAGTATGACGCTCTTGATATGCTACTTGTTCCTAATAGATGTAAAAATGTCTATGTTTTGATATTTTGCATAAAAGTAGTTTGTTTTGGCATATGCGTTATGAACATGCTAACATGAAATGATTCTCTATCTTTCAAATGATCTTTAGATTAACTATGCCCATTCTTTATGAAAGATTTATTGGAAGATATGCCATCAAATGAAAGCATACATTATCTAATGTAGACCATCAATACTATTTCATGTGAACCTTATCAAATGCATTAAAGTAGCAATGTATAAAAAGTCATCTATATGCTTTTGTGATCTTAAATGTTTTATTTATACTTAATTGTGTCACTTCCATGCATATAGAAAATGAGGTTGTTTAACTTGAGGAACAAATCTCATTGGAAAAGCCATCTCATTAAATTGAAGAATGAGAATGTATATTGCTTTCCTAAGGGTTGGAAGTGTGTGGTCTATACAAAGGCTGTTATAGCAAATTGAAAGGGTGAGCCTCAAAGTAAAAAGAAAACCCTAGAAAAGAAAGCTAAATGAGAGTGTCTCGAGAGGCCATATGAACACATGATTTCCTGAGTTCTTAATCAAGAATGAAAGCTGAATACATTCTCAAAAATCAGTGAGCAAATGTAAAATACAATGAAGTGATGATGGATGCCTAATAAACTAAAAATCTGGTGCAAAAGGTGTCTGGAAGGACTTAAATTTGCTGGAATCACTATCTTAGCTTGAAGAAGGTTTAAATAAGCTCTTATATCATGTTTACATCTGCAGGAGGTGCTCACTTAAATAAAGTTGAGCTGAATGATGCAGTGATTTTACAGCTTTGTCCCTGAGTGCAGAGTTTCTACAGAAACTGGTCTATAACTGATTTTGAGGCTGAAATTAAATTGTGAAATGAATTGCTTAACCTTTGAGCTTTTGTGAGAAGATGAACCAACAAACTGCAGCAGAGCCAACTCCATTCAGAGTAGATCCGTTTCTTTGAAGAAAAAAAGCCGTCTCTACACAAAGCATAGCCTGCTCCACAAATGGTATCAAATTGCATGCTCTCGGGATCTCAAGAATTTTAAAAGAGAGCCAGCTCCTTTTACATAAGAGCAAGCTCTATAAACTAAGAGAACAGGCTCTATAAAAACAAGAGCCGGCTCCCAACCTGGACCAAAATCTTCATATTTTTTTTTTGCTCTCGGGATCTCTCTGCATCTCTCATAACCAGCCATAGAGCCGGCTCTAGAAACTAGAAGAGCCGGCTCTAGAAACTAGAAGAGCCGGCTCCATGGAAATTAATTGAGCTGGCCCTATAAACATGTGAGCCGGCTCCCACAATGTTGCCCATCTGTATTGATCTCGGCATGTTTTTGTATTATATCTCAGTTGGAACTTCCAGTAACATAGATTAAGAACTCAAGGTTCATTTGAGTTCCATTAATTCCAGTACCAACCGAGCTACTCTTTAGCTCTATATCAGTGCAGCGAAACTTTGACCAAGCAAGCTTCAGTCTCTCAAATTGATTCGGTCACAGCTGTAGCACCACCAACATGATGACAGATTCTAACAACCGTGAGCTCCATCATTGATGTTAGATACAGGTCTAGACACTTCCTATTTTGAGCTTTTAAGATTGAATCATTCCAGAAAGCTTTCCAAAAAGCAACAGTGGGTAAGCATCTCGGCTAGGACTCTTGTTGGGCATCTTTACAAGTAAGCTTCCTTTATCAAAATTCTCTTTAAAGTTCATATGATTCTTGCCTTTTTAAATGATTTTTAGTGATTAATTTCTCACTCATCTCAATCTTTAATCCATCACTACTTGCTTCTAATTTATATATTCAGTCATTTGTTCTTAAAATGTTCACTATTGATCTCATCATTTATTGAATGAGTATATGAATTAAATCTCCAATTTCATTTAATGTTAAGTTCATCATCTAAGGTAAGACTCATTTACTTTTCCTCTTAAATTCATGCCTCTTTGATATTCCCAGTCACCATTATTTGAGCATGATTCTCTCTTTGCACTCTATCTTAAATCCTTCTTTGTCAAACCCTCATAACCCTAGAAATATCATGTGGTGATTTGAACACAAATTTTGGGCTTGTTTTGTGAATCTATGCTCTAAATTGTAATTTTTACTGTGATTCCATTCAAGTTCCATATTAGGTTTCCATTTCAAGGCTGATTTTATCAATTCTATATCCATTGACCTTGTTGCTCAACAATTGTCTTAAGGGGTTTCAAGTATGCATTCTCTTTGCTCTTAAAACTATGGCTGGATGTGCAAATTAAATTAGTTTTTATTTGCACAAATGCTTGGGATTTTAACATTTACTTCCATTGAATTTCTATTTTGAGTGTTTCTTGATCATTCAAAATTTTTATTCTATGGCTTCTTCTTCACGTATAAAGAATCTTTCTCATAGCCAAAAAAGGAGTACTCAACTTACCCATGATAATGAATCTGGCCCTAGTGATCCCAATCCTCTTCCAGATGGCATCTGTGTCAACATTCTTCTTATGTATTGAAATTTGCTATTTATAAAATGAAATCTTTGCTATTTATATATCTTCATTTGCCCTATATATATTTCGTTTTTCTCTATTATTTAATAAAATGGCAAGTAACTGTTTTATCCTCCCACCTTTTTGAGATGACAAAGAGGGAGAAAGTTGTGTGATTCATTATTCTTGTTATGCTTATGCGTATATTGCTTTTCACTTATTTTAGATGCATATTGAAAGGGGGAGTCTTATACACTTTAATGTCTAAAACATTTGTTGTAAAATCAAGCATGCTATGATATTCAAGATATGCATATTGATAGGGGGAGCATTCTTTCAAATGCTACTCCACTTTGACAATAAACACATCAATGTTTTGTCATCATCAAAAAAGGGGAGATTGTTGGCCTAAGGATTTTATCTAAAGGTCAATCTTATGTTTTGATGATTACAAACCATTGATGATGTTTAAGTACTAATATTTTCAATGAGTACTAATGTATAGATGATCAATATTCAATTATCAATGATGAGCTAGAAGATCCATTCCAAGCATTCCAAGCATTCAAGCAATGGATTCAAGGAAGCCTTAAAAGTTGCAAGAAATCAAAGGCATATTCAATCAAAGAAAAACTCGGACTTCAAAGATCATTCAAGCATTTCAAAGAAAGAAAGCAAGTCTTCATCAAGCCTAAACGATTATGGTCAAAGAATGAAGAAAAGGGATTGATAGGATGGTGAGTCTTTAGGATTCAATGTCAAGGTATTTGTGAATCCATTTGAAGCTCATCTCTATAGGATCATGCATATCATACATCATTTATATGCTCCTACATCATTAGCAATAGACTATGAACTTCAATACATATATATTTAACATATGAAGTCTTTGCTAAGAATGAGTTAGTTCAAGCTTGCATAAGCTTTGAAAGAACTTACAACTTAAGCTAGAAATGCTAGGACCCTGCACATTAATCATAATATTTTTATTGGTGTCTAAAAAGAAAAGGAAAAGGCATTGAATTTAATATTTCATCTTTAAAGCCTTTATTGCCATAATTTGGTAAATGACTCTAGGACACAATGCACTTGAAATTTATCATCTTCATATGTCCCTAGACTCTTAAAAACAGGCCTTGAACTAAATTGAATCATTCATCAAAGTCCTAGGTGCTAGAAAGATAGATATCTCAAAAGAAGTAATTTTCAGCCCAGAAAAATTTCAGACCAGCTTGCACTAAAACTGCTATAACTATTTGTGTAGTTGGAATTTTTACATAAGGCCAGTGGCATTGGAAAGATGACTTCGAGCCCTTGAGTTTAGACTCAAATTTCACCTAAAAAGGATTTGAATTGAGAGATATATAACCATCATAAAATGCCTGATTCTGCTTTGCGAAAATTCTGACCAGGTTGCACTAAAACGGCTAACCATTACTGTGGTTGGAATTTTTGAGCAAGGCTGGTGGCTTTAGAAAGCTGACTTCAAGGCAATAAATTTAGACTCAAATTTCACCTCATTTGGAGTTTCATGGACTGAGTTATGTCCATTTGAAGTCATGCACTTTTTCTGTCCAATCCAATTTAGTAGCCGCCTTCATGAAGTAAGAGCCGCCTCTATAAGAAATAGAGCCTGTTTTTTCAAGGCCAATGGAGCAGGCTCTATGAAATATAGAGCAGGCTCTCAAAGAATAGAGAAGGCTCCATAAAAAATTAGAGAAGGCTCAAAGAATAGATTAGGCTCCATGAAAAATTAGAGAAGGCTTAATGAGTTAGAGAAGGCTCAATAAAAGATAGAGAAGGCTCTCACAACTCCAGTAGTTGTTTTTCAACAAAAAATATATCTTCCAATCAAAGAGCAGGCTCCCAAAATAGGGAGCAGGCTCTCGGAGGCTGGGAGCCGTCTCCATGCAATGGAGAGCCGGCTCTCAAGGCTAGGGAGCCGCCTCCTTTTGTTTACAAGAGCCGGCTCCTTCTAGGGTTTTGAACTGTAAAGGAAACATTTTAATTCATTGCTCCCCATCTACTTCGTACAGCTATATTAAGCTTCGAAATTTTATAAATACAGAGGGGTTGTCTGCTGAATTAGTTGACCATTTTTTTAGAGACATTATATTGCATCAAAGAGAGCTTTTGTTCTCATATCTTCTCCTCATCTCTCTCATTCACTCATATACTATTTGAGAGAGCATTCAAGAACATCATTCAAGTGTATCCAAGAGAGCTTTTGGCTCTACCATTATACAGGGCTTTTATTCTGGTTTTACTCACTTATAGAGCCTCTGTTCAGGCATCAATCTTCATCTCATATACAAGCTTCCATAGCTGAACCAGAGTGAACTTTGGAGAGCATTTAGTGTGCCTTTGCTGAACTTTTGTTCTAATATTTCATCAGAGCTTTTGTTCTGTATTTTCCTTATAATCTCTCATACATTTCATACTTAGAGTTTGAGCTTCACTTGATTTCATATATACTCTATTGTGAGGTTTGATTTGTATCAGTTCTTGAGAGGATTTCTTGTACTACAAATTCTATCTACAAATCTGCTGTAAGCCTAAGAGGAAGAGTTTCTCTTAGCAAAGAAATTGTAAGGGCTGGTGTGGCCTATGTAAAACTAAGAGAAGTGGTCTCTTAGCAAGGATATTGTAAGGGTTGGTGTGACCCAAATAAAGACTAAGAGAGATTTTCTCTTAGCAAGGAGTTACTTTTAATCAAGGTTTGCTCTCCACCCATAAGGAGAAGCTATATTGGATTAGGAAGTCTCAAGAGGGATCTTGAGCCGAGGAGTAAGAGTTTCCGAACCTCGCAAAAATCGCCGTGTTATAGTTTGCAATTTTTCTTCTCTTATCTCTTTTACAATTGTGCTATAAATTTTTTACTTTCATATCTTGATTTCATATGTTGATTATTGCATAATAGGTTACATTGTTGATTAGAAATTATATTTCTATAATTTGCGAAAATTGGCCATTGACTCTATTCACCCCCCCTCTCTAGAGTTAATTCTTGGGTAACAATGAAGATTGTAATGATCACGAAGGATCATTGGAGGAGTTGGAGCTTGAGCTCCGGGAGGAAATTGGTTGAAAGGTGGATGTTCCATAAAATTTGGGTCTAAATAACCATGATGACCCTCTAGATTTTCTATGATGAAGGGTTGATTATGACCGCACAAAAATCAAAACAATCACTTCGCCCCTGCAACAAATCAATCAACAAATCTCCACATACAATGATCCTATACTCCTATACTTGAACAATTATGCAAAGAAAAGTAAATTGCCTCCACGCAGGCTCACAATTTATCTATGAAATGAAAAACTTGCCACCACGTGGGCTGACGATTTAACTAGAGATTGAGTTAGAAAGATCTCACAAAGGGTCCTTAAGCAACTTCAATTTAACTTTCAAGTTTCAAGCCTTGTTATGCTTTGCAAATTTTAGATTTTAGCTCCTTTTTGCTTTTGCTTAGCTTCACTTGGCTTCCTTGCTTCCTTTGCTCAACTCTCTTAGTTCAATGCACCTAGTCAATCAAGAACAAACACAATAAGTAACAAAAATGAAAATAAAGTAAAGACACGATCAAAAGAGTACTAATTCCTATTTGCTTCCAAAGAAATACGGCGTTGCCAATTCAATCCCCGGCAACGGCGCCAAAAACTTGGTGGTTATCGTGGGCACCAACGTTTAAAGATGAACTAAGAGTGTGAGTGTGCAATGTGGCCAAGTTTTAAATTAATAAAAGCCACTACTACCTTTAACTAAAAATATAGTTAGGGTGAGTAAGGATTGTCCCAAGAGATTGTGGGCGTGCTTGCAATGGAAACAATGTATAAGGTTAGTAGGTCAAATGATCAAAAGATGGTTTGCTTGGGTGATTAAACTACAATGCAATTGAAATTAAAGTAAGTAAAATGTAACAATTTAGAATGTAGGGAAAATGATATAGAGGATAGGACTTGGGGTACTAAAGCTCACCACTAAGCTTGACTTCATTAGACACTAGCAATTGTATATCAATACGGGAAATTGAATTGTAACTTGTGTGTGTGTGTAACACTAATTGAAACTAGGCATGGATATCAAATAAGTATAGATAGTCTAGCCAATTCAAATGGAAAGCACAACCTATCAAATGAGACCAAAATCCATTCAATGAAACCATAATTTATGCACACATAACTATCTAGAAGCATACACCATTTGCATTATAAGTATGGAACACCAAGGAACAAGAATAGATTGTCCACCTATCTAATAATCTAAGGCAACTACACTACAACTACACTAAAAACATGGAAATTAAACTAAGCAAGTTAAAGGTGTGGTACAATCCATCAAGAAACAAGTGTGAACCATCAAATAAATTACAAGAGTGTTCAATTAAGCATTATGTTTTGACCATCTTTAGATTAACTTCATCCATACACATAGACATGCATAAACTCCACTAAATCTAGAGAAAAGCACATGAATCATCCATTCTAGAATACATAGACATATGGTTAGAGATAGAGAATCAATTGAAAGCATTAAAATCCATACACATCAAATAGAAACCACAAGATATGTATATAAATCTAAGATTAAAACATCTATTACATGCAAAACCCCAAGAATATACAAAACACTAGGTCCAGGAAGCAAACTTAGGGGCTACTCTAGCCTCAAGTAAATATCTAGCCACTCGTTGAAGTAGTCATCCAACCCTCAACGGCTATCTCCATGGTAGGCATAACCTCCTTCTTGATGGAAACCCTAGAAGAATGGAAGAACTCCCAAAGATGTGCAAAAACTCTCTAGTCTCTAGCCTCTTCTCCAAGATATGAGATATGATATGTGTATTGAAGATATAAAGATCATTTGATATGAATGGCTCAAAATCCTTATATAGGAGGCTCAAGTGTCACACCCAATGGTCTAGATTCGTGCACTAGGGTCCTTGCAATGATTGCACCATGAGCCAACTTTTAATGAGCTGTAATTTATTTTATTTCGGACTTGAGGAGGTTTGATCGATCGAACTATGTCGAGATCGATCGAACTAAGGTGAGATCTATCGAATACTGCAGAGATCGATCATCCTTGGCGATGCCTTTTTGAATAAAGACAAATCTCTAAGATATTTTGGGATATTTTGGGAAAGAGACAAAAGTGGTAGGTGGGGTGGTAGATGTGGATAAGATCAAATAATTTTAATCGATTGAAGATAAGTTGGATCGATCGAACATGGTGGAATCTTTTGGATAAGGACAAAGGCTTAGATCCATCTTAAAGTGTCCAGATCGATGTTACGCTGATCGATCGAAGGAATGTTGAGATCGATCGAATTTGCTGATTTTCCACACTTTGCTTCATTTTGCTTCCACTTTGCTCTTTTCTTCCATTCAGCTTGGGATTGCTTCTTTTAAGCTTTTATTTGGCTGAATTAACTTATTTTTGGGATAAGTACCTAAAAAGGGCAATAACATGAAAGTAGTGTGATACCCCTCGAATCCGAGACATGGGTTGATCAGGCCCAAGCCCATACCCTAGGGAATATCAAACAATTAATATATAAACAAACACGGAATACCAAAAAGATTTAAGAAAATGAATAATAAAGCTGAAAGAATTATTAAATATAAAATCCTCCAAAATTAAAGATTTAAATAATCCAACTCTCCAAAACCTCTAAGAGTACAACTCGTGAATCCATCTAGTGGACCCCTAAATAAAATCTCAAATGATAAGTAAACAATTGAAGGTAGAATCCAAATCAAAACATGGAGTGAAATTCTACGTCGTCAGTAGAGTGAATGACCGTCTCTGCTCAGCCCGACCAAGCCCTAAGACTGGAATCGTCCGATACCTGAAAAATATAAGAGTGGGTCAGACCCACAAATAAGTTCTAATCTAACTGCAATCCATACAGTGACCCGATACGCAGATACATCCTAGATATCTCACAACATCTATCTATTCCATAAATATATATATATCGACACTAAAGGACATTCACTGAACTACAAAGGGGGTCTCAACCTGAATAGAAGGCAACATGCAAAATGCACCCAAAGGTGGACATGAATACCTAGACATAATAGGGTACAACTCAACCTATCATAGCCAGCTACGCATCCACTGCATATACGCACCTTAACTAACGAGCCTGAGACTCAAACTCATCTCGTGGTACCATAACCATATATTTAAAGTCCGTCCAAAACCAGAGTATGTCATTCAATTATATAATGATCTGACATAAGATTTATAATCCATTTAGTCACTCAACTTATTCAGTTGATCTGACATAACTCCAAACACTAATTAATCCATGTAGTCACTCAACTTATTCAGTTGATCTGACCTAAATATAAGTAGGATTCAATTTTTACAATCCATTCCCTTATTCCAATAGGGTAGGTCTTAACGTTTTAAGCTAAACCATCCCTAGTATGCCACCGTCCCATACCAGTGTATCCACAACATCCAGATAATTAACAGAATTTAATGTAATAATTCAACAATTATAATTGAACACATAAATCCAGATAATTGACGGAATATAAGTTAATAATTCCTCAATTAAAATCCAAGTTAACTTCCATGTAATTGGCAGAATATAATATAATAATTCAGCAATTAAAATCCAACACCTAATTCCATGTAATTGACAGAATATATTTTAATAATTCTTCAATAAAAACCCAAGAGAAACATAGCAAAATCTAATATGTATAAGACCCTATTATGCATCCAAAACAAATTTAGAAATCATACTCCAGTCATCTAAGTTGCTAAAACAAGTTTAAGCAACTAAATACTTTATATCTGTCAACAGTGTGCGACATTGCTCAAAACTTTCACACTGTGAACACCATTAGCATATAAAGATAAATTATGCATTGTGGGTTCTAATATAGCATAATATCATGTTTAGAGTCCATGTTACAGTCCGTTAAATTGTTAACACAAGATTAAACAATTTAATCCCTCCTATTCGTTAACAGCGTGCAAAGTTGTTTATTTTATACCGTTCATTCTATTTGCACTACGGATCAAGTTATGCAATTAGAGAGTTTAAAATCCTATGAAATTACTTTTAAAATCTTCAGTCCAGTCCTTGAAACAACCCAAAATACTAATCATGTCCAAAACAGTGCCCAAAACAGTTCCGGAACGCATCAACACAAGGGAACTTGCTCTCAAAACCACAGAGCAGGCTCAATGCACCATGGAGCCGGCTCCCTAGCCCTTGGAGCTGTCTCTGTGAAGAGGGGAGCCAGCTCCTAACCTCCTGGAGCCAGCTCTCTCCCTCTTTGAGAGCACTAATCCCCTTCTGCTCCATTTCTGATCATCTGCTTCGTCTCCCACTACCCTTCTATTCTTCCTTAAAACTAATCTTAACAGTCTAATATATATCCAGTATCATCCCAGTCCTTTGTTTATAACAGTGAGAATTAATGCAACAATTAAAACAGTACCAATTTGTATGTTTTAAAACCAGACGACGAACACCAAACTTGCAAGAATTATTTGAGACAAAATTAAACACATACAGATGATCAAGTTGACATATATTACGCATGTAAGATTCAATTAATATTCAATTAAAATCCTAGAGATCATCTAGGTATGCACAGAACACAGGCCAAGGCGAGAGAGAAAGAATAGAACTTGCCTGTGCAGTTTTGGAATCAAAACCTTGTCGCTGTCTCCCTAATCTTTCCGACGACGTTCGTTTACTGTCAACTCAACCTCCTACAGCCCAACCTTCCCTCCTCCTAGGTCCAACCTTTAAACCACAGCCGAAACCCTCACCGAATGTGCTCTGTTTTCTTAAAATCTCTCTTTGTATCTCTCTGTATCTTTGGTACGTGAATAGGGTTTTTCCAAGCCTTATTGCAGACTATAATAGTATACTTATAGGCATAACAAAAAACCTAAATCCAATTAAAACCCTAAACTGAACCCTATCCGGCCCATACGTGATTCTTAAAAGAAAATAACCTACTTGTAACATTATAACGTAAAACCCTAATTGAAACCAATTTACTCAACTAATAAACCATATAACCAATTAAAAACAAGTAATTCCAATTAATCAATTTAGAGAAAAATAAAAATACAAGTAATCCATTAATGAAAAATAAAAACACAATTAATCAATTAATGCAATTAAACAACCAATTAAACACATAATGATATTTAAATACACAATTAAATGTAAACAATTAAATAAAATAAATAATAAAACAATTAACCAATTTAGCAAATAAATAATTAATCAAACAAAAATGCAATAAAACCCTAATTAAAATGCCGAGACTATCCTTTTAAAATTAGGGGTATTACAATTAGTCTAAGACGGGAAAATAAGATAGACAAAGATCCTAGAATACCTAAGCTTAAGGGGTTTAAATGTGCACTTTTCAGCGCTCATCACCACCGATGCAAAATATGACCTATCAAATCTCAAATGCGTGAAAAATGCCTTTCAAAGGCAAAAAATGCAACAACCGGACCCAGATGCAATCAAAAGACCATTTGGCCCTTAGCCACACGTCATACATATTAATGAGTCCTAATGATTGTGCTTGTGCACACTTTGCACCACCCAAATTAAAAATGAACCTGATGCGACCCGAGCGTGTGCACAAAATAATGCACAACACTTTGGTTTTGGAAATGGTATCAAACGGGCATCATACTTTAAATTTATATAAAAGCCGCTTGACACTTATACCGTCAAGTATGAAGTGAGAAAGGATCGTTCCTAAGGGATTGAACACGTGTTGGGATTAAACTTGATTTTAGTGCTAATTAGATTGCACAAGAGAGAGAGAGAAAGAAAAAGATTTTTGGTGAAGTGATTAAACTAGAGTTCAATTAAAAGCATGGGAATAGAAATGACAATGCAAGTAAATTAAACTAAGAATTAAAGAGATAGGAAGAGAGTCTTAGGGTTAGGATTCACCACTAAGCTCAAACAATTAACCATATACTTTCAATTAATGGGGAATTTATTAGTGTAATCATAGATGTGGTCACATTATCATCACAAACCACAATTGTAAGCATAGATTATCAACATCAAGAATGAATTGTCTACCTAATGACAATTAAACTAAAGTATAGAACCCATTCAAGACTACGTCATAACCCACCATACACATTCACAAATATATCCGATAAAAGCACACATCAATCAAGAGGATAATACTAATTGTAATTAGAAGTATGGATTAACATAATCAAGTACAAATTGCTTACTTTACTACAATTAACTAATGACAAGTAAGCTAATTTGTAGAACAATCCATCAAGATTAAGCCTTTATCCATCAAATTAATTGACAATTGTATCAACTAAGTATTATGCTATGGCCATCACTAAACACAACTATAAGAAGTATTTAGTGTAGAATATAATTCTAAAGTAATCACATATAGACATGCAAATTACATATAGAATTAATGAAAGAATTAATGTTTAATCATCTAATGAAGAATAAAATCCCTAATTAATCATATATAGACATACAATCAACTTGGAGATTTCAATGGAAGAATTCATCAATACAAGCCCTAATTTGTCAAATCAAGCATGTAAATATAAATAAATCACAAGGCCATATATTTAATTACAACATAACAATTCCCCAAGAAAAGAAATACAAAGGTTTAGGTTACATGAACTTAGGGCTCATCCAAGCCCTAAGTGAAGAACTAGCTCATGGAGGAGATGATCATGGTGTCAACAAGCCCAATCTCCATCTTTTGGCTCCTTCTTCTTCTTCCTTCAATTGTAGATAGAGAGCCTGTAAAATTTCTTGAAACCTTAGCCTCCTCCCTTTTTCTCTAGAGAGAATGTTTATATCTTATAGAAAAAACTAAATAAATAATCATAAAAAAACTCCCCTACAATGGGTCTTTGTTTTTTCTTTAATACCCATACTATTGGAGGCCCATAGTTCACAAAATAAGCCCTCACAAGAAAATCCCGTAGCCAAGTAACAGCTAAATCCCGCAATGCTGCCAGGGGCTGGGGAATCGATCCCCCAGCCTTGGGGATCGATCCCCTACTTTGGGGGATCGAGTGGGGGATTGATCCCCTAGTGCTAGAAATCTCTTTTAAACCCTGTTTAACTTCATTTTGGCTCCAGGCTAATCGGTTTGTTTCTTGATTGTTGGGAACATCATCAAAGGCCCGAAAAAAGATTGAATTGACCGCTTTTGAAGGATAAGCACACTATATGAACAATGGGCTGCGGCCTCTTTTTGCCATTTTCTAAACTTTTTTCTGATTGTCTTTCTCCAAAAAGGCTTTAATGAACCGAAATTAGTCCGTTTGAACCTTATTGACCTGAAAATGACAAAAACATAAATTAGAACTAAAATATGCAAGTAAGATAGATGCAAGGACTTCAATACCCTAACTTAGGTGTTGAAATGTGCAACATTTTAGCACTTATCAGAACCGCTAAAGCTTCGGATTTTCCTATTTTTTCCCTTAAATACAATATATGGATCCGAAATGCATAAATGAGAATAAAGTGGTGTTTGGCCCTTGGCCACATCTCATACATATTAAATGAATGCCAAAAAATGAATTTACATACACAATGCACACACTGGTGCAAAAACATGTTAAAACCCTTGATTTTCATATTATTACCTTTAAAAGTAAATTTCAACATTTATTACATATATGTGATTTCAAATGAAGTTTGGCCCTTGGCCACATATAATATACATCAAATGAGTGTCAAAGAGTGTGTTTAGGCACACATTACAAGTTTTAAGACAAAATTGACATTTTGACCTAATTATGCATTACAACTTAAAATGGTAAAACGATGCATGCTCACACTTGCATGCTTGTTAAAATACATCAAAGTACTTCAAAAAAAAACAAGATGACCTAGGGATGTTGTGTATCCTAAACCAAGGTATCCGTTCCTGAAAAATATCCCAACAACTAGGGTGAGTAAACAAGTTACTCGTAGGAAGAAGTGCTTGCGTATACCCTAAAGTTTCAAATGTCATACAAGTTCAATATAAATCATCACAAGGGATCATTCCTCCTAACATCTATGTTCCAAGGTGAGCTAAGGGATCATCTGAAGCTACTCAAGTAATTGAAATGAAAGACAACATATAAGTACGCATGCTCAAGTATACTAAATAATGTTGAAACACAATACATGACATATAAGCTTACACTTACAAGTATACTAAACCATATTAAAATAAGTTATATAATGTCAAAGCATACATACACAAGTATACAATTAATATGGATACTCATGTAAATCAAGTATACAAGCACTAGTATACTAAGCTAAATGAAATACGCATAATACAAGCACACATGGTACAAGTATACTAAGTTATCTCTAAACTAAATCCTCAATATACAAATATACATACTAAGTACAATAAATAATGTTGAAACGGAACGCAATATATAAACAAGTTTACATCCACAAGTATACTAAGCAATATTGATATTCATGGCATACAAGTATACAAGTTCAAGTGTACTAAACCATGACGGATGAAATATACAACGCACAAGCATACTAGGTACAAGTATACTAAACGTAAGTGAAACTTTATGCACCAAATCATAAGCTACAAGCAATCCATGATTAACAACTTAGAAATTGAATGCAAAATCAAGTAATGGAAAGACTAGGACACGTGGTTACAGACCAAGCAAGTTATTCTGGGTAATTACGACCCCCAAGGTATTACCTAGTGCGCACTTATGACTTAGAGAAACTCTTGTCCTCGTATTAAAGTCAAACCCTAGCCATCATATAAATTATGTCTTCTCAAGCTTTCCAAAATCAATAAGTTCAAAACTTTACAAATAAACAATGAGCAAGTAAGGTTGAACCCACACAAACCATGTCCTAAAATTCAAGTCTAAATGGCATATGACATGTTAATTCTCCAATATGCGATTTATACATAAAACAAGAATATTTTATAACAATTGAGCCAAATTACCATCCTAAGCCACAAGTACTAAATAAGTTACAATTTACTAACAAGCTTTCAAGGAAATCAATTGTGATATTCTAAACAAGCTATATACCTATGCAAGATATATTTAAACAAGCTTTATAAGATAATGATATCCTATATCATGTTAAGTCCAATTACCATTTTAAGAGGCCACAAGTACTAATTCTACGCAAGTATAGTAACATGCTCACAAGGTAACCAAATGTACTACATTTCAAGATATTATCATCCTAACATAAAAAGTCTCTAAAATCAAATAATTTAGTAAATGAAACAATTTACCTATGGCAAGATATACATACTTCCAAGGCTTTGAATTATCAAACAAGCTAATGCCCTTAAGCTATAATTCCACAAGTCTTTATTTTCATGTTATCTCTACACATTATATATATAAGCTAAACATACCTTTAAATCATGGATTTAGCCATACAATATATATATATATACACACTACAATTTGGCAAGCTAAATATATATACACACCAAACATGCTATTAAATCACTAAACCCTAAGTCATTTCAAAGATTTTCAATCTATACACAAGACTATGTTTTATTAAGCATGTTAACAATATATATTAAGCTCCAAAAGTACCTAAACACTTAGGAAATAAACATACAACAACCCCCTACCTCAATTTGAGATGAAGTCTCAAATCCCACCAAAATGAAACTTTTCTGAATGCGATTCCATTTCGGTGTTTTGTTGGGGACAACGAAGGGAACAAAAAACCCACTTACGAAAACACCAAAACCCAAACCCGATCCAAATCCCCAAACTCGAAAAATGGCCAAAATGAGATTCCAATCAGTTAGAGTTGAAGGCCTCGTCAAGGCCGACATTTATGCTTCCATCATAGATGGAAAAATCCTTAGGGAAGGGCTTCAAAAGAGATGAAGCAGGGTGGCAACCCATGGCTACCAACTGTGGAGCTTTTGTCTCTCTTCCCCTATTTATAGAAAACCTAAAAAGTGTCCCGAACGGGTCTCGCCCGGCCCCAAAAAGTGTAATCTGCGCAGATGCGCTCAAACGATAAAACACCTAGAACGAAAAAGAACTAAAATGAGAAAAATTAAAAAACAAAAAAATGGCGTTGAAACGAGTCCTGAGCAGAAAGATATGCCCCGAACAAGTTCGGCGGCAACCGGGGTCAAAAACCCTAAAATTGGGGAAAACGATCGGAAGATAATCCTAGGAGTACACGACTCGACAAAAAAGTGAAAATGAATCCCGTACAAGGATCCAAACCCTAAGGAAACACTTCACAATTAATTTTCATTAATTACACAAGGGCCCTTACACAAAATGATAACTGCGCAAGTGTCCAAAACGAAAATATCTTGCAAAAGATATTTCTTAAAAACCCCCAAATCAAAATATCCTCAAAAGAAATTTATGAAAAACACCCCAAGAAATAAAAATGTTTTTGAAGAATCTATTCATCCACGCCCCTACGAGAAAAAGAAACAACTAGTGAACTTTTCTTCAAAAGTAAAACAACGCATTTTGATGAAACCAAATGGAATGAAAGCACATGAAGTCAAAAATCAACTTTGAACACGAAAAGTGAGGTTACGCGAAAGAAAATATCAACGAAAAAAATTAATCCGTAAAGATGGAAAAAAAAGATAATGAAGAAAAATGACCGGGTCATTACATGATTCATATATAGATTGTTTATATCTTGCTATAGAATGTTTAATCTATATGCTAGCAAGTTTGTATTGATGAATCAAGATTGTTGAAGTTGGTTTTTGAATAAAACTTTGGTCATTTGTGGTTTTGACTTACAAAACCCTAATTCTTTATTGGGTAGCTGTTATCAAGGCCTTGTTGATGTTGTATTATAATTCACATGTTGTACTTATCTTGTTTATCATCTGAGAATGTCTATAATGGTGATATAAGGCTGTGGGAGTGATCTCAGAATTTTTGGAACACAAATTTTCAGATTTACCCCTCAAATCCTAGTTTTTGCAGAAAGGGTTCTAGAGGCTACAGATTGTTGTTTTGAGCTGCACAACCACTCTTATCTTTTGTGTAAGCTTGAATATTATTGATATTCATTCTTTTATATGTATTTGGTGAGCTGTGAGAGCTTACAGGGTCTAAGCAAGGGTGCTTAGAACAAGAGGAGTGCTTGTGAACATTGTGTTGAGCTAGTGTGTGTGTAGAAGTCGAGAAAGTTAGTGTTTCAACTTATACAAGGGTGTGTACAGAGTGTGAGACAGTTGAGTGTGTAACTACTTGCATACAACTAGTAGAGCTTATATTAGTCGTGTGACGGCCCATGTTTCGAAGAACCCGATGCGTCTATGATTGACCCAAAACTGATCCGATAACGAATCCCAATTGCCGAAGCAAGAAAAGAGAAAGGGTCTCTAAAGATGAATACCAGCTCCAAGATACCAAAGTGACTTCCGGAGAAGTCACGAAACTCAAAAGAATACAATGCGGAAGCTAAGATTTTAAAACTGACAAGTTGTGCCTATAGGGGTAAAATGGTCTTTTAAAATAAAAATTGTATGCTGCCATACATACCATTGGATAGAAAATGAAAAACTAATAAACTTTGACTCAAAAATCACTTGATTTGAAGTTAGAACGAAGAAGATATGAAATTTTGAAATTTTAGAAAAGTTTACCAAAAATGTGCCCAGTGAACAGTGGATTTACTGCGACCGTATTTTTGTCAAAACGCACAATTTTCATGGCTAAAACAGGGCTTTTTGGAAAAATTTTATGGAAAAACCCTCCCCCCCCCCCCCCCCCTAAAAATTGGTTTTCTAAACAACCATGGTCTGATCCAAAAATAATTTGCAACCTAAAATAACCAAAATGCCACCAGGATAAATCAGGTCGAGAGAATAAAAACATGTTGAAAATTGACCTACATTCCATACATCAAAGGAGTTTGGCCCTTGGCCTCATTACACATATGCTAAGTAGCATCAAAATAAGGTACTTAGGCTTATATTACATATCAAAAAGGAAGTTAATCACGCTTCTAAACAAGTGATTCATTTAACAACATCAGATAATAAAATCATGCTAACACTTGCATGTCTAAATTATACAAAAATAATCGAATGAATCCAAGCCAAGCTAGGGATGTTGAGCATCCAAAGTAGCGTTTTCTTCCCTGAAAAAGACCCAAATCAACTAGGGTGAGTAAACGAATTAGTCTAAGTTCAATGTGGAAATTAGAGATCATCCTAAAGCTGCATTTGAAACAATTAAAACACAGTCCATGATAGGTAAAAATCATAAACAATAATGGTGCTTCCAATGTCAACAACAAGTTACAATTCAAGTAATGTCAATTTGAAACGGAATGCGAATTGGAAAACAACTACAGAAAACTAGAAGAATAACAAAGTCTACACCACTCTAAGAACTACAATACAACTTACACATAGACTCCACTATGATGCAACTCACACATGCGACTCTATAATACAATGAGATATACTACGGAATCAAATCCGATGGTAAACAAATGGTGTGCTTCCACACCCCACTGGCTGATGTTCCTTGGGACTTTCAACCTAATAGACTCGATATCCACTTTTTCAATGTTTGGATAGCATTTATCCTTCAATTATATTATGCATGTCGTACACACACAACTTATAACTAAATAAATTTTATGAACAAAATGATGACCACTATACTCCTAAGGCCAAGGTGGCACACACACACACACTATGATTTACTCACAAATAAATATATCAAAATGTCACAATACTAAAACAATATAGGCTACACAATATCTACACAATCAAGTCTCTAAAACTACAATGGCAATTGCATGTATAAGTTCACAAAATGAATCAAATTAAAGTACTACTATATAATCAACCTATGAAATCTATTCATGCTAGTATACTATAAGTTTAAAGTCAATGATTTAAACAACAAAATAGTATCAAATACACAATTAAATCATTGACAAAAATAATCTAGAATTTCTACAAATTACACTAGTGAAATCTCTAGATTTCAAAACATCACATAATGAAACAAATTTAACACAAGTTAAAGATCATGTAAAAGTTTTAAACATTTAAAGTCTTAAGTTAATTTCATGTAATATACATCTAGATACAACCTTAGAATTCAAAATACATGCATACAATGTATATTAACCTCAAGAACACATTAAAACAATAAGGATATAAACATACGACATCACCCTACCTCACTAGAGGATTGAACCTCTGGAATCCAAGGCAAATGAAATCAAATGAAGAAACGGAGCAAATGTGTTCTAGTAAAGGAAATGAGAAAGATTTGGTCTTCAAGGTGGAAGACCAAAAACTCAAAGGAAGGGGGTCGAAAATTAGAAATGGAGGCTAGGGTTTCAGGGTTTATCAAAGTACCTCACTAGAGGATTATTCCTCTAGAATCCAAGGCAAACGAAAGTAAATGGAGAAACTGAGAAAAGGTGTTCTAGAGAAGGAAGAGAGGAAGATTTAGTCTTCAAGGTGAAACTCAAAGAAAAGGGGTTGAATATCAGAAATGGAGGCTAAGGTTTCAAGGTTCGTTAATAGAGTTTAGGTGAGAGCTTAGAGAAGACTATGGAATATCTCTAGACTAACTAATGGCTTTTGTTAGTCAAATACACTACCTCTCTCTCGCACACACACATCCACCCTCCACTTGTCACCATCCTAGGCCTCCTTACAAGGTTAAATCTAGGCTTTAAACTTGTCACCATCCTAAGGCAACAAGTGTTCCAATGGAAAGTCAACAAGTTACCCAATAAAAAGTGACACTTCTCACTTTTTTCACAAATTGCAAGCTCGTCCATCCTCTAAATATCTTAAGGAATATTTGCTAAGAGGTCCCTAAGGCAAAATATCTTAAAAACTTAATTACACAATTAACCCCAAAAAATGAAAAATGTTTCCAAAGAAACTACGCATTCATACCCCAAGAAAATAAAAATAAATAAGCATGCTTTTCTATAAAAGTAAGACTTACGCGGGCAATAAAAGATTAAATAACATAATGTACGTGGTGCCGGAAATTGGTTCCGAACACCGAAACCTACTTCGGGTCAAATAAAACCCTTAGGCCGCAAGAAAAGAAATAAATAAACAGATATATAAATAATAATAATAAATAAATAAATAAATATCCCGAAAAAAGAAAAGATGATACGGTAATCAAAACCTACCATCCTTAAAGAGATTTCATTCCCAAAATTAGACACATCCTACGGAGAACAAAATAAGGACTAGCCACAAGATTACATTCGAAAACACATCATCAAGTACTAATGGACAACTCCTAAAAACTTAAGATCAAACAAAGGGATAGGGAACCACCAAATCGTGAGACGCATTACCTACTAAACCAACATATGAATCCAAAGACAATCACCACAAGAACTGTAAAATAACAACACATCGAATCATAGTACTAACTAAGGGCAAGATGACAAAATGAATAGTAACTAGAACCCAACCACAATGTACTCAAATGTGTGGTATCATTGGCACTGTCTAGAGCCCGCTTACACATACTCGTCAGTAAGGTAGTATTGTCAGTAACTAGCACCGCCTATGGCACACAACTTCATAGGATAGCATGACAGTATATAGCCCTAATTCATAACATGCCCCCACTGAATCTACCCATAAAACCTCTCGATACAAATGGCATTAATGCCATGAAACAATTATTGCCAAAAGCACTACAGTAACCCAGCATTCTGTAAGAGTTGGGGTATGGTCCAAAGATGTCTGGCCAGACCATCTTGGTTAATCCCAAAACTCTGACAATAGATACCGTTACGCTTAAGGCCTTAAATCATTAATACGATGAAAATTGACAGCTCAAAATCATAGAATCTCTAAATTAAGTCACTTAACACCAATGTGACAAACCCTAAACAAAAATTAGAAAACCTAAGTGTCGACAAGTCTCCCAAAATTGCTCAAAATGCAGACTCTCTAAAGAAGTCAACAACAATCACGAAACTAGACTCCACTACAAGGAATCGCATCTAAACCCATACTATCCTCAACTACGCCTACTACAAGGCTACACAAGAAAAAGTCACAACACTAAATTAAGGTCCTTATCATGGACAACCTAATCCTCGAGAACACAAATCTACCACATAGCTCACACACAAAAAAGAAAAAAAAATCCATATGACTAAAGTCACAAATCCCCATGTATCAATATAGGAACAATAATAAAACATGAACACCATGTAATGATGAAACTCGTGAATAAAATACCGAAACAAAATGCAAGCATAAAAACAAATGTATATTAACCATGCCACAATCTCAAAATAAATGTATATTATGTATGCAACTCCAATGCAACACAACGTATCGATGCATGCACTTGACACTCACATAGCACATACTCACAATATCAAATCATATAAACCAAATAACACCTTACTAACACATCACATAGTCTACATAAGGTAATCAAATAATCTATTTATCACATAAGGACCAAGTAAGCAATGACACGCTATACATCATTAATGATACTAGCATGTTAAACAGATATAACATATGAAAAACGCATCATTTGTATCATCACACAAACCAATTCATAGCCACATATCTGGTGTGTGATAATTGTTTACCAATAATAATCACCACTTGCAATAGCACAAATCATTGTAAAATAAGGCTATTATAAGGGTAAGTCAAACCACATGGATTACTAGTTTATGGTAACAAAGGTTGTAAAATCACTTCTAGTTTGATAAATGGTATAAAATGGCTTGTTTTGTTTGTCACTTAGAACTAGGAATTGAAATTGCATAAAAACAGTAAATGGAATGATTTTGAAATTAATTAAACTTAAGTAGAGAAGGCTAGGGAATTGACTTCACCACAACCTCATAAATATGTCTAATTGCAATCAACCTGGGGACTAATTATGTATACAACCATGATATATAGAAATGCATAATAACCATAATATCTTCAAGGAGTTCATACAATCAAAAGCTAAGTATAAACCATCTATGGTTGGCAAGGTTCATCTACCTAAACTAGGTTGCAGCATGACCCTTCTTCCCTAGGTATGGCCTATCATCTCTTACTTTGCATGGTAAATGCACATATAGTCAAAGACTAAGCATAATCCATCTATCGTTGGTATGAACCATCTACCTAACTACATTACACTAGGGGTGTAGTGTGATTCATCTTCCCTAGGAATGGACTATCAAAACCTTCATAAAACATACCAAGAAAACCATTGCATAATCTCATCTTCATTCTCACTATAAAGATATAAGAAATATAATAATAAAGAAATGAATTCTAAGACAAGATAGACATCTCAACACAAGTATTTATTGGAATGAAATTTAATTATAAAACATGTTATTCTCTAGAATATGCAACTTGCTATATACATGTTAAATCCCCAAATTAAATTACAACTAGAGCATATTTACTTAGAAGAGCTTCATCAACTCCCTAGGAAGGGAGTTAGTTCCTTATGGCAGCAAGGATGTAAGAGGAAGAACAAGCCTTCAGCCCCTCCATTGTTGCAGCATTCAGCAGAAAATACACATCTCTTCCCTCAAAATTTCTCTCTCTAGTTTATTCCCTCAACATTTAATAATCTATTACAATGATGTAATCTCACCTAAATAAACAAAATGTGTTACAAACACACTCAATTTCGTGGTCAATGTTCCCTAAAAGAAATTGGACACATTCCCTTAAATTAAGGAGAGAATCAATTTGAAATGATCAAAATGCCAGCTGTTTTTGCGTTACACGAACAAGCGCTCGTCCAATGAAAGGACGAGCGCTCGTAATTGCTCTGGTGGTTACTACTTTAAATTGGAGCACTCGTCCATGAGGGGATGAGAGCTTGTATGGCATTGGAAGAGTGCTCGTTCATGCCTTAGAAAATTCCTTTTACCTATTTTTGGATTTCCAGCATGGCAGCATGTTCGTGTTCTCTTATTCTCCATTTTTGACCCTCCAAACATGGGAATTGGACTTCCATTAAAACATAAAGCCCTTAGAGCTCTTAGTTAGCTTTCCACAGCATTAAATGGTGTATCATTTGAAGTTTTGAGCTGAGAGTTATGGCCATTTTTTTGTAGGTGTACAGAGCTGCCTTTCAGGTGCGAGTGCTCGTAGGCTGATGGACGAGCGCTCGTAATTACAACTTTGCCACTGCCGCAACTACGAGTGACCTCCTTGCCCTCCACGTGCTCGTAGGTGCCATTATTAGCACTTGTTGACCCAACTTCAATTGGCTATATCTTGCTCGTTTTAACTCCAATTGGGTCATTCTTGAGTCGAAAATGACCGCATCGAAACGAGCTTTCCAATGGCATCAATCCCAGCCAAAGATTCCAAGCATGGAAAGAGTTATGCCCTTTTTAATGAAGCCTGGTCATAGTTCTCTCTAGCAAATAATCACTAAGTGATTCTTTTCTTTGCCCAAATGGATTTGGATCTTCAATAAGTCCTCAAGACTTCAATTTTATTTCGTTTTGGGGAACAAACCTGAAAATATACAAAACACACACAAATAAAGATAATTTATACAATAAAAACAAATAATGGACTTAACTAATGAAATTAAGGGCGTTAGAATATGCAATATTCGGCGCTTATCAATATCATAAACATGTTCCTAAAGCATACTAAAAAACAATAAGGCATGTACACATATAAGAGTAACTACATAAATAGCAATGCCACAAAAATCACAAGTAAAATGGAATGCCACTAAAAAGGACAATCTCATAGAAAGCATACCCCAAGACTTGGATGAGTCCAATCTCTCACTGCAAGGAAATGAATCATCTCTCAAAATGACCACTAGACAACAAAACAATAATGTAATGGATAGTTCCAACACTAACCATCACAAGATTTCTATAAGAAGGATATATCTTAAGATGCTAAAGAGTCTGATGGGAACTCTATAGGATTCTACCAGAATTTTAACACACCACCCTAAGTCTCCAATGATAAGGGAGAGTAATTAATTGCACCAATGCAATTAATCACACGAAACCACTCATACGCTAATCGTAGCTCGTAAGAGCTGTCCAAAGTAAACTCAAGAAGGATTCTAGGTCAACACACCTATCAGTTCCTAAACCATCACTCTAAGAAGACTAAACACGAGAACCTCACCGTTAAGGCTCACAAAAATAAACCTCTCATTCCTAAAGAAGAACTCAAGTCAATCCTGACTTACTGTCCCAAGACACTAGAAACGGAACCCTAAATGATGGCACCACATCAAGATCACCACGAAGCCCTAAGATATAATACCAACACTTTAAACATTACCACGACTACGTCACAAAGTAACAAAAGAAAATGAGATGAAACGGTGCCTCTATGGCCCATGACTCATCTCGCCAAACAAAGACTACAATCCTATGCTCACACGACTTTACTTATATCAACTATCAACCCAAAATTTTAAAACTCCCAAACTGACAAAACAGACAAGAAGGCTCCTACAGTGGAGACCTTGCAAAACGAATCCCTTCTACATAAGGAAGAAAGACGTGTCTAAGGATACTATGGACCCCAAGAGACAATGCCCTAGCATTAATCTCACCCAACCGAGCATGAACAATGGACAAAATCAAAATAAGGTACGAAATAAGTATAAGGCCACTAAGATCATACACATCACATAAAAAATTCTCATGATAATACACTTTACCAAACTACATCTCCTGCTGTAACTACAATCAGGTTAAGCATGTAGAATGCATTCATTTATACATATAGGCACACTAAACTTTTAGCTTATAACATGGCAACAGAATCACATACTTATACAAGTAGCAAACAATCCACATACAACATGCTCTGTCACATAACAAGTAGATAAAAATCAAAATAAACAACGCAAGTAGTAACAACATGCTCATAATCTAACACAAGATCAATATACACACTTAACACTTAATCATGCTTAACAGTTAGCATACATCATAAGGCATTAACACGTAACATGCAACCGTTAAAGCTACCAAATAACATAGCTATACAAATAACAACTTAATATCCCAAGTGTTTTATCAGAAAATATCCTATCATGCTGAACATACTCATACTTATCACATAACATATACGTAAGCATGACAACTAACATGCTCCAAAGAAAATATGTGCGCCTAACAATACATGAAACTTAAAATGGGAAGCTCTCTACCTCTCAAATATCCTATTAATCGTATAAGTCCAAGACACGATGAGTGACGAGGAAGGATGGCTAGTCACTTCCAAGCACTCGTGACCACATTCAACTCACCAAATGAATGCACCGACTAACCCTCACATGGCAAAACATATAAGCACTTAAATCATATCAAGTCATGTAGTAAAAACTTTAAACACTTAAGCACGTAAACATTTGAACACATCAAAGTGTGTCAGCAAGAAGTATGAAATGAACCCAAAACCCATCGTCCTAAGGCTTTCGAACCTTAAGCTCTGATACCACCAGTGATGGTCCGTGTTTAAAAAAACCCGGTGCGTATGTGATTGACCCGAAACTGATCCGATAACGAATCACAAATGCAGAAGCAAGAAAATAGAAAGGGTTTCTAGAGATGAATATTACCTCTGAGACACCAAAGTGACTTCTTGAAAAGTCACGGAACTCAAAAGAATACAACGTGAAAACTAAGGTTTTAAAAAGGCCAAGTTGTACCTATAGGGGTAAAATGGTCTTTTCAAATAAAAAGTGTATGCATGGAACAGTGAACAGTGAATTTGCTGTGACCGTGTTTTTGTCGAAACGCACAATTTTTAGGCTTAAAATGGGACTTTTTGGAAGATATTTGTGAATAAACCTCTCCTAAAAATGGGTTTTCTAATTAACCATTGTCTAAACCAAAAATAATTTGTAACCTAAAATGACCAAAATGCCCCCAAGATAAATCAGGCCAAGAGAATAAAAACATACTGAAAATTGACGTACATTCCATTCATCAAAAGAGTTTGGCCCTTAACCTCATTACACATATGTTGAAGTAGCATCAAAATAAGGTACTCAGGTTTATATTACATGTCAAAAAGGAAGCTAATCATACCTCTAAACAAGTGATACATTGAACAACATCAAAGAAAATAAAATCATGCTAACACTTGCATGTCAAAATTATACAAAAATAATTGAATGAATCCAAGCCAAGCTAGGGATGTTGAGCATCCAAAGTAGTGTCTTCCTCCCTGAGAAAGACCCAAATCAACTAGGGTGAGTAAACGAGCTACTCAGTAGGATGATGCGCATGCGTATAACCTAAAGTTTTAAAGATTTTGTTAATGTAATATAAACAGAGACACGTGGATCATGCTTCCTAACGTATAAGTTCAATGTGGAGCTAAGGGATCATCCTAAAGTTACTTTGAAACAATTAAAACACAATACACGATAGACAAAAATCATAAACAATAATGGTGCTTCCAATGTCAACAACAATTTACAATTCAAATAATGTTAATTTGAAACGGAATGCGAAAACAAACAATACTAAAATATTGGAAGAACAACTACACAAAACTAGAAGAATAACAAAGTGTACACTGCTCCAAGAACTACAATACAACTTACACATAGACTTCACTATGATGCAACTCACACATGCGACTCCATAATACAATGAGACGTACTGCAGAATCAAATCCGACAGTAAACAAATGGTCCTCTTTCACACCTTGGTCAATGTTCCTTGGGACTTTCAACCCAATAGACTCGATGTCCACTTTTTCAATGTTCGGATAACGTCTATCCTTCAATCATGTTATTGATAAGTGCTCAAATGTTGCATATTTTAGTATCTAAGTTAGGGTATTTTAGTCCATTCATCTATCTTTATTTTCCTGTTTTAGTACTAATTTATGTTTTTGTCTATTTCAAGTCAATAAGGTTCAAACGGGCTAAAAATGGTCCATTACAGCCTTTTTAGAGTCAAGCAAAAGTTCTGAGAAGTTTCTAGAAAAATCCGAAAAAAGATAAAAAATGCAGAATTTTGCCACCAGTGGGTTTGGATTTCTTCGATCGATCGAGATATTTTGGATTGATTGAAAATACGCTGGCAACGAGCTGTTTTATTCCCATGCGCTCGAACTCCACCTACCACATGGCTGCGGGATTAGATATTTTAAAGGCTTATTTTTTGATTTGTTCACTACTCTAAGAGGCTTGTATAAAAGGGGAATTGAACCAATTATAAAGGGTTTTGAATTTTATTTTATTTTTACATTGTAATAGTTAGTTTCTCTCTCTAGAAAAGTTAGAGATTAGGGTTAGAAGAAAAGAGAAGAGTAGAGGCACCAAGAACACATCTCAAGATCTATACACACTCTCTCTCTAGAATTCAACAAGGAAGAAGAAGAAGAAGAAAAAGAAGATAGAGTCGTGTTTGGGGATTGCTTTTGAAGGTTCCAAGATCACACCCATCTCCTCCATGATTGGCTACACTTCTCCTTGGGGCTTGGATGAGCCCCAAGTGTGTAAATCTAAAAATTTTCTTTTGACTTTTTGGGGAATAATTTCTTATGATTTGTGTTTTAGCCTTGTGCATAAAATGAATCTTGGTTTAATTTCTATAGTTTAATACTTCCTATTAATTCTCTATATTAGTTGCATGTCTATGTGTAATTAATTGAGGATTATATTTCTATGATTCATATGGATTAATTCTTCCTATTGATTCTCTTTATAATTACATGTTATCTTGTGTGTGATTATTTTGGAATTGGTCTTTACACCAGTTTCTCTATGTTTGTTGCATTTCCATGTGTGATTAATCAAAGTTCAAGTGATGGCTAGGCATGGTTTTTATTAGATGGGTTTGTTAATTAATTTGATTAGTTATGCTTATACTTGATGGGTTGTTCTACAATTTAATTCATGCTTGTAGTTAGGTAGACAATCTATACTTGATTTGATATTCCATGGCTTATTAGTGCAAATTTCATAATTCTCTAGATTGATTTGTGCTATAATTGTTACTAGTTTGATGGGTCATGCTTAGGATTGATGGGTTGTTCTATACTTAGTTTAATTGTTAGTTAGGTAGATAATTCATACTTAAATTTGATGGTCCATGCTTAATATTGTAATTAGTGGTTGCATTTTGTTCACAAGAAGGTTTTCCCCAAATTAGTTGAAAGTGTGTGGTTTGGTGAACAAGCGTGGTGGCAATTCCAATGCACCCCAAGACCTCACTTCTCATCTCTTAAATCCCTAACTCAACTTAGTTTATTTTAATTGCATTTTAATTAATTATTTTCTAGAGTAATCAACCAACCCAACCCTCCTTTGCAATCAATTGGTACATTAGAGTCGAAATTAAATTCCAACACGTACAATCTCTTGGGACGATTCCTTCTCACTCATACTACATAGTATAGGTGTTAAGTGGTTTATAAATTTAAAGTATGATGCCCACTTGACACTAATTTCTAAACTCAGTGTTGTGCATTATTTTGTGCACATGCTCAGGTCGCATTAGTTATGCATGTCATACACACACAACTTATAACTAAATAAATTTCATAAACAAAATGATGACCACCATGCTCCTAAGGCCAAGGTGGCGTGCACACACACACACACACACTATGATTTACTTACAAGTAACTATATCAAAATGTCACAATACTAAAACAATATAGGCTGCACAATATCTACGCAATCAAGTCTCTAAAACTACAATGGCAATTACATGTATAAGTTCACAAAATGAATCAAATCAAAGTACTACTACATAGTCAACCTGTGAAATCTATTCATGCTAGTATACTATAAGATTAAAGTTTATGATTTAAATAACAACATAGTATCAAATACACAATTAAATCATTGACAAAAATAATCTAGAATTTCTACAAATTACACTAATGAAATCTCTAGATTTCAAAACGTTACCTAATGGAACAAATTTAACACAAGTTAAAGATCATGTAAAAACCTTAAACAATATAAAGCCCTAAGTTAATTTCATGCAATATACATCTAGATACAACCCTAGAATTCAAAATACATGCATATAATGTATATTAACCTCAAGAACACATTAAAACATTAAGGGTATAAATATACGACATCCGCTACTTCATTAGAGGATTAAACCTCTAGAACCCAAGGAAAATGAAAGCAAATGAAAAAGCGGAGCAAAGGTGTTCTAGTAAAGGAAGTGAGGAAGATTTGGTCTTCAAAGTGGAAGACCAAAAACTCAAAGGAAGAGGGTCGAAAATAAGAAATGGAGGCTAGGGTTTCACGGTTTATCAAAGTACCTCACTAGAGGATTGTTCCACTACAATCCAAGGCAAACAAAAGTAAATGGAGAAACTGAGAAAAGGTGTTCTAGAGAAGGAACAGAGGAAGATTTGGTCTTCAAGGTGGAAGACCAAAAACTCAAAGGAAGGGGGTCGAATATAAGAAATTGAGGCTAGGGTTTTACTGTTCATCAATGGAGTTTAGGTGAGAGCTTAGAGAAGACTATGATATATCTTTAGATATTCCACTAACTAATGTCTTTTGTTAGTCAAATACACAACCTTTCTCACACATACACACATCCACCCTCCACTTGTCACCATCCTAGGCCTCTTCACAAGGTTAAATTTAGGCTTTACACTTGTCACCATCTAAAGGCAACAAGTTATCCCATAGAAAGTGACACTTGTCACTATTTTCACAAATTGCAAACAAGTCCCTCCTCTAAATATCTTAAGGAATATTTGCTAAGAGGTTCCTAAGGCAAAATATCTCAAAAACTTAATTACACAACTAACCCCGAAAAATGAAAATGTTTCTGAAGAAACTACGCATTCATACCCCCAGAAAATAAAAATAAACGAACATGCTTTTTTATAAAATTAAGACTTACGCGGGCAGTAAATGATTAAGTAACGTAATGTACGTTATGCCAGAAATCAGTTCCGGACACCGAAACCTACTTCGGGTCAAACAAAACCCTTAGGCTGAAAGAAAAGAAATAAACAAATAAATAAACTGATAAATAAATAATAATAAAAAATATCCTAAAAAAAAAAAGATGTCACGGTCATCACAAGTTGAGGCTAAGAACCGATGTTTTTTCCTATTGAGAAGGTTTTCCTTGTATACCTTGAGTTCATTGTATTTGCTTATCAACATTGATCTTGCTGTGTTAAAGAAAGTTTTAAAATTGACCAATTCACCCCCCTCTTGGTCCAACAACTATTAACATGCTTATGGTCCATTTAACCGTAGGGATAGTGAGCGTAGGAATGTGACAATATATATATTTTTAACTAGTGGGTAATAAAGATAAACCTTAGGGAGGTTAAGTAATTTACCTTTATTTCTTTATTTATTTTTTTGACCTTTACTCATGCATAACTAGGGCTGCAAATGAAAGAGGGGTGCTCGTGCTCAGGCGAGCTTGCTTAGGCCATGCTCAGGCCCGGCAAAGTTTCAACAAGCTTGGGCTCGGCTCAATTACATACAAATTTAAGAAATCACCACCTTATCTTTCGTAGGATCACATAACAATCTCCAATAAGAAAAAAAGAAATACAGAGTAAATTTTCATGTAAAATTCAGATCTTACAAGTTTTTAGCGTTTCTACAAATCTGTTGCACTGTAGCAACACCTTCAGATATAAGAGAGAGAGTTGTGGTTGGTGGAAAGGTTGTCGGTGGATTAAACGATGGAGTTGATTAGAGAGAGAGAGAGTTATTTGTGTAGATGGAAAGGTTGTCATCAGTGGACTAAGCCGGTGGAGTTGATTCGTGAGTGAGAGAGAGAGACTGACGATGTGATTTTGTTGTGGAGAAGAGGCAGATATGAATGGTGGCCTTCTAAGTGTAGTTTTAGGGCTTATGACATCTACAAAATCAACGGATGAGATGAATTTTAATTTAATGGGTGAGATGAAATCTTATTTGGGCTATGGTGGATCTTTTTTAGGCTAGTGAGTTAATTCTTGTGGCTATATTAATGAAAAATGTGAGCTGGGACAGCCTTAAAAATAATATCAACTAAACATTTTAAATGTATAATAAAAACAAATGGGCATTTGTTAAAAAGCCTTACATATATTACGAGCCTAATACGAGCCTTGTTCACGAGCCTTAATGAGCACATGTTCATGAGCCTATGTGAGTCGAGCTTAACGTTGTTCGGACTCGACTCGTTTAGTAAACGAGCCTAGAAATTGGACTCGAGTTTGGCTCGTTTGTTTAATGAACGAGCCCAAATCGAACCTTTAGCGAGCTGAGCCAAGCTCGAAGTGTTCATGAATAGTTTGGTTCATTTGTAATACTTTTCATAACATCACAAGGTCTTTTTAACATCTTTATTTATTTATTTAATTATTTTTTGACTTAAAAACCTTTGTAACTGCCCGCTTTTTGGACTTGTAACTACTACGTAAACTACGGCCGCAGATGACCATGTTATAAGCAACAAGGCAAGTTAGGAAGGATAATGGAAATGGATAAATTCGAAGTTGGGACATGATGCTTTTTAACTTGCTTTCAAAGAAAGCTACTGTCAAGTTCGTCGTCAGTCAACTGGTTTTTTTCTTTAATCGAATGAAATTGTAGAAGCAAAGACTCAGAAAACCTCTCCACCATGCACAGTCCTCTCTAAATCGTATATATCCGATTGAACCACCGTTGCTGGCGATTGAACTACCGTTTCGTGTACAAGTGTTATATATATATATATATGTGTACACATGTATTAGTGTTTGAGATGAATTTGTAGGGAAATTGTGATTAGGTTGTGATGGATACCATTAGCTGGAGAAAAAGGGTACACGCGATTGAACCACCGATGGATTGGAGGACTCAGCTGTCTGCAAATGCGCGACAAAGGATTGTCAATAAGATGTAAGCTTTCTTTTCTTTTCTTTTCTTTTCTTTTTTTTTTTTTTTTTAAATCATAAGAAATGTTAATAACGTATTGTTGTCGACTTTTATACTATTCCACACATATTCGCACACACATATATCCAAAATTGATATATGACCATTTGGGAGTTTATGATCGAGTCATCACAGTCTTCACTCATATTCTTTCCCTTCTAAGATTTTGTTATTGTAGGAGTTATATTAGCAATTGTGCCAGTCTTGGTTGTTGTGGGAAGGGATGAGCAATGTGTGAACTGGAGTTGAAGGAGCTTGAAATATGCTTTGTAAAACTATGTATTTTCTTTGAAGTACTGGCTTTAAAATGTTTCCTTTTGAATTGATAGTTCAGGGTTGGCTGAAATCTACAAATTTTCAATTAATATGTAATTTTGTGGCTACATAACTAACATTTCTGATCAATTTTGCAGCTATCTTGTATGAAACAGAGGGCCATGGGGACATGGTGATAGGGAATTCATCGTTTAGTGTTGGATAAAATGCGTTGTAATATAGCTCCTAGGATAGATTACTTATATTACTAGATTTCTGAAGGTTGTACTGGGCGGTAAAGTCCGCTTAATGGCCTTGCTAAATTAGTTCAATCTTACTATACTTGTTCTGAGGTTAGCTGAGTGTATAGTTTTTTACCTACTTAATTAGGTCTTAATAAATTAATGTAAATGGGCATTAGCCCAGATGGTATGATCTCTCCTCGCCAAACAAAAGGTTGAGTGCCTGAGTCCTACTAGGGGGCAATATTGTGAGTGTATGTGCATTTTCTTGAACTTTTGGGAAAAAAATAATGTAACTTAGTAGTATGTTCCATGACTGTATAGAGTTAAGTAATAGCAAGGAACGGTGCTTACTGATACTTTTTTTAGGTTGATTATTCTAACATAATCCGTGTAGCTCAAACAAGCTTTATGCATTTATTCTACTCTAACTTTATAAGTGGTGCCTTACAAGGCTATTGCTCATGTCAGATCAGGAGCTTAAATTTCACATGTACTCAAGAACATTAGTAGATAGAATGGAACATTTTTGTTGAGCAATCCATTTGTTTCTTCCTGAGGTTAGAGTTTAGAGTTTAATTCTTTTATTACCAAAAAGATATAACTAATCCATAGTTTATGCTAGTAATCCTTTATTGGGATAATTGCTAAATAATAAATAATTGTATGCACTTACGACACTTTCATTAATCACCCAAGGGATCCATTTTTTTTGTTTTGAGGTTGTGTTTAGAGTAAATTATATTATACTTGGAAAATTTTCCCAGTTAGAAGAGTAATGAGTAAACCATGTTTAATTTTATAAATTTATATTATATGTTTGTTGCAAAGTTTTTTATAATAATATTGTTTTAATACACGTAATCTTTTTTACTTGTTAAAAAATGTAAATATTTTGTAAAGTTATAATTATTTCATGGCTCATTCTGTTATACTAAAATTTACGAATCATTTAGTTAGATATTTATCCTAAATTTGAATATTTTTGTTCTTGGTTGGACATGGCTGGGACACGACGGAGACATGTTTGGTCATTTTTACTGCACGACGGGGTAGTTTTGCAATTATTATTATTATTATTTTTTAAAAGGAGTTCTAAAACAACATATATCCAAGTCTATGCTCCAAACTAGTGATTACATTCATAATAATGTGGATAAAATGAGCAAAGGTCTTTATTATTATTATTATTTGTATATTAGATTACATTATTATTTTTTGACGTATCACTATTAATCACTGCCATACTTGTCTCCTATATTTTTGAGATTTATCATATCGCCGTATCCGTATCATTGTCATACCCATGTCTGTATCCTTGCTTCGTGGACTTGCATTAGCACAAAACTACAAATGAAAGATTCATACTCAAGCAACTATTGAGGGAGCACATCTATTAGTGAGAGGAAATGCAATAATGAGTGAAAAGGAATAACTATAGAACACCACTTGGATACCATGTACCTAAATTGGGTTAGAGTGAGGATTTGAATTTATGAGAATTTAGGGATACCAAGTAACACCAGAACTGAAATTCCTTTTATTCCAAAAAGTCATGATAATAGTAATTTAAAACAATTATTTTAATTGTAAAGAAATAAGTTAATGCCTCAATAAGTACTTATTCCAAAAAAAGGGTATAAATTGATAAGTTATACTGATATGAAAATTTACCCCATCCTTAATGTGGCTCTTTGTTGTTCCATATCATGTTTTGTCAGACTTATTCTTCAGATGTTATTTGAAGTACAGTTTCTAATAATACCATGCGCACTCTTTCTTAGACAATCACTTGCATGGATTCAGAAAAGGCGGATAATAAGTATCAATGGACCTGTAATCTCTAGTAACATTGGTCTTTCAATGTTGTTTCTCATGGTTTGGTGATCGAGACTAGTTAGATTGGTTATAACTTATATATTCCTTGTGACATGGTCCGAAAACCAGTAATGTTAAACTGCTACAACTGTCTTATTCTTCTAAATTCCATAAGATTCTAATATGTATTATCTTGATTGTGATTGCGGAGTAATATTAATGTCTAACTAGCAAAATGAACTGCAGTTTTTTGTGGTGTTCCTTTCTTTTGAATAATTTATTGTGTTCTGTGTATTTGAAATTGCCTCAAGGAATTGGTTCGTGCTTTGAAGTGTTGAGTATAAATGTAATAACGCTAAATTCTCTAGTATCTTGAACTTTCAAAGCAATCAAATGTTAACATGGTATTAGGTTGTCCCATTTTCAAATTCTGGCAATCCCTGGTAATCATAACAGATCCATATGTTTTGCTCTCTCATGGGGGGAGTCTGGCCGCATGTCAGGGTGCACATTGAGTATACAAGTACTTAAATTACACCCCATTAATCAGTTAAAGCTAAGAGTAGCTGATTAATAATATTATGCTCAACTAGTAGTCATGTTTGTTTAACATTTGAAATGTAATGTTTGACGTGTGTAGAATGGAGACTTTGAAGACGCATCTTCCCTTTTCTGGACAAGAGGGACTGCAAGAACTTAAGAAAATTGCTGTTAGGTTTGAGGAAAAGATCTATACTGCTGCAACAAGTCAGGTATATTTATCATGATGCGTCTCTTAGTTTTTCTTTTGCACTCTGGACTATAATTATATTCTTTTTAATGTTTTGACTTCCATGTTAGTGTGGATAACGGTTCAGTTTATTGTCATGTATTACACAAGAGATCTTAATTCTCTTAATTTTTAATTGCAGTCTGATTACTTGAGAAAAATATCCCTGAAAATGTTGACGATGGGGAACAAATCGCAAAATACTATGGCTAATCCTCTTATGTCCAACCCTGCCATTAATAGAGAACATCCCGCAGAACCAGGTGATGCATGAAAGTCTGAAAGATAATATGCTTTATGTAGGAGAAGAATCATCATATAATGAGTATACATAGCCATATACATATCTACATTCCTCAGTATACAAAATATGTGGTGTCCTTGTTGGGTCTTTGCATATAAACAAATTGCTTATTATTATGACTCATAAGTTATATATGGAATGCACTCCCCTTTTGAGCGCTCTTTAATGAGATCTTTACTTTTTCGAAAAAATAGAAAATAAATAAAAGTAATGGTTGTCAAATATACTATAGTTTTCAAATGCGAAAAATAATTTCTTTATTTTCGTTTTATCAATGTGTTTGTCTCCTATTTCTTTAAGATTCGTTGTGTTGGCATGCCCTTTTGCAGCCCTATTACTTTGCACATAAAAGTTTCCTTGGAAGAAGTTTTAATAGTGAAGAGTTTTCTCAAAACCATTGCTTGGTGCAATGCCAAAAACTTGGGCTACCTCGCTTGAGAATGCAGGTTTGAGCCGCTACATGTAAATCATGTGAAAAGGTTAGGTCTGCACCTAATCCACTATCCCTAGTACTCTGAATTGGTGTGACCAGGGGCGGAGCCAGGATTTCGGTTCAGGAGGGACACAATGTTAAGGGAAAAAAACATAAGAGAAAAGAAGAAAAAGAAACAGAAAAAGAGAAATTTTTTAAAGAAGTAGAACGGGAAAAAACGAAAAAAATGAACGAAAAATGACAGAATTTAGTAGGAAAATAATTACAGTTTAATTTAAGAAGGAAAATTTAACTATTTTTAAGGAATTTAAAGAGAAAATAACTGAAAATTAATAGATAATTTTAGAAACTAATAATTTTAGAGAGAGAAAGAGAGAGGGAGGGGGGGAGGGGAGGCATTAGCTTAAAATATTCGTATATTTATGGGTAATTTTTATTTATTTTTTTTACCATATATATATATTAATGGCGGCCCCAGGCATACACTGGCTCCTCCCCTGGGTGTGACCAACATTACATGTTCTTTTCTTTTCATATATTATTCCTATAGCAATGCTTCTCCAAAAAACTTTATTGACAGTGGCATTATTTAACTGAAATTTTCCTAATTCAAGGCCTCCTTGGGCTTTAGCATACAAATATTGTCCCAGGTAATCCAAGGCAAATACTCACTAAAAATTTCCCCAATATTTAGTCATACTGCTGCTGATTGTTTCTTGAAGTACTCTAGTTCAGACTAAAAAAATGAATTATTCCTATAATAGGAGGCAAATATTTCTTCTTAGAATTCATCCCCAATACTTATCCATACTGCCACAAGTTATTCTTGAAGTTGAAAGCAGTTACAATGGTGAACTAGCTTGCACTATAGGGAAAATTAGATTACCAAGCAGGGTTCCTTTTTTACAATTATTGAAGATCTTCTTTTACATATTAATGCTACTTGTTGAAAAGCTGAGATATTTGCTAATGGACAAGAATTTGTGAGAAGGAACTATATTATCCTTATCATTAGAAAATTCATCTGATATTTGAGGGTAAAATTCATTGATATCAGATCAGGTACTTATGGATACGAATAGCTGGATGCCTGCACAAGGCTGTGAACCACTGATTGATGCAGGTGATTGGAGGACTCAGCTGCAAGAAGATTCACGTCAAAGGGTTGTCAACAAAATGTAAGCTTTCTTTTGTTTTCTTTATCTTTATTATATTATTTTTTCTAACCATAATTATCTTTCTATCAAATTAAAAAAAACTTATTCTTGTAAACTTTTGTAGTATTCCCTACATGTCCATATATATACATATATCCATGATTGACATATGACCATTTGGAAGCTTATGACCGAGTCTTCAAAGTCTTCACTGATATTCTTCTCCTTAAGAGATTTTGTTAGTGTATGAGTTACTGTGCTAGTTTTAGTTGTTGTGAAAGGGAAGACTTATTTTCATGCAATTTGCAGATGAGCAATGTGTGAACTGGTGTTGAAGGAGCTAGAAATATGCTTTGTAAATGATGTATTTTCTTTGAAGTACTGGCTTTTAAGTGTTTCCTTGGCTTTAAAATGTTTCCTTTTCAAATTGATATTTCAGGGTACAAATTTTTATTAGTATGTAGTTTTGTGGTTATCTTTTACAAAACAGATGGCCATGTGGCCAAGTTGACAGCACTGACAGGGAATGCATCATTTTTGTTTAGTGTTGGATAAAATGCGCTGTAATATAGTCAAACTCCTAGGATAGATTTCTGATCATTAAATGTAGTGGAAAAGGGTGTACCCAGTGTAGTACCTTAGAAAGTAATGGGGTATTATTGGGGAAATAATGCCCATTGTTTTGCACAACAGAAGCAAATCACAAACAAACATGAAGATCCAATCGTGAAAGAAGAAACAATAACACAATACTTAATGTGGTTTGGCCTGGCCCAATCTGGCCTACGTCCACGAAGAGAAGAAATTCCACTATTATTTTTGAAGAAGAGATTTACAAGTGCATATAATACCCACCCACTCACTCATGAGAAATTACACCAGTAGGGACTTTGAACACTGTACTGTGTACACACTCTCTGCTTAGATTATGGTGCTGAATGTTTGAGCCTTTCACGTCTGCCACTCTAGAAGACACCCCCTTCTCGCCATTTGTGTTCTACCCACTCACTCATCATCTCTACCCTTACACACACTGGTTTCTATGAGGCTACATCTCTCTACTCTTGGCGCCTCTTTGAACCCACTCTTCTTTTTTCACTCGCTCTTCCTTTTTCACTCGCTCTTCCTTTTCTTCTCTTCTCTGCTCTGCTCTCTAAACTCAATTCCCTCTCTATTTATAGAGTTTCTAACTGATAGCTTAGTGAGCAAGTAATACAAATCCTTTTGGGCATGGAATGCAACTATTTGGTGCCCAAGGACATTTACTTTGGGCCAAAGTCTAACAAAACATTCCCAAACCACTACAATTCAAAGCCCAGCCCAGTAAGAATTTGAGACATGCAGAACAGATGCATTACCATTGCAATCATGCCTTTTCTTTTTGTTCTTAATTATTGGTGAACCAAATCCATTAGAATGGTAACTTTAATTCCTTTGCGCATAAGAATTTTTCTTGATCCTCACTTTTCACCTCAACAACTCGCTCAATCTGTAGAATGGACTTTGTTGCCCAGACAATGACTCTATTTGGGGTGTTGGGATGGCTAGCCAAAGGGTGATTTGTGTTCTCTGTTTTCCCGTGCAAGACTGAATATGAATATAGAAATCTGTTGGAAATCTTATCTATAAGTTGACTCAACGATTATGGCATATTTATTGGGTCTTCAATATAGGCTAATTTTTAGGGATTTTATTTTTATTCTGATTTGATTTGATTTGATTTTATTCTCTTTATTTTGATTTGATTTTATTCTCTTTTCCATATTTGTAATTTTCCGCTTGTATATAATGATAGTCAGGCTCTCAAATTGAGTATGCCAATTTTACCAAGTTACTTTTTTGTATCAGAACCTTAAACCTATGCCTCCCCCATTTCTCTCTCTTTCACCGCCTCTTTTAATATCTCTCTCTATCTCATTACAGCCCCTTCCCATTTTTTTTTTTTCCACAGACCTTCTCTCTTTTTCAGGTTGCTGTTGCGACAGTGCTCGGGGGAGTCAATCTTCTCTAGGTTTGACCCCTGTAGGGGTATTCCCTTAGTCTTTTTCATGCACTAAGGGTCAGAAGACGTGTTTGTAATTTTTTGGGGCTGCCGGGATATTCGGAAGCATTTTCGGATCAGACCGCCGTGTCTCTGGCTTCTTGGTTTGATTAAAATCAGGTTTATTCCTCCTTTATTTGAAATTATTGGTAATCTGTTAAATTGATCTATTTAATATTATGGCTGAATCAAGTAATAATAAAGAAACTCTCTTTTCGGCGCAACACACACCGGCTCAACGAGTTACTAGTGTGCTGTTGAATGGCCGTAATTTTGCATCCTGGGCTCATTCCCTCCGCCTCTATGTTGGTGGAAAAGGCAAATCAGGGTGGATTTTGGGCACTGAAAAGAGGCCAGATATTAAAGATCCTAAGTATGCTCAGTGGGATATGGACAATTACACCATTTTAGGATAAATGTTTAATTCTATGGAGGAACGCATTTATAATATATTCATGTTTTATGACTCTGTTAATGACTTGTGGACTGCTTTGAATCAAATGTATGCTCATTTTACGAATGATGCTCGTATTTTTGAATTATATCAAGATATTGCTAAGGCCTCGCAGGAAGGCCTGAATTTGTCTGTAACTGATTATTTTGGGTATTTGAGATCTCGTTGGGAGGAACTAGCTCAATATGAGCCTCTCAGTGAATTTCTTTCTGAGGCAGCCTCTCTTCTTGTCAAACATCTTGATCGTCAACATACCTATCAATTTTTGATGGGATTACGCCCAGAATTTGAACCACTAAAGTCTCAGATCTTGAATGCATCACCAATGCCATCCCTGTTGGAAGCCTTTGCTACTGTTGATAGTGAAGCATGCAGGCACCAATTGTTCCTGTACCAGTGTCTGAGCCTGCTGGGGATAGTATGGCTTTTGCAGCCAACTTTGGATCACGAGCTTCTGGAGGTCAGATTATTTGTCACCATTATAGAGAGGTTGGACATGTTAAGGCTCGGTGCTTCAAACTTCATCCTGAAATGAAGCAAAAATTTTCTAGGAACCGTTTATCTGGAACTGGTTCTTCTCGTACTGCAGCTGTTACAGAAACTCCTGTTACTACTGGTGGATCTACTGTATTTCTTGGACTGAGCCAGCTGTAACTATTGCTACAGGTACTCCTACTGCATTTCATGTTAAGGCCAAGCAGCCCACTTGGGTTCTGGATTCTGGGGCCAATGATCACATGACTGGTGAGTTATCAGTTTTTTCTTCTAATGTCATACCTGTTACCCAATTTGTGTATTTTGCGGATGGCTCTACATCTTACATTCATAGTAAGGGTGATGTTTGTCTATCTCCTGATATTACTCTTTCATCTGTCCTTCATGTACATAAATTTGCCTTTAATCTTTTATCTGTTAGCCGGCTTGCAAAAAACCTCCAATGTGCAGTTATATTCTTACCAGATCACTGTTTATTGCAGGACCTTTGTTCGGAGAGGATTTTTGGGAGGGGTTATGAGCGTGATGGGCTTTACTACTTTGGGGAACCACTAGGAACGAGTCTTCAAGCTTCTGTCCTACCTACTTCTAGTGTTTATGATGATTCTTTTCGCACTTTTAGTCTGTGGCATGCACGTTTGGGGCATGTAAGCTTTCAATATCTATGTCTATTGTTTCATTCGTTAAATAAAGCATGTAAGGACCATAAGTTTCAATGTGAAGTTTGTAAGCTTTCTAAACATACTAGAACTAGCTATATTTCTCATATGAGTTGTGCTCCTAGTATGTTTGATCTTATTCATTCTGATGTCTGGGGCCCTTCCCCAGTTACTGCTTTTTCTGGACATCGATATTATGTGACATTTATTGATGATTATTCTCGTTGTACTTGGGTTTATTTATTGAAAAAGAAATCTGATGTGTTTCTTTTATTTACCGAGTTTCTTCAAATGATCAAAACCTAGTATAACACTGTTGTCCGTAATATTCGTTCTGATAATGGACGAGAATATGTTTCGAATGAGTTCCGGTCTGAACTTAATAAAAAGGGAATTTTACATCAACTCACTTGCCCCTATACTCCTGAGCAAAATGGCGTGGCTGAACGCAAAAACTGTCATCTTATGTCTGTGGTCCGATGTCTTCTGAGTGGCATGCATGTGCCTAAATTCTATTGGCACATGGCTGTTCTTACAGCTGCTTTTCTGATTAATCGTACTCCCAGTAAAGTTTTGGGTGGTAAGGCACCACTTCAGATTCTCCAGCCTGATTATACATTATTTCACCTTCTGCCTTGTGTTTTTGGCTGTACTTGTTTTGTTCATAACCATAGTCCTTCTCATCATAAACTTGATGATAAATCTATTAGGTGTATTTTCTTGGGGTATTCTGCTATGTCAAAGGGCTATCGTTGTTATGATGCTGTGACCAAACATATGTTTCATTCTCTTGATGTGACATTTCATGAAACTATTCCTTTTTATAGTACTAATTATGTGGTACATGATTCTCTCTTTTGTGATCTGGAAAAGGAGATTTCTCCTATTGCCCGTCCTGTTCCTCTCTTTGAAAATCACACTGTCTTGGAATCTCGTTCTCCATCTATGCAGGGTTCCCCTCCACCTTTGTAGGTCTACTCTCGTCGCCATCGCACTCAACCTCCCCTGCCAGAATCATCTTCAGAACCAGGTCCAGGTAACTCTCCTTCTCCTATTGCTCCTACAATTCCTGAGCGTACCTCCCGTTATCCTACCCGTGATCGTCATCCTCCTAATTGGTATGGTTTTTCTAGTAGCACTAACCACCCTATTTCCTAGTATGTCTCTTATGATGGTCTTTCAGGTGCATATAAATCCTTCCTGGGCAAGATTGGGACCAATTCTATTCCTCGATCTATGTCAGAGGCCCTCCAGGATCCCAATTGGGTGTCTGCCATGACAACAGAAATGGATGCTTTACACCATAATAATACATGGGAACTTGTTGCTTTGCCTTTTGGGGAGAAAACGGTTGGCTGCAAATGGGTCTTTAATGTGAAGTACTTAGCCGATGGTTCTATTGATCGGTATAAGGCTCGGTTGGTGGCAAAAGGCTTTACCCAGATTCCGGGCAAAGACTTTAGTGCTACCTTTGCTCCCGTGGCTAAGTTGACATCTGTGCGACTGCTTATCTCCTTGTTTGCTGCCCATTCTTGGCCTCTACATCAGTTAGATGTCAAGAATGTATTTCTTAATGGAGACTTACTTGAGACTATATATATGGATCCACCCCCTGGATTTTGGGCTGATGGGGAGTATGCTGGGAAAGTCTGTAGGCTACGGAAGTCTCTTTATGGTCTGAAGCAATCTCCTAGAGCTTGGTTTAGTCATTTCAGCGATGTTGTTTTATCCATGGGCTTTGTGCGCTGCCACTCAGACCATACTTGTTTTATTCGACGTCACTCTGATGGTTGTTGCATTATGTTATTGGTATATGTGGATGATATCATTATCACAGGTGATGATGCTTCAGGGATTGCTCAGGCGAAACTTCATCTTCAAAAGTCCTTTGATGTGAAGGACTTAGGTCCTCTTCGATATTTTCTTGGAATTGAGGTTGCTAGATCCCGTCGTGGAATTTCTTTATCTCAAAGGAAATATGTTTTGGATTTTCTTCAAGATACTGTCATACTTGGGTGTCGACCCGCTTCCACTCCTATGGACCCCAATCTTAAACTCTCTGTTGAGTCAGGGGAATTACTTCCAGATCCATTTGTGTATCAACGTTTAGTAGGTCGTCTTATCTACTTGACTAACACAAGGCCCGATTTGACATTTGCTGTTAGTGTAATTAGTCAATTCATGCATGCCCTTCGCTCAGCTCATATGGATGCAGTCTACCATATTTTGAGGTACCTTAAGTCGTGCCCTGGTCTTGGTCTGTTCTATGCCTCAGGAAATCAGTCTGGACTCTCATGCTTTACTGATGCAGACTATGCTGGATGTAAGACAGATAGACGTTCTACCTCTGGCTTCTGTACTTTCTATGGTAATCATCTCATATCATGGAAGAGTAAGAAGCAGGCTGTTGTTTCTAGATCCTCTACTGAAGCTGAATACCAAGCTATGGCTCAAGGTACTTGTGAGCTCCTTTGGCTTCAATCAATTTTGGGAGAGTTGGGTCTTGTACAAAATTTTTCTTCAAGGCTGTTTCGTGACAATAAATCAGCCATTATGCTTGCTTCTGATTCTGTTTTACATGAAAGGTTGAAACATATTGAGGTAGACATTCACTTTATTCGAGAGAAGGTTCGATCAGGTATCATTAATCCTATTTTTGTTCCTTCTTCAGAACAGACTGCAAATGTGTTCACAAAGTCTGTTGGGCTTTCACTTATCAAGTCTTCCATAGTCAAGCTGGGCTTGGTTAACATACTTGCTCCAGCTTGAGGGAGAGTGTTGGAAATCTTATCTATAAGTTGACTCAACAATTATGGCAGATCTATTGGGTCTTCAATATAGGCTAATTTTTAGGGATTTTATTTTTATTTTTATTCTGATTTGATTTGATTTGATTTTATTCTCTTTTCTATATTTGTAATTTTCCACTTGTATATAATGATAGTCAGGCTCTCAAATTGAGTACGCCAATTTTACCAAGTTACTTTTAAATCCAAGTGTTCTATCTTTACAAACAAAATGGTCTTGGGTGTGCAAACAAAATCGAATTAAAGCAAAACGCACACAGTAGTTTGCAAGAACACAACAAATAAGATTTCAAGGAATAGAGAAAATGAAAATACACAAGACACAACGATTTACAAGGTTCGGCACCTTCCTACGTCCTTGACTCCAGGAGAGCCTCTCAAGGATTCCCAAATCTCATTCTCTCTCTTCTCGTTAACCAAGTAGAGATGAATCTTTACACTGGTCCTTTTCGCTGGCTCAAGACCAGCCCTATCTTTTACCAGGCTTGGAGGAAACCTTTTCTTGCAGAGATCACACACTCAGACTTCCAGAATGTCACACTTCACTGACCTTCAATACAATCTTCTCTCAAAGTAATATAATCAATTCCTCACTACAGATTTCTCTCCAAATAAGGATATATAATAAGCTTGCTCAAACTATAGAGAAATGGATGAAGCAAATGAACTAACTCAACTTTTAAAGAGTGATTTTTAAAGACATCTTTGGATATTCAATGAATATTGAAGTCTCGTTTTCCTTTTTTTCTCTTTCAAAGACTTTCCAAATGATTTGAATGAATTTTGAAAAGCTTTGATTTTCTTAAAAGAGCACTAAATTAATTTTTACAATTGTATACTGTGATAAACAAATCTGTCAATTGAGTGAGGAAAACTTTCTTTTACAGTCTCAATAAAAATATAGCCTTCAGAGAGCTTGAGACTATTTGGAAGCAGGTGTAAATGGTGCGTCTTAAACATTCTGGTTTGAAAACATTGTGTAGACGGTTTCTAAAGTTGTTTAGGATTGTTGTGAATTGTCATGCTTTGGTTGCCGACTGTTATCACCTTGATAGCGGTAGGTTTTCTTGGGATGTTCAGTTCTGGCGAGCCTTTCAGGATTGGGAACTGGAGGATGTTTTTGGCTTGATGGATCTTTTGTATCGACAACAGGTGGTTGGTATTGGGGAGGATCTCTCGACTTGCTAGAAAAGTCTTGGGCTCCAAGGAATTGTGTTTGTAACTTTATAAATAGGTACTTGGGTTTTGGGTTGAGACTTATGAGATTGATAGAGATGTAATCTCGTGAAGGAGTTGATAGGTAAAGGTAGTTTATGGGTTGGTAAGGGTAGGAAAAACACCTGTGGCACTAGTAACGAGGAGACGGGCTCGTAGAGTGGTAAACTTTAAAAAGACATGTACGCGGTGTTGGTACTCTACTATTGTAATATCTCTACCAAAATAATAGTGGAATCTCTTCTCATCTATGGATTTAGGCCGGTTTTGGTCGAATCACATTATATCTTGTGTTTTTGTGTGACTGCTTTACTGTCTTTCGTTGGATCTCGATATTTTTTCGCACTTTTGCTGCACCAACAATAACCAAGTTTCACTTGGCTCGTAACCTTGGGTCTAACTTGCTGATCTACTTCTAGGCTTTATTAGTACCTAACTTAATCGGAAAGTTTCAGATTTGTAACTTTAAAAAGCAACAAGGACTGTGGACATGGCAAAGTAGAGATAGTTTCAGCAATTTATTATTCTTAATTACAAGGGTACTGAGCATATACCCTGAATGACCAGTAAATGCAGTTTCAGATATAAGATAAAGTAGAAAGTACTGTTTTAGAAGAATCAGAAATTATTCTAATATGTGCCACATGCATGAAACAAATGCACTAATTCCATGGATCACCAACAAAGTCCAGTAGCCTAATCTAAAATCAGACTATGCTTGAGAAGAAAAGTTAGAATTGCCAATATTGATTTTACCTAAATTACTAGATTTTTGAAGGTTGTATTGAGGTGTCATGTCTGCTTAATAGCCTTACTAAACTAGTTCAATCTTACTATGCTTTCCCAAGGTTAGCCAAGTCTGTAGTGTTTTACCAACTTGATTAGGTCTCACTAAATTCTTGTAATGATCATATCATTTAAATCCTAGAATGCAACCCAATAGTATGTTCTCATGACTATATAGAGTTGAATACTACCAAGGAATTTTTAGGTTGGTTTGTCTAACTTGATCTAGCCAGCTCAAGCAAGCTTTATGCAGTTTTTCTTCTAGATCTTTTTTAGTGGTGCCTTGCACTTTTGCCCATGCCAGATAAGAGTTTTAAATTTCAAATGCACTTAGACAACATTATTAAATAGAATGGAACATTTTTCTTGAGGGATCCATTTGTTTGTACCTGAGGTTGGAGTTTAGAGGATTATCGTGAATTTTTATCACCAAAAGGATATATAACTAATCCGTAGCTTATGATATATTAATCCTTTATTGGGATATTAGCTAATTATTAACTAATTTTATGCACTTACAATACCTTTTTCTTTTTAATTTCTTCTCTCTCTACCAGTCTCAAAAACTTGACTTAAGGCTTGGAAGTTAAGACCCAAAGCCACTAGGACAAAGGTAGACCAATACCTTTTTTTTTTTTTTTTGATAAATTTTTTTAGTTTTTGATAAGTAAGAAATTTTTTATAAAACCCCTCAAAAGGGGAACGAAACCCAGAAGATATACACAAGGCCACAAAGGACCTTTAAGCCTTCAAAGAGGCCAAAAAATCGACAATTTCCTCTAAAGATCTATGAGCTCTCCCAGAAACCCAACAAAAAAGGGTAAAAATAATAGAGAATTTAAGAGTAGAAATCGACAACTCCTTCCCATCAAAATATCTTCTATTCCTCTCAAGCCAAATACACCACCACACATAAAGAGACGTAGCCCTCCAAGCATCCAGAATGTGAGCCCCCACATGGCAACCTCTCCGAGCCTCAATCAACCCTCTAACGAATCCAGGCATAACCCAAAGAATCCCAAACAAGCCAAATATCAAATTCTAGCTGTCTCTAACCATGGTGCAATGGACGAGAATGTGATCCACAGTTTCCTCATTCCGAAGACACATATAGCAACGATTGACTACCACCTGATTTCTCCTTCTCAGATTATCCTGGGTTAAGATCCTTCCCAGAACAGAGGTCCAAGCAAAAAAACCCACCTTGAGAGGAGCATTAGAGCGCCAAACAGCCTTCCAAGGGAAGCGAACTCTAGGATCATCCGCGAGGCATCTGAAAAAGGATCTAACCTCAAAGCGCCCCTAAGAGTTGGCAACCCAGGACCAACTATCAGAAACCCCATCCACAATCCTCTAGCGATACAACAACTCCAAAAAACAAATGGCCTCCTTAATCTCCTAATCTTGAAACAACCGCCTGAATCGAACATCCCAAACTAGTGTCCCGCTATCAAGATGATAGCAGTTAACCACCATGGCCTGCCTATCCGTAACAATCTTGAAAAGTTGAGGAAAAGTGAGGGCGAGAGGAGAATCCCCACACCAAATATCCTCCCAAAAACTGATCCTCCTACCATCCTTGATTCGAAAACGAACTTGTTTGGAAAACTTATCCCATCCCTTCTGAATGACTTTCCAAACCCCAACACCCCGAGGACCACGCACCTCCAGAGAACACCACCCTCCTCTAGACTCCCCAAAGCGACATGCAATGACCCTCCTCCAAAGCCAATGCCTTTCCACTCCAAAACTACATAACCATTTTCCAAGGAGAGCATTATTAAAAGGCACCAGTCTTCTAAGACCCAAACCTCCATAACGAATAGGCCTGCACACCTGGTCCCAACAAACTAGATGAAACTTAAACTCTTCACCTCTACCCCCCCACAGAAAATTACGCTGCAATCTCTCAATCCTCTCCGCAACTGAAGAAGGAATCTGGAACAGAGAGATAAAATAAGTAGGAAGGCAAGAAAGGGTGCTCTTAATCAGAGTGACCCGACCTCCCTTGGAGAGATACTGCTTCTTCCAACCCACCAACCCCTTCTCAAACCTATCCACCACAAGGTCCCAAACCCCAACACATCTCGAAAGGGCCACCAAAGGCATCCCTAAGTAAGAGATGGGAAAAGAGCCGGTACGACAACCAAGAATATCAGCAAATAACTCAATCTCAAGGACCTCTCCCATCGGCACCAAAACGCTTTTACCCACATTCACCTTAAGGCCAGAAACAACTTAGAACCAGATTAGGATACACCTCAGATATCTAAGTTGGGACACATTCGCATCACATAGAAACAAGGTGTCATCGGCAAACATCAAATGGGAGACCTCCAACTGGGGAGCAGCATCCCTGCCCACCCGAAAGGCTCTCAAAAACCCCAACTTAATAGCCTTGCTCATCAGTCTGCTAAGGGCCTCCATCACAAACAGGAACAAGAAAGGGGAAAGTGGAGGTTCAGGACTTGGAGGAGTTAGCTTCTATACTTGGCTGTGGAGTTAGTTCCTCTCCGATTTTTTATTTAGGTATGCCTTTGGGTGCTTCTGCAAGGACTGTGGGTGCTTGGGATACGGTGGTAGAAAGGGTGGAGAGGAGGCTTGTTGGGTGGAAGAAGCAATACTTATCGAAATGAGGGAGGGTTACTTTGTTGAAGAGTACTTTATTGAGCATCCCTACTTATTGTCCCTATTCCAAATTCCTTCAACGGTTGCTGAGTCGATTGAGAGACTGCAGATGAATTTCTTATGGGGAGGTTTAGGGGATGAATTTAAGTTCCATCTTGTTCGTTGGGAGCAGGTGTACAGGCCTATTTAGTTCTGTGGGGTAGGGATTAGGAGGCTAGTGCATTTTAATAAGGCCCTCCTTGGCAAGTGGCTGTGGAGGTTTGGTATTGAGCGACACAGGCTTTGGAGGAGAGTTATCTTGTGTCGGTTTGGGGAGGAGACGAGGGGGTGGTGCTCAGATACGGTAAGGACTTCGGGAGGGGTGGGGGTGTGGAAAGCCATTCGGAAAGGGTGGAATGAATTTTCTAAGCATATTAGATTTAGAATTCAGGATGGTAAAGAGATTCGATTCTAGGAGGATGTCTGGTGTGGTGATTATACCTTAGCAACCCTTTTCCCAAGACTGTTTAGGATTGCTGTTAACAGACATGTCTCGGTTGCTGATTGCTATCGGCTTGATAGTGGGAGGCTAACTTGGGATGTGCTGTTTGTGAGATTTTCAGGATTGGGAGTTGGATGATGTTTCTGGTTTCTTGGAGCTATTGTATAGCCAGGAGATCCGTGGAGGAGGTAGGGACTTGTTGGTTTGGGTTCCTTCGGCTAGAGGATGTTTTAGTCTGAGATCATACTTTAAAACTATCAGGGATACGGATGGGATTACATTCCATGGAAGGCTATTTGGCGCACCAAGGCGCCACTGAAAGTGGCTTTCTTTGCATGGGCAGTGGTGTGGGGCAAAATTTTGATGCTGGACAATTTAAGGAAGAGAAATCGTATTACTGTCAAATGGTGTTGTATGTGTAAGTGTAATGAAGAGACGGTGGATCATCTTCTTTTGCATTGTACAATGGTGTCTAATTACTAGAGCCTTTTGTTTAACCATTTCGGCGTTTCATGGGTCATGCCTAGATCAACGAGAGGTTTGATAGACGCATGGAGAGAGGGGAGTATGGGATCTCAAGCTCAAGGGTATTGGAGGATAGCGTCATTATGTCTATGGTGGTGTTTGTGGAAGGAACATAATAGTAGATCCTTTGAAAGAAAGGAGTCTTCGGTTGTGGTGCTGAAGTCTTTTGTTATTTGTTATCTCTTTTTCTGGTTTTCGGGTAGATATTTCTCTTCCCCTAAGGAGATAATTGATTTCCTTGCTTCTCTGAGGCCTTAGGGCACCTTGTTGTTTCTTGTTGTATTTGGGATGCGTTCCCCCTTTGAACATCTTTTACTGAATTATTTACTTATCGAAAAAAAAAAAAAGGAATTGTAATCCTTGTCCAACAAGGAATTATGTTTGTAACTCTATAAATAGGTACATATGTTGTGGGTTGAGACTTATGAGAATGAGAGAGATGTAGTCTTGTGAGGGAGTTGATGGGTAGAGGTAGTATGCGGGTTGGTAAGAGTAGGAAAATCATCGATGACGCTGGTAGCGAGGAAATAGACTCGTGGAGTGGTGGTGTTGGTACTTTATTGTTGTAATATCTCTACGAATCATAGTGGAATCTCTTCTCATCCATGGATGTAGGCCGGTTTTGGCTGAACCAAGTATATCTTGTGTCTGTGTGTGATTGCTTTGTCGGCTTTCATTGGATCCTCATTGTTTGCGTGCTTCCACTGCCTAACAGTTAAGTATTGGGGATGAATTCTAAGACGAATTATTTACCTCCTAGTATAGGAATAATTCATTTTTATTCTGAACTATGAGTTGTCTTCAACTTCAAGAAACAACCAGCAGCAGTATGACTAAATATTGGGGAAATTTTCAAAGAGTAAGTATTTGCCTTGGATTACGTAGGACAACACTTGTATGCTAAAGCCTAAGGAGGCCTTGAATTAGGAAAATTTCAGTAAAATAATGCCACTATCAGTAAAGTTGTTTGGAAAAGCATTGCAGATCCTAACCAATAATGGGTGAATTACAGGGATAATATATAAAAGAAAAAAACATGTTGTAATGGTTGCCACACTAGTTCAGAGTACTAGGGATAGTGGATTAGGTGCAGACCTAACCTTCACATTATTTGCATGGAGTGGCTCAAACCTACATTCTCAAGTGAGGTAGCCCAAGTTTTTGGCATTGCACTAAGCAATGGCTTTAAGAAAATTCTTCACTATTAAAACTTCTTCTAAGGAAACTTTTGTGTGCAAAGTAATAGGTGACACAGTGAATCTTAAAGAAATAGGATACAAACACATTGATTAAAAGAAAATACTTTTGGCATATGAAAACTATAGCATATTTGACAAACATTACTTCTATTTATTTTTTTATTTTTTTGGAAATGGATAGATCTCATTAAAGAGCGCACAAAAAGGGAGCGCATTCCATATGTAACTTACAAGTCAAAATAATCAGCAATTGTATATAAGTAAAGTCCCAATAAGGACACGACATATAGGGTATACATGTACATGTTGAGGAATGTAGATATGTAAATGGCTATGTATACTCATTATATGATGACTCTTCTCCTACATTAAAGCATATTATCTTTCATGCATCACCTGGATCTACAGGATTTCCTTTATTAATGGCAGGGTTGGACGTAAGAGGACTAGCCATAGTATTTTGCGATTTGTTCTCCATCGTCAACAATTTCAGAGATATTTTTCTCAAATAATCAGACTACAATACAAAATTAAGGGAAGTTAATATCTCTTGAGCATATGACAACAAACTGAACTATTATTCATCCTAAGATGAAAGGCAAAAAATAGAGAATATATTTATAAGACCAAAGTGTACATTGCAACATGCATGCTAGAAAAATGAAGAGCGGTGTCATGATAAATATACCTGAATTGTTACAACAGTATAGATCTTTTCCTCAAACGTAACAGCAATTTGCTCAAGTTATTGTAGTCCATCTTGTCTAGAAAAGGGATGATGCCTCTTCAAAGTCTCCATTCTACGCACGTCAAACATTAAATTTCAAATGTTAAACAAACATAACTACTAACTACCAAAGATGTCTTCCTCACTTCCAAAGTGGAAAGTCAAGGGTTCAAGTCCTTTTATGGGCAACTAGGTGCACAACCACAAAAAAACATAACTACTAGTTGAGTAGAAGGTGCAGAGAATAATTTTTCCCACAACTATTTGGCAGCTTTGGTTGGAAAGGAGTATGAGTTTACATCAGGATAAAGCTAGGAATGTTGTTGATTTGGCTAGATCTATTTGGTGGGAGGTCATTGATATATCTGGCTGTCAACTTGGTGACTTGTGGTTTGATTGTTCTCTTGTGTGGTTCCTATTCCATGTGGCTTTTATTTTTATTTTTTTATTTTTTTATTTTTTGTGTTTCAGCCTTAGGATGTCTGTAATGTTTGATGTTTTGTAAATTATTGTTTATTTCCTTATAAAATTTTCCACTTTCCCAGGGAAAATAAATAAATAAAATAGAATTTAAGGGCCCTATTTGGTACTTGTGTAGCTTTTGTGGGTTGCATTCTCCATTTGAACGCTTTCTATTGTTATCTTAATTATCAAAAATAAATAAATAAATAAATATGATATAGGAAAGATTCCCAAAATCACTCATATGATTCGCTAAAAATCAAGAATTCTCTGGCCTTTTCGGAGAAAGCTTGTTGCGGTACAGATGCAGTCGAAGTCTACTACTCCGACCAGTCACCGAAGTCATAAACTCCGGTGAAATCCATTGCTTTTCTCATATCTGTGTTTCTCTTTCTCTGGTTGGGTTTGTTGTTGGTGTTTCCTGTGGTTTTCTTGTCTTGGGTTTTTGGCATGCGTTCGTTCTTGGAGGTTGCTAGGTTGCCACGTTTGTTCCAAGGTGGCTCTGTGAGATCTGCAAATTCGTATAGAGGGCCCTTGATTTTCTTGGATAACGATTCGGTTGGAAGGAGTAAAGATGATCATCAATCGTGTTTGGTTGGAAAGTTTGATAAGGAAGTGGGTGATGGGGCTCAAATTGCTGCTTGGGCATCGCGAGTTTGGAATGTCTCCTCTAGTGTGGGGGTCTCGTCGTTGCCGGATTCTCTGCTTCTCTTTCTGCTTCCTTCTCCGGAGGAGGCATCTTGTGTTCTTAAGTGGGTCGACATGACTGGGGAAAGGCAACTCTGAGTGTGGATGCTTGGAGTTTTAGGGTGGGGTGAGGTTCTGAAAGAGAAGGGGTTGAAGAAAGTTTCGATTTACGGTCTCCCTCTTCACCTCTGGAGCCATGCTCTGTTCGTGACGATCGGAGATTTGTGTGGTGGTTTTATTTGGGTGGACACCAATGAAACAATTGATGCTGAGAGAGTCCGTATCACAGTGTCGGATGGTAAGGTCTGTCCTTCGTTTGTGTTCATTCATGATGATCGGTTTTGCTTTAAAGTGGCTATTTGGGAGGAGAAGCCTCTTGAGCTTGTTCTGACGACAGCTAGTTTAGAAGGGGGTGATGGTTCTCATCTGCTAAAGGAGAATGAATGGTTGCGGTGGGAATCAACGGGGGAGAAGGGGATGGCAGAGTTTAAAAAATGGAAAGAATGGAGGGATGCGTTGTGGATCCGGAATACGAAGTGCTTTATAAGGTTGTTCATTCAGAAACGGCAGGAAGGTCCTTCTTTCATGACGGATCATCGCCGGCAAGCTGGGTTCCTACCGAATCAATGGGGTGGAGGTATCACCGGGAGCGGCCGTTAGTCTTTTTTACAGAGTTGGGATCAGAGAAGGCATCACGGTGATCTTTACGTGCAGCAAGCGCGTGGGTGGGGGAGGAACCTTATCCATATACGTGGTTGGTGTCTAGGCAATGCCTGTTATAAGAGGAATACAGTTGTACCCACGTTTTATTCAAATTCTACTCCAAATTCAGTTTCATTCGCTTGGGCTAGGAAGGGTCCAAAGCCTACTCGAGATGATGGGCCTGTTCTTGGGCCTGGGAGTGGGGCTTTTGCTGTTAAAGGATGAAAGATGTTTCTACATCTTTTGGTGGGCTGAGTGAGGGGCCTAAGGTTTGTCAGCCGGTTAGAAGTTTGATTACTCAACCATTAAATGATATTTCTGATGAAGGGATCTCTGGGTTGAATAGTGGGCTGGGTTCAATCCCTTCTTGCTCTGGGGTTGGGTTAAGCAACAGGTTTGGGCCTTTATCTTTATCTTCTTCAGTGGACGGAAGATGCTCTCAGCCATCTGGCTCTCTAAGCGTGAGCTTCAGAGAGGATCTACGGGGAAAGCTTACGCAACGTCATCGTCTGTCTAAGAAGAAAGTCCTCCTTCCTGCGCTTTGTAAGAGGTGGACTCGAAAGGACAAGCAGAAATGGGTGTTGTCTTCGCAATCGGGTTCTGATCCGGGTAAATCCACAGTTTTTTCTAGGTCTTCTACTTTCCATACTTTTTCTTCTTCCCCTTCTCCTTCTGTTAGGGATCCAATAGATCGTTGGGGTTGGAGAAGGGTGGGGTGGTCACTGTTTCCAATTCTTTGGCTCCGGTTGGTGAAGATGACTCGGTGTTTGAGTCAGATAACGGGCATGACGGCGGGTCTGTGAATGGGCTTGGTCTCACTCGACTTTCAGAGAATTTTGGTAAGGGTGTTACGATCTGTGTACGACGGGATATAAGGGTGAAGATTAATGATGCTTCTGCCACTGTTCTGTTGAAGGAGATTTGGGATCTTTTGGCTTCGAAATCTCTCCAATTTGAGGAGGAACCTGATTCACTGATGACTAATTGCTCCCTTTCCTCTTCTGTCCTTGATGATTGGGAGGGTGATGCTGGTTCTGCACCTGATGGGGATTTGGGTTTAGTTCAATGGGAAAACATTAAGCAAGCAGTGACTTGGTTGTTCCTTTGACTGTTGTTTATCTGGAGGGGGATTGGATGAGAGGTCCTTCTGTTACTGAAGAAGTGAATGATTTGGAGGAGGAGTGGGTAAGGGAGAAAAGGATGGATGTGGGCTCTCTGTTGGGAGTATCTTTTGAGGGTAGGGGGGATGAGGCGATGCGGTTGTTCTAGGAAGTTCTCAATTCTCAACTCAGGGAATGGGTGGGAGGTAGGGGAAGAAGGCAGGATGGGGTGGGAGAAATGGTGTTGCAAAATCCCACTGGTTTTATCACATATGAAAGGAGGAATAGGGGATCCAGGGAGAGTGATGACGGAAGGAGGGGAGGGTTTGCAAATTCTGTTGTTTCCCTATGAAGCTACAAATTCTTTCATGGAATGTCCGAGGTCTCAATAACTTAGTCAGAAGAAAAGTGATGAAGTTAGTCATTCGTACAGGGGGAGGTCATGTGGTGTGTTTGCAAGAAACTAAGCTCGCTTCGACGTCAGATAGGATGGTACGTCATCTTTAGGGTGGAAGATTTGTGGAATGGATTGTTTTGGATGCTGTTGGCTCTTCGGGTGGCATCTTGATCATGTGGGATAACAGATGGGTGTCTAAGGTGGATTCTCATGTTAGGAGATTCTCTGTTTCCTGCGTTTTTTCTTTGGCGGAGGATGGTGTTCCTTGGGTCTTTTCTGGTATTTACGGGCCTACAGAGGATAGCGTGCGGCATCTGCTTTGGGAGGAATTTGGGGAGGTTTGAAGACGATGGATGCTTCCTTCGACAGGTGGTAGGTGGACTTCTGATATGGAGTTTTTCTCAGAATTCATTGATGAGTTTAGGTTGATTGATCTGCCTCTGGAGGGAGGGCCTTTTACTTGGTCTAGTGGACGTTCTCCCCTTATTCTCTCTCGGCTTGACAGGTTCCTTGTGTCTGGGGAGTGGGAGGAGATGTTTTCTGATGTTGTGCAAGCTACTTTGGCTCGTCCTATCTCTGACCATGTTCCGTTGATGCTGGATTGTGGCGGGTTGCGGAGTAGACGCTCTCCATTTAGATTTGAAAATATGTGACTTCGGGCTGAAGGTTTCCTAGAAACGGTCCGATTTTGGTGGGAGGGTTTTGGGGTGGTTGGCACCCCAAGTCATTTGCTTGTAGGTCATTTGCGTCTTTTAAAGGAAAGTATTAAGATTTGGAACAAAGAGGTCTTCGGGAATCTTGTGTGGAGGAAAAATCGGGTTCTGGCTGAGATCGCTGATATTGATAGGATGGAGGGTCAAGGGGATCTGGCAGATGCTTTGAAGGTTAAGAGGGCGGAGTTTAAGGCGGAATTTAGTGAGATTGCGATCATGTAGGAGATCTCGTGGAGACAAAAGTCTAGAGCTTACAAGGAGGGGGACAGTAACATGAAATTTTTTTATAGATTGGCCAATGCTTATAAAAGGGGCAACCATATTGAGAGGATTCAGGTGGAAGGGGAGCTTCTTTGCAAGGAGGAGGATATCTGCAATGGCATTTCAGAGTTCTACGAGAAGTTGTTCACTGAGATTGTTGAGTGGAGACCCTTGCTTGAAGGGCTTCAGTTTGCCTCTATTTCTAGTGAGGAGTGCTCGGGTTATGAGGAGCCTTTCTCTGAAGAGGAAGTTCTAATTGCTTTGAAGACTTGTAACTGGGACAAAGCCCCAGGTCCTAACGGTTTTACCATGAGATTCCTTTTGGAGTGCTAGGAGGTGGTTAGAGGGGAGGTGATGGGTTCTTTTCATGCTTTTCATGCTCAGGGCTCTTTTGAGAAGAGCTTGAATGCCACTTTCATTTCTCTCATTCCAAAGAAGAAGGGGGGGGGGGGGGCGATGGATATTAGGGATTTTCGCCCTATTAGTTTGGTGGGGTGTTTCTACAAGTTGGTTGCCAAGGTCCTTTCTTCAAGGTTACAGAAAGTTCTGGATGGTGTCATTTCTGATTCTCATAATGCTTTTGTGGGAGGTCGTTAGATTTTGGACTCAATTTTTATTGCTAGTGAGTGTGTGGACTCTCGTTTGCGTAGTGGGGTCCCGGGTGTTTTGTGTAAGCTTGACCTAGAAAAGGCATACGACCATGTGAGTTGGAGCTTCCTTCTTTACCTGATGAAGAGGATGGGGTTTGGTGATTGGTGGAGGAGATGGATTCATTTTTGTATTTCCAGTGCTCGCATTTCGATTCTTGTGAATGGTGCTCCTACCGGTTTTTTCTCTAGCTCGAGTGGTTTGAGACAAATAAGAGCACTCTTCCCCACATTCACTTTTAAACCCGAAACTGCCTAAAAGTACACCAACAGCGACCTCAAATATCTCATCTGGGATACCTTAGCCTCACAAAAGACTAATGTATCATCTGTAAACAATAAATGAGAGATCTCCACAAAGTGATCATCATCCCTTCCCACCCTGAAACCCCTGATGAATCCCAACTCCACGGCCCTCCCCATCAACCAACTGAGCGCCTCCATAACAATAATGAATAGAAATGGGGATAGAGGATCCCCCTGTCGTAACCCTCTTGAGCTCCTAAAGAATCTCATCGGAGACCCATTAACCAACACCGAGAATCTCACTGTAGAAATGCAGAACTTAATCCATCTCCTCCATTTCTCCGCAAAACCCATCCTATCCAGCAAATACAACAAGAAATTCCAATTAACATGGTCATAAGCTTTATCCACATCCAGCTTACATAAAACACCTGGGCCCCCACTCTTCAATCTATCATCCACACACTCACTGGTAATAAGAGCTGAGTCCAAGATTTGTCGCCCACCTATGAAAGCGTTCTAAGAATCCGAAATAACATCATCCAGAACCTCCCTCAATCTCAAAGTGAGAACTTTAGCTATTTGTTGTAGATACATCCCAGCAAACTAATAGATCTAAAGTCCTTCACATAAGTAGCTCCCGCATTCTTAGGAATAAGGGCAATAAACGAAGCATTCAGGGATTTCTCGAACCGCCCCTGAGAATAAAAAGTATGGAACGTACCCATCACATCGGTCCTAACCACAACCCAGCTCTCCAGAAAGAACCTCATAGCAAAACCATCTGGCCCTAGAGCTTTGTCCCCATTGCAACATAACCTCCTCTTCAGAGAATGGAGTTTCCAACCCTATCCTACTTGCCTCCGAAATAGAATCAAAGTGAAGATCATCCAGCCGAGGTCTCGAAGATGTATTCTCCGTAAAAAATCCTTGATTAAAAGTGGAAACCCCCTTGCAAACATCCTCTTCCCTAATGAGCGTCTCCCCTTCAATATTAAGCCTCCCAATATGATTACCCCTCCTTTGTGCATTGGCCAATCGATGGAAAAACTTAGTATTCCTATCACCCTCCTTGAGCAAAATAGCTCTAGATTTTTGTCTCCAAGAAATCTCCTCTGCCATAGCAATCTTAGTAATCTCAGCCTGACAAGCAACCCTCCTACTTGTTTGCTCCTCACCAATCCCGCTTGAACCTTCCAAGCGATCAATATGTGCAATTTCTGCAAAGGCCCTATTCTTCCTCCACTCAAGATTCCCAAACACCTCCTTATTCCACCTTTTAATCTCATTCTTCAAAACCCTAAGCTTTCTAGCAAGAACATAGCTCAGAAAACTGTCAATCATGCTCCCTTCCCACCAGTTCCTCACATATCCTTGGAAATCATCCGCCCTAAGCTGTATATTTTTAAATTGAAAAGGTGTGATCCTTGACCTCATCTCTCCACAATCAAGAACCAAAGGAAAATGGTCCGAAACCGGTCTAGCCAAGGCAACCTGAATTGCATCCGGAAACTTCTCCTCCCAATCTCCAAAAATAAGAAATCTATCTAGACGTGAAAAAGTAGGTAAATTTCTGCCACTACCCCATGTCAACGTCGCTCCTTGTAACAGCAAATCATGGAGATGGTGGCCATCAATGAACTCCAAAAACTGTACCATAGCTGAAGTCCATCTTCCTCCTATCGATCGCTCCGCCGGGGATCTAACCACATTAAAATCCCCTCCTATACACCTCGGGCGAATCAATTGTACCCTCATAAGCCCCAGCTCCTCCCATAGAATATGCCTCTCCCCATCGTCTACTGGCCATAAACACCCGAGAACATCCAAGGAAACCCATCCTCCTCCATTACAAATGCACAAGAAATAGAGAATCTTCCCCTTTACACATCTGCTTTTGACACCCATCTTTTGTCCCACATCACCAAAATGCCCTCGGATGTCCCTTCCGCATTCAACGCCTCCCAATCAATAAATCTCCCCTACCCCCCCCCCCCCCTCCCCCCCCGCCCAAAAAAAAAAAAAAGCTTTTAACAACCCTATCAAATATAGACTCCATCCTCGTCTCCTGCAAACATTCCACATGCACACCCCACTTCCTCATTGCCAATTTTACCACCTTCCTCTTCTCCGGGTCATTAAAACCCTGGACATTCCACGTGACAATGCGGCACTTCATTAAAAACCTGATGATATCCCCTCCCCTCTCCTTCTCCCTCTTCCCCTCCTACTACTTATCTCCCTCCTCACCCCTTTCTTCCCCTCATAATTAACATCAGAGATAAGACCATGAATTTCCCTTCCCTCTCTCCATGGAAGTATCTCACTCTGCATCACAGTGATGTCCCCGCCTCCATCACCCTCCCCATTTTTCCCCTCCGCAATAGAATGTAACACCAATCGAGCCACCTCCTTATTTGGCTGAAAAGAGACACCCAATCTACTGCTCACAGAATCAATGTTCTCCTTAACCCATTCTGCCCTTACATCCTCACAACCAACATCTATAAAGTCCCTCCTACTCCCATCCGGCCACAATTCAGATAACGGTTGCATCATCTCCAATACATCAGTCTCTTCCAATGACACCATCTCCATACCCTTCATGTCGTTGTCCTCCCCCATCCTGCGTCGACCATCCTCAGCCGAAGAAACAGGTTCATTTCCCCCCATAGGATTAATAGCATCCCCATCAAAGTCAGTTCCCACAGTGTCAGAGTCAAAGTCCAGAAGTCGGTTCAAACCCTTCAGCCTTTTGTACACCTGCAGTTCCTTTACAAGTACTAATGCGGCCTCATTACTCAATTGGAACCTTGTATCCCTTCTAACGTATACCATTACAATTCCTTAAAGGCGAAGACTTGCCAAATAAGAAATTACCTAATAGAATACAACTCTAAAATAGATTCCTAATTAGAATAGGAATTTGAGACACAATTTCCAACAATCTCCACGTTGGCTCAAATTCCATCCAGCCAATCATCGCTTCCCATGGCATTGATCTGGATAATTCTTTTGTAGCTTCAATCTTGATGATTCTCCTACAAAACTCCGATTTTCCACATTATACGTTGCTTAATTAGTCAAACCTCTAAGCCTCCACCTTGACTACTCGAGCTCCATGCTATGTAACCAAGCCGATTGATTCCACCTATAACTGAAGCCTGTTGCAGCTCATGTTGAGACTTTTTGTGTTTTCTGGATCACCTTCACCTTTGGCTCTGATACCAATTTGTTGGGGCAGCGAAAGCACGCGAACAATGAGGATCCAATAGGTTGATTAGGGTTTTCTTTGATGTCTATTTATATGTTGGTTCAAACATTGGGAAAGTCAGCTTTTGATGATTATTATTGATATTGAAATTTGAGATTATCATGATTTCTTCTCCCTCTGATTTCTTCTTCTCCCCTGATTTCTTTCCCTCTTTTCTTATTCCCTCTCTCTCTCAATCTTGTTCTTATTCTACTTTAATTCTAGTTTCGAATAGCCCTACCCGCTGCTGCATCAATTGGTATCAGAGCAAAGATCCATAAATTTCTCTACTGTTCACAACAATCAAACCACACTCTACTGTTCACGCAATCAAACTCGTGTTGTTCAACCCTAAAACCCTAGCCACCATTGCCGCTGCCATAATTCATCACGACATCATAGTATTTACCCATTGTTCAGTGTAATCTTAACCAACTGATCACTGTTATCTCAACCAAAACTCTGATTACTGCCACCCCTCCATGACAAACCAAACAACTGTAACCCACATCAGTCATCAAACACAGGCCGTCTACAAACCTAGCACCAATCCCAACATCAACCCTAAACCCAACCAAGCCAAAAAAAAAATTACAAATCCACGCTTTTAGCCCTCGCCATTGGAAATCCTTGTGTGATTGTCATCATCAACAATAGCCGTAGCCGGAAATCAGTCGCAGTAGTTTTCTCTCGCTGTCACTGCTGCCATCCTCATGTCATCCAAGCCTTGCGTAGCTCGTAAGTCTAACTTCAGCCAAGAACTTTGTGCACTCTATTGCAACTGTCACCAAGATTTCAGCATTATTCTGGAACGTCAACTTTGGAATATTTATTCACCAAAATTTTAGCGTAACTGATTTTGGAAAGTCAACTTTGGGTTATTGCAATCTTTGCAATCCTTATTAGCACCATAATTTTAGCACTACTATTTTGGAAAGTAAACTTTGGATTATCCCGTCTGGTTTGGAAAGTTCAGATTTGGGTTTGGAAAGGATATATTTTGTTTCCTTATAAACCAGATTTGACCAAACTCAAATTTAAAATAGTCAGATCCACCATTTAAGGAAGTTGCAGATTGAGTTTTTAGGCCCAAGCTTAGCCCAGTTCAGAAGAGACCAGATTTCAGAGCCACAACAGAATAGTTTAGCCTGTTCAGTAGCATACTGACCCCAAAAAAAAAAAAAAAAAAATTCCTACACCAGTTCCAGCAGCTATTTTGGGATAATCTTCAACACTTGGAGAATTCAATTGGGATCTACATTGGACTTTGGAAAAGGTACATATACTTCAATTAAAAATTGTTATTAGTACTTTTATCCATTCGATTAGTATGGAAATTTGCAAAAAGGTCCTAACTGAACCCATCTAAATTTTGAACCCCTTTGAATTGCCTCAGTTGCACATTTAATTTTAAAAAAAAAATTCTTTTCATTGTTTCCACTTTATTTTTACACCTAAATACCCACACCAGTGCATGACTTCTAGCATAATTAATTTCATTTGCATTTAGATTTCTTAGTTGTGCATTGTTCTAGTTTATAATTTAGTTTACTTAATTCAATTTGAGTCCTATTTCGGCATTATTCTCAAAACTTCTTATGTCTGCACCATTCTATTAAGGCACAAAGATGTTAAAAGAGAACGTCGTGTTATGTCCCCAATGGTTGTGTTCGCCAATCAAGACTAAGAGCGTTGAGCATAGGCCAAGCTTTCTATCACACAAAAATAAAAATGTTTGGTGTGAAGATGAAAGGGAAACAAAAATAACCTTGAAAATAAATTCTGAACAACAACTTTTGAAAATTGAACTATGCTTTTTCAACCTCCATCCTCAATCAATGAGCTCCTTTGGTTGCTTACCAAAACTGATCACTTGCTTTGCAAAGTAAACCAGGACCCATGTGCTTCAATGCAAGCTGCACTCTCTCCAATAATGAAGGCTTTAATTGCTAAAGAATTTTTAAAGCATTCAGATTCTGATGTTAGAGTTGCAATAGCCTCATGCCTTAGTAAGCTAACAAGGATTACAACACCAGATTTTCCCTATAATGATGATCAAATGGTAGAAGTGTTTCACGTGATTATATTATCTTTTGAAAATCTATCTGATACATCTAGTCCATCTTATGGTAAAAGGGTCAAAATCCTCGACACATTTGCAAGTGTCAAGTCATGTTTGATAATGTTAGATTTGGAATATGAAGAATTAATTGTGTAGATGTTTTGGTACTTTTTAAAGGAAATAAAGGACCATCATTTAGACAATATCTTTATATATATAGAGCAAATTATGACTCTTGTATTAGAGGAAAGCGACCATATCTCAGTAGAGCTACTTCGTCCTCTTCTAGCTCGTGTTAGAAAGGAAAATCAGACTATTTCACCTGAATCTTACAAGTTAGGAGAAAAAGTTTTGAACAATTGTGCCACAATTCTTAAGTCTAGTCTTTCAAAAGCTCTACCATCCATAGTCCTTTTGTCCATTGATTTTGCTGAAGTAGTCACTTTTGTTGGTCAAGATGCATCTGAAAAAGAGTCTATTGTGTCAAACAAGGATGTCAAGTACAATAGTAATTTCTGGAAGACACTTTGGACATTCTTAGAAACAAATTTGAAGTTTCCTTTTGCATCTTGTCCTTTGAATGATAGAAAATTTGAGGTTGTGAAACAAGGTCTAAGAAAGTTGGTTAGTTTTCTTACTAACGTGCACCTAGACATTTGGAACTTGTTATTGCCCATTATGGAATATGCCTATACAAGTTTAACAAATCAATTTACTGGCAATTATTTTTTTGAGATTGTCTACAATTCATTTCCATGCCAGTCCATTGATTATGTTCCTTCACCTCCATGTGTGTACTCACTTGAGTTTCTTGATTCCTTTATTTAGCTTGTTCACAATTTTCACGCCGATATGTGACAAGAAATTGTCTCAAGTAAAAAGAATTATAAACTTGCTGCATATGCTCATAATAGGAATCATGAATTTAATGAAGGAGATTATGCTATAATTTGTGCACTACCTCAACCTTATCATAAAAACTCCTTCCATATGAAACATGCCAAAATTGATAGACTTTTCCACATCATTCAAATTTAGGACCTAATGCATAATTCTTTGACTTGTCATTGGATCTGAGTACTAATTCAATTTTTGATGTGGAGTATTTGTTATCTGATCGAGGCATGCCTCCTATTTTATTGGCATGTGTTCCTATAGGTAGATTTACATTTTCCTCAGCACCGGCATTAGTTCATCTATCTTTTCAGTCGCATTATATGGATTGGACAAAGGATATTGTTGATTATCAGAGTGATGGCCCTCATCTGGGAGATATTGAGTATTACCTTGTTCGATGGAAGGGTTTTCTAGTTTTAAATATCAGACGGAGTATTGACCTATACTTTTTGGAGATATACTTATGCATTTACTCTTCGGAGGAGAGTTCTTCTCAATCGGGAGGGAATGATGAAGAACCGGGTCAGCCCGAGAGCTTGAAGTCCATACGGCTTATGCCTATTATTGGAGACGTGGGAAAAAAAGATAGAATTAGGGATTTTTGTTTATTTATTATTATTATGGGATATTTCAGCAATTTAGGGTTTTATTTATGGTAATAGGTTGATTAGGGTTTTCTTTGATGTCTATTTATATGTTGGTTCAGGCATTGGGAAAGTCTGCTTTTGATGATTATTATTGATATTGAAATTTAAGATTTTTGTGATTTCTTCTCCCTCCGATTTCTTCTTCTCCCCTGATTTCTTTCCCTTTATTCTTATTCCCTTTCTCTCTCAATCTCGTTTTTATTCTACTTTAATTCTGGTTTCGAATAGCCCTTCCCGCTATTGCATCACTACGTCCATAGATGAGAATAGATTCCACTATGATTCGTTGAGAGATTACAACAATAGAGTACCAACATCACCACTCCACGAGTTTATTTCCTCGCTACTAGCGTCACCGGTGTTTTTCCTACCCTACCAACCCGCATACTACCTCTACCCATCAATTCCCTCATGAGACTACATCTCTCCAATCTTATAAGTCTTAACTCACAACTTATGTACCTATTTATAGAGTTACAAACATAATTCTTTGTTTGACAAGGATTACAATTCCTTAGAGGCCAAGACTTGCCAAATTGAGTACCAACATCACCACTCCACAAGTCTATTTCCTCACTACTAGCGTCACCGGTGTTTTTCCTACTCTACCAACCCGCATACTACCTCTACCCATCAACTCCCTTATGAGACTACATTTCTCCAATGTCATAAGTCTTAACTCATAACTTATGTACCTATTTATAGAGTTACAAACATAATTCTTTGTTGGACAAGGATTACAATTCCTTAAAGAACAAGACTTGCCAAATAAGAAATTACCTAAATTACCTAATAGAATACAACTCTAAAATAGATTCCTGATTAGAATAGGAATTTAAGACACAATTTCCAACAATATTCATAATGCCACAAGTTATTTCTTGAAGTTGAAAGCAGTTTTAATGGTGAACTAGCCAACACTATAGGGGAAATTAGATTTCTATCTAGGGTTCCTTTTTTACATTTGTTGAAGATCTTCTTTTACATATCTTTTGCTTTTGAATCCTAGTGCTACTAGTTGAAAAACTGAGCTATTTGCTAATAGACAATAATTTGTCAGAAACAATAATATTTTCCACATTTCTTATTTTTCGTGCATTGTGTACTTTACGTGTGGGGATGCATGCCATGAGGGTTTCGGGATTTTTTTTGGACATTTCTTTGAGACACTGACTCTTAAAAATGCATTTAGAGGCATTTTATTCATTTTAGATTTATGGGCTCCAAAAGTTTCTGTGTGGGCCCGGATTTGGATTTTGTGTTTGGGAATTTTCTTATCGTCCTTACTTTTATTTTTTCTCATATTTGGACTCTTAAATTGATGTGTGTAGCGTTATGTATGTGTTTGTAGATGTGTAGAGAATTTAGGGACACAAAGGATACTTTCAAAGTTTTAGTGGATGGTGGGGCCCTCCTCCCACTAACCACTTTGACCACATGTATATATGTAAGAGAGTAAGAAGAAACGGAGGACATTTTGTCCCCCATTTCAGCCGAGACCAGCCCTCCCTTGTCCATTTTTCTTTTCTTTTTCTCTACCAAGTATACATGATTTGGCCGTGGGTTTCATCCAGTTAGAATTGGATGGTGGGGGCCTCCTCCTACTAACCACTTTGATCACATGCATACATATAAGAGAGTAGGAAGAAATGGAGGACATTTAGTCCCCCATTTAAGCGGAATTTGAATAAGTGTTTGTTGTCAGGGGCTTATTTGTTATTACTTATATAATGTTGGGGCTTATATGTAATTTTTGAAACTTATTAAAATAGAACGTGGTGGAAGGATGAAAGTATTCTTTCATTCTTTCTCTCTTTCCCAATCTCTCTCTCTTTTTCTCTCATCCGCTTTCTTCTCTTTTTCTTTTTCTTCTTTATCACTTACTTTTGATTTGATTGTATCTTAAAGTCAACATGGTACCAGAGAATAGTTTGTAAAGATCTAGGTTTGTAGTTGAAACCCTAGGGCAAGTTTGTGTAAACCCTAGTGGGTGTGAAGGGTTTTGAAGAGATTCCAAGATGGGATTTGTTTGCAAGGAAGTAGTTTTAATCACATCCACACGTGCCGCGATTCTGTAAACCCTATGGCAAGTTTGTGTAAATCCTATTGCAGGCTTGATTGGTGTTTTTTTTTGTGTTCGTGGGGTTCTGCAACAACGGCTTTTTCTTCGTCGTTCGCGATTCCGGTATAGTCTACTTGGTTGCTTTCTAGGGTTTGTGTGGTGACTGTGTGGTCACTTTTTTCTGCATCTCAGAAGACGGTAATCTTTTTAGTTGAAGTTTGTGTGTTAGAGAGGCGGTTCTCTACGTATTTTGTTGCTGTTTTTGTTTATGAGGATTGTATACCCATAAATTGTTTGATAAAATGTCTGGCTTAGAGGTGACTTCAAAAGAAGCTGGGTTTTCTCCTAGTCTGACTCCAGTATTGGGAGGTAGTAGTGATCACCATCCAGGCCTTTGTATTACGATTGTTAGGATGGATTAGACGAACTATATAGAGTGGGCTCAATCTGCTTGTATGTATATCATTGGTCGTTGGATGATTGACCATATCGAAGGGACTGTCACTTATCCCTCCAAGAGTAATCCTGCATTCAAAGAGTGGAGTGTAAATAATGTACTAGTTGTGACGTGGTTGTTGCAATCCATGTAGCCACATATCAACAAAGGGTTTCTATTTGTGAAAACAGCTAAAGAGCTATGGACGGCTATGGAAGAGACGCATTTCTCGGTTCATAATTTTGCAAAACTGTATGAACTCCAACAACTAATTTCAAGATTCAAGCAAGAAGACCAAACTCTTGTTACATATTACGACAAACTACGTGGTAAATGGGAAGAGTTAGATCACTACCAAGACTACATACCTGTGTGTGCAGCTGATGTTAAAGCATTTCATGCTATGGTAGAAAGGAATTGAATCTATAATTCTTAAGTGGTCTGCATCTGAGATATGAGCATGCCAGGGTACAAGTGTTAGGCAGGTATCCAGCCCTACTTCTGTTAGAGATGTGTTTTCGTATATCCAGGCTGAGGAGAGTAGAATGAAGGCTATGTTTACACCTGTATACACTAAGCCTGAGCCAGAAGTACCATTGGCTAAGAGGTTTGCTCTTGCCACATAACAATGGAACAAGCCCAATCCTCCAAAAGGAAGGAAACAGGATGACAAAAGCAAGTTGAAGTGTGATCACTGTGGGTGTACGCGCTACACTAGAGAAACATGCTAGAATCTACACGGTTGCCCTCCTCCAGCTCCTACTAATGCGAATGCTAGGCCAAGCCCTGGTCCATTTTGGGGGTTATCTACAACACATATTACAGAGCGTGAGACTGCTTCTACTGGTTATGCCTCCTCATGGCCACCAAATTCTTTGTTCGGGGCTGAACTTGATGCTCTCTGATATCTACAAGCACAACATTCCTCTGTTTCCACCTCTAACTTCGCTCAGACAGGTACCTCTTATTCTGCATATCATGTTTCCACATTATCTGGTGGACCACCCTAGATTATTGATTCAGGAGCCACTGATCACATGACTAGTATGGCATATGATTTTTCTTCGTACAGTTTATGTTCTGGTAAGGATAAGGTTAGAGTGGCTGATGGCATCTTCACCTCCATTGCGGGGAAGGGCACTGTTTCTGCCTCTCCTAGTCTTACCTTATCCTTTGTTCTTCATGTTCCAAAGTTTACCAATAACCTCCTTTCTGTCAGTCATATTACAAAAGGCTTGAATTGTAGTGTAACTTTTTTTCCATCTCACTGTGTGTTTTGGGACTTGGACACGGGGAAGATGATTGGAAGTGGACGTGAGGACAATGGCTTGTATTTGCTGAACGCGAGGCTAAGTTCTTATTATGGTTCAAATCAATCTAGTGTTAGGAATAAACCGGCTAGATCTGCTATTGGAGTGGGCGTTTGGCATTCCATTGGGAAGGGCTAGGATGAGTTTTCCAAGTATATTAGATTCAGAGTTCGAGAAGGTTGAAATGTTCGGTTTTGGGAGGATCCTTGGTGTGAGGATCATCCATTGTGCAGACGGTTTCCTAGACTGTTTAGAATCGCTGTGAATTGTCATGCTTTGGTTGCTGACTGCTATCACTTTGATAGCGGTAGGTTTTCTTGAGATATTCAGTTCCGGCGAGCCTTTCAGGAGTGGGAGTTGGATAATGTCTTTGGCCTTTTGGATCTTTTGTATTACCTTGACTTGGGTGCCTTCTTCACATGGTATCTTTCAGGTCCGTTCTTTCTTTTTCTGTATTTCAGGTTTTCAGGCCTCTTTTTACCCATGGAAAATGGTTTGGAAATCAAAGGCTCCTTTTAGGGTGGCTTTTTTTGCTTGGACTGCTGTTTGGGGTAAGATCTTAACCCTGGACAATTTGAGGGAGACGACATATCATTGTTAATCGGTGTTGTTTATGTATAACCAATGGAGAGTCTGTGGATCACCTTAACCTGCACTGCCCAGTGGCCTATGATTGTTGGAGCCTTATGTTGGGTCCAGTGGGTTATGCCTCAGACTTCACGGGGCCGTACTGATATTTGGAGGGGGCAAATGGTAGGGACTCTTGTTCGCGATTTCTGGAGGGTGACTACTCTTTGTATCTGGTGGTGCCTATGGAAAAAATGTAATAGAAGATCCTTTGTTGGGGAGGAATTACCCATTGGGGTTTTAAAGTACTCCATTATTTGTTCTCCTTTTCGTTGGGGTACGGGGAGAGATTGTTCTTCTGTAGAGGAGATCATGGATTTTTTGGGGTCCTTAGGTCCATAGGTGTCCTCTTTCTTTGATTTTTGGTTTTTGTTTGTCCTTTTATTTTGTTTCAGGGTTTTGTACTGATCTTGAGATGCGTTCCCTTTGATCACCTTCTAATACAATTTACTTAGCATAATAGACTAGGTTATTTACCTCTTCCTATTTTGAAGCATGTGCTTCCCTAGTTTGCTTCGGTTGAATCTTTTGAGTTAAATTGTGAAACATGTGTTCTTGCCAAACAATGTCATGTTTCTTATCCTACTAGTATTAATAAAAATACAGCTCATTTACAGCTTGTTCATTCTGATGTGTAGGTCCTTAATCTACTACTTCGTTACTTGATTTTCGTTACTTTGTTGTGTTTATTAATGACTTTAGTCGATATACTTGGTTTTATCTTATGAAAACCAAAGATGAAGTTCATTCCATTTTTAAAACCTTTCATAGGATGGTATGTACTCAATTTGGTTGTCCCTTCAAAATCCTTCGATCTGATAATAGAGGAGAGTTTATGTATGGTGGTTTTGCCTCCTTTTTTGCTGATAACGGGATTGTATATCGAACCTCTTGTGTCGATACACCACAACAGAACGGTGTAGCTGAAAAAAAAACACCATCATATTACAGAGGTGACCCATTCTCTTCTAATTGGGATGGGAGTGCCTAAAAGTTATTGGGCTAATGTAACCTTAACAGCTACATACCTTATCAATTGCATGCCTTCTAAGGTTCTTGGCTATCAATCCCCCTTCTTTGTCTTACACTATGACACTGCCTTGTTTACTGTCCCTTCGAAAGTGTTTAGTTGTGTTTGTTATGTTCACATTCATCATCGCAAGGACAAAATGGACCCTAAGGCAATCCGATGTGTCTTTTTTGGATACTCCGTAATTCAGAAAGGGTATCGGTGTTATAACCTTACCACTCGTCGTCGCTTTGTCTCCATGGATGTTACATTCTTTGAGTCTGTTCCTTTTTTTTCCACTACTCGGGATTCTCTACAGGGGGAGACTACTATACAGGTAGAGAATCCATTGTCCATTTAGAGGGAATGCCCCCTTCCTTTGCCTGTTCCCATTCAGGGGGAGCTTCTTACTGAGGTGCCTATGTCTAGTCCTCTTAACACTAATGATTTGCAGCAGGGAAAGCAGCCAATTGTCTACACTAGGAAGGCAAAACAAGTTATTGACTCACCCCAGGACTAAGAAGTCTCCCTCGATCTAGGCAATTCCTTAGTTGACATTGATACTCCTGATTCTTTTCCCAATAGCATTCCTGTTGATCTTGATGTCCCTATTGCCTATCGTAAGGATGTTCGTAGTTATACAAAGCATCCCATATCTCAGTTTGTATCCTATGATGCCTTATCTCCAACATATCGTGCTTTTACTTCGTGTATCTCCTCTGTATCTGTTCCTTTTAGTGTTTCAGATGCTCTCAGTCAAAGTCAAACTCCATGGAAGCAAGCTATGCTTGAAGAAATGAAGGCCCTTGAGAAGAATGGTACTTGGGATATTGTTCCATTACCTAGGGGTAAGAAACCAGTAGGCTGCAAATGAGTTTACACAATATAGTATCATGTAGACGGAACAATTGAGAGATATAAAGCTCGGTTAGTTGTAAAGGGCTTCACTTCGACCTATGAACTGATAATCTGGAAACATTTGCTCCAATTGCCAAGATGAACTCTATACGTGTTCTTCTTTCTTTGGTAGCTAATTTGAATTGGCCCTTACATCAGCTGGATGTAAAGAATGCTTTCTTTCATGGTGACTTGGAGGAAGAGGTGTTTATGACTATGCTACCAGGGTTTAAGCTTGCTAATGGTCAGAATGTAGTATGCAAGCTAAATAAAGCTTTGTATGAGTTAAAGTGCTTGGTTTGAGAGGTTCAGCACTGCTGTGAAAAGAGTAGGGTACACATAGAGTCAGGTAGATTATACTCTCTTCATTAAGAAGCACCAGGGCTGCAACACTGCCCTTATTGTATATGTTGATGATATTGTTATCAGTGAAAATGATCCAGAACAGATTCGTTGAATGAAGTCATTCTTGGGGACAGAGTTCAAGGTTAAAGACCTTGGATCATTGAGATACTTTCTTGGCATCGAGGTGTGCAGATCGAAGAAAGGGGTGTTCATTTCTTAACGGAAGTATGTGTTAGATTTGTTGGGTGAAACAGGCAGGCTTGGAGCTATAACCGATTGATATTCCCATTGAGCAAAACTATAAGCTTAATGACGTAGATGGAGACCAATTAGATGATGTGGGAAGATTTCAACGATTGGTTGGGAGACTGATTTACTCATCTCTCACGCGCCCGGATATTGCCTACGCTGTTAATGTGATTACTCAGTTTATACATGCTCCACGTACACCTCACCTTGAGGCAGCTCATCATGTTCTTCGCTACCTTAAGGGTTCACCTGGTAAGGGGATATTGTTTGGCAGTCATGGCCACTTGTGTATTGAAGCCTATACTGATGCTGATTGGGCAGGGTCTGTGACGGATTAACGATCTACTTCAGGATATTGCACATTTGTTGGAAGTAATCTTGTTTCATGGAGAAGCAAAAAACAGTCTGTAGTAGCTAGATCTAGTGTAAAGGCTGAATTCAGATCCATGGCACATAGAGTTTGTGAGTTGTTATGGCTACGTACGATGTTGGGTGAGTTAGGTTATCTTGTTCGCGAGTCAATAAAGTTGTATTGTGACAACAAAGCTGCTATTAGTATTGCCCATAATCCAGTTCAACATGACAGGACAAAGCACATTGAAGTCGATTGACACTTCATCAAGAAAAAGCTCGTCTTGGGCTGATTTGTACTCCATACGTCAATACACATGATCAGGTTGCTGATGTTTTGACTAAGGGTGTGAGCAAGACTTGCTTGCAAAATATGTTAGTCAAGCTGGGCATGATATCTTTGCACCAGCTTGAGGGGGAGTGTTGTCAGGGGCTTATTTTTTATTACTTATATAATGTTGGGGCTTATTTGTAATTTCTTAAACTTGTTATTATAAATAAAATGTGATGGAAGGATGAAAGTATTCTTTCATTCTTTCTCTCTTTCCCCATCTCTCTCTCTGTTTCTCTCATCCGCTTTCTTCTCTCTTTTTTTTTTTCTTCTTCTTTATGACTTACTTTTGATTTGATTATATCTTAAAGTCAACAGTGATAGTTAAAGAAGTTGGAGATCTTCTCAAACTCTATCTTCCGGTGGTTTTAGAATTCCATTTCATGCACTTTCACTCTTTGGGAAACTAGGGATCTGCCTTCAATTTGAGGTAGGGGTGTCTAACTAATGAATTCCTTTAGCTATGTAAGTGATTGTATGATTCTCCTTTACTATATCATGAAATTGTGGGTGAAGATTGTTCAAATTGTTAGTATGTTTACTAAAGTGTGTGGAATCCATGCTATAAGTAGTGTAATTTGGCGAATTATCCCTTCCTTAAGTTTTATTTAAGTCATAACATGTTCTAGCATTCATTAATATCAGATCAGGTAGTTATGGATGCTGGTGATTGGAGGACGCTGCTGCAAGAAGATTCACGACAAAGAATTGTCAACACGATGTAAGCTTTCTTTCTTTTTCTTTTTCTTTTTTATTATTATTTTTGTGACCATAATTATTATTGAAGATTTAATGAAGGAATCAGTGGAGGAAAATCTTTGTCGTTTCCTATTATTGAAGATTTGGTGTTAGTAGAGGAATCAGTGGAGAAAAATCTTCCTTGTTTCCTATTTTCTAATTCTTTCTATTCTCATAATTTCTTCTCCTATATAAAGGAACCTCCACCATTGTATTGTACATGAATTGAGAGAGTATTACAAAAGTGATGTAGCCCTTTGGGCTCTTTGTGCCGTAGATATAGGCCCTAGTGGTTGAATCACGTTATATATATGTGTTTTACTCGTTTTATTTATCTATTCAGTTCCGTTTTATGCTTTACAACAAAGAATTGTCAACACGATGTAAGCTTTCTTTCTTTTTCTTTTTCTTTTTTATTATTATTTTTGTGACCATAATTATCTTTATACCAAATGTCAAATCACTTATTCTTGTAGACTTTTGTAGTATTTCATACATGTCCATTCACATATACATATATCCACGATTGTCATATGACCATTTAGGAGCTTATGACCGAGTCATCACAGTCTTCACTGATATTCTTCTTCTTCTGAGATTTTGTTATTATAGGAGTTAGTGTGCTAGTTAAGTTGTTGTGAAAAGGAAGAGTTATTTTCATGCAATTTGCAGATGAGCAATGTGTGAACTGGTGTTGAAGGAGCTAGAAATATACTTTGTATATGATGTCCTTTCTTTAAAGTACCGGCTTTAAAATGTTTTCTTGGCTTTGAAATGTTTTCTTTTCGAATTGATATTTCAGGGTACAAATTTTGATTAATATGTAGTTTTGTGGTTACGTAACTAACATTTCCAATCAACTTTGTGGTTATCTTGTACAAGACAGAGGGCCGTTGGGCCATGGTGACTGCACTGACAGGGAATTCATCTTGTATGTTTAGTGTTGGATAAAATGCACTGTAATGTGGTAAAATCCTAGGATAGATTACTGATCATTAAATGTAATGGAAAATGGTTTACCTAGTGTAGTAGCTTAGGAGGCAATTAGATGTTATTGGGGAAAAAATACCCATTGTTTGGCACAACTGAAGCAAATCGCAAACGAACATAAAGATCCAATCATGAAAGAACAAACTATAACACAATATTATCTTGATTGTGATTGCGGAGTAATATTAAGGTCTAACTTAGCAAAATGAACTGCAGTTTTTTGTGGTGTTCCTTTCTTTTGAATAATTTCTTGTGTTCTGTGCATTTGAAATTGCCTCAAGGAATTGGTTCGTGCTTTGAAGTGTTGAGTATAAATGTAATAACGTTAAATTCTCTAGTATCTTGAACTTTCAAAGCAATCAAATGTTAACATGGTATTAGGTTGTCCCATTTTCAAATTCTGGCACTCCCTGATAATCATAACATATCCACATGTTTTGCTCTCTCATGGGGGGAGTCTGGCCGCATGTCAGGGTGCACATTGAGTATACAAGTACTTAAATTACACCCCATTAATCAGTTAAAGCTAAGAGGAGCTGATTAATAATATTATGCTCAACTAGTAGTTATGTTTGTTTAACATTTGAAATGTAATGTTTGACGTGTGTAGAATGGAGACTTTGAAGACGCATCTTCCCTTTTCTGGACAAGAGGGACTACAAGAACTTAAGAAAATTGCTGTTAGGTTTGAGGAAAAGATCTATACTGCTGCAACAAGTCAGGTATATTTATCATGATGCCTCTCTTAGTTTTTCTTTTGCACTCTGGACTATAATTATATTCTTTTTAATGTTTTGCCTTCCATGTTAGTGTGGATAACGGTTCAGTTTATTGTCATGTATTACACGAGATCTTAATGTCTCTTAATTTTTAATTGCAGTCTGATTACTTGAGAAAAATAGCTCTGAAAATGTTGATGATGGGGAACAAATCGCAAAATACTATGGCTAATCCTCTTATGTCCGACCCTGCAATTAATAGAGAAAATCCCGCCTCACAATATACTATGGCTAATCCTCTTATGTCCAACCCTGCCATTAATAGAGAACACCCGAAGATCCAGGTGATGCATGAAAGTCTGAAATATAATATGCTTTATGTAGTAGAAGAGTCATCATATAATGAGTATACATAGCCATATACATATCTACATTCCTCAGTATACAAAATATGTGGTGTCCTTGTTGGGTCTTTGCATATAAACAAATTGCTGATTATTATGACTCATAAGTTACATATGGAATGCACTCCCCTTTTGAGCGCGCGCTCTTTAATGAGATCTTTACTTTTCCAAAAAAAATATAAAATAAAGAAAAGTAATGGTTGTCAAATATACTATATAGTTTTCATATGCGAAAAATAATTTCTTTATTTTCGTTTTATCAATGTGTTTGTATCCTATTTCTATAAGATTCATTGTGCTGGCATGCCCTTTTGCAGCCCTATTACTTTGCACACAAAAGTGTCCTTGGAAGAAGTTTTAATAGTGAAGAGTTTTCTCAAAACCATTGCTTGGTGCAATGCCAAAAACTTGGGCTACCTCGCTTGAGAATGCAGGTTTGAGCCGCTACATGCAAATCATGTGAAAAGGTTAGGTCTGCACCTAATCCACTATCCCTAGTACTCTGAACTGGTGTGACCAGGGGCGGAGCCTGGATTTCAGTTCAGGAGGGGCACAATGTTAAGGGAAAAAAAATAAAAGAGAAGAAGAAAAAGAAACAGAAAAAGAGAATTTTTTTTTTAAAGAAGTAGAACGGGAAAAAACGAGAAAAATGACAGAATTAGTAAGAAAAAATTAGAGTTTAATTTAAGAAAGAAAATTTAACTATTTTTAAGGAATTTAAAGAGAAAATAAATGAAAATTAATAGATAATTTTAGAAACTAATAATTTTAAGAGAGGAGGGGTGGGGGGGGGGCGCATTAACTTAAAATTATCATATATTTATGGGTAGTTTTTATTTATTTTTTTACCATATATATATTAATGGGCAGGGCCAGGGCCAGGGGGGACAAGGCCCCCCGAGCATACACTGGCTCCTCCCCTGGGTGTGACCAACATTACAACATGTTCTTTTCTTTTCATATATTATTCCTATAGCAATGCTTCTCCAAAAAAACTTTATTGACAGTGGCATTATTTAACTAAAATTTTCCTAATTCAAGGCCTCCTTGGGCTTTAGCATACAAATATTGTCCCAGGTGATCCAAGGCAAATACTCTTTGAAAATTTCCCCAATATTTAGTCATACTGCTGCTGATTATTTCTTGAAGTTTAAGACAACTCTAGTTCAGACTAAAAAATGAATTATTCCTATAATAGGAGGCAAATATTTCATCTTAGAATTCATCCCCAATACTTATCCATACTGCCACAAGTTATTTCTTGAAGTTGAAAACAGTTACAATGGTGAACTAGCTTGCACTATCGAGATTCCAAGATGGGATTTGTTTGCAAGGAAGTAGTGTTAATCACATCCACACGTATCGCGATTCTGTAAACCCTATGGCAAGTTTGTGTAAACCCTATTGCAGCCTCAATCGGTGTTTTTTTTTTTTTTTTTTTGTGTTCGCGGGGTTCTGCAACAGCAGCTTTTTCTTTGTCATTCACTATTCCGGTATGGTCTACTTTGTTGCTTTCTAGGGTTTGTGTGGTGACTGTGTGTTCGCTTTTTTATGCATCTCAGAAGACGGTAATCTTTTTAGTTAAAGTTTGTGTGTTAGAGAGGCAGTTCTCTACGTATTTTGTTGCTGTTTTTGTTTCCGAGGATTGTATACCCATAAATTGTTTGATAAAATGTCTGGCTCAGAGGTGACTTCAAAAGAAGCTGGGTCTTCTCCTAGTTTGACTCCAGTATTGGGAGGTAGTAGATATCACCATCCAGGCCTTTGTAATATGACTGTTAGGCTGGATGAGACGAACTATATGGAGTGGGCTCAATCTGCTCGTATGTATATCACTGGTCATAGGATGATCGACCATATCGAAGGGACTGTCACGTATCCCTCTAAGAGCAATCCTGCATTCAAAGAGTGGAGTGCAAATAATGCACTAGTTATAACGTGGTTGTTGCAGTCCATGTAGGCACAGATCAACAAAGGGTTTCTGTTTGTGAAAACAGCTAAAGAGCTATGGACGGCTATGGAAGAGACGTATTCCTCAGTTGGTAATTTTGCAAAACTGTATGAACTCCAACAACAAATTTCAAGATTCAAGCAGGAAGACCAAACTCTTGCTACATATTACGACACTCTACGTGGTAAATGGGAAGAGTTAGATCACTACCAAGACTGCATGCCTGTGTGTGCAGCTGATGTTAAAGCATTTCATGCTATGGTAGAAAGGAATCGAATCAATGAGTTCTTGGGTGGTCTGCATCCAAGATACGAGCATGTTAGGGGACAAGTGTTAGGCAGGTATCCAGCCCTTATTTCTGTTAGAGATGTGTTTTCGTATATCTAGGCTTTGGAGAGTAGAATGAAGGCTATCTCTGCATATGTATACATTAAGCCTGAGCCAGAAGGACCATTGTCTAAAAGGTCTGCTCTTGCCACATAACAATGGACCAAGCCCATTCCTCCAAAACGAGGGAAACGGGATGACAAAAGCAAGTTGAGGTGTGATGACTGTGGGTGTACGCGCTACACTAGGGAAACATGCTAGAATCTACATGGTTGCCCTCCTCCAGCTCTTGCTAATGCAAATACTAGGCCAAGGCCTGGTCCATTTAGGGGGTTGTCTATGGCACATATTGCAGAGCGTGAGACTGCTTCTACTGGTCATGCCTCCTCAGGGCCACTGAGTTCTTTGTCCGGGCTGAACTTAATGCTCTCCGACAACTACTGGCACAACATTCCTCCATTTCCACCTCTAACTTTGCTCAGACAAGTACCTCTCATTCGGCACATCAGGTTTTTACATTATCTGGTGGACCACCCTGGATTATTGATTCAGGAGCCACTGATTACATGACTGGTATGGCATCTGATTTTTCTTCGTATAGTTTATGTTCTGGTAAGGATAAGGTTATAGTGGTTGATGGCACATTCACCTCCATTGTGGTGTAGGGCACTGTTTCTGCCTCTCCTAATCTTACCTTATCCTCTGTTCTTCATGTCCCAAAGTTTACCAATAACCTCATTTCTGTCAGTCACATTACAAAAGGCTTGAATTGTAGTGTAACCTTTTTTCCATCTCACTGTGTGTTTCTGGACTTGTACAAGAGGAAGACGATTGGAAGTGGACGTGAGGACAATGACTGGTATTTGCTGAACGCAAGGCCAACTTCTTATTATGTTGCAAATCAATCTAGTGTTAGGAATAGTAATGTTGATAAAGATCTGTTAATGCGATGGCATAATAGACTAGGTCACCTCTTCCTATTTTGAAGCATGTGCTTCCCCAGTTTGCTTCTGTTGAATCTTTGAGTTAAATTGTGAAACATGTGTTCTTGCCAAACAACGCCGTGTTTCTTATCCTACAAGTATTAATAAAAATACATCTCATTTGCAGCTTGTTCATTTTGATGTGTAGGTCTTGAATCTACTACTTCGTTACTTGGTTTTCGTTACTTCGTTGTGTTTGTTGATGACTTTAGTCGATATACTTGGCTTTATCGTATGAAAAAAAAAGATGAAGTTCATTCCATTTTTAAAACCTTTCATAGGATGGTATGTACTCAGTTTGGTTGTCCCCTCAAAATCCTTCGATTTGATAATGGAGGAAAGCTTATGTATGGTGGTCTTGCCTCCTTTTTTGCTGATAACAGGATTGTCTATCAAACCTCTTGTGTCGATACACCACAACAGAATGGTGTAGCTGAAAGAAAACACCGTTATATTACGGAGGTGACCCGTTCTCTTCTAATTGGGATGGGAGTGCCTAAAAGTTATTGGGCTGACGCAACCTTAACAGCTACATACCTTATCCATCGCATGCCTTCTATGGTTCTTGGCTACCAATCCCCCTTCTCTGTCTTACACCATGACACTGCCTTGTTTATTGTCCCTTTGAAAGTGTTTGGTTGTGTTTGTTATGTTCACATTCATCATCCAAAGGACAAAATGGACCCTAAGGCAATCCGATGTGTTTTTCTTGGATACTCCGCCACTCAGAAAGGGTATCGGTGTTATAACCCGACCACTCGTCGTCGCTTTGTCTCCATGGATGTTACATTCTTTGAGTCTGTTCCTTTTTTTTCCACTGCTCGGGATTCTCTATAGGGGGAGGCTACTATACAGGTAGAGAATCCGTTGTCCATTTAGAGGGAATGCCCCCTTCCTTTACCTGTTCCCATTCAGGGGGAGCTTCTTACTGAGGTGCCTATGTCTAGTCCTCTTAACTCTAATGATTTGCAACAGGGTAAGCAGCCAATTGTCTACACTAGGAGGGCAAAACAAGTTATTGACTCACCCCAGGACCAAAAAGTCTCCCTCGATCCAGGTAATTCCTTAGTTGACATTGATACTCCTGATTCTTTTCCCAATAGCGTTCCTAGTGATCTTGATGTCCTTATTGCCTATCGTAAGGGTGTTCGTAGTTGTACAAAGCATCCTGTATCTCAATTTGTATCCTATGATGCCTTATCTCCAACATATTGTGCTTTCACTTCATGTATCTCCTCTGTATCTGTTCCTTCTAGTGTTTCAGATGCTCTTAGTCAAACTCCATGGAAGAAAGCTATACTTGAAGAAATGAAGGCCCTTGAGAAGAATGGTACTTGGGATATTGTTCCATTACCTAGGGGAAAGAAACCTGTAGGCTGCAAATGGGTTTACACAATCAAGTATCATGCAAACGGAACAATTGAGAGATGTAAAGCTCGGTTAGTTGCATAGGGCTTCACTTAGACCTATGGAACTGATTATCTGGAAACATTTGTTCTAATTATCATATATTTATGGGTAGTTTTTATTTATTTTTTTACCATATATATATTAATGGGCAGGGCCAGGGCCAGGGGGGACAAGGCCCCCCGAGCATACACTGGCTCCTCCCCTGGGTGTGACCAACATTACAACATGTTCTTTTCTTTTCATATATTATTCCTATAGCAATGCTTCTCCAAAAAAACTTTATTGACAGTGGCATTATTTAACTAAAATTTTCCTAATTCAAGGCCTCCTTGGGCTTTAGCATACAAATATTGTCCCAGGTGATCCAAGGCAAATACTCTTTGAAAATTTCCCCAATATTTAGTCATACTGCTGCTGATTATTTCTTGAAGTTTAAGACAACTCTAGTTCAGACTAAAAAATGAATTATTCCTATAATAGGAGGCAAATATTTCATCTTAGAATTCATCCCCAATACTTATCCATACTGCCACAAGTTATTTCTTGAAGTTGAAAACAGTTACAATGGTGAACTAGCTTGCACTATCGAGATTCCAAGATGGGATTTGTTTGCAAGGAAGTAGTGTTAATCACATCCACACGTATCGCGATTCTGTAAACCCTATGGCAAGTTTGTGTAAACCCTATTGCAGTCTCAATCGGTGTTTTTTTTTTTTTTTTTTGTGTTCGCGGGGTTCTGCAACAGCAGCTTTTTCTTTATCATTCACTATTCCGGTATGGTCTACTTTGTTGCTTTCTAGGGTTTGTGTGGTGACTGTGTGTTCGCTTTTTTATGCATCTCAGAAGACGGTAATCTTTTTAGTTAAAGTTTGTGTGTTAGAGAGGCAGTTCTCTACGTATTTTGTTGCTGTTTTTGTTTCCGAGGATTGTATACCCATAAATTGTTTGATAAAATGTCTGGCTCAGAGGTGACTTCAAAAGAAGCTGGGTCTTCTCCTAGTTTGACTCCAGTATTGGGAGGTAGTAGATATCACCATCCAGGCCTTTGTAATATGACTGTTAGGCTGGATGAGACGAACTATATGGAGTGGGCTCAATCTGCTCGTATGTATATCACTGGTCATAGGATGATCGACCATATCGAAGGGACTGTCACGTATCCCTCTAAGAGCAATCCTGCATTCAAAGAGTGGAGTGCAAATAATGCACTAGTTATAACGTGGTTGTTGCAGTCCATGTAGGCACAGATCAACAAAGGGTTTCTGTTTGTGAAAACAGCTAAAGAGCTATGGACGGCTATGGAAGAGACGTATTCCTCAGTTGGTAATTTTGCAAAACTGTATGAACTCCAACAACAAATTTCAAGATTCAAGCAGGAAGACCAAACTCTTGCTACATATTACGACACTCTACGTGGTAAATGGGAAGAGTTAGATCACTACCAAGACTGCATGCCTGTGTGTGCAGCTGATGTTAAAGCATTTCATGCTATGGTAGAAAGGAATCGAATCAATGAGTTCTTGGGTGGTCTGCATCCAAGATACGAGCATGTTAGGGGACAAGTGTTAGGCAGGTATCCAGCCCTTATTTCTGTTAGAGATGTGTTTTCGTATATCTAGGCTTTGGAGAGTAGAATGAAGGCTATCTCTGCATATGTATACATTAAGCCTGAGCCAGAAGGACCATTGTCTAAAAGGTCTGCTCTTGCCACATAACAATGGACCAAGCCCATTCCTCCAAAACGAGGGAAACGGGATGACAAAAGCAAGTTGAGGTGTGATGACTGTGGGTGTACGCGCTACACTAGGGAAACATGCTAGAATCTACATGGTTGCCCTCCTCCAGCTCTTGCTAATGCAAATACTAGGCCAAGGCCTGGTCCATTTAGGGGGTTGTCTATGGCACATATTGCAGAGCGTGAGACTGCTTCTACTGGTCATGCCTCCTCAGGGCCACTGAGTTCTTTGTCCGGGCTGAACTTAATGCTCTCCGACAACTACTGGCACAACATTCCTCCATTTCCACCTCTAACTTTGCTCAGACAAGTACCTCTCATTCGGCACATCAGGTTTTTACATTATCTGGTGGACCACCCTGGATTATTGATTCAGGAGCCACTGATTACATGACTGGTATGGCATCTGATTTTTCTTCGTATAGTTTATGTTCTGGTAAGGATAAGGTTATAGTGGTTGATGGCACATTCACCTCCATTGTGGTGTAGGGCACTGTTTCTGCCTCTCCTAATCTTACCTTATCCTCTGTTCTTCATGTCCCAAAGTTTACCAATAACCTCATTTCTGTCAGTCACATTACAAAAGGCTTGAATTGTAGTGTAACCTTTTTTCCATCTCACTGTGTGTTTCTGGACTTGTACAAGAGGAAGACGATTGGAAGTGGACGTGAGGACAATGACTGGTATTTGCTGAACGCAAGGCCAACTTCTTATTATGTTGCAAATCAATCTAGTGTTAGGAATAGTAATGTTGATAAAGATCTGTTAATGCGATGGCATAATAGACTAGGTCACCTCTTCCTATTTTGAAGCATGTGCTTCCCCAGTTTGCTTCTGTTGAATCTTTGAGTTAAATTGTGAAACATGTGTTCTTGCCAAACAACGCCGTGTTTCTTATCCTACAAGTATTAATAAAAATACATCTCATTTGCAGCTTGTTCATTTTGATGTGTAGGTCTTGAATCTACTACTTCGTTACTTGGTTTTCGTTACTTCGTTGTGTTTGTTGATGACTTTAGTCGATATACTTGGCTTTATCGTATGAAAAAAAAAAGATGAAGTTCATTCCATTTTTAAAACCTTTCATAGGATGGTATGTACTCAGTTTGGTTGTCCCCTCAAAATCCTTCGATTTGATAATGGAGGAAAGCTTATGTATGGTGGTCTTGCCTCCTTTTTTGCTGATAACAGGATTGTCTATCAAACCTCTTGTGTCGATACACCACAACAGAATGGTGTAGCTGAAAGAAAACACCGTTATATTACGGAGGTGACCCGTTCTCTTCTAATTGGGATGGGAGTGCCTAAAAGTTATTGGGCTGACGCAACCTTAACAGCTACATACCTTATCCATCGCATGCCTTCTATGGTTCTTGGCTACCAATCCCCCTTCTCTGTCTTACACCATGACACTGCCTTGTTTATTGTCCCTTTGAAAGTGTTTGGTTGTGTTTGTTATGTTCACATTCATCATCCAAAGGACAAAATGGACCCTAAGGCAATCCGATGTGTTTTTCTTGGATACTCCGCCACTCAGAAAGGGTATCGGTGTTATAACCCGACCACTCGTCGTCGCTTTGTCTCCATGGATGTTACATTCTTTGAGTCTGTTCCTTTTTTTTCCACTGCTCGGGATTCTCTATAGGGGGAGGCTACTATACAGGTAGAGAATCCGTTGTCCATTTAGAGGGAATGCCCCCTTCCTTTACCTGTTCCCATTCAGGGGGAGCTTCTTACTGAGGTGCCTATGTCTAGTCCTCTTAACTCTAATGATTTGCAACAGGGTAAGCAGCCAATTGTCTACACTAGGAGGGCAAAACAAGTTATTGACTCACCCCAGGACCAAAAAGTCTCCCTCGATCCAGGTAATTCCTTAGTTGACATTGATACTCCTGATTCTTTTCCCAATAGCGTTCCTAGTGATCTTGATGTCCTTATTGCCTATCGTAAGGGTGTTCGTAGTTGTACAAAGCATCCTGTATCTCAATTTGTATCCTATGATGCCTTATCTCCAACATATTGTGCTTTCACTTCATGTATCTCCTCTGTATCTGTTCCTTCTAGTGTTTCAGATGCTCTTAGTCAAACTCCATGGAAGAAAGCTATACTTGAAGAAATGAAGGCCCTTGAGAAGAATGGTACTTGGGATATTGTTCCATTACCTAGGGGAAAGAAACCTGTAGGCTGCAAATGGGTTTACACAATCAAGTATCATGCAAACGGAACAATTGAGAGATGTAAAGCTCGGTTAGTTGCATAGGGCTTCACTTAGACCTATGGAACTGATTATCTGGAAACATTTGTTCTAATTGCCAAGATGAACTCTATACGTGTTCTTCTTTCTTTGGCAGCTAATTTGAATTGGCCCTTACATCAGCTGGATGTAAAGAATGCTTTCTTTCATGGTGACTTGGAGGAAGAGGTGTATATGACTATGCCACCAGGGTTTAAGCTTGCTAATGGTTAGAATGTAGTGTGCGAGCTAAATAAAGCTTTGTATGAGTTAAAGCAGTTGCCACGTGCTTGGTTTGAGAGGTTCAGCATTGTTGTGAAAAGAGTAGGGTACACAGAGTCAGGCAGATCATACTCTCTTCATCAAGAAGCACTAGGGTTGCACCACTACCCTTATTGTATATGTTGATGACATTGTTATCAATGGAAATGATCTAGAAGAGATTCATCGAATGAAGTCATTCTTAGGGACAGAGTTCAAGGTTAAAGACCTCGGATCATTGAGATACTTTCTTGGCATCGAGTTGTGCAGATCGAAGAAAAGGGTGTTCATTTCTCAACGGAAGTATATGTTAGATTTGTTGGCTGAAACAGGCAGGCTTGGAGCTAGACCGATTGATATTCCCAGTGAGCAGAACCATAAGCTTAATGACGTAGATGGAGACCCATTAGATAATGTGGGAAGATTTCAGCGATTGGTTGGGAGGCTGATTTACTCATCTCTCACGCCCCCGAATATTGCCTACGCTGTTCCACGTACACCTTACCTTGAGGCAGCTCATTATGTTCTTCGTTACCTCAAGCGTTCACCTGGTAAGAGCATCTCCAATGCTAAAAGTCATTTTCTCCTGCCAAATCTATATTTCGACAGGTGCTACAGTGTAAAAATGCTACATTTTAGCAATTCTGCTCCAATGGTGCATTTTATGCAAAATGCTAGTTTTGACACAACCACCATTCTTTTTCAACTACCATTCCCACCATTCATATTTGCATTAGTAATATTAATATTAGGCACGTTCGAAGTCAAGTTGTAGACATTAAAAGGAAACTAAAATTAAACATAATTAAAAAGAAGCAAAAATCTAAAATATCTGGTCAAACAAGGACCCAAAAATAACAAAAACAATTTTTTTACCATTATTTGTGAATTAATTTTTTTATATAATTTTTTTTCTTTTTCAGAAATTGATATATATATATTATAAATTTTTGATTATATAATTATTAAAAATATATATTTTTTTAGGGCAAATCATTTCAGCCTCCCTAATCTTCTCCATCTCGTTCTTAACTCTGAGAACTTGCCCCCCCCCCCTCTCTCTCTCTGCAACTACAACTACAAAATCTACAAGAATCAGAAGTTCAAAACCTATATATTTCAGTTTATCTATCCGTTTTCAAGAATCCAAAGTTCAAAACCTATTACCTATATCAAAATCCATATCAGCGTTGCTATTTCATCATATTCATCCGATCTTCGGTCGATTTTTGATCATCATCGCCGCCGCCCTCTTCACCGGAGCTCATGCCACAACCTACAACCACGGCGACGGCAGAGGGATCCACGATCTGACCATCCAGAACCACGGCTGAGCAGCACCTTGGAGTCCTCCAGTGGGCCTAGATCGTCGAATCCGCCACCGAAGTTCAAAATCCGGCAACGGCAGAAGCCACAACCAGTATTTGCAGATGAGAGGGAGAGAGAGACGACAGAGATAGCGATATTGAGGGACAGAGAATTGAGGGAGATAGGAAGACGTTGCAGATGAGAGGGAAAGGGTCTGAAACAGCGTCATAGGGCCATTAAACAGACTTGCCAAAAAAATTTGGCAGCTCTTACATTTGAGAGAAAAATTGAGATTTTCAAATTTTGAGAGGCCAAATGAAAGGCCATTGGAGAGCTCTTTTTTACCCATCTCTCAAATTATGAGTTTGAGAGCCCAAAATGTAAGAGCATTGGAGATGCTCTAAGGGGATATTGTTTGGCAGTCATGACCACTTGCGTGTTGAAGCCTATACTGATGTTGATTGGGCAGGGTCTGTGACGGATCAATGATCTACTTCAGGATATTGCACATTTGTTGGAGGTAATCTTGTTTCATGGCGAAACAAGAAACAGTCTATAGTAGCTAGATTTAGTGCAGAGGCTGAGTTCAGATCCATGGCACATAAAGTTTGTGAGTTATTATGGCTACGTACGATGTTGGGTGAGTTGGGTTATCCTATTCGCGAGTCAATGAAGTTGTATTGTGACAACAAAGCTGCTATTAGTATTGCCCATAATCCAGTTCAACATGATAGGACAACGCACATTGAAGTCGATTGACACTTTATCAAGGAAAAGCTTCGTCTTGGGCTGATTTGTACTCCATACGTCAATACACATGATTAGGTTACTAATGTTTTGACTAAGGGTGTGAGCAAGACTTGCTTGCAAAATACGTTAGTCAAGCTGGGCATGATAGATATCTTTGCACGAACTTGAGGGGGAGTGTTGTCAGGGGCTTATTTTTTATTACTTATATAATGTTGGGGCTTATGTGTAATTTTTGAAAATTGTTATTATAAATAGAATGTGGTGGAAGGATGAAAGTATTCTTTCATTCTTTCTCTCTTTCCCCATCTCTCTCTCTGTTCCTCTCATCCACTTTCTTCTCTTTTTCTTCTTCTTCTTCTTTATCACTTACTTTTGATTTGATTATATCTTAAAGTTAACAGTGATAGTTAAAGAAGTTGGAGATCTTCCCAAACTCTATCTTCCGGTGGTTTTAGAATTCCATTTGATGCGCTTTCACTCTTTGGGAAACTAGGGTTTTGCCTTCAATTTGAGGTAGAGGTGTCTAACTAATGAATTCCTTTAGCTATGTAAGTGATTGTATGATTCTCCTTTATTATATCATGAAATTGTGGGTGAAGATTGTTCAAATTGTTAGTATGTTTACTAAAGTGTGTGGAATCCATGCTATAAGTAGTGTAATTTGGCGAATTATCCCTTCCTTAAGTTTTATTTAAGTCATAACATGTTCTAGCATTCATTAATATCAGATCAGGTAGTTATGGATGCTGGTGATTGGAGGACTCTGCTGCAAGAAGATTCACGACAAAGAATTGTCAACAAGATGTAAGCTTTCTTTCTTTTTCTTTTTCTTTTTTATTATTATTTTTGTGACACATAATTATCTTTATACCAAATGTCAAATCACTTATTCTTGTAGACTTTTGTAGTATTTCATACATGTCCATATACATATACATATATCGATGATTGTCATATGACCATTTAGGAGCTTATCACAGTCTTCACTGATATTCTTCTTCTTCTGAGATTTTGTTATTTTAGGAGTTAGTGTGCTAGTTTAGTTGTTGTGAAAAGGAAGAGTTATTTTCATGCAATATGCAGATGAGCAATGTGTGAACTGGTGTTGAAGGAGCTAGAAATGTACTTTGTAAATGATGTCTTTTCTTTGAAGTACCGGCTTTAAAATGTTTCCTTTGCTTTAAAATGTTTTCTTGGTTTTAAAATGTTTTCTTTTCGAATTGATATTTCAGGGTACAAAGTTTGATTAATATGTAGTTTTGTGGTTACATAACTAACATTTCCAATCAACTCTCTGGTTATCTTGTACAAAACAGTGGGCCATTGGGCCATGGTGACTGCACTGACAGGGAATTCATCTTGTATGTTTAGTGTTGGATAAAATGCGCTGTAAGATGGTAAAATCCTAGGATAGATTACTGATCATTAAATGTAATGGAAAAGGGTTTACCTAGCATAGTACCTTATGAGGCAATTGGTTGTTATTGGGGAAAAAATACCCATTGTTCGGTACAACTGAAGCAAATTGCAAACAAACAAGAAGATCCAATCATGAAAGAACAAACTATAACACAATACTTAGTGTTTTGGTCCAATCTGGCCTACGTCCACGAAGAGAAGAAATTCCACTATTATTATTATTGAAGAGGAGATTTACATATGTAGCCAATACCCGCCCACTCACTCATGAGAAATTACACTGGTAGGGATTTTGAGTACTGTATTGTGTACACACTCTCTCTACTTAGGGCATGGTGCTGAATATTTGAGCCTTTCATGATATACCACTTTAGGGGACCCCTTCTCACCATTTGGGTTCTACCTTTCACTCATTATCCTACCCTACACTCACTGGTTTCTCTTTCGTCACATCTCTCTATTCTTGGTGCCTCTTTAAACCCAGTCTCTTCTTTTTTGCTTGCTCTTCCTTTTCTTCTCTTCTTTTCTCTGCTCTCTAAACTCAATTCCCTCTCTATTTATAGAGTTTCTAACCAATAGCTTAGTGAGCAAGTAATACAAATCCTTGTTGGGCAAGGAATGCAACTACTTAGTGACCAAGGACAATTACTTTGGGTCAAAGTCTAACAAAACATTCCCAAACCATTCAATTCAAAGCCCAGCCCAGTAAGAATATGAAAGATAACTAGGAAAAAAAGAATTTGAGACATGTATAACAGATGCTTTACTGTTGCAATCACGCCTTTTCTTTTTGTTCTTAATTATTGGTGAACCAAATCCATTAGAATAATAACTGTAATTCCTTTGTATGATCCTCACTTTTTACCTCAACAACTCGCTTAAGCTGTAGAATGGACTTTGTTGCCCAGACAATGACTCTATGGGGGGTGGTGGTGAATGGACTTTTTAGGCAAGCTCACAATCTTTTCGAAACTGACCCACTAAGGCTGTCTAAGGATTGAAGCATAAAACAGAGCTAACTAAGGAAAGATAGAATGGCTAGCGCAAGACAGAATATGAAGATAAAAATCTAAGTGTGCTATCTAGACAAAGAGAATGGTCTTGGGTGTGCAAATAGAGTTGAATTAAAGCAAGGCACACACGGTAGTTTGCAAGAACACAACAAATAAGAGTTCAAGGGGTAGAGAAAATGCAAATACACAAAGCACAATGATTTACAAGGTTCAGCACCTGCCTACGTCCTTGACTCCAGTAGAGCCTCTCGGGGATTCCCAAATCTCACTTTTTCCTCTTTAACAGGTAGAGAAGAAACCTTTACACTAGTCCTTTTGGCTGGCTCAAGACCAAACCTCTGGCTCAGTGGAAACCTTTTCTTGCTGAGGAGCAGCACTTACTCAGACTTCTAGAAGGTCACACTGCACTGACCTTCAATGCAATCTTCTTTTCCATGGAAGGTTGTGTGGCTGTCCAAGGCTCCTCCCAAGGTGTCTTTTTTTGCATGGATAGCTGTTATAGGAAAAATCCTTACTTTTGGACAATCTGAGGAGGAGGAAACAAATTATTGTTAATTAGTGTTGTATGTGCAAGAGAGATGAGGATTCAGGAATAAAAAATAAAAAAAATAAAAAAAAATAAAAAGAGAGAGATGAGGAGACGGTTGATCATCTTTTGCTTGATTATCCTGTGGCCCAAGATTGTTGGGGCCTTTTGTTGAGTTTGTTTGGGGTCCATTGGGTTATGTCTAGGTCCTCTAGGGGTTTGATTAAGGCTTGGAGAGGTTGTACAATGGATGCCCAAGCCCACGACTTTTGGAGGATAACGCTCTGTGTTTAGTGGTGCTTTTGGACAAAAAGGAATGGGAGATCTTTCGATGGTGAAAAGACTCCTATGGGAGCACTTAAGTTCTTTATTCTTTTTTCTCTTTTGTTGTTGGATTTTGGGGAGGAGTTGTAAATCCATAGGGGAAATTGTTGATTTTTTGGACTCTTTGAGAGTTTAATGGTCTTTTTGGCTTTCTGTAGTTCTCTGGGTTGTGTTCCCTGTTTGAATGCTTTGTAATACAATCTTACTTATAATAAAAAATAAAAAATAAAGTAGCATGTTTCTCTACTAGCAGCCGTCTGTTCCATGTTGAGCAGATGTCTTCGCTGGATAAATATATTTGTTTCCTGGGTAAAGTGGAAAATCAAGTAAACATAGGTTAAGTCTTCGCTGGACTTTCTGAGACCATTTTTGTGTCCCAGTTGTAAGCCAACTCAACAAAGGAGAACGTTTATCTGGTAGTGCTACCGAACATCCTATGGCCCGTACATTGTACCATGATCTTATCCTTTAAGCTCGGCCATGTAATTGGATGAGGACAACTTATACAAACAAGCAGAACATCCATTTCCACTTTTCATAGCAGGTTTGTAAAAGCATTTTAGCTCCAATGACCCTTTGATTACTACATTGCCCTTGCTTTTGATTTTCAAATTAAAGTGTGAGAGCTGAGTCATTTCCTTACGCACTAAGAAAATAATTTGTCTTTTAGCCTAGGTCAAGTTATTGTATCCTACAGTTGAGCTTGGAAACAATTTGCCATATAACCAATACTTCACATTGATTCTAACACTCACTGACCCAAATTGTCCCATGGTCTTGAACTTGATCTTCAATAAGCGAAGTTCCTTCGCCATGTGCTGGGTTTAGCCATAAGCTTGTGTCCATGTGCTTGAATTGAATTAAAACTTGATGAACCATCCATTAACCTACTTAATACTTGAGATTGAATAATAAAACCTGTAATCCATTGCACTCAAGTAGGCTGGTAAATACACATTAATAATAGCTTGTTATCATGAAAATCACTGTTGGGAATTGTGTCTCAAATTCTTATTTTAATTAGATTTCTATTTTAGAATTGTATCTTATTATGTAATTTCTTGTTAGAAAAGTCTTTGGGCTCCAAGGAATTGTAATCTTGTCCAACAGGGAATTGTGTTTGTAACTTTATAAATAGGTACCTAGGTTTTAGGTTGAGACTTATGAGTTTGAGAGAGATATAGTCTCATGAGGGAGTTGATGGGTAAAGGTAGTTTATGGGTTGGTGAGAGTAGGAAAAACATCAGCAGTGCCAGTAACGAGGAGACAGGCTCGTGGAGTGGTACATTGTAAAAAAGACATGTACGTGGTGTTGGTACTCTACTTTTGTAATATTGATACAAAAATAATAGTGAAATATCTTCTCATATGTGGATTTAGGCCGGTTTTGGCCGAACCACGTTATATCTTGCGTTTGTGCGTGATTGCTTTATTGTCTTTCATTGTATCTCGATATTTGCTCGCTTCTGCTCCACCAACAATCACCAAGTTTCACTTGGCTTGAAACCTTGGAACCAGCAAACTGATTTACTTTTACGCTCTATTAGTACTTAACTTAACCGGTAAGTTTCAGATTTGTAACTCTAAAAACCAACAAGGACTGTGGAAAAGTCGAAGTACAGACACTTTCAGTAATTTTCTTTTTCTTAATTGTTTATATTCATGAGAGAGAGAGCAACTCTGTGTATTTGTATATATTAACCCTAAGCCGAATCAGGCTTATATAAAGGAAAAGAGTAATAACCTAATTATACAATGTTACCTAATTACACAATAATCCTAACAACTATGGGTAATTACATAATGACCCAACATAAATATATATATATATACACACACACACACACACATAAACATTCTAACACTCCCCTCAAGCTGGAGAATATATATCAAATAATCCAGCTTGGAACAGATAATCCTTAACCGGTTATGACCCAGTGCTTTGGTAAACATATTAGCTAGTTGATCTTCAGACTTCACAAATAGAGTAGAGATGCTCCCACTTAATATTTTTTCTCGAATGAAGTGACAATCAACCTCAATATGTTTGGTTCTCTCATGAAACACAGGATTTGATGCAATGTGAACAATTGCTTGATTATCACAGAACAATGGAGTAGGAGCTTCAACTATCAACCCAAGTTCTTTTAGAAAATGTTGTATCCATGTCAACTCACTAGTGGTATAGGCCATTACCCTGTACTCAACTTCAGCACTAGATCGAGCTACCACCGTTTGCTTTTTACTTCTCCATGTGACAAGATTTCCTCCTACAAATGTACAGTAACCTGTAGTAGATCTCCTATCTGAAGGAGAACCAGCCCAATCAGCATCTGTAAAACCTTCCACCCCGAGATGACCATTTGATTTGTATAGTAACCCAAAACCTGGAGCTTGCTTGAGATATCGGATAATCCGAAGAACAACAATCCAATGTGGCATTCTAGGAGCTCCCATGAACTGACTTATAACACTAACTGCATATGAAATATCAGGTCGAGTGATAGTGAGATAAATTAATTTCTGAACAAAGAGACGAAATTTACCCGGGTCATTAAATAGATCACCCTCATCGGACACAAGTTTTGTATTTGAATCCATAGGAGCATCAACCGGACGACCACCTAACATACTCGTTTCTTCTAGCAAGTCCAACACATATTTTCGTTGAGATAAACTTATAACCTCCTTGGATCTAGCAACTTCAATACCCAAGAAGTACCTAAGTTTACCCAAGTCTTTAGTGTGGAATCGATTTACTTCAACTTAGCAATGCCTTCAGAATCATCGCCTGTGATCACAATATCGTCTACATACACCACAAGAAAAATGAAGCCAGGTTTAGTGCACAGGTCAAATATTGAATGATCGGTCTGGCATCTGTTAAGACCAAATTCTAATATCGCCTCAAAGAATTTTCCAAACCAAGCCCGTGGAGATTTTTTCAATCCATACTGGGCCTTTTTAAGGCAATAAACAGTGTGGCGAAACTCCCCCTAAGCAACAAACCCAGGTGGTTGCTCCTTATAAACTTCTTTAACCAGGTCACCACGTAAGAAGGCATTTTGACATCCCATTGAAACAACGGCCAATTACAATTGGCAGCAATAGAAATAAGGAACCCGAATAGAAGAAATCTTAGCAACAGTGGAAAAAGTCTCATTATAATCAACACCATAAGTCTGAGTGTACGCTTTTTTTTTTTTATAGATAAGTGACATTTCCATTGAACTAATAATTTTACCTTTTTGCCCTCAACAAGTGTACCCTTCAACCACAAAATGAGCCTTCAACCGCTCAATAGACCCATCGTGATGGTATTTAACTGTGTAGACCCACTTACAACCAACCGTTTTGGAGCCTGGAGTTAAGGGAACAAGATCCCATGTTCGATTACGGTGAAGGGCATCTATTTCATCGACCATGGCTTGTCGCTAACCCGAATCAGAAAGAGCATCCTACAAAGTCTTGGGAACAAAAGTAGCGGACACTTTGGATAAAAAACAAGATAAAGAGGATGAAATATGACGGTAGGAGACAAAGTTAGAAATGGGATGTGCAGTAACACACGACCGAATACCTTTACGGAGAGCAATAGGCAAATCATCAAGTAAAGGCGTCGGATCCGAAGACTCTGAAGGAGATGGAGGGAGCGAAGTAGGCGGTCGAGGTCGTCGAGTATAAACCTGCAATGGGATAACGGAGCGAGGAGGTGCGGAAGCAAGAAATAGAGAGGGAACCGTTGGCATAGGTGGCTTAGGAGTAATATCTAGAGTAGTAGTAGAATCAGAAAAATATGGGAGAGACTCAGAAAAGGAGAAATCAGCACTAGTGAAATAGCGTTGAAAATGAGGACTGTAGCAACAATAGCCCTTTTGAGTGCGAGAATACCCAAGAAAAACACACTTAGTGGCACGAGGGTCGAGTTTATCAAGACCGTGTCCAAGGTTATGGATATAACACACACATCCGAAGACCTGCAGAGTAAGATTAAACGATGCGGAGTCGGAAAATAGAACAGAATGAGGAGATTTACCTTGTAACACTAATGAGGGCATCTGATTAATAAATTGACATGCCGTAAGAACATCATCACTCTAAAACCATTTGGGAACATGCATATGAAATAAAAGGGCATGACAGACTTCCAGGAGATGACGATTTTTACGTTCAGCTACTCTGTTTTGTTGTGGAGTATAAGTACAAGATGATTGATGAATCATGCCTTTAGCATGAAAATAAGTCTTAAAAGAGTCCGAGAAATATTCTTTGGCATTGTCAGAACGTAAAACTTTAATGGAACACCCAAATTGAGTTTTTATTTCTTTGCGAAATATTTAAAAAATAGAGAATAACTCAGAACGATTTTTCATTAAAAACAACCAAGTCATACGAGAATGATCCACAAAAGTCACAAAATACCAAAATCCATTAATAGAAATATGTTTTATTGGTCCCCATACATCTAAATGAACTAACTGAAAAGGACTAGTAACATGATTACTAGCTCTCGGTTTGAAAGATACACGACAATGCTTATTAAGCTGACATGTTTCACAAGACACGAACTCAACACGATTAAGACCAAGGACTTGATGCTGCAAAACTGATAATGATGGGTGGCCGAGACGACAGTGCCACTGGAAAGAAGACAAAGATGATTGAAGAGCTGTGGGAGATGGTGCAAGATCGAAGTAATACAAGCTACCTACTTCATGTCCCGTACCAATCTTCTTCTTCGTCTTGAGCTCCTGAAAAATACAATATGTGGGATAAAATGTAAAGGAGCAGTTAAGAGATTTAGTAATTTTACTAATGGACAGCAAATTAAAAGGGAATTGAGGAACATATAACACAAATGAAAGGGACATAGAAGAGGTGAGATGAATAGTTCTCAAACCCAAAACTTTAGTTGATGATCCATGAACAAGAGTAACACTTTGAGAGGAAGGAACATACCAAAAATCAGATAAGAGATGAGAGCTACCGGTTATGTGATCGGATGCGCCAAAGTCAAGAATCCAAGGACTCTGACTAGAGGACAAAAGACATGCAGGGGCACTACCTGATTGGGTAAAGGACACTATGGAAGATGAGGTAAAAGGCCGTTGTTGAGACAGAAAGTGAGCATACTCATCAAGGGGAATCGTAACCATAGCAGGCTCAACAACCACGTGTGGAGCAGTGGGTGTGGCAGAGAAAGAAGAATCCCCTTCATTAGAAGTCACTTGATGTGTATAGGAAGAAGGTGGCGGTTTCCCATGAAGATCTCAACAGTAATTGACAGTGTGATTAGTAAGACCGTAGTGAGTGCAAAGTTTCGAGTCTCTGCCTCTGCCACGACCACGGCCATGACCACGACCACGAGGAAAACGATCGCCACCGCCACGAGAAGACTGAAAGCCACCCTGGTTCACAACTAAGGCAGAACGTTCATTGCTAGGAGGAGCAGTGACACCACTTGATGCCCCCCTGAAGCGCCACTAGATAAAGTAGCACGCTGGAGTCTTGATAACATATCAGGAAGAAAGGGAAGTGCAGGGTTACCCAAAATCTGTGCTTGAACAGGTTCATACTCTGGTGACAATCCTGTGAGAACCCGAACAATATTAAAATCCTCACGTTGTTGTTGCATGCTTTTCACATCAAAGGTGATGGGTTGATACAAGTTCATTTCTTTACAAAATCTCATTGCCCGTGAGAGGTATTCTTCTAGACTGTGAGTACCTTGCTGGAGGTCAAAGAATTGTCTGCACACCTCATAAATTCTGGTTATATTACCAATACCCGAATATAATTGTTGGAGTCGGGTCAATATCTCCTTGGCAGTGTCCAAATATAATAAGTTGGAGCTAATATAAGGTTTAATACAATTCAGCATTAAAGAGATGGATCTGAGCATCCCTTTGATCCCATGAACTGAAATCAGCATCATTGTCTTCAGGTTTATCCTTAACCAAATGAATGCCAAAGCCTTTGGCTTTCAGGAAAATTGCTACTGACTTGGCCCATAAAATGTAATTTTTGCCATTAAGCTTGATTGAAGTCATGGGAGGATTGAAGGAGGTAGAAGATAACAAGTCTGAACTGGCAGCCATGGAGAAGATAACTAAAAAAAACGAACTTGAAAAAAAATTGCATAATCTGTATTCTGGCCGGATCTGGGAAACCAGGCCAGATCTGGGCAACTGGGTCGGATCCGGGCTGGATCAAAACTAGGTCTCTGCTATCCTGGTTTTAGTAAACCAGGGTTGGAATAGCATAACTGCTTAGCCAAACACGACTGTTCTTCTTCACAACCTCACCGACAAACGCTGGCAAGCACGCAGCGGTGACAGCAACCCAATCAAAAACAGCGGCTGACTCAATAAGCAGTGACACCACACCAAATCAGAACCTCTGCAACTTGCAGCCAAAAGAAAAGACGAATCGATGAAGCCTCACCTCTGCAAATAACGACGGTGGATGTCGGCGAGCTCGCTGACAACCAAAGCAACAGCAACACGAGCAACCAAATGGGCTTCAGGTCTGACGACGACGAATGAGGCTTCAAGTCTGATGAAAACTTCCGGCAGAGACATCAACACCACAATTGCTATTCAGATCGCAATTCCAATCTCGATTCCAATCTCATACAAGAACAACACAATTGCTATTTCCCACACCCCATGAATTCATATAGCTCTGATACCATGTTCAAATTCATGAGTGAGAGAGAGAGAGAGAGAGAGAGAGCAACTCTGTGTATTTGTATATATTAACCCTAAGCCGAATAAGGCTTATATAAAGGAAAAGATTAATAACCTAATTGTACAATGTTACCTAATTACACAATAATCCTAACAACTATGGGTAGTTACATAATGACCCAACATAAATATATATATATAAATATATATATATATATATATATATATATATATATATATATATATATACACACACACACACACATAAACATTCTAACATTGATTACAAGGGTAATGACCACATAGCCTAGAAAACTACTGTCTCGGCAGAATCAAAGATTATTCTAATATGTGCTTCATGCTTGAAACAAATGCACTACTAATTCCATGGATTACTAACAAAGTCCAGTAGTCTAATCTAAAATCAGACTATGCTTGAAAAAGTTAGAATTGCCAATATTGATTTTACTTAAATTACTTGACTTTTGAAGGTAGTATTGGGGAGTCATGTCTGCTTAATGGCCTTGCTAAACTAGTTCAATCTTACTATGCTTTCCGGAGGTTAGCTGAGTCTATAGTCTTTTACCAACTTGATTAGGTCTCACCAAATTCTTGCAATGATCATATCATTTGAATCCTAGAATGCAACCCAATAGTATGTTCTCATGACTATAGAGTTAAATACTACCAAGGAATTTTTAGGTTGGTTATTTTAACTTAATCCAGCTAACTCAAGCAAGCTTTATGCAGTTTTTCTAGTAGAACTTTATTAGTGGTGCCTTATGCTTTTGCACGTCAAACCTGAGGCTTAAATTTCACATGCACTCTACAACATTATTAGATAGAATGGGACATTTTTCTTGAGGGATCCATTTGTTTCTTCCTGAGGTTGGAGTTTAGAGGATTATTGTAGAATTTTGATTTACAAAAGGATATATAACTAATCCGTAGTTTATGATCGATTACTCCTTTATTGGGATAATTGCTAATTATTAGATAATTTTATGAACTTTCACTAACTTTTTCTTTTTTATTTCTTCTCTATCTACCAGTCTCGAAACCTTGACCTAGGGCGTGGAAGTTAAGACCCAAAGCCACTAGGACACAGGTATACCAGTACTTGTTTTTTTTGATAACTTAGATAACAATAGAAAGCATTCAAATGGAGAACCCTACCCAGAAAAGCTACGCAACGACCAAATAGGGCCCTTAAACTGTATTTATTTATTTTTCCTGGGCAAGTGGAAAATTTTATAAAGAAATAAACAATAATGTACAAAACATCAAACATTACAGACAGCCTAAGGCTGAAACACAAAACAAAAGCCACATAAAATGGGAACAACACAAAAGAACATCAAACCACCAAGTCACCAGGTTGACAACCAGACATATCAATGACCTCCCACCAAATCGATCTAGCCAAATAGACAGTAGCCCTAGCTTTATCCTGATGTAAACTCGTATTCCTTTCCTACCAAAGCTGCCAAATGGTTGTGGGAAAAATCATTCTCTGCACCTTCTGCTCAACTAGTAGTTATTTTATTTATTTATTATTTTTTGTTAAGCACTTAGTTGCCTATAACTATAAGGGGACTTTAATCTTCGACTTTCCCCTTTGGAAGTGGGGAAGACGACCTTTGGTGGTTAGTAGTTATGTTTGTTTAACATTTGAAATGTAATGTTTGACGTGTGTAGAATGGAGACTTTGAAGAGGCATTTTCCCTTTTCTGGACAAGATGGACTAAAAGAACTTGAGCAAATTGCTGTTTCGTTTGAGGAAGAGATCTATACTACTGCAACAAGTCAGGTATATTTATCATGATGCCACTCTTAATTTTTCTAGCGTGCATGTTGCAATGTACACTCTGGTCTATAAATATATTCTCTCTGCATTTTGCCTTTCGTGTTAGGATGAATAATTTGTTCAGTTTATTGTCATGTACTCGAGAGATAATAATTTCTCTTAATTTTTAATTGCAGTCTGATTATTTGAGAAAAATATCTCTGAAAATGTTGACGATGGATTACAAATCTCAAAATACTATGGCTAATCCTCTTACGTCCAACCCTGCCATTAATAGCGAAAATCCCGCAGATCCAGGTGATGCATGAAAATTATGTTGTTCCCCTCTAATACCTATTCTACATATCTGAATTTTATACGACGTCGTAGATTGATTTATTGTTTCCATCAAAAATAGGATCTGGGGGGTTTGAAGGTTTTAATCCTTTTGTTCCGTCGGTGCGGATGCGGCCAGATGCACATTATCTCATTCCAGAAGATATCAAGAAAGCGTTGAGTTGAAATCTAGAAATGTACATGGCTATTCTATGCACACATCTTATATAATGAGTCTTCTCCTTCATAGAACTATATGTCAGTGTCCTCCTTGTGTCTTTGCTTATATGCGTGATGATTGCTGATTATTATGGTGAACTAAAAATATTTTTTTTTTTATTGCCATTTCCTCGACGTGATCCTGGTCCCTCATTGTGTTGGCATTCCCATGTCATTCATATCATGTCCATGTCTATTGTCTTGTTTATATTTCATTTACCTAAAATCTGTTTTGCACACTTAAATATAATATAATATCTATATTTCAAAAAAAATTTCAATGCGCAGTGTAATATACATGTTCACGCATATACTACAACCGTCGATAATGAAAGGTTGGATGCAATTAGTGGTGCAATTTGGGCGGACTTAGTCCAAATTTTTTGAAATTAGGATTTTTGAATTCACAAATCGAATTCAAATTAGGTTGAATTTTCTCAAAGCCCAAGCATGTTCAGTTTGAGTTCGGGCTCGGGCTCAACCCGAACCCAATCCAACCCAAAACCTAAAATTAAATAAAAAAAATTACAATATTTTTTTATTTTTTACCTTCCAAATCTTTAATATATATATATATATAACCCGAGTTGAAACCAAAACCTAAAATTTAATAAATCTTCTAATATTTTTTATTTTGTACCTTCCAGATCTTTGATATACATATATCTATATATTTGAATTGTTGCATCCTAATTGGTCTTGATCCGTCTTGAGATCAGAAAAAAAAAAAAAAAAAAAAAAAAAAAAAACCAATAATAATAATATTATTATTTTTATTTTCTTTTTCTCTCCCTATCTCTCTCCTCTTTCTCTTTCTCTTTCTCTCTGTTCTTTTCTTTTTCCCTTCATTTTTTAATTCTTACATGTGAAGGAGGGAGAGAGAGCGAAACCAGAGATGATGGGCTTGAGCTCGGCACCACACCGCTTGCTGATAAACACCCCTGTTTTTCCCTCAGCCCCGCCGGCCGGTTTCACATCGATGGTGGTGGTCGTTCGCCATAAAGCCCTCAAAGAGGTGGGCTTGAGCTCGGCGCAAGCAGCGTAGATGGCCGCTGCCGATGATGCAGAGGCGGATCCTCTCTCTTCTTTGCCTGTAAGAAGAAAAAATGAAGGGAAAAAGAAAAGGGAGAGAGAGAGAAAAGAGACCCGAAAATATTCTGGTTCAGATTATTTACAGAGCCAAGTTTTTTTTGACATCAGGTCAGCCCAGCCTAACCCAACCCAACCCAACTTCAGGTTGAGATTGGATTGGGGACCGGGCTGAGTTGAGTCTGCCAAGTTACGGTCCTAAATGCAATGGGAGCAATAAAAATTTTCTCCTATATTCTATCGTTTGCACACAAAAGTTTCCTCGGAAGCGGGGGCTCCACCACGGTGTTGTAAATACAATGAGGTCGTGACATATTGGTGACTCCATTGGAATCTTGATTCAAAAACACCAAACATGATTAAAATTCCAATTTATTTTTTTATTTTTTTCACTTAACTTAATTGAACAAAATAATAATAATAATAATAAGGGTAAAATATAACAACCCCTCCTCTGACATTTGTTAAAAAGACATTAAGATATAAATTACTTTATTTTGAAACAATGACTTTTGGAAAAATGGAGACCCTTGTAATAGTGAATTGACTTTATTAGTGTTTTATATAAAATTAATATTTTAATTGACTTAAATAGCCTTGTATCCACCCAAACTCGAACAAGCCTCTCTCCCTTTCTCTGTATCAGTTGTCCTGCCTCTATCTGCATCTCTGTTATAGTATTTATTATTTATTTTTTTCCTGTATTTGTTGTAGCTTCATTCGTCTCTGTGTTAGCTCACTATTGATTTCCGAATCCTGTAACAAAAAAAAAATAAAATTATGTGACTTTTTCTCTGATCTCTGTTCTCCCACCGGCGGTCATCCATAAAACCCTGTTATCACGAGCCACTCACGCGCCTACAACCTTCTCACGTGCGCTCACGCGCCGGTATTGACAAAGTTGTCTCTGTGGTTCGCTATGCTCTCTGTCCATCCCACGCACGCTTTCACTGTCGTTTCTGTTCCGCCGGCACCGATCAGAGCATAGATTTGCTCTTTGTTTGTTCATAATCTGTCGGCGATCTCTTGCTTCTCAAACTATGCTATAACAAAATATATATATATATATGTTTTCCATTCTCGATGCCGACGGTCCTTTATCGATCATCGCCATCACCTCTGTTGTACAGTTTCGCCGGCGATTCCCGGTTCATTCCCGCCTCTTCACCGCCGTCCGTGCTCATCGTCGACGCCAGACCTGTCATGCACCGTCGGCGGATCCATTGAGTTTTGTTACAGATCCGATGTTGTCCTGTTCTTTTCTCTGCCGTGAGCTGTCCTCCTCATCGCCGCAAGTTCCGCTGATCTCAATCGTCGGAGCATTCCGTCGTCAGCTCCTTGCACGCCGAACATCTCACCGGAATCGCGACTCTTCGAGTAGCTGCTCGCCGCTGCCAGTCGTCATAAGCGACCTCCACCACCGGCCGTAATTGAAGACAGTCCCCGTTTCCACATCCCTTTTTTTGAGTGCACGCGCATTCTCTCTATCTCCAACAAAAAATAAGGGTTTACAACCCCAATACAGAGACCAAACAGAAGGTGCAGGCGGCGGGGAAGAGAACGGTCAGGTGATTTTCCGGTGGCGATGTGCGATGAAGGAAATACTTTCACGGCGGTGACAGATTGTTTCGGACGGCGACACGAGACTGGACTACTGAAACTAAACAGCGAGGAAGTAAGGTCTGCGAACTTGCCGGCTAGAAATGAATAACTGCGGCGAACAAGGACAAGGAGAATTTGGTCATTTAATTATTTTTGATATTTTATAATTAAAATTAATAAAATAGTGAAGGGTAAAATTGAGTTTTCATATGTTTTAAAAGCTATTTTTGACTTGCAAATCTCATAAGTGGGTGTCATTGTCCCAAAATAAGATATTTTAACAAACCTCATATTGTCACTGGACTTTACTCTAATAATAAATAAATAAACTTATATATTATTTGGAATTCACGCATCATTGAATTGAATATACAATTTCTAAAACTCGCAAATCAGACCACATATCTTAAAAGAAAAATAAAAATTAAATCATTGAAGGTCTAAGGCAAATCATACCACATATCTTCTTCTTCTTCTTCTTCTTTTCTTTTTTCTTTTTTTAAATCATACCACATATCTTCTTCTACATTAGTTTGCTCATATTTTTATATGGTAGTGGAACATCTTCATTGCATAAATTCACTAATTCTTCCTTTTTGCTACATGCATAATGTTGGGGGCTGTGGAAGGGCTCGAAAACAAAGAGAGCCAAAGAAATTGCCGTGCAGTTCGAATCTATAAATTAAAAGAAAATTCATAAAAAATTTGTACACGCATATTTATAATAGAGGAACTTTAATGCTATAAAGGAAATTAATTTTTAAGACTTTGTTTGGTGAGATGAAATTAACTAGAAAAGAAAGGAAAGAAAAAAAAAAATTTAGAATTTGGATAGAAGGAAAGAGAATATACGAATCTTTAATTTATCATATTTGTCTATTTTCTCTCAAAACTTTTAATATCTTCACATGAAATGAGTTCCTTTTTATTTGATATTCCTATTTTATTCAAAAATTTAATCGTGGAAAATAACTTGCCAAAAAAGAGGCAACTTGTTTTTATTTTTTATATTTTTTTGCCAAATATGAGTTCCTTAATTCTATAAGGAAACTAATTCTTAAAGTTTTCTTTCTTATTTCCATCTAACCAAAGATAGTCTAAAGAAAAATAAAATACATAAGGTAATTAATATTATAAAGAAATTTTAAAAGTAAAAAAAATAAAAATATAAAAAACCTAATTAAAACTTATAAATTTACCCTACATCGGTCTCCTTCACTTTAAAAAAAAAAAAAAAAATCTATCTCGAATTTCCTTGCAACTAATCATATATTAAATAAAATTTTATGCCACTGACTTAACACTTAGAACAATTTAGTATTTGATTGACTTGTGGTGAAGTATTTTTTTTTTTTATTATTTTTTTTTTCAAATATATTGTAGTTTTCATATGCTAAAAATATATTCTTTATAATATAATATCTATATTCCATCGTACGAAGGAAAAACAAATAAAAGAAAAAAAATTCTCTATATATTAATTAGAATTAATGCATCGTTGAATTGAGTATACAATTTCCAAAAGTTTCACATATTATCCTACTCGTTTTTATAATAATTAAAATAAAAAATAAAAAATTATCATCCAAGGTCTAGGCAAATCAGACCACACATCTATCATCTTACATTAGATTGCTCATATTTTTATCTGTTTGTGCAACATATGTTCCTTTCGTTGCATAAATTCACTCTTTCTTCCTTTTTGATACATACATAATGTTGGAGGCAGCGGAAGGGCACGAAAACAAAAAGATGCGTGAAAATAAAGAAATGCAAAGAAAGTGACGCAACGGAAGCGATTATAAGGTTCACAACGTTGAATATTTTGAATCAACAAACTAAAAGAAAATTTGTACAGAATTTTGAAATATTATTAATAAATAATTAAAATATTCTATTGTGCTGTAAGAAAATTAATTATTAAAAAAAAATTAAATACATAAGTTAATTAATATTATAAAGAAAATTAAAATGTAAATAATAATAAGAAACTTAATTAAAACTTCTAAACCTGTCATACATCAGTCTCCTACATTTTTAAATTTTTTTTATTTTTTATTTTTTATTTTTTATTTTCAACTAATTATACATTAATATAAATAAAATTTTATATCTACATCACCTAGTAAGCTTCTTCAATCATGATACCAAAAATTCACACTTTGATTATACCATTGTTTGCCTCACCATTAATCATAATCGCAAGGTGACCCAAATCTACAGTGAAAGAGCTGCACAAAAGATCAATCTTTTCCCAATTTATAAATAGGCCAATTAATTGCGATAAAGTTCTCATTGCAATCTACTCTATCGACCATAGGAATTGGAGTGAAGCACTTGTTATCACTTAATTTCAAAGTGCTAATGGGGCCCACTATGATGACACCAGTAGAATCACAAGGGTCACTAAAATGATATTTTTTTTTTTTTTTTGGTTGTATCCTTGACAATTGTAGTAGTCTCCAGACTTGCTAGCTCACCAACAAACAAACTCTTCCACGTCCTCCTTAATATTTAATTTAAAATTTTCATCAACCTAATATTCAACTGACCCATATTATTCACTTTAAAAAACGAATTTCTTATCATCAACTGCTTCTTTTGGTGTGTCATATTCCTTAATTGCATCGTCTTCAACAACACAAAGTGGAGCAAAACTATTTTTCTAATCTTTCTTGATGTCACTTTTTTTTTTTTTTTTTTCCGTAAAAACTTTTTGTAGACTTTTTGACGGATGGACTCTCTTTACGATAATTCTAATATTTTTTAAACATCAGCTCCTCATAATTTGATATCTGCAATTTACCCATCAACATCCATTTCATCTTCTACCACGACCTTACAGGTTGTTTTCCTTGACTCATCCGGTAAATCCATGTTTGTTCTCACTAAATTTGAAGCTCTTCTTTTAAGCTTGAAGGCAACAACTGGAACTTTTTTTTTTTTTTTTTTTGTCAAGTATATATATCAAAATACTCAAAAAACACTCTTCAACTTTTTCAAGCCAATCCAAGACATCTTCAATAATAATACTTTTATGGAAAGTAAGTGGATCAAGTTTTGTTTGAAACTCAGGATTGTTGCGTCTACCTCGATAACTGAGTACGAAATCCTCATCATCGGAATAATTATCGAAATAATCTGCATAGACTGGAGGCCTACGTGGATAAACAAGAACATAACCCATATTCGGTTGGTTGTGAGACACATCATCAGCGCGAACTCGAACTCAACCACGAACTTGGTTGCTACCAATCCCAAAACCAGTTGCTACGAACCATTCTTGAGTATGCATGGCTGCCCAAGGGGCCTTCACTCTGCGATTAACGTCGACAAAGTGGGTGCTACCAAAACGAGCAATCGTCATCAGACCAAGTACGACAAGTCTCTGATATCAACTGACGTAGCGGAAGTGATTAAAACAAAACGTTCACAAGAAACAAGGATTATCTTGAATCCACAAGATATGGTAGTTTGAATCCACAAACTTCGTAGAGAATTCAAAAATATTATTGATAAAAAGTTAAAATATGCTATTATAGTACATGCATATTTATAATAGACAAACCCTAATGCGATAAGGAAACTAATTCATAAAGGGAAAAAACAAGAAAAGAAAAATAAAATAATAAGAAACTTATTTAAAACTTCTAAATTTGTCCTACATCAGAAAGCCAACAAAGTAATCACACACAAACACAAGATATAACGTGGTTCAGCTAAATCGGCTTATATCCACGAATGAGAAGAGATTCCACTATGATTTATAGAGATATTACAACAGTAGAGTACCAATACCATGTACATATCTTTTTACCATGTACCACTTCATGAGCATATCTCATTGCTACCAGTGTGGTCGGTGTTTTTCCTACTTTACCAACACATAAACTATCTCTACCCATTAACTTCCTCATAAGACTACACCTCTCTCAATCTTATAAGTCTCAACCTATAACTTAGGTACTTATTTATAGAGTTGCAAACCCAATTTCTTGTTGGACAATGATTACAATTTCTTATAGCCTAAGACTTGTTTGATAAGAAATTTCCTAACATAATACAACTCTAAAATAGAAACCTAATTAGAAAAGGAATTTAAGACACAATTTTCATCAATTTCCACCTCGACTCAAATTCCATCCAGCCAATTATCGCTTCCCATGGCATTGATCAGGGTAATTCATTGTAACTTCAATCTTCACGATCATTCTGCAAAACTATCATTGTCCACACCGTATGCCTATCAAACCTCCAAGGCTCCACTTTGACTGCGAGAGCTCCATGCCATGTATCCCATCATGATTTTTTAACTATCGTGACTAACCAAGTCGATTAACTTAACCAGGAACTGAAACCATTGCAACATATGTTAAGACTTCTTGTATTTTTTGGATGTCCTTCACCTTTAGCTCTGATACCAATTTGTTGGGACAACGAATGCGCACGAAAAAAATGAGACCTAAAGAAAGCCAACAAAGCAATCACACATAAACATAAGATATAATGTGCTTCACCTAAAACCAGCTTTCATCCATGAATGAGAAGAAATTCCACTATGATTCATAAAGATATTACAACACTAGAGTACCAACAATACGTACATGTCTTTTTACCATGTACCACTCCATGAGCCTATTTCCTTGCTACCAGTGTCGCCAGTATTTTTCATACTCTACCAACACATAAACTACATCTACCCATTAACTCCTTTATGAGACTACATCTCTCTCAATGTCATAAATCTCAACCCATAACCTAGGTACCTATTTATAGAATTCCAAACCCAATTGTTGGACAAGGATTACAATTTCTCAGAGCTCAAGATTTGTTTGACAAGAAATTTCCTAACATTAATACAACTCTAAAATAGAAATATAATTAGAATAGGAATTTGAGACACAATTTCCAACACATAAGCATACATGAGAATGTATGGGGAATATAGTGTGAGAGAGTGATCGGTTCCCTTCTCACTTCTATGTCATATGTGTGTGATACACACACACACACACACACAAGAGTATAGATATAATGAAAAATGGAAATATCCTTGTGGGTAAACTAATTACAAGTGTTCCCTAATATATATATTCTAACACTCCCTCTCAAACTGAAAAATATATATCATATAATCTAAGGCCGGTCATAACAAATAGCCTTGAACCAATTACTATAGAAAGCCCAATTGATCTTCAGACTTCACAAATAGACTAGAAATGTTCTCACTCAATATTTTGTCCCTAATGAAGTGACATAAACTTCAATATGCTTAGTCCTCTCGTGGAACACTGAATTGGAGGCAACATGAATGGCTGCCCAATTATAAAAAAATAGTTAAAGAGGAGTTTGAACTCCTAGACCAAGTTCTTCAAAAAAGTGTTGTAACCATGTCAACTCACTAGATGTATAAGCCATCTCTCTATACTCAACTTCAGCACTAGACTGTGGTACAAATGTTTCCTTCTTACTCATCCATGTTACTTGATTACCACATAAGAAGGTGTAGTATCCTGTAGTGGATCTTCTATGTAATGAGTGAACCAGCCTAATCAACATCTGTAAAAAAAAGCCACATAAAATAGGAACCACAAAAGAGAACATCAAACCACCAAGTTGACAACCAGATATATCAATGACCTCCCACCAAATAGATCTAGCCAAATCAACAGCATGCTTAGCTTTATCCTAATGTAAACTTAATACTCCTTTACCAAAGCTGCCAAATGGTTGTGGGAAAAATCATTCTCTGCACCTTTTGCTCAACCAGTAGAGGGTTTTTTTTTATTATTATTTATTTATTTTTTTTTTATTTGTGGTTGTGCTAGTTGTTCATAAGGGGACTTAAACCCTCGACTTTCCACTTTGGAATTGAGGAAGCATCCTTTAGTGATTAGTAGTTATGGTTGTTTAACATTTGAAATTTAATGTTTAACATGCATAGAATGGCGACTTTGAAAGGCTTCATCCCTTTTCTAGACAAGATGGACTATGTGATACCCTTGGATTTCCAAATGCGGGTTGGCCAGGCCCACGCCCGAACACTCGGAGATATAAAAAATAAACCGACAATAAATGAACACAGAATACAAAAGGATAAATAAGAATAAACAAAATGCTGAAATGAAAACTAAAATGATAATCTAATATTTAAAACCTTAGAATAAATTTTCATTAAATAGTAAATTCTTCTGATATAATTAATCCTCCAAAATATAACTCGGGAATCTATACTATGTGGACCACTAGAAAATCCCAATTTGATATAAAGAACAGTAACAACTGTCTATATCTAAATATTGAAATATAAAGTAAAATCCAATGTAGATAATCTGGAAGAATGATGATGATTGGTCTTTACTCTGCATGATCAAAATCTACATCTGGTACTAACCTAGTCTTGAAAAATAAATAGTAGGTTAGGCCCACAAACAAGCTCTTTCTACTACATCTAACAGAGACCTAAGGAACGAACACATCATAGCCAACTCATGCCATAGCTACATAGTCTGTGTATATATATAGATACACACTAAAGACTCTCACTGGACTATAGGGCAAGTTCATCCTGATACTAGGCATCATGCAAAACACATAGACAGTCATGAACATTGGTGTGTCGTCAATCCTAACCAAAGTTTGTGCACTATAAGATAGTGGTGTAGAGCTATGATGAATGTGACCAAGTTTTACATTTACAAATTACCACTACTACCTTTCACTAAAAATATAGTTAAGGCAAGTAGGGATCGTCCCAAGGGATTGGTAGGTCGTACAAGAATGAGGAATCAAGATTAGGGTTAGTAAGTCGAGTGATCAAAAGATTGGTTGGTGGTTGAATTACACTAAGATGCAATTTAAATGAAAGTAGGAAATTAAATGTAAATGAGAGAAAATAAGAGAGAAATCTTGGGGTTTAGAGATCACCACTAAGCATAGCTTTTCTACACCTTTAATGAATGATTAATGAGGGGGAAAACATGTATTGCAACAAAGTGTGTGTGTGTGATTGTTTCAACAAGCATGGATTGACAAATTAAGCATATATTGTCTAAGTAACATAGTGGATAACACAACATATCAAATTAAGCCATTAATCCTTTCTTTAAAGCTCACAACCAAACACATCACAAGGTTAGAGATATGTGCTACTTGCTTTCATAAGTATGGAACATTAAACAACAAGCATGGATTGTCCTCCCATTTAACATATAAACTACAGCTACACTACAATTAAGCTAATGACATGAAATTAAACTAATTAAACTAAGGGAGAAGTACAATCCATCAAGAAATGAGTATGAACCATCAAATAAACCACAAGAACATTCTATTAAGCACTATGTCTTGACAATCTCTAGATCTATAGCATTAATACACATAGACATGTATCAATAATACAAGAAATAGAGACAAACACATGAACATATATTCTAGCATACATAAACATATGGATAGAATGAAATGATCAAATGGAAGCATTAAACCATATAAATCATTGAATAAACAAGATTTATATATATAAAAGTGTCAAAATATGTATCACAATACAAATCCCCTAAAAAATACATAAATCAAGATGTAGAAAGAATGCTTAGGGCTAACCCTAGCCCCAAGAGGATGTCTAGCCACTCATGGATGGTGTCCACCAACCCTCAAGGGCTAACTCCATGGTAGAGATTGCTCCTCTTATTGGTTGATGGAAGAACTCCAAGCTTGTGTCTCTAGCCTCCTCCTTTCTTTTCTTCTTCCCTAAGAATATCAATATTGTGCCTCTCAAGTATATCAAAAGTCTTCCTCAAAAAGTGGCTCATATTTCTTATATAGGTAGGTCAAATATCACCCCAAATGAGCTGGGTTCGTGCACCAATATTCCTCCAATGATTGGATACGAGACAACTTTTAATGAGCTGGAATTTGGATTTTCTCAGGATTTGGGAAGTTCGATCGATCGAACTTGTGGTGAGATCGATCGAACATGGCTGAGATCTATCGAATTGAAGCTGGATCGATCCTATATGGTGGCGCCTTTTTGGATAAAAACAAATCTGAGATATTTTGAAGATATTTTTGGGAAAAGGACAAAAGTGGTTGGTAGGGTGGTACAACTGGATAAGATCTAGCATGTGGATAAGGATAAGAAAGTTCGATCGATCGGAGAATCAAGTTGGATCGATCGAACTTTGAGATTTTTGAATAGGGACAAACATGGCTCAGATCCATCTTGAAGTGCTGAAATCGATGAAATTTGAATTGATCGAACTTTTCTTGAGATCGATCGAAGTTGTTGAAATTCTACCCTTTGCTTCCTTTTGCTCTACTTTGCTCCTTTCTTTGATTCATCCCAGAATTGCTTCATTTCTGCTCTTATTTGGCTGAGTTAGTTTATTTTAGGGATAAGTACCTAAAAATGGAAATAACATGAAATCAATACAAAGTGAAAAAATAAGATAGATGAAGGTTCTAGAATACCTAAGCTTAAAGGGTTTAAATGCGCACTTTTCAACGCTCATCAAACATCGTCATCTACCAAGGTACACCATATCCTCTATATCCAGCTATGCATCCAGGGCAATACAGCCTTCCTAACCATCGATCCTGAGACTGAAGCTCATATCATGTCACATATCCATATATATATAAATCCTATCCTATCTAAAACATAAAAGTAAAACTATCCGCTATAGTCTTTCAATGGCATGTCATCCAACTAGTTCCGTGGCCTAACACGAATAGATATGACTTAACTTAATAGTTAATCAATCCATAATATGCCCCTATATCCTAACAATGGTGCATTAATTCGAAACCATATCTTGATAATGGTTCCCACACAATCCAATAGTTAATGTAAGCAAATATATACATAAAATGATCTAGAAATACACATAATAATGATCATATAGATATCCATTGCATTTAATTAAGTAATATAAACTGTAATTCTAAGTAGCATGTAATTAACTTACTAGACAAGTAATTAACTTACATCTCAATTAAATTGCATAACCTCTCCTAGTCCATATTAATTCAGTATGGTTAATACCTTAATCCTTAATTGTATTTACACAGTGGTTATTACCATTTACAACACAAGTAATAATATAACTCTTAGAAAATTATCCTTTTATAATTGTTACAACAATTAACACATTTAAATTCAACTATTAAACCACTGATAATTAATTTAATAATCCATATAGTCCAAATCGCATAATATTGTATCTTATGCATTCTGGAAAAAAATTTCAAGTCCAATTAACCCATTCAAATTGATTAAAATGGTTTAAAACTATTTTTGGTAATTAAAACGTCAAAATCCAACATCTAATCCAACTGAGCAGGCTCGGTTCCAACTGAGCAGGCTCCTTCTCAAAGGAGTCGACTCCTTTAGTAACTGAGTCAGCTCGGTTGCAACTGAGTCGGCTTGTTCTTGTTACGGGTCGTCTTCTTTGTTTTTTAAGCCCCTGCCATTCCTCCAAACTCCATTGTTATGGGTCCTAAGTGATGCGACCGAGCTTGTGCACAAAACAATGCACAACACTTAAGGTTTTGAAATAATGTCAAGTGGGCACCATATTTTAAAATTTATAAAACCACTAAACACTTATACTCTGGAGTATGAAGTGAGCAGGGATCGTCCCAAGAGATCTAAACAATATTGATTTTTGGAATTGAATTCTACTTTAGTACTTATGTGATTACTAAAAAGGTTTTGTTTTGTGATTAGACTATTTAAGCTAAATGATTGCAATAAAATAATGGAGTTTAAAAGATTGGAAAGAGACTTAGGGTGTAGGATTCACCACTAAGCACATTCCCTAACTCACTCACTTTCAACTAATTGGGTAAATAATTAAATGTAATTCTAATGTAGCTAATACTTACAAAGAAAAGTATGAAGCATCAAATTTAAGTTTGAATTGCCTACCTAATGACAAATAAGCTAAGTTTAGTGACGACTGGCCGTTCCTATACGTCAAAATAATGTAGTGAATGTGCGGTTCAAGAAAAGCCTTTTAGGTCAAATTTAAATTTATAAAAACCATTACCAACACTACTATTAACGTAACAAGAGTGAGTAGGGATCGTCCCAAGGGATCGAGTTGTCGTACTAGCTTGAGGAATCAAAATTAGGGTTAGTAGGTCGAGTGATCAAAATAGTGGTTGGTTAGTTGAATTAAACTAGATGCAAATTAAACTAAAGTAAGTAATAATGCAATAGAAAGAATAAAAGATAAAGAGAGATCTTGGAGTTTAAAGATCACCACTAAGCATAGCTTTTCTACACCTTTAATGAATGATTAATGAGGGGAAGAACATGTATTGCAATATAGAGTGTGTGTGTAGTTGTTCTAACAAGCATGGATGACAAATTAAGCATATATTGTCTAAGTAACATGGTGGATAACACAACATATCAAATTAAGCCATTAATCCTTTCTTTAAGCTCATAATCCAAACGTATCATAAGGTTAGAGATACTGTAATGACCCAGTCATCTGCCTTCCTTTCTTTTTTCCTGAAATTTTACGAATGAAATTTTTTCGTTTAATTTTCTTTTCTGAGCTCTGTTTCGTGTCGCTTAGTGTCATCTCGAGTGCTTGGAATTGGTTCCTGAGACTCTTTTCCGTGGATTGACAACTTCCTTTGAGGACCGAGTCATTTTCACATTTTTCGTTTTTCGACACTATTTACTTTTCGTCATTTTCCCTATTTTGTCCTTTTCCCTATTTTGTCTTTTCCCCGTTTGACACTTTGTTGGCGTAACCACACTTCTTGTGTTCGGAGTTGGTTTTTGACTTCATGTATCTCCATCTTGAGTGGTTTCCACGAAATACGTATCTTTACTTTTGCAAGAAAGTACTCTAGTTGCTCCCTGTGTCCATAGGGGCATGGATGCAAAGTTCTTTGAAATTATTTTCTTTTCTTGGGGTATTTTTTGTAAATATCTTTTGAAGATATTTTATTTCGGGGGTTTTTAAGAAAATATTTTTGGAAGATATTTTTATTCTGGGTTATAAGTGCAGTTTTCACTTTTTGGAGGGGCCATTGTGTAATTAATGAAAGTTATTGCAAAATGTCTTGTTTGAGCCTGAATCCTTGTAGGGGATTCATTGTCACATTTTGTTGAGTTGTGTACTCTTGGAATTTCCTCCTGGTCGATGTTTTCCAGTTTCAGGGTTTTTGGCCCCGGTTTACGCCAAACTTGTTCTAGGCATAACTTTCTGCTCGGGACTCGGTTTTCGATGTCGTTTCTTCCGTTGTTCATATTTTATCATTTTGAATCTTTTTTGTTCAAAAAGTTTTGCCATTTGAGCGTATTTGCTCAAATTTTACTTTTTCGAACCCGACGGGGCCCATTCGGGGCACTTTTTGAGATTTCTATAAAAGGGGGGTGAGATATTTCATTTTTCATCTTCTCCCCTCTTCATGCACGACCTGGAACTCCCATGGCAGCCCAAGGGGTGCTACCATCTTCTCTCTCCTCTTTTGGTTCACTTTTCCTTGATGGAAAGTCTTCGGCCTTAACGTTTGTTGTTCCCTTCGCCGTGCTCTACCTTTCCCCCTTATTAGAATTCAGTTTTGACCATTTCTTGAGTTTGGTTTTGAGGTCAAGTTATGATTTTGATGGGGCTTTCATGGGAGTTATGTTCACGGCGTTGTCCTCGACAAAACCTAGTAGTTTTGTCGGATTCGGAGCCGTTCCATTTTGGTGGGCCTTTGGGATTTTCATCTCAAATTGAGGTAGGAGGTGTTATAGGTTTAATTCTTGTTATATAGCATGCTTGTGATGCTTATACTACTTGTTTGCATGATTAAATATAAAATCTAGAGATTTTATTATTTATTTTTCTTGTACGGGATCTAATTTTCCCGGTTGCTCATGACTTGATTTAAACATGTAGCATGATTTTATATTGCCCCTTGATATGCTCATTGTCGTGTATTAAAATTGGAACATTTGAATAAGTATTAAAGATTTTATTTAATATTTATCTTAGGTGAAAGATTAATTCACATGGCCTTAACTAGCTTAAAATCAATATGTGTTAGCATATTCAATTAGGCCTTAGCATGCTCTCCAACATAGTTGAATTTGAAAGTGATTGGAGGTGATTTAAAAATTAGTAATTATTAATTAATTTGATTAATTAATTTACCCCGAGTGCACTATTCACTCTATTTAAATTTCGACTTGATATTCTTGATTTACATGCCATATAGTTTCACATATATTTGATTTAGAATATTCGGTTAGGTTTTGAAACCTTTTATTTAATTGAATTTCATGTTTAAGATTTAATCCTCATGGTGATATACAACTTGGAATTGTATTGTGGCATGCTAGAAAATTAAGTTTTGGTATGGTTGTTCACATGTATTAAATTGGGATTTATTACACGAGAATTGCAAATTTTGTTTTATATTTAACTTTAGTGAAGGTTTAATTCGCATGGTCGTAAATTGAATGAAATATACTTGTAATGTGATATTACATTAGTCCTTGGCATGTTTTCCAACATAGGTTAATTTGAGAGCATTTGGCTAAGTTTGAAAAATAAGAGATTTTAATTAAAAGAATTAATTAAAATCTATTTTGTGGTCCCATTAGCTTAATTAAGGTTTTAACTTGATATTTGTATTGGCCATGACTTGTTTACTAGTATATATTAATTTGGGACTATTAGAAGTTGTTTTAGAACCTTGGTAATTAAATTAGCATGATTTAATTAAAGTTCTACTTTGTTGTTCCAACAACCTAATTGAGTTTTAGAATGGATATAGGTGATGACCATGCCATGTCCTTTACCATGTATTAAATTGAGGTTATTTGGAATTGAATCGGAATCTAGAGAATTTAATTATGTTTTTCTATTTAAATTCTATTAATTTGCTCCATGATCTAGTTGTGTTTTAGAGGTGGTTTCTATATTCAAATCATAGACTTAGACTTGTTGTATATTCATTTGGTTATGTTTTGAACATTGGATAACATAGTTGTTATGTTTGTATAAGTGATAATATGTTTTCCTTATTGAATATATTGTTGCCTTGTGTAATGATTTGCACACTTCGTGTTTAACATCTTTCATGCATAGGGTGTAACGAATCGCACACTGAAGATTCAACATTCATCATATCATATTAGTTGTGGATTTAGAGCATGTATTGTATAGGTTTCCAAATTTGGTTGTGCTTAGTAGATAGTTGATTATCTTGCATATTCCTGTTGATATATGCGTTGTTGCATAACTTGTTGATTTTGGAAACTTGGGGATGTCGTTATTTGATTATGGCTAGGACGTGATTCTAGTACGGGGAATAGTCCATCTATATGGTCTAGTGCGTACATAGGGAGGTTATTCATGGGCTTGTAACCTTAAAGTAACTATGTTGTCGGTCTGATCCGGCGTGACGTCCGAGTATCCACTTTGTTTGATTTCGCATTTAATTTTCAAGTTGATAACTAGATGATGTTGTAACTTGTTGTTTCTTATTTGTCGTTCCATTTTAAGTTACATGATGTTAACTTTGCGAAATTGTGCTTTATGCGTTGTATTAGAAGTTCCAATGTTGATTAAATTGCATCGATATTGAAAATTGTGTTTTGACATTCTAACAAAGCCTAGGATTGATCCTATTGATTCATTTATAATTTAGACGTTAGGTGGCATGACCCACTTCTGTTGTTTTCGTGCTTTAGATTTCAAGCTGATAACTTTAAGAAATTGTATTTTGTTGCTTTGTATAACGTGCTTCCATATTGTTTAAATGGCATAGATGATGTGATTTATGCTAGAAACACTTTAAGGTAGCTTAGGATGCTCCCTGAGTCTCATTTCGATATAGACGTTAGGTGGCATGAACCCCTTTAACATGTTTCACCTTAAGGTGATAAATTTGTAAAATGCTAGGTCGATGCATGCTCATCTCCTACGAGTAGCTTTATGTTACTTACCCCTACGATACTGGGGCATATTTTAGGTACGAAGACTTGGTTCGTGACGCCTAGCATTCCTTAGATGTCGTGTAGCTTGCAAGTTTCCATTTCATGCGAATGTTAGCATGAAATGTCATTTTGTAGACTTATATGTCAAAATATGTATATTTGATTCCATGTATGTAATGTGTACTTAAATACACTTCTATCAATATATTTGATATGTATGAGCTGAGGCCGGAGGCCAATGAACATTATATTGTATTCTATGTACTTTTTAACTTCATGAAATATTGTCAAAATCTTGAAAAATCGCAAGTCATTGCTTCACCATGGTTGCATCGGGTGTGGGAATTCCATTCTCATTCTTTCATAGGGTCTCATAAATCATGTTTGAAGTGTGGCCAAGGGCCAAACGGACATTTGATACCGTTTTGTATTTTTGGATTCCAAGTTTTCATTTCAAGTTCTATTTTTGCCTTTTTGCCCATTGGTGGGTCAGATTTTGTATTGGTGGTATTTTTAAGTCGTGGACCATTGTAGCACGTCTAAATAGGCAAGTTACGTTTGCGTGCATGGTTGTTTCCGGGCAAAACCTTATCGTTTGTGTGTTTGAGCCTCTCGTGAATTCATTTCGCATTTTTTTTGCATATTCTGATCTAGGGGCATTATGGACCTTTCACATCAGTTTTATTTTCTTCTTTTGACATGGTTAAATAGAAAACATGATTTTTGGGGGGGTTTCTTCTTCGTGTTTTTCCAGAAAAACTCGTGTTGACCTCCGTTTCAAGCCTCAGTTCTGGGCAGATCAAAAAAAATGTAGCAGTAGCCAAAGGCTGCCACCCGCCATGTATTTGGGCGCCGGCATGCTCGCCGGTGGGCTCGCGCATGGGCGCCGTGTGCGCCATGGCCCTCGTCGGGCCGCCGCGATGTCAAATCTTCTTTTGGGCTTTTCTCCTTCGTCCGGACTCCGATTCAAGTGAATTTTTTTTTGAACTTGACCAATTTTTCGCTGTCTTTCTAATGGTGTGCTCGGTTGCACCTATTTCTTCCTAGATAATTACTAGTTTGCCCTTAAAGCTTTAAGTGTCCATTTTTTGTCATCATGCCGTTTCTTCTTCGTCCGGACTCCGAATCATGCGATTCTTGAGTCCATCTTGATTAGTTTTTTGTTGTCCTTCTAGTGGTGTACTCGGTGGCACCCAAATCAACATTTTTCAAAAATAACTATTTTGCTCCTCGGGGCTTATTTGTCATATTTTGATCTTTTGCTCCCGCATCAGTTCTCATTAAGTTCCACGACCTTATGGAAGGTCATTTTGACTTCTTAGAGTCTTGTTTTCTGTTTTCGCTTTTGCATATCGGATCCGTTATCGGGTCAATCTTTGGTTCATCACAGGATACGCTGGCCTAAAAACCAGGGTTGTCACAGATACATGTTACTTGCTTTTCATAAGTATGGAACATCAACAACAAGCATGGATTGTCCTCCCATTTAACAACTACACTACAACTAAGCTAATGACATGAAATTAAACTAATTAAACTAAGGGAGAGGCACAATCCATCAAAAAATGAGTATGAACCATCAAATAAACCACAAGAACATGACATTAAGCACTATGTCTTTACAATCTCTAGATCTATAGCATCAACACACATAGACATGCATCAATAACACAAGAAATAGAGACAAACACATGAATATTTATTCTAGCATACATAGACATATGGATAGAATGAAATGATCAATTGGAAGCATTAAACCATATAAATCATTGAAGAAACAAGATCTATATATATAAAAGTGTTAAGACATGAATCACAATACAAATCCCCTAAAAAATACATAAATCAATAAATAGAAAGCATGCTTAGGGCTAACTCTAGCCCCAACAGGATGCCTAGCCACTCATGGATGATGTCCTCCAACCCTCAAGGGCAAGCTCCATGGAAGAAATTTGCTCCTTGGTTGATGAAGAGTCTCCAATGGTGTCTCTAGCCTCCTCCTCTTCTTTTCTTCCTCACTAAGAGTAGCCTCTCTCTAAGAATCTCTAAGAATGCTAATCCTCCTCAAAAAGTGTATCATATTCTTTATATAGGTAGGTCAAGTGACACACAAATGAGTTGGAGTCGTGCATCAAATTTTCCTCAATGATTGGATAAGGACAGCTTTCAATGAGCTGGAAATTTAACTTTTTCGCACTGGAGGAAGTTCGATCGATTGAACCTTGGACTTGGATCGATCGAACTTGCTGAGATCTATTGAACTAAGGTTAGATCGATCCTCAATGGTGGCGCTTTTTTGGATGAAAACAAATCTGAGATATTTTGAGGATATTTTTGGGAAAAGGACAAAAGTGGTTGGTAGGGTGGTATAACTGGATAAGATCAATCATTTGGAAAAGGACAAGTATGTTCGATCGATCGAAGAAGGAAGTTGGATCGATCGAACTTTTGAGATCTTTGAATAGGGACAAACATGGCTCAGATCTATCTTGAATTGCTGAGATTGATGAAAGTTGGATCAATCGAACTTTTCTTGAGATCGATTGAAGTTGCTGAAATTCCACCATTTGCTTCCTTTTGCTCTACTTTGCTCCTTTCTTTGATTAATCCTAGAATTGCTTCAATTATGCTCTTATTTGGCTAAGTTAGCTTATTTTGGGGATAAGTACCTGAAAATGGAAATAACACAAAATCAATACAAAACGGTAAAATAAAGTAGATAAAGGTTCTAGAATACCTAAGTTTAAGGGGTTTAAATACGCACTTTTTAGTGCTCATCATGTAGTGCAATTCACCTATCCAAAGAATGATCCATCAATTCAAGTTACAATTCTAGCCTACATTAATCTAGAGGATAATGTATTTGTCACAATAAGCATGGAATTCAAACACAGGCATGGATGGTCTACTTACCTAGGAATCAAGTGCAATTAAACTAACTAAGCCTAAAATTAAACTAATTAAATAATGAATTAACCTAGTTGTGTAGTACCATCCATCTAATAAAAGCAATATCCATCAAATTGGAATACAAATACAACTGATTAGTCACATATACAGACATCACAAGAATCAATTTACAAAGAATTCAAGTGTAAAGCTTGTTTATTCATCAACGACACATAAGACAACACATGATTAATACAAATAAACAATTAGAAGAATTGATTCATATATTTTAAGCCTATACAATAATTACATACTAAATCCCCAAAAAGTATGAAAGAGAGAGAGAATAGGTTGCATGCTTAGGGTTTATCCAACCCTAAGTAGAAGAATCAGCCACTTATGGTTGATGGAGTTGAAGACAGAATGATCTCCATCCTTGGATTCATCATCTCTGAGCTTTTTCTTCCAAACCCTAGCCTGTTCTTCGTTTCTTCCTTTTCGCGTGTTTTCCAGAGAGAATATCGATATATCACGATTACAAAAAATAAAAACTTAATAAAATAATAAAAACAACTCCTTAAAACTAATGGGTATTGGTTCCTTTAAATAAACCTTATTAGAGACCAATAAGTTACAAAATAAGCCCAAAACAAGAAAATCTCGTAGCCAATTAAAAATCAATCCCGCAATGCTGCCAGGTGTTAGGGGATCGATCCCCCAAGGGCATTTTTAGTTCTGTGAATAGGGGGGGATCGATCCCCCAGAGTTGGAATTTCCCTTTACACCTTATTTAGCTCCATTTTTGACCCCGGGCTAATTGGTTTGTTTCTTCATCTTTAGGAACATCATCAAAAGCTAGAGAAAGGTAGAATTGACCGCTTTTGAAGAATAAGCACACTATACGAGCAATGAGCTGTGACCTCTTTTTGCCATTTTTTGAACTTATTCTGAATGTCTTTGCTTGACTCCAAAAATTCTTTAGTGAACCAAAATTAGTCCGTTTGAACCTTATTGACCTAAAATTGACAAAAACATAAATTAGAACTAAAATATGAAAATAAGATAGATGCAAGGACTAAAATACCCTAATTTAGGTGCTGAAATGTGCAACATTTAAGCACTTATCATGCCCCCAAACTTAGATATTGTTAGTCCCTAGTAATGAACTACAGTATGAAAATGAAATAAACATATATACAACTATGACCTTGTTGGGAAACGTGCTAGTTTAAAAACTTTTCGGGGGATTTTAAATTCATAGATCTTGATTCATCACATAGAGATAAGTTTTATGCAAAAATAAAACATGATGTATCATTCAATTAAAAGATTGAATACTTACATCAAGGTTTGAGTAAACCTTAGATCTCTCCTCTAAAGTGAATGTTCTCACTTATTGTAGATCCCTTTTGCTAGACACTTTTTCCATGGATCTCCATCCTCTTGGTAATAGTCTTGCCTTTAGAAATCACTCATAAGTCTCCATGAATGACCTTGGAAAACTAGGCTTGTGGGAGCCTCCATTAGATGAGAACACTAACCCTAATTTTCTAGAGAGAGAAAATTTATTCCTTTTTCCTTCTTCTAAAAAATCACACCCAAAATATACATAGACCATGTATATTTATAGGCAACATAACAATAAAGAAAAGGAAACAACAAATCCTTCTCAATCTCTAATTCATATGTCTCAAATCTAATATGATTCCAATATCAAGTTGGGCTATGAGTGAGAATCCATTGGGCCGATTATTTTATTGGCTACAATGAATTAATAATTAGCCCGATCCATGGACCCAATTCAATTAATTCATAAATTAATTTCTACTCCACTAAAAGAAATTAATTGAACTCCAATTAAATAATAAATAACCTCTAAGTCAATATTGCACTTTGACTCCTCTATGCATAATTAGTTATCGGATAAATAAAGCCATCAATCCGACTACTTAATTAATATATTTATTTTGGTACCTTTGATTATTTCTGGCTTGATCACAATAAAACATTTGTTTGATAAAAATAATAATTTAAATAAATAAATATATAATAAATCATTTTGTTTAAAAACACACGAAGGCCTTCGAATTTACTTTGTGATCAACCATAATCAATACAAAATAAATACAACTAGCAATGATACAAATATTAAAAATATAACCCTCTAATTATTAATTACATAACTACCCAAAGTGTTGGTCTAAGGATCCCGAAGAATCCGCCAAACAAATCAAAGTAATTATTAATTAATAAAAGAGTTTATAATTTTCTCATGCTTAAGAGTCAAATGCCATGACGGTGATAGGGAGCAATTGCATACGACGGCTCTCACAATATATCTCAACCTAACGCGGATCCAGTTCAAATCTTAATTAATTATGAGTCCATCCATAATTACCGACTATGAACCATTTATGATTACTATTTATATATCATGGATTGATTGCCATCACATACATATATATAAATATCTCTTGTAATCAAATGGACACTATCAATTCTATAATGAATCGAAATATAATACATTGAATTCACCAATTGTATAAAACATAAATATTTCAGAAACGTCAGGAACATATGTCACTTTAATCCAAACAGGAATTTGCTATGCCAGGGCATATAAATCCCAACAACTCCCACTTGCCCTCATAGCTAATTCAAATTGCACCTAACTCCAATGCTATCTAGATGATGATTAAAATTATTGATCAATGACACCTTTGATAATGGATCAACAAGTTGTGTTCCAATGCAATATTCTAGCTACAAGTACATTTTCTTGCCGGACAATATCATGTAGAACATGATACTTCCTCTTAGTGTATCTTATTCCTCTATAGAACCTTGGGTTATTGGTTTGGACTACTTTTGCACTATTATCACAACATAGCTCAATAGGCAGGCTAGTATACTCCACAACCTCCAAATCAGTGAGATCAAACCAATAGGCTTCATTTGCCGCCTTTAAAGCTGCAATATATTCTACCTGCAGGTTTGAGTCAGCAGTTGAAATCTGCTTAACAATCTACCAACTGATTTCCCTTCCATTAAGTGAACATACACTAAGTCATGAACCTCATAGTATCTACTTCTGATTGAAAATCAGAACTAGCATACCTGACTAGGACCATATCATCACATCCATAAATGAGTATGATATCATTAGTTCTCCTTAGGTACTTAATGATATTTTTCACAACAGACTAGTTATCAAGTCCAGAATTGGACTGATATCTACTGACTATACCTACTATGTAGCGGATGTCCTGTTTGGTATAGACCATGGCATATATGAGACTCCCATATGCCAAAGCATATAGATCCAGTCTCATTTGCTCAATCTCCTCTGCTAGTCTTGGAAAACTACTTACTAGATAGAGCAATCCATATAAATAAAGCAAGAACTCATTCTTTGAGTTATACATACCAAACCTGGTCAAAATTTTATCAATGTAGGATTATTAAGATAAGCCTATTTTCCTTTTAACTTGATCTTGCAAAAGCTTGATCCTAGGAATATAGCTTACATCTTGAAAATCCTTCATTTAAAAGTAATTGAACAACTACCTCTTTATTGATGACAAAACTTCCACATCATTCTAAATGAGTAGGATGTCATCAATATATATAGAATCAGAAAAATAATGACATTCCCTTGTACACTCATGATTTATTCACTAAGAAATCTTCTGGTATCTTTTTGTAGATTAACTTGCCTTCCATAGGAATCACCCTACTAGAAAGTTCTACAAGATCCCAGAATTTATTAGAATACATAGATTCCAACTCTGATTTCATAGTAACTCGCCAAAATGATCTGTATCCATATCGGTTCACGCTTCCGTATAGCTTACTGGGTTCAACTCATGTTTAACAGGGATGTCCATAATGGTCTCACCTAAAAACATGATTCTGTCGGATTGGATGATAATCCTCCCACTACATCAATGTACTGATGCAAGAATCTGTGTAGTAGATGATGCTAACGCATCAATAGGGAATTCATATATTATTCTCAATCTCTATAATAAGTGTGTTCACATGTGGTACATCTGGTACTCATACCAAATTCTCTAACATTATGCTACTAGGTATATGATTCATAATATAATTCTCTTATAGATAAACAGTGAGTGAAAACAATCAACTTTTATCTTTGAGATCATAAAATAATCCATCCTAGTGACTTTTGAGTAGCTATCAAATCTAGCATGCCTATAATCTACTTCCAACTTACTTGTCTATATCAAGCGCACATGTGCAAGACTACCCCATATGTGTATATGATTCAAACTAATATTTAGCCAAAACACAGCTCAAACAGTATCCTTGAGACAGACTAAGATGGAATGCAGTTCATAATACGCATCGACATCATTAATGCTAAACTTTTAAATGAAAGAGATAATGTAGCATAACTGATCATAGATCTAACCATGTTAAGTGGAATTCTGTTATTCCTATTTGACACCTAAATGCATTTAGCGTCAATTGTGGAAAACTGGTACACAACACCCTCATTAACCATATAGTCTTTGCACTATCCCAAGAAATACTCATATCCTCGATCAGATCGAAATGTCTTGATAAGTTTACCTAATTTGTGCTCCACATCAGTCTTGACCTTCTCAAAATATACCAAGAGTCTAAGACTTGTGTTGCATCAGATAAACTTATCCAAAACGTGAGTAATCTTGCTTAGATGTTCATAAGACCACACATGTTAGTGTGTACCGACTCCAATTGTCCTTTATGTCTATTTCATCTGGCTGATTAAGCCCTAAGAGTTATCTATCCTTCAAAACAGGGTTCACAAGTTTGGTTTAGGCTCCTCTGCCTCACTAGGTAATTAACCTTCTTTGACCAATCTTTGAATCTCATTTTGACTAATTACAACCCAAAAATAGACACTAAAAATACAATGAGTCAGGAATAACAATTTTTCTCTTAACATTCAATCTAGAAGATGCAACATTAGTTTCTACATTCTGTAAATCTTAAGAGCTTGTGATTATATATATTAACCATCTTTCAATACACCAGAAGTAATCGCATATCTATTCAATTTTATAAAACCAAATTTACAAAATAACAACACAGTTTTTATAAACCACAAGTGAAACAAGAATAAGATAGCGTCTAACTTCTGTGCATAAAGATAGTTCTCTAATACTAATATCCTCATACTCTCTAATTTCAGATGTAATACTCCCACTGACTTAGCTACAACCTTGACATCAGGTCAAATACAAATATATTTCATATCATCGAGGCTTTTGGATTCCTGAAATCCTTGCAACGAATTGCAAAAATGTTTAATGGCTCCAGAATCTATCCATCAAGAATTAATAGATACAATCACATAACATGGCTCAATGATTAAATATATATTTACCTATACCACGTTATTGCTTAGACAGTTCGTCCTTTAGTGTCTTCGTTAACAGCAAAAGAAACAATTTAATTTGCCCTCAACATACACTGCCTTATTCCCTCTAACCTTTTGGATACCCATGTTTTGTGCTAGCCTAGTCCTATTATCATCCTTCTTCTTTGCTTTGCCCGTCCACTTGGGCCTAGAAGAAGATGGTATAGACTATGTTAGATTAATAGGAACGCCCATACTTTCAATTATCCCTTCATCTGTTACCAATTCTATAAGAATATCAGCGAGTGTGAACTCAAACCGATTCCTTATTTAGTTCACTCTAACAGAGTCGAACGAGTTTGGTAACAAGGCAATAATCATGTCAACTTAAAACTTATCACCCAAGTTAGCCATATTGATCTCCAGCTAATTTTTAAATAATAAACAATCATTTTCCAAAATTCGATTTCATACTGGAGTTCCTTAGGCTATCTTGATGCTATTCAAGTCTGACATAGTACTTTGACATACTTTCTATCTAATCTCATCAAAATATCTTATTGACATTTAACATGATGCTGGAAGAAAATAAAATAATGTAAATGTTAGCTTTGGAGCGTATTCGAGGTAAACTCTAGAATATTGCACCAAGTCATCTCATTTGCCTTATTTCACTTATTCAAAGCATTAATGTTCTCTTGGGTATCTTAAAGTAAAAGGATTAGGTTTAGGAGTAGTAAATACATTTGTACCCTTACGTTATGAATAAAATATCTAAGTTCCTTTCCCAGTCAATATTAATGAGGTCCAGTTACATTGAATATGTAAATAAGCAGATAAACTGAATTAGACATAATTAATCTGAATATAAATGCATTCATATAATATGCAAGGTGAATTATTAATATTGTCATGCATATTTAAAATTAAAATGAGTTTGTTAACCACATAATATAATAAATCTCAATCGAACAAGAGATCATTATCATTATTGGTGAACAATCCCTTTTAATTAATGCGGGTCCCTCAACTCTGCAGCATAATAAATCAACCAATCAATATGTCAATAACTTATCCTGTTGGAGGAGTTCATTATTACTATTGTTGAGATTCATTTACTATTAGGCGAGCACTTCCATTAAAATAGTATGTGGGTCCCTTAACCACTACATGAAAAATCGGATAACCAATACGCCAATAACTTATTCGATTGGCGAAGTTCATTATTGCTATTGGCGGGCAAATCCCATCATCTCCATATCTCTTAAGACAATGCCTTGTCTATCTATATGAAATGATTCCCGATTATGTTTAACCTTTCTAAAATCACCTAGTGTAGACCACTCCGTTGGGGAGCTAACACTATTGATTTTAGATTGAGTGTATAACGTTATTAAAGCTCCAATGAAAAATAAAATATTAAATATCTTGTCATTATAATCTAGACTCTTTAAATCATGCGTAGGGCCTTATTTTTAAAAATCTAATTACAATGAACATTTAATATTATTATTTTCATGAGATAACCATTCTTGTAATATTAAGACTCTTCAAATCATGCGTGGGGCCTTATTTTTGAAGATCTAATTACAATGGTGTTAATAACGAAGGCCATGGGGCAATGTATAAAAATCCCCGCTCCCACTCAATTTTTAATCATTCATAATTAAGGTTTTCATTTTATTCATTTACATGATATAATGCATGCAAAACGTCTTGATTTTAATCCAATTAAATTTAGAAAATATTTGAACTTTAAACGATTCACTAATATTTAATTTGAAGCACATTTTAAAAATAATTTACAAAAATAATTTTTTGTTTCCCAATAAGTGCCCTCAAATTAATTAGTAATCAAATCCAATTAATTTTCATAATTTAATTAATATAAATCAAGTCATTTAATTAAATATCATGGATCCAATGCATGAACAATCATAATTAGTATTAAATTATTCCATGCATCACATAAATAATCAAACTACAGACAGAAGCAATTTAAATGGCCAATGGATTCAACTTTTAACATTTAATTACTCTAAGTATTGTATAGGCGTCCTCCAGCAGCTTGTAAACACCTGTAGGGAGCTGGTACGCGCTTACGGAGGCAAAACAGCACTTGGAATGCTCCTGGAGGGCATGCACCAGGTAATGGCACGCGCTCCCACGGGCCCCCACGCGCCTCCATGCGCGTGGGAACAATTTCCCTTGGCTGGCGCGTGAGATCCTCGCGCCAGCCCATGTCCACCTCCTAGCGCGTGTTCCACACGCGCCAGGTGCACTTCCTTGTGCCGCATGGGATAACTTCCCATCATCCAAAAGCTCAGATTCCAGTTGCACCATATAATTGTGTTCCGCGAAGCATGTGATCATCAGTCCTTCTATCTCCGGCCAATACCTCGCCGCCGGCAATTTTTCGGTCGCCGGAAAAACGCCAAAAATTCCAGAAAATATTTAAAAAATTCTAGAAAATATAAATTAAGCCAAAAAAAATTCCAGAAAAATTCCGAAAAATTCCGAAAAAATTCTAGAAAATTCCTGAAGCCTAATTTAACCCTCTTGGACCTTTTTGAAGCTTCATAGCATCCTTTGATGAAGATTACATGGCTTTAAATAAATTTACAATTTGAAATACAATGGAAAAAATTAAATTACATCATTGAACTTTCAAACGGCTAAATCAAAGCCTTAATTACATTCATCCAAAGATAAAATTACATTCCAATAACCTTTAAGCTTCATCCATGGCCCAAACATAAATCATCATCCATTCACAATTATACATACATCATTATCTATCAATATATATCAACATATTATATCATACATCAACATACATCAATAAAAAATATATATGAATATAATTTTGGATCCATGATGATGAATTTCATAAAAACATGATCTCTAGTAATGAATCAAACCATGCTCTGATACCAATGTTGGGAAACGTGCTAGTTTAAAAACTTTTCGAGGGATTTTAAATTCATAGATCTTGATTCATCACATAGAGACAAGTTTTATGCAAAAATAAAACATGATGTATCATTCAATTAAAAGATTGAATACTTACATCAAGGTTTGAGTAAACCTTAGATCTCTCCTCTAAAGTGAATGTTCTCACTTATTGTAGATCCCTTTTGCTAGACACCTTTTCCATGGATCTCCATCTTCTTGGTAATAGTCTTGCCTTTAGAAATCACTCATAAGCCTCCATGAATGACCTTGGAAAATTAGGCTTGTGGGAGCCTCCATTAGATGAGAACACTAATCCTAATTTTCTAGAGAGAGAAAATTTATTCCTTTTTCCTTCTTCCAAAAAATCACACACAAAATATACATAGACCATGTATATTTATAGGCAACATAAAAATAAAGAAAAGGAAACAACAAATCCTTCTCAATCTCTAATTCATATGTCTCAAATCTAATATGATTCCAATATCAAGTTGGGCTATGAGTGAGAATCCATTGGGCCTATTATTTTATTGGCTACAATGAATTAATAATTGGCCCGGTCCATGGACCCAATTCAATTAATTCATAAATGAATTTCTACTCCACTAAAAGAAATTAATTGAACTCCAATTAAATAATAAATAACCTCTAAGTCAATATTGCACTTTGACTCCTCTATTCATAATTAGTTATCGGATAAATAAAACCATCAATCCGACTACTTAATTAATAAATTTATTTTGGTACCTTTGATTATTTTTGGCTCGATCACAATAAAACATTTGTTTGACAAAAATAATAATTTAAATAAATAAATATATAATAAATCATTTTGTCTAAAAACACACGAAGGCCTTCGAATTTACTTTGTGATCAACCATAATCAATACAAAATAAATACAACTAGCAATGATGCAAATATTGAAAATATAACCCTCTAATTATTAATTGCATAACTACCCAAAGTGTCGGTCTAAGGATCCCGAAGAATCCGCCGAACAAATCAAAGTAATTATTAATTAATAAAAGAGTCTATAATTTTCTTATGCTTAAGAGTCAAATGCCATGACGGTGATAGGGAGCAATTGCATACGATGGCTCTCACAATATATCTCAACCTAACGCGGATCCAGTTCAAATCTTAATTAATTATGAGTCCATCCATAATTACCGACTATGAATCATTTATGATTACTATTTATATATCATGTATTGATTGCCATCACATACATATATATAAATATCTTTTGTAATCAAATGGACGACACTATCAATTCTATAATGAATTGAAATATAATACATTGAATTCACCAATTGTATAAAACATAAATATTTCAGAAACGTCAGGAACATATGTCACTTTAATCCAAACAGGAATTTACTATGCCAAGGTATATAAATCCCAATAGACCTAATAAAGCAAATAAGGATAACACCACTTTCGTAGGGATCACGGTTTCATTTAGCATATACAACAAGCCTTTTAAACCCCTAGGTTACCCCTAGTGGATGAGTGAAGTCTCGTGAGGGTTTCCAGACATGGCACCCACAAACATCAACAGCTCTTTCTTACCTGAGAAACAACGACACATATCAAACAAGTGTTGAAAGTAGACTACTTCAAGTATACAAATTTCTATCATTTCTAAGCTATTCTCAACATTTCAACATTATTTAAGCAAGAATGATCCTCCACACATCAAGCAAGTTAATCATGCAAATTGAATCAATTCTATCATCCTTTTTGAGTGAACCGACATCAAAATATGTTGCTATCTTAGCAAATCAATGAAATGACCAAAGCCTTACCCTCAAACTAGCACACATATATTGTACCAATCATCAATACATTGAATGAACCTTGTTATTCAATTTATTTGTAGCATGCTCTCTTTGTTTTTTCTTTTTTTCTTTTTCTTTTTCTTTTTTTTCTTTTTTTATTTTTTTTATTTTTTTTTATGGGATCTAGGATAAGAGTATAGTGCAATGTAGTGATCTCTTAAGCTTTCTAGAAGATCCATTAACAAGCGTTAGGTCAATGACTCCCAAATTGGAAGGCTTTAGGGCATTAGGTGTAAAGACACCCCTAAGGACGTATAAACTCAAATCAACTTGGTTACAAATCAAAACAACTCTCATCCTATCATTTCCCGCTTTCCCACATTGGTGAGAAGCACTCATTTTTTTTTTTCTCTCTCTCTCTCTCTCTCTCTCTCTTTTATCTTTTCCTTTTCCTTTTAGTGAGGGCCCTTCACTTTTCATACGAGAGTTCAGTGCTTAATGAGGCACGAATCCGGATTATTTCGTAAAGGGTTGTTATTTAGCATGCAAGGTCATTTGTTAAGAATAAAAGCTTTCAAAGTGAACTAACTCAATTGGGATATAACCAAAACATTAATCAACTAAGCATGTACCCCACAAATTGAATGCTAGTGTGCACAAGTGCAAGTGTAGAATTCTAGAACCAACTCTTAAAACATTTTCAACCAACTAGATGATGTGTACCACAAAAGCAAACATGATGTCAAAATTTAAAATTTACCCCTAAATGGCATCCTAGAGCATACAGGAAGTATTAGACTCTAACAACTTGCTTTTCAAAGGCACTATGCTTCAAAAGTTTGTAATCATTGCCAAAAACATCTCAAATCTCATCATGCATTTAAAGCTCAACTTAAAATAGAATGAATTATGATGACCTTACCCCCAAACTTAAACTGTACATTGTCCTCAATGTGCAATGAGAACAATGAAAAATGATGGAAAGAGTATATCGTGATGGCAAAGACTATGAAGTCCGGCAATGATCCAGTAGGAAAGACGTCTCCCCTAAACTTGGATGCAAAAACCTAGCTGTATAACCATACTAGCAAACTCACATCAAGAATCACATGGGATAAGCAATGCATATAGTTCAAAACAATATATAACACGATGCAAAGAGATATGAGAACAATCCCTTCGTAAAAGATGAAAACATGCATAACCAAGCAGAAAGGTATAATGATAACACATACTTTTGAAATTATTTTATTATTATTATTATTTTGAAAAATAAATAAAGAAAAAGAACATGTATATACAACCTACAAAATAAAAAAAAAATGAGCTAAGTTTAACGTCTCTAGCAAGACGGAATGCTACTGAGAATTTTTTTTTTATTATTTAATTTTTTTTTGTTATGTATTTTTGTATATTATTTATTTTTGTATATTATTTAATTTTCTTATTTTTTATTATTTAATAATAAAAATAGAATAAAATAAAATAAAATAATAATAAAATGTAAATTAGCATGCAACGAAGGAGAAATTTGATACAACTAGTGTTTAATGTCACTAGAAAGACGTGAGATGCTCTCAATCTTCAAAGTAAATGGGATCCACTAAAAGAGCGAATTCCACATTTCTTTGAAGAGCTTGTCCATCAATGAATGGTTTAAGCCTTTGACAATTAACCTTGAAGGTCATTTCATCCTTTAGATTTTGAAGTTCAACCGCCCCGTGAGGTGAGAAGGAGATAATTAAATAAGGGCCTTCCCATTTGGTTCGAAGTTTTCCAGGGAAGAATTTGAGCCTAGAGTTGAATAACCAAGCCTTTTGACTGGCCTCAAAGGACTTTTTCACAATATGTTTATCATGAAATATTTTTGTCTTTGCCTTGTAGATTTTTGAGCTATCATAGGCATCATTTCTCAATTCCTCTAGCTCATTGAGTTGGAGCAAACAGTCCTTTCTAGCCTTATCAAGATCAAAGTTGAGCCTTTTTATTGCTCAAAGTGTTTTGTGTTCTAGCTCAACCAGAAAATGACAGGGTTTCCCATAAACAAGTCTATATGGAGACATGCCTATTGGAGTATTGTAAGCTATCCGATAAGCCTACAAAGTATCATTCTATTTCCTTGACCAATCTTTTCGGGTCGGATTGACAGTTTTCTCAAGAATATGCTTGATTTCCCTATTAGATACCTCGACTTGCCCACTTGTTTGGGGATGGTATGGAGTGGCCACTTTATGTGTGACAAAATATTTCAAAAAGAGTTTCTTTAAGAATTGATTGCAGAAATATTTTCCTCCATCACTTATCATGGCCCTTGGCATACCAAAATGAGCAAAAATATTTGATTTAACGAATGCAATTACCACGGAGTGGTCATTCGTTTTGGTAGCACAAGCCTCAACCCACTTTGACATATAATCAAATGGCAACGAGAATGTATTGAAAGCCATAAGACATTGGGAATGGTCCTATAAAATCTATGCCCCATACATCGAAGATTTCAACCATGAAGACTGAAGTTAAAGGCATCATGTCCCTCTTTGACTTTGATCCTAACTTTTGGCACCAAATACACACCTTGCAAAAGTTATAGGCATCTCGGTGGATAGTGACCAGAAGAGCCCACTTTGAAGAACCTTCAAAACGGTCTTTTTTTCATTAAAATGCCCACCACAAACAAGTGTGTGACAAAACACAAGGACACTCGGAACTTCATTTTCTAGCACACATCTCCTTATGATTTGATCTGGATAATAACGAAACAGAATGGGATCTTCCTAAAAGTATTTCCGGATGTTAGCAAAAAATCGGTCCTTTTCTTGTTTTGACAAATTAATGGAAAGTTTGCCGGTTACAAGATAGTTAACAATGTCAGCGAACCAAGGCAATGTCCTATTTGAGATTTGAAAGAGTTGTTCATCCAGAAATGATTCATGAATTTCAAGATCTGGAGAAGATTCAACTATTAATCTAGATAGATGATCAGCAACGACATTATCGGAGCCCTTTTTGTCCTTGATTTCAAAGTCAAATTCTTGAAGAAGTAGGATCCATCTTATTAAGCAAGGTTTGGTTTCCTTTTTTCATTAAAAGATGCCTAAGAACGACATGATCGGAAAACACAATTACCTTGGATCCTAAGAGATATAATCAAAATTTATCAAGGGCATATACTATGGCAATTAATTCTTTCTCGGTGGTAGAATAGTTCAATTAGGCACCTGAGAAAGTCTTACTCGCATAGGATATAGCACATGGTAGTTTTACCTACCCTTTGCCCCAAAATAGCACCCATTGCGAAGTCGGAATCACACATACTCTCAAATGGTAAGGACCAATTTGGAGGTTGCATAATGGGAGCGGATGATAGAAGAGTGCGAAGTTGATGAAAAGCATTTAGGCATGCTTCAGCAAAGACAAATGGAGTCTCCTTGGCAAGAAGGTTGCACAAGGGTCTAGCAATTTTGCTAAAGTCTTGGATGAACCGGAAATAAAAACCGGCATGTCTTAGAAAGGAGTGGATTTCTCTCACCGTAGTAGGTGGAGACAATTTGGAAATCAACTCAACTTTCACTCTATTTACTTCTATTCCTCTTTTAGAGATGACATGTCCAAGCACGATTCCTTCTTGAACCATGAAATGACTTTTTTCCCAACTTAAAACAAGATTAGTCTCACGACATCTTTGAAGCACTTTTTTTTTAGATTTTGGAGACACGAATCAAATGAGGACCCAAAAATTGAGAAGTCATCCATGAAGAATTCTAAATACTTCTCCACCATGTCCGAAAAAATTGACATCATACACCTTTGGAAAGTGGTAGGAGCATTGCACAATCCAAAAGGCATTCATCGATAAGCAAATGTACCGAAGGGTCATGAAGGTGGTTTTTTCTTGATCCAATGGATCTAGAGCCACTTGATTGTACCTCGAGTAACCATCTAGGAAGCAATAGTATTGTTGCTCGGCTAATCTTTCCAAGATTTGGTCAATGAGAGGCAATGGAAAATGGTCTTTCCTAGTGGCAGAATTCACCTTTCGGTAATCTATACAAACACACCACGAAGTGGCTATGCGTTTCGAAATAAGATCACCCTTAGCATTTTCAACAACTGCGATTCTTGACTTTTTGGGAACCACTTGAGTTGGACTAACCCACTTAGAATCAGAGATAGGATAAATGATTCCCGCATCTAAAAGTTTCACAACCTCCTTTATGATAACTTCCTTCATATTTGGGTTCAATCTCCTTTGAGTATCCCTAAATGGCCTTTCATCATCTTCCATGTGTATGCGATGCATACAAATAGAAGGGTCAATGCCTTTTAGGTCAGCCATACTCCATCCAATGGCTTCTTTGTTAGCTTTAAACACTTCCAAAAGATTATTCTCTTGGTCATTTTCAAGATTTGAAGTAATGATGACCGGAAGAGTCTCTTTTGGGCCTAAGAAGGCGTATTTGAGATTGGATGGAAGAGGCTTAAGCTCAAGAGTAGGAGGAGAAATGAGAGAAGGAACTGGTGGAGTACTAGAGAGTGAAGGAAGAGGTTCTTTCTTGCTTTTCCAAGGTAGGAAATCCAAAGTGGCCACAGAGTCCATCAAAGCATTCACCTCACTTATGGATCCTTATGTGTCAAAACCACAACTTTCAAACATTTCATAAAGGCACGCCTCAAGAGGGTCCTTAGATAGAATAGAGGGAAAAGTATCCTCTATAATTTCATCCAAAATATCCACTAGGAAACACTCGTCTTCATCTATGGGATGTTGACTCGTATTGAAAACATTAAGCTTAACCATCATGTTACCAAAAGAGATGTCCATAATGCCGGATCTACAATTAATGGTGGCATTGGCAGTGGCAAGAAATGGTCTTCCTAGGATAACTGGAATGTGATTGGTAAGATTAGGGACTGGCTCAGTATCAAAGACCACAAAATCAACCGGAAAATAAAATTTATCAACCTTAATCAAGATGTCCTCAATAATTCCCCTCAGTTTCTTAATTGATCTATCGGCTAGTTGGATTACTACTGATGTTGGCTTCAAGTCCCTTAATCCTAATTATAGGTAAACAGAGCATGGAATGAGATTGACACTTGCACCTAAATCAAGGAGAGCTCTACGAATCTCTTGGTTTCCAATAACACAAGAAATGGTCGGAGCACCAGGATCCTTGAACTTAGGAGAAGTGTTAGACAGAATGATGGAACTCACTTGTTCCGTTAAAAGCACTTTCTTAAGGTCCCTTCCCTTACTCTTCCTCTTTTGAGTGCACAAGTCTTTCAAGAATTTTGCATATGGTGGAATTTGCCTAATTGCGTCTAGAAGAGGAAGATTAATTTTCACTTGTTTAAACACTTCCATCATATCATGAATTTTTCCTTCTTGTCTCCCAAATAATAAAGTCTCTCTCAAAGCTTGAGGAAATGGAGCTTTTGCCTCATAAGGCTTTTATAATTGGGGAGATGATGGAATGTCCTTTTTGGAACCACTAGCATCCAAAGAAGTAGGAATAGGATTTTGAATGGGACGGATTCAACCACTAGGTTGTGTCAATTCACTATCCTCCTTAGGTATCTCTACCTTATTATCCACTTTCCTACCAGTCCTCAAGGTAGTAATTGCTTGAACTTGCTCATTTCCAGAAAATTTCGATAAAAGACTTGCTTACGCTATAAATTGCCCCTTAGGATTGGTCTCAGTTTGACTAGGCAACTTACCTTTCTCTCTCACATTTAAAGAATTAGCTAATTGCCCGATTTGAGCTTTAAGCTTTGCAATTGATTGAGAGTAAGAATGAAATAATTGATTATCTTTTCGAAGATCACCTGAGGCTTGCAAGACCTTGTCCATTTTTCCTTTAGCTATGTAAGTGATTGTATGATTTTGCTTTACTATATCATGAAATTGTGGGTGACGATTGTTCAAATTGTTAGTATGTCTACTAAAATGTGTGGAATCCATGCTATAAGTAGTGTAATTTGGCGAATTATCCCTTACTTAAGTTTTATTTAAGTCATAATATGTTCTTATATTCATTAATATCAGATCAAGTAGTTATGGATGCTGGTGATTGGAGGACTTTGCTGCAAGAAGATTCACGACAGTTGAAGGAACTAGAAATATACTTTGTAAATGATGTATTTTCATTTAAGTATCGGCTTTAAAATGTTTTCTTTTCGAATTGATATTTCAGGGTACAAATTTTGATTAATATGTAGTTTTGTGGTTACATGACTAACATTTCCAATCAACTTTGTGGTTATCTTGTACAAAATAGAAGGCCATTAGGCCATGGTGACCGCACTGACTGGGAATTCATCTTGTATGTTTAGTGTTGGCTAAAATGCGTTGTAATATGGTAAAATCCTAGGATAGATTATTGATCATTAAATGTAATGGAAAATGGTTTACCTAGTGTAGTACCTTGGGAGGCAATTGGATGTTTTTGGGGAAAAATACCCATTGTTCGGCACAACTGAAGCAAATCGCAAACAAACATGAAGATCTAGTCATGAAAGAACAAACTATAACACAATACTTAGTGTGTTTTGGTCCAATTTGGCCTACATCCCCGAAGAGAAAAGATTCCACTATTATTATTGAAGAGGAGATTTACATCTGTTGCTAGTACCCGCCCGCTCACTCATGAGAAATTACACTGATGGGGATTTTGAATATTGCATTGAGGAGCAGCACTGACCTTCAATACAATCTTCTTTTCTTGCTGAAGAGCGGCACCCACTTAGAGTTCCAGAAGGTCAGACTGCCCTGACCTTCAATAGAATCTTCTTTTCCATGGAAGGCTGTGTAGCGGTCCAAGGCTCCTCCCAAGGTGTCTTCTTCTTCTTCTTTTTTTTTTTTTTTTTTTTTTTTTTTTTTTTTTTTTTTTTTTTTTTTTGCATGGATGGCTGTTCTAGGAAAAATCCTTACTTTTGGACATTTGGAAACAAATTGTTGTTAATTAGTGTTGTATATGCAAGAAAGATGAGGAGAAGGTTGATCATATTTTGCTCAATTGTCATTTGTCTTGTGGCCCAAGATTATTGGGGCTTTTTGTTAAGTTTGTTTGGGGTCCATTGGGTTATGCCTAAGTCCTCTAGGGATTTGATTGAGGCTTGGAGAGGTTGTACAATGGATGCCCATGCCCGCGACTTTTGGAGGATAACGCCTCTGCATGTTTGGTGGTGCTTATGGACAAAAAGAAATAGAAGATCCTTCGATGGCGAAGAGACTCCTATGGGAGTGCTTAAGTTCTTTATAGTTTTTTTTCTCTTTTTTTTGTTGGATATTGGGGAGACGGTGTAAATCCACGAGGGAAATTGTTAATTTTTTGGACTTTTTGAAAGTTTAGTGGTCTTTTTAGATTTGTGTGGTGAAGTGACTCCTACCAAACGTCTTGTGGCACGTACCTTGTACCATGATCTTATCCTTTAAGCTCGGCCATGTCATTGGATGAGGACAACTTGTACAAACAAGCAGAACATCCATTTCCACTTTTCATAGCAGGTTTGAATAAAAGCATTTTGGCTCCAATGACCCTTTAATTACTGCATTGCCCTTGCTTTAGAATTTCGAATTAAAGTGTGAGAGCTGAGTCATTTCCTTACACACTAAGAAAACAATCTATCTTTTAGCCTGGGTCAAGTTATTGTATCCTACAATTTGCCACTTAACCAATACTTTACATTTATTCTAACATTCACCAACCCAGATTATCACATCGTCTTGAACTTGATCTTCAATAAGCGTTGTTCCTTCGCCATTTTAGCCCTAAGCTTGTGTCGATGTGCTTGAATTGGATTATAACTTGATGCACCATCAGATTGAAATAATAAACCTGTAATCCATTGCACTTAAGTAGGCTAGTAAATACACACATTAATAATAGCTTGTTATCATGAAAATTATTGTTGGGAATTGTGTCTCAAATTCCTATTTTAGAATTGTATTTTATTAGGTAATTTCTTGTTAGAAAAGTCTTTGGGCTCCAAAGAATTGTAATCTTGTCAAGGAAATTGTGTTTGTAACTCTATGAATGGGTACCTAGGTTTTAGGTTAAGACTTCTGAGTTTGAGAGAGGTGTAGTCTTATAAGGGAGTTAATGAGTAGAGGTAGTTTATGGGTTGGTGAAGTAGGAAAACATCAGCGGCACCAGTAACGAGGAGACAGGCTTGTGGAGTGGTATATTGTAAAAAAGACATATACATGATAAATCTCTTCAAAAATAATAGTGATCTCTTCTTATATATGAATTTAGGCCGGTTTTGACCGAACCACGTTATATCTTGCGTTTGTGTATGATTGTCTTTCATTGGATCTCAATATTTGCGCGCTTCTGCTACACCAACAATCACCAACTCGATGAACTTGCTAAACTAGTTCAATCTTACTATGCTTTCCGGAGGTTAGCTGAGTCTATATCTTTTACCAACTTGATTAGGTCTCACTAAATTCATGCATTGCTCATATCATTTGCTGGCATACTTTTTCCTTATGCTAAACCTAATTCTACATCTATAAGCTTCGTAAGAATTCTATCCCATAGTTAAATTTCCATTCAACATCAGTTGAGGACCATCCACAATTATTTCAGTTCTATAACAACAGTTCTCCATTCAAAACCAACTAGCATATACCAATAAAAAAAAGATGGCGTGTTCTTGTTTGAGGTTGAACAAAAGCACTAGTCAATTTGATCTAAAAAGATGGCATTAACACAAAAGATCAATAAGATTTCAGAGTATGTTACAACTCATTTTAACATTAAGCAATAAAAAAATCTAACAAACACCACCTCATTCACAAATTAAACAATAAAAAAGTAGTGATTAAACACCAAATTCAATAAAAGGAAAAAAAAAAAAAAAAAACGATTTGTTTCCTAAACAATCCAAACACAGAGCATATTAGGATTAATACAAAATCTTTTTTTCATTTAATAATAATAATAATAAAACAATAGACCCTAAGTGCACTAGCCCACTAATGATCAAAATTCTAAAATTTATTCAGTTACCTTTGTAAGTGTTGATGGAGCCTAAACATGACCTAGGGTATTTGAAAATCTTATCTCAAATACCCTAATCAAACTAAAATCTTTGTAGCCTTAAGACATCAGTAGATGAGGTCGAGATTGAATGGCAATGAGAGAATGTTAATTGTTCTTTGATAATATAGAGAGAATTTCCATGGGTTTTGATGATGAAAGAGATGAAATTTAAGGTTCTTGTGAAAGAGAGGGAAGATTGAGGGAGAGTGGGAGCGGAGAGATTTTGAAGCAAAAAAGTGAGGAAATTTTCCAGAATAGATCAAAGCATATACCATAGAAATTCAGTATGAGATTTTTACAGAAAACATGTTTATGTTTGTTCCGTTAGCGTCTGAGTTCCGTTTGGTCAGAACGATGAAGTTGTTGGGAGAATTCAAAAAAACTGATTCTAACAACCTGAATCTCTCACAATTAAATCAACAAAAATATATTCTCCCTCTATGTGTAAATCTGTTAGGAAGAAATTAAATAGAGCAAAATAATATGAAAAATATAATCAACATCACACACATAATTGACACAATCAATTTTAGCGTGGAAAAAACTCCCCGATGTGGGAAGCAAAAAACCACGGGATCGTAGTCACTAAATCTCCACTGTCAACAAAATAATGGGTGTACAAAGTTCTCTCTAATTAGAACTAGAGGTAATCAATCTCAAGAAATAATCTTTCTTGGCAACAAATATCTTTTAATCAAAGATTAAGGAGAGATCTCACCAAAAACAGAGGTACTATTCACAGACCCAAAAACTGATCCAGAATGCTCGAAATCCAATCTCTACCGCTCAAAATGTAGAGCCTTGTATTACGAACCCACCCGCCTAATTTCAGCTCGATCGGATCGCAAACACCTGCTGATCGGAGCCCTTGATGAAATCTGGTCACACTTGGAAAAACTAGTTTTTGGAACTTTTTTCTCTCTCTATATTTTGGCTGCTGCAAAAGACGCCACTGCTTTCTCTTCAATATATAAACATACTTATATATATATTTGTGTGTATGCGTGGGCTTCAAACCCACATGGGCTTCACTTGGGCCTCCTCAAATTAGAAGGGAACCCAGCCTAACAAATCTCACCCTTCTTGACTAAGTGGGAGGATTCGCCATCCCGGCGATTAAGTGGCAAATCTCAAGCTTCTCCCTTGCCAGAGCCTTCGTTAACATGTCTGAGCCATTGCGATCTGTTTGAATCTTTTCAAGTTCCAACAACTTGTCATTCAAAGCGTCTCTGATCCAATGGTATTTCACATCAATATGCTTTGATCTAGCATGAAAAGTAGAATTCTTAGCAAGGTAAATAGCACTCTGATTATCACAAAACAAGACATATTTTTGTTGCTTAAAACCAAGCTCTCTCAAAAACTTTTTCATCCATAGCAACTCTTTACAAGCTTCTGTTGTTGCAATAAACTCTGCCTCTGTTGTAGAAAGTGCAACACATTTTTGCAACCTTGACGGCCAAGAGACAGCCCTAACTGAGAAAGTGATCAAATATCCTGAAGTAGACTTGTAAGTATCCACATCTCCCGCAATATTTGCATCTGTATAGCCAACATTCCAATGCTCTCTTCCTGGATTTGAAAGAAATCGGCTAACAACACCAACTGCGTGGGCTATGTCTGGCCTTGTGCAAACCATTGCATACATTAAGCTTCCTACTGTTGAGGCATATAGAACTCTTTCCATATCTTCCTTCTCTTTATCTGTGGAAAGGCTTTGCTTGGTGCTTAACTTAAAATGAGTAGCAAGAGGAGAGCTAACCACTTTAGCATTATCCATTTTGAACCTTTCAAGCACCTTTCCAATGTATTGCTCTTGTGACATATACATGTTCTTCTTTTTTCTGTCTCGACAAATACGAATACCAAGAATTTGTTTTGCTGGCCCCCAAGTTCTTCATAGCAGAGGATTGACTTAGCTACCTTTTCAATTTGTCAATTCTTGAAAGATTCTTGCCAACAATCAATATGTCATCAACATATAGCAATAAAATAACAAAATCATTATCAGAGAATTTCTGCACAAATACACAATGGTCAGAAGTTGTCTTCTTGTAGCCTTACTCCCCCATAATTGACTCAAACTTTTTATACCACTGTCTAGGTGCCTGCTTCAAACCATAAAGACTTTTCTTTAGCTGACACGCATAATCCTTTTTTCCTTTCACCCTGAAACCCTCTAGCTGCTCCATGTAAATATCCTCCTCCAAGTCACCATAAAGGAAGGCAGTTTTCACATCCATTTACTCAATCTGTAAGTCTAGGCTAGCTGCTAAGCCAAGAACCACACGTATGGAAGACATTTTCACAACTGGGGCAAAAATCTCATCAAAATCAATGCCTTTTCTTTGACTGAATCCTTTGACAACTAGTCTAGCTTTGTACCGTGGTCGTGAAGTATGTTCTTCTTGCTTTACCCTGTAAATTCACATGTTCTTCAAAGCTTTTTTTCCTTTAGGCAACTTCACCAGCTGAAAGGTGTGATTGTCATGTAATGATTGCATCTCATCTTGAATTGCATCAACCCATTCTATCTTATGTTCATCTTCTATGGCTTCTGCATAACACTCAGGTTCTCCCCCATCAGTCAGTAACACATACTCATCTATAGAATACCAAGTGGAAGGGTGTTGGTTTCTGATAGACTTCTTAAGTGGAACATCTGGTGGTGTCTCTGGTATTGGTAACTGATCAATCTCAATCTATAAAGGAGCATCATGTCACCTGGACCTTGCTGGTCATCCTGAGCATCATGTTCAACATGTGCTGGAACATCTGTCGAAGAAATTGGATCTAAGTCAATCAAACCATCATCATACTGAGGCACTGCTTTCTCTGCTTTTTCAATATCTTGTATGATTTGATCTTCCATAAACACAATATCTCTACTTCTCACTAGTTTCTTATCAACTAGATCATATAACCTGTAGCCAAACTTATCCAGGCCATAGCCTAGAAAGATGCACTGTTGGGTCTTCACATCAAGCTTAGACCTCTCATCTTTAGGAATATGTATAAAAGCCTTACACCCAAAGACACGCAAATGATCATAAGAAACATCCTTGCCAGTCCAAACTCTGTCAGGTATATCAAACTAAAGAGAAGTACATGGTGTGATATTAAGAACATGTACAACTGTACTAAAAGTTTCACCCCAAAAGGATCTTGGCAATTGTGCCTGTGAAACCAAGCATCTCACTCTTTCAATTAGTGTCATGTTCATCCTCTTAGCTAAACCATTCAACAAAAGGTGTTTTAGGAGGCGTCTTTTGATGTCGAATACCCTGTTGTCTGCAATAGTCATCAAAAGGACCTATGTACTCTCCCCCATTATTTGTTCTGATGCACCTTAGTTTATTTCTAGTCTATCTCTCAACTAAAGCCTGAAACTGTTTAAACACATCCAACACTTAATCTTTCTTCTCAAGGTATACACCCACAATTTCCTTGAATGATCATCTATGAAGGTCACAAAATAACGAGAGCCGCCGAGTGATATCATCTTCATAGGGCCACAGACATCTGAATGTATCAAGTCAAATATACCTGGCTTTCTTGAAGGAGGGGAACTCTTAAAGGAAACTCTATTCTGCTTCCCTGCCAAATAATGAGTACACTTTTTAGTCAACATTATCAATCCTTTCTCACTCATGTGAGCAAGCCTTTTGTGCCACAACTCAACTGAGTGTTCATCCTCTATTGCATTAATAATGCCCTTGGAGATTCTTGCCTGCAATACATACAAACTAGAAAACTTTTTGCCTCGAGCAACTATCATAGAACCCCTAGTGAGCTTACACTGGATATTCCTGAAGGAGTTGCAATAACCTTCATCATCAAGTTTGCCTACAGAAATCAAGTTTAAACGGATGTTAGGAATATGCCTTACATCTTTAAGGACCAATCTCGTGTCATTATTTATTTCCAAGCACACATCTCCAATACCAATGATTTTGGCCATGCCATCATTTCCCATCTTTACTGTCCCAAAGTCACCTGGTGTATAGGATGTAAAGGCATCCTCTTCGAGATGTAGCATGAATAGAGGCACCACTATCAATAACCCAGCTGGTCTCGTGGCATGTAATATTAATAGCATCATCATCATAAACAGTGAGGAAGTCTTCAGAAGTAGTGGTGGCAACTAGATCATCATTCTTTTTCTCATTCCCTTTCCAATCGTTCTCTTTCTAACTTTCTGCAATATTTCTTGATATGCCCTTTCATGCCACAATGATAGCACTCAATATTAGCAAACTTGTTGGGGTTGCTTCTGCCTTTATCGTTATTCTTCTGACCTCTGCTCTTACTTCCCCCTCTATTTTCTGTAACCAAAACCTCTGATTATGAATTGGATCCTTATAATTTTCTTCTCATCTCTTCATTCAAAACACTGCTCTTAGCCATATCCATATTGATTAAGCCATCCGGAGCTAAATTAGACAATGACATTCTGAAGGTCTCCCATGAGTCCGGCAATGTACCAAGTAGACATAACCCCTATACCTCAGCATCAAACTTAATACCCATTCCAGCCAGTTAATTAATTATTCCTTGGAAAGTGTTCAAGTGATCTGTTATTGGAGTCCCATCTTGGTATCTCAAAGTCATCAATTGTTTTATCAAAGACATCTTGTTATTTCCAGTCTTCCGGGCATATAACTGCTCAAGCTTATTCCAAAGTGTGCGTGCATGCGTTTATTCAACAATATGGTTCCAAACATTATCATCAACCCACTATCTAATATATCCACACACTTGTCAATGTAGTAACGTCCATTCTTCATCAGATTTATTATCAGGCTTCATACTAGCAAACATCGGTAAATGAAATTGCTTCACATAGAAAAGGTCTTCCATTTTTCCTTTCCAAGTGTGGTAATTTAAACCATTCAAAGTGACCATTGTACTTAAATTAGCTTCCATTATTTAACACAAGAAATTTAGCAATAATAATAACCAAGCTCTGATACCACTTGTTGGGGGAATTCAAAAAAACTGATTCTAACAACCTATATCTCTCACAATTAAATCAGCAAAAATATATTCTCTCTCTATGGGTAAATCTGTTAGGAAGTAATTAAATAGAGCACAATAATCTGAAAAATATAATTAACATCACACATACAATTGACACAATCAATTTTAGCATGGAAAAAACTCCTTGATGTGGGAAGCAAAAAACCACGGGACCATAGTCACTAAATCTCCACTATCAACAAAATAATGGGTGTACAAAGTTCTCTCTAGTTAGAACTAGAGGTAATTAATCTCAAGAAATAATCTTTCTTGGCAACAAATATCTTTCAATCAAAGATTAAGGAGAGATCTCACCAAAAGCAGAGGTACTGTTCACAGACCTAAAAACTGATCCATAATGCTCAAAATCCAATCTCTACCGTTCAAAATGTAGAGCCTTGTATTACGAACCCACCCACCAAATTTTAGCTCGATTGGACCACAAACACCTGTTGATCAGAGCCCTTGATGAAATCTGGTCGCACTTGGAAAAATTTATTTTTGGAACTTTTCTCTCTCTCTCTCTCTCTGTTTTTCGGCTGCTGCAAAAGACGTTACTGCTTTCTCTTCAATACACAAACATACTTATATATATTTGTGTGTATGTGTGGGCTTTAAACCCACATGGGCTTCACTTGGGCCTCCTCAAATTAGGAGGGAACCCAGCCCAATAGAAGTATTACTAAGTGCTTGAAAAGATGATTGATAAGCATCGAATGTTCAACATTCAAGTCCTAATTGCAAATGTTAGCTATCTAGTCTATACTTTTATGTTGTTTTTGTGTTTTTGATATTTTTAGGCTTTTATCCTCAATGCCAATTTTTTAAACCTAGATATTTTAGGTCTTCAAATGACATGTCTTTTTCGGCTAATTCTTAATGAAGGCCTCAAGGTTTTTGGGCCAAGACCATGGTCATCTCTGAGCTTAATTGAAGATAGGAGTATTGAACCCAAAAATAAACCAAGCCCAATAGAAAAGTAGGCCCATCAATAAGTGACGACTGATCGTAGCACTAAAGGCAAGACATGGGCGATCGATCGTATTATCTAACCCTCAGGATTGAAATTCAAAATAAAATGTTAGCTTCTGGCTCGCCCGTTAATGACCGATTGTTGTTGACCATTCGTACTGTCAAGACACACGCAGGCCTGCGTATGGCATAGCTAGAACAAGCGATGGTCGATCGCCCGCAAGCTATGATCGATTGTCCAACTGTAGATTGCTGATTTGGTAAAGTGGGTGAAAAGCAAAACTTACTCCTTATTTTGTGGATCTGGTCTGAGGTTGCTAGGGCATGATTTTAGGAGCCTTGTGACCACATTTTTTATATATGTCACTTGAGATAGAGGGTTTTGACTATATTATCTTTATTGGGTAGTATTTCGAGAGAGAAATATTGTATTTAGGGTTTGAAGATCATCAATGGTGGCTAGCATGGAGATGGCATTCCCTTCAACTATGGAGGCATTTACCTTGTCCATGAGCAAGTAACTTCCTTCCTAGGGAGTTGATGTAGCCCTTTCCAAGTAACTATGGTTTAATTGTATTTATATTTGGGGGAATTTACGTTTATGGATAACAAGTTGTATGACCTAGATGATTACATTTGTGATACTCTTGTAATTGATTTCAATGCTTATAATCATTCTTGATGAAACCCTTTTCTTGTCTTAGAAAGCTTTTTGTCTTGATTAAACCTAAATCATCCTTATGGTGACAATGATAATGAAGGTTATGCAATAGTTTTCATGACATACAATTCAAGAATTTTGGCAAGTCGGGAAGACGATTCGTTCTACATCTTAGAGTAATGTAGTTAGGTAGATGATTTGTGTCAACCGAAGATGGGTTATCCATAGTTTTTGGTTCCATGTGCATTTATTTTCTTGACTATATCATTGTGAGCTTGACGCCACACGAATCATAGTTATACATATAATGGATTTCCCCATGATTAAATGCAATTAACCATAATTATGAGGTCAAGATGAAGTCAATTTCCTAGCCCTCTTTTTCTTAATTATCTTTATCAATTGCATTCAATTTCTACTTTAAAGTAGTTGATTTCATTTTCTCTAATTTGAAAAACAAACAAATAATCCGTCATTTTCGAATTAAACCAGAAGTAATCTTAAAGAACCTAATTGCAATAAACTTCGCAGTCTTCATGGTTCGACACCTTTTACATAGCCTTATCACCTTATATATTACATTTATATATCATTATGCATAGGTATATTCGATGTATACAAGATGGATTAAAAAGCCCAAAAAGAAAAATAGGATCAGGACTTTGAAGAATAAAAAAGTAGTTAAATTTTTTATACGTATATAATATATAGCATCATATTATATGGGACTACTATTATATTAGTTAATATTTTATTATTATTTGGTTGGACATAAAATAAACTAACTAAATATTTGATGTACTTGTATTTGGCTACTAAATTTTATTTTGGGCGGGTTGGTAGGGAATGGGGGAGTATGGACTTATCCTTACTTATTTTTATTGGGCGCTATCATAATAATCACTTTTAAAAAATTTGTAGTAATAATCACTTTTAAAAAATTGGGGGGGGGGGGGGGGGGGCATGGCCCCTACTTGGCCTCCGCCGCTAGGCTTATTTATATCAACTCTAGTTAATACAATAATGGATTCCCTCGGGAGAGGATTCAAGACTCCAAGTCCATATACATAAACAACTACTATGAATGAATTCATTTTCTTACTTTTTCATGAATGGATTAATTTTCTTACTTTTTCTTTCTTTCTTCTCTCTCAATTGTCTATGTTTATACATACATACTAGTAAAAGACACGTGCAATGCACGTGCTCAAAACTTAAAAATTAATTTATAATAAAAAAATTCTTTTATAAATAACTAATTACCAACTTGTTTTAAATAGTTTATATTTAATATTTATAAAGTCATTATAAATATTGTTGCCCAAGGATTGACTCTAGAGGGGGGGTGAATAGAGTCAATGACCAATTTTCGCAATTTATAGATTTACAATTTCTAATCAACCACTTAAGCAATTATGCAATATTCAAGATATGAAAGTAAACAATTAATAGCACAATTGTAAAAGAGATAAGGGATGAGAAATTGCAAACAATGACTCGGCGATTTTAGCGAGGTTCAGAAACTCCTACTTCTCGGCTCAAGACCCCTCTTGATCGGAAACTCCTACTCCTCGGCTTAAGACCCCTCTTGAGACTTCCTAATCCACTATGGCTTCTCCTTACGGGTGGAGAGCAAACATTTACATGAAGCAACTCCTTGCTTTTTTTGTTTGCTAGGAGAACACCCTTCTCCTAAGCTTCTTTTGGGTCACACCAACCCCTACAAGTTTGTAGAAAAGTTTGTAGTTGAAATACAAGATTGAATTTCTCTCAAGATAGATATACAAATTTAGCTCTCAACTAGAGTATATATGAATATCAATGAAGCTCAAACTCGATGAATGATATGAATAAGAGAAGATGAAATATGTGAAGAATAAAAGCTCTTATGAACTCAATAGGATCTCTCAAGTATAGAATAAAGCAAAAGCTCTTCGAATCCTTAGTTGAATCTCTTAAGTATAGTATATGAATGAATGAGAGAGATGAAGAGAAAAAATGAGAACAAAAGCTCTCTTTGATGCTTAATGAGGTCTCTAAAGTGTTGGCTCCCTTGCATGCCCACAATGTCCTTACATTGTGTATTTATAGGCCCTTGGAAGAATATAGCCGTTTGGGGGCATTATGGTAAGTTCCCAGGAAGTCAGATGGTTGAAATAGCCGTTGGGAAGCTTCTGCCCATTCATCTAACCGGTTACAAGGCTTAAACTACTCGAGTAGATGAAATCTAGATCTCATCTAACCGGTTACAAGTTATTGTCTAACCGGTTACTTGAATGCAAATGATTGAAGACATTATTCTGGCTTAGTTCAACTAAGCGGTTACAAGCTTCATCCTAACCGGTTACATCAATGGCCAAGAAAAGTTTCAATCTGTTAAAGCACATCTAATCGGTTATATAACTTCTTCTAACCGGTTACATCATTGGCTAAGAAAAAATCGTATTCTGTTTAAGTACATGTAAACGGTTACTTAAGTTCTCCTAACCGGTTACGAGAAGGTAGATACAATGTTTTGTATGTTGATCTAAACGGTTAAAACAATTCTTCTAACCAGTTACAATGTGCGGATAAAAAGATCAAGCTTTCTGTTTTGTTTCATCTAAACGGTTAGATGAAACTTCCTAACCAGTTATAAGGTGGCTTCGACCATGTTGCTTTATGTTTAGCTCATCTAAACGGTTAGATAAAACTTCCTAACCGGTTATATGGTCATCAGATTTTAGGGACAGTGTGTCAGACAGTTCAACTGGACAGTTTTTCTACAGGACTTCTGCATGCACCTTATTTTCACTGAAAATATTTAAGTAAATGTCTTTACAGTATGTATATGTCCATTTACTTTAAGTTTACAATGTAGATAAGGAAGTACACCCCATTTGGATTCAATAAAAAATACTAGAAAATTGAAATCCAACTAAATCAAAATGTAGAAATTCAGTTTTAGTACAAATTTGGATTTTTGACAGTTTTGGTAATAATGAATCCGTATGTAGACCATTGTAGAATGGATGAAAAAATCCCAAAAAATCAGTTTAGGCTATTTGAAGTATAAAGAGTTATTACCGAGAAAAATTATTTTGAAATAATCATTATTTTAAAAATTCATTTTTCACACTTAGCCATTTTTCATACTTAGCCAAAAAGACAGTTTTTCATCAGGCGGATATTGGGTCCTAAAGTCCGTTACAAAGTCATTGTAATGAAGGCTTTATAGATGAGCAAATATGTTCTAAGCCTTAGCATTTACTTTCTAAAGACCAAAGTGAATCATGTAATTGATGTGCATGGTCTTAACATTTCAAGCACAAGTAATGAGTTCTTTCAAAGCTTAAGCAAGCTTGAACTAATTCATTCTTTAGCAATGACTTCATGTGTCTATTATATATGTGAATGAAGTGCATAGTCTATTGCTAATGGTAATAGGAACTTCTGAATGATGACATGCATGGTCCTATAGAGATGAGCTTCAAATGGATTCATAAATACAGACATTGAATCCTAAAGACTCACCATTCTATCTACCCCTTTCTTGAAGCTTTGTCTATGATCTTTAGGCTTTGAGGTATCCTTGTTTTCATCGTTTCTTTGAGTTGCTTTATTCCTCATTGTAGTATAAACTATATTTGGATAGACTTTGCATTTGGCTTCTTGTAACTTCAAGTCTTCTTTGTATCCATTGCTTTCCTTGATGTGATCTTGAATAATGGAATACTTGGAATGATCTCTATATATTCATTGAGGTTCTTCTTTCAATGTAAATCATCTATAACACTTAATGTGAACATTAGTCCTTAAACACCATTAATGGTTTGTTATCATCAAAACATCTAGATTGTCATTGGGTGAAATCCTTAATGTCAACAATCTCCCCCTTTTTGATGATGACAAAACATTGATATGTTAATAAGCAAGTGGAGTGGCATTTGGAAAATGCTCCCCCTATCAAAGTGTATATAATGAACATAATGTCATAGAAAGCATAATTGTACATTTTTAATGAATTTTAGACATTTATATACATACAAGATCATTTTAAGCTCTAACAGATTTCTATATAATCTCCCCCTATCAACATGCTTCCATTAAAAAGATATATATCATTCATTTGATACGTAAGGACAATGAGATAATAATATATATACCATCAAGCATTTGAATCACATCACACATATTTCTCCCCCTTTGTCATCTCAAAAAGGTGGGAGGCCTAGACAACTTCATTAAGCATATGTCATTAAGCATAGTGAAATGTCATAATGAACCAATAAGTATCAAGAAATGGCCATTAAGTGGTAATGACTATAATATGCTTTAGAGTGCAACATATAAGCAAATAATATCATAAGATGTCAATTTCATTGATAACATAAGTTTAAATCATCATTTATGGTTCATGCCATATACAAAAGTATACATAATAAAACGATAAATAAACATGAAGCATAAACTAGAATAAGCCTAAAGGCAAATAACATTTTAAGGGCAAATCTTAGAACTCATGACTACTTCAATCCAAATATATTTCTCCACATTTGATATCCCCAAGAAGGAGGGAAATTTTTTTCAAAATCATGAAAGCTCATTAGTATGAATATGATAACCAACAAGTCATTTTGTAGCATGTTTGACAATATCCAAAGTAAGTCAATTAGTCTTAGCAAATCATGCAATATTTCTTCACAAAAGATTATCAATAATTTCCCCCTATAAGTGTGCTTTCATTTGCAATGATATATAAATTAAGTCTTTTATACCAAAAGATCCTCTTTTACAAGTATATAGTTGAATGATAAGAATCAAATGTGGCATGTAAAGCACAAAGCATATGCAAGTAGTGTTACTATTTTAGTTATATGCAATAAATTTCCAATTATGAAAAAGCATATTTTCTTGGATAAATATGATTAGAGATAATTGGCTACATGATTGTGCATGTGGATGAACTTAATACTTCTCTTATACATATTTTTCAAGGTGTCATATTAAAGCATCTTATGAAATCCTAAGGTGCTAAGAATAATATATAGAGTATGACCTTGAAACCAAAATATCTTTTTTAAAGGATATGATGAGAGATTTACTACATGAATTTCCATGTGGATGAGCTAACTATCACTTTTAGATACATTCTTTAAGAGGTGATGTAGAAACATTACATGAAGTTCTAAAATGCTAAAAATGGATACATAAAATAAATTAGCACTTGTGATATCTCATTAGTCATTTAGGCTAGAACAAAGTGTTCTTTGAATACTATAATCGCAAGACTAAAGTGTCAATAAGATATATGAAATTTAATTTTCATGACACTTGAGAAGTTTCACACCTTAAAAGAAAACAAGTTTACTTATCATGCTTATTTCAATTTATTTTGCATGCTTGGGTAAACTTCTTTGTACAAAACATAAATGTTGATTTAAAGACAATATCATCCATATAAGTGCAATCAACATAATGTCATGAGTGGTTTTGAAAATGATGAGATATATATATGTATATATTAATTTTATCAAAATCCATCGCTCTTAAGAAAACCACAAAGCCTTTTGAAAGGAGCTCTAGGAGCTAATTTTTAAACACATAAGGCTATTAATCATTTTAAACTTGTAGTTCAAAATATATGCATTTCAATTCCGGGTGGTTTATCTTTAAAGACCTTTGAATGTGAAGTCAATTAAAAATGCATTTGCTAAAAAATCATTTAATGCAAAAACATGTAGCATTTTTATTGCTTCAATTCAAGTAATATATGCAAGGTCATTCATTTAATTTCTTCTTATTGGTTGAAGACTTGGGGATATATTCTAGCTTAGTTACCAATAATGAAACATGTTGCCTATCATGATGTGAATGTAAAGGAACAAGGATAAAATATAACAACTTTAAGAAAGAATTAGTTCCTTTATCCAAAACATATAGAATGTTCACCAATGAATGATCAATTGGATGGTGGTGAATACATCAATTCTTAGGAAGGAATTAGAAATTTTCATTCTTATTTTTCATGAGATGGCTCTTCCAATGAGATTTGTTCCTTTAGGTTTTCAAGTGAGGATTTATTTGATTTTTCATTACCTTAAGTCCATCAAAACCTTTTCAAGATGAACAATCTCGTTTTCTATATGCATGGTAGTGACCCAATAAAGTGAATTAAGCATTTAAGATCGCAAAAGCATATAGATGACTTTTTAGACCTTGCTACTTTGATAGATTTGATAAGGTTCAAATGAAATAGCATTGATGGTCTACATGAGATAGTGTATGCTTTCCTTTGATGGCATATCTTCTAAAAAGCAATTTTTCACAAAGATTGGGCATTGTTAATCTAAAAATCATTTGAAAGATAGAAAATCATTTTGTGTTAGCATGTTCATAATTCATATGCCAAAATAAACTACTTTCATGCAAAAATACCAAAATCTATAATATAGACATTTTTACAACAGGTAGCATTTATGTCAAGATCACCAACCACATTAATTATGCTATGAAAATAATCACGTGCTACTTTTTATCTAGCATAATCAAGTCACATTCAAGCTTATTAATTAAAAACACATTTGTGATGAAGAAGGAGATATTTACCAAAGTAATTAATTGCATTAGCTTTGGCATGTTTTCTCAATGTAGTGTATCCTTTATCCTTTTGTTAACAATGGGAAATCACGACTTAATTTCTCTTTATGTGCTTTAGCTATCCATATTTGTGAATTCACTTATTCTTGAAGGAAGAGGTATTTAACCTACAAAGCATACTCAAGTGGCATTCTTTGGTACCCAATTCTTTTAGGGTCCTCACTAGTTAGTACACACGATATAGTTCCTTTTGAAACTTAATTCAATAAAGCGCAAATGTGGTACTCTCATTAATTAACATGCTTCAAGCAAAATAAGAATTTTAAATGTCTCTAGCATGCTAGTGCATTTGTCAATTCAATAAGTATGTATGCTTATGGCAAAATATAACCCAATGAACCAATATGAAATAAGTAACAATTAAGTGGAAATCATAATTTCATATATGGATCATAATGTAATTCCATAAGCATTATCCATGATCAAATTCAAGAAATGATTCGAAGAATAAGATTCTTCTTAAGTGGGCAAAAATGAAATAAGTGCCCTATTTTTTAAATCCTTGAAGGATTCAACAATTAAGGAAGAACTTTCCTTTCTAAAAATAGATTTCTCTTTCAAAGAATGTTAGCTCATTGGAAAGTAAGTTCCTTCTCAAGACTTACACTTTTTAGAGTGATTTTCTTCTAATTCAAGTGAAAATCTTCAAATGTAATTTCAAGAAATGTAATACATGAAAAATTATTTTACAATCAATGAAGGCATGAATTTAAACAAATTGCATAAACAATGAGTAATTATACCAAAAAAATCTATAATGTATATCATCTTCAATGGTCTAGTGTAATTCTCATTTTAAGGATTCTTCATATATAATGATCATTGGCATGTGAATGCATTTTCATTTTTGATGCTCATAGATGATTTCAACATATCATGAAAGTATATAGTCAATTAATTTTAAGCATGAAAATATTCTTTAGCATTTACCGATTACCTTGCCCTTGGAGTTTTTCCAAGGTGTGATGCTTCCTTCATAATCCTTGAATAAATACAATGCCATCAAGCAATCCTATAAGGAAAATTTAGAAAATCTTCTTTTGGTACCCAAATTTTCTTGGGTCCATGGAAGTTAGATTATGGCTCATAAGTTCCTTTTGGAACCCAAATTCTCTTAGTCCTTATCCTCTTTCTAAATGGACAATTTTGAATTATGCGTCTTAATTTTTTACAATAATTGCATTTAGGATATTGAAAAGAACTATTGTCAAATGAATCATTTAAGAACTTTCTCTTTTTCAATAAACATGCATCTTTATTGTAAGAATCATATCATATTCCATTTTTGAAAAAGACATTTATTTGCTTACCAAGCATAATACTCAAATTCTCTTTTTCTTAAGTGAATTTCGCTAAAATGTCATTTTGATCATCAATGATTTTCTTTAAAGACTCATTTTCGGAAATAAGATCAATTGATGAAGACTCTTTAGAGAATACACATTTCATTTTATTTCATTTTTCAATGACTCATTTTCAATTTGAATCTTTTCTAATTTTTGCATAAGATAATGATTTTCCTTTTTAAAAGAGTAATTTTCTATTTGGAGTTTTTCGTATCTTTGAAGGAGATCATGATTTTCCATTTTAAAGGAAGCACATTTCACAAGCATGTTTTCTAGCATACCTTGTAACTCTTTAAACGCATCAAGTAATTCATTGTGCTTATCAACTAATTCATTATAGGAAGTTTCTAAATCAAAAAATTCATGATTAGAATTTACCTCATCTTCATTGGCCATGAGACAAAGATTAACCACATCTTTGATGTTATTTGCTTCTTTGCTAGAAGCTTGGAGTGCTATACTCTTCTTTTGCATTTCGTCAGTATCTTCACTATAGGTGGATGAGTTAATTCTATCAATAACATTCAAATGATTAGTAATGTTAGTAAAACTAAAATGCATCTCATTCATGCTAGAGGATTCATTTATATTTGAATCCTTATCATGACTTAATCCAACATAGGCTAATTCAAGCAAGTCCCAAATTTCTTTAACCGATTTACAAAAGATAATTTTATTGAACCCATTTTTGCTTAATGCACAATAAAGATAACATATGGCTAAAGCATTACATTTAACTAATATATGATTATTTTCATCCCATTCACTTTTTGATTTAGGATTTTCATTCCCTTCAATAACTTTGGTTGGGATATGATCACCATTTTCAACAACTTTTCACAAATCAATATCAACACTTTTTAGAAAGGCTTTCATTCTAATTTTCCAATAGATATAATCATTTCCATCAAAACAAGGAGGTTGATCATTGCAATATCCTTCAAAGTGTGTGATACTACCATTGTTGGCCATGATCATACTCTAAGACAATTAAGTCTTTTAAATAGAGTTAGGCTCTGATACCAATTGTTGCCCAAGGATTGACTCTAGAGGGGGGGGGGGGGGGGTGAATAGAGTCAATGGCCAATTTTTGCAATTTATAAATTTACAATTTCTAATCAACCACTTAAACAATTATGCAATATTCAAGATATGAAAGTAAACAATTAATAAAACAATTGTAAAAGAGATAAGGGAAGAGAAATTGCAAACAATGACTCGGCGATTTTAGCGAGGTTCGAAAACTCCTACTCCTCGGCTCAAAACCCTCTTGAGACTTCCCAATCCACTTTGGCTTCTCCTTACGGGTGGAGAGCAAACCTTTACATGGAGCAACTCTTTACTTCTCTTTCTTGCTAGGAGAAGACCCTTCTCCTAAGCTTCTTTTGGGTCATACCAACCCTTACAAGTTTGTAGAAAAGTTTGTAATTGAAATACAAGATTGAATCTCTCTCAAGATAGATATACAAATTTAGCTCTCAACTAGAGTATATATGAATATCAATGAAGCTCAAACTCGATGAATGATATGAATAAGAGAAGATAAAATATGTGAAGAATAAAAGCTCTTATGAACTCAAGTGTGTAAAAATTGTATTCTATTTAAGTACATGTAAACGGTTACTTGAGTTCTCCTAACCGGTTACGAGAAGGTAGATACAATGTTTTGTATGTTGATATAAACGGTTAGAACAATTCTTCTAACCGGCTACAACGTGCGGATAAGAAGATCAAGCTTTCTATTTTGTTTCATCTAAACGGTTAGATGAAACTTCCTAACCGGTTATAAGGTGGCTTCAACCATGTTGCTTTCTGTTTAGCTCATCTAAACGGTTAGATGAAACTTCCTAACCGGTTATATGGTCATCAGATTTTAGGGACAATGTGTCAGACAGTTCAACTGGACAGTTTTTCTACAAGACTTATGCATACACCTTATTTTCATTGAAAACATTTAAGTAAATGTCTTTACAGTATGTATATGTCCATTTACTTTAAGTTTACAATGTAAATAAGGAAGTACCCCCCATTTGGATTCAATAAAAAATACTAGAAAATTGAAATCCAACTAAATCAAAATGTAGAAATTCAGTTTTAGTACAAATTTGGATTTTCGACAGTTTTGGTAAAAAGGAATCCGTATGTAGACCATTGTAGAATGGATGAAAAAATCCCAAAAAATCAGTTTAGGCTATTTGAAGTATAAAGAGTTATTACCGGGAAAAATTATTTTGAAATAATCATTATTTTAAAATTTTATTTTTCACACTTAGCCATTTTTCATACTTAGCCAAAAAGACAGTTTTTCATCAGGCGAATATTGGGTCTTAAAGTCCGTTATCAAGTCATTGTAATGAAGGCTTTATAGATCAGCAAATATGTTCTAAGCCTTAGCATTTACTTTCTAGAGACCAAAGTGAATCATGTAATTGATGTGCATGGTCTTAACATTTCAAGCACAAGTAATGAGTTCTTTCAAAGCTTAAACAAGCTTGAACTAACTCATTCTTTAGCAATGACTTCGTGTGTCTATTATATATGTGAATGAAGTGCATAGTCTATTGCTAATGGTCACAGGAACTTATGAATTATGACATACATGGTCCTATAGAGATGAGCTTCAAATGAATTCATAAATACAGACATTGAATCCTAAAGACTTACCATTCTATCTACCCCTTTCTTGAAGCTTTGTCCATGATCTTTAGGCTTTGAGGTATCCTTGCTTTCATCCTTTCTTTAAGTTGCTTTCTTCCTCGTTGTAGTCCAAACTATCTTTGGATGGACTTTGCATTTGGCTTCTTGCAACTTCAAGTTTTCTTTGTATCCATTGCTTTCCTTGATGTGATCTTGAATAATGGAATACTTGGAATGATCTCTATAGATTCATTGAGGTTCTTCTTTGAATGTAAATCATCTATAACACTCAATGTGAACATTAGTCCTTAAACACCATTAATGGTTTGTTATCATCAAAATATCTAGATTGTCATTGGATGAAATCATTAAGGTCAACAAATATATATTTATAAGAGTTCAGTTTTCTTTTATTAATAAATTTTATAAACAATAATCAAGTAGAATTAATAATAAACTAAACAATAATCAATAGAAATAAAGTAGCTTCTATATGTAAAAAATTAGCTGTGATCCAAAACTAAACAAAATGATAATCAAACAGAAATAATATAGCTTCTATATGTGTTGATAAAATTAATATGTAAAAATAAATTATGATGCAAAACTAAACTAAACAATAATCAAGAATAAATAAAATAGCTTTTATATGCGTGGACAAAATTACTTGTACTTGCAAAACAAAAACCAATTTTATCAAGTTGCTAATCAATTACACAAACCAGATTGAAAGGCGATTAGAGAAATTAAAAATTTAAAGAAAAAATTCAATTTGCTAATTTTTTTTAATTTGTTGTCAAGTTTCTAATCAATTATTAAAAAAATCTCATAATAGAGAAAATGTTGCTAATCAATTATTAAAAAATTTCGAAACAGAGTAAATGAATTGAAAAAATTCATAACAAAGAAAACGGTAACATATTGATTTTTTGTAAAAAAAAAAAAAAAAAAAAAAAAACCCAACTTTGTATGGAATAGAAAATGTAGCACGAACCTAATTAAAAATCCTAACTTTGCATTTACAATTTTTAATTCTTCTCTCTTATGATTTTTCTTTCGCTTGATTCTTCTTCAGCTCAAATCCTAGAAGCAAAACAATAGCAACTCTAGAAGCAAAACAGAGAAAATGAATTGAAAATGAAATAAATCAAAAATTAAAAAGTTCAAGTTACGTAAAAATATAAAATACTTTCATGGTACTTCTAAAAAAAAAAAAATAAATCACAATACAAACTAAATTTATAAGATCGACCATTGTCGTCACCAATCAAATATTAAACAAAGAATAAAAAATAAAATACTTTCTTGGTGTTTCTGAGAAAATAAAAATAAAAACTAAAGAAAAAAAACATAATCCTAATGAACTTACCAAATGAAGCACGATTGCCGCTTTTTGAGAGAAAAATCTGAACACCAATTACAAAGAGAAAATGAGCATATATAGTAGAGGTAAAATACAGAATAAAAAATAAATAAAATACTTTCATGATAATAAATCACAATGCAAACTAAATTTACAAGATCAACCATTGTTTTCACCAACCAAACATAAAACACGCGATAAAAAAATAAAATTCTTTCATTATGCTTTTGAAAAAATAAAAATAAAAACTAAAAGAAAAAAATCATAATCCTATCTAACTTACCAGATCAAGCACATTGCCACCTTGTAAGGAAAAAAATTTCTAAACACCAATTAGAAAGAGAAAATGGGCAAATATAATAGACGTAAAAGTAAAACGTATAATAACAAAACCAATTTCTTCTTTCCATTTGTATTTCCTTATTCAATACAAATTCTAAGAATAGAATTTTGAATTCAAGAATATTCTATCTCTAGACGTTTTAATTAATTAATTAATTTATATTACATTGTTGTATTCTCTTATAATTTTATTTATTCTTTATAATTGTTTAATTAAAAACAGATGAAGCACACTCGATTGTCGCTTTTTGAGAGAAAAATCTGAATACCAATTACAAAGAGAAAATGAGCAGATATAGTAGAGGTAAAATATAGAATAAAAAATAAATAAAATACTTTCATGATACTTTTGAAATAATAAAAAAATAAATTACAATACAAACTAAATTTACAATATCAACCATTGTTGTCACCAACCAAACAAAAAACACACAATAAAAAAAATAAAATACTTCATGATGCTTCTGAAAAAATTAAAATAAAAACTAAAAGAAAAAAATCATAATCCTATCTAACATTCTAACTTACTGAATAAGCGCGTTGCCAAGCACGTTACCGCCTTGTGAAAAAAAAAAAAAAAAAAGAAAGAAAAAGAAAGGGAAAACTACATATATGTAGAGTTAGGAGTCCTAAATAACAAAATAATCTATTTTAAAAGTCTATTTTTCAATTTGATTGACTTAAACAAAATAATTACAAATGCATCAAGAATTATTATTAAAGTACTAAATACCCTCTTTGTAATATGACTTGCTTTTTTGTTGTTGAGTTGTTTGTTTCCTTACTTAATTATCAATATACATATATATATATATATATATATATATGAAAGAAAGTTTCCCCAATTAAATTTTCAAAGTGATGTCCTGTATAATTTATAGGGAGACAAAATTTACAAAATTATGGAATAAAATTAAAAAGCAAAATAAAATAAACTTACCTAGATAAACTCAATATAAAATAAACTTACCAAGATAAACTTACCAATAAACGTACCAATATTATGGTGTGAAAGTCTAATTAAAGACACAAAACACTTTTTGAAACATAAAATTTGTAATAAGATTTTATGGTGTAAGGCATATAACTTATTGTTGCAGGCAATACTTCTTTCAGTTTTTTCCTTGACTTTATAATAAAGATGACCATTCTTTTGAGAATGAAATATTAGTACTTGTTGCAAGCAATACTTCTTTCATTTCTTTCTTTGACCATAAATTTTACTTGTTTATATATCTATATATTTATATATATGCACACGTCGAATTTATTGAGAAAGTTAGCTATATATATACACACACATGAAAGAAAGGGCAATTTTGTGTTTAACCTTATTTTTAACCTTTTTTATGTCAAAAAAAAAAAATACAATTAATATGCTTTTGTGATTAATTTTTCAACACCCTTATATTAGTGTTCGAAAACCCCCTTGCATTTTTCAAACTGACCAAATAAGGGCAATTCTTCAATTTGAAGCTTGAAATACCTAAAATGTCCTTAAGATAAAAAATAAAAAAATAAAAAAAAATAAAAACACTGACTTAAAAAATTTGGTATTTTATATTTAAATTTGGGGGGTTTTATAAAAATTTTGGGATTTTGGGGACTTTTTAAAAAAAATTTGAAGATTGAAATACTTAAAACGCCCTTAAGGGTATTTTGGGATTTATAAAAAAAATTAGTCAAAATTAACAATAAGAGAACAATTTGTTAATACAAAATTTCAAATTATAAAAATTTATATGCACTTACTTAAATAATATTGATGTTATTTACAGGTTATTTGTATTTTTTATTTATTTATAACAGGCCAATCACCTAGGGGTGTTTTTGAGCGTTGATTTAGTGAATGATTTCTTAAGTACTGTTCAAAAGCGAGGAGCTTACCCCTTTTAACTAGTCTTAATGGAATATATGACTTGGCACTAGGTGATTGACATTAAATTCAAACCTCTTGGTTAAATAGAAAGCACTAGTCAGAATATACATTAGGTATTGTCTAGATCTACAACAACATCCTCCGTTAGTTTCCATTTTTTGAATTTTTTGAGCTTCACTCTCTCTTTATACATGTAACGACCCTCACCCCAGCCAGACACAATATTGTCTGCTTTTGGCTCATCCGGACTAAAGACTTCCCAGGGGGTCACCCATTCTGGTACTACTCCAGGTTAAGCACATTTAACTCTAGAGTTTTGGTAGGGTCACGGCCAACACGGCTATAAAATTCATTGTGTCATAGAAGGGTATTGAATCTATATATAGCACTTGCCCCATCCACACCCAGGCAATGTGGGATTGTGTACCTGTAGCTTTCCTAGTGTGGTAGCCTGCCAGTGCCTTGCACCCGCCTCCACACACCTGCCCACATTGGGTCGCCACAATCACCCCCCCTTGGGCCCAATGTCCCCGTTGGCCATACTTCCGACTAGGTTAGGCTTTGATACCATTTGTAACAACCCCATCCTAGCTAGACACAATATTGTCCGTTTTTTTGCTCACCCGGACCAGAGACTTCCCAGCGGGTCACCCATCCTAGTATTACTCTAGGTTAAGCACGCTTAACTCTAGAGTTCTGATACGTTCACGGCCATCACAGCTTTAAAAAGCGTTGTGTCATAAAAGGGTGTTGAATCTACATATAGCACTTGCCCTATCCACACCTAGGCACTGCGGGATTGTGCACCAGTAGCTCACCTAGTATGGTAACCTGCCAGTACCTCGCACCTGCCCACGTACACCCGCCCACATTGGGTCGTGATGAGCGCTGAAAAGTGCGTATTTAAACCCCTTAAGCTTAGGCATTCTAGTACCTTTATCTATCTTACTTTACCGTTTTAGATTGATTTCGAATTATTTCCATTTTCAGGCACTTATCCTGAAAATAAGCTAACTCAGCCAAATAAGAGCTTAATTGAAGCAATTCTGGGATTAAACAAAGAAATGAGCAAAGTGGAGAAAGAAGGAAGCAAATGAAGCCAAAGGAGGGAAGTAGCAAAGTTCGATCGATCCAACTTCAAGGTTCAATCGATCGAACACTGATCGATCTCAGTACTTCAAGATTGATCCAAACCTTGACCCAAAACATAAAGTCCAAAGTTCGATCCATCCAACACCACCCTTCGATCGATCGAACACTTTTGTCCTTATTCAAATGATTGATCTTATCCACAACTGTGCCACCCACTAACCACTTTTGTCCTTTTCCCAAAAATATCCCCCAAAATATCTCGAATTTGTCCTTTCCCAAAAAGCTCAACCAATTGGATCGATCCAGCCTCAGTTCGATGGATCTCAGCCAAGTTCGATCGATACAAGTCCAAGGTTCGATCGATCGAACTTCCTCCAGTGCGAAGAAGTTAAAAAGCCAGCTTGTTCAATCCATCCTCTATCCAATCATTAGAAAATAATATTTGCACGACCCTAGCTCATTTTATGTGTCACTTGACCTACCTATAAAAGGAATATGATGCACTTTTTGATAAACATACAATTCTAGGGATTATTCTAAAAGAAGACAAGCTTAGAGGAGGAGGAGGCTAGAGACACCATTGGAGACTCTTCATCATCCAAGGAGCAAATCTCAACCATGGAGTTAGCCCTTGAGGGTTGGAGCAACATCACCATGAGTGCTAGACATCCTTTTGGGGCTAGAGTTAGCCCCAAACATGCTTTCTATATCTTAATCTTGTATATTATTGAGGGATTAGTGTTGTAATTAATGTTTTGACACTTTGATATATATAGATCTTGATTGTTCAATGATTTATGTGGTTAAATGCTTTCAATTGATCATTTCATTCTATCCATATGTCTATGTATGTTAGAATAGATGTTCATGTGCTTGTCTTTAGATTTTGTGTTATTGCTGCATGTCTATGTGTATTGATGTTATAGATTTAGAGATTGTCAAAACATTGTGCTTAAAAGAATGCTCTTGTGATTTTCTAGATGGTCTATGCTCATTTCTTGATGGATTGTGCCTCTCCCTTAGTTTAATTAGTTTAATTTCATGTCATTAGCCTAATTGTAGTGTAGTGGTAGCATAGTTGTTAAATGGAAGGACAATCCATGCTTGTTGTTTGATATTCCATACTTTTGAATGCAAGTAGCATATGTCTCTAACCTTGTGGTGTATTTGGCTTGTGAGCTTAATGAAAGGATTAATGACTTACTAGATATGTTGTGCTTTTCACATGCTATTTAGACAATATATACTTAATTGCTAGATATATTGTGCTTTTCACATGTTGATTAGACAATGTCTGCTTAATTGGTCACCCTTGCTAATTGAATCAACCAAACACTCACACACATCAATATTGCAACACACAGTACCCTCATTAGTCACTTGTTAAGGGTATAGAAAAGCATTGCTTGGTGGTGACCTCTAAACCCCAAGATCTCTCTCTCTCTTACTTACTCTTTATTGTATTCAATTATTTAGTTTAATTTGCTCTCTAGTTTAATCAACTAACTGATCATTTGTTTGATCACTCGACCTACTAACCCTAATTGCGATTCCACAATAAAGTACGACTCCAATCCCTTGGGACGATCCCTATTCGCCCTAGCTATATTTATAGTGAAAGGTAGTAGTGGCTTTTATAAATGTAGAACTCTTGGCCCTTGCTTTAATACACACTCTTAAGCTTATGGTGCGGCGACACACCATAGTTTTTGGCGCCATTGCTGGGGACTAGGCAACGTCGTATTTATGGAATTCATTAGGAATTAGTACTCTTTTGATCATGTCTTTAATTAGTTTTAATTTTTCTCTTGATTACTTATTGTGTTTATTCATCTTTGACAAGGAGCATTGAGCTAGGAGGCAAGCAAAGGAGCCATCAAGTAAAGAAGCTAAGCAAGCAAGGAAAAATGCTAAATTTTTTTTAAAAATTGCTAAGCTAAGCTATAAATTTGGAGTTGAAGTGCTATAGGACATTTGTGAGCTTTTCCTTACTCAATCCCTTAGTTAAATCGTCAGCCCGCGTGGAGTCTTGTTTTTAATTTCTTAGATAAATTGTGAGCCCGTGTGGAGGCAATTTACTTTTCTTTGCATTGTTATCAAAGCATGGGAGTATGGGAACATTGTATGTGGAGGGTGTTTGTTGATTGTTAATTTGTTGCGAAGGAGGAGTGCTTGCTTGTTTTGTCGTGATTTGTGCGTCACTTGTAGTCTTGTATAGACCTTGTCATATCACACATTCTAGGCATTCACATGGAAAATCTAGAGGGTAATCTTGGCTACTTAGGCCCACGTTTCATGCAAAACCTACCTCTTAATCAACATGACCCCGGAGTTCAAGCTCCAATTCCTCCAATGGTCCTTCGTGATCATTATAATCTTCATGCATACCATGCACCTACTTGCATTGTGTTGCCTAATTTTGAGGCTAATCAATATGAAATCAAGCCCGAGACCATTCAAATGTGTCCACTCTTTTATGGCTTGGATGAAGAGGAACTATATAGGCATCTTAATGAATTTCTTGAACTATGTTCCACCGTAAGGTACATGGATGTCCTAGAGGAAGTTCTTAAATTACTTCTCTTCCCCTTCACGCTTACAAATAAAGCAAAGTATTGGTTCAATACTTTAGGGGTAAATTCAATAACATTTTGGGCACAAATGCAAAATGAGTTTTTAAAAAAATTTTACCCCGTAAGTTTGACCAATGTAATATGCGCTTCAATTAGAGAATTTTCTCAAAGGGAAGGAGAGTTGTTGCATGAGACTTGGGAGAGATTGAATGACTTGCTAAGAAAGTCTCCACACCATGGTATTCCAAAATGGCAAGTTGTCCAATACTTCTATAAAAGCCTATCCGACATGCAAAAGGACATAATTGATACCTCATGTGGAGGTTCATATTTTGGAAAACATGAAGATGACATTTGGCACCTTTTTGAAAAAATAAGTGAAAACTCTTTGCACAAATATTACACTTCTCGGCTTGATCATGGTTTTAATAAAAAGGAGAAAAGTGTAACAGTGTGTCAAATTGAAAGTTCAAGGGAAATTGTAGCTAAGGTTAAAACTCTTTCTCAAAAACTTGATCAATTCTTGTTTAATAAAAAACCGGCTATCAATTAACCCCCTTTTCATCATGCAACTCATCTTTGTGAACCTTGCATGACATGTTCAAGTGTTTTGCATACTACTTCCAATTGTCCCCATGGACATGTTGTTAATGACACTTTAAACAAGTTAATGCTATATTTGCTCACCCTTATTCAAATGCATATGTTCCATTGTGGAATGAAAGCTCAAGCCCTTATCAAGCTAAAAATTTTCAAAGAAAATACATTCCACCTCATAAAAGAAATGGAGGTTCTCAAGAGTTTGTTTCTCCCTCTTTCCATCATCAAAGAATGTATGACCTCTCACATCCTCAAATGTATGATTCCCAAGTTGGCTTCCATTATCCTCAAGCACTTTATAGTAATTCTACATTTGAAGATAAGGTTTTGATGGCCTTGGGTAGCTTAGAAAAGGATACCAACTTGTTGCATTCCCACTCTTACTCCATATCAAAGCTTGAATCCCAAATTGCGACATAGCTAATGCAAGAGAAATTGAGAAATTACCTAGTCAACCCGAGAGGAATCCAAAGGCCCAATTTTATGTGGAAGCAAACCTTACATCGGGGTGTTCTTCCCAAGCTTAAGCGTAAGCCATCACCACCTTGAGAAGTGGTAAGCAAGTGGACAATAGGGTTGAACTACCAAAGGAAGATAGTGAATCGGTGCAACCTAAAGTTGTCACCCAACCAATTCCTAATTCCACTCCTACTTCCTTGAATGAAAATGTTCCTAATCGAAATTCTCAATCTTCTCCATCATCCTCTCAAATTACAAAGTCTTGTGAGCCAAAAGCTCAATTCCCTTATGCTTTAAAAGAAACTCCGCCTTATGGGAGGCAAGAAGGGAAAATACATGACATGATGGAAGTTTTTAAGCAAGTCAATATCAACCTTCCTCTTTTGGATGCCATTAAGCAAATTCCACCTTATGCAAAATTCTTAAAAGATCTTTGGACACAAAAGAGGAAGAGCAAGGGACCAAGCCCTAAAAAAGTGTTTCTTATAGAGCAAGTGAGCTCCATTCTTCAACAAAACACTCCACTTAAGTTCAAAGATCCCGGTGCTCCGACTATTTCTTGTGTAATTAGAACTGATGAAATTCGTAGAGCTCTTCTTAACTTAGGTGCAAGTGTCAATTTGATTCCTTACTCCGTATATGTCCAATTAGGGTTGAATGAATTGAAGCCAACCTCGGTGGTGCTTCAAATGGCCGATAGATCCGTCAAAACACCTAGGAGCATGGTTGAGGACATTCTTGTCAAGGTGGATAAATTCTACTTTTTGGTTGATTTTGTAGTTCTTGATATTGAACCGGTTGCTAATCCCTCTAACCACATCCTAATCATCTTGGGAAAACCATTCCTTGCCACCCAAATGCAACAATTAATTGTAGATCAGGGATTATGGACCTTTCTTTTGGCAATATGATGATCAAACTTAATGTTTTCCATGCAAGTCGACATCCCATAGATGAAGATGAGTGTTGCCTTGTAGATGTGTTAGATGAGGTTGTTGAGGAATCGATTCCAACAATGGTAATGAAACAACCAATTGAGGATAGTCTTTCATCTCTTTTATCCGATGATCCTCTTGCCTTTTATCTTCTTGAAATGTATGGAAGTTGTGGATTTGATGATGAAAAATCAATGAATGAAGTAAGCAATCTCATGGAATCTATTGCAAGCTTAGATTTTCCATCTTGGAAAACTCCAATAGAACCTCTTCCTCCACTTTCAAGCACTCCACCGATCTCATCTTTAGTCTCTCCACCAATTCTTGAGCTTAAAACTCTACCTTCCAATCTCAAGTATGCATTCTTAGGACCAAAAGAGACTCTTCCGATTATCATTTCTTCAAGTCTTGAAAAAGACCAAGAAGATGCTCTCTTAAGTGTGCTTAAAGAAAATAAGAAAGCCATAGGATAGAGTGTGGCGGATCTTAAGGGAATTGACCCTTCTATTTGTATGCATCACATACTTATGGAAGATGATGCAAAACCCTTTAGGGATGCCCAAAGGAGACTTAATCCAAACATGAAGGAGGTAGTTAAGAAGGAAGTTATCAAACTTTTAGATGCCGGAATCATTTACCCAATCTCCGATAGCAAATGGGTGAGTCTAACTCAAGTAGTTCCTAAAAAATTGGGGATTACGGTGATTGAGAATGCAAAGGGTGAGGAAATCTCTAAGCGTACCACCAATTCATGGCGTGTATGCATTGATTACCGCAAATTGAATGCCGCCACTAGAAAGGATCACTTTCCCTTGCCATTCATTGATTAAATTCTAGAGAGATTGGCCGGGCAACAATATTATTGCTTCCTTGATGACTATTCGGGGTACAATCAAGTAGCCCTCAATCCACTAGACCAAGAGAAAACCACCGTTACATGTCCATTCGGCACATTTGCTTATAGACGGATGCCTTTTGGTTTGTGCAATGCACCCGCCACATTCCAAAGGTGTATGATGTCAATTTTCTCGGATATGGTGGAAGAGTATCTAGAGGTTTTCATGGATGCTTTTTCTATTTTTGGGTCTTCATTTAGTGCATGCCTCAAAAATTTAGACCTAGTGCTTAAGAGATGTCGTGAAACCAACCTTGTACTTAGCTGGGAAAAGAGCCATTTCATGGTTCAAGAGGGTATTGTTTTGGGTCACATTATCTCAAGGAGAGGAATAAAGTAGATAAAGCGAAGGTCGAGCTTATTTCTGAATTGCCTCTACCTTCAACGGTGAGAGAGGTTCGCTTATTTCTAGGTCATGCTGGCTTTTACCGCCGTTTTATCAAAGACTTTAGCAAAATTGCTCGACCCTTGTGCAATCTTCTTGCCAAGGAAACTCCTTTTGTCTTTGACCAAGCATGCCTATACGCTTTTCATAAATTACGTGAATTATTATCATCTGCTCCTATCATGCAACCTCCAAATTGGTCATTGCCATTTGAAATCATGTGTGATGCTTCTAATTATTCCATGGGGGCAGTTTTGGGACAAAGAGTGGGTAAGCTTCCTTGTGCCATCTACTACGCAAGTAAAACTTTCTCGGGAGCTCAATTGAATTACTCCACTACCGATAAAGAATTACTTGCCGTAGTGTATGCTCTTGATAAATTTTGTTCCTATCTCTTAGGGTCCAAGGTTGTTGTTTATTCTGATCATGCCGCCTTGAGACATCTATTGACAAAAAGGGAAACAAAACCTAGGCTTATTAGATGGATTTTGCTTCTCCAGGAATTCGATTTTGAAATCAAGGATAAGAAAGGCACCGAAAATGTGGTTGCCGATCATCTTTCTAGGTTATCGATAAAGCCTTTCCCTAGTCTACCAATCTGTGACTCTTTTCCAGATGAACAACTCTTTCAAATTTCCAATGGAAAAATGCCTTGGTTTGCCGACATTGTGAATTATTTGGCAGTAGGCAAGCTACCAACTTCTTGGTCGAAGAACGAAAAGAATTGTTTCTTTGCTAACTTCCGGAATTACTATTGGGAGACCCTGTCTTATACCGATATTGTCTGAATCAAATTGTGAGAAGATGCATTCCGGAGAATGAAATTCCAAGTGTCCTAGTGTTTTGTCACACTCTTGCATGTGGTGGGCATTTTAGTGCAAAGAAGACCACCTTGAAGGTTCTTCAAAGTGGGCTCTTTTGGCCCACTTTTCATAGAGATGCCTACAATTTTTGCAAATCATATAAGAGATGTCAAAAGATGGGGACAATGTCTAGAAGAGACATGATGCCCTTGACCAATATACTTGTTGTTGAGATCTTTGATATATGGGGCATTGATTTTATGGGTCCATTTCCTATGTCCTATGGTTTTCAATACATTCTTCTTGCTGTTGATTATGTTTCCAAGTGGGTGGAAGCATGTGCTACTAAAACAAATGACCACTCCGTGGTCATTCAATTTGTTAAATCCAATATCTTTGCTCGTTTTGGCATGCCAAGGGCTATAATAAGTGATGGAGGAAAACATTTTTGCAATCAATTCTTGAGACACTTATTTCTTAAGTAATCCGTCACTCATAAGGTAGCCACTCCCTACCATCCTCAAACAAGTGGGCAAGTTGAAGTGTCTAACCGGGAAATTAAGCATATTATTGAGAAAACGGTTAACACCACCCGGAAGGATTGGTCAAGGAAGCTAAATGATGTTTTGTGGGCTTATCGGACGGCATACAAGACTCCCATTGGCATATCTCCTTATAGACTTGTATATGGAAAGCCTTGCCATCTTCCGGTTGAGCTAGAGCATAAAGCCTTGTGGGCGGTTAAAAAGCTCAATTTTGACCTTGATAAAGCCGGAGAGAATAGGCTACTTCAATTGAGTGAGTTAGAAGAGTTGAGACACAATGCTTATGATAATACCAAAATCTACAAAGAACAAACCAAAGCCTTTTATGATAAGCATATTGTGAAAAAGTCTTTGGAACCCGGTCAAAAAGCTTGGCTTTTTAACTCTAGACTGAAACTCTTTCCTGGAAAATTGAGAACCAAATGGGAGGGTCCGTATGAAATCATCTCTGTTGCACCTCATGGGGCGGTTGAAATCAAAAACTTGAAGAAGGGGAACATTTTCAAAGTTAATGGTCAAAGGTTGAAACCTTACATAGAGGGTCATGTCTTTTAAAGACATTTGGAAGCTGCACATCTAGTTGACCTGGTGTATGAGCACATAGAAGATTGCATTGACAAGGAACCAAAAGCTCATTTTGAGCTTAATCCAACAAGTTCTTCAAAGAACCATTTGTTGGGAAAAGTTCAAAGCATTCATCACCCCAATAAGGAGGGGATGCATAAAAAGATCTTTGATCCCGGCTAAAAGAGCCCAACGTCTTGCTAGAGATGTTAAAGACTAGCAAAAACACTTCGTAGGGTGTCAAAACCCTATTCCTCCCCCATGTCTATCTTAAATTTCATTTCTTGCGAAGTCTAGATACTTGTTTTTGGTTCATATACATTGATAGGAACTGTGATTAGGATTGCATGAAATTTTGTGTTGTGATTGAGCATTTTGCATAAGTTCGATCGATCTCAAATGAGAGTTCGATTGATCGAACTTCCAACTGCATCCAACACTTAGAAAAAATTTCTACCTGCATCCACCTTCATCCAAATCACCTCTCTGTCCCATCGTTCGAACTTATTCTTAAATCGATCAAGAAACCTTCGATGGATCCAACTTCAAAGTTAGATCGATCTCATGATTCAACACTTAGAAAAATTTTGAACCTGCATCAACCTCCATATTTCAGCTCTCTGTCTCATCGATCGAAAACATTCCAAGATCGATCTGAAGTTCTTCGATCGATCCAACTTCCAAGTTCGATCGATCTCAAGTTCCAACACTTTAACTAAATTTTTGAACCAAAAACTTGCATATTTTTGCTCTTTATCTGATCGATCGAACTCTTGTTCCGATCAATCTCAATTCTCCATTTCATTGTTTGACTTTGTTTTGACTTTTTTAATTTTTAAAATCTAAAACAATATTTTTATTTTATTCTCATTTTATTTTATTTTATTTCTCAAAAATATTTCAAAAATACAAAAAGATTTTGTTTTATTTTATTTATTATTCAAAAAAAAAAAAAAATACTTTGTGAAGAGATCATTCAAAGTTCGATCGATCTGAGATTCTAGTTCAATCGATCGAACTAATGAGCGACAGTTTTTAAATGGAACCAAGGATAAGATCTCATTCTCCCTCATTTCCAAACCCTAGTTCCTACGCCACTGTAACCTCACTCATTTCCTCCATCTCCGGCGAGATCTTCAGACTGAACCAAGTGTCGATCTCTCTCTTTTCTCGGATCTTCTTCCTCTTCACATTTCATCTCTCCTCTCTTTGATTCAAGGTAAGATCCAGGACCCTATTATTGATTTCACACCTCGATTTGTTAAGAGTATGCTTTAAGTGTTTAATCCGTTCCAATATTCATGATGATTATTGGCCATAGATGAAGTTTTAAGCTTTTGATGTATATATGTCTATATTCGTCTTTATGTCGTGTTCACTGTAATGAGTTTCTTTGATTTTTGGGACTGTGAGCCATTCTAGGTGATGGGGATTGATGTTTGTTGTGTTGATGGGCCCACAAACATGTTCATGTGGGTCCCGTGCTTGTTACTTCTCATTTTTCACAGAGCACAGTTCGATCGATCAAACTTGTGTCTCAGATCGATCAAAGTTGTGAGATCGATCTCACTTATTTTCGATCGATCCAACTTTTGTGATCGATCTCACTTCTTTTTCTGATCGATGGAATTTCACAGATCTCACACACACACTTCATTCTTCATATCTTGTGTTCATGCTATCTTATATATGCCCAATGCCTGTGATATTCCACATTGGACGCATTTCATACTTATATTGCTTAGCATACTTCACATCCTGCCACTTGCATAAATTTATGTCATATTTGTTATGTCTATTTTACTTGACATACATGTTTCTATATTGTGCTTAAAATTTCTTATTCTGGCATTAACTCCCATTGCAAGATTTCCTTTTTGCAGACCATGACTAAGAATGACAGTTCTTCTATTTCAACCACACCTGAGGCTCATGATCAGATATGTCGCTTAGAAGAACACCTTCAGAGTTTGGAGGATATGCTGGTTGCCCTTAGAGCTGACATTGCTACCCTTCATCTGAATATGATGGCCGCCATTCGAGCTGACATTGCTCGCCTCCGTACAGAGATCTTGACTGCCATTGATGACTTAGCCAGGGAGATCCACGGAGTTCCCTCTGCCTGAGACTCCCAGCCTCTTTATATTTTTATGCTCTTTATCTATGTTATGTGTCTGCTACACTTGTGATACTATTATTTTTGCAGCCGGGTCTGTTGGCTTTAACACTGGATGTATTGCACTTTATTGTTGTTTTTATCTATGATGGATGTCGTATGCTTTTATTGATATATCTGTCATTTTAACTCCATGAGGTGCATCATAGTGACTTCAGTGAGCGAGTGCTACCCGATTTTCAGGACCACCCTTATACCTCTCTCATCTCTTCATCAGTTTATCCTATTTACACTTGCATGTTCACTGTCCACTACTTATCCCATTTTGTTATTTGATGAGTTTATCCAAGTGCCGATTTTCAGGACCACAGTTCATCCCAAGTTTGGGGGGGCCATGCCACCCACTTCGGATACTTCAGTCCCGATCATTCTATGCCTTAGTTGCATTGGTATACTCTTTCTTTTGTTCTCTTGCACATTGAGGACATTGTGCCATTTAAGTTTGGGGGGAATGGTGCTTTGCAGTGTTAACTTTAAATTCAAAATTTTGAACATGACTAGTGTAATTGAGGGATATTTCTACGATTGGTCCATATCTAGCTATGATTTTGATTTTTTGAGGACTATAATGTTTAAAATTTAAAAATTGCTTGACTTGAGAGTCCAATACTCCTTGTATGCCTTGTGGAAGCCATTTAGGAGTAAATTTTTCAAAAGATTGATGTCTTGCTTGCACTTGTGGTCCACATCATCTTGATTTTGTGATTGTTTTGAGATTCACTCTAGAATTCTACATACTAGCATTCATTTGTGGGGTACATACTTTATTGATTATTGAATTGGTTATATCCCAATTGGGCTTGTAATGCATTGAAAGCTTTCATTCTTGATAAAGGTAGATAACAACCCATTTTCACTAAGTAGCCGGGATTCTAGCCTCATCAAGCATTGAACTTCTCGTGCCGAAAGGTGGAGGGCCCAAACTCTAGGTTAATAATTGGATTGAAAAATAAATAAAAATGTTGCAAAAGCAATAAAAGTGAGGACTTCTCTCAAAAAGTGAGAAGTAAAAAATGATTAGATGGAGGTTGTTTTGATTTGTAGCCTAGTTGATTCGAGCTTGTAAGTCCATAGGGGTGTTTGAACACCTAGTGCCCTAAAGCCGTCTAGTTTGGGAGTCATTGACCTAACGCTCGATCTCATGAATCGTTAGAAAGCTTAATAGATCAATACATTGCACCATGCTTCCATCTTTGATCCTCTAAAAAAAAATGATGAGTGAAAAGAATAAGCGCACCTAGAATAATAAAGCTTTAATAAAAGGTCCACTTTTTGTCTTGATGATCAGTACTAGATTTGTGTGCTAGTTCGAGGGTAAGGATGTGATTATTTCTCTAGTTGGCTAAGATAGCAACATATTTGATGCCAGTCCACTCAAAAGGATTCTAGAGTTGTTTTGATTTACATGATCATTTTTTTGATGTGTGGAGGACCATACTTGCTTGCTTGATGTTGAAATTTTGGGAGATTGCTTAGAAATGTTTGAAACATTGCATACTTGAGGTAGTTTTCTCCCAATGCTTGTTTACAATATTGGTACCTCTTTTGAAAGAATGAGCTTAATGTTTGGGGGTACCATTTCTGGAAACCCTCACGAGACTTCACTCGTCCACTAGGGGTAACTTAGGGGTTTAAAAGGCTTATTGCATGTGCTAAGTGCAATCATGGTCCCTACGAAAGTGGCGTTCTCTATTTGTTGTTTTCTAGATTCATACTTGTGTAGTTGTTCATTTCATTCCTTTACTTCATAGTTAATTGCTAGGGATTTGCAATTTTTAAGTCTGAGGGTATGATGAGCGCTGAAAAGTGCGTATTTAAACCCCTTAAGCTTAGGCATTCTAGTACCTTTATCTATCTTACTTTACCGTTTTAGATTGATTTCAAATTTTTTCCATTTTCAGGCACTTATCCTGAAAATAAGCTAACTCAGCCAAATAAGAGCTTAATTGAAGCAATTCTGCGATGAAACAAAGAAAGGAGCAAAGTGGAGAAAGAAGGAAGCAAATGAAGCCAAAGGTGGGAAGTAACAAAGTTCGATCGATCCAACTTCAAGGTTCGATCGATCAAACACTGATCGATCTCAGTACTTCAAGATAGATCCAAACCTTGATCCAAAGCATAAAGTCCAAAGTTCGATTGATCTAACACCACCCTTCGATCGATGGAACACTTTTGTCCTTATTCAAATGATTGATCTTATCCACAGCTGTACCACCCACTAACCACTTTTGTCCTTTTCCTAAAAAGCTCAACCAGTTGGATTGATCCAGCCTCAGTTCGATGGATCTCAGCCAAGTTCGATCGATCCAAGTCCAAGGTTCGATCGATCGAACTTCCTTCAGTGTAAAAAAGTTAAAAAGCTAGCTTGTTCAATCCATCCTCTATCCAATCATTAGATAATATTATTTCACGACCCCAGCTCAATTTGTGTGTCACTTAACCTACCTATAAAAGGAATATGATGCACTTTTTGATAAATATACAATTCTAGGGATTATTCTAAAAGAATGCAAGCTTAGAGGAGGAGGAGGCTAGAGACACCATTGGAGACTCTTCATCATTCAAGGAGCAAATCTCAACCATTGAGTTAGCCCTTGAGGGTTGGAGCAACATCACCATGAGTGGCTAGACATCCTCTTGGGGCTAGAGTTAGCCCTAAACATGCTTTCTATATCTTAATCTTATGTATTATTGAGGGATTAGTGTTGTAATTAATGTTTTGACACTTTGATATATATAGATCTTAATTGTTCAATGATTTATGTGGTTAAATGCTTTCAATTGATCATTGCATTCTATCCATATGTCTATGTATGTTAGAATAGATGTTCATGTGTTTGTCTCTAGATTTTGTGTTATTGATGCATGTCTATGTGTATTGATGCTCTAGATTTAGAGATTGTCAAAACATTATGCTTAAAAGAATGCTCTTGTGATTTTCTAGATGGTCCATGCTCATTTCTTGATGGATTGTGTCTTTCCCTTAGTTTAATTAGTTTAATTTCATGTCATTAGCCTAATTGTAGTGTAGTGGTAGCATAGTTGTTAAATGGGAGGACAATCCATGCTTGTTATTTGATGTTCCATACTTTTGAATGCAAGTAACATATGTCTCTAACCTTGTGGTGTATTTGGCTTGTGAGCTTAATGAAAGAATTAATGACTTACTAGATATGTTGTGCTTTTCACATGTTATTTAGACAATATATACTTAATTGCTAGATATATTGTGCTTTTCACATGTTGATTAGACAATGTATGCTTAATTGGTCAACCTTGCTAATTGAATCAACCAAACACTCACACACATCAATATTGCAACACACAGTACCCTCATTAGTCACTTGTTAAGGGTATAGAAAAGCATTGCTTGGTGGTGACCTCTAAACGCCAAGATCTCTCTCTCTTTTACTTACTCTTTATTGCATTCAATTATTTAGTTTAATTTGCTCTTTAGTTTAATCAACCAACCAATCATTTGTTTGATCACTCGACCTACTAACCCTAATTGCGATTCCACAACCAAGTACAACTCCAATCCCTTGGGACGATCCCTACTCGCCCTAGCTATATTTATAGTGAAAGGTAGTAGTGGCTTTTATAAATGTAAAACTCTTGGCCCTCACCTTAATGCACACTCTTAAGCTTGTGGTGTGGCGACACACCAGGTCGCCATAATCTGACAGGCTACCACACTGGTCGAGCTATAGGTGCATAATCCCACATCGCCTGGGTAAGGGAAGGGTGAAGTGCTTATATGTAGGTGTGTCACTCCAATTGGTATGAGGCCTTTGGGGGTGAAGCCCAAGAGCAAAACCATGCGGGTTCAGGCCCAAAATGGATAATATCATACCATGTGGTGGAGTGGATTGTTACCAGAGCCTAACCCAGCCGAAAGTGTGCTAACGGGGACGTTGGGCCTCCAAAAGGGGTGGATTGTGTTGACTTTGTGGGCGGGTGTGCAATGGGCGGGTGCGAGACACTGACAGGCTACCACATTGGGCATGCTATAGGTGCACAATCCGACATCACCTAGGTAAAGGAAAAATGAAGTGCTTATATGTAAGTGTGTCACTCCAATTGGTATTAGGTCTTTTGGGGTAAAGCCTAAGAGCAAAACCGTGCGGGCTCAGGCGCAAAACGGATAATATCATACATATGGTGGAGTGGGTCGTTACAATATATATATTCATAGACATATATATATATACACACACACACAAACACATAAAAGGATGGAATTTAAGATCTTTCTATGCTCGATTGTCTCATCCTCTTGTTTTCTGTATTTTGCAGAAATTTGTTTTTGGGGATCAATTCAATCTTTAAGTGAAATTTTCTAATTCAAAATCCAAGGTTGTATTTTGAATCAAATGAATTTTTTTCTGAATTAAATTTTCGCATCACAACTTCTTCTTCTTCGTTTTTCTCTTTCCCCTTGTGATGAAGCTCATTCGGTTTGATTTGTTTCCCGGTTCTGTTAGACCGGTCCAACCCTGTCCAGTTTAACCAGGGTTAGTCCAATATATAAATGGTTGGCCATCACGAGAGCCTAATCTATACTTGCTTTCTAACAACGCTTTATATATAAATAAAAAAAATTAAAAATATTATAAATGAGTATTCCATGTTCAAATGGTTATTGCAAAGTTATATATATATATATAGATATATGCAATACTTTTACTTATAAAAAAAATGTATATGTTTCGTAAAATTATAATTATTTTATGGATCACTTTATGATGTTAAAAGAAAGTTTTGGATTTTGGCTTACTCAAACCGAGAGCCAAGATCTATATTTATATATAAAAATAAGGTACAAAGAAAAGAAACCAAATCAAAGAAAGACATAAAATATGCCAAAATCTACGTGATCCCATTATTATGGGGATCTTATCTACTAGATCCCATAATTACAGGGATCTTATCAACATGATCTCATGATTATAGGGATCTTACATAAACCACCTAATAAAAGGCTAAAAACAGCTAATAAAAATAAAAATAAAAATAAAAATAAAACAGGATATTTCAACACTCCCTCTCAAACTAGAGTGAAGATATTAATCAAGCCCAGCTTGGTAATCGAGGAATGAAGCAAAGATGGACCAACAAATTTGGTGAACACATTGACCGACTGATTAGAGGAACGAACAAAATACTGCTTGATAATTCCCCGAACGAACCTTCTCTTTGATAAAATGAATATCCACCTCTATATGTTTAGTCCTCTTGTGAAGAACAGAATCTAAAGCAAGCATGTTGGCTGACTTATTATCATAAAACAAGTTGAGGACTGTTTTTCACCAAGCCCTACCTCATCCAAGAAAGATCGAAGCTAGAGAATCTCATAAATAACCTGAGCCACGGCACAATACTTAGCCTCTGCTGAAGATCTCGAAACTATAGGTTATTTCTTACTTTTCCAGCATATAAGATGGTCTTCATGCAGAAGCCAGATGTGAAACGTTTGTTAGTCTTAGACCCAGCATAGTTTGCATCACTGAAACAGGATAGCTCAACCTGCTTACTAGAAGAATAGAATAATCCAAGTCCACAACAGGACTTAAGATATTAAAGAATATGATATACTGCATCCATATAAGCTGTGCGAGGAGCATAAATAAACTGGCTCACAACACTAACCACAAAAGCTAAATCAGGATGGGTGTTTGTAAGATAAATCAATCTTTCAACCGAGCGCTGATACTGCGAGGGATCAGAAAGGAAATCTCCAGACCCAGTCGAGATCTTCATATTAGGATCCATAGCAGTGGAAGTAGGTTTACACCCAAACATACCGGTGTCTTGAAGAAGATCCAAGACATACTTCATTTGCGATAAAGAGATACCCTGTTTAGATCTAGCAACCTTAATTCCTAAGAAATATCTGAGCTGCCCAAGGTCTTTGACATCAAAAGCTTTAGTCAATTGAAGCTTTACTTGAGCAATCCTAGGGATGTCATTGCCAGTAATGATGATATCATCAACATAGACAAGCAGAACAATACACTGAAAGTACAAAGAATTTTTCCCTAATTATAGAGAGAGAAACTTTACACTCTCAATGATTTTTTCACCCCTTTTCCCTCTCAATCCCTTCTATTTATAGACAGTTACAACCTCCACTAAGCTGGTCCTATCTTGTTCTCCTTTGGCTGGACTCAATTTCTCTCATTTTATCATGGGCTTCTGAAATGGCTTTATGGACTTGGGCCCATACGACGCGAACTGGCTTCATCCTGTTCGTCCATACCCGACCCATCTTATGCAATGTGGATCACTCCAAACCCGGGTCGTTTTGGTATCCTCATCTGCCCCCAATAATCTCTCTCCTCATTAATGAGGGTGAGATTATTGAAAGGACACGATCTTGGTCTGACGGCTTGGAGCAATAACTCGAGGAATCGAACGGCTGGCACAAGAACCCAGGTTTCGAGATCTGCAGCGCCACTTTTTGCCTTGTCCTTTGGAGTTCTATGTCGCTTTTACTTCTCCTCTTTATAAATTCTGATCCTTCTCTCCTTCATCCTCTCTCTTACCTCTTGCTTCTACTCCCTGTTGCTTTCTTGAACATTCCGGCAATCCTTTTTAATTTCTCCGGCAAGTTTTTCCGGTAAGTCCTTCCTTTTCGATTTTTCGCTACTGTACCGTTGCTGAGTTCATCACAAGCTGTCAAGGTTAGTTTCTTTTTTTTGAAAAAACCTCTCCTTAAAAGATGCCTTTATTGCCTTGAACTCTTCCCCTTTTTCATGGCTTCCCCTAACCTGAACGCCATTCGATCCAAGAATTGTATCCCTCGCGACGTTTCTCTCAGAGTCTACCCAACAAACTTAGACGAGAGATCTGGTGAGGGTCTTCTTCCTGGGGAAGTTTTATTTTCTGCCGTCCACTTGAACGTCATTAGGTTCCCCGTACACCCATTCTTTTGTTATGCTTTCAACAAATTGGGGCTCTGCCCCCTGCAAGTTAACCCAAACTTTCTTAGGGTAATTTCAGTCCTCCTGCTCTTGAATCATGACAGGGGTCTCAATCTTGACTTTATTGACCTTCTCCTCTGCTATCGGATTAACAAGATTTCACAAAACGACTTGTACTATCATTTCTTTCCTATTGACAAACGGTCGATCTGCACTGATAAAAGCTCATTTGAAAAGGGTTGGAGGCGGAATTTAATTGTGATTGGTGGGAATTGGCGGACTCCGCTCGGCCATTCCTTCCCTATCCCTTCTTCCTTTGGAGCCTGTTCTGTCTCCGGCTACAAAAAGCTGAAAACACATCCTACTGAATGCCACTGTGAAAGTTGTCTTCCCGTTTTTGCACTTTTCTTTGTAGATGCCTTCAAATTCCTCATGATGAACTAGTTTATAGTGTCTGCAGGGCTAGGCTAGATACCCTACAAGAAAACGTGCTGAACGATATCCCTTCAGTTACTGATTTGCTTACATCTGATAATCTTTCTGACATTTCTCTTTTAGGTTCTACAATGGAGAACATTCAGATCCCATCGTTCAGTAGGAGGAGGCGTCTTGCGCCCACCCCTTCTAACGCTCCTGCCATTATTCCATTACCTACACCTGCTTGCACATCATCTCTTCCTGCTGTCTCTGCTCTAGAGCAAGTTGTGGTTGCCCCAGCTGCGACTCATGTCTCAACCCGTTCTGCTGATGAGCCCTTAGAGCTCACCCATGCTGAGAACCCTGTTGTGGGCCATACTACTGAAGTCCGTCCTGCTGCCCCCGTCATTATGCTATCAAACATTTGTTCGACACTTCTTCAGAAAGCACTCAGGATGCTGGAAATTCTGAGGATAATGGGGGGCCAGCTAATGCTGCTCTGTTAGAAAAGAGTTTGGGAAAAAGGCCAATGCCTAAGGGCGGTCATGATCAGAGTGATATCCCACCGACCCGAAGGATAAGGATGGCTTCCTTCAGGGTTACTGAACCATCCCCTGCTGCCCAGTTCTTCATTCTTGAAGGCGAGTCAGCCAGAACCTCTGGTCCAATTCTATCCGTTCTTCCATGGCGACCTTTGCTCAGCCGTGAAGATGGATCAACCATTGGCCCCACTGACTCAATATATAAAGACCCCCTCACCTCGTTTGCCTTCTATAAGGGCTTCTGGACCCCAAAGACCTTGAAATCCAGAACAAACTGTCCTTTGGTGAGATGTTCTAACGGTTCTCGACCGCTGCTATGGAGGTGACCCTTCTTCCACTGAACTGTGTTGCTTTTCAGTTATGATTCCTTTGTACTTAGTCTGACCTGAATTTCTTTTTCTTCATGCAGACTCTGTTCGGGATGTTCACCTTTCAGAAAATAATTGAAACTCTGAATAAAAAACTCAAGTCTCTCTTTGTGGGCCTTAAAAGGTCTGTTGAAGCAGAGACTCTTCTTGAGGCCAGAGTTGCTGAGCTGGAGTCAAAGCTTAGGGACTCAGAGAAGGAAGTTGCTGACCTAAAGGCAGAGAAAGATGGTCTGGCAAACGAGAGGGATTCCCTCAGAGCTGAACGGGATTCCCTGAAGACCGAACGGGATTCTCTTCATGATGAGGTTGACGTCTTAAAAACTGAGAAGAGTGTAGCTCTGACAGAAAGGGACTCTCTCAAAGCCGAAAAGGGAGACCTTCAGCGCTCATTCATTGCTGAACGGTTATCGTATGCGAATTCCCAAGAAAAACTTATGAATAAACGGTCTTCCCTGATGAACATGATCAGCAGAGTCGAAGGGGGGATGAGGGCTCTCCTTGCTCGCTTTACCAGGACCAGTGCCATCCAGTATGCTGAAGGGTACAGAGACGGTTTTGTTGACCATTCTCCCCCTGAAGGTGAATCAAGCTCTTGTGCTGGTCCTGATGAACTAGACGCTTCTCTGGACATCCACCCCCCAAACAACTATCAAAATCCACCATGCGACCCAGCCGAGAACATTTTTATTGAATGCATAGAGGTCACATCTTCAGGAATTGTCCCACCCTTTCATCCTCTAAACATTCTTCCCCTTTCTACCATCGTGCCCTCTTCCTCTGTCGCTGCCGAAAGACCTATGCCTGCTGAGGGGGTGATTCATCTCGACTCCCCTTCTAAGGATGATAGGGCAGATGGTCCAGAAGAAGATGATGGCGAGAACGACAAGCTACAGTCTGGAGAAGATAATAATTGAGACCCAATAACAGGTTTTTTTTTTTTTTTTTCTTTAAATCTGCATGTACGGTACTATGTACCTTGGGGCCTTTTTGGCTATAAATGATAATGTTTTTGCTCAGCATCACTTTCCTCCATTGAGTTTTCTATTTTCAGCTTTGCAGTTTTTTTTTTTTTTTTTTTTTTTTTTTTTTTTTTTTTTTTTTTTTTTTTAACAAGTGTTTAACGTTCGGCCATGTCACCATTCTGTCCTTTTCTTACTCATTTCTGAGCAAGTGTTTGGCGTTTGGCTTTAAGTGCCAGCTGCCACTAACTCGCTGAATGCCTGGCGCTCGGCCTGGATGCCTCTTGCCACTTGGCTTTTTCATTTTTTGAGCAAGTGTTTGGCGTTCGGCTTTAAGTGCCAGCAGCCACTAACTTGCTGAATGCCTGGCGCCCGGCCTGAACGCCTCTTGCCACTTGGCTTTTTCATTTTTTGAGCAAGTGTTTGGCGTTCGGCTTTAAGTGCCAGCTGCCACTAACTTGCTGAATGCCTGGCGCTCGGCCTGAACGCCTCTTGCCACTTGGCTTTTTCATTTTTCGAGCAAGTGTTTGGCGTTCGACTTTAAGTGCCAGCTGCCACTAACTTGCTGAATGCCTGGCGCTCGGCCTGAACGCCTTTTGCCACTTGGCTTTTTCATTTTTCGAGCATGTGTTTGGCGTTCGGCTTTAGATGCCAGCCGCCATTAACTTGCTGAATGGGAAGAGTGTAGATTTTTAACAAAGAAGAGGCTTTTATAAAGCATGGAAATTTCATACACTTGCAAGCATGCAATTTAGAACGTACAATATGCTTGAAATTAAACTCTACTTTTACTGGTAGTACCTTTTCAGAGACATAGCATTCCATGGCTTATTGACTACCCTTCCTATCATAGTTTCTAGGATGTATGCCCCCTTCCCTATGACTTTTGCTATTCTGTACGGACCTTCCCATGGGGAGAACATCTTTTTGACTATTCCCACCTTCCTTTTCAGAACCAGATCGCCAGGAGCGAAACCCCTGTGCCTCACTTTCTTGTTATGGCTATTCACGAGCGTCTGTTGATAAGAGGCGAGCCTCACTGCAGCCGCATCCCTTTTTTCTTCCAACAAATCAAGATTGAACCTCAGCATTCTATCATTCTGCTCTTGATCCCACGCCAAGCTCCTTACAGTTGGAACCAAATGCTCGACTGGTATCACCGCTTCGGTGCCATAGGCCATAGCGAATGGGGTCTCTCCAGTTGGCCGTCTTGGAGTTGTTCTGTAAGCCCACAAGACGTTCGGTAGCTCATCCAACCATTTGCCTTTTTCATTCTCCAGCTTTTTCTTGATACAAGCAAATATTGTCCTGTTTGTGATTTTGGCTTGACCATTAGCCTGAGGATGACTGACTGCTGCTAACTTCTGATTGATTCCATATTCCTCCAGCAGCTCTCTCACTTGCTTGCTATCGAGGTTGGTTCCATTGTCCATCACGATTGACTTTGGTATGCCAAAACGACAGATAATATTATTCCAGATGAAGCGTCTTACTTGAGTTTGGGTGACACTAGGGTACGGCTCTGCTTCTACCCATTTGGTGAAGTAGTCAGTAGCTAGCAGAACGTACTTATTCTGCGATCTTGCAGTCGGCAAAGGGCCAACCACGTCCATCCCCCACTGCGCGAAAGGCCAAGGGGTGGCCATTACGTGCAGGTCTTCAGGTGGTTAATGTATCAATGACCCGAACCTCTGGCATTTATCGTATCTTCTAGAGAATTCTTCTGTATCTCATGCCATGTTTGGCCAGAAGTACCCCTGTGTCATTACTTTGTGTGCTAAAGATCTTCCTCCGGAGTGATTTCCGCATACTCCCTCATGAATGGTTCGCATAATCTGTCTAGCCTCTGTAGGGGTAGCACACTTCAAATATGGACCCGAGAAGGAGCGTCTATATAACTGATCATGCACAATGGCATACTTTGCTGCACTGGACCTAACTCTTCTTGCCTCGTCCTTACGCTCGGGGAGTGTACCACTACGTATGTAAGCCATGATTGGATCAATCCAGTTCCGCTCATATGGTATAACATTAACATGTTGAGTGCTCGGATCAGGCAGTTCTTCAAAAATGGAAGGTTGGATCAGTATGTCGACCGGGATGACCCTAGCTAAAGTATCTCCAGAACTGGATGCACTACAAGCCAAGCGATCGGCATCTTCGTTATACTCTCTCGGCAGTTGGATAAACCTGATCTGATCAAAGGCTTTCGCCTCACGCAGAACCACAGTGCGGTATGCTTCCATAGTCTCATCCTTGGCCCCATAGTCCCCATTGACTTGTCGAATGATTAACTGTGAATCACTATAAGCCATCAGATTCTTGATCTTCAATTCCTTAGCCAACTTTAGCCCAGCTATCAACGCCTCGTATTCTGCCTCATTGTTGGTCGCGCTGAACTTTAGTCTTATCGCTTGGCTCAGCGTAGTTCCTTTTGGTGTTTGCAATTGAATTCCAATCCCAACCCCCATTTGATTCGAGGAGACGTCCACGAAAAGCTTCCACCAAGAACAATTACAATCCTCCACCGTATCTTCAGCATCACAGTCAAGTAGGAAATTCGCCACCGCTTGACCTTTGATTGCCATCCTGGGCTCGTACGCGATATCAAATGAACTCAATTCAATGGCCCACTTGGTCATTCTCCCCGACAGGTCCGGTTTGTGCAGGATCATTCTCAAAGGGAAAGTTGTTAAAACGATGATTGGATGAGATTCAAAATAGTGTCTAAGCTTCCTTTTTGCGTTGACCAGCGACAAGATCATTCGTTCGGCCCTAGAGTACCTCCTCTCCGATTCAGACATCGTCTTGCTAACATAAAACACCGCGAACTGCTTGCCCTCTTTGCAACGGATCAGAACAGCACTGGTTGCTATACTAGACACCCCGAGATATAGAAAAAGTTTCTCATTCGGTTCTGGAGCAGACAGAATTGAAGGATTACGCATGTACTCCTTCAGGCTGGTTAGTGCCTGCCATTGTTCATCCCCCCAGGTTTATCTTCCATGCCCTCGTATTGTATCAAAGAAAGGTTTACAGCGGTCTGAAAGCTTGGAAATAAATCAGCTCAGTGCGGCTATCCTGCCTGTGAGTGCCTGCACCTCTTTAATTGTCTTTGGCTCTGCATTCCTGATCAAGGCTTCTGCCTGTGCTGGGCTGACCTCAATTCCTCTCTGATTGACCACATGTCCCAGGAATTGTCCGGAGCTTACACCGAATGAGCATTTGGCCGGATTAAGCTTCATCCCATACTGGCACAACACATCGAACACATCTTGTAGGTGCGCTAAATGATCGCTCTTCTTCTTACTCTTAACCACTATATCATCAATGTAAGCCTCGACAGTGCTGCCCATCTGGCCCTTAAAAATCTTGCTGATCAGCCTCTGGTAAGTAGCTCCAGCATTTTTTAATCCGAATGGCATGACTTTATAGCAATGAGTCCCTCGTTCAGTAACAAATGAAGTTTTCTCTTCATCAACTGGGTCTATAGGAATTTGGTTATAACCAGAATAAGCATCCAGGAAAGTTAACCGCTCATATCCTGTGGTGGCATCTACCATTTGATCAATCCTGGGCAATGAGAAACTATCCTTTGGGCAGGCTTTGTTTAGGTTGGTGAAGTCGATGCACACTCTCCATTTCCCATTCTTCTTCTGCACTACAATGACGTTAGAGAGCCAGGCCGGGTACTGAACTTCTCTGATAAATCCAGCTTCAAGCAGCCGATCAACCTCCTCAGCTATAATCTGGTTTCGTTCTGGAGAAAATCTTCTCTGCTTCTACTTCACTGGCTTTGCATTCGGATCCACATTGAGGGAATGGCAGGATACAGCAGGATTTATCCCTGGCATATCTGAATGGCTCCATGCGAATACATCCGCATTCCGAATCAGGAAATTAGTCAACTCTAGTCTTTCTTCTTCAGTGAGTTTGGTGCCCACCCTTATTGTTCGGTCTGGTTTCTCATGATCAATCTTTACTTCATGAAGGGGTTCTGTGGTCAGAACTGGTGGCTCCTCCCCCCCAACCTTGCTGGAAGAAGGGTTCTGTAATTGCTATTTTGGAATGGCGGAACGGATGGGATTTTTCTCTTTTCCAGCAGATTTCAAAGTTACTGAATAACATTCTTTAGCCGCAACCTGGTCCCCGTGTATATCTATCACCTTGGTCCCATCCGGACCCAAACATCGCATCACTTGATGTAAGGTTGATGGAACGCCCTGAATTCTGTGAATCCATCCTCTACCCATCAAGAGGTTGTATGATGGATAAATTTCCACTACCACGAAACTTTCATTCAAAACCTGCTCAGCGACTTGTACTGCCAATTCCACTATTCCAATGGGTTCCACTCGCTTCCCATCAAATCCGAGCAACGGATTCCCTGTGGGTTTGAGTTTTTCAGGTTCGATCTCCAGTCGGTCGAACGTCACCCGGGGCATGACATTCGCACTACTTCTTGGATCAATCAGGACTCTCCGAACCAGGCATTCTGCAATCGTTAGACTGACGACTAGTGGATCTTCATGAGGAATCTGAACGCGTAGCAGGTCCGTTTTATCAAACTTTATCGACGTGGACGCGTTCTGCTGGTGCAAAGCATGCACACTGCCAACTCTTCTTTTCAGCTGGGCCTGGCGTAACCTCGTCCTAAGCAACTCCTTTGACTCCGTCGTTTGTTCAGGCCGGCCATGAATTGCGTTTATAATCCGGACGGGTTGGGAGTTGTGTTGGTTCGGCCTCTGGTTCCGCTTGATTTGTTCAGTCGGGCGGTTATGCTCTTGCGCCGGACCCTGAACATAGCTTGCAAACTCCCCCTTTGCGATCAGCATCTCTACCTGCCTCCTTAGGTTCCTGCATTCGTTAGTCTGATGCCCAAAATCACTATGGAAAGCACAATGTTTAGTCTGATCCCTCTGTTCAAGAGGTTACCTGATTGGCAGAGGAGGACGAAACTTATCTTTGTTCTCCTAGTATAGCCTTGCTAAAGTGACTCTGAGTGGAGTGATTGATTCCTCCTCCCTGGGCCTCTTCTCCACCTTGCATGAGGGGTGACGTTGCGGTTGAGCTTGTTTTTGCCGGATCTTGGCTTTGGACTTCTCCTCCGTCGAAATAATTGACGTCTTCCTTGAATTAGCTGCTCCTTCCTCCTCGAGGTGAACAAAACTGTCAGCTCTCTCGTTCAGCTCGTCCATTGTCTTTGGCGTATTAACCACCAAGATGGTGTGGAATGGCGTCCCCCGATTCATTGCGAGTTTAAATGTTTGGACTGCTGTTGACGGGTGACACTCCATTACCATGCTTTTGACGAGGTTGAACCGGGTGAGAAAAGCTTGGAACCGCTCATCCTCATGCTGCTTCATTGTAAAAAGGCTCGATACATCCTTAGTCGGACGCTTATTCCCGTAATACTGGCTTATGAACTTATCACATAAGTCCTGGAAACTGGCGATTGAGCCTTGAGCCAGATTTTTGAACCAATTGAGAGCTGGTCCAGCCAAGCTCGTAGGGAAACACTTGCACATCAAAGGATCATTATTAGTATTCAAAGCCATTTTCAACTGAAAATGGTATATGTGATTGACCGGATCGGTTGTTCCGTCAAACAGAATGAAGATCGGCATGGAAAACTTCTTCAGATTCGGTGCGTTCCGAATTTCATTAGTGAACGGCGATGCGACCGTCCTTGCTGAGGAACGCAATGCATCATTTTCTCTTAAAAACCGTGACGAAAATCCTCGATCGGCAGATCTCCTTTCCGAACTATTGTAATCAACTGTCACTAATGAAGGCCGGTATGACGGATCGAATGACCTATCCTCCGCAAATTCATTCCGCCATGGTGACGCAACCCGATGTTCATACGCCTGTGCTTCCTCCCTCATAATCCGTTTGTGATGTGGTTCCAGACGAACAGATCCTTCCCGATCCTCTACTCGGCTGATATTCAGAGGCAGATTACCGATTATATCTTCATCACGACGTAGACCACCACGATTGACATCTTCTGGATCACCTTGATGATCAGCTTCGGACGGTAAAGCTCCCTCTCCTTTAGGAGGTGGCCTCGGAATTGCAAGAGCCTCACGATGCTCCATTCTAGCTCGTAGCTCTGCATTTTCTTTCCTCAAAGCATCGATCATGTTCATCAGCTCATCGAGCTTTGTCTGCTGGCCGTTCTCCAAAGGATTCGAGTTCGCCTCTCCGATCATCATTCCAGATCGGAGCAAAGTCATCAACTGCAGACTTCTTGACCAAATCGGAGCTCCGCTAATGCGCGGACACCAGATCTGAACTTACACTTGCTGAATTCAGTCCGCTACTGGCCGGATTCAGTAATCACAATACATCGCAATTGCGCAGTTCGCCGGATCAAGCACAGATCTGATCTGCTTGGATCAGACGCCAATTTTCTGAAATCAACCGGAGCCTAGACTAGTCAAGACAGATCGTATTATCACCAATGATGATTCAACTTTCGCAGATTAATCGTCTTCCTCGCAGAATGCGTTGAATCGATCCGATCTGGAGTGACATCAATCAATCCTTCCTGTTCTTCCCACAGACGGCGCCAATTGAAAGTACAAAGAATTTTTCCCTAATTGTAGAGAGAGAAACTTTACACTCTCAATGATTTTTCCACCCCTTTACCCTCTCAATCCCTTCTATTTATAGGCGGTTACAACCTCCACTGAGCTGGTCCTATCTTGTTCTCCTTTGGCTGGACTCGATTTCTCTCATTTTATCATGGGTTTCTGAAATGACCCGGGTTTGGAATGATCCACATTACATAGGATGGGTCGGGTATGGACGAACAGGATGAAGCCAGTTCGCGCCGTATGGGCCCAGGTCCATAAAGCCATTTCAGAAGCCCATGATAAAATGAGAGAAATCGAGTCCAGCCAAAGGAGAAAAAGATAGGACCAGCTCAGTGGAGGTTGTAACCGTCTATAAATAGAAGGGATTGAGAATGAAAAAGGGTGGAAAAATCATTGAGAGTGTAAAGTTTCTCTCTCTACAATTAGGGAAAAATTCTTTGTACTTTCATACATCGACCAGTGAAGGAACAGTGGATAAAACTTGTATGATTAGAATGGCATTTAAGAAACTCCATGGATAGAATTACATCACTGAAGTGGCTGAATCAAGTTGTGGGAGATTGTTTTAATCCATACAAAGAATTTTGCAATCGATAGACCTTTCTAGCATACTCCCCCTCAGCCCAAAAACTGGGTGGACGATTCATGGAAATAGTCTTAAGAAGATCACCGTTAAGGAAAGCCTTCTTCGCATTAAGCTGACGAAGGGGCCAATTGTTAGGTAGACAAGCAAACAAACTAAGGTCAACCAACAATGTTTTCACCAAAAGGGAGAGATACAAGCTCCCATGTTTCATTATGCTGCAAAGCATCCATTTCTACCTTCATAGCAGACATCTAATTCGGATTCCGAAGAGCCTCAAACAACTTTCTGGGAATGGAAATGGAATCAAGTTTGCCTAAAAAGGCTCAATAAGACCTTAAAAGACCATTATAAGAGATATACCTCGAAATAGGATGATCAGTACTACAAGCGAATCCAAATCTAGCAGGGGGTTTGCAGTCCCGAGTTGGATACTGAGACTCAGGAACATGAACATTAAGGCAATATAAAGGAGAGAGAGATGTACTTGAACCTGAGTCTGAGGAGGATGAAGGCAGTGGAGGCAGAGCACGAGGGTGGCATGAATAGACCTATAAAGGGGGTGAGGAAACAACAAGAGAAGGCTCTTCTTAGAAATAGGAAGAGGACGAGCAAGATTAGAAGCCTTTTGATCGAGAGTAGACGTTTCCTGCAAGATAATGTTAGAACCATAAAAAGGGGTATGCTCATGAAATGTGACATCATGAGAGTGATACATGTGTTTGAGTAGAAATATAAAAAGAAGAAAAATGAGAGAATTATGTAAAGGCTTGAATGAGATGTATCACCTACTCACAGCTCTAGTATTTATAGATAAAAAGAGTACATGTTCATATTATAAGAAAGGAAACTAAATCAAATCACAACATATTCTAGAGCATATTCTATGGCATATTCTATAGCATAATCAAATCTCTACTTTTATGGTAAGTCATTCCTTAAATCGTGGCTATCATATATGCTAAGATATGCATAGTCAAATCTCTGCTATTATGGTAAGTCATTCCATAAATCGTGGATATCATATATGCTAACACTCCTCCTCAAGTTGGTGCGTGGATATCTAAAATGCCCAACTTGGATAATGCATTCTCAAACACAATCTGACGCCCTTTGTAAGAATGTCTGCAAGCTGCTGAGATCTTATGACAAATAGAGTGCAAATTTAACCAGAGATGATCTTTTCTCGAATGAAGTGACGGTCTACCCCTATATGCTTAGTCCTATCAAGCTGAACAGGATTTACTACTATGCTAATGGCAGACTTGTTGTCGCAGTAGAGTGAGAATGGAAGTGACACTAGATGGCACAAGTTTGTTTTCAAGGTTTTCAGCCATGGTAACTCACAATTTCTTAAAGGTTTAGACTTGTCAAACAAGAAATTACCAAACAGAATACAACTCTAAAATAGAAACATAATTAGAGTAGGAATTTGAAGCACAAATCCCAAAAAAAAAAAGCATATGGCATCTAAAACGTCGATCAAGAACGTGGAAGAGTTACATAGTGGCCAAAAAGCAGTCTAGAGATAGAATTTAGAAAGAGAAAGAGAATAGCCCTTTAATAAAGAGATAGTTTTTAGAGAGATAAAGAAATGATCCCTTTTACATGTGCGATAGTGACTGAAAACAAAACAACTGTTAAGAGAAGAGTCAACAGGCCCAATACCTATTATGAGAGGCACGAGGCAAATCTCTTCTTTAACAACAACAATCATACAATTTCCTAATTTTGATTTCTTCAATTTGCTTTTATTATTATATTTTTTTGCCATCATTATTGGCTGAGTGATTAACCTGTAGTACTTTCTAAAACCTTAAGAAGTGATATGTAAAGTGGATAGAAAAAAATATATATATATATATATATATAAAAATCAATACAAAGACAAGCTCACTTGTTGCATTCGATGATAGTGCAACTTATTTCAGCTTCCTTATCATTTTTCAATATTCAATTGATTATTTATTTATTTTTTTTTATATTTTTTGTCAAATAATAATTATTGTTGGTATAGAAATAATTGGACCAATTGATAGGTAAGAGAGAAATTGAATAATCAATTACTCAAATAATAATTTTTATTTTAATTCAAAAATACTTTTAGAAAATGGACATCAAAAATATTTTATGAAAAATATTTTCAAAACCTTTTGCCAAACACCGGAAAATAAAAAATAAAGAACACATTCTACATGAAAAAAATGTTACTTAGAAAATATGTTATGCTCAAACAAACGGAGCTTAAGTTCAACGTGCACCAGGAGTCCCAAAAAAAATTAAAAAATCCACTCGTCAATGTAAGTAGATATTCAACTACTACAATTACTTTTGTTCATGTTCCAATCTCAATGTTTTATAGATTGTGTTGAAAATTAGTAGTAACAAAACTTGAATGAGGTATCCTGAAACCTATCCATCATGCTAAGGTGTAGTTGAAAGCTAAAACCTATAATATTAAAAGCAAACCCACAAATAAGCTAACCTAAGCAGCTATTGAATACAAAAAGGAAGCACCAGGTGAATGAGCTCAAAGGAATTGGCAACCTATATAGCTATCTCAACCAAGACCAAGATAGAAGAAAGTAAACCAAGTCAATGTGAACACATGCTTCTTCGACAACCATTTTAACTTATTTGTGGCCCGTGCATACAGTCCCTTGATCAAGCACAATTTTAATCCTAACAAACCTTTTCTTAATAATCTAGTTTTTCAGCTCCATCTGCCAAGCTGAATCTAACAGTATAAAAAATAAAAATAAAAAGTTCTAGAGCACAAGAACCTTACAGATTAATGTTAAGGGCCCAAACAAGAACAAAAAACATAAGATCATAATCCTTGAAATGATATCAACAAGGCTAACCATCCTAATGGCATGTCTAGCTCTAATCAAGAGCATACACAAAAATTATGCACCTCACGTGTGCCATGGACATGTGAAAAACATTATGGACACGGTGTAAATGGTCTAAAAGTGCTAACAGATAAGCTACAACTCCCTCTCACATGATCCGTAATCATAAAAGGACTAATAAAACCCAGTGACAACTTCCCTTTCTTCCCAAAGCACATTACTCCTTTTACAGGAGACACTTTAAGCAAAATCTTATCTCCAACCTGAAACTCTAATGCACGAGTACAACGGTTTGCAAAACTCTTTAACCTACTCTTGGTAGTGCACATGTGATCCCGAATAAGAGCGATCTTCTCAGAGGTATCCTTAATGAACTCAGGACCCAAAAATCTGCTCTCTCTAACTTCCAACCAACAAACAGGAGATCTATATGGTCGTCCATACAATGCCTCAAAAGGTGTTATACCAATAGTCTTCTAAAAACTATTGTTATAAGAAAACTCCATGAGTGGCAAATAATCCTCCCAAACTCCATGAGTAGCAAATAATCCTCCTAATTGCCTTTAAAGTCAAGGACACAAACTCGGAGCATATCCTCTATGAACTGATTAACACTCTCAGTTTGTCCACTAATCTAAGGATGATAAGCAGTGCTAAAATATGACTCTGTACCCAAAGCATGCTGAAAACTCTCCTAAAATCCTGATACAAAGTTCAAAGTCCTATCTAATATGATAAATAACTATATGCCATGTAACTTCACAATTTCTATAATGTAAAGTCTCGCCAACTGTTCCGAAGTTGAAATCAGTGTGAATAGGCAAGAAATGAGCTAATTTGATCAATCTACCAACAATGACCCAAATAGAATTGTGATTCCTATTAGAATTAGGCAGTCCCTCCATAAAATCCATAGAAATGCTCTCATTTCCACTTTGGTATAGGTAGTGACTGTAAAGAACCTGGCAATCTCTGATGATCAATCTTAACTATCTGGCATGTACTACACTTGGAGACAAAGATAACTATATCCCTCTTCATGCTTGCCCACCAAAACTGTCTTTTCATGTCTTGATACATCTTATCTCCACCCAGATGAATAGAAAACTCAGATATTTGAACCTCTGTCATCACTACTTTCCTCAAATCAACAGTAAAAGGTACTACTTGATGTCCCTTACACCTCAAGCATCCATCTGTCCCAACAGAATAAAATGGAACATCTCCATATGCCCACCAAAACTGTCTTTTCATGTTTTGATACATCTTATCTATACCTAGATGAATAGAAAACTCATATTTGTGAACCTCTATCATCACTTCTTTCCTCAAATCATCAGTAAAAGGAATTACTAGATGTCCCTTACACCTAAAACATCCATCTGTCCCAACAGAATAAAATGGAACATCTCCGGAAGCTAACTTTGTAACTTTTTTAATGCACTGATGATCTGTTAGGTTGTGCCTTAAGTACTTTGTAAATGATAGATGGTGTAACTACCATACACACCATAAAATCATCGGATAACTCATCAACCGTTTTCAAAGCATTCCACTCGGTAGTGAATAATGTGGAAAGACTAGCATAAGGTCGACGACTGAGTGAATCTGCCACCATATTTGCTTTCCCTGGATGATACTGTATAGAGAAATGATATCCTTTCACAAATTCTAACCACTTGCGTTGTTTCATTTTTAGCCCCCGCTGAGTGAACAAATACTACAAGCTCTTATGATCACTAAATAGTCTGAAGGACTCTCCCAAAAAATAATGCCTCCAAATACGTAAGGCAAAGATCATAGCTGTTAACTCCAAATTATATTTCGAATAATTAAGCTCATGAGGAATTAGCTTACGAGACCCATAAGAAATTAGTTGCTCATCCTGCATTAAAACAGATCCCAGACCTTACAAAAAAACATTTATGTAGACAAGATACTCTATCCCGCTCTGTGGATTAGCTAGAACATGTGCAGAAGTCAACTTGCTCTTTAGCTCATCAAAAGCTTTTTGGCAGTGTTCATCCTATACGAATGATACACACTTCTTAGTCAAGTGAGTGAGTGGTCTCGCTATCTTCGAGAACCCCTGAATGAACCTACGATAATATCCTGCCAATCCTATAAAATTTTAAATCTCTGAAGGTGAAGTAGGTTATCCCCATTCTAAAACCGCTAAGACCTTAGCTGGATCTACTGCTATCCCCTTCTCTAACCTAGAAACTTCACTTTTCGCTGTCAAAAGTTACACTTCTCAAACTTAGCATACAACTGATACTCACGGAGGTTCTGCAAAACTATGCGAATATATCCAGCATGATCATCCTTTGACTTAGAATAAACCAAAATATCATCAATGAATACGATGGCAAATTGATCCAAGTAAACCCTGAAGACCCTATTCATCAAATCTATAGCGAAAGCTAGCGCGTTAGTCAGCCTAAAATGTGTGACATAGAACTCATAAGAACCATATCCAGTGAGAAATGTTGTCTTAGGAACATTCTGCTCCCTAACTCGAAGTTGATGATAGCCATAATGCAATTCAATCTTGGAGAAATAAGTAACTTCCCTCAACTGATCAGAAAGATCGTTGATCTTGGGTAAAGGATACTTATAACAAATAATAACCTTGTTCAACTCCTTATAATCTATACACAAGTAAAGTGAACCATCCTTTTTCTTCATAAACAAAACTGGCACTCCTCATGATGAACTACTCCTGCGAATGAAACCCTGACTAAGAAGTTGCTGAATTTGATCCTTCAGTTCTCTCATCTCCATCGGTGCTATCCTGTATGGTGCCTTAATAATAGGTGTAGTGCTTGGAGCTAAGTCAATCACAAAGTTTATCTCTTGACTTGGTGGCAACCTTGGAAAATCTTGAAATACATCTGAAAACTCTTATACAACTGGTATACTATCAAGTGATACAATAATCTCCTCCTCAGATTTCTCCTAAACATAGAACAAGTATGTGCTGGAACCCCTTAGAACATAGCGTATACATATCCTAACCCGGTATAACGAAAACAACTGAATTGTCGTAACAATTAACCTAAGCATGGTAGTATGATAATCAATCCATCCCAAGTATCACATCATAAGAATGCATGTCCAACAGATTTGCTAGAAATCCGAGTCTACCAATATCTATAGTCACATGCCACACAAATCTTATGCGAAATAGAACTAACACCCAATGATGTAGCAATACTATGAGGTCGATCACACAATTATGTCACCATCCCAGACAATGCAACAAAAGAATGGGATATAAATGAATGTGTAACACCTATATCAAACAAGACATGACAATTTCTACCGTGTATAAAAAAAACGTACCCTCTATAGCCTGAGAAGTTTGAACATCCTGTGGTATGTGGTTATACACCTTGCCATAATGTAGCTATTGCAGTGCTTATCCTGATGGTGGCAATGGCACTGGTAAAGATAGGAATATCTTTCCCTGAACACGTAGAATCTATGGAGCAGGTAAAGGTAATGGTGCCCATTGTCCTTATCACACATTTTGTCCCTATCTAGTCTTAGGACATTACCTAACTATGTGCCCAAGCTTTCCACAATTATAACAATTACCCATGAAGGCACCAAACTGCCTCCTCTGCTGGTTAGACTGTGGCTGACTCTGTTCTGCCTGTGGTCCCCCATTCTACTATCTTTGAATGTGTGCCTCATCCCCTTGAACATCTAACCTACCCTTGTGTTTCTTCCAAGGTTGGTGTCCCAAGGTTGGTGTGCCCATTGCCATTTCCTTTCTCAGCTGGTTGATTACGAAAGTCTCTATCACCCCGCTTTTCACCCCTAGACTATCTGTACTCTTTCCTCATCTGGCAATGCTGCAAAACTATATCCACTACCTGAGCATAAGTAGTGTAGGCTAGATTGCCCATGATGACTTGCTTAATTGGCCAGATTAGCCTATTAATAAAGCAAGTACGCTTTTTCTCCTCGATATCCACCTCATCTGGAACAAATAGTGACAAATTGGAGAACTATTGCTCATACTCTACAACTATCCTGTCCCCCTATTGTAAGTTAAGGAACTCTCTTTTTTTAGTTGCTCTGACTACATATGGAAAGTATTTCTCATCAAAACGAGCACTAAACTAAGAATAAGTCGGTGAAGTCCTCTTATATGCGGTGGTAACTGACTCCCACCACTGAAGTGCATCTTCAACAAGCTTGAAGTGAGTAATCATCTGCTTCTGAACGTCCGTGTACTCAACTATATGAAGATGACATTCTATGTCCTTCTTCCATTAATAACCTACTTTCACATTGGTGGAGCCTGAAAACTCAGGTGGGCTACCCTTTATAAAAGAACTCCTAGTCTTTTCCCAAGGATTAGTCTGAACCACTGGTACTAGTACAAGTATCTGCTAAACGTGTGGCTGATTCTGAAATGCAGCTACAACGTCTACTGTTACAACCTGAGCGATGATGTCAGCTATCTGAGAGGATACTCTGGATCCATGCCCTAATTGTGGTCCTAATCTTGAGGTTCCCTATACTACTGCTCCTCATTTTGAACTATAGGCAATTATTCATCTTCTTCCTAGAACAGAGGTGTATAATGCTTTTCTGCAGCCTGCTGTCATCGTAACAGATTTTGATGCTTACGCTCCATCTTCTTTAGCTGTCTTTCCTTGCGAATCTGTTCCCTTTCCCATCTTCTTCTAGCATTAACCATTCTGTTAACACAGTAAGAGAAATCAGTAAATAAGTTAATGGACTATAAAGGAATACAATTAACCTTTATACTTGGGCTCTATACAAAAGAATACGTTACGCGGAAGTCGATAAATGAAAGATCCCTAGAGATACTTGAACCTGGAGTGCTCTAATAACAACTGTGATACACCCCCCCCCCCCCCCCCCCCCCGCCCCCCCAATTTCAAAACACGAGTTGATCAGATCCGCGCACGAGATTGGGGAATATCGAACAATTAAGGTAATAAACAATCACGGAATACAAATGAATAAATAAAGAATAAATAAAATGTTGAACGGAAACCTAAAATATTAATTAAATAATTAAATCCTCAATTAATAAAATCCAATAATTAATAACTCCTTTGATACCAATAATCCTCTAAAATACAACTCAAGAATCCATACTATGTGGACCCCTAATAAAATCCCAACTAAAATGATTAATTGTCTCAAACTGAATACTAAAATAGAATAGAATCCTACTTAGATAACTGGAAGAGTGATGGTAATTGGTCTCTGCTCTACACGAACATAAGCTAAGTCTGGAATTGATGTGAACCTAAAAAAATAAATAGTTGGTCAGATTCACAAACAAGTTCTTTTTACTACATCCCAAACAAAAACCTAATGAACGAATACGTCCTAGTCAACTTATGCAATAACTACGTAGTCGTATATACATATATGCACACTAATGATTCTCACTGGACCATAGGACAGAACACACAATTCTCTATACCCAGCTACGCATCCTAGGGGCAATATGGCCTTCCTAACCATCAATCCCAAGAACTCAAGCTCGTATCATAGTATATATATATATATATATATATAGCCATATCCTAACAATGGCAACATCCATATCCGTCATCCAAATCCTAACAATGGCATGACAAGGAATGAGTCTAAACTTATTAGTCAGCTCACCCTTAATATACAATTATACCATGACAATGGTGTATAAATTCAAAACCATATCCTGACAATGGTTCCCACACAATCAAACAAATAATATATAAAGACCAAATATATATAAGATCACATAATACTGCCATAATCATGATTATAATTATTAAAAGCATACATTGCTATTGTTATAATAATTAAAGCAATATATATCATCAGATAACAACTTTATAGGTCATTTAAAATCCATTATGTTTCAAATTCTAGCATATTAAGCATTCTTGGGAATTTATTAAATCCATATAGGCCATTTAAATCCATTTAAAAAGGCTACAACTTCATCTGCAAACCCAAAATACAAATCATAGTCCCAGGCTAAACTGAGTTGGCTTCTTCTCAGAAGAAATCGGCTCTTTCTCCATTTGAGTTGGCTCTTTCTTTAGCTGAGTTGACTCATTCCCAACTGAGTTGGCTTATTCTACAATTAAGTTGACTCTTTCTTAACTGAGCCGACTCTTTCCTACTGCGGGTTATCTTCTTCATCTCCGGCCATTATAATTCGCTTGTAACTGCTTTGTTAAGGGTCCTAATCATCAAATCTAAGTCTCAAATGTCCCCAATAATTTATTTTAAGTAATTAAGCATGTATAGATCAAGATTAAACCACAAATGATGCATCAAAATACAATATCATACAATTCATGTAAACATACATAAACACATATGTATAATTTCTGTTTTAATCCAATTTAATCATACAAACAGGTTCATTAATCTTGTTTAAACATCTTAAAGCCATCCTAGGCATGTACTGAACACTAGATCAAAAGAGAGGAGTATAACATAGAACTTGCCTTAAGGTTTCGGATTAAAAGCCTCAAACTCCTTTCTTCTCAAGCCAAATCCTCGACGCCGGCAGCCTCTGGTTGCCATCCTCCTTCTCTGCTACTCTCAATCTATCCCATGAATAACCTTATTCCTTCCTCTCCTAGGTTCGACCTTGTTTTCTTGGCCATCCTCTCTTTCTTCTCTCAGTTTCTCCCTTTAACCCTCTGTATATCTCATGTTATAAAACCCTCTACAAACCCATAATATACATATATATATATATATATATGTTACATCTATTACGCTAATCCTAATCCAACTAAATTAAGGAAAAAGAAAAGAAAAGGAAAATAAGTAATAATAGGAATAATAATAATAATATATGACCTTCTCACGTTCGACTATCAATAAAAAGAAATAATAATAATAATAATAATACACAAACACACATATATGCATACACACACATTAATATATATATAACTAATACACCCATGGGCAATAATCCTTACCCATCTAGACTTTCTATTCAAGTAGTCCATAAGACCTATTTGGATGGTCCATTACTACTAACCCAAATCCATTCCTTTAAATTAAATGAATAAGAAAAATAAAATAAACATTTAACCTAACAAATAATTACAGACAATTACACACAATTAAATCACATAATTCAAATAAACAATTAAATCAAATAATCACATATTTCACATAATTAATTAAATCAACTAATCACATAAACACGTAGCCACATAATTAATTAAAATGCAATAAAATAATTAAATAAATCCTCAAAAACATCCTCTAAAAATTAGGGGTATTATATTATCCATAAATCTATTCACTTGTATGGTTAGTCCCACTCACACACTGTTTTTAATGTCAGTGCCATGATTTAAGGACCTTTGACCACTTTAGAATGTATATATGATGTTAGGGTTTCGGATGTGTGTAGGACTTTGTAGGGTGCCAAGGAGGTGCTCAGGACCTTAATTATCATTTTGGGTGTTTTTGGAGCATTTTAGGGTTTTTGATCTCGAGCACTAACCTAAGTGCTCGAGCATTGACCCTCAGTGTTTAAGTATTTTCTTTAAGAGCTCGAGCATTTTCTTTAGGAGCTCAAGCACTAGCCACTTAAGGTTGAGCTCTCCTTTTTTTCGATAATTTCATCACAGTAACTTCCTTGTGCTCAAGCACAACATTCTTGTACTCAAGCATTCTTTTTCAGTGCTCGTGCATTGACCTCTTATACTCGAGCACTAAGCACACATTTGTGCATTTGTTCCTATTTCTTCGCATTGGCATATCTTCTTCGTTTCAAACCTAATTCAAGTAATTCTTGAGCCTAAACTTATGGATTTTGAGCTAGCTATACAATAGTGTACATCTCATTCATATATTTTTAGATTTTGTGCTATCTATACAATAGTGTACATCTCATTTACATATTTGTCATGAAATAGCCATTTTCCCTTGACTTCCGTATTTAATCATTTTGAGCTTAGCTTTTACATTTATTGCCTGTGTTCTTGGGTTTGGTTTGGTTTCATTTGTTAATGCATCGGATAATGGGATTTGGGGCATCACAAAATTATATACATGATATGTATAGACAGATAGAGAGGGAGAATGAGCGAAAAAGAAAAAGAGAACAGCGAGAAAGAGATAGAACAACGAGGGAGTGAGAGGGTAGGGACAAACCTAGACTTCTAATTCGAAAAAGAGAATCTGGAGAAGACTACGACTTTAGATTGGAACTCTACAATTCTTAAGGCAAGTTCTACTCTGCTTTTTCCCTTTGAATTTATAAGCCTTTTCACTTCTATGAACTCGTAACTAGTATGTTTAATCGCTATTATTATCATGTATAAATCAATTTTTGAAATTACGGATTGAACCTTTAGACAATTTGGTAAATTTTCTAAACTTATAAATAAATTTGTAAGCCATGCTTTAATATTATTGATTTTGATTTGAACCCTTGTTAGATTTTTGGATATTTGAATTTGTATGATTAAATCTGTTATAGTTCAATGATTTTGCCTCTGTGTTCTATAACTTAACCTAAGTTGATAGACTTTGAAGAGAGAACTTATAGCTTCATAAAAATCTGTTACCAGGTAATTTCAGTCGACTGAAACTGTGGTTCAGTCGATTGACATTTTTATTTTAGCCGATTGAAATCTAGTTTCAACCGACTGAAATCTAGTTTCAATCGACTGAAACTCTTGTTTCCTGCAGATGTATTGACCACCCTTGGACCCCAGGCTCGACCTTAGAGCTTTTCGCGTAAGGTTTTGTGGTTTACCGAAATCATTAACAAGAAAGGATAAAATAATTCCACGTGATATATGATACAAATGATATTTATCATATTGTGGTCACGGATTGTGATGTGGAACCACCATGGGCTAGCTATTAATGCAGTCTCACAAGTACCTATTGGCATGAATGATTTGCCAAGGCATGGTTGAGTTGTTTGGGTACGTGGTAAGATTTACTAGCATGGTTGATTTGCCAAGGCATGGTTGAGTTGCCTATTACTTAATGTTTATAATTATTGATCACATGTCATGGGCATTGAGCTAGATGTTTTATTCTTTGTTAGGTTGTTATGGTTGGAGATGGTTGGTTTATCAGTTCTCTGTTGGGCTGTAGTAGAGAGGACTTGTTCGTGGGTTTAATTCACCTTTTGTTGTTATTTCAGGTCCCTGTCAGTTTCAGCCATAGGGTTGAGGACTTAGCTGATCATGTTTCGTTCCTAGTCATCTACTCTTTTCAGTTTCATTTTAGAGTATGGTTTATTTATTTTCTTTATTATACTATTATGGATTTTTGGATAGTATTTTATAGTTTTGGATTTAGGGGTCCTTGTTTTACGGGATTTCCGAGTTGTAATAAATGAAGTTTAAGGATTTATGAATGTTTGAGTTTATTTAATGATCGTTATTCCTTTTGCCTTTAATTCTTTCATTATTGCATCTTGAATTCTATGATTGTTTATCACCAAGTGTCTGATATCTTATAATTTTTATATGTAAGCCTGACCAACTTATATGTGGAAATTGGGGGGTGTCACAACGGATAATGCTCTTATCATTTCATTATCTAGAGGCCTCGTTGTATGCAAAAGAAGGCCCTCGTAGGAGTTCCTCTCCTTTGAACCCCATTATTTCCTCGAGAGATAACACTTTGTTCATCTTCGGAGCCATTAAAATTACCTTTCACAACACTCATCATATTAAAACTCAAACCCAACACTCATGAGCCATTATGCTGCCAAATTCCTGACTTAATATAACCTTTTCTTAAGTCGTTACTCTGCCAAAATCAAAACTGGTGTCCCTAAAAAGTTCATTAAAATCAAGACACCCTAATTACCCCAATCAATCTTCAATCTCACAGGCAAGGTTTTCTTTAAAAACCCATTTCTTTTCAAATCTTTACACCTACAACTCAAAATCCACCTCGGTGGCCAATTTAAATCTCTAAAACCCACCCCGTAAGAGTGGTCATTTTCAATCTCTAAAATGCACCTCATAGGTGTGGACATTTTCAACTCTGAAAACCCACCTCGTAAGTATGGACATTTTCATCTCAACAACCCACCTTGTAAGTGTAGATATTTTCAACTCCCAAAACCCACTTCGTAAGTGTGGACCCCCGATCAATCTTCAAACTCAGAGACAAGGCTTTCTTTAAAAATCCCTTTCTTTTCAAATCTCTACATCTACAACTCAAAATCCGCCTCGTAAGCATCGCAATTTTAAATCTCTAAAACCCACCTCATAAGAGAGGTCATTTTCAATCTCTATAATGCACCTTATAAGTGTGGACATTTTTAACTCTCAAAACCCACCTCGTAAGTGTGGACATTTTCATCTCAAAAACCCACCTTGTAAGTGTGGACCTTTTCAACTCTCAAAACCCATTTCGTAAGCGTGGACGTTTTTATCTCAAAAACCCACCTTGTAAGTGTGGATATTTTTAACTCTCAAACCCACATCGTAAGAGTAGACATTCATACTCTGTTATGCCTTTCAAATAATTTTCAAACACAGGTTTTCGTATAAACGTCTTTTCATCTCAAGTTTCGACTTTCGTAAAAACCTCTCATCATTTATATCCAAACAATCGGTTTACCCATGAACCCCTCAATCTCAAATAATAGTTTTCGTATAAATCGTTTTCATTCTTGAGCCTTGGTTTTCGTATAAATCTCTAGCAGTATGGTTTATCATGAACCCCTAAAAATCACATACATATTTTTTCCTCTTTTTTTCCTTTAACAAAAGAAAAGAATTACATTTAACCTAATTCTCGACATCCCGAGATATGTAGGCGGTCTAGGCATCCCTAGATTCGGTCACTTTCCCCAAGACACGGGGACCATTCTTGTCCATAAGACTCTAAAAACATTTTTGTGATACTCCCGGTGTGATGACCCGGTCATTTTACTTCCTTTCCTTTTTCTAAAATTTTACGGATAAATTTTTTCCATTGAATTTTCTTTTATGAGTTCGGTTACTCATCACTTAGTGTCGTCTTGAGTGCTCAGAAATGGTTTCTGAGACTCTTTCCTTTGGATTGACAACTTCCTTTAAGGACCGAGTCATTTCCATAGTTTCATTTTTTTTTTTTGACACTATTCACTTTTCATCTTTTTCCTGAGAATGATTTTCTTCGCGTAACCTCAATTTTTGTACTCAAATTTGGTTCCAATTTTGCATGCATCCATGATATTTAAATTACATGCTTTGTGTATTTTTACTTTTCTAGAAAAGTATGCTAGTTGTTTACTTTTACGTAAAAGGGCATGGATGCATAGTTTCTTAGGAAACATTATTTTTTTTTTGGGGTTTTTCGTAATTATAGAAATAATTATTTTTCTTTTTAGGGACCTTTTTGCAATTTATTTTGGAAGATATTTTCAAAAAAGACCTTTTTGCAATTACTGAAAAAGTGTGACAAGTGTCGCATTCTCATTGGTCCACTTGTAAGCATCTCATTGGTTCACACTTGGAAGCCTTGGATGATGACATGTGGAGGGTAGAGATTCACCCGTTTGTTGGCCTAGCATTGGTGCACTTGTTGGCTTGGATTGTTGACAAGTGTAGGCTTTAGATTAAGCCTAGAATAAACCATTAGATTAATGACAAGTGTAGGCTTCTAATTAAAGTCTAGTTTTTGCGTGTGTGAGGGGATGGTGCAAGACTAGGTGTGTTTGACTTCCATTGACCAAGTGAGTGGAGAAATGCACTAAAGTGTTTTAATTATTTCATTTTACACATTAAACTTCTTCTTCCTCACTTAGTACCCTAGCCGCAATGATTTGAAACCCAAAAGTCTAATTTTTTGAAACTTTGAGACTTCATATCTTCTTCTTCCGAATCCGAACTCCAAATCAAGTAATTTTTGAGTCTAAGTTTATTAATTTTTACTTGTCTATGCAATGGTATGCACGGTTGCATCCATCTCTATCTAAAAGGACCATTTTACCCCTCGTCAAATACCCTTGCCACATTGTTTTGAAACCCAAAAGTCTAATTTTTTGTAACTTTGACATTTTATATCTTCTTCATCCGGACTCCGAATCAAGTGATTCTTGAGTATAGATTTATTAATTTTTCCTTATCTATCTAATGGTGTGCTCGATTACATACAATTTTTTTTGGAAAGACCATTTTACCCCTGGTCAAGTACTAATCCCATTTTATAAATCTTATCTTCCGCATTTGACTCTTTTGAGTTCCGTGACTTCATGGAAGGTCACCTTGGCATCTTAGGGATGTCATATATCCCTAGAGACCTTGTTTCTATTTTTGCTTCCACATTTTGGATCTATTTCGGGTCATCGGGTCTTCACAGGACGCACTGGCTTAAAAAACCAGGGCCGTCACAGGTGGTATCAGAGCTCCTAGGTTCAAATACCTTGGATGACGGGTTTTGGGTGCATATCATGTTTGTGTTGCCATGCTCTATGTGTTTAATTGCTTCTTGATAACATGCTTTGAATTGATAACATGTCTGTTTGCATATGTGGCAACTTGCTTAGAAGCTTACCTTAACTGCTTTAGCATATGATTTATGCTTATTTATCTTAGCATATGGTATATGCTTGTTTATCATAGCATGTTGTATGTACTTGCCTATCTTAGCATACTGTATATGCTTGTCGGCCTTAGTACATTGTACGCGCTTGTCTGAGTTTCCACGTTATTTATGCTTGTCTGCATTAACATGTTATATATGTTTGTACATCTTAGTATGATTATATGCAGCATATCGTCATGCTTTACGTCCTTCTCCTGTATACACTGACATGTCTTATGTGATTTTTACTACCTGTGTGAGTAGGTAGTCTGTTGCTATGTTGTATACTAGCCATTTACTTTTTATGTCTTGTTTTGACATTGCATGTTGTTCTAGCTTGGTTGGTTGAGATTCTTGGGGTCTTTTGTATCCCTTGGATATATTCTTGTTTTGAGGAGTTTCTTTCTTGGGTAGGAGAAATTCATTCTGTAAGGAACCCACGACGGGAACCTTCTTTTCCCTTTTGTCTGTTTGGTTGTTTCGAGACCTTGGTCTGATGGTTGATGAGAGTAAGGCTCAAGTGAGCATAGAGTTGCAATTTTTGTCTGGTGGAGTGAAACGCGGACCAGGGTGGTTCTGTTTTATTTCCTTTTCCTTTGTGGCTTCACGACGAGGTCGGGGAGTGTCCGGGGTGTTGGTTTTGTCTCTTGGGGTTTTGTGGTGACCTCGATGTGATGACGTCATTGGGGTCTTGTTTCTAATGTCATGGGATGACGAGTCAGGATTGACTCGAATCCTTCCTCGGGAGTTCGGAAGTTACCTTGTGAGCCTTAGGACGAGGTTCTCATGTCTTACCTTCTTAAGGTGATGGTTTCGGGATTTGGATAGGTGTGTTGACTTAGGATCATTCATGGGTTACCTTGGGCAGCTCTTATGAGCTACAGTTGGGATGTGGGCGGTTTCGTGTAATTAATTGCATTGGTGCAATTAATTAATCTCCCTTGTCATTTTAAGGTTCCATTAGGATCCTATCCAGTTCTCATCGAACTCGTTGGCATCTTGAGTTGAGTTCTCTATTGATGTCCCGTAATGTCTAATGTTGGAACTATCTATTGCGTCATTGTTTCATTTCGTGTTGCGTTAGGATTCCACCTTGGTAGGGGCTAGTCTTGGGAAGGACTTATAGACTCCTTGTTTCGGGAACCTTAGTGGTCGTTTAGAGGATAGTTCCTTTCCTCGTAGTGAGAGATTAGACTCATCCAGGTTTGGTTTTACGTTTTCTACGTGGTGTCTTTTGAGAGGCATTCCATTCATTTCTTTTGATTTTACAAACTTGCCATTTGTATGATCCATTTTTTATATGTTTACAAGCCATTATTTTAGGGCATGCCTTAGAAACATGTTTAAGATATATGACTATGTGGTAGTTATATGTGGACGTAGATGGTGTATTTTCATTTACGGTATCTGTTTAGCATGCTAGTACCGTTAGTAGTGTATAGTGTGTTGTCGTTTATCTGACCCTTATATGATAGGTGGCATGTTTCATTCACCTTATGTGTACTGTGTGCTTAGTACTAAGGTATTATTTAATTTATGCAATTTAATTTTGCGAGTATGTGTTATGTGAGTAACTGGTTGTACTGTTTCATTTTCTTGCACTTATGTTAGGGCTTTATGACCTTGGTTGTCGGGATTCTCATGAGTGGGCTACGTAGTAGACTTCTATTTTGAGGAATTAGCTATGATAGGGATTTTGATCCAGCATTTTGTTTTCGTTTGTGGCCAAAGGATAGGTCTACTTGGGACGGTGTCTTTCGGTTCCATGGAGTCCGATCCATTGGCTTGAGGGCATAGACTTGTCAAGCTTTGGATTCGTGACTGGAGGTTATTGATAAGGGTGTTTTGCAATGTAGGAGTTGTTGACTCTACTTGCACTAAAGATTTAAGGCCTTAAGCGTAATGGTGCCTATGACATTATTGTCAGAGTTTTGGGATTAGTTACCCCAACTCTCATAAGATGCCTAGTTCCCGTAGTGCTTTTGGTAATGATCTTTTTCTGACATTGATGTCATTCGTGTAGATAAGTTTTTTTGGGTTGACCTGGTTGGGGGTATGTTATGAACTAATGCCTTATACTGTCATACTACCATACAAAGTTGTGTGTTATGGGCGAGTGCTAGTTGTGGTCGATGCTACCTTACTGACGAGTAAGTGTGGGCGGCACTAGGCACTGTCTTTGCTATCACACATCTGAGTACGTCGTGGGCGGGTTCTGGTCGCTGTTCATACTGCCATGTCGCTCTCTTTTTTTGTCGTGTTTCAACGTTTCGTTGTCTTGGGATTCTCTCGGTGGTTGACGTTGAGTTGACATGCTGATTCATTTGAGGAGCTATTTTCGGTTCGTGGTTTCGAGCTCCTTCAGTTGGATCTTGAGGCTTCTAAAGTTATTCTTTAGTTCTTTAAGATCCTTTCCTCGGTGCGACCTTGTGTTCGGTCCTTATTCAGTTTTCCTAGGGATGTTCCTAATTTCGGGGACGAAATTTCCATAAGGAGGGTAAGTTGTGATGACCCGATCATTTTACTTCCTTTTCTTTTTTTGAAATTTTACGGATAAATTTTTTCCATTGAATTTTCTTTTCTGAGTTCGGTTACTCATTACTTAGTATCGTCTCAAGTGCTCAAAAATGGTTTCCGAGACTCTTTCCTTTAGATTGACAACTTCTTTTAAAGACCAAGTCATTTCCATACTTTCATTTTTTTTTACACTATTCACTTTTCGTCTTTTTCCCGAGAATGATTTTCTTCGCGTAACCTCACTTTTTGTGATCAAATTTGGTTCCAATTTTGCGTGCATCCATGATATTTAAATTACATGCTTTGTGTATTTTTACTTTTCTAGAAAAGTATACTAGTTGTTTACTTTTACTTAAAAGGGCATGGATGCATAGTTTCTTAGGAAACATTATTTGTTTTTGGAGTTTTTTCGTAATTATAGAAACAATTATTTTTCTTTTTAGGGACCTTTTTGCAATTTATTTTGGAAGATATTTTCAAAAAGGACCTTTTTGTAATTACTGAAAAAGTGTGATATGTGTCGCATTCTCATTGGTCCACTTGTAAGCATCTCATTGGTTCACACTTGGAAGCCTTGGATGATGACATGTGGAGGGTGGAGATTCACCCGCTTGTTGGCCTAGCATTGGTGCACTTGTTGGCTTGGATTGTTGACAAGTGTAGGCTTCTAATTAAAGTCTAGCTTTTGTGTGTGTGAGGGGAAGGTGCAAGACTAAGTGTGTTTGACTTCCATTGACCACGTGAGTGGAGAAATACACTAAAGTGTCTTAATTATTTCATTTTACACATTAAACTTCTTCTTCCTCACTTAGTACCCTTGCCACAATGATTTGAAACCCAAAAGTCTAATTTTTTGAAACTTTGAGGCTTCATATCTTCTTCTTCCGAACTCCAAATCAAGTGATTTTTGAGTCTAAGTTTATTAATTTTTGCTTGTCTATGCAATGGTATGCACGGTTGCATCCATTTATATCTAAATGGACCATTTTACCCCTCATCAAATACCCTTGCCGCATTGTTTTGAAACCCCAAAGTCTAATTTTTTGTAACTTTGACGTTTCATATCTTCTTCATTCGGACTCCGAATCAAGTGATTCTTGAGTCTAGATTTATTAATTTTTCCTTGTCTATCTAATGGTATGCTCGGTTATATACAATTTTGTTTGGAAAGACTATTTTACCCTTGGTCAAGTACCAATCCCATTTTATAAATCTTAGCTTCCGCATTTGATTCTTTCGAGTTTCGTGACTTCATGGAAGGTCACCTTGGCATCTTAGGGATGTTGTATATCCCTAGAGACCTTGTTTCTATTTTTGCTTTCGCATTCTGGATTCATTTCGGGTCATCAAGTCTTCATAGGACGCACTGGCTTAAAAAACCAGGGCCGTCACACCCGGATTTCCGAATGCGGGTTGGCCAGGCCCACACCTGAATGCCCGAGGATATCAAAACGAATCAGCAATAATCGAACTCAGATTACAAAAGAATAAATAAGAATAAATAAAATTCTGAAAAGAAACTAAAATGATAATCCAATAATAAAACCTCAGAATAAATTTTCATTAATTAATAAACTCTTCTGATACAGCTAATCTTCCAAAAATATACAACTCGGGAATCCATACTATGTGGACCCCTAGAAAATCCCAACCGAACAAGTGACAGCAATAACTGTCTGCATTATAAAACTGAAACGTAAAAGAAACTCCTATGTAAAAAATCCGGAAGAGTGAAATAGATACTCCTTGCTCAGCACAAACAATCCCTACTCCTGACGAACACCTGAAAAATAATGGTGGGTTAGGCTTACAAACAAGTTCTATTCTACTACAGTCTAAGCAGAGATTTGATACACGTATACATCCTAGTCAATCCAATAATAACTAGTAGTCTGTGTATATATATATATATATATATATATATATATAAATACACACTAAAGGAACCTCACTAGACTATAGGGTTACCTCAACCTGAATTGTAGGCAACATGCAAATCGCACATATAGTGGGCATGAGTACCTAGACCTACCAGGGCACACAACTACTCTATATCTAGCTACACATTCCTGGAGATATACGTGCTCTAACCACTAATCTTGAGACTCAAGCTCATATCGTGGCACCATAATTATATATATATAATCTCATAACAATCTATCCAGTAAAATTAATCCTCTATAGTAATCCTCTATAAGTCATTCAACTTGTTTAGTTAACTTGACTTGAATATAAGGAGGACTTAACATTTTAATTCATCCATTCCCTTATACAAAAATAGGTAGGACTTAACTTCTTTGGTTAATCCTTCCCTAGAATGCCACTGTCCCATACTGGTGCATTAAACTACACAATCTAATAATCAATGTAACAAATATAATAATATATCAATTAATCCAGCAATTAACATAATATTAGAATATTATGCTATCACAAAATATGAATAACTTAATACTTCTTTAAGCTTCCTACCTCACATGTTCTACACATATTGAATCTTACACATGCTGATATTTTATTATACAGTCATATAAGCATTTTCTATATCCAATTCATCCTACATATTTAATCTCAATTATTAGAACAATTTAAAAGATTAAATCCATTCGTTTGTTTAAAACATTCAAATAACAAGCATCGTTATGATCAAGTCTATTTAAAACTTATTTAAATTCATCCCCCAGGCCCTATTTAATGTTCAGGACCTTCCAAAATCAACTAAGATTTATCTAACGCTAATTCTGAAACTTTCCCAGGTAAGGCTCGAGCTTTTGTCCTTATTAGTTGAGCACCCAGTCCAAAGCTCGGGCATCCTAATTCAGGCTCGAGCTTTTCACCCAATCGCTCGAGCTTTCCTTCTCAAGCTCGAGCTTTTACATCCAATTGCTCAAGCTTTACAACCAGTTGCTCAAAATTTTCATCCCAAGGCTTAAGCACTATAACAGCGGTCCGAACACTGTTACGCGAATCAACCTAGAATTTCACTGTGCATTCATTCTTTATTTGTTTCAGGAATCCTTGGCATATTTCTTCGTTCCATCAATATACAGATATAAAAAATTACATTATTTAAAACATGTAAAAATTCATAAAACAACAGATCAAATCCACGAATTTAACAATTCATATACAAGAACACATATGAACCAAATTCAATAAAACCTATGTTCTAGTCCAATTAAACATGCATAATTATTTAATTTTATTTATTTAATAAATCCTGGAATTTTCCTAAGCATGCATAAAAATATGAACCAAAGGGAGAAAGATAGAAGAAGAACTTACCTTAAACTTTCGGATCGAAAGTTAAACCTCTTCTTCCTTGATCTTCTCTCTAAATGATTTTCTCCTCCTTCCTTCCTCCTCCTCCTTCTCTTTCTAACTCTCTCTCTAAAATAAAATCACGTACTATATTTTTTTGAAGCCTCCTACAGACTTATACTTATGTATATATAGGCTAAAGAAAATTAACCCTAATCCTAATTCCATTCCAAGTCAACTTAATAAAGAAAAATAAAAATTAAAAATATAAAAGGTAACATAAAATATGTTACGTATGTAATTTATGTATCCTTATTCAATAAATAAATTATACACATACCATTATTTATTAGCAGATTATCTAATAATACTTAAGTTACCATAATATTATAAGGTAACCTAAAACATGATACGTATAAAATCTATGTATATCTTTATTATATAAATATATAAAATACACATCAGATTAAATATTAATACTAGAGTTACTATAAAAGTAATTAAGAAATTATTTTCTCATTTATATGTATATACATATATCTCTATATATATACAACTATCCATGTGTAATTATCCATACCCATTACACTTCCTATTCAAGTAATCTATGGGACCCAATTGGTTAGCCCATTACTACTAACGATAACCATACACATTAAACCTCTTATCCAAGTAGTCTGTGCGACCCAATTGGTTGGCCCATTACTACTAACCATAACCGTAAAATAAAATAAAATAAAATAAAATAAAACAAAAACATTTAATCATTTATTTTACAATTAACTACAATTAATCAAACACATCAACTTAAGCACATAATCAAATAAACAAATTATACAAATAACACCTAGACAAAAAGCCAACAAATCAAGTAACACTTAATTCAATTAACCACATAAGTAATTAGTCAAATAATCAATTAAATAATAAAAAATACAATTAAAACAAATAAATAAATACCAAGACTATCATTTTAAAATTAGGTGTATTACAATTTTCATCCCCTATCCAAGGGATTAAAAAAAAAAAAAAAAAAAAATTATTTCATAGCTACCATCCACAAGACCCCAAAGCATCTTCATATTTCATCCAATCCACGGGATTTCAATGCTGTTCTATCCATATAACCCTTTTTGCATCCCTTAAGGACTTTCCATCCATGGAAACTTAAGCATTCTCTAGACTCGTCCCATCTACGAGATCTCTAGCTCTTCCCATCCAGGAGACTTACAAACGCCCTCCAAACTTGTCTCACCCACAAGACCTTCAAATCCTCCCATCCACGGAAACCCAAAACAACATTCCGAACTACGTTTGACTTGATTCCAATCCACGGGATATGTAGGAAACTTGGGCATTGATTGAGATGTCGCTTCACAAGGTCAAAATATGAATGTGATTTAGGAAGCCTTTTTTAGTCAAATTTACATTTATAAAACCACTACTACAACTAATGAAACATAACGAGTAGGGATCATCCACAGGGATTAAACACATAGTTAGAATTTAACTTCGACTTTAGTGTATCACAAGATTACAAAATATATTTGGATTGGTTTACTACACAATAATTCAATTAACAAAAAGTGCAATTAAAATAAACTAAAGTGAGCTAGGGTTTTAATGATAGGAAAAAAGGTCTTACGGCGTTGGAATCGCCGCCAAGCTCATTCACCAAACCACATACTTTTAACTAATTGGGGAAAACTTTCTTGTGAACAAAATACGACTACCAATTGCGATATTAAGTATGAACCATCAAAGCCAAGTATGAATTGTCTACCTAATTGCAAGTATGAATAAAGGTGTAGTGCAATCCATCAAGTGTGATGACCCTGGCTTTTAGGCCAGCGTGTCCTGTGATGAACCGAAGATTGACCCGATAACGGATCCGATATGCGGAAGCGAAAACAGAAAACAAGACTCTAAGAAGTCAAAGTGACCTTCCATGAGGTCGTAGAACTCAATGAGAACTGATGCGGAAGCAAAGATCGAAAATATGACAAATAAGCCCCCAGGGGCAAAATAGTTATTTCTGAAAACTGTGGACTCGAGTGCCACCGAGCACACCGCTGGAAAGACAATGAAAAACTAATCAAGATGGACTCAAGAATCACTTGATTCAGAGTCCGGATGAAGAAGATATGAAACTCCAAAGTCTCATAAAATCAAACTTTTGGGTTTGAAATCAATGCGGCAAGGGTACTTTACAAGGGGTAAAATGGTTTTTTTAGATAAAACTAGATGCAACTAAACATACCGATAGATAGACTAAGAAAAATTAATGAATCTAGACTCAAGAGATCACTTGATTCGGAGTCCGGATGAAGAAGATATGAGACGTCAAAGTTTCAAAAAAACTAACTTTTGAGTTTAAAATCAGTGCGGCAAGGGTACTTTACAAGGGGTAAAATAGTCTTTTCAGATAGAATTGGATGCAACCGTGCATATTGTTAGATAGACAAGCAAAAACTAATAAACTTAGACTCAAAAATCACTTGATTTGGAGTTGGGGCGAAGAAGATATGAAGCCTCAAAGTTTCAAAAAAAACAACTTTCTGGGTTTCGAGCATATGCAGGGTCTGCACAGATTTTCGGACTTCAAATGTGGTTTTGAGGGCTTAAACTACATTTTTTAGCAAAAAGTTGTGAACAAACCTCCCCCCCCCCCCCCTCCAAAATCATGTTTTTTACATGACCATGTCAATAGAAGATTTTATTCTCCAAGTGAAATACCCGAAATGCCCCTAAGATCAGAACATTTTCCGGAAAAACCTGAAACGCACCAGGTTCCCAGATCTGCGAGTTGTTTTCGGCATCAAAACGATTTGTGTTGCAAACACAAAGAAGAAAACCCCCCTAAAATCATGTTTTCTACCCGACACGAGGAAGAAAACAAAAAAATTGCACTGTGGAATACCCAGAATGCCCCTAGATCAGAAAGGGGTAAGAGGATTAAAAAGCTGCTATATGCATAACAGAAAGCTGAAATTTGCATGGGATTTCCGGCACGAAGACGACATTTTGTGAAAAAACACAAAGAAGAAACCCCCCCTAAAATCACATTTTCTAAGTGACTATGTCGAAAAAAGAAAATAAAACTGATGTGAAAAGTCTAGAAAGCCCCTAGATTAGATTATGCAACAAAGTTTCAAAATGAGTCCATAGGAGGCTCATTTCACCAAAGAAGAAGGTTTGCCCGGAAACAACTATGCACGTAAACGTAACTTACCTATTAGGACGTGCTACAATGGTTCATGGCTTAAAAATACCACCGATGCAAAATCCGACCCCCCAACGGGCAAAAAGGCAAAAATGAACAAGAAAAGGGAAATTTGAAAACCAAAATTAACAAATGATTTCAAATTACCGTTTGGCCCTTGGCTACACTTCAAACATGATTTATAAGACCCTATGAAAGAATAAAAATGGAATTCCCACACCCAATGACTTGGCATTTTTCAATATTTTCATAATATTTCATGAAGTTAAAACATATATAGAATTCAATATACATGTCAATGGCCTCCGGCCTCACCTCATACATATCAAATACATTGTAAAGAGTGTACTTAGGTACACAATACATACATGGAATCGAAAGATACAAGCTTTGTCAAAATAAACAAAAGCAAACATGATATGCTAACATGTGCATATTCAATGTCATCAAAAATACTTCAAGACTTCTAGCATGTCTAAAAGTGTTGTGTATCCCACAACAAAACTTCTTTACCTGCAAAACACCCAGTAACTTCGGGTGAATAAACAAGGCTAACAAGTTTATTTGTAGGGGATGAGCATGCATCGACTCGATTTCTTTAGAGATTTTTAGGACTAACATGATATAGTTCAAAAGGGATCATGCCACCTAACGTCTATGTCAAAGATTAGACTCAGGGATCATCCTAAGCTACCATGGAGTAATAGCAACAAGAATCATGATATATATGCACACATGAAACAAGTCATAGTTGGGATAATCCAAGATCATGACAAGAAGGATACTAGAACAGAGGTTAACATGTATTGCATTATCAAATACAATTAAGCAAGATTTAGAATGATTCCATACAACACGACAAAAAGATACTAGTATACAAGGATTTCATTTTCAATGCAATTATCATAGTTGGAGCATTCCAATTAACACGATAGGATTAATACGCGAAATTAAGAACATGGCATCATATCTATGCAATTTAACAAGGTTTAGACATTCCAATTAACAAGACAAGAATAGTATATAAAATCATGGATAATACATAGTATCAATGCAATAAAACAAGATTGGGGCATTCCAATTAACAAGGTAAGAAATTATACATGAAACCAAGAACAAAGCATAACATATATGCAATTTAATAAGGATCGAATCTTCCATACAACACGAAAGGAGTCTTAAATCTTTAAGGAATACAACACTTGAAATTTAAGGAATTAAATCACGAATGAAGCATAAAATCTATGCGATGAGACAAGATTGGATCATTTCACATACACGACAAGTTTAAATCTTCAAGGAATAGCAACTTGAAATTTAAAGAGTGAAATCAACCAATGTGGAAACTTAGATATCACCCGGATTAAAACCGTACTCTTGAGATCACTTTAGGGCTACTAACCCATGGGTACCTTTCCCCTAGTGCGCACTATAGTGTAGAGGGACATTCCCCCGTACTAGAACCGAGTCCTAGTCATGTCAATTCTTGATTGATATCCCAAGTCCCAAAATCAACAAGTTGTGTAAGTCAAGATTGTATCAAAATACAAGAAATGCATTAACCACATATCATGCACAACCAAGATTTTGGAACACAAAAGTCATGCCCCTAGTTCATCAACTATATACAACTATATAGACAACATCCAAGATATATAGCACATGGAGTTCATTGAAGTAAATATACCACAAGTATAAGATACATAATTCAATTACTTTCTAAGCAACATATAAGTAATTAAATCATTCCAAGACAAGTGTGCATGTTCATTAAGTACATTAATGAAACCTAGATACAAGGAGTCATGATTAGACCGATAGAAGCATAAAAAGGAAAATTTAATCAACCTAAGGGATTAAATTATCATAATTACAAGGCAAGTCCAAATGTTCTATGAACAATGTTTGTCAAGGATCATATCAAGGTCAAGTTCAATGTCAAGTTACAAGTCCATTTCATGCAAGACATAACCATGTGAATTAAGTTCCATACAAAGGAAGTAAATGAATATAAGTTTCAAACTTATCCGATTATTCTCAATTTGATACATGTGTAGGAATTTGTTACGAAAAGCATGAATTCCAAGTTAGAAACTTAATCAAGACCAATGAGCTATTGAATGGATTTTAATTATTACACTTAATTAAAATCTCTAAGTTTTTAAATTCATCCAAATGATCTCAAATTTAAATATGTTATACAACATACCATGATATGATTTAAAAACACGACACAAGGGAATTCCATGCAATGAATGGCCATGAGCATTAAACTTTAATACTAGAAAAATAATAATTGAAAGGTTTCAAAACCTAATCAAATATTCTAGATTTAATATATGTGAAACTACATTGCATGCACATCAAGAATTTCAAGTCGGAAATCCTACTGGATAAATAGTACACTTGGAGCAAATTAATTAATCTAATAAATTAAATATTACTAGATTTCAAAACTTCTCCGATTACTCTCAATTTAATCTATGTTGAAGAGCATGCTAGGGCCTAATATAATATGCTATCACATGTTGATTTAAAGCTAGATAAGGCCACATGATTTAGTATTTTATTCAAGATAAATATTAAATAAAATCTTCAATTCTTGTCCAAATAATCTAGATTCAATATATGTCAATCTACATATCAAGGGGTAATATTATATCATGCCACATGATTAAACAAAGCTATGGACAACTGGGAAAATTAAATCCTTCACAAGAAAAGTAAATAATAAAATCTCTAGATTTTACATCCAAGCATGTAATCAAGTTGTATAAGCATCATAAGCATGTAATATAGCAAGAATTTAAATTATAACACCCCCTACCTCAATTTGAGATGAAAACCCCAAATTCCCACCGAAAAAAAAGTGTTCCGAATCCGCCGAAATCGAAGGGTTTTGACGGGGACAACACGATCTACATGAATCCGAAGGAAGCCCCATGAAAATCACAACTTGAATCTTAACCCAAACTCAAGAAATGGTCATAAATGAATTCTAATAAGGGGGAATGGTAGAGTACGTCGAAGGGAGCGATAAACGTAAAGGCCAAAGAGATTTCACTTAGGAAATCAAGTGGACGAGAAGGTCAAAGGGTGGCAGCCAAGGAGCTCCCATGGCTGCAGGCCAAGAGAGTGGAGAAGATGAGTGAAAATCTGATTTTTCACTTTAGGGCATCCTATTTATAGTAAGTCTCAAAAATTGCCCCGAAAATGCCCCGCCGGGTCCGAAAAAGTGGATTTTGAGCAAATGCGCTCAAACGGCAAATCTCTATGAATGAAAAAGATTCAAAATGAGAAAATATGAATAACGAAAGAAACGGCATTGAAAACTGAGTCTCGAGCAAAAAGTTATGCCCCGAACAAGTTCAGCGGCAACCGGGTCTAGAAAGTTTGAAACTGGAGAAAAACGACCAGAAGGAAATTCTATGAATTTATGAGTCAATAAAAAGTGAAAATGAATCCCGTACGAGGATCCAGGCTCCAGACGAGATATTTTGCAATAACTTTCGTTAATTGCACAATGGCCCCTACAAAAAGGGTTAACTGTGAAACTGCCCCAAAATGAAAATATCTTCCAAAAGATATTTTCTTAGATGCCCCTGAAATAAAATATCTTCAAAAGATATTTACGAAAAATATCCCAAGAAAAGAAAATAATTCCAATAAATTGTGCATCCATGCCCCTATGGACACCGGGAGCAACCAAAGTACTTTCTTGTAAAAGTAAAGTTACGTATTTCGAGAAAACCACTCAAGATGAAGGCACGTAAAGTCAAAAACCAACTCCGAGTATGAGAAGTAAGGTTGCGCCAATAATGTGACAAATGGGGAAAAGATAGAATAAGGAAAAAGATGAAATATGGAAAAGGACGAAAGGCGCATAGTGTCTGAAAAGTGAAAATGTGAAAATGACTCGGTCCTCAAAAGAAGTTGTCAATTCAAATAAAAGAGTCTCAGAAACCATTTTCAAGCACTCGAGAAGACACTATATGACAAGAAACAGAGCTCAAAAAAGAAAATTAACCGGAAAAAATTTATCCGTAAAATTTCAGGAAAAATGAAAGGAAGGTAAATGACCGGGTCGTTACATCAAGTCCAGGTATAATTCATCAAAGTAGTCACAATTGTAGCACAGATCAATATAAAAGATAATGTAATTTGCAACAATAAGCTATGGAATATCAAATCAAGCATGAATTGTCTACCTAACCAATATGTAAATTAAATTGTAGCACAACTCATCAAGCATAAGAATATTCCATCAAATTAATTGACAAACACATCTAATAAGAACTACTCATGACCATCACTAATTTCTCCATTAATCACACATAGACATATAACCAACATAGAAAATCTAGTGTAGAGATCAATTCTCAGATAATAAGACAACTTGTAATCACATAGAGAATTAGTGGGAAGAATTTAACCATAGAAATCAAAGGAAAACCCAAGATTCATTTTATACACAAGGCCATAACATTAATCTTAATATTTAATTCCCCAAAAAGTAAAAAGATAAGGGTTTAGAAATACAAGCTTGGGGCTCATCCAAGCCCTAATGAGAAGTCTAGCCAATCGTGGAAAAGATGGATGTAATCTTGGAACCCTCAAGGGCTATCCCCAAATATGGCTCCATCTTCTTCCTCTTCTTCATTGCTTGGTAAAAACCCTAAAGAGAGCGTGTGTGTAGATTTTGAGATGTGTTCTTGATGCCTCCCTTCTCTCAACTCATAAACTCTAATCTCTAACTTTCCTAGAGAGAGAAACTCAAAAAATATAAAAGTTACAATGTAAAATAAAAATGAATGACTCCTTTGTGCCATCAAATTTTTTTTTTTTTTTTTTTTTTTTTTTCAGAACCCTAATCTCTATCTCTAACAGTGGGGCATCGATCCCCCAGTGCTAGAAATTTCCTTTACGCCTTGTTTAACTCCATTTTGGCCTCGGGATAGTCGGTTTGATTCTTGATCATTAGGAACATCATCAAAGGCCCGAAAAAAGTAGAATTGACCGCTTTTGAAGGATAAGCACACTTTACGAACGATGGACTGTAGCTTCTTAACTTTTTTTGACTGTCTTTGCTTAACTCTAGAAAGGCTTTAATGAACCAAAATTAGCCCGTTTGAACCTTATTGACCTGAAATCGACAAAAACACAAATTAAGATTAAAACGGGAGATTTGTGCTAAAATGTGCAACATTTGAGCACTTATCACACCCCCAGACTTAGATATTATTAGTCCATATCAATGAACTACGAATAAGGAGGAAAAGAACAACTAGACAACTATGAACTAGAAAACAATAAATGGAGAACACTGTTTTCGTAGGGATCACTGTTGCATTTAGATTATGCAACAAGCCTTTTGAACCCCTAAGTTACCCCTAGTGGACGAGTGAAGTCTCGTGAGGGTTTCCAGAAATGATACCCACAAATATCAAGCTTTTCCTCACTTAAGAGGCACCAACATTCCAAACAATCATTGAAAGAAAACTATCTCAAGTATGCCATTTTTCAATCATTTCTAAGCAATTTCCAAAATTCCAACAACAAACATGCAATTATAGTCCTCCACACATCAAGCAAGATAATCATGCAAATCAAAACAACTTTAACATCCTTTTGAGTGAACCAGTATCAAATATGTTGTTATCTTAGCAAATCAATGAAATGGGCACAACCGGTCTCAAACTAGCACACAAATCAAGTACCAATCATTAAGACAAAGAATGAACCTTTTATTCGATTTATTTTCAACATTTTTTGTAATACCCCTAATTTTAAAAAGGATATTCCTGGTATTTAATGGTATTTAATTTATTATTTAAGTGCATTTTATTTGATTATGTGTCATTATTTTTTTTTATTAGGTGCTTAATTGTTTTCTTTTGTGGTGATTTAATTTATTTAAATGATATTTATTTTTAGTTATTTGATTGGAATTACTTGTTAGTGTTTTAATTATTTAATTGGCATTAATGGTTTAAGTGTAATTGGTTTAGTTATTTTATTGGAATTACTTGTTAGTGTTTTAATTATTTAATTGGCATTAATGGTTTAAGTGTAATTGGTTTAATTATTCTATGTGTGTCTTATTTTATGTGTGTCTTATTTGGTTTAATTGGGTTTACTAATTATTTTTTTGTTCAATTAGATTATTTGTTAAGTATTTAATGGTGAATAGGGTAATTAGGTAAATACATCTAGTTAGGGTTTTAATTACAGTATAAATTAGGGTTTTATATTATAGCCGTCGTAGGTTTCTACGTTAATTGGATGGGCCGGTTAGGATAGTGAGTTGGACTTAAATGAACCTAGGATTTAGGAAAACTCTACAAGTATAAGGTAGACGTCTGTGTAGGGTTTTTTTTAAACAAAGCACATGTTTTGTGGAAGTGGAGAAGGAAAAATGCAGTTTTTCACATTCTGCCAAGGTTTGATCAAAGCTCCGATCCCGCTTCGTCCGTGGTCCGATCGAGCTGAATTTTGGAGGAGAGGTTCATGACTCAGTGACGCACAATCTGAATGGTGGAGATCAGAGTTTGACCTCGGGAACAGTGATTCGTACTCGTGAACAGTAACTGGGTCACACAGGTTTTTTTCCATTCTGCCCAAATTTCATCAAACATCCGATCCCGTTTCGTCCGTGGTCCGATCGAGCTGAATTTTGGAGGAGAGGTTCATGACACAGTGACACACAATCTGAATGGTGCAGATTAGAGTTTGACCTTGGGAACAGTTATTCGTACTCATGAACAGTAACTTGGTCGCACAGGTTTTTCCATTCTACCCAGATTTCATCAAACATCCGATCCTGCTTCGTCCATGGTCCGATCAAGCTGAAATTTGGAGGATAGGTTCATGACTCAGTGTCGCACAATCTGAACGGTGGAGATCAGATTTTGAGTTCGGGAATAGTGTTTCGTATCCGTGAACAGTAACCGGGTTTTGGAACTCGCCGGGATGTTTTAAGAAGATGACGTTGAAACTTTGAACAAAAGTTTCTGAGGCAAGATTCTATCCTTACTCTTTCCCTTAGGCTTCATACTCTTTGCACTCTTAAATGATTCCAGGATTAATGAAGATTAAACCAAACTAAAATGATATCTGTTTTGCTATGAAACTGGTAGTTATAGTAGTGTTGTATGCTTGTTCAACCTAGACTAAGCATGTTTATGGATGCATTGTGGTTCTGTGGTTCACGTTTTTCCTTACCACTGCTAGTATAAATTATTGGAAGGATGGGTCTAGATGATAGTTATCTTAACTTCTGTAATAGCAACTGTTAGAACTTAAATACTAGGAGGATTTGAGTTTAACACTAGATCGGTTTTGTGGAACACTATAATTTGAGCATGCCTACATACATACTGTGAATATTGTTTTGATGCTTACATTATCGTAGTTAGTATCAACTGTGGAGGTTAGGATTTTGTGATACATACCCTACATATCTGTATGTCATTTGTAAGGTGTTAAATGGAAGTTTTAATTAATTCTGACTTTATATCAGACTAAAGGGAACAACTTAAATTGGGCATGTATATGTTGTTGTTGTGACCCTGTTTATCAATGCTTATTTTATCACTGCTAACATTGAATGTTGGATGTTGGAATTTAGTTGATATATACTTGATTTATTGGTATTATTGACTACTGGAGGATTGGAAAGTAGGCATCGGTATGAGACGGTGGCATACTAAGGATGGGTTTGGTTTTTAAAACAATACCATTACCCACCTACTTGGAATAAGGATTGGATTAACTAAAAGTTAAGTCCCGTGGATTTGTATTGTCATGGCAACTACTTGTTGAGCGGCAATACTAGGGATTTTGGATGGATTTTATATATGTACTATTATAGTGCCTCGGTATGAGCTTGAGCCTCAGGACCGATGGCTAGGGAGCGTATATGCATCGGGATGTGTAGCTGGCTACGATGGTTGGAGGTGTACCCTATTTAGGTATAGGTACATATGCCCACTTCGTGTGCGTTTTAGCATGTTACCTCTATTCAGGTTGAGACCGGCCTGTAGTCCAGTGAGAGTCATTTAGTGTGACTATATATATATTTACGGACTATTAGCTATTGTTGAATTGTTTAGGATGTACATGCGTATCGGGCCTCTATTTGGATTGTAGTAGTATAGAACTTGCGCGTGGGCCTGACCCACTTTTATTTTTCAGGTACACGACAGTTACAGGCTTAGACGTGTTCGTGCTGAGCAGAGGTCTCTATTCACTCTTCCGACGAAGTAGGGCTCTCTCTATAGTTTTAATTCTGGACGTTTATTACTGTTGTTCTATCTTCCGTTTGGATGTTTAATAGGGGTCCACTAGAGATGGATTCCCAAGTTGTAAACTGATGGAGTTTTGGAGTTTGGGTTTGATGGATTTTAATAATTATAATATTTTGCAGATTCTATTTTTAGTTCCTTCCAGCTTTAATTTTATTTCTTAATTTATTTTGTATTTCGTGTTCATTATAAAATATTAATTGTTTGATATTCCCTTTGGTTTGGGCCTGGGCCTGATCAACCCGTGTCTCGGATTCGAGGGGTATCACATTTTTTTTTTTTTTTTACATGGGATCAAAGATAAGAGTATGGTGTAATGTAATAATCTCTTAAGCACTCTAGAAGATCCATGTAACGAGTTAGGTCAATGACTCTCAAACTGGATGACTTTAGGGCATTAAGTATAAAGACACCCCTAAGGACTTACAAGCTCAAATCAACTAGGTTACAAATCAAAACAACTCTCATCATGTCATTTCCCTACTTCTCACCTTTGGTGAGAAACGCTCACTTTTCTTTTTTCTTTTTCTCTCTTTTGCTTTTCTTTTTTCTTTTTCTCTTTTTTTTTTTTAAACTATTGTATGGGCCTTTCACTTTTCAGCGCAAGAATTCAATGCTTAATGAGGCAAGAATCTTAGCTACTTGATAAAAGGGTTTGTTTTTTAGCATTTAAGGTCATCTTGTTAAGAATGGAAACTTTCAAAGCCTACTAGCTCAATTGGGATATAACCAAAACAATAATCAACTAAGCATATACCCCACAAATGAATGCTAGTGTGCACATGTGCAATTGTAGTACTCTAGAGTCAATCTTCAAAGCATTCTCACAAACAAGATGATGTGGACCACAAAAGCAAGCATGAAATCAAACTTTTGAAAAATTTGCTCCTAAATGGCATCCAAATGCATACAAGGAGTATTAAACTCTCAAGACATGAAAATTTTCAATTCAATTGAACATGGGCCTCAAAAAATCAAAATTATCACTAAAATAGATCTCAAATCTTAATCATGCAATTAAAGCTCAAACTTAAGTAGAATGTAACAAAGCTATCTTACCCCAAACTTAAACCGCACATTCTCCTCAATGTGCAATGAGAATAATAGAAAAGATGGAAAGAGTATACCGTGGTAGCAAAAGCCTATGAAGCCCGGCAATGATCCGATATGAAAGAGTCTCCCCTAAACTTGGAATAAAAAACCTATTTGAATAACCACACTAGCAAACTCACATCAAATATCATAATGGGATAAAGATAAGCAAAAATGCACTCTAATGCAATAAAGAACAAGATGAAAGAGTAATATGAGATCAAGTCACCAAAATATATATATATATTTTTAATCAATAAACAAAGTATGTACACAAGTAAAATAAAAGGCAACTAAAATAAAAATGCAAGTAAAAATGCAAGGAAAATAAATAAATAAAAAATGCAAAGAAAAATATATTTTATTTTATTTTATTTTTTGAATTGCAGCACCTTGGAACTATTTAGACGACGCAAGAAATGAAAGATAGAAAGAAATGGGAAGGAATAAAGTTTGAAAACTCTACGAAACTAGTGTTTAACGTCTCTATCAAGACATTGGGGGTAATTTACTACTCAAAAGTATCAAAAAAATGATATGAAATATCCGCATTTAATCGCTTGTTAATTTTCCCCATTGGATCCTCTCTCACAACAACAAAATTATCCTCCAAAAGAATTACTTGAAAACAAATGAAAGAATTAATGCCTTTCTTTTCATCCACGGTCTTGAAAACAAAACAAATATTGGTCGGCCTTGCATCAATTTTGTGCTCTTGAAGTGTATTCAAAGAATCACTTCATTTGTTAATTGGAAAGGCAATATCTTTCAAAGACTCAATTGGATTATTAGGAAACATACTTTCTTCATCCCTTTTATCTTCCTCAATGATCATCATCTCCTCACTCTTTAAGGTGGCCACGGAGTCCATTAAAGAGTTCACTTTATATATGGAGCTTTCAATGTCAAAACCACATCTTCCATACATTTTCAAAAGGCACGACTCAAGAGGGTCATTTGAAAGTATAGAAGGAATACTCTCTTTAACAAGTTCATCATTTTTCTCTTCTGCCTCCATAGTGGTTACCATATCCTCACTCTCTAAGATATCAATGGCCGGAATAAAATTATGATCAAAATAAGGAGTGTCCTCATAAATCATGTTATGCTCTATTGGATTGGCCATTGGTGGACTCTGCACTTCCTTCTCTATATAAGATAGAGTACTTGGTATTAGCTAACTTGCCTCATCCTCCTCTATACAAATTAAAATGTTTATCATTTGCTCAATCTGAGCCTCTAGCTTGGCTCTGGTTTGAGAATGAGAATTAATAACTTGGTTTTGTGAATTAAGTACATCAAGTAGAGCTAACACTTTTTCTTGAAATTCGGGCGAGTTCCTAGAAGGTGGTGGAGTTGGTTCATTATAAAATGGCGCGGGAAGGTAGTAGTCACAAGGAGGATCAAAAGAGTAATCAAGTTCATAGTGAGATAATGATGTTTGTGGTGCATTAGACTCAATCTCATAAGGATCAAAATATGATGGAGGGTCATAAGGTGAAGGGGTATAATGATCCCCCAAATTTGGATCAAACAATTCTTCCATTCACATTCAAAATCTAAATAGAAGAAAATATTGGTCTCGACAAGGACCGATGCATATAACAATTAAAGTAAATGGTCTCGACAAGGATTGATGCTTGGATAAAAATATAACAATGCAATTAGCCTCGACAAGGGCTATCTCTCAAACATATAAAGAAATGCTCAATTAAGCTGTAGTGTTTCTGAATTTTGTCAATTTCCATTTTTAGGATTTTCTGTTTTTCAAGGGCATTTTCGTCTTTTCTCGTTTTATGTGCTGGACACCGTGAGGTGTGCCTGGTGTGTCCGAGAGTTGGTTGGGGTACTTCATTGAGTTCAGGACTCTTTGAAATGCAAGGGTTGCCATTTCGACATTTTTCAGTTTTCTAGACCGGAAAGTCCCGTGTAGGACCCGCTATCGGGATTTTTGTATACGAGAATTGTATCACGGGTCCATTTCATACCATGCATAATTATTTTGTGCAAAAGTTAATTGTTTCAATGTAAATTGGTGGCTATGATATGTATTAGTGCATATATATATATATATATATTTTTGTGGTGGTAAATTAGAAATTGAAAAGAGATTTTTTTTAAGTGGGACCCACCAATTTTTGGGTTTAGTGGCCTCATTGTTTCTCTCTCCCTGGCACTCTCTTCCTTTCACTCTTCCCTTTCCTTTTTTCTTTTCTTTTTGCTTTAAAATTTCAATCTTGGATTACATCTCAACCATTTGGAGTTTTTGTATGCCGTTTGCGGCAAAACGGAAACCTCGTTGAGATCTACTCATTGATAGGAGCAAACCACACCTTTGGCCAACCCTTGATTTTTAAAATTTAGGGTTCACAATTGGGGATTTTTTTCATTTTGGAGGTAGGAGTCCCTAATCCATGCATTCTTGTGCCTTTGTGAGTTAATTCCTTGTTATTGTTGCCTAACATGCTTAATTGTATTGATTTTACTATAAAATGATTTAATTGTGTATATGGAGTATATGGTTATGTGTGTTAATTGAGGTGGTATGGAAAAGCATGCTTTAGTAGTGAAATCCTATGCCTATTGAGTTAACTTGTTAGATTTTATGATATGAAGCATGTGGATTACTTGCCCTTTAAAATGTACTTTAAATTTTGTGTATGGTGGATGTTAATTTGTATTGTGTAAGAAATTCGCTCTTGTCATATCATTTTAGAAGCATGATGCATTCATGTATGACATTGGGCAAGGAAAATGGGAGAATTGATTTGAAGTGAAAGAAAGGGGTTTTGAAAAAAAAAATTAAAAAATTGATAAAAGGGTTTTGTGAAAACCAGGACACTAAGGGGGTACCGAGGGTCCGTGGCGTTAATGTAGCCTAGAGGGAACAAGAGAAATTACCCTAGCATGATTGAGCTAACTGGCCTAAATGACACCACGGGGGTACCAAGTGTCAGGGATAAGGATGGCAATTTAACCCACCCCGCCCCACCCCATTTTTGGCAGTTTTGGGGGACCGTTTTGCTTATATGGGCGGGGATGGTTTCATGTAATAAAAACCCGCGCGGGTTTGGTGCAGGGGCAGGGGGAGGTCGCCCCGCACCGCCCCGCCCCGTTTAGATAGACAAATTACTTAAGTACCCTTATTTTAATAGTATATATATAACAAATGAATTTAATTAAAAAGAAAGTTGCAATGGTGAAGAATTGAAGATGAGGGGAAAAAAAAAAAAAGCAAATCTATTGTAACAATAAATAAATTATGGTCTTAAACGGGGCAGGGCAGGTACCCGCAGGGGTAAAAATGTTAAACGGTTATGGGGATGGTGTAAAAAGTTCTCCCGTTTTTATGGTTTTGGACTAGGACGGGGGCGGGGGAGGGTACACCCGCCCAAACCCACCCCCGTTGCCATCCCTAGTCAAGGACAGTAGCCAATCCTTCTCTCGTGTCGCTGAAGGGGTACCGAAAGATGGGTTACGTTAAAGGTTTGAAAAATGATGAATGGAAGTGATTTTAAAATAGGGAGCGACATAGCATGGCATTACATTTCATAGCATCATATTGTATTATTTTTTGCCTTGAAAATTGTACAGTATTTTCCCGGCATAGCATGATCCCATTCTCCCTATTTCTATTCGTTGTTTAGATTCACGGGGTCTCAAGAGGTATGTCTTTGGCACCACCTACTAAGCAATTTTGCTTACCCCTTTATAATTAATATTTTTCAGGGCACGATAAAGAAGTGGCGAATGACAATCCAACACCAGTTTAGTCGGGTTGATTGACTTGGACTTTTTTTTGTACTCGATGTGTATTTTTACTCCATTTTGTTGTATATAATATTGAGGGACATTTTGTATCACCTACATGGTTGGAAATGGTCTTGAGACCATTTATTTGTATTTTGTGGTCTCATTATGATTTCAATACCCATGTAAGGCCTTAAGGCCATATTTTGATGTATGACGGATTTGTGTAATTTTGATGGTGTATCGGACTCATATATGACCTTATTTGATTTTAGTACTACTTAGTTGTGTTAGTTTTATCATCAAATAGAAGAATTGGGATAGGTTTGGGCTTTGTGTAAGGTCACTAAAGGACCAAAGGAGTGCCTAAGTGCACAAATGCTTAATCTCAGGCTTTTTTTTTAGGTTTTGGACATTTAGAACCTATTCAATTTTCATTGGTTCAGGTTCAGGCATTCTGCCTATTTGGAACTTGTTCCAAATGTTGGGATCAGGTTCAAATCCTCCAGTTCTGAAAAAAAAAAAAAAAAAACAAACCACTAGTTTATCAGCTTTGATCACTTAACTTCATTTAGCTATTTTGAAGGCAGATTACCCTCTCATATTGTAAAATGATCATTTTACCCCTAGTGTGTTCTCGGGTTCGAGTAAGGACCCGGTTAACGATTCGGACCCACGGGCTCGGGTCGTTACATCAGCTACAAGAGTTTCAAGAATTGCTCACAAAGGTCCCAAGCAACAACGTCAGAATCCATAGCTCGTTTTCCTTGTAGTCAAGCACCTAATTGAACATAAAAGAGATAGTGAGACGAAATAAAAATAAAAATAAAAATAAAAACAAAAATAAAAATGAAGAAATAAAAATAAGAAGCAATCAAATGAACATTATTGTCTAGTTTAATTCCAACAAAACTATTAATCCTCAGCAACGACGCCAAAATTTGACACCGTCTAGAGTGAGAGCTCTTTTAATGTGAAAGGTCACTTCACAAGGTCAATATATGAATGTGATTTAGGAAGCCTTTTTTAGTCAATTTACATTTATAAAACCACTACTATAACTAATGAAGCATAGCGAGTAGGGATCGTCCGTAGGGATTAAACACATAGTTGGAATTTTACTTCGACTTTAGTGTATCACAAGATTAGAAAAGAGATTTGGATTGGTTTACTACACTACAATTCAATTAACAACAAGTGCAATTAAAATAAACTAAAGTGTGGTAGGATTTTAGTGATAGGAAGAGAGGTCTTACGACGTTAGAATCACCACCAAGCTCATTTATCAAGCCGCATACTTTCAACTAATTGGGGAAAACCTTCTTGTGAACAAAATGCGACTACCAATTGCGATATTAAACATGAACCATCAAAGCCAAGTATGAATTGTCTACCTAACTATAAGCATGAATAAAGGTGTAGTGCAACCCATCAAGTGTAGGCATAATTCATCATAGTAGTCACAATTGCAGCACACGTCAATCTAGAGGATAATGTAATTTGCAACAACAAGCCATGGAATATCACATCAAGCATGAATATACCTAACAAATATGTAAACTAATTTGTAGCACAACCCATCAAGCATAAGAATACACTATCAAATTAATTGACAAACACATCTAATAAAAAACTATGCATGGCCATCACTAATTTCTCCATTAATCACATATAGACATGCAACCAACATAGAGAATATAGTGTAAAGATCAATTCCCAAATAATAAGACAACTTGCAATCACATAGATAATTAGTGGGAAGAATTTAACCATAGAAATCAAAGGAAAACCCAAAATTCATTTTATACACAAGGCCATAACATTAATCGCAATATTTAATTCCCCAAAAAGTAGAAAGATAAGGGTTTAAAAATACAAGCTTGGGGCTCATCCAATCCCCAAGGAGAAGTCTAGCCAATCATAGAAGAGGTGGATGTGATCTTGAAACCCTTAAAGTTTATCCCTAGACATGGCTCAATCTTCTTCCTATTCTTCTTTGCTTGGTAGAACCCTATAAAGAGAGAGAGTGTGTGTGTAGATTTTGAGATGTTGTAAAATAAAAATGAATGGCTCCCTTGTGCCTCCACCTCTTTTTTTTTTTTTAAAAAAAAAAAAACCCTAATCTTTATCTCTAACTTTTTATCCACTTTTTTACAAAATGAAAACTAACAAAATACTAGTTGGCCCATTTGGAAGAAATCTGGCCCATTAGAAAAGAAAAAAATAGAAAATCCCGCATAGCTGCCAGGGGATGGGGGATCAATCCCCCAGCCTTGGGGATCGATCCCCCAAGGGTGTTTTTTTTTTTTTTTTTTTTTTGCCAATAGTGGGGGATCGATCCCCCACCCCCACTTTGGGGGATCGACTAGTGCTACAAATTTCCATTAAGCCTTGTTTAACTCTATTTTGGCCCTGGGCTAGTTGGTTTGATTTTTGATCATTGGGAACATAATCAAAGGCCCGAAAAAGGTAGAATTGACTGCTTTTGAAAGATAATCACACTTTATGAACCATGGGTTGCAGCCTCTTTTGACCAATTTCTAAACTTTTTTTGACTATCTTTACTTGACTACAAAAAAGCTTTAATGAACCGAAATTAGCCCGTTTGAACCTTATTGACTTAAAATCGACAAAAACACAAATTAGAACTAAAACGGGAAAGTAAAGATAGATGAAGGGACTAAAACACCTTAGATTAGAGCTAAAATGTGCAACATTTGAGCACTTATCAGGCATCCCCAATTTTAGTCGTTCTATCTCAAACTATCCATATCCAATCAAATTGAACTCATAAGTTCGAATCATTCACATCAATCACTAGAAAGAAATCAACACTAAAGGCATTTTGGGTGCCTAACACCATCCCTAAGTGTAAGCAAACCCCTAATTTATTTCTCTAATTCATACAAATCAGTCGAGAGTCAAACAATAGGGTCCACATTCAAATCTAGCCAAGTGTCCTAAACACTTCCACAATCCCCCACACGGGGATCAATAAATTCAAAAGCTTATACGGAAACCCAGCCTCCGGGCGGGGGAAGGTCAAATCGGCATGCGCGACATTTTATATATAAAAATATAATAATAAAAATTTTATTATTTAAAATAAAATAAAACAAAATGACTTAAAAGCCAAATCGATTTTGGCTTGAATTTTATTTCGGCCTGGGTCACGTTTCGATGCAAAAAAAATAAAAAAAGAACCAAAAAAAAATGTCTTACTTTCGCTTGCAGATCGTGGACGCGATTCTCGAATTCTCTTGTAACCCAGTATTATAAGGGTGTTTAACGTGAGAACACTAAAAATGCTTGCGATTTTTAGTGTTCTCACGTTAAACACCCCAAATATATATATATATATATAGAGAGAGAGAGAAAGAGAGAGAGAATTAAGGAACATTAGACCTTGATTATTGAGGAAATGAAAGAAAAAGAGCGAGACCGAGCCAATCCAATCTAGAAATAGGTGGAAATTGTCCAAACGACAATGATGCGGCGAAGAAAGCGAATATAGGTCTTTGTTTCCCTTAGACCTTAGGAATGATCATATTCAGTTCCTTAGACAAAGCAAGATTTGTGTGGTCACGTAAGGACAAGTTGGGCATTAATCCAGCCATACTGGAGCATCAAATGAACATAAATCCCACCTTAAAGCCTGTCAAATAGAAGTGAGAAGGAAAATTATAAATTAAATATTAGTAGTAAAAAGGAAAAATAGGAAACTCGATAAAAAAAATTATAAAAAATTATAAATAAAAAAAAAAAAAAAAAAACACACACACACACACACACACAGGAACTCACTTGCTGGATTCGAATCACCCTAGATTCGAGGAACAAAAAGGTCCCATGTCTGGAAAGGATTTTTCATCTGCAGATAACTCCCAGTGGTCATCGAAAACAAAAAAGCTATTTTTCCAACCTTTGTTATTATTGGGGCTTCCGGTAATGTTTCTTCTCTTATCTCTAAATGAGAAATACCAAAAAATTTGAGAAATGATTGTTGGGAGAGATGACAATGAACAAACATACCGGAATAATTCTTCTCCCTATATGCAAGCAAATATAGTATATCTCTAGTTTTATATGTGCTGAAAATAATAAAGAAACAATCAATCACACAAAGCCACAAGAACACAAGCAATTTTTTACATAGAAAACTTCCCCAGTGTGAGGAAGAAAAACCACGGGACCTAGTCTAGCTAAAAACTCCACTATCAACCAAATAATGGGTACACAAAGTCTTCTCTAATCGCAATTAGAGGCTACAAAACATCTCATCAAGATAGCAACAATCTTGGCAAAAACAAAGAGAATTGGAGAGAAAAATACCAAAACCCGGTTACTGTTCACTGCACGAATCACTGTTCCCGAGCTCAAAATCCGATCTTCACCGTTCTGATTTTAACTCATTGAGTCGTAAACCTCTCCTCTAAATTTCAGCTCGATCGGACCAAGGACGAAGCGGGATCGGACGTTTAATGAAATCTGGGCAGCATAAAAAAAAAAAAAAAAAAAACCAAAACCCTATTACTGTTCACGAGTACGAATCACTGTTCCTGAGCTCAAAATCCGATCTCCACGGTTCAGATTTTAACTCATTGAGTTGTGAAACTTTCCTCCAAATTTCAGCTCGATCGGACCACGGACGAAGCGGAACCGGATGTTTGATAAAATCTGGGCAGAATGGAAAAAAGCTGCGTTTTTTCCTTCTCTTCTTCTGAAACTTGCGGCTAACCTCTCTCTCTTTTTATTCTGACTTCCTTAAGGTTATTTACCCTAAAAAGCTAGGCTTTGGGCTTTAATAAAACCCACTTGGGCTTTCCTCCATATAGAAGGAAATATACCCAACAATGATAAGGTTTCACCATTAGACGACTATTGCCACAGGCGCCTAAAAGAACCAGGCAACCTATAATAATCATCCAAGAATCAATGGCAAATAAATATCTAACAAATGGATGAATAGGAAAACGTAAACCAGCAGTGAAGGCACTCGAAGATGAACAGTGGAAGGAATTGAAAATTTAAATCTAAAATATTTTAAATCACCCGCAATAATGGAGGACTCTCTTTCCCTAGGAGGTTAAATTTAAGAGAAAACAATCCTAGGTTCTGAGATACACTCAACACCTGAGTCTCTAACATATTCACGTTCCAACTCTTCAACATGTTCGGAACCAGAGCCTTGGGAGCTCAACTCAACATCCAGATTTTCCTCATATAAAGACATGATGAGATTACAAATATCGTGAAGACAATGAAACCAACTTGAAATTACACATACAACCAGATACAAACATTTGGCCACAACCGCATACCTTACAAATCATAGTTTAGAAGAGCCCAAACAGAAACAATAATAATTGCAATGACTCACAAAAAATTTAAAGGAGTGATCCAATTCTAAGATTGCAAGCAACAAGAAAATAAAATGTGAATGAAGAGGAGGCTTACTGTATCACATGAAGTATCTAAAATAGAGGAAGTAATTAGATATGCCTTAAGAGCGCATAAGAAGAAAATATGTAATATATGTAAGGCTTCTATTTTTTTTTTTTTTTTTCCTGGCAACGCGAACCCACAAGCAAACAAAAATTACACCGTACCACCTACAACATCCAACTCTAAAAGCTTAAAGATAAACAATGGTAGAGAATGAAACACCAAATCTATATTCATCTCCCGCTGTGAAAGCTTGGCAAGAACATTTGCCACTTTGTTTCCTTGCCTTCTAACATGCGAAATGGAAAACCTCGAAAGAGATTGCAATTCCCATCTGATTTTCGTAATCAAAGAAGCAAGTGAAACCTCCGAAAAAGTAAAACCCTCAATAGCCTCCACTATGCTTTTACAATCCGATTCAAACCAGACCACCTAAAAATGAAATTGCTGGCCCAAAAAACTGCCCGGCGAAAACACAACAATTCTGAATGAAACACAGAGGATGATGCAAAAGGTTGAAAAATCACCGCTTGAAAAATCAAACCAGAAAAGTCTCTGAACACTGCACGACCAGTGCCTCATTGAGCTAGATTCGAAAACGAAGCATCAACATTACATTTAAAAACACCATGCATTGGGCAAATCCAACGCGAGGGGGCTGCTGATCTTTGCGAAGGATGAAGTATCACATTTTTGTTGCACAAAAATAAATTCCCAATAGCTAGTGGAAGCCCAATTTGCCACCAAAATCGGACTCCAATCAAGGTGATCAAAAATTAATTATCCTAGCCATCCAGATTGTCCATAAACAAAAAGATGCCATTCTTAGCGTAAAAGATTTATTCTCCTTAAACAAAATTAATCCACCCTGAATATCAATCCACCATTCAAGAAAAGAAGAAACTGGACGAGCTAGAAAATCCCAATGGAGGGGGGACAATTTCCACACCTGAATAGAAAAAGAACAACGGAAGAAAATATGAAGCACATCTTCCACCTCCAACCCACATCGAGGACAAATCAAATTTACCAAACAACCACAACGAGTAAGAGCAGCACCTGTAGGGAGAATCCCATAGCAACATTTCCAAAGAAAATGTTTAATTTTAGAAGGCAATTGAAGGGACCACAAGCTACTCCACCGTGTACTATCTATCAACTGATTGTCTACCCGGTGTAAGGCAGGAGGAGTGTAATTTGGAGAGAGCGTTACAGCTAGGTTGTAGGCTGATTTTACACTAAACTTCCCTGGGGGGTCCACCTCTTATATGCGAGTATCCGGACAAGGTCCTTGTCGTAATCCATTCCGAAGCAGTGCCTGTGAGGACCAAATACTACGCCACGCCCAAGATGGATTTGATCCCAATGGCGCCTCAAGAAAAGAGTAGGATGGAAAATATTTGGCTTTAAACAATTGAAATACCACCCCAGTTTGAGAGACCTGGAAATGCCAAGCATACTTCGCTGGCCAGGCCAAATTAAATGCTTCAAGATTACGGAATCCTAAACCACCCACCGGCTTACTCTGACAAAGTAAATTCCAGGAAGCCCAGTGAACTGATTTGCGCTAACCATGTTTCCCCCACCAAAATGTCTGAACCTGTTTCATTAGCTCCAAGCACAATGTATGGGGTAATCTAAAAATAGACATAATATAAGTAGGAAGAGCATTTAACACTGCCTTAATTAGAACTTCCTTACCACCTTCCGAGAGAGTATGTTGTCTCCAAGACGCAAGCCATTCCTTCATTCGAGTTAGCAAAAACTGAAAAACATTAGATTTTGAATGACCAATTATCGCCGGCATCCCTAAATATTTAGTTTGAAAGCCATCTTCGGACAACCCCAACTTATGACTCAACATGCGCCGTAAGGGCATAGGAGCATTCTTAGAAAAGAAAATAGCAGATTTTGCAAAATTCACCTTTTGTCTCGACGCCAACTCATATGCTTGAAGAATTCACTTTAAGGTATCTATTTCCGGAACAGAGGCCTGACAAAAAACAATAGAGTCATCAGTAAAAAATAAATGAGAAATAGACGGCGCCCCCCGACAAATTCTCACTCCGGTGAGAAGCTTCGCCAGTTGAGCTCTCTGAATAGCAATAGAGAGGGCTTTAGCACAGAGAATACAAAGATATGGCGACAACAGATCACCTTGACGCAACCCTTTCGACGGCTGGAAAAAACCCACATACGTGCCATTAATAATAAGAGAGTAAGAAACAGTAGATACACAGGAAGAAATCATTTGAATCTAATGAGAATTCAACCCCAATTTTTGGAGCATAGTAAATAAAAAAACCCATTTTATACGTTCATAAGCTTTGCTCATATCCAATTTAAGCACCAAGAAAGCTTTCTGACCTCAACGTTTATTTTTCAAATAGTGCAAAATCATGAGAGATAAGAATATTGTCCATTATGTGACGACCTGCAACAAACGCCGATTGGGAGTTGCTAATAATTTGATCAACGACCTCTTTCAGTCTATTAGTCATTACCTTAGCTATAATTTAAAGAGGTAAGCATATACCCGTTTTGGAAAAAACTAGAAACAGCCGCCACCACATCGAACTTAACCACTTCCCAATATTGTTGATAAAAGAGGGGTGTCATACTATCTAGCCCAGGCGCTTTAAGTGGTTCCATACCAAACACCGCTTGCTTAATTTCCATTTCAGTTGGTGGTAGAAGTAAAGACTGATTCATATCGGAAGATATTCGACAGGGAATATGGCGCAAAAATTGATCAACATTGGAAGGTTGTTGAGACTGAAAGAGCTGTTGAAAATACCGCAGGAAAATAGCTTGGATAGTACCGACTTCCTCAGACCAAACACCCCTCTCATCCATCACCCTAGAAATACCATTCCGAGTTCGGCATCTATGGGTCGCGGCATGAAAAAATCTAGTATTTTTATCTCCAAGTTGTAACCACTGATTCCGTGATTTTTGTTTCCAATAAAGCTCCTCTTCTAACCAACATTTATTAAGCATTGATTCAGTCTGAAGGACCAAAGAATGATCATAATTCATCTTCTGTTCCTTTAAATTACGCAAAGAAGATTCAACTTGACCAATTAGAACCTTAGAATCAGGTTGATGACGAGCCCAATCAATAAGAGCCTTTTTACACTCCATCAACTTTACCACCCAACAATATTGCCAAGAGCCTGAAAAGGATTTAGTCTATTTGTCTCGAATAATATTCAAGCATCTATCATCCATAACCCACCTCGCATCAAAATGAAATTGATGTTTTGCCTTGATAACAGGGGGATAAAATTGAAGGAAGAACGCATGATAATCAGAGCCAACCGTTGGAAGATGAGATATAATGACTTGAGGGAAAGCCAAAAACCACTCATTAGTACCCAAAGCTCTATCCAGCCGTTTTTGCACATTGGAAACCCCAGAACGCTAGTAAATGGATACCCAGAAAAACCCAAATCCAACAATTGACATTGTTCCAGTAATGTTTGAAAAAAATTTGATCTCCATCCAGATTTAACCGCCCCTCCACATTTTTCAGTAGGGTACAGGATATCATTGAAATCACCAACAAGTAACCATTCAAAAGGCCAAAATTGAGCCCGTTGAGTCAAATGCTGCCACTGGCACGCACGAATTTGTTCCACCGCACTAGCATAAAGGATAGCCCACGGCGGTTTATTAGGAAGATGAATTAAAGCAGTTATATGAAACGCATTACACTCCAGCACCATTAATTGAATGGACTCCCTCCACCAAAGTACCAATCCTCTGGATCGGCCAACCGGATCAGAAACACACGCATGAGGGTATCCTAAAAGATGTTGAAGTGAAGCAATCCAACCCCGACTATTTTTTATTTCCAAGACCGCTAGAATATCAGGAGAGTGGCTGAACTGAATTCTTTTTAATTGCTGAATTGTTAAACGGTTTCCCAACCCTTGACAATTCCAAACCAAAAGACTCAAATTACCACCCTGATGGTGCAATGAGTTACTAAGCCAGTGCAGAAAACTAAACTCACCTCGTTAAAGACAACCCGTAAACGACGCAGACAAGCCTGAAAACCGACGAGGGCAGAAACGGCTATTACCTGGTCCTGAAAAATGAAATGGAGCAGGACTCTCACACACCTCAGGTCTAAGCCCACAACCCTCCAGCCCAGGTGGAGATAGTGCAGGTCTATTCAAAATAGACCCCGTATTAAGGGCAAAAAAGACTATTCACCTCGGCCCATTTGAATAGCAACCCTAGAATGAGCAGCTCTAGAAGGTTCGTCGAAAGGTAGGAAAGCACGCCCATCCACTGTACCCAATGATGGTGTACTCCCCATCAGCCAGCGCATAGCTGCCGATGAAGAAGCAGACACCTGAAACAACCACCAGAAGCTTGAGCAAGGAGGAAATGAAATAAAATGAACCCAGCAAGAAGCAACAATACAAAATCGTCAAGGTTCAATGGATGGCACCCCACTGATTGCCCATACTAAAATTGTGATACCACTAGATTCTAGAGCCACGGGTGATCAAGTCCGAGCACAGATCCGAGGGATACCAGACAATTAATATGCAAATAAGCACAGAATACTACAATGAAATAAGAATAAAATAATAAGCTAAAAAGAGTTCTAATTATAAAATCCTCAAAATTTATAAATTAATATAAATTCCAAACTTTCCAATATCTGTACAACTCGGGGAATCCATCTAGTGGACCCCTATCCAAATCCCACATTGAAAAGGAAACAACTGTAATAAAATCTAAAGTGAAACATAGAAAGCAGTCCTACGTAGTCGGAGGAGTGAATGACTGAATCTACTCTATACGATCAAGCTCTAACCCTGGAAGTGATGAACACCTGAAAAAATACGGAAGTGGGTTAGGCCCACATGCAAGTTCTATCCTACTACAATCCATACAAAAACCCGATACGCAGATACATCTTAGATAGCTCAACAATAACTAAATTAATCCATATAGATATAAGTACACACTATAGGACGCTCACTAGACTATAGTGTAGTCTTAGCCTGAATAGAAAGTAATATACAAATCGCACGTAACGTGGTCATGTATACCTAGACCTACAAGGGAACAACAACTATGTCCAGTTACCCATCCTAGGCGATATACACACCCTAACCATGATCCTGGGATTCAAGCTCATATCACGGCACCATCAAAATATATATAACCCGTTCAAGGTATGACATTCAAATGTTTATTGACCTGTCATATATATAAGTAGGACTTAACTTTTATAGTTAATCCACCTTACATCAAAATAGGTAAGACTTAGTGTTTTGAACTAATCCATCCCCAGAATAGGCAGAACTAAGCCATCCCTAATATGCCACCGTTCCATACCGGTGCAAATACATACATATAAGTAGGACTTAACTTTTGTAGTTAATCCAACTTATTCTAGAATAGGTAGGACTTAATGTTTTGAACTAATCCTTCCCTAGTATGCCACCGTTCCATACCGGTGCATACACACGCAACCAATCCAACAATTGACAAAATAGTACAAACAATTCATCAATTATAATCCAGAACAATATAATAATAATCAGAATCGTTACTGAACACATTGTAGTGAAATTCTTAAGCGTAAATTTCATAACAATCCATAAATCCAACAATTGATGCAATCTAAACCGTTAAAACATCAATTAACTCCATATAAGCATACTACAGTTTTAGTTAATCAATTATGCTTATTTCAGTGTTTAAACATGATTAATACTGTTTAATCATACATACACAAAATGCTAGCATTATAGTAAGCAATTAAATCCTCCAAACAGTCCAAAAATTGATACTATTTTTAATAAATTAAATATCAATTTAATCCAAACCAAGCCTAGTTAATTGCCGGTATTCCATCAGCCTTATAACACTATTGAAATATGATTAAATATTATTAAATCATATGCGAAAGATTTGGTAAGTTTTAGTAAGCAAACAACTTAACAAAATAGTGCTCAACATGTAGGCTTTTCTTTATCTTCTAGTTGCTTCATTCTTTAATAAACTAATGTGATAATGCTTCCTAATATTGTGATAGGTCCATCATAATTAATTACATCCTTCAATGCAATTTAAACGGATTAAAAATACCCCGGACAGCCCAAACAGCCCCTAAAAAGACCAAAACTGTGCGTTTCGGGCGAGAGCAAGCTCTCATAAGTTTAGAGCCTGCTCCATTAACTTGGGAGCCTACTCTAAGGAGTTGGGAGTAGGCTCCATACTCCTTGGAGCTGGCTTCAACAATGAGGGAGCTGGCTCCCTCCTTTTGGGAGCCTGCTCTCTCACTCCCTGAAGCCGTTATGTGTTTCTGCTTCGTCTTCTTTGCCTCCGGCTATACTCAGGGCCTCTGTAATGTTTTACATCCTTGTTCTAGTGTTCATTCAACATCCCAGATTAATTATAAGACATCGACATGCATCAATAATCTCAATTAAACAAAGCGTAAACTCAAAGACAGCAAAAACCAGTTTACAGAACTTTAAGAATTTGCAAACCAGTTAAATTCAACGAGTTTAAATATAGTTTAAATATGCATAAAAGATTTGTTTTAGCATTACCCCTGGAGTCTACCTAGGTATGCACAGAACACGGGTTTAAGGGAAATAGTTAGAAAAGAGACTTGCCTTTAGGTTTCTATTCAAAACCTTAAACCGTCGTCTTTAATAATTATGGCAACCTTACTTCTTTCACCGACCACTGTTGCTCCTAGTTCAACCCACGAGCAAGCCAATTTCCCCTCCTTGGTTCAGTCTTAGTCTAAGCCAAACCCTAATCTTCCTCTCTCTATTTCTCTTTGTTTCTCTCTTGTTACCCAAGTATTGACTCTAGAGGGGGGATGGATAGAGTTAATGACAAACAATGGATAATTTTTGCAATATAGAAAATCAATTTCAAGCAATGTACATAACACAATTGTGCAATTATAAAGATATGAAATAAGAAATTAAATAGCACAATTATAAGAAAGATGAAGGAAGAGGAATTGCAAACATGATTCGGCGATTTTAGCGAGGTTCAGAAACTCCTACTCCTTGGCTCAAGACTCCTCTTGAGACTTCCCAATCCACTATGGCTTCTCCCTACGGGTGGAGAGCAAACTTTACATGAAGCAAGACCTTGCTTCTTTTCCTTGCTAGGAGAACACCCTTCTCCTAAGCTTCTTTTAGGTCACACTAACCCTTACAAGTTTGTAGAAAAGATTGTAATTGAAATACAAGATTGAATCTCTCTCAAGATAGATATACAAGTGCAAGCTGACAAGAAATGTCTTTACAGTATTTATATATTTATTTACTTTAAGTTTACAACGTAAATAAGGAAGTACCCCCCATTTGGATTCAATAAAAAATACTAAAAAATTGAAATCCAACTAAATCAAAATGTAGAAATTCAGTTTTAGTACAAATTTGGATTTCCGACAGTTTTGGTAAAAATGAATCCTAATGTAGACCAATGTAGACTTGGTCAAAAATTATGATAAAATCAGTTTAGGCTAGTTGAAGTATAAAGAGTTATTACCGGGAAAAATTATTTTGAAATAATCATTATGTCAAAAATCCATTTTTCACACTTAGTCAAAAACACAGTTTTTCATGACGCGCATTCTGGGGTCCTAATGTCTGTTACCAACTCATGGTAATAAAGGCTTCTCAAGCCTTAATTGTTGACCAATATGAATTTTATGATTGATGTGCATGGTCTTAGCATTTCTAGCACAAGTGATGAGTTCTTTCAAAGTTTATGCAAGCTTGAACTAACTCACTCTTTAGCAAAGACTCTATATGTCAATTGTATATGAATGAAGTGCATAGTCAATTGCTAATGAATATAGGAACATATGGATGATGATATGATATGCATGGTCCTATAAAGATGAGCTTCAAATGAATTCATAAATACTTTGACATTAAATCCTAAACACTCACCATCTTATCTATTCCTTTCTTCACGCTTTGTCCATGATCGTGTAGGCTTTCAAGTAGACTCGCTTTCTTCCTTTCTTTGAGTTTCTTTCTTGCTTGTTGTAGTCTAAGCTACCTATGGATAGACTTTGCATTTGATTCCTTAAAACTTCAAGTTCCTTTGACTCCTTTATTTTTCATAGATGTAATCTTGAGTAATGGAATACTTGGAATGGTCTTTATGATCTTCATTGAGGTTCTTCGTCGAATATAAGTAATCTATAACACTCAATGTGAATATTAGTCCTTAAACACCATTATTGGTTTGTTATCATCAAAACAACTAGATTGTCCTTAGATGAAATCCTTAAGGTCAACAATTTCCCCCTTTTTGATAATAACAAAACATTGATGTGTTTATAAGCAAGTTGAGTAGTATTTGAAAAATGCTCCCCCTATCAAAGTTTATTCAATGAACATAATGTTATAAAATTGTATGTTTGATATATCATAAATCATTTTAGACATAAACATGCATTTAAGATCATTTAACACATCACATATCTCTGCCCCTTTAGCATCTCAAAAAGGTGGGAGGCCTAGACAACTTCATTTAGCATAGATCATTAAGTATAGTGAATTGATTATCAAGAAATGGCATTTAAGTGGTAATGACTATAATATGCTTTAGAATGCAACATATAAGCAATTATATCATAAGGTACCAATTTCATTGACAACATGAGTTGGAATCATCATTTAAGATTCATGTTATATACAAAAGTATATATAATCAAACATGAAACAAAAATGAAGCATAAACTAGAATAAGCTTAAAGACAAACAACTTTTTAGAGGCAAATCTTAAGACTCAAGACAACTTCAACCCTAATATATTTCATCACATTTGATATCCTCAAGAAAGAGGGAAATATCATCAAAATCCTAAAAGTTCACAGGAATGAATATGATGACCAAAAAGTCATTTTAAGGCATGTTTAACAAAATACAAGATAAGTCAATTAAGTTAAACAAATCATACAATATTCCTTCACAAGAGATTACTAATAATCTCCCCCTATCAATATGCTTTCATTTGCATCATATATTATTCAATGATTATGCAACTAATTGAACAATGAAGCAATAATAGGTAAAGTGTGCTTAAGATATATCATGAAACAAGTCATACTTAAAAACCCTTAATTCATTAATAAAAATGATAAGATGTATTATTTGAAGATCATGGGTTTCCCAAAAGTATATAAGCCAATAAAGAGATGTAATTATAACACATAAGAGCAAGTATAGCTAAAATCACAAAAAAATGAGGTCTTGATACCAAAATAACTTCTTTAAGAGATGTGGTGAGAGATTGGCTACATGAATTTCCATGTGGATGAGCTAACTATCTCTTCTTGATGCATTCTTTAAGAAGTGATGTAAAAACATCACATGAAGTTCTAAAGTGCTAAAAATAGATATATCAAAATAGTATAGCACTTGTGATATCACATTAGTCATCTAAGCTAGAACATAGTGTCCTTTGAATGTCATATTCCCAAGACTAGAGTCAAATAGATATATGAAATTTAAGTTTCATGACACTTGAGGAGTCAAATAGATAGAAGAAATCATGTTTACTCATCATGCTAATTTCAATTTATTTTGCATGCTAGAGGTAAGCTTTTTTACACAAATCATAAATGTTGATCCAATGATAGTACATATGATCAATCAACATATTTTCATGAATGGTTTTGAAAACACATATATATCGATTTAATCAAAAACCATCAATTTTGAGAAAATCACTAAGCCTTTCAAAGAGAGCTCTAGGAGCTTATTTTAATCACATAAGGAGAAAGATAATTTTAAACATATAGTTCAAAATTTTATACATTTCAATTCCGGGTGATTTTTCTTCATAGTCTTTAAAAATGAAGTCAATTAAAAATCATTTCATACAAAAACATGTAACATTTTTATTGCTTCAATTGAAAGTCATATTTGCAGAAAAACATGTATTCAATTTCTTCTTTTTAGAGTAACCTTTGGGAGTTGTCTAGCTTAGTCACAAATGATACTCAAGATACCTATCATGATACGAGCACATGGTAAAGAAACATAATTAAAAATATATCAACTTTTAAGAAATAATTAGTTCCTTTATCTAGCACATATAGAAAGTTCACCAATGATTGATCAATTGGATGGTAGTGGACAATTCTTCAATTCTTAGAAAGGCATTATAGGCTCTCATTCTTAAATCTCATGGGATAGCTCTTCCATGGAGATTTATTCCTATCCAAATTTGAACTAACATTTTCTAGTTCAAATAATCATATTTTATGTGCAAGTGATGCTAAAAGAATGTAAATGAAACATTTAAACACACAAAGACACATAAATAACTTTCTAGACATAGCTACTTTAAATAAATCCAAATGAAGTAGCTTTAAAAATCTTTAAGTGACTTTCTTTAATGGCATGTAATTGCAAATATCGTTTACAAATTTAGTCTTGGTTAACAATAAATTTATGTTAGCATGTTCAAGTCACATAATCCAAGACATGCTACTTTAATAGATTTGAATAACTTTAAATGAAGTAGCTTTAAGGATTAACAATGTGTCTTAACAAACTACTTTCATATAGATTATTAAAATCTATACCTTAGACATTTTTCGCAACAAGTAGTATTCATGTCAAGATCACCATCCATATTAATTATGCCATGACTAGATATAGAAATGGTAATATAGTATTTATCACATAGCACAATTAAGTTACATTTAAGCTTACCAATTAAAAGCACATTTGTGATGAAGAATAGGATATTTACCGAAGCAAATAATTCCATTAGCTTTGGCACGGTTTCTCAATGTAGTGCATCCTTCATCCTTTTGTGAGATAGAAGAAATCTTGGTTTAATTTCTCCTTATATGCTTAAACCATCCATATTTGAATTCACTTGTTCTTGATTGAAGAGGTCTTTAACCTACAAATATGCTCAAGTGGAATTCTTTGATACCCCATTCTTTTAGGGTCCTTGTGAGTTAGCACATAATGATAAGGTTCCTTTTGAACTTAATAAAATGCACAAATGTGGTACTCACCTTAATTAACATGCTTAAAATTTAAATTTGCAATTTTAGTGGATCTAGCATGCTAATGCATTTGACAATTTAAGGAATAGATAAGCTTGAGATTACATTCAATTCAATGGATCCATATGAAATGAATAAGAATTAAGTGGAAAGCATAATTTTATATATGGATCATAATGTAATTCTATGTGCATTATCCATGGTCAAATTCAAGAAATGACAATGAGATTTTTCAAGGTGGGCAAAAATGAATAAAGTGCCCCTTTTTAGAAATCCTTAAGGATTCAACAATTTGGAAGAAGATGCACTTATTTCCATAGACAAATTTACAGTTATAAGGAATGCTAGCTCATTGGAAAGTGAAGTCCCTTTTTCAAAAAAAAAAATCTTCTTATTTAAGATGTATCATTCCAAATATAATAGTAATTTATATGAATGTAATGCGTGAAAAAAAAAAATTTCAATTTTTGAAAATCATGCGTTAAAAATAGTTTGCATAATTGATGAATACTTGCATTACAATAAAAGAAAATTTCCACAATATATAAATGATAACAATAAATCATGAAATAAATAATCAAGCAATTCATAGCATGGAAATATTATGTAGAGTTCACCAAATACCTTGCCCTTGGGATTTTTCCCAAGTATAATGCTTCTTTCATTATCCTTCAACGAAGAAAATGCCATCAAGTAACCCTACAAAGAAAGGTTACAGATTCTCCTTTTGGTACCCAAATTTTCTTGGGTCCATATGAGTTAGGCAATGGAACATAAGTTCCTTTTGGAACCCAAATCTTCTTTGACCTCAACTTCTTTCTAAATGGACAATCATGAATCTTATGTCCTAATCTTTTACAATAATTTTATTTAGAGGATTGGGTACCACTCTTGACAAAGTGATCATACAAGCGCTTTCTTCTTCTCAACAAGCATGCATCTTTAATATGAGGATCATACCCTATCTTATTTTTTAAAAAGACGCTTCTTTGATTACCAAACATAATACTCAAGTTCTTTTTTTCTTCAATAAACTTTGCTAAAATGTTATTTTGATCATCAATGATTTTCTTTAGAGATTCATTTTCGGAAACAAGATCAATTGATGATGTCTCTTTAGAGAGTACACATTTCATTTCATTTTTCAATGACTCATTTTCAATTTGAATCTTTTCTAATTTTTGCACAAGATAATGATTTTCCTTTTTCAAAGAGTCATATTCTATTTGAACTTTTTCATGACTTTGAGAGAGATCATGGTTTTCCTTTTTAAAAGAAGCATATTTCACAAGCATTGTTGCTAGCACACCATGTAACTCGTTAAACGCATTATGCAAATCATTATGCTCATCAACTAATTCATTATAGGAAGTTTCTAAATCAAATGATTCATGATTAGAATTTATCTCATCTTCATTGGCCATAAGACAATGATTAACCAACTCTTTGATGTTATTTGCTTCTTTGGTAGAAGCTTGGAGAGCTATACTCTTCTTTTACAATGTGTCACGTTCTTCACTATAAGTGGATGGGTTAGTTCTACTAATAATATTCAAATGATTAGTAATGTTAGTAAAATCATAATGGATCTCATTTATGTTAGAGGATTCATTTATATTTGATTCCTTATCATGACTCGATTCAACATAGGCTAATTTAAGCAAGTCCCAAATTTCTTTAGCCATTTTACAAAAGATAATTTTATTGAAATCATTTTTGCTCAATGCACAATAAAGATAACATATGGCTATAGCATTACATTGAATTAATCTAGGATCATTTTCATCCCATTCACTTTTTAATTTAAGAATTTCATTCCCTTCAATAACTTTAGTTGGGATATGACTACCATTTTCTACAACTTTCCATAAATCAATATCAATACTTTTTAGGAAGGCCCTCATTCTAATTTTTCAATAAATATAATCATGGCCATCATAACAAGGAGGTTTATCATTGGGTTGTCCTTCTACTAGTGTGATACTACCATTGTTGGCCATGATCGTACTCTAAGACGGTTAAGTCCTTTAATATAGTGTAGGCTCTGATACCAATTATTACCCAAGTATTGACTCTAGATGGGGGGTGAATAGAGTCAATGACAAACAATGGATAATTTTCGCAATATAGAAAATCAATTTCAAGCAAAGTACTTAACACAATTGTGCAATTATAAAGATATAAAATAAGAAATTAAATAGCACAATTATAAGAGAGATAAGGGAAGAGGAATTGCAAACATTGACTTAGCGATTTTAGCGAGGTTCGGAAACTCCTACTCCTCGGCTCAAGACTCCTCTTGAGACTTTCCAATCCACTACGGCTTCTCATTATAGGTGGAGAGCAAACATTTACATGAAGCAAGAGCTTGCTTCTTTTCCTTGCTAGGAGAACACCCTTCTCTCACGTTTCTTTTGGGTCACACCAACCCTTACAAGTTTGTAGAAAATATTGTAATTGAAATACAAGATTAAATCTCTCTCAAGATAGATATATAAGTGCAAGTTCACAAGAAATATCTCTCAAAGATTGATGTACAAACTTTAGCTCTCAACTAGAGTATTTATGAATATAAACGAAACTCAAACTCTATAAATGATATGAATGAGAGAAGATGATATAAGTGAAGAACAAAAGCTCTAATGAACTCAATAAGATCTCTCAAGTGTAGAATAGAACAAAAGCTCTATGAAGATTCGAATTAGAGCAAAAGCCCTTTGAATCCTTAGTTAAATCTCTCAAGATTTTTATATGAGTGAATGAGAGAGATGAAGAGAAGATTTGAGAACAAAAGCTCTCTTTAATGCAATATGAAGCCTCTTAAAATGATGTCTCTTAATTATTCAGACTTTCCCCACTCTATTTATAGAGTTTGCAAGCTCAATATAGCTGTTAGGAGTTAAATGCACAAAGGTCGAGGAGAAAAGAACCGTTACATTTTGAAATTTGCAGATTCGACAAGAACCGGTCGACGTATAGCATAAAACGGTCGACGTCTTTGCATGAACCGGTTGATGTATGCTCCAAACCGGTCGACGTATGTTATGTTCCTAAAATTTCAATACTGCCTAGATACCAGTCGACGTATGCATCAAACCAGTCGACGTATGCATCAAATCAGTCAACGTAAATGAGCTCCTCCTTGAATTTTACTACTGCCTAGATACCGGTTGACAGTTGCATCAGACCAGTCGACGTATGCATTAACAGTTTTGACAGATGATAGCTTATGCATAAGACTTTCAGTATAGGACATATGCACACAGCTTATTTCCATTGAAAACATTTAAGTAAATGACTTTACAGTATTTATATTCCATTTACTTTAAGTTTACAATATAAATAAGGAAGTACCTCCCATTTGGATTCAATAAAAAATATTAAAAATTTGAAATCCAACTAAATCAAAATGTAGAAATTCAGTTTTAGTACAAATTTGGATTTCCGACAGTTTTGGTAAAAATGAATCCTAATGTAGACCAATGTAGACTTGGTCAAAAATTCTGATAAAATCAGTTTAAGCTAGTTGAAGTATAAAGAGTTATTACTGGGAAAAATTATTTTGAAATAATCAGTATTTCAAAAATCCATTTTTCACACTTAACCAAAAACACAGTTTTTCATGACGCGCATTCTGGGGTCCTAATGTCCATTACCAACTCATGGTAATAAAGGTTTCTCAAGCCTTAATTGTTGACCAATATGAATTTTATGACTGATGTGCATGGTCTTAGCATTTCTAGCACAAGTGATGAGTTCTTTCAAAGTTTATGCAAGCTTGAACTAACTCACTCTTTAGCAAAGACTCCATATGTCAATTGTATATGAATGAAGTGCATAGTCAATTGCTAATGGATATAGGAGCACATGGATGATGATATGATATGCATGGTCCTATAGAGATAAGCTTCGAATTGATTCATAAATACTTTGACATTGAATCCTAAACACTCACCATCCTATCTACCCCTTTCTTCACGCTTTGTCTATGATCGTGTATACTTTTGGGTATAGTCGCTTTCTTCCTTTCTTTGAGTTTCTTTCTTGCTTGTTGTAGTCCAAGCTACCTTTGGATAGACTTTGCATTTGATTCCTTGCAACTTCAAGTTCCTTTGACTCCTTTGCTTTCCATAGATGTGATCTTGTGTAATGGAATACTTGGAATGGTCTTTATGATCTTCATTGAGGTTCTTCATTGAATATAAGTAATCTATAACACTTAATGTGAACATTAGTCCTCAAACACCATTAATGGTTTATTATCATCAAAACAACTAGATTGTCCTTAGATGAAATCCTTAAGGTCAACATCTCTGTCTCTCTATATGCGTGAACAGGGTTTACAAACCCTTGGCAGACGTATAAAGGTATATATATAGGCTTATACAAATACCAACCCTAATTCTAATTATATTGAAAGAAGGAAAGGAAAACTAACCTACTTACATAACTAAGTCGGCTACATCCGTGAAGAAAATAAAACCCTAAAACTATTAAAACATTAATTCAATAATGCACATAAGCATATAACAAGGAAAACAAATAATTAAAACAAACAATTAAACAAAACATTTAAATAAAATAAAGAATACAATTAATTCAATTCAAAAGAACAACAAGAACAATTAAATAAACACCTAAATAAAACAATTCATTAAAATAACATAATTCACAATTAATTCAAATAAACAAGCAAATAAACAATTAAATAATTAAAAAAATGCAATTAAACAATACTTAAAATGCCAAGACTATCCTTTTAAAATTAGGGGTATTACATTCTTTCCCCCTATCAAATGGAATTTCGTCCTTAGAATTCACTCTTACCTTCATCCATTATGTTAGGAAACTGCGAGCGAATGACATCCTCCCATTCCTAAGTAGACTCAGCCTTATTGTGATGACTCTACCAAACTTGCACTAAAGGGATAGCCTTATTACGAAGGATTTGATCCCGACGGTCGACAATACGACACGGTGACTCCAAATATGTTACATCCGGTAGTAACTCAATCTCCCTAACATCGATATATTGATACCGATCCTCATCTGAATCTTCAATGCACGAGTACGATGATCTGTGTAACCCTTCTGCCAACTCTGGGCAGTGCGCATGCGATCCCTAATAAGAGCAATCTTCTCAAGGGTATCTTTAATGAACTCAGGACCTAAAAATCTATTCTCGCCAACCTCCATCCAACAAACAGGCGACTGACACGGTCGGCCGTACAATGTCTCAAATGGTGCCATACCAATAGTCTTCTGGAAACTATTGTTATATGCAAACTCCACAAGTGGCAAATAATCCTCCCAATGGCCCTTGCAATCAAAAACACACGAACAAAGCATATCCTCCATAATCTGATTAACCCTCTCAGTCTGTCCATCAGTCTAAGGATTATAAGCAGTGCTAAGATGCAACTCTGTACCCAAAACCTACTGAAAACTCTTCCAAAATCCTGACACAAAGCTCGAATCCCTATCCGATATAATAGATAACAGAATACCATGCAGCTTTACAATCTCTGCAATGTAAAGTCTCGCCAACTGCTCCAAAGTGAAATTAGTACATATAAGCAAGAAATGAGTTGATTTAGTCAATCTATCAACGATGACCCAAATGGAATTGTGATCTTCAAAGGAATTAAGCAATCCCTCCACAAAATCCATAGAAATGCTCTCCCATTTCCACTACGGTATAGGTAGTGGCTGTAGAGCTCCTGACGACCGCTGATGATCAATCTTGACCATCTGACAAGTACTACATCAAGGGACAAAAAAAATAGCAATGTCCTTTTTCATACCTGCCCTCCAAGACTGCCGCTTAATATCGTGATACATCTTGTCTCCACCTGGATGAATAGAAAACTCAAAGTGGTGAGTCTTAGTTATCACATCCTTCCTCAAATTATTAGCAGAAGGTACCACCAACCGTCCCTTGTACCTCAAACCTCCATCAGCCCCAATAGAGTAAAATGAGACCTCCCCAAAAGTTATCTTTGCAATTTTGTCAATGCACTGCTGATCCATGAGCTGCGTTTTCAAAACTTTGTGAATAATAGAAGGCGTAACTATCATGCAAGCCATAAAAGCATCCGACAACGCATCCACCGTCTTCAAAGATTCCACTCAGTAGTGAATAGAGCAGAAAGACGAGCAACAGGTCGGCGACGGAGTGCATCTGCCACCACATTCATTTTCCCTGGATGGTACTGTATAGAGAAATAATAGTCTTTCACAAACTCTAACCATCGGCGCTGTCTCATATTCAGCTCCCGCTGAGTGAACAAATACTACAGACTCTTGTGATCACTAAATTATCTGAAGGATTCTCCTAACAGATAATGCCTCCAAATGACCACAGCTGCTAACTCCAAATCATGTGTTTGATAATTAAGCTCATGAGACTTAAGCTTCAGAGATCCATACAAAATCGGCCGCTCCTCCTGCATCAAAACACATCCAAGACCCTGCAAAGAAGTATTTGTGTAGACAAGAAACTCAATCCCACTCTGTGGAGTAGACAGAACCGGTGCAGGATTCAACTTGCGCTTTAGCTCATCAAAAGCTTTCTGACAGTGTTCATCCCATACGAACCATACTCCTTTCTTAGTTAGGTAAGTGAGTAGTCTCACTATTTTCGAGAACCTCTGGATGAACCTACAATAGTATCTTGACAATCCGAGGAAACTCCAAATCTCGGTAGGTGAAGTAGGATGTCCCCACTTAACTACCGCTGAAACCTTGGCTAGATCCACCGTTATTCCCCTTTCTGACATCACGTGACCCAGAAACTTCACTTCCCGCTGCCAAAATTCACACTTCTCGAACTTGGCATATAACTGGTGCTCACGAAGCGTCTGCACGACTATGCATAGATGTCTAGCAAAATCATCCTCTAACTTTGAATAAATCAAAATGTCATCTATAAAGACAATGACAAACTGATCTACAGAAGCCCTGAAAACTCTATTCATTAAGTCCATGAAAACCGCAGGTGTGTTAGTCAGTCCGAAAGGCATGACACGAAACTCATAAGACCCATATCTAGTGAGAAACGTTATCCTCGAAACATTTTGCTCCCTAACCCGCAGTTGATAAGACCCAGAATGCAGATCAATCTTAAAGAAATATGTAGCTCCCCTCAACTGATCAAAAAGATCATCGATCCTGGGCAATGGATACTTATTCTGAACAGTAACCTTGTTCAACTCCCTGTAATCTATACACAGACGAAGCAAACCATCCTTCTTCTTTACAAACAGCACTGGTGCTCCCTAGGGTGAAGTACTCATACGAATAAAACCCTGGCTAAGTAATTGCTGAATCTGATCCCTCAGCTCTCGCATCGCCACTAGTACCATCCTGTATGTTATTCCAGCAATAGGCGTAGTGCCTAGAGCTAAGTCAATCCCAAAGTCTATCTCGTGACTAGGTGGCAACCCTGGAATCTCCTGAAATACATCCGGAAAGTCTGTACAATTGGTATACTATCCAATGATACAGTAATCCCCTCCTCCGTTTCCTCCTCCATATGGAACAAGAAGTGCTAGTAACCCCGTTAGAATGTGGCATAATAACAACTTACCTATCCTATCCGGGTATGGTGAACACATTAATCCTATCAAAACATTTAACTTGGGCAAGGTAGTGAAATAACCAATCCATCCCAAGTAACACAGCATAAGTGTGCATGTCCAGGACTATTAGATTGGCTAGAAATCTGAGTCTACCAATATCTAGTGTCACAGGCCCATCACTCTCATGTAAAATGGCAACATCGCCTAAAGGTGTTGAAACACCATGAGATCTATCAACATACCTGTGTCCACTAAACTATAAACCCAAAACTCCTAAATACTTCGTAGAGCAAAACACATAAGGTAAGACAACATGCTCCGAAATCTACTCACTTTTAAATTATTGCTCCATCTTAGGAATTCTTCCCTCGAAATCAAACTTACCTTATTGATTTACACAAGTTCTTTTATAAATTCCTTGGTAATTGCCATATCTCAACACAATGTACTTACAAGCAAATATTTGTTTGCCTGTCCAAATACCAACCATTCCACTGTGATAATCAGTAATTATCGCGACAATCCCATTCCAAAATAGTTTAATAAAACCATTAATGTAACTATCATCAAAATACTTTTATAAAACACAATAAAGATAGCCAAAACCGCTAGTTCACTTTATTAAGAACTTCTTTAAACCATAAACTGTCAAAAGAATAATCGTAAAATATTTTTTAACTTCGTACTAGTGTACGTGATTAAATTCGTACTACACTTTTACTAAAATCTCCACTACTACTAGTAACCAAAAATTACTCTTAAAAGAGCCACCCTCCTTGTGGTTCGGTACCCTCCTGCTTGGATAGCCCGATATCTCCTTATTTAGGACACTGCCTAGAAGTGTGGCCATACTCTCCACAAGTATAGCAAGTATCCCTAAAAGTACCAAACGGCCTTCTCTGCTGGTTAGACGGTAGCTGATCCCGTCTTGCCTGTGGTCCCTCATTCTGCTATCTCTGAGCTAACCTAGGACTTTGGTTGGATGTATGCCCAAAATCTCCGCAGGCAAAACATTGACCTTGAAACTCATTCTGCACCACTGGTACTGCTTCTAGTACATGCTGAACATGTGGTTGACTCTGAAATGCAGTTGCTACACCTATAGCTACAGCTTGAACAATGATGTAAACTAATTGAGGAGAATACTCTGGACTGCCTTGATTGTAGCCCCGATCCTGAGACTCCTAAGTCTGCTATACATCCTCCTGCTCGATTCACAACCGACCATCTTCCTCATTCTCCTCCTCTTGAAACCTAAGCAGTTGCTGCACTTCCTCAGGTTGTTGACGTTGTAGGAGACCTTGCTTCCTACGTACCGCTTCTCTTCACTACCAACGGTTTCCTCTGGTTCTAGCGTTAACCATTCTGTTAACACCAAAAGTCAGACATCAGTACGATTTAAACGGACCGTAAAGAAATATAACGAATCCTAAACTTAAGCTCTAAACAACAGAAAACGTTACGCGGAAGTCTTATACGATAGAATCCTAGAGACACTGAACCTGGAGTGCTCTGATACCAACTGTGATACCCCTCGATTCTAGAGCCACAGGTGATCAAGTCCGAGCACAGATCCGAGGGATACCAGACAATTAATATGTAAATAAGCATAGAATACTACAATAAAATAAGAATAAAATAATAAGCTAAAAAGAATTCTAATTATAAAATCCTCAAAATTTATAAATTAATATAAATTCCAAACTTTCCAATATCTATACAACTCGGGAATCCATCTAGTGGACCCTTATCCAAATCCCACACTAAAAAGGAAATAACTGTAATAAAATCTAAAACAAAACATAGAAAGCAGTCCTACTTAGTCGAAAGAGTGAGTGACTGTATCTGCTCTATACAATCAAGCTCTAACCCTGGAAGTAACGAATACCTGAAAAATAAGGGAGTAGGTCAGGCCCACATGCAAGTCATATCCTACTACAATCCATACAGAAACCCGATACGCAGATACATCCTAGATAGCTCAACAATAACTATAGTAGTCCATATAGATATAAGTACACACTATAGGACGCTCACTAGACTATAGTGTAGTCTCAGCCTGAATAGAAGGTAACATACAAATCGCACATAACGTGGTCATGTATACCTAGACCTACCAGGGAACAACAATTATGTCCAATTACCCATCCTAGGCGATATACGCACCCTAACCATGATTCTAAGACTCAAACTCATATCACGGCGCCATAAAGATATATAAATAAAATCCGTTCAAGGTATGACATTCAAATGTTTATTGAACTGTTATATATATAAGTAGGACTTAACTTTTATAGTTAATCCACCTTACATCAGAATAAGTAGGACTTAGTATTTTGAACTAATCCATCCCCAGAATAGGTAGGTCTTAGTGTTTTGAACTAAGCCATCCCTAATATGTCACCGTCCCATACCGATGCATATACATACATATAAGTAGGACTTAACTTTTATAGTTAATCCAACTTATTCCAGAATAGGTAGGACTTAGTGTTTGAACTAATCTGTCCCTAGTATGCCACCGTCCCATATCGGTGCATACATATACAACCAATCCAACAATTGACAAAACAGTACAAGCAGTTCATCAATTATAATCCAGAACAATATAATAATAATCAGAATTGTTACTGAACACATTATAGTGAAATTCTTAAACGTAAATTTCATAACAATCCATAAATCCAACAATTGATGCAATCTAAACCGTTAAAACATTAATTAACTCCATATAAGCATACTACAGTTTCAATTAATCAATTATGCTTATTTCAGTGCTTAAACATGATTAATACTGTTTAATCATACATACACAAAATGCTAGCATTATAGTAAGCAATTAAATCCTCCAAATAGTCTAGAAATTGATACCATTTTTAATAAATTAAATATCAATTTAATCCATACCAAGCCTAATTAATTGCTAGTATTCCATCACCCTTATAACACTGTTGAAATATGATTAAATATTATTAATTCATATGCAAAAGATTTGGTAAGTTTCAGTAAGCAAACAACTTAACAAAACAATGCTTAACATGTAGGCTTTTCTTTATCTTCATGTTGCTTCATTCTTTAATACACTAATGTTATAATGCTTCCTAATATTTTCATAGGTCCATCACAATTAATTACATCCTTCAGTGCAATTTAAACGGATTAAAAATACTCCAGACAGCCCAAATAGCCCCTAAAAAGACCAAACTTGTGTGTTTCGGGCGAGAACAGGCTCTCATAAGCTAAGAGCCCGCGCCATTAACTTGGGAGCCTGCTCTAAGGAGTTGGGAGTAGGCTCCATGCTCCTTGGAGCCAACTCTATCAATGAGGGAGCTGGCTCCCTCCTTTTGGGAGACTACTCTCTCATTTCCTAAAGCCGTTATGTGTTTCTGCTTCGTCTTCCTTGCCTCCGACTATACTCAAGGCCTCTGTAATGTTTTACATCCTTGTTCTAGTGTTCATTCAATATCCCAAATTAATTATAAGACATTGATATGCATTAACGATCTCAATTAAACAAAGCGTAAACTTAAAGACAGCAAAAACTAGTTAACAGGACTTTAAGAATTTGCAAACCACTTAAATTCAACGAGTTTAAATATAGTTTAAACATGCATAAAAGATTTGTTTTAGCATTAATTAAACCCTTGGAGTCTACCTTGGCATGCATAGAACACAGGTTTAGGGGAAAGAGTTAGAATATAGACTTGCCATTAGGTTTCCGTTCAAAACCTTAAACCGTCGTCTTTAATAATTCCGACGACCTTACTGCTAAGTAAAACCCTAATCTTCCTCTCTCTATTTCTGTTTGTGTTTCTCTGTCTCTCTGTATGCGTGAACAGGGTTTGTGTTTCTCTGTCTCTCTGTATGCGTGAACAGGGTTTACAAACCTTTGGCAGACGTATAAAGGTATATATATAGGCTTTTACAAATACCAACCCTAATTCTAAATATATTGAGAGAAGGAAAGGAAAACTAACTTACTTACATAACCAAGTCGGCTACATCCGTAAAGAAAATAAAACCCTAAAACTATTAAAACATTTAATTCACTAATCTACATAAGCATATAACAAGAAAAACAAATAATTAAAACAAACAATTAAACAAAACATTTAAATAAAATAAAGAATACAATTAATTCAATTCAAAAAAACAACAAGTACAGTTAAATAAACACCTAAATAAAACAATTCATTTAAATAACATAATTCACAATTAATTCAAATAAACAAGAAGATAAACAATTAAATAATTAAAAAAAATGCAATTAAACAATACTTAAAATGCCGAGACTATCTTTTTAAAATTAGGGGTATTACATCCAACAATAAGACAGTGATCGAAGCCGAAGGATCAGAAACACCAACACAGAGCGCACAAGGAACCAACAACAACCCACCACACAAGGGAACCCCCCAATGAAAGCAATTAATCACAATTAGCAACAACAATCGGTGGATCAAACAAAAAGACAACGATATCCCAAACAACCCCCTAAACCAAAGAGGAACACAAACTCGAAAATTCGAGAAATCTCTACAAACAGAGAACCCTCAACAAAGAGGATACATCCAAGTTCACTTGATTAAATTCACCACACATTGGTACCAATTGTCGGCTGATTGCACCAGACAAGTTCGGTAACCCAGGTAGGTTAGGCAAGCTCTCCCCCAATAATCAATAATACATTTTTGTGTTTTTATACTAACTTGAATTTCATGTAAGGCTTTTATTTATAAAAAAATCTTTGTGTGGGAACAAACTTCACAAAAAGAATATATTCAAACTGTGAAGAAAAAAAAAGAGACTAAACTTGTTGGATTCCAAAGTCACGGTTACCAAGGGAACCCACAATGGTTCCTTAAGGCTTCGTTTGATTAGATAGAATCAACGAGAAAATAAAAGAAATAGAAAATTTTATTTTATTTTTGTATTTTTTTTATAGTTTGCTTAGATAGAAAAGGAAAAGTTATAGAAAATTATGATTCTTGTAACCCTTTATTTTCTCCAAAATGTTTCCTTTAAAAAACACGGGGAAATTTTATTTTCCCGTGAAAGCACGTCTTTTTATTTAGTGTTCCTATTTTACCCAACAACTTCAATGATATTATTTTAACTAACAACTTTATTTTATATTTGGAAACAACAATAATATTTTACTAGGTTTCAAAGAATTGGAGTCCACTAACAACTTTATCATTGATAAATTTTTAATTAACTTGACTTCTATTCCTAGTTATTTTTCATCATATATGTTAATAGTAATTCAAAAGGTCTAAATTAATTGAAAACTTTATCATTTTTTAATATATTTTATTACTAATTTATTATTATTTTATAAAATAAGGGTAATTTAGGTATCCAAACTATAATATGATATTTTCTACAATTTTCTCTAAAAAATTTTCATCCTAACCATATACATACTAAAAAAAGAATTGCCTTTTTCCCCGAGGCGCGCAAAAATATAAAAATTGAGGCACAACTTAGGAATAGTCCCAAGGTCCTACCTTGGGAAACCATTCCCATAGGAAACTCAGTTCCCGAGGTGCAAATAAACAAAACGTTCAGCCACAGGTTGATATTTCTTATATTTGGAACGGACTCGGAAATATGGGGCATTTGATGAGATAAAATTTACTCTACGTTGACCAGCAACCTCGACCAAGTAATTCATTTCAAATACTAACTTCTAGGGATTGAAGATGATGATAACCCTGTTAAAGATGACGATTCAATTAGTTAGCTGGCAAGGATATAGGAGATCGACTAAGAAAGATAAACCTAATCTACTCTATTGGCATCTCAGGAATCGACTAGATTCTTGTGGCAACAATAAATAAAGTGGAGGGCCACTAAATGAGGTATGAAAAACAGTCGTGCATATTAAATACAATAATATATTACTCCTATCGATTGCTGACTTATCGTCGGAACGTCCTCAGTCGGCACCACACTGGTGCCACTTGAAGCGACATGATTCTTATTGTTTTGTAGGATAACGATGTTGTTTTGGGTTTTGTAAATTCTCCCCAACGTTTTCTTTTGTTGTAATATTAGTTTTAAATTTAGAAGGGTTGGTGTAGGATGAGATGGTTTATTATAGTTTATTTTTGTTAATTTGATTTGATTTTATTTTATTTTTAATCACGTCATAAAATTTGAGGCGTGACATCGGTGGTAGAAGGTAGCAATGGAAGTGGTGGAAGGTAGTGGAGGTGGTGGTGGTGACGATGGTGGTGTGGTAGAAGGTGGTGGTGGTGACGATAGTGGTGTGGTAGTGGCAGTGGCACTGGAAGGCGATAGTAGTGGTGGTGGTAATGGTGGCCATGGTTTTTGGACTTAGAAAGTGAGGAATTTTTGGAAATGTGATTTTTTATTTTTATTTTTTTAATTTAGTTTTTATTGGGAATGAAATGATCATTCGATAGGTTGCGATAAATTTTCTTTCTTTCATTGTAAGGGGTCATTCCCATTTTAATTTTTCTACAAAATAAAACAATAAGCGGACTAGACATTTCATTCCTACATTTCAAATGGAGTATAACAAAATTGTTAATTTTATTTATTTGGACAAATTACACACATAAATCGTTGAATGTTATTACTTTGACCTCCCTTGAGATTTGACAGACGTGTGCTCAATGACAACTTCAAAGTTTTCTTTTCAACAAACTTGTTGATCAAATTTTATTATAATAGAGTATAATAATAGGGGAAAAATCACATAACTCCCCTATACTATCATTCTGGTTCAAAAATCCCCCACTAAAATTAAACACGCCCCTGAACTAACAAAACCCATCATGTTGCCCCCAAAATTGATTATTCTGTTGTGAAATGTCAAAATTGGCCTCGTGATATAATATTAAATTTTTAATTGATAATTCTTATTTAAAATTTTAAAAATACCCCTTTTAAAGTAGGTTTTCTTCTCCCTCACCCCCTTTCTCTGCCATCAACCTTTTCGTTCGCCGGAGAGAGAAGAGGGGAGGAGCACTGGGTTTGGTATATTCATGTTATACAGAACACACATGTATATAACCTTGCCTCTCGCTCATTTCACGCTCTGGTAGTACATTCATACATTCCCCAATCGCTCTCTCCCATAAACCCTAGAAAGTAAACACTAAATCCTTATCTCTCTTCTTCTTCATCTTCTTCGTCTTCTTTACTTCTCTCCCAATTTGTTATTCCAATTCATTCAATTCCATTACTGTTTATCTCACAATCATTCAATCCCAACCAGTGTTGTTATACTATTAAGCCATAGGCTACTGGACACTGTCACTACAAAGACATCAGAAGGAACTAAAATTGCATCATATACAGGGCATATATATGTGTGCTTTTGTATGTGTGTGCGAGCATATACTTGTATGTTTTAACTTGTACACAATGTTCAATTGATTGCTAGAATTCTTGTTTTTGGTGTTATCTAGGGTTGCATTGTCCTGGTATTTTGCAAAATTGAGAAATGAGTACAGATATATTTGTGTGTGAGCAACTGGGTTTGTTATGTCTGAGTCGCCGAGGAAGATCAAAAACCTTATCATCTAATTGTTGAGGAGCATAAATTAACCAGCAGTAGAGGAAATAAATTGGTTCAGGAAATGCATAAGTAAGAATTTCCGAGCTACAAAATCAAACTACTCTTCACACAGTAGCTCTCGTCGCCACCGGAGCCCCATTTTTTCCTTCTGGAATCCTTTAATCAAAACTCTCCCTCTCTCTCCTCTTTCTCTCTCTAAATGTCGAATCGATATGCTCATAACAGGCACGACGGCAACAATCGTCACTTTAAAAATAATTTTTCAGTTTTAATTTAATATTAAGTAAATAGGTTAAATTTGCCATTTTACACCCTAATTAACTGGTCAGTTATGGGTTTGTGGTAAAATGATGAGTTTTGTTAGTTTAAGGGTGTTTAATTTTAGTGGAGATTTTTTGAACGAAAATGATAGTATAAGGAGGTTATGTGACTTTTTTCCTACAATAAGGACATTACTCAGTTTTCACATTCAAAATCACTCCTCAGTAATCCACGAATGAGTTTTGGGGAGTCGAACTAATAAACACTAATCAAACTTAGGAAAGGTTAGTATAATTTACCCTACTTATTTGGGCCATAAATTAGAAATGCTTTGTGTCCATTGAGCCAGATCGGTTTGAGTATATCATGCAATTCTGTAATTTCGCCACACTAACCCTGTCTATAAAAACCCTACCTTCATACGATTGAAAGGTCTTGTCCCGTCATTCTATTTCTCGGGGTTTTAGGGTTTTTGCTTTTATCTCCCTTTAGAATTTAATTAAACCCGGTTAAAAACACATCCGAGTAAGTTTGAGTTTGACTAACAGTTGGTGCCTTTGTTTGTAGGTCCTGTGATATGGATAACAGATTTATTCCTTGCCTGTGAATTGATTCTCTCATCACCACCCAGCTACTGTTATAAATTCCTGCAACAAGAAAGTCGATGTTCTATTGAAATATATATATATAGAGAGAGAGAGATATAGATTCTCCAATGCCCTCAATCAAAATTATTGATTAGATTGACGTTTAGATAGTATATATACCCTTAAACAATAGCATCTTCGTATGAGTCTGTCTGGCACAGAGTCATCTCAAAAATCAAATGTACATGCAAGCAATAGGCAAAAGAACTTAACCTCTAATGTTCGCTTATATATACATACATACATATATATGTGGAGAGAGAGAGAGAGCAAATCTAATTAAGATTTAAGAGTAAAGAGTGTTATATATTATATATGGTGGAGACAGTGCACAGAAGAAGAAGATCAGGAACAGGTGGTGATGAACGTTATTACGTTAAATAAGGTTAAATTGTTGAATGTTATTACTTTGACCTCTCTTGAGATTTGACGGTACTCAATGACAACCTTAAAGTTTTCTTTTCGGCATACTTGTTGACCAAATTTTACAAGATGATAATTTTATCTCTCACTTGTATAAAATGTAATATAATATAATATAATAATATGAACAATGCTTGTCTTAGGCCGCATAAGAATAAATATCTTTCTTATGATGAGGTTGCCCAATAAAATATCAACTTTAAATTTTAAAAGAAAAAAAAATATATGATGACTACAGGCCATAGAAACTGACCCTTACCTCTTTCTCTTTTATGCAACCATATATATTATTTATGTCTTTTGAATTTAAAATCAAACATTATTATGGAGAAAATTTATCTATATATATATATATTAGATCGGCATCTTTCAGTCATATATGATAGTTGAGATAAATAATCACTATAAATTCATGCAAAATGATATATATCATGAATTCATTTTCATGATACCAATTGTGGGTAATTTTTTTTTTTTTTTATAGGTTTTTTCTTTGATATAGAAATTAAAATATTCCTTCAATTTTAAAACTTTTTATATTCATCTTCCTTTCTTTTTCTTTTCTTTTCTCATCCCTCTCTCTCTCTCAAATTACAAAACATTCCATGTTTATCTCCTTTTCTTTTGTATCTAATTAGAAACTTCTCATCCAAATTTGATTGTTTAAAGATGATTATTACCAAATAAAAACAATAAAAATAGATCTATTAGATTTTTCTATCGTAAAAGTTATTTAATTTTTTTTTAGTTAAAAAAGTTATTTAATTTGGTATAATGTGTCATTCATATATTATATATAACATGTAATTCTGTATTTGAGAGAGGGAACAACATTATTCGTGAGAGTCAATGTAGGCTTAGGGTCATTCCCCTACCTGACTCTACTCTTAATAATATGTAGTGTGTGTATATATACTAATGCTTGATTATCACTACAAGAAAAAAACAGTTTTTTAGAACGCCCTTTTTACCACGGTTTTAAGATAACCGTGGTAGAAAGTGTCTTCTACCACGGTTATTTTAAAACCGTGGTAGAAAGTAATATATTCTACCACGGTTAATGAAAAACCGTGGTAGTAATTATACTTTCTACCACGGTTATAATAGAACCGTGGTAAAAAGTGAATTTATTTTACCACGGTTATAAGGTTATTTTTATAACCGTGGTAGAAAGTAAATTAATTCCTTTATAACGATGCCCCAAAAAAGGAGTAACAGGAGAAGGACCCCACACATCAGAATGTATGAGACCAAACATATTAGGTGCATGATGCATATAAGAAATATAACTGGTTCTAGTATGTTTGGAAAGCTTACAAATCTCACATTGAAACTTATTATCCTTACAATCCGTTATTAATGAAGGGAAAAGTAGACATAAATACTGAAAGTTTACATGCTCAAGGCGAGCATGCCATAAACTTAAAGTCTGAAAAGAAAAATCACAAGACCTGGAAACTGGAAGAACAGAGGCTTGAAGGTTTGAAGCAAGTGGAGGATCCCTAAAGTAGTTGAGGCCATCGTGCTTATATCCCCCGCCAAAAATCCTCTTCGAACATAGGTCCTTTAAAACACAGTAATGAGGAAAGAAAATCCCTGCACAGTTTAGTGATTTGGTAAGTTTGCTAATCGATAGAAGATTAAAATAATATCAGGGGATAGATGAACATTTCCTTTGCTACGAATAATGATGGTTAACCCATCGACTAGACTAATAGCCTGATTAACAGGGGTAATGGGAGTAGAAAATAATGACAATTCACCAGTCATGTGATCATTGGCTCCGGAATCCATAACCCAAGTAGGTTTTCCCGCTTTAACATGATAAGCAGAAGGAGTACTTGTAGCTATAGTCGTCGTGGGAGTAAAAGAGTTGGCCTGGTTGATAAGGCTCCGAACTGCTCCTGAAGCTGACCAATATGGGACTGTAACTGTTTGAAGTCTTGAAAAGATGGTCTGGGAGGACTTGAAGCAGGAGGGACAACAATCTGTGTAGTATACCCACCAATAGTATCGGCTACTGCAGCAATGCGGCCACGACCTGAAGATAAAGTGTCATTTTGGCTACTAGAATCACTTATAGTACCAAACTAAGGCTGGTCCACATGTTGAAGAGGGAGGAAGAGAAAAACAAGGCCGAAAAAATCGATGTTTTCCTCTAAATATGCTGCCGAACAAACATCAGCAACCCACAAAGAAAAAAAAAACACCAGAAGGACCCTTAGATCATAAAAAAACCTAAGGGAATTCTCCAAAAAAAGGAGTAAAAAACAGAGGATTACCCGAGGGGTCCGGCGCAAAGGCTGGGAGTAGATGGAGGTGCGCCGGAGGTGAGGGAAAATGGAGAGAGGGAGAGAGAAGGTGGCGGCATTGGGGAGGAAGATGGGGAGGCAAAGGTTTTTGTTTAGCTCTGATATAAAAAAGAAGTAGTTTTGGATTTTGGCTTACTCAAACCGAGAGCCAAGATTTATATTTATATACAAGAATAGGGTACAAAGAAAGGAAACCAAATCAAAGAAAGACTGAAAATATGCCAAAATCTACGTGATCCCATGATTATGTGGATCTTATCTACGGTATCCCATAATTACAGGGATCTTATTTATATGATCCCATGATTCGAGGGATCTTACATAAAACACCTAATAAAAGGCTAAAAACAACTAATAAAAATAAAAATAATAAAAGATACTTCAACAATATTAATATTTACGAATCAATTAGTTAAAACATATTCGTCAAAAGAAAGAGATCAGGGGTATTTTTTTTTTGAAATTATTGATCCAATGTTTTTTTTTTTCTTTCTGATAAGTATTCATTCAAGAGTGTCCGAAAGGGGGACATGTCCCAAAGCAAGTTGTACAAAAAGTATTGCCTCAAGCTATCCACAAAATCCAAAAGAATCTCTACAGATTTACAATTAGAGCCCTGAACCTAAAAGAATAGAGAAGTAAGAACTATATATCTAAACACTCCCAGGGAGCTCCACCCAATCAAAGGATTTCCTATTCCTTGCTCTTTATAAGGCCTACCAAAGACAAAGGGGGGAAGTCTTCTGCGCATTCCTGATGTGGGAATGCACTTGGTATTCGTGCCAAGCATCAATCAAACTACTCGTGGACTCTTTCACGACCTACTGCATCCCAAAGATGGTAGACAACATATCCCACCCATCCCTTACCCCAGGGTAATGCAAATGAGATGATTTACCATCTCTTCATCCCTCTTTGCACATACAACACCAATTGACAAGAATCTGATGCCACCTTCTCAAATTGTCAATGGTTAAAATCCTCCCCAAAGCTGCTGTCCAACAAAAAAAAAAACCACCTTCAGGGGGGCTTTCGAGCGCCAAATTCTAAGGAAAGGACATCCCTGAGCATCCATCGGCTGGCAATAGAAACACATTGCGCCAAATCTCCCATGGCTCGAAGCCGTTCATATCCACTCATCCATTCCTACCTTGAAGGTAGCCTGGCTATAAAGCATAGCCAAGAACTCAACTATATCCTCTTCCTCCCAGTCATGCAAGATGATAGTAGTGGGCGACCAACACATGCCTGTCTCCCGCAATCTTGGAAAGACTCTCTAGTGGCCTCTCGCCACACCAAGGATCCTCTTTGTTGCCCAAATAATGAGCTCCCCCGCGTGCGTGCCGCCCCCCGGGGGGGTTGAATAGCGTCTTTTGTCAAACTATGTGAATTCTTCATCCATACTGATTCAAATTAAAAATCAGCAATTATGTATACAAGCTGAAAGTAAAATGCAATACGGGTAAAGGAATCCAAACACAAGGAACACCGAGTCGTAACGTGGTTCGGCACCCCCTTGGCGACGTCTACACCTCAAAAGCATCTATTGAGGATTCCAAAATCCATTACTTCCCTTCAACGGGTGGAGAGCAAACCTTTACAAAACTTCATAAAGTCTTTTTCTTGCTAAGTGAACACCTCACTTAGTCTTCAAGGGTTACACCAACCCTTTTACAAAATCTCTCAAGAATAGATAAAAGTTTAAGTACAACTAGGAATATCCCTCAGTGATAAATTTACAAAGCAAAGCTCACTTCAGAGTAATTTGATGAAGCAAGTGATGAAAGCTCAAGGAAATACAAAAAATTCAAAGTCCATTTAGTCGGCCAAGTGTCCTTGTCCACAATTCTGCAACTCACTAGAAAAGTCATTTCGGCGTCTTAAGTGTATCTACCTAAGTAAGTGTCCTTTTTGAAAATTGCTTACCAACTTATGTGACGAGTTAGGCGTCTATGTGTCCCACTTAGGCGTCTAAGTGTCCTCTCTGGATTTTTGACTTCTACTGGAATGTCCATTTAGTCACTAAGTATAACCGACTAGGCAACTAAGTTTCCTATCGCAATTTTGGCCTAGCTGCAGAAGTGTCCATTTAGTCGACTAAGCATCACCACTTAGGTGACTAAATGCCCTTCGCAATTATTGACCTTATGTTCTGGAATGCCCAATTAGACGACCAGGTGTTCCCTTTTCCAATTTTCAAGTTTGCTTTGATACAAGTTGAATTTATACATAAAAAATACTAAACATGTTCCAAAGATGAGTTTCAAGTCCACAAAATCATGCTACAATGTGTGTTGCAAGCTGTAGTCCTCCTTAGCAAGAAATACCTCAAAAAAAAAATGTTAAGTCCTCGAGGGTGAGCACGAATGCGCAGTACAATGGAACGACAACAAAATAAACTACATTTCTTGGATTCTTAGAAACATATAAGCATGCTCAGCAAAACGAAGATGGAAGAGGGGTCATGCTCCCTATCTCTAGGTTCATAACATGGTAAGCCAACGTCAAACAACTAGACAAGTAAGCGAGTCATGATCCAACTATTAACAAGGAGATATGCTATATGTTAAGAGTACATAGCACTTTTACAAGTTTTCACATATCCACAATAGTCAATTATAAACACTTCCCACATATCCAATAAAAGCATGAAGAATCAACAATACCAATGGCAAGAACTCAACTCAACTCCACAATGTCACTATGACATAACTCACTCGTGTATGTCATGATGCATACCATGCCAACTCCTGTGATTGACTTCATATGGTTTACAAAGGTGCCATGAGTAACAACATTCCTAAGGACACATCATGAAGCCACAGTTGCTGATTGCATTGCATAGAGTGTGTGTGTGGTGGAACACAAGTGTGAGTATTGAATTTCCATAAGTTTATGGTGTTGATTTTCTAAGTTGGTGGAAAATGGGATTGGTTGTGGATGAAATAGGAAGGGCGTGACTATAGGGTTGAAAATCCCAAAACTTGGCTAAGCGGGTGCTGTTACCAACAAATTTGTAACCCGTGAAGCGAGGGTAGGGATTTGGGGAGGTACCTGATGGTGATCAATATATGATAGAAATCTTTAAAGGTGTTTAAAAGGCGTCAAAATGAGGATTCTAAGATTCGAGCTGGCATATGCTAGATAATATGGGTCCACATGGAGTTTTGAATAATTGGGAGATTTGTTCAACTTTTAGTTACTTTAATTATGCTATTAGGTAAGTGCTGATTACCTTAATTATGGGGTAATCCTAGAGTCAAATATTGATTGCCTTAATTATGGGGTGATTACTTTTATTATGTTATAGAGTTAACTTTTGATTACTTTAACTCCAAGGGTAATGAGCTACGCTCACAGAATGTTGTAAAAGGGGTAGAATGTAATCTTGGTGAGGGAGTGAATGAATGAATAAAAATATATTTGAGATTTCTTTGTGAGTGATTCACAAATTATGAGGGTGTGAGGCCTTCTCTAGGTGTGATGCCTAAGCCCTGTCAGTGTGATTCCAATAGGTTTTTTTCCTGTTATTTTCAATCTTTCCTTCTGAATGGGTCTAAACCTCCACAACCACTTTGCCCAACAAAACTTTGTTCAACAAGTCCAATCTCCTCACTCCCAGCCGTCCCTTTTGAATGGGTCTAAAGGTTTGTGCCACCCCACAAGGGGGTACTTCAAATCATCACCCATGCCACCCCATAAAAAGAGAGTGCGAGAAGATTGTCCTATGGCTTGTCTTACTCAATGTCAGGAAAGTACCTCCCAACTCAGGTCCATTGATTTTTGCCATTAGCCATGACACCCGTGAGGTGCATAATTTTTGCGTATGCTCTTGGTTGGAGCCAGACATGCCGTTAAGATGGTTAGCCTTGTTGATATCATTTCAAGGATTATGATCTTGTGTCTTTTGTTCTTGTTTGGGCCCTTAACATTGATCTGTAAGGTTCATGTGTTCTAGAACTATTTTTTATTTTATTTTTTATATGGTTAGATTCAGCTTGACATATGGAGCTGAAAAACTAGATTATCAAGAAAAGGTTTGTTAGGATTAAAATTGTGCTTGATCAGGGGACAGTATGTACGGGCCACAAATAAGTTAAAATGGTTGTCAAAGAAGCATGTGTTCACATTGACATGGTTTACTTTCTTCTATCTTGATCTTGGTTGAGATAGCTATATGGGTTGCCTATTATTCCTTTGAGCTCATTCACCTGGTGCTTCCTTTTTGTATTCAATAGCTGCTTAGGGAAGCTTATTTGTGGGTTCACTCTAATTTTATGGGTTTCAGCTTTCAATTGTACCTTAGCATGACGGGTGGGTTTCAGGATACCTCCTTCCAGTTTTGTTACTACTAATTTTCAACACAATCTATAAAACATTGAGATTGGAATAAACATGAACGAAAGTAATTGTAGTAGTTGAATCTCTACTTACATTGAGGGGTGGATTTTTTAATTTTTTTTGGGACTCCTGGTACACGTTGAACGAAAGTAATTGTAGTAGTTGAATCACTTCTTAAGGTTTTAGAAAGTACTACAGGTTAATCTCTACGCCAATAATGATGGCAAAAAAATATAATAATAAAAGCAAATTGAAGAAATCAAAATTAGGAAATTGTATGATTGTTGTTGTTAAAGAAGGGATTTGCCTCATGCCTCCCATAATAGGTATTGGGTGTATTGACTCTTCTTTTAACAGTTGTTTTGTTTTCGGTCACTATCGCATATGTAAAATGGCTCATCTCTTTCTCTCTCTAAAAACTCTTTATTAAATGGCTCCTTTCTTTCTCTCTCTAGATTGCTTTTTGACCACTTTGTAACTCTTCCATGTATTTGATTGACATTTTCGATTCCATATGCTTTTTGTTGGGATTTGTGTCTCAAATTCCTACTCTAAGTAGTTGAATCTCTACTTACATTGACGGGTGGATTTTTTAATTTTTTTTGGGACTCCTGGTACACGTTGAACTTAAGCTCCGTTTGTTTGATCATAAAATATTTTCTAAGTAGCATTTTTTCATGTAGAATGTTTTCTTTATTTTTTTATTTTCTGGTGTTTGGCAAAGGTTTTGAAAATATTTTTCATAAAATATTTTTGGTGTTAGGCTTCTAAAAGTACTTTTGATTTAAATAAAAATTCTTATTTGAGTCATTCATTATTCAATTTCTCTCTTACCTATCAATTGGTCCAATTATTTCTGTACCAACAATAATAATTATTTGACAAGAAATATGAAAAAAATAATCAATTGACTTTTGAAAAAATGACAAGGAAATCGAAACAACTCTCTATATCATCGAATGCAACAAGTGAGCTTGTCTTTGTATTGATTTTTTTTTCTATCCCTTTTACATATCACTTCTTAAGGTTTTAGAAAGTACTACAGGTTAATCACTAAGCCAATAATGATGGCAAAAAATATAATAATAAAAGCAAATTGAAAAAATCAAAATTAGGAAATTGTATGATTGTTGTTGTTAAAGAAGGGATTTGCCTCGTGCCTCCCATAATAGGTATTGGGTGTATTGACTCTTCTCTTAACAGTTGTTTTGTTTTTGGTCACTATCGCATATGTAAAAGGGCTCATCTCTTTCTCTCTCTAAAAACTCTTTATTAAATGGCTCCTTTCTTTCTCTCTCTAGACTGCTTTTTGACCACTGTGCAACTCTTCTATATATTTGATTGACGTTTTCAATGCCATATGCTTTTTGTTGGGATTTGTGTCTCAAATTCCTACTCTAATTATGTTTCTATTTTAGAGTTGTATTCTGTTTGGCAATTTCTTATTTGGTAAGTCTTGACCTCTAAGAAATTGTAATCCTTGTCCAACAAAGAATTGGGTTTGGAACTCTATAAATAGATACATAGGTTTTGGGTTGAGACTTATGAGATTGAGAGAGATGTAGTCTCATGAGGGAGTTGATTGGTAGAGGTAGTATGCGAGTTGGTAGAGTAGGAAAAACACTGGTGATGCTGGAATCGAGGAAATAGGCTCGTGGAGTGGTGGTGTTGGTACTCTATTGTTGTAATATCTCTACCAATCATAGTGGAATCTCTTCTCATCCACGGACATAGGTCGATTTTGGTTGAACCATGTATATCTTATGTTTATGTGTGATTGCTTTGTCGGCTTTCATTGGATTTATGTATCTTTGCGCTTCCGCTGTTTCAACAAATTGGTATCAGAGCCAAAAGTGAAGGAGATCCAAAAAGAAACAAGCTTCAGTTGTAAGCAGAGTCAATTGGCTTGGTTACAGGGAATGGAGCTCGAGTAGTCAAGGTGGAGCCTTGGAGGTTTGATTGATCGAGCAATGTATAATTTGGTTAATCGGAGTTTTTGTAGGAGTATTGGCAAGATTAAAGCTGCAAAAGAAGTGTCATGATCAATGCCTTGGGAAACAATGATTGGGCGGATGAAATTTGAACCATGGTGAAGATTGTTGGGATTTGTGTCTCAAATTCCTACTTTAATTATGTTTCTATTTTAGAGTTGTATTATGTTTAGTAATTTCTTGTTTGGCAAGTCTTAACTCTAAGAAATTGTAATCCTTGTCCAACAAGGAATTGGGTTTAGAACTCTATAAATAGATACATAGGCTTTGGGTTGAGACTTATAAGACTGAGAGAGATGTAGTCTCATGAGGGAGTTCATGGGTAGAGGTAGTATGCGAGTTGGTAAAGTAGGAAAAACACCGGTGCGCTGGTAGCGAGGAAATAGGCTCGTGGAGTGGTGGTGTTGGTACTCTATTGTTGTAATATCTCTACAAATCATAGTAGAATCTCTTCTCATCCATGGACGTAGGCCGGTTTTGGCTGAATCATGCATATCTCGTGTTTATGTGTGATTGTTTTGTTGGCTTTCATTGGATTTATGTATCTGTGTGCTTCCGCTATTTCAACACTTTTGTTGAGGAGATCGAGAGTAAAATTGATAGGCTTGGAGAATGATTTTCGGAGGATTAATTAGTAAGTTGCTTTGGTCAAGTTTTGGGAAATTATTTTCCTCCGTAAAAGATTTTCTATGAATTTAGGACTACCAAACACCGGAAAATACATAAAATATTTTTCAGAAAATGTTTTAAGCTCAAACAAATGGAGCCTAAATCTCTACTGACATATGATCATTTTTTTAACAGAGTAGAATTTTAACAATTGAGTGATGATTTTGGTTATTGGGTGGTGCAACTTAACCCTTGGGTGAAGTAGGAATTTCATGTGGGATTCCTAGAATATTCTTCTTCTCCTCCTCCTCCTCCTCCTCCTATTTTATTAATTCTTTGCAATCAGATTTTGTGTTTGATAATGAGTTGGCCCCATCTTGTTCGAATTTTCATCCCATCTTTTACACCCTAACTATAACAACTTGCCCCTCAAGTTTTCTTCAATTTTTTTTCAAGACACTTTTTCAATGTAAATTTTAAGGCAAAAGGAACAGGGAAAATGGGTCAAGTAGTCACTTTTAAGATGAAGCAAATTATGGCCCTTTAGAATCCTCAAAGCCTCTAACCGTTCTTCTACCTTTTATTCCCATAAATGTGCAAGGTGTCCCTAACCTAACAACAACAACAATCAGGTCTTTTTCCCAACTATTTAGGGTCGGCTCGGCTACATGAATCCTATGCTTCCATTCCGCTGTATTTAAGGCCATAGCCTCAGTCAAAGCTGTCCCTAACCTAGTGTACAATATTTCATAGGCCTTACTTTAGGCAGCATTACTTGTGTCTAGTGTTGTTTTGCATTAATTTGATACCAAGGCTGAAATGTTCCAACTTAAATTCCTTTTCCATTTTTTTACCCTATAATTTCTTGATGTAATCACTCTATTATTGCCATGTGAAGGATTAGAACCAAAACTCCAGATTCTGATGTATAAGTATGTGCAAGGCTGTGATCTAGATCTAGAGGGACATGAATAGGTTGAATTGCTCTATTTACTTATTTTAACTAATTTTTGACTTTTAACGAATATAATGACAAAAAGGTAAACTAACTAGAGAGCAAATAAATCAATCTGTTCATCTTGATAATTATAATATATGCACATGTTTTGCTTTCTCAAGGGGGAAGTTCGGCCACATGTCGGGGCGCATTGAGTATATAAGCACTTAAGTTACACCCCATTAATCAGTTAAAGCTAAGAGTATCCCATTAACAATACTATGCTCAATTAGTAGTTATGTTTGTTTAACATTTGAAATGTAATGTTTGACGTGTGTAGAATGGAGACTTTGAAGAGGCATCTTCCCTTTGCTGGAGAAGAGGGACTACAAGAACTTAAGAAAATTACTGTTAGGTTTGAGGAAAAGATCTATACTACTGCAACAAGTCAGGTATATTTATCATGATGCCACTCTTAATTTTTCTAGCGTGCATGTTGCAATGTACAATCTGGTCTATAAATATATTCTCTCTGCATTTTGCCTTTCGTGTTAGGATGAATAATTTGTTCAGTTTATTGTCATGTACTCAAGAGATATTATCTTCTCTTAATTTTTAATTGCAGTCTGATTATTTGAGTAAAATATCTCTGAAAATGGCCACGATGGAGAACAAATCTCAAAATACTATGGCTAATCCTCTTACGTCCAACCCTGCCATTAATAGCGAAAATCCCGCAGATCCAGGTGATCCTCTAATACCTATTCTACATATCAGAATTTTTTACGTCGTAGATTGATTAATTGTTTCCATCAAAAATAGGATCTGGGGAGGTTTAAAGGTTTTAATCCTTTTGTTCCGTCGGTGCGGATGCGACCAGATGCGCAGTTCACTCCAGAAGATATCAAGAAAGCGTTGGGTTGAAATCTAGAAATGTATATGGCTATTCTATGTACACATCTTATATAATGAGTCTTCTCCTTCATAAAACTATACGCCGTGTCCTTGTTGTGGCTTTTTGCTTATATGCGAGATGATTGCTGATTACTATGGCTTGTAAGTTGCATATTTAATACATCACCATCTAGCTCCCCATCTTCTTTGTAATATTTTACCTAGGTCATGTTAATTGGATGTTGCAAAACTTGGGAGGTGTATCACCTGCTAGTTCAACTAATCTCATGGAATGAGATTGCAGCTTAGGAAACTTAGTTAAAAAGGAATTGACATGATCATCTTTTCTTTGGTTTTGATATTTGATCAAAATGCATAATCATTAGTTAGAGGCATTCAATAACAGAGTACTTTTTCTTAATAAACTAAATGGTTAGAACAATTTAGTATTTGATTTACTTATGGTTAAGTATATATTTTTTTTCCAAATATCTATAGTCTTCATATGCTAAAAATATTTTCTTTATTGCCATTTCCTCGACTTGCTCTTATCCTATTTCTTTGAGGCTCATTGTGTTGGCATGCCCATGTTATTCATATCATGTCCAGGCCTTGTGTCTTGTCTTATTTATATTTCATATAGATGATTACCTAAAATCTGTTCCGCTTCCTTAAATACAGTATAATATAATAATATCTATATTCCGTCGTACCTTGCGCACAAATTTCCTCGGAAGCTTGGGCATTTTTGTTGCAGTAAAGTCTTATTTTTTCTATGATACCTTCATTCCTCTTAAATTCACAAACATCTCCTAAAATGAGGGTGAGACAGGGAAGAGGCAGAAAGTGAACCCGGCCACATTTGGGCCCGTCCACCCAGTCCACAGCATCAATGGGGCAATGGCACTAAACCCGGACAGATTCACCAGGCCCAAAGTACTATTGGAGCATCTCCATGCCCAATCTCGTTAATATCATTACAACTTGAAGAAGAGACCCAACTCAAGAGGGCCTAGGCCCGAGCGTCAAGATAGAGTTTTTAGGACAAATGTACACTTCTAGAAATAGAAGTGAGAGGATTGAGTGAGAGGAAGATTGTTTGGAGTGTAAGAAAAGAATTTCTTAATAAGAAGAGGTTTTTTGCATCTTCATTTGGCACCGTCTATGGGAAAGAAAGAGAAGATCCATTGATTTCAGCACTAAATGACACAGCTCCGTTTGGGAACAATGATCGGAGGAAAAGGCTTCAACACCAGGAGGAGGATCAACAAGCGAGGCATGATAAACTGATGAATGTCATTGAAACTCTATGAAGGGAGAACGCGGAGCTCAGAGTTGAAATGGAACGATGAGAGGCTTCGCCGCTCCTGTGATACCCCTAATTTCAAAAGGATAGTCTCGGAATTATTTTAATTGCATTTCAATTATTTATTTGATTTCTTGGTTAAGTGTTTACTTGTTTAATTGATTTAATTGTTTATGTGTTAATTGAATTATTTGTTTTAATTAAATTGTGTGTAATGATGTGTATTTATTTAGGAATTTAATTATTTAATTATTTTATTTTTATATATATTTATTTTTTATTTTTTTAAAGGAATTGGATATGGATAGTAGTAGTGGATTAACAAATTGGGTCCCATAGACTACTTGAATGAGAGGTTAAATGGGTACAGATAGTTACCCATGAATAGTTGTATATGTGTGTGTGTGTGTGTGTGTGTGTAGGTAAGGAATGGAATTTATTAATAAATATTATTTATAACATTAAATAATCTAATGTGTATATATATGTATTTCTATAATAGAGGATATAGATAGATTATATATATATATACTATTTAATTAGTTACATTTTTATATTTTATTTAGTTTAAGTTTTTTATATATATTTTTTCTTTTAATTATAACTGGATTGAGAAAAGGATTAGGGTTATTTTATTTGTCTATAAATATATAACTACATGGTTGTAAAAGATGTTGGAAAATAAATCACGTAATATATTTTGGAGAGATAACGGAAGAAGGAAAAGAGGAAGAAGGAGGCTAGGCTTTTATCAAATCCGTTAAACCAAGTATTAATTCTTGTTTTCTTCTTTGATTCATACCCCAATGCATGCTAGATTAATTTAGGTTCTTTAAATAAATTAATTGGATCTAATTATATGGATTTATTTAGAAATTTCAGTTCATGTGTTTTAATAGTGGGTTTGTAATGAAATTTCATATCATGATAAATAGATGTATATATTGTGGTTATGATATTCAAGAGGTGTTTATATAATGTTTAATTGCTATTGGGACAATTTTAGAGCATAGATTGGTTCATAGAATAATTAACAATGGTGAAAGAAAAAAATAATAAAGATTTTTGCAAGTGCTGTATCAATTTGCACTCAGTTTGTAATCATGCGATTCAAGTCCAAATTTATGATCGATTTGGCACGCCAAACAAGGTCAACTATGTTTTCCATGAATTAGTTTTGTGAATAAAGTGTATATGAAATCAAAATTAATTTTCTTTGTAAAAGGTGCATGCCGAACGAGGCTTTAAGAATGCATTATGTAGTTATAAATTTGTAATTGAAATTTCATGTCTTTCATAAGGCATACACGTCGAACGAGGCAACATACAATAAATTGATATGGTTAGGAATAAATTAGTTTGGTATAAAATTAAAAAAACAAATGGTTATGCATTAAATATTTTAATGTTAATGTGTTTAAGGTTGAAATATTAAATTAATATTTGTTATTTTTTATTGATGAATTTGTATTGAATATTTATTTGTTTTAAATAGATTCATTGAGAATTGGGTTGCATGATTTAAAGTACTCATGTGAAGTATGAAATTTAATTTAAAAGATTAAATTAATTAAATAGGGTTGGGTTAAATTATTTAAATTAATTATTTGAATATTAAATGAATTTAATCAGATTGTGGAGGAGTACAATTAATTGAGATTCATGTTAATTTCTTATGAGGTAAATTAATTGCATGATACTTAAAATTGCTATTTTTGCTCAATGAAATGTAAATGATGTATATATGATTTATATCATGTTTGTGTGGATTATTAGATGTAAATGTTATTTGTATCTTTATATAGATATGTAAACCTTTATGTTGTTATACTGTGAATTAATGCACTATTATGGGATGTGGGCATATAAGGGAATAGATTAACTAATAAAGTTAAGTCCTACTTATTTTCCTATCAGGTCAACGGAACAGTTGGATGATATATTATTAAAATAATATTTGGATAGTTTATTTTGATGGTTGGATAGGACGGATTTTACATATATAATTATATGCTATGATATGAGCTTGAGTCTCAGGATTAGTGGTTAGGGTGCGTATATTGCCTGAGATGTGTAACTAGATATAGTGTAGTTGTGTACCCTGGTAGGTCTATGTACTCATGCCCACTATATGAGCATTTTGCATGTTGCCTACTATTCAGGTTGAGACAACTTTATAGTCTAGTGAGGTTCATTTAGTATGTATATATCTATATATTGACTATTTAGGTATTGTTGAATTAATTAGGATGTGTACGTGTATCGGGTCTCTATTTAGGATGTAGTAGATTAGAACTTGTTTGTGGGCCTGACCCACCATTATTTTTCAGGTGTTTGTCAATTCCAGTCTTAGAGATTATTCGTGCCGAGTAGAGACAGTCATTCACTCTTCCGACTCTACGTAGGACTCTTTTTCATGTTTTAGTTATTAGTTTTATTTCAGTTCAGTTATTTCAGTTAGGATTTTATTAGGGGTCCACAATATGGATTCCCGAGTTGTAGTTTAATTAATTACTGATATAAGAGGATTGGAGGATTTTGTTATGGTATTTTTAATTATTATTTTTTATTTGAGAATTTTTAAATAATGATTTATTATTTAGTTCCCTTCAGCTTATTATTTATTTATTATTCCTTTTGTATTCAAATGCTTGTTTAAATATTAATTGTTTGATATCCCTTGTATTCTGTGCTCGGACTTTATCACCCGTGGCTCTAGAATCGAGGGGTATCATAGTTGGTATTAGAGCACTCCAGGTTTATGTGTCTTTAGGGATCTTTCGTATATAGACTTCCGCGTTGCGTATTCTTTTGTTTAGAGCCTAAGTTTAGGACTCATTGTATTCCTTTACGGTCCGCTTAAATCGTACTGATGTTTATCTTTCTATGTTAACTGAATGGTTAACGCTAGAATAAGATGGGACAATCAGAGAAACAGGCAGCGAGCGGCACGTAGGCAGCAGGATTTCCTACGGCGTCATCAAATTGAGGAAGAGTATGAGGAAGATAGTCAGTTGCACATTAAGCAGGAGGAAGTACAGCAGAATCAGGAATCTCAGGATCAGGGCTACAATTAGGGCAAGGATCTAGAGTATCCTTCTCATATCAATGACCTCATTGCTCGGGCTATTGAAGCAAGTGTAGCAGCTGCACTTTGGAATTAGCCACAGGTTCAGCAGGCACCTATCCCAGCATCGGTTGTTTAGACTGATCTTTGGGAGAAGGCTAGGAGTTCTTTCACAAAAGGGAACCCACTTGAATTCTTAGTCTCCACTGATGCAAAAGTAGCTCACTAGTGGAAGAAGGACATCGAGCGACATCTTTGCATGGTTAAGTGCACAGAGGTTCAAAAGCAGATGTTTGCTACTTTCAAGCTTGTCGGAGATGCATTTCAGTGGTGGGAATCAGTTACTTCCGAGGAGGAGAAGACCTCATTGACTTATGATCAGTTTTGTGCTCGCTTCGATGAGAAGTACTTTTCATATGCAGTCAGGGCAGTTATGAAGACAGAGTTCCTTAATCTGGAGTAGGGAAACATGACAGTGGCAGAGTATGAGCAGCAGTTCACGTGCTTATCTTTTTTTGCTCCAGAGGAGGTGGATACCGAGGAGAAGAAATGTGCTAGCTTTGTTAAGGGGCTTATGTGGTCTATTAAATGATCTATTACAGGTAGTCTAGCCTACACTACTTATGCTCAGGTAGTAGACACCGCTTTACAGTAGTATCAGTTGATCGTAGACTTCAAACAGGCTAGGGGTGAAAAGCGAGGTGACAGACTCTACTAATCAGTCAGTTGAGAAAGAGAATGGCAATGGACACCGACCTAATGATAAGGGAAGATTCTAGGGACAACAGTCTTGGAAGAATCACAAGGGTGGTTCAGATGTTAACAGAGATGGGGCACCTATTCGGAGGTAGCAGAATGAGGGACCACAGGCAGGACGGGATTAGCCATAGGCTAACCAACAGAGGAGGCCGTTTGGTACTTTCAGGGGTACTTGCTATACTTGTAAAAAGCTTGGACACACTTCTAGGCAGTGTACTAGAGCTGGACGGGGACAACAGGTGTAGTAGGGACAGAGAGCACCATTACCTTTAGCCACTCCATAGATTCCACGCATTCAGGGACAAACCTTCCTGGCTTTACCAGCACCGCTGTAGCTACAGGGACAGGCACTGCAGTAGTTGCATTATGGTAGGGTGTATAACCTTAGGCCACAGGATGTTGAGTCACCTTAGGCTGTTGAGGGTATGTTTCTTATTCATGGTACACATGGTCGTGTTTTATTTGATACGGGTGCTACACATTCATTTGTGTCTAAATCATTTGTTGCATTATCTGGGATGACGACGCGAGTATCCGATAGATCTCGTAGTATTTCTACACCCATAGGCGTTACTACCATCTTACATGAGAGTGATGGGCCTGTAACACTAGATATTGGTAGACTTTGATTTCTAGCCAATCTATTGGTCCTGGACATGCACACTTATGACGTGATACTCGGGATGGATTAGTTAACTCATTACTATGCCCAAGTTAATTGTTATGACAGGTTTATTGTATTCGCTATACCTAATCAAGATATGTACGTCGTCGCTATGCCATATTCTAATGGGGTATCTAGGAGGAGGTTATTGTACCACTAGACAGCATACCAATTGTACATGAATTTTTGGATGTCTTTCAAGAGATTCCAGGTTTGCCACCTAGTCGAGAGATAGACTTTGTGATTGACTTAGCTCTAGGCACTGCGCTTATTGCTAGGGCACCATACAGAATGACACCAGTAGAGATGCGAGAGTTGAGGGATCAGATTCAACAATTGCTTAGTTAAAGTTTTATTCGTAGGAGTACTTCACCTTGGGGAGCACTAGTTTTGTTTGTGAAGAGGAATGATGGTTCACTTTGCCTGTGTATAGATTATAGGGAGTTGACAAGGTTATTATTTGTAACAAGTACCCTTTGCCCAAGATCGATGATTTTTTTGATCAGTTGAAATGAGCTACATATTTCTCTAAGATTGATCTACGTTCTGGATATCATCAACTTCGGGTGAAGGAGCAAGATGTTCTTAAGACAACATTTCTCACTAGATATGGTTCTTATGAGTTTCGCGTCACCAGCAGTCTTCATGGATTTAATGAACAAAGTCTTCAGGGCTTACTTAGATTAATTTGCCATCATATTCATTGATGACATTTTAATCTATTTTAAGTCGGAGGACGTCATGCTAGACATCTTCGTACAGTATTGCAGACACTTCGTGAACACCGGTTTTATGCCAAATTCAAGAAGTGTGAATTTTGGCAGCGAGAAATGAAGTTTCAGGGTCATGTAGTGTCAGAGAAGGGGATAGCGGTAGATCCAGCCAAGGTCTCAGTAGTGGTAAAGTGGGGACATCCAACTTCACCTACGGAGATTCGGAGTTTCCTCGAATTGGCAGGATACTATCGTAGGTTTATTCAGGGGTTCTCAAAAATAGCATGACCACTCACTCATTTGACTAAGAAGGGTGTACGGTTTGTATGGGATGAACACTGTCAGAAAGCTTTTGATGAGCTAAAGAGCAAGTTGACTTCTGCACCGGTTCTGTTTACGCCACAGAGCGGGATAGAGTATATTGTCTATACAGATGCTTCTTTGCAAGGTCTTGGGTGTGTTTTGATGTAGGAGGAACGACCAATTTCGTATGGATCTCGTAAGCTTAAGCCTCATGAGCTTAATTATCACACACGATTTGGAGTTGGCAGTTGTGGTATTTGCCTTACGTATTTAGAGGCATTATCTGTTGGGAGAGTCCTTCAGATTATTTAGTGATCACAAGAGTCTGCAGTATTTGTTCACTCAGCGGGAGCTGAATATAAGACAGCACCGATGATTAGAGTTTGGAATGACTATCATTTCTCTATACAGTACCATCCAGGGAAAACAAATATGGTGGCAGATGCGCTCAGTCATCGACCCTATGCTAGCCTTTTCGCATTATTCGCCACTACGTGGGATGCTTTGAAGACAGTTGATAAGTTGTCCGATGCTTTTATGGCTTGTATGGTAGTTATAGCTTTGATCATTCACAAGGTACTGAAGACACAACTCACAGATCAGTAGTACATTGATAAAGTTGCAGAGATAGATTATGGGGAGGTTCCATTTTATTATGTGGGGAATAAGGGAGGCTTGAGGTACAAAGGGCGTTTAGTAGTACATTCTGCTGATGATTTGAGGAAGGATGTGATGACTGAGACTCATATTTTTAAGTTTTCGTTCATCCAGGCAGAGACAAGATGCATCAGGATATGAAATGGCAGTTTTGGTGGGCAGGTATGAAGAAGGACATTGCTATTTTTGTCTCTAAGTGTAGTATTTGTCAATGGTCAAGAGCGATCACCAAAGACCGCCAGATTCACTACAGCCACTACCTATACCGGAGTGGAAGTGGGAGAACATTTCTATGGATTTTGTGAAGGGATTGCCTAATTCATTTAAAAATCACAATTTCATTTGGGTCATCATTGCTAGGTTAGCCAAAATCAGATCATTTCTTGCCTATTCGCACTGATTACACTTCAAAACAGTTGGCGCAACTTTACATTATAGAGATTGTGAAGTTACATGGCATACCATTATCTATTATATCGGACAGGGAATCTAGCTTTGTGTCAGGATTTTGAAAGAGTTTTCAGCAGGCTTTGGGTACAGAGTTGCATCTTAGCACTGCTTATCATCTTCAGACTGATGGACAAACTGAGAAGGTTAATTAGATAATGGAGGATATGTTTCGTTCTTGTGTCCTTGACTTTAAGGGCCACTGGGAAGAGTATTTTCCACTTATGGAGTTCGCATATAATAATAGTTTTCAGAAGACTATTAGTATGTCACCATTTGAGGCGTTATATGGCCGGCCATGTAGATCTCTTATTTGTTGGATGGAGGTTGGAGAGAGCAGATTTTTGGGTCTTGAGTTCATTAAGGACACCTCGGAAAAGATCGCTCTTATTAGAGATCGTATGCGTACTGCTTAGAGTAGGCAGAAGAGTTATGCAGATCGTCGTACTCGTGCATTAGAGTTTCATGTTGGAGATCAAGTTATACTCAAAGTGTCTCCTAGAAGGGAGTAATGCATTTTAGGAAGAAATGGAAGTTGTCACCGCGTTTTGTTGGTCCTTTCATGATTACGGATCGGATTGGAGCTGTAACTTATTGGTTAGCACTTTCGGACCACTTGCATCAAGTCCACAATGTTTTTCATGTTTCCATGTTGCGAAAATTTTTGGGAGATGAGGATCGGTATCAGCATATAGATGTGGGTGAGATTGAGTTACAACCGGATGCAACATATGTAGAGCCACCGTGTCGCATTATAGACCGTAGGGATCATGTTCTTCGCAATACGGTCATATCGTTGATACGTATCCAGTGGAGTCACCATAATGAGGTTGAGTCTACTTGGGAACAAGAGGATGTCATTCGCTCACAATTTCTAGAAATAATGGAAAAAAGTAAGGGCGAATTCCGAGGACGGAATTCCTTTTGTTAGAGGGGAAGAATGTAATACCCCTAATTTTAATAGGATAGTCTTGGTGTTATTTTAATTGTTTTAATTACATTTCAATTATTGATTTGATTTCTTGGTTAAATGTTTACTTGTTTAATTGATTTAATTATTTATGTGTTAATTGAATTATTTGTTTTAATTAAATTGTGTGTGATGATGTGTATTTGTTTAGGAATTTAATTATTTTATTTTTATTTTTATTTTATTTTTATATATTTTATATTTTATTTTTTTAAAGGAATTGGATATGGATAGTAGTAGTAGACCAACAAATTGGGTCTCATGGACTACTTGGATGGAGGTTAAATGGGTACAGATAGTTACCCATGGATAGTTGTATATGTGTGTGTGTGTGTGTATATAAGGAATGTAATTTATTAATTAATATTATTTATAACATTAAATAATCTGATGTGTATATATATGTATTTCTATAATAAAGGATATAGACAGATTATATATATATAAGTTAATCTAAATAAAATATAAAAATGTAACTAATTAAATAGTATATATATATATATAATCTGTCTATATCCTTTATTATAGAAATACATATGTATACACATCAGATTATTTAATGTTATAAATAATATTAATTAATAAATTCCATTACATATATATATATATATATATATATATATATATATATTCTTTTAATTATAATTGGATTGGGGAAAGGATTAGGGTTATTTTATTTGTCTATAAATATATAACTATAGGGTTGTAAAAGAGGTTGGAAAATAAATCACGTAATATATTTTGGAGAGATAACGAAAGAAGGAAAAGAGGAAGAAGGAGGCTAGGATTTTATCAAATCCGTTAAACCAAGTATTAATTCTTATTTTCTTCTTTGATTCATACCCCAATGCATGCTAGATTAATTTAGATTCTTTAAATAAATTAATTGGATCTAATTATATGGATTTATTTAGAAATTTCAGTTCATGTGTTTTAATAGTGGGTTTGTAATGAAATTTCATATCATGATAAATAGATGTATATATTGTGGTTATGATATTCAAGGTGTGTTTATATAATGTTTAATTGCTATTGGGACAATTTTAGAGTATAGATTGGTTCATAGGATAATTAACAATGATGAAAGAAAAAAATAATAAAGATTTTTGCAAGTGCTGTATTAATTTGCACTCAGTTTGTATTCATGTGATTCAAGTCCAAATTTGTGATCGATTTGGCATGCCAAACAAGGTCAACTATGTTTTCCATGAATTAGTTTTGTGAATAAAGTGTATATGAAATCAAAATTAATTTTCTTTGTAAAGGGTGCACGCCGAACGAGGCTTTAAGGATGCATCATGTAGTTATAAACTTGTAATTGAAATTTCATGTCTTTCATAAGGCATACACGCCGGATGAGGCAACATACAATAAATTGATATGGTTAAGAATAAATTAGTTTGGTATAAAAAAAAAAACAAATGGTTATGCATTAAATATTTTAATGTTAATCTGTTTAAGGCTGGAATATTAAATTAATATTTGTTATTTTTGATTGATGGATCTGTATTAAATATTTATTTATTTTAAATAGATTCATTGAGAATTGGGTTGCATGATTTAAAGTACTCATGCGAAGTATGAAATTTAATTTAAAAGGTTAAATTAATTAAATAGGGTTGGGTTAAATTATTTAAATCAATTATTTAGATATTTTATGAATTTAATCAGATTATGGACAAGTACAATTAATTGAGATTCATGTTAATTTCTTATGAAGTAAATTAATTGCATGATACTTAAAATTGTTATTTTTGTTCAATTAAATGTAAAGGATGTATATATGATTTATATCATGTTTGTGTGGATTATTAGATATAGATGTTTGATCGGTTGGTCAATCATACATCAACCTTCGCAATAGCACGAATCATTGTAAAATTGGGCTATTGGTCGGGTAAGTCGAACCACTGGGATTGCGCTAGTCTAAGGCAACCTAAATGTCTAGAATCGTTCTTAGAATGATGAAGGGGAAATAAGGAGTTGTTTGTTTGTCACTAAATTGAATATGTGAAGTGCACGAAATAGAAACTTGCAATAATTGAAGCGAGATAAGATACGAGTAAGAAAAACTAAGGAAGTGAATCCGTCTCCATCCCTATACACATGCTAGGCTAAATTTAAATTCGGGAAATCAACATAAACGATGGTCATGATACATAACAACCCTTGGTTGCTATAATATCCTCAAGAGGTTCATTGAATTAAAAACAAGAATAATCCATCAAAGAAATACATGCTTAAACTACCTAAACTAGGGTGTAGTCTTCAACATGCTCCCTAAGCCAAAGATTATCAAGCCCTTAATTGAATGATAAAAGCACATAAAGTTAGGAATCAAGAATAGACCATCAAAGGGGGAACCTAAGCAATGGACTATCAAAATTCTCCAACTTCATGCCATTAAAACTATTCCATGATCTCACTACCATTGTCACCATGAGAGTGCAAGTACTATGATTAAAAGAATAAACCATCTAAGATAGATAATTAATTCAACAATAATCATTAAAATACATGAAGATCCATTACAAGAAGCAAAATGCTCTAGACCATGAAAAGACCATAGGTTATACATTGAAATCCCAAAATAAAATCTACACTAGAACATGCTTACAAGGGAGGGACTTCATCACCTCCCTAGAAGAAGAGTTAGTTACCCATTGGAGCCTTAGAATGAAGAAGAAGCTTGAAGACCTCCTCCATTTTCGTGCTCCCTTCTTCAAGCTTGAAGAACTCTCTTTCTTGCTCTCTTCTCTCTCCTCTAATCTTGTAGAATTCAAGGATAGGATCCATGTGGCCCTTAGTTGCCTTATATCTATCAACTAAGCTCTCTCTCTCCTCCAAAGACATTCCCAACCACTCCATAAAGAAGGAGGGTGGAAATGTGGAAACCAATGCACAAGTGGGCTGAAGAGGGGTTCATTTCCGAGCTGCAATCTAGCTGATTTTCGAGCCCTCGAAGAGTGGTCTCGAGCACTTTAAATTAGTGCAATGTGCAACATGCTCTTCTTGCTCAGCACTGACCTACTCCGAATGATAATCTATTTGAAGATTTGGAGAGCTGATTCAGTGCTTCAAAAACTTCATGTTTTGATGAAGACCCAATTCTCAAGTCTGGTTGGTCGAAAATGGGGAGAAAGGCAGTACTTCAGTGCTGCCAGGCAGTTCTGCGCACCTCTGTTAAGAAGATCATAACTCTCTGTTCCAAACTCCGAATGACAAACCGCTTCAAGATTTGGAAAGCTGATTCAGAGCTCTAAATATTTCATGTTATGATGAAAGTCCAGTTCTTGAGTTTGTTAGGTCGAAAATGGCAACAAAAGTCAGGTTCTACCGCTGCCAGAAATTCAGAATTGGCACCCTTTTTGTTCATAATTCCACAAGGCATCATTTTTGCTTCATTTTTGCACTTTAACCTGAAAATGCACAAAAACATGTAAATGGAGTTAATCTACATAAAATAATCAATTAATGGATTTTGTTAATGTAATTTAGGGCGCCTGAATATACAGTATTCAGTGCTTATCACACCCCCAAACTTACATTTTGCTAGTCCCTTAGCAAAACCAAAATGCAAAGCTCAATGGAATGAAAACACGGGAATGCTATTACAAAAATATTCACCATGGCAAAAATAAACATAAACATAGCTCAAATACAACTTGAAACAGATAAAGAGCTGGAGACGGGATCATTGGGAAGACTACCTTGCATATATGAAGCATTGATACAAAAATTGGGAAAAACCGTTTCAACATGCATGCATCAACATCATAGTCCATATAAATAATTCAATTGTCATCTCTTAAATGGAAATAACTCAAACTCCAGTGAAAGTGAATTGGATTCTCAACATGCGGCTTTTACTTTCTTTTCCAATTCCAAAGCACAAGTTTTCAAATCATTGAATTCCCCTTTAAATGAGGTCCCTAAGGCATGATTTTATTTACAAGACAACTTTTGTTGCTTGTTGACAATTTATTGCAACTCATAAGCGAAACATAGAATGGTTGTGCAATGCTGAAGTCCCTTAAGCTTTCTAACCAACTTATGTAGCAAGCGTTAGGCCAACAACTCCCAAACCAGATGGCTTTAGGGTGCTAAGTGTAGAGACACTCCATAGGGCTTAATAGCTCAAGTTGGAAAGGCTACGAACTCGAACGAACCATGTTTATTACTAGTTTATTTTTTTGAATGACCGTGTAATGTTTAAGTCCCTTAAGCTTTCTAACCAACCCTTGTAGCAAGCGTTAGGCCAACAACTCTCAAACCAGATGGCTTTAGGGTGCTAAGTGTAGAGACACTCCTAGGGCTTAATAGCTCGAGTTGGAAAGGCTACGAACGTCAACTGGTCATCTTTTCAAATTTATTTTATTATGATTATTATTATTATTATTATTATTATTATTATTATTTATTATTTTATAACCTTGCCAAAGGTATCCATCTATCAGGTTCATCAAATCAGATTAACTAGGCCAAGGTCAAGGTCAATCAAGTTGCATGCCTCACAGTTAAGTTTCCAATGTGCATCTGTGCATTGTGAAGCTTATAAGAGTGTAAATCCAGCAAAAATCTAATTGAGGCATTTATACAGACTATATTGTATTTGCATGATCACTTCAAATTCAAATTTCTTTATTTTCAAAAATTTCTCAATTGCTTCTATACACAAGGTATTAAACATATGCTTTGTCTCCGACAAGTTCCAAGTTACACTATCATTGCTTTACAAAAATATGATACCAAAACTATGCCAAGAATGCTTTGATGCACCCCTAAACTTAAACTACACAGTGTCCACATGGATGTAAGTTAGAGACAAAAATGACAAAGAGTATAAAAAGGAACAACAATACCCAGGGGGAGGAAACGGTATGGTGATACACAAACCCCCAAACTTGAATTGGACTGCGCCACCTGGAGAGCATCATGAAAAACAAAAAGAAACAACCACAAACAGCATTAATAGCACAAGCATAAATACAGAAAAAGAATGTACCGAAAGTTAACAGAACAGAAAGAATTTGCATTTCAAAAAGAGTTTACATGATTACAAAAAGAGCTGTACAGGGATCATGTCTACTAGAGCAACCTATACATAGCAAATTCTTACAGTGCAAAAGGAAAACAAAAGATACAAGAGAAATAGGTACATATGAAACAAAAAGATAAGGTCCAACACTCGCAACAAGCTACGGTCCAGAGGGTAAACGGGCAAGGATGGAATGGAGGAGAGATTGAGTCTTACGCCATTCAGCGGAAGCCAAACGACGGTCCTCAGCTGTGACACGACAGTCTTCAGCAGCAAGACGACGATCTTCTTCAGCACGTGAAGAAGTCTCACATAGAGTCCGAGTGTACGCGGACAAAGAATTCTCAAAACGATCCAGTCGCTCATGAATACCGGCAATGCTAGCCCGGATGAAAGCCTGGTCCTGGTGAGAGTCGACCGGAGGCTCTACCCTTGCAGCGGCTGCTGCGGTGGAAGCATCCTCAGAAGGAGGAGGAGGTGGAGCTTGGATGAATAGGGGTGCAGCAGGCTGAGGGGTACTAGAATGGCTAAGAACATTGATCCACCGGCGCTTGGTAAAAATTTTAATCTTTTCGCCTTTTGGTTCATGGGGAGGAACAACGAAACCCTTGTGCTGAAGGAGCCGAGTGATGAAAAACGGCAAAGGCAATTTCCGATTTTCAACTCGCGGAACCCGTGCATTATGAGCATCATGCCAAAACTTCATAAATGTGGTCCAAATGAGCTCTGGGATGGAGAACCATTGGCCTTGGTCCATAGCATATAAGGCTTGCAAAAGGAGGCCCCGACGCTCGGTGCTATGCACCAAAGGGCAGACATTGTGCTTGAAGACAGTGTCAATGAACCAGAGGCGTTCCAGAAGATTGGTTTTGCGGATAAAAGACCAGGGCCTAGTAGGATCGTCAACAGTGTAAATGGCAGCGGCAATCTGCTCCACAGTTAATGTATCCGGCTCCTCATATAAAGGGAGATTCTCACGATTGACAATGTCATCGGGGCACTCAATGGGGCAACCAGAAACCTAAATGATGTCAGTCATAGTGAAAGCATAGGTGGTGCCATCAATGGATGTAGTGAGAGAAATGGGTGGCTCTTCAGGGCATTGGAGATTTTGATAGAAGAGGCGCACTACACGGGGGTAGGCAACCCTGGCAAGGGGCGCGCAAATCTGCTGCAGACGCCGGTTAGTCAATTCGGCTACAGCCCACGAAGTAGTGGGTAGAATGTCAAAGGCATCCGTGAGCGGAAAAGAAAGCTCGTAGTTGAGTTGTTTGCGATCCCAAGGATCACGTGGTCGCTCATGATTGACAGCACGGGCACCCGCAGAGGGTCTAGGAGGGCGAGAAGGACCGACATGAGACATTTAGAGAGGTGGACTTGGTTGAGGACTTTCAGCGAGCACCTGGCGTGCACCACAAAAGAGAGAATGTGAAGATAAGTGGGAGGGATGAAGAAAACCAAAAATTTTGACAACCAAACCAAGCTCTAGCATAGAGCAATCATCAACCACATACAACACAACCTCCACAATGCATTCCCATCCTCCTTATAAAGGAAATAAAGACAAGGAATTGAGAAGAATATGAAGCTCACATACCTTGAGAAGAAGAATAAGAATGGAGGCACATGGATTGAATGCATGCATGCATTAGAGTGAAAACTGGGAAGGTGGGGTGGAAGTGAGAGAAGGTTGTATGTGGTGTGTGGCCGAAGGTGAGGGTTAGAGAGAGAGATGAAGAGGGAGGCCGAGAGGTGAGGGGTTGTGAGATTGGGTTGTTGGTTGTGAGGTGGGGGTGATTTTGAAGGAGGTTGAGAGGGATGGTTGAGGTGGTTTGGTTGAGAGGGTTGGGAAGGTGGCTTGGTGAATGCCGAGAAGAGAGATGTGAGATTGGTTGGTTTGGAATGTGACCGAGAGTGGGAAGGGAAGTGGAGTGTGGGTTCGGGGTTTAAAAGAGAGGAGGGAGGCTTGGTTCGAGAGAAAGAGGTTGTGTGGTTTTAAAAGAGAGAGGGAAGCTTGGTTCGAGCACTCGAAGGGTGTCTTCGAGTGCTCGAAATTGGGGCAGTGGCCTCGGCTGAGGATGGTGTATTGTGCTCCACACTTCGAGCACTCGAAATAGGACTTCGAGTGCTCGAAGTCTTGGCAGTGAGTGAGGTGGTATGCAAGGTGAGGGTGGTGAAAGCATGGTGTGTGAGATGTGTGTGTGAGGTGGATGTGTGGGATGTAAGCCACCATGTGTGGGATGCTGATGGCGAGGGGGATGGTTTGATGGAGAGAGAGGCTGGTTTGGTTGGTGCCGAGGGTGGAGGGTGAATAGTGAGGGTTGATGGAGCATGCATGGCTTGCATGCTTGGTTGCTGGGGTTGAGAGAGAGAGGAAGAGGGAAGGGTTGGGTTTGTGGAGGAGAGGGAAGATTGGTGGTGTGGTGAGAGAAGGAAGAAGATGGTTGTGCATGCATGCATGGGGCTTGCATGCATACATGCAGGTCTGTATGGTGGCTGTGAGATGAGGTTGTGTGTTGCAGTAGGTGTGATCGTGGAGGATGGTTGAAGGTGGTTCATGCATGGTAGGGTTGAAGTTGAAGAGAGAGAAGCCGAGATTGGGAAGGTTGTTGGTTTGGGTTGTGGTGAGCATGAGTTGGAGGGTGGTGCTCGGCTTGAAGAGGTGGTGGTTGTTTGGTTGTGAGGAGGTGTGGGTTGTTTGGTTTGAAGTGGCATGTCTCAAGTTGCCGAGAGGAGTAGAGGTTGATGGTTGGGGGTAGGATGTGAGGTGGTTGGTGTCATGCATGTCACCTACAACTTGGGAGGATGGGTGTGATGGGAAAGGAATGCATGCCGAGAGAGGGAGGGTTGGATGGTGGGGGTGGGGTTAGCATGCATGCTTGATGGGAATCGAGAGGTTGGAAGGGTGCTTGGTTGAACATTGGGCATGCAGGTCGTGGAGTTGGTTGTGGGTTTTTGGTTAATTATTGGAAGTGCCGAGAGGGTGGAGATTGCATGGTGCTATGCAGGAGTGGTGCCCGAGCATGGTGGTGTTGGGTTATGGGTTTGGAATGTTGGGGTGGTGTGGTTTAAGAGAGAGAGGAAGATAAAGCTGGAAGTGGGTTGATGAGATAGAGAAGGTGAGTTCGACCACTCTAAATTTAGCTTCGAGTGCTCCAAAAACAAGCAGAGCCTCGGAATTGTTTTTGTAGAAGTTTCGAGCACTCTGGATTGGCCTTCAAGTGCTCGAATGTGAGGCAGTGTGCTTGGGATGTTTGGGATGGAGGTTTGAGCACTCGAAATTGGAATTCAAGTGCTCGAAATGGAGACAGTAGCTGCACATGAAGGGCTGAATTTGAAGGGCATCAACGAGCACTCCAAAGGGAGCTAAGATTGCTCGAAATTGAGGCAGAGGGTGCTTGGGGCTGAAAGGTTGGATGAAATTTTCATGGCTGAATGCATGGATGAATGCATGAAGGAATGCATGGATTGTTGATAATTTCAACATGGGAACATGCAATATTGGAGGCAAAGCAGCTAGCACTCGAACTAGAAGGCATGGATGAATGAATGCAAATTGAATGCATGGCTGCATGAAACATGAAGGCAAAGGCTGCAAAATTTGAAACTTAAAAGCTTGCATGAGGTTTTCTAGCAAATTGAATGGATGAAAGAATGCATGAACTCAAATTGCATGAAGGAAGTTGACTACATAGGTGATGATGCATGAATGCAATGCATGCATGCATTCATGGATGAATGAGCTCTTGTTTTTTATTTTTTTATTTTTTTTTCCTTTTTTTTTTAATTTTTATTTATATATTCTTTTTATTTTTTATTTATTAGTTTTTTTAAAGATGGAAGAAAAATTGTAAGCCAATGCATAGGAAAATATTTAAACTTTGCACTTCATCTCAAATGCATGGATGGAATTTGGTCTCTTCAAATGCATGGATGAATGTAGGAAAATTTTTAAACCTTTGCAACATCACACAATGCATGAATTAAATTTCTGAAATTTTTTTTTTTTTTTTTTTTTTTTTTTTTTTTTTTTTTTTTTCAAATTCATTCCAATGTAATGCATGGATGGAAAATTTTGAAAACTTTTCAACTTCTTTCTAATGCATGGACAATTTGGAAAAAATTTCAAAATATAGCACCTTTCTAACGCATGGATGATTTTGAGAAACCATGATCCAACAATGCATTGAAGATGAGAGGCTATGCATGTGAGAGCCATGTCGAAAGTCCGAGAAAATTGCCTGATAGAGCCAAAAACTTCCGGGAATGAAAACAAGAATTGAGAAGGTCTAAGAAGCCAGTCTAAAAATGTGGAACACAACTTAAGATAGTTCCAGAGAAAGTTAAATTTTGGCATTTCTACACCGTTTCCCAGAAAATTTGCAAGGCACGAGCAATTTCAAAGAGAAGGAAGCTTGGAAATTGAAAGAATTACTTCCTTTGAGCTGCTAAATTTAACGTCGATAGCTAAACAAAGCTAAAGTAGCCACTAATCCTCATAAATTGGATCCGTCAAGAGGACTTCCTCAACTTTTCGGGTTAGGATTATGCCGTCAATGCAAGGCTTAAGCCGTTGGCCATTTACCTTGAAGAGTGATCCACTTGCAGGATCATGAAGTTCGATTGCTCCATGAGGAAAGACGGTAGTGACAATGTATGGACCATCCCATCTTGACCGGAGTTTACCGGGAAAGAGTTTCAAGCGGGAATTGAAAAGCCAAACCTTTTGTCCGGGGGCAAAAGACTTCTTGACGATGTGTTTGTCATGAAAAGCTTTAGTCTTTGCCTTATAGATTTTTGCGCTTTCATACGCGTCATTACGCAATTCCTCAAGTTTATTTAATTGCAACGCACGATTAGAGCCGGCTTGTTTGAGATCAAAATTGAACCTTTTTATGGCCCAATAAGCACGGTGCTCTAATTCTACCGGGAGATGACATGCTTTGCCAAAGACGAGTCGATATGGTGACATGCCAATGGGTGTCTTATAAGCTGTCCGGTAAGCCCAAAGCGCATCGTTTAGCCTTAATGACCAATCTTTGCGGTCCGGTCTAACCATTTTTTCCAAAATGTGCTTAATCTCCCGGTTAGAAATCTCTACTTGACCACTCGTTTGAGGGTGGTAAGGTGTAGCAACCTTATGAATGACGGAATACTTAGCAAGGACAGATTTTAGATAACGATTTCGGAAATGAGATCCGCCATCACTAATGATTGCTCGGGGCGTACCAAAACGACTAAAGATGTGAGACTGAATGAAATGGATCACGATTTTATGATCATCGGTTTTGGTAGCCTCGGCTTCAACCTATTTAGACATATAATCCACCGCTACAAGGATGTACTCATAGCCATAAGAAGATGGAAATGGTCCCATGAAGTCAATCCCCCATACATCAAAAATTTCAACAATTAGAATGTTGGTAAGGGGCATCATGTCTCTTCGGGATATGGATCCAAGTTTTTGACATCGTTCACACGATTTGCAAAAATTGTATGCATCCCGAAACAAGGTAGGCCAAAAGAATCCGCTTTGAAAAACTTTGTTAGCGGTCTTTTTGGCACTAAAATGGCCTCCACAAGCAAGAGTATGGCAAAAATTTAGAATGCTTGTGGCCTCGGTTTCAGGAATGCATCGCCGGATGATTTGGTCCGGGCAATACTTGAATAGTTCCGGATCTTCCCAAAAGAAATGCTTGACTTGGGAGAAAAACCGGTCCCTCTCTTGTTTGGACCAATGGGCTGGAATTTTGCCAACCGCAAGATATTTGACAATATCCGCAAACCATGGAAGAGTAGAATGTGAAACTTGAAGAAGTTGCTCATCCGGAAAGGAATCACGGATGGCTACGAATTTTGAAGATTTCTCAATAAGTAAGCGAGAGAGATGATCGGTGACAACATTGTCGGTCCCTTTTTTGTCCCAGATGTCAATGTCAAACTCTTGAAGTAAGAGGATCCATCGAATTAAACGGGGTTTTGTCTCTTTTTTCGCTAACAAATGCCTAAGAGCGGCATGATCTGAAAAGACGATGACCTTGGAGCCAAGAAGATAAGAGCGAAATTTATCCAAGGCGTACACCACAGCTAGCAATTCTTTTTCAGTGGTGGTGTAGTTCAATTGGGCATCGCAGAGAGTTTTGCTAGCATAATAAATGACATGCGGAAGTTTATCCATACGTTGGCCCAAAACCGCCCCTAATGCATAGTCGGATGCATCACATATGATCTCAAAGGGAAGAGACCAATTAGGGGGTTTCATGATTGGGGCGGGTGAGAGGAGAGTGCGAAGTTTGATGAAAGCTTCCATGCAAGCGTCATTAAAATTGAACGGAACATCCTTGGCTAAGAGATTACACAAGGGCCGTGAGATTTTGCTAAAATCTTTGATGAAGCGACGATAGAATCCAGCATGGCCAAGAAAAGAACGAATTTGACGGACTGAATTCGGAGGAGGAAGATTAGAGATTAACTTAACTTTTGCCTTGTCTACCTCGATTCCCCGCTTAGAAATGACATGTCCTAAAACAATGCCTTCTTGGACCATGAAGTGGCTTTTCTCCCAAGTTAGAATGAGATTCGTCTCTTTGCATCTTTGGAGCACAAGAGATAAATTTTTGAGACACGAGTCAAAGGAGGAGCCAAATACGGAAAAATCGTCCATGAAAACTTCCAAGAACCTTTCAACCATATCAGAGAATATGGACATCATGTACCTTTGGAACGTTGCTGGCGCATTGCATAGACCAAAAGGCATGCGTCGATAGGAAAAAGTACCAAAGGGACATGTGAATGTTGTTTTCTCTTAATCTTGGGGGGTGATTGCCACTTGGTTATAGCCGGAATAACCATCAAGAAAACAATAGAAGCTTTGGCCGGCTAACCTTTTTAGGATTTGATCAATAAATGGGAGTGGGAAATGATCCTTCCTAGTTGATGAATTGAGTTTTCGATAGTCAATGCACACACGCCACCCGGTGGTGGTTCGTTGTGGCACGAGCTCACCCGCTGAATTTTCAACAATGGTGAGACTGGATTTCTTGGGGACAACTTGTGTGGGGCTCACCCACTTGCTATCAGAGATAGGATAGATGATTCCCGCATCTAGCAATTTGATCACCTCTTTCATGACCACTTCCTTCATATTTAGATTTAACCGGCGCTGGACCTCTCTAGTAGGCTTTGCATCATCCTCCATATGAATGCGATGCATACAAATGGAGGGGTCAATTCCTTTCAAATTTGCCACTGTCCAACCAATAGCTTCTTTATGCTCTTGGAGCACCGCTAAAAGGTTGGTCTCTTGGTCTTTTTGAAGGTCCGAGGCAATAATGACCGGAAGGGTTTGCTTTGGACCAAGGAACATATACTTGAGATGGGCCGGGAGCGGCTTAAGCTCAAGTTGTGGCGGAGATAACAATGATGGGACCGGAGGAGTGGTGGAAAGTTGGGGAAGTAGTTCTTTTGGAATTTTCCAAGGAGGTACATCCATGATAGCATTAATATCAAGTAAGGAATTGACTTCTTGAATGGCTTGATCAACATCAAAGTTTGAGAAGTCAAAATGGGACATGCAAGTTTCAAGAGGATATTTGCTTAGAATAAAGGGGAGAGATTCTTCGACCACTTCATCAATGACATCCACAAGAAAACAATCATCCTCATTGGAGGGATGTTGAGTTGCATGAAAGATGTGGAGTTTAACTTGCATGTTTCCAAAAGCAATGTCCATCACCCCGGTTCGGCAATTAATTGATACATTAGCCGTGGCTAAAAATGGCCTACCAAGGATCACGGGAATGTGCTTTTTTGGGTCATGGATCGGTTCCGTATCAAGAACCACAAAATCTACCGGGAAGTAGAATTTGTCCACTTTGATGATAACGTCCTCGAGAATACCTCGTGGATGCTTGACCGATCTATCGGCAAGTTGCAAAACCACGGAAGTCAGCTTAAGATCTCCCAAACCAAGTTGTAGGTAGACTGAATATGGAATTAAATTCACACTAGCTCCTAAGTCAAGGAGGGCCCTTTCGATTTTGCTGTCACCAATGACGCAAGAGATTGTGGGGGCACCCGGATCCTTATACTTCGGAGGAGTGCTGTGCTGAATGATAGCACTAACATTTTCAGTCAACCTCACTTTTTTTGGCAAATGATTTTTAGAAGTGCGCTTTTGAGTGCACAAATCTTTGAGAAATTTTGCATAGGGAGGGATTTGCTTGATAACATCCAAGAGGGGCAAGTTAATCGTCACTTGCTTGAAAACTTCCCACATGTCTTGAATTTTACAATTCTTGTTTCCAAAATGTGTCGACTCTTGAAGACGTTGAGGAAACGGAGCTTTTGGCTCATAAGTAGTTTCCACATTTGGGGTGACATGTGTGGGATTTTCGTGAATGGTATTTAGACAAGAATTTGGATTAGAAGAGCTTGAATTTGGATTTTTCAAAGGAGGGTTTTTCTCACTTGTGTCTCCATCAACCTTGTTGTCAACCACTCTACTACTCCGAAGGGTGGTGATAGCTTGAACTTGTTCATGAGTTGGCCCACTCGGAGGAGGGGTTTCATCAATCACATGTATTCCTCTAGGATTTTCAAAAGGTTGAGAGGGAAGCTTGCCCTTGTCCTTTTGAAGCAATTGATTCACCGAGTTAGCTATTTGGCCCACTTGATTTTCGAGATTAGCTATGGATTGAGTATGAGAGTGAACCATTTGGAGAGTAGGCTGCAAGGATGTCAAGAGTTGCTTGTTGGCATCCATTATTTGCTTATTTAATGATTCCATCATTTGCTTGTTTGCAGCTACTATCTCGTCAGTTGGACACACAGGAGGTTGATTGGAGACATTTGGATTGTAAGGAGGACGGTAGCTTGAAGAGGCTTGAAAATGTCTACCTTGGTATTGAGAAGAGGGCTGATTTTGCCGCCCTTGGTTTTGGAATTGGGAATTTTGTGGGGCTTGTTGCCGCCACGAGAAATTCAGATGATCTCGCCAACCCGGATTGTAGGTGTTGGAATATGGATTGTTCCCGGGCCGCGAGAACATGGCATTAGCTTGCTCTTGGTTGGGATTGGGAAATTGCTCCGGTGTGGGGCAATCTTCCGAGAGATGGAATGGACTAGTACATGAAGCACAAACTGAACTTGCCGAATTTTGAGACAATGAAGGAGGAAGATGTGGTGCCATCAATTGGTAGAATTTATGAGCAATGGCATCCACTTGAGATGATTCCTCCCTTATTGATTTTGGTTGACAAGGGTTGGTGTTGTTTGGAGTGGTTACGGTCGGAGCCCTACGAGAATTGTGTTGAAGTGAATTTTCACTCAAATTCTCAAGTAAGGTCCAAGCCTCATCCGCATTCTTGGACATGAACATCCCACCACAAGACGAATCAACCATGAATCTATGGGTTTCGGTCAAGCCGGCATAGAAAGCTTGCACTAATTGCCATTTTGGGATCAAATGATGAGGACATTTTCGAAGAAGATCTTGTAGCCTTTCCCAAGTCTCATGGAGTTGTTCTCCATCAACTTGAGAAAAACTTAGAATGGAACGCCTCATTTGGTTGGTTTTACTCACCGGATAATACTTCTTAAGGAATTCTTGTTGCAATTGAGCCCAAGAAGTAATGGAATTGGGAGCGAGGGAGTTCAACCAATATTTTGCCCTATCCTTTAGGGAGAATGGGAAAAGATGGAGATGAAGTGCATTGTCCGGAAAACCTCTCAACCGGATGGTCGAACAGATTTCAAGGAACTCATCAAAATGCTTATATGGATCTTCATTATCAAAGCCATGAAATGATGGAAGCATTTGGATGGTGCTTGATTTGATCTCATATTGAGTTGCATCGATGTTTGGCATTACTATGCAAGAAGGAGAAACATAGGTGGTAGGAATGAAATGATCTCTAAGAGTCATTGGTTCTACATTAAGAATTTCAGCCCTTTCATTCCCCGGATTTCCTACGTTATCCCCCATTTTATTGAATTCAGTTTCAAGATCCCTTGTAAGAGTGGGTTCCCTAAGGTTCCGTCTAAGAGTTCTTTTAAGTGAATTTATATCAATAGGCGAGTCAAGTGAGGGTAGAGAGAGTGACCTACGGCCAAACATCAACAATTCACAACAATATCATCACAACAAATCTTTATCATCAACTCCACATACGATGTTCCCTTTATCCTCAATTATCAAGACAAAAATTAAAATGGCCACGACAAGGACCGATGCTTGGAATTGAAAATACACAATTGAAATAGTCTTGACAAGGGCTTGCAATTTATCTACTTCTAAGCTTAACACATGCACGATATTCACAATTCGAAACTAGAAGGTCAAGAGACTTACCCGGGGTCCTCTAGACTGACAATTTGCTAGCATTCCCCACGGCGAGCTTCGAGTCCCTAGGATCTCACTTACAACACAAAGATTGTTAAAACACACAAGAAATATTCACAAAACACAGTATTCACAATCAAACTAAATTTAACCCTAAACTTTGGTTGCTAAACCGTTTGCAAATCCCCGGCAATGGCGCCAAAAATTGATCGATTGGTCAATCATACATCAACCTTCGCAATAGCACGAATCATTGTAAAATAGGGCTATTGGTCGGGTAAGTCGAACCACTGGGACTGCGCTAGTCTAAGGCAACCTAAATGTCTAGAATCGTTCTTAGAATGATGAAGGGGAAATAAGGAGTTGTTTGTTTGTCACTAAATTGAATATGTGAAGTGCATGAAATAGAAACTTGCAATAATTGAAGCGAGATAAGATACGAGTAAGAAAAACTAAGGAAGTGAATCCGTCTCCATCCCTATACACATGCTAGGCTAAATTTAAATTCGGGAAATCAACATAAACGATGGTCATGATACATAACAACCCTTGGTTGCTATAATATCCTCAAGAGGTTCATTGAATCAAAAACAAGAATAATCCATCAAAGAAATACATGCTTAAACTACCTAAACTAAGGTGTAGTCTTCAACATGCTCCCTAAGCCAAAGATTATCAAGCCCTTAATTGAATGATAAAAGCACATAAAGTTAGGAATCAAGAATAGACCATCAAAGGGGGAACCTAAGCAATGGACTATCAAAGTTCTCCAACTTCATGCCATTAAAACTATTCCATGATCTCACTACCATTGTCACCATGAGAGTGCAAGCACTATAATTAAAAGAATGAACCATCTAAGATAGATAATTAATTCAACAATAATCATTAAAATACATGAAGATCCATTACAAGAAGCAAAATGCTCTAGACCATGAAAAGACCATAGGTTATATATTGAAATCCCAAAATAAAATCTACACTAGAACATGCTTACAAGGGAGGGACTTCATCACCTCCCTAGAAGAAGAGTTAGTTACCCATTGGAGCCTTAGAATGAAGAAGAAGCTTGAAGACCTCCTCCATTTTCGTGCTCCCTTCTTCAAGCTTGAAGAACTCTCTTTCTTGCTCTCTTCTCTCTCCTCTAATCTTGTAGAATTCAAGGATAGGATCCATGTGGCCCTTAGTTGCCTTATATCTATCAACTAAGCCCTCTCTCTCCTCCAAAGACATTCCCAACCACTCCATAAAGAAGGAGGGTGGAAATGTGGAAACCAATGCACAAGTGGGCTGAAGAGGGGTTCATTTCCGAGCTGCAATCTGGCTGATTTTCGAGCACTCGAAGAGTGGTCTCGAGCACTCTAAATTAGTGCAATGTGCAACATGCTCTTCTTGCTCAGCACTGACCTACTTTGGTAAAACTGCTATAACTTTGTACCCCGAACTCCGAATGATGATCTATTTGAAGATTTAGAGATTTGATTCAGTGCTTCAAAAACTTCATGTTTTGATAAAGACCCAATTCTCAAGTCTGGTTGGTCGAAAATGGGGAGAAAGGCAGTACTTCAGTGCTGCCAGGCAGTTCTGCGTACCTCTATTAAGAAGATCATAACTCTCTGTTTCGAACTCCGAATGACAAACTGCTTCAAGATTTGGAAAGCTGATTCAGAGCTCTAAATATTTCATGCTATGATGGAAGTCCAGTTCTTGAGTTTGCTAGGTCGAAAATGGCAACAAAAGTCAGGTTCTACCGCTGCCAGAAATTCAGAATTGGCACCCTTTTTGTTCATAATTCCACAAGGCATCATTTTTGCTTCCTTTTTGCACTTTAACCTGAAAATGCACAAAAACATGCAAATGGAGTTAATCTACATAAAATAATCAATTAATGGACTTTGTTAATGTAATTTGGGGCGCCTGAATATACAGTATTCAGCGCTTATCAATGTTGTTTGCATCATTATATGGATATGGAAACCTTTATGTGGTTATATTGTGAATTAATGCACTATTATAGGATCGGGGCATATAAGGGAATGGATTAACTAATAAAGTTAAGTCCTACTTATTTTCCTGTTAGGTCAACGGAACAGTTGGATGACATATTATTAAAATAATATTTGGATAGTTTATTTTGATGGTTGGATAGAATGGATTTTACATATATAATTATACGCCATGATATGAGCTTGAGTCTTAAGATCAGTGGTTAGGGTGTGTATATTGCCTGTGATGTGTAGCTAGATATAGTGTAGTTGTGTACCCTAGTAGGTCTAGGTACTCATGCCCACTATATGTGCATTTTGCATGTTACCTACTATTCAGGTTGAGACAACTCTATAGCCTAGTGAGGTTCCTTTAGTGTGTATATATCTATATATGGATTATTTAGTTATTGTTGAATTAATTAGGATGTATACGTGTATTGGGTCTCTGGCTGGGATGTACTAGATTAGAACTTGTTTGTGGGCTTAACCCACAATTATTTTTCAGGTGTTCGTCAGTTCCAGTCTTAGAGATTGTTCGTGCCGAGCAAAGACAGTCATTCACTCTTCCGACTCTACGTAGGACACTTTTTTATGCTTTAGTTACTAGTTTTATTTCAGTTCAGTTATTTCAGTTAGGATTTTGTTAGGGGTCTACAGTATGGATTCTCGAGTTGTAGTTTAATTAATTACTGGTATTAGAGGATTGGAGGATTTTGTTTTGGGAATTTTAATTATTATTTTTTATTTGAGGATTTTTAAATAAGGATTTATTATATAGTTCCCTTCAACGCATTTTTTTTTATTTCTTTATTATTCTTTTTGTATTCAAATGCTTGTTTAAATATTAATTGTTTGATATCCATTGTATTCTATGCTCGGACTTTATCACCCGTGTCTCTAGAATTGAAGGGTATCACAGCTCCCTTGACCACCAGAGACGGATGAGACAGTGGTGCCAACAAACGCCAACTGCTGGGTGGAGAGAACGGGATCTATTTATATGAACCTGCATCACGGGAGACTCGGACCGGAAGAAGAGGTAGAGTGTGTCGGGACTGTTCCTTCATGGCAGAAAGAGTCAATTGCAGACAAGGTGTTTGATGATTTGCATCAGTCGATGGTGAGCAACCATGACGAGAGGGCCACCGGAAAGCAACAGAAAGAGCAGAGGGCACCACCGATGAACAACGAGGCCCTTCGGACTTCAGCCCGGACTACCGATTCGCCATTCACAGAGGAGATCTTTAGATCCCCAAAGCCCAGAAAGTTCTCAATGCCAACATTCACTCTGTTTGACAGAACCAAGGATCCAACCGAACAAGTTTACCAGATCCAGCTGAAAATGGCCCTAGATACAGAGGATGACGCTTTAATGTGCAAGGTCTTCCCAACGAGCCTCATTGGACCCATACTTAACTGGTTCAAGCACCTACTAAGAGGGTTGGTTGGAAGCTTCCGAGCATTCTTTGATCTTTTCATAGGTCAATACTACGGTAACAGGCGAATAAAGAGGGATATATCGTGTCTGTTCACTATATGGCAACAAGAAGGCAAGTGGCTTCAGGCTTTTCTTACAAGATTCAATTTGGAGAAGAACATGATGATTGAGTTCCATCTTTCGTCGGAAGTATAAGCGTTCAAGCTCAATTTCACACATCCTTGGTTATACAAACGCCTAAGACTATGGACGAACTCAACTTTAGGGTACAAGGCTATGTACGACTAGAGGAGGACGAAGCTGTCAATATGAGGAAGACAACGATGGTCATAGTGGAAAATAACTAAGGCCAAAATGACAACTCAGAAACCTACAGTGGCCCAACCACATATAGTTCCTTGGAAAGCAGAAAAGAGACTACGGGAGAATGAGATGATCACTCCCCTCAATGACTGTACCAAGAGAATAAGGCGATGTTCCGTCCACCCCAGCCGATCAGACAACCACTCAAACAGCGAGATCAATCCAAACATTGTGCATTCAACAGCGATTTTGGACACCAAACAAACAAATGTATTAACTTGAGGAAATAGGTTGAGATGCTGATTATGAAAGGCGAGTTGGCCAATTATGTCCAGGGCCAGGCCAAGGAGCAGTACCGTCCGGTTGATTAGACAAAGAGGAACCAAAGGTCGAATCCACAGGAAGGTAAGCCGGTTTGAGTCATAAATGTCATGCATGGTCGACCAGAGATGGAGGATGAGTCAGAAGAGTTGCGGCGGACACGCCTCCGGCAGGCCTATAAGATGAGAAGGCTCAGTAGTGTCAATATGATCCGCCAGGAGAGCGACAGGGCTTTGATCAAATTCGATAGGACTGACTTTTTTAGAATCCAGACTCCACATGAAGACCTGTTGGTAATTAGCTTGATGGTGTCAAATTGCTTGATCAAGAGAGTTTTAGTTGACCCAAGCAATAGTGCAAATATCATAACGAAGGTGGCGTTCGAGTAGCTAATAGTGGACCCAAAGCAGGTCAAACCTACAGGGAATCCCCTGGTAGGTTTTGGCAGAAAATAATTAGAGCCTATTGGAGTGGTTAAGCTGCCAATATGTGTAGTACAAAGGAATTTGAGGGAGAATTTTGTCACAGTGGACGTTCACCATTTTTATAACCTCTTGATGAGGAGAGGGTGGATCCATCGAGTTTAAGGAGTCCTGTTCACCCCACACCAGGTCATGAGGTGTCTGAGTCTAGGTAGGAGCGATGTGATTGACATCCATGGTGACCAAGTAGTAGTGAAGGAATACTACGTAGTGACTTTTAGAGCCACTGGAAAGGGCAAGGCGATTGCCCATCCTGTGAGCCCAAAATAACAATTACAGGAGCCTCCACCCAAAAGAATCGAGGTGGAAACAGTTCTAATGGTCCTCACCGAGGAACCATTAGAAGAAGTGCATATCGACCTTCTAGTGCCTATGAAAACAACGAAGATAGGTTCAAAGCTGATCGTAAAGGAAAAGTAACTGTTAGTAGGGACCTTAACCAATAATGCAGATGTATTTGCTTAGAGTCATCTGGACATGTCGGGAGTCAATCCATCCCTTTCATGTCACTCCTTCAATGTTAACCCATATTTCAAGCCCATCAGGTAGAGGCAAATGAGGTTTGCTCCAAAGCGAAATCAGGTCATAGCAGATGAGGTAGACAGGCTGTTAGAAACAGGTTTCATTAGAGAGGTTCAGTACCCCACTTGGATTTCTAACATAGTGGTTGTCCAGAAGAAGAATGGGAAATAGAGAGTTTGCATCGATTTCACTAACTTGAACAAAACTTATCCTAAAGACAATTTCCCCTGCCAAAGATCAATCAAATTATAGATGCAACCACTGGGTATGAACGCTTGACCTTTCTAGACACATATTCGGGCTACAACTAGATCCCTATGGATCAAGGAGATGGGGATAAGACATCTTTTGTGACAAAGTGAGGGACCTATTGCTATAGAGTTAAGCCCTTCGGGCTAAAGAATGCGGAAGCCATATACTAGAGGTTGGTTAGCAAGATTTTCAAAGATCAAATGGGTAGAACTATGGAAGCTTACATTGATGACACGGTGGTCAAGAGTATGAGGAAGGAGGATCACTTTACACACCTGCAAGATGTGTTTGAAGTATTGTGGAAGCACGATATGAGATTCAATCCCTCCAAATGTTGATTCGGAGTAGGCTCTGGACAGTTCTTAGGTCACATTGTTAATAGTCGAGGGATGGAAGTAAACCTGGGCACTAGTGAGGAATGAGGAATTGAGAACCCTTAAAGAGGTCAAGGCTCTTATAGGAAGAATAGCTGCACTTAGCAGGTTCATCTCAAGATTGTCAGACCGTTATAAGCCGTTATTCGCCACAATAAGAGGTTACGGGTGACAGACCTTGGGGGATGAACAGCGGTAAACATTGTCTAAAGTAAAGGAGTATATGCAGAGCCCACTAATCCTTCTACCCCAAAGCAGAACGAGCGGTTGTACCTCTACCTTGCAGTGTCAAATGATACAACCAGCACTGCCCTAGTTAGGAAAGAAGAATGGAGGTTGTACCTCGTATTCTACGTAAGTAAAACAATGACCAATCGAGAGAAAAGATATTCAAAGGCAAAACGAGTTATACTGGTGTTGGTGTATGCCAAAAAGAAGCTCCGGCATTACTTAAAGTCTCATCCAATTGTTGTCCAAACTGCTTATCCAATTAGGGTCATTCTGCACAAGCCAAACCTATCAGGAAAAGTAACTAAGTGGGCGATCGAGTTGAGTTCGTTTGATATAACTTACGAGCCTCGAACGGCCATAAAAGGCCAAGCAGTAGCTGACTTCCTATTAGAATGTGACACAGAAGATAAAGAAGAGATCCTAGAGGAACTGCTATGGAGGCTCTATATCGATGATTCATCCAACCAAATAGGGGCTAGCGTAGGAGTTAAACTGCAAACCCCTAAGGGCACCAGCCTGCGCCAAGCAATCAGGCTTGAGTTTGAGGCAACCAACAATGAAGTAGAGTATGAGGAACTACTGGTTGGACTGAGGCTCGCCAAAGAGCTAAAAGTTAAGAATCTGGTGTTTTCAGCAACTCACAGTTGATCGTAAGACAAGTAACGGGCGAGTATGACACCAGGGACGGCGCAATAGAAGCCTACCATTTTGCTATAGAACGAGAGGCGAAAGAATTCAACCTAATCAATTTCGTATAGCTGCCAAGAGCAGAGAATGGCGATGCTGATTGCCTAGCTTACAGTGTGTCCAGTTTGGGAGAAACATTAACAAAGGTAGTGTCTGTTGATGTGTTGTACCGACCGTTAATCTTTGAAGAGCAGCTCGGCTCCGAATGCCTGCTGGTATGCGTGATATCTTATGGGCCTAGCTGGATTGATCAGATCATGTCTTACATAAAGGATGGTGTGTTTCCCGAACCAAAGGATGAAGCAAGAAAAATCAGGGCAAATGCTACAAAGTATGCAATTTTTCATAACCAGCTTTACCGAAGGTATTTTTTAGGCCCCTACTTAAAGCGTGTAATCCCATCAGAGGCAAGACAAGTCTTATGCACCATTCATGAAGGAGTATATGGCAATCATATTGGAGGCAGGTCTCTGGCACATAAGGCAATGACCCAAGGCTACTTTTGGCCGCACATGTCACGGGATGTAGAAGATTACTCTAGGAGGTGTGACAAGTGCCAAAGATATGACCGCTGATACACCAACCACCTGAGGACTTGCACGTAATGGCCAACCTATAGCCTTTCGCGCAATGGGGGATGGATGTGGATGGTCTTTTACCAAAGGCAAGGTCACAAAATCAATATGTCTTGCTCGTAATAGATTATTTTATTAAGTGGGTAGAGGCAGAATCGTATCCCGCGTGACGCACACACAAGTGAAGCGCTTCATATGGAACAACATAATTTGTCAATTTGGGGTCCCAAGGTTGATTGTTATAGACAATGGTACCAACTTGGATAACCAGCACGTGAGGAGCCTATTAGATGAGTATGGGATCAATCAGAAGCTTGCCACAGTTAGCCATCTGCAAGGAAATGGGCAGGCTAAAATCACAAACAAGATAATTTTCAGTTGCATAAAGAAAAAACTGGAGAAAGAAAAGAGCAACTGGCTCGATGAGCTCCTGAACATCCTATGGGCCTACTGAATGACCCCAAGAAGGCTAACCAGTGAAAATCTATTCACTATTGCATATGGCACAGAAGTAGTGATATTGATCGAGCAAATAGTGCCAACCGTTCGGAGCATAGCATGGAACCAAGAACAAAATGACAAAATGTTAGAACTCAACCTTGATCTTTTAGAGAAAAAGAGGGATGCAGCAGCAATCAGGCTTGCTTCATACCAACAGACGCTTGTGAATAGTCACAATAAAAGGTTGAGAAATAGAAACTTTACCCCTGGGGAGCTAATGTTAAAGAGGGTGGTGGGCATCACTATAGTACCACTAACTTTAAAAGGATAGTCTTGGTATTTTAATTATGGTTTTATTGCATTTTGTTTGATTAATTGTTTAGTTTGTTTGATTAATTGTTTAATTGCTTATTTGTTTAATTATTTTATTATTTATTTAATTTAATTGTTTAATTGTGTATTCAATTACATTATTTAGTTAATTGGTTGTTTAATTGAATGAATTGTATTTTAATTTTCTTTATTGGAATTACTTGTATTAATTGGTTAAATGGTTTATTTATTTAGTTAATTGGAATCAATTAGGGTTATAATTAGGTTCTATCCCTTTAGAAATCACGTATGGGCTGACTAGGGTTCAGTTTAGGGTTTTAATTGGACTTAAGTTTTGTAATTGTCTATAAATATATATGTCATACGTCTGCCTAGGTTGTAGAACACTATTCATGGCATAGTGAAGGCAGAGCGACATAACAGAGACTTGTGAGAAAATATAGCAAGTTCGGTGAGGGTTTCGGCTGTGGCTTAAAGGTTGGACCTAGGAGGAGGGAAGGCTGAGCAGTAGGAGGTTGAGTTGACAGTAAATGGACATCGTCGGAAAGCTTAGGAAGACGGCGACAAGGTTTTGATTCCAAAACCACACAGGCAAGTTCTATTCTGTCTTTCTCCCCTTGGCCTGTGTTCTATGCATACCTAGATGGTCTTTAGGGTTTTAATTAACGTTAATTGAATCTTGTATGCTTAGTTTATGTTAATTAATCGATTGTATGTGTTTTAATTTAATCTATAACTGTTCTTGCAAGTTGGAGTTCGTTGTCTGTTTGAAAGTATAATGAATCGGTGGTTTTTCTAATTGTTGTTTTTAGTTTCTACTATTGTAAACAAATGATTAGGATGCTATTGGGTATAAATTAGACTCTTAGGCTTAGTATTAATGAAGAACAGAAGGGTTGGAAGTGGCCGGAGACGAAGGAGACGATCAGAAACGGATCAGGAACGGATCAGGGCTCTCAGAGAGGGAGAGAGCCGGCTCCATGGAAGAGGGAGCCGGCTCGCTCAAGTGTAGAGCTGGCTCTGGGGGGTTTAGAACCAGCTCCCACCCCTCTAAAGCCAGCTCCAAGGTGTATGGAGCCGGCTCCATACACCTGGAATGGTTTTGGGCACTATTTGGACAATTTGGGTTTGACGAACTGTTTGGAATGTTAATGAGGGTTCTATATATTAATTCAGAGTGTATTGAAGCCCCAGGAGGCATAATTTATCTCTATATGCTAATGGTCTTCACAGTATGGAAGTTTAAACAATGTCGCACACTGTTGACGGATATAAAACATTTAGTTGCTTAAACTTATTTTAGCAACTTAGATGACTGGAGTATAATTTCTAAATTTATTTTGGATGCATAATAAAGTCTTTTACATATTAGATTTTGTTTTGGTTCTCCTGGATTTTAATTGATGAATTAATAAAATTTATTCTATCAATTACATTGAAGTTTCCCTGGATTTTAATTATTGAATTAATAAAATATATTCTATCAATTACATGGAAGTTAACCTGGATTTTAATTGAGGAATCATTAAATTGTATTCCGTCAATTACCTTGATTTATGTGTTGGAATTTAATTGCTAAATTATTATATTAAATTCTGTCAATTATATGGATGTTATGGATTATATGCACCGGTATGGGACGATGGCATATTAGGGATGGTTTAGCTTAGAATGCTAAGACCTACCCCACTAGAATAAGGGAATGGATTGTAAAAATTGGATCCTACATATAATTAGGTCAGATTAACTGAGTAAGTTGGGTGACTACATGGATTAATTGTTGTTTGTAGTTAAGTCAAATCAACTAGATAAGTTGAGTGACTAACTGGATTATAAATCTTATGTCAGGTTAACAAAGAATTGAATGACATACTCTGGTTTTGGACAGACTTTAAATAGATGAATATGGTACCACGATATGAGCTTAAGTCTCAGAGTCGATGGTTAGGGCGCATATATGCAATGGATGTGTAGCTGGCTATGATAGGTTGAGGTGTACCCTGTTAGGCTTAGGTACTCATGCCCACTCAGGTGCGTTTTGCATGTTGTCTTCTATTCAGGTTGAGACCCCCTTTGTAGTCCAGTGAATGTCCCTTAGTGTGGAAGTCCATATATTTATGGACTAGATAGATATTGTGGGATATCTATGATATATCTGCGTATCAGGTCACTGTATAGATTGCAGTTAGAATAGAACTTGTTCATGGGCCTGACCTACTCTTATATTTTTTCAAGTACTAGACGGTTCCAGCCTTAAAGCTTGATCGTGCTTATCGGAGACAGTCACTCATTCATCTATTTACGTAGGATTTCTCTCTATGTTTTAGTTTAGGATTTTTTTTTCAGTTATTCAATTTCAGTTGGGATTTTGTTTAGGGGTCCACTAGATGGATTCCCGAGTTGTACTCTTGGAGGTTTTAGAGAGTTGGATTATTTTTGTTCATTATCATTTTGAGGATTTTATATTAGTAATTCTTTCAACTTATTTATTTATTCTTTAATTCATTTTGTATTCCTGCTTGTTTATATATTAATTGTTGGATATTCTCTCAGGTTTGGGCTTGGCCTGATCAACCCATGTCTCGGAGTCCAGGGGTATCACAGTTGGTATCAGAGCACTCCAGGTTCAGGTGTCTCTAGGGTATTTTGTGTTCAGACTTCCGCGTAGCATTTTCTCTTGATTAGAGCTTAAGTTTAGGATTCATTGTACTCCTTTACGGTCCGTTTAAATCGTATTGATGTTTATCTTTCTGTGTTAACAATATTGTTAACACTAGAAGTGGACAGAACATGCAAGGAAACAATTGACAAAGGAGAGCGGCACGTAGGTAGCAAGAACGCCTGTGGCGTCAACAAATGGAAGAAGAGCAGCAAATGCCTAGGTTTCAGGATGATGATGGTTAGTTTCAGGAAGAGCAGAAGGAGGTTCAGCAGGTTCATGATCGAGGAGATCTAGAGTATCCTCCACATATAAATGACCTCTTTGCTCGGGCTATAGAAGCAGGGATAACAGCTGCACTTCGGAATCAACCACAGGTTCAGCAGGCACTGATACCAGCACCGGTTGTTCCGACTGATTCTTGGAAGAAGGCTAGGAGTTCTTTCGTAAAGAGGAGCCCACCTGAGTTCATAGGTTCCACCGATATGAAAACAGCTCATCAGTGGAAGAAGGATATTGAGCGATATCTTCATCTGGTACAGTGCACGGAGGTTCAGAAGCAGATGTTTGCTATCTTTAAGCTAATTGGAGATGCACTACAGTGGTGGGAGTCAGTTACCACCGTAGAGGAGAGGATGTCATTGACTTATGATCAGTTCAGTGCACGTTTTGATGAGAAATACTTTCCTTATGCAGTCAGGGAAGCTATGAAGACAGAGTTCCTCAATCTGGATTAGGGAAACATGACAGTGGCAGAGTATGAGCGGTAATTCACGCGCTTATCCCTTTTTGCTCTAGAGGAGGTGGATATAGAAGAGAAGAAGCACAATAGTTTCGTTAAGGGACTGATGTGATCTATTAAGCGAGCTATTACAGGTAGTCCAGCCTACAATATTTATGCTCAGGTGGTGGACACTGCTCTATAGCAGTATCAGTTGACCTTGGACTTTAGACAAGCACAGGGTGAGAAGTGGGGTGGCAAAGACTCTGCTAATCAGTCAGCTGAGAAAGGAAATGGCAATGGACACTGACAGAATGACAAGAGCAAATTCCAGGGACAGCAATCTTGGAAGAAGCATAAGGGTGGTTCAGATGCTCACAGGAATGGGGCACCTATTTAGAGGTAGCAGAATGGGGGACCACATGCAGGACAGGGTCAGCCACAGGCTAACCGACAGAGGAGGCCATTTGGCACTTTCCAGGGTAGTTGCTACACTTGTGGAGAGTATGGTCATACTTTGAGGCAGTGTCCTAAAGCAGGACAGGGACAGAGACAGCATGTGCAGCAGGGACAGAGGGCACAGGTACCTTTACCCACTCCACAGGTTCCACGGATTCAGGGACAGACATATCCGGCTTTACCAGCACCACCACAAACTCTGGGACATGTATTGCAGCAGTTGCATTATGGCAAGGTGTACAACCCCATGCCACAGGATGTTCAGGCACCTCAGGCTGTTGAGGGTATGTTTCTTATTCATGGTTCACAGGGACATATTTTATTTGATACGGGTGCTACACACTCATTTGTATCTCAATCTTTTGTTGTTTTATCTGGGATGACGATGCGGGTATGCAATAGACCTTAGGGTATTTCTACACCTTTAGGCAATACAACCATTTTGCATGAGAGTGATGGGCCTATGACACTAGATATTGGTAGACTCAGATTTCTAGCCAATCTATTGGTCCTGGACATGCACACTTATGTCGTGATACTTGGGATATATTGGTTATCTCATTACCATGCCCAAGTTAATTGTTATGATAGGACTGTTGTTTTCACCATACCTAGTCAAGATATGTACGTCGTCACTATGCCACATTCTAATGGGGTTACTAGCACATATTTATTTCATATGGAGGAGAAAACGGAGGGAGGGACTACTGTATCTGTGGATAGCATACCAATTATACAGGATTTTTCAGATGTATTTCAGGAGACTCTAGGGTTGCCACGTAGTCGAGAGATAAACTTTGTGATTGACTTGGCTCCAGGCACTATGCCTATTGTTAGGTACCCTACAGGATGGCACCAGTGGAGATGCGAGAGCTGAGGGATTGATTCAGCAATTACTCAGCCAGGGTTTTATTCGTAGGAGTACTTCACCCTGGGGAGCACCCGTGTTGTTTGTGAAGAAGAAGGATGGTTCACTTCGCCTATGTATAGATTACAAGGAGTTGAACAAGGTTACAATTTGTAATAAGTACCCTTTGCCCAGGATTGATGATCTTTTTGATCAGTCGAAGGGAGCTACATACTTCTCGAAAATTGATTTGCGTTCTGGATATCATCAACTTCGGGTGAGAGAGCAAGATGTTCCGAGGACAGTGTTTCTCACTAGATATGGGTCTTATGAGTTTCGTGTCATGCCTTTCGGACTGACTAACGCACTAGTAGTTTTCATGGACTTAATGAACAGAGTTTTCAGGGCTTATTTAGATTTGTTTGTTATTGTCTTCATTGATGACATTTTGATTTATTTTAGGTCAGAGGACGATCATGCTAGACATCTTCGCATCGTGTTGTAGACGCTTCGTGAACACCAGTTATATGCCAAGTTCGAGAAGTGTGAATTTTGGCAGCGGGAAGTGAAGTTTCTAGGTCACGTGATGTCAGAAAGGGGAATAACGGTAGATCCAGCCAAAGTTTCAGCAGTAGTTTAGTGGGGATAGCCTACTTCACCTACTAAGATTCGGAGTTTTCTCGGATTGGCAGGATATTATCGTAGGTTCATCCAGGTGTTCTCAAAGAGAGTAGGACCACTCACTCGTTTAACTAAAAAGGGTGTTCGGTTCATATGGGATGAACACTATCAGAAAGCTTTTGATGAGCTAAAGACTAAGTTGACTTTTGCACCGGTTCTGTTTACTCCACAGAGTGAGATTGAGTATCTTGTCTACACAGATGCTTCTTTTCAAGATCTTGGACGTGTTTAATGCAGGAGGAGCGACCAATTTCATATAGGTCTCGGAAGCTTAATCCTCATGAGCTGAATTATCCAACACATGATTTGGAGTTGGCAGTGGTGGTCTTTACCTTACGCATTTGGAGGCATTATCTGTTAGGAGAATCCTTTAGGTTATTTAGTGATCACAAGAGTCTGCGGTATTTGTTCACTCAGCGGGAGCTGTATGATACCCCTCGATTCTAGAGCCACGGGTGATCAAGTCCGAGCACAGATCCGAGGGATACCAAACAATTAATATGCAAACAAGCAGAAAATAAAAACTGAATTAAGAATAAACTAATAATACGCTGAAAGAAATCTAAAATGAGAATCCTTAAACTTAAAATAATAAATTAATATAATTTAAAACTGTATAACTCGGGAATCCACCTAGTGGACCCCTAATCCCAAACCCTTGAATAAATTTACAGAATTAAAATCCAAAATTAAAGTAGAAAGGAAATCCTATGTAACCAGAAGAGTGGGTGTCTGTATCTGCATTAACACGATCAAGCTCTAAGCCAGGTACTGTCGAACACTTGAAAAATAATAGAGTGGGTCAGGCCTACATGCAAGTCCTGATCCACTACGATCCAAACAGGAATTCGATATGCAGATACATCTTAGATAGACTCAATAATATCTAGAGTAGTCCATATATGTGTATATTACACACTATAGGACGCTCACTAGTCCAATAGGTATGTCTCAGCCTGAGTAGAGATACCATGCAAATCGCACGTAATGTGGTCATGTGTATCTAGACCTACCAGGGAACAAAACCACTGTCTAATTATCCATCATAGGTGATATACGCACCCTAACCATGGTCCTGAGACTCAAGCTCATACCATGGCACCATAACACAAATATATAAAGTCCGTACTCCTAATACAAAATATCATCCATCTGTATAGTGGTCTGATATATGTATAACAAATCCATTCTGAAACCATAATAGGTCATTCAATTTATTTGATTGATATGACATAAGTAGGTGATGGACTTAACCTTTATAGTTAATCCATACCTTAATCCAAATTAGGTAGTACTTAGTGTTTTGAACTAATCCATTCCCAATATAGGTAGGTTTTAGTGTCTTGAACTAAGCCATCCCTAATATGACACCGTCCTACACCGGTTCATATATATCTATATAAGTAGGACTTAACCTTTTTATGGTTAATCCAACTCATTCCAAATTAGGTAGGATTTAGTGCTTGAACTAATCCATACCTAGTATGTCACTGTCCCATACCAGTACATACAATCCTCCAAATAGCATAGTTTACAAATAACACTACGTATTCAACAACCATTCTCCAAAATATGCATCATTATAATCTAATACATATATATCAATATTAGGCATTTATTATAAGGCCTAACAATAACATTCCAATAATGTAAACTGCTATAATAATCTAAGCATTTACATTCTTCAACTTGTCCATAAATCGATGCAGTTCCGTAGCAAGGTGTATATAAATTTGGTCCAACATAAGTATAGTTAAACATGGGTGTAACTAAGTTATGCCTCTACTGAAAGATTTAGAACCCAAGTTTTAGTCCATTAAGTTTAATAAAACAGGTTTATGAAACTTACTTCTCCAAACAGTACTATAATTGATACATTTATATACAGACTTAAACATCAGTCTATTCCAACCAAGCATACACATTATTAAATAATAACATGCTTACAACAGAGCTGCAAAACATGATTCCAAACCTAAGAACATGCAAAGGGTGTTGTAACAAATGAGAGGTATAACAGATTTAAATTATCAATCAATCCCAACAAAGCACACATGTAGTTAAATAACATAATGCTATAACTCAACTATAGAACATGATTAAAACTTAAGATCATGCAAAGAAATCAAATTGTAAATCAGTCTGCAACACAAGTCAGTTGTTCCCTTAATCACATTCAGACCTTCGATCAAACTGATGTTAATTTTGTCCTAGATTCTGAATATAAGCTTGCTTCTTAATTATTTCATACATCTTAAGCAGTGTATTACATCACTACAACAGCCTTTAAACCATTCCAGAAACTCAGACTCAGCCAAACAGAACATAAAATTTTAGTTTTACGCACCATTAAGAGAAAGAGAAGGCTCTAAGTTTTCACAGAGCCTTCTCCAAACTAGGAGAGCTTGCTCCCCTTCCTTAGGAGCCATCTCTAGATGGGTGGGAGTCGGCTTTTGGGAGCAGGCTCCCTCCATTTTTGGAGCCTACTCTCACCCCTAAGAGCCCTGGCTTGATCTGCATCTGTCATCTTCGACTCCGGCGGTTTTAGTCTTTAAAAATAGTTTTATTATAGATTTTAAAGTCCTATCCTCATCCCAGATTGATCACAAGATAGAGTTATACAAATAGGAATTGAATTAAACATCAGTTTTTAAAATAACGATAGTAAAAATTTAAACTGAACTTGTAAACAACAGAGGAGCAGATTAATTCAACAATTCTAAATACGGATTAAACATGCATAAAAGATGTATTAAAGTCTTAGTTTAATCCCTGGAGGCTATCTAACCATGCACAGAACACAAATTCCTCAGAAAGAGAAGACCAGAAACTTGCCTTTGAATTTTAGATTTGAAATTCTAATTCACCGTCTCTGTATGATATGTTTGTGTCCTAAACTGCAAGTCTGCTCCTCCAGTGCCTCGGTTTAACCCAGAAACACCTCTCCTTCCTCCTTCTTGGTCCAACCTTGATCCAGACCAAAGCCTAGACCTCCTCTCTTTATCTTCCTCTCTGTCTCTCAATACCTCACTGTATCTCTGTTCTACAGAAAACCTACGTTTGTTTTGTGTTTTTTAAAACCCTAATCCACTGTAATATACATATATATAGGTGTAGACATTAAACCCTAATCCATATATAACCCGGCCCATATGTAAACCTAGGTTAAAATCCATGACGGCTGCCTATGAAAACTATAAACCCAATGAAAAGCTATATAACAGTCACATTGAGAACTAACTAAATTAATTATCACAAAATTAATCCAATTAAAATAATTAAATAAAACAATCAAATCCACAATTACGACAATTAATTAATTAACTTAAACAATGAATGCAATTAAAAACAATTACACAAATACTCAAGTAAACTAACACATAACTAAATCAATTAATCAATGAAAAATAAAATGAAATTTCCTTTAAATTTCCAATTCTATCCTTTTGAAAATTAGGGGTATTACAAGCTGAATATGAGACAGCGCTGATGGTTAGAGTTTGTGAAAGACTATCATTTCTCTATACAGTATCATCCAGGGAAAACGAATGTGGTGGCAGATGCACTCAGTCGCTGACCTGTTGCTAGTCTTTCTGCTCTATTCACTACTGAGTGGAATGCTTTGAAGACGGTGGATGAGTTGTTAGATACTTTTATGGCTTGTATAATAGTTACACCTTCTATTATTCACAAAGTTTTGAAGGCGCAACTCACGGATCAGCAGTGCATTGACAAAATTACAGAGATAACTTCTGGGGAGGTCCCATTTTACTATGTTGGGACTGATGGAGGTTTGAGGTACAAGGGACTATTAGTGGTACCTTCTACTGATGATTTGAGGAAGGATGTGACGACTGAGACTCATCGTTCTGAGTTTTTTGTTCATCTAGGAGGAGACAAGATATATCATAATATGAAGCGGCAATTTTGGTGGGTAGGTATGAAGAAGGACATTGCTATTTTTGTCTCTCGGTGTAGTACTTGTCAGATGGTTAAGATTAATCATCAGAGGCCACTAGGAGCTCTACAGCCACTACCGATACCGGAATGGAAATGGGAGAGCAATTCTATAGACTTTGTCAAGGGATTGCCAAATTCTTTTAAGGATCACAATTCCATTTAGGTCATCATGGATAGATTGACTAAATCAGCCCATTTCTTGCCTATTCGCACTGACTTCACTTCAGAGCAGTTGGCGAGACTTTATATTACAGAGATTGTGAAGCTGCATGACATTCCATTATCTATTATATCGGACAGGGATTCGAGCTTTGTGTCAGGATTTTAGAAGAGTTTTTAGCAGGCTTTGGGTACAGAGTTGCATCTTAGTACTGCTTATTATCTTCAGACTGATGGACAGACTGAGAGGGTTAATCAAATCATGGAGGATATGCTTCGTTCATGTGTTCTTGATTTAAAGGGCTACTGGGAGGATTATCTGCCACTAGTCGAATTTGCGTATAACAATAGTTTCCAGAAGGCTATTGGTATGGCACCATTTGAGGCATTATATGGCCGACCATGTCGATCTCCTGTTTGTTGGATGGAGGTTGGAGAGAGCAGATTTTTGGGTCCTGAGTTCATTAAGGATACTTCGGAGAAGATTGCTCTTATTAGGGATTGCATACGTACTGCTCAGAGTTGGCAGAAGAGTTATGCCGATCGTTGCACTCGTGCATTGGAGTTTCAAGTTGGGGATCAGGTTCTACTCAAAGTATCTCCTATGAAAAGAGTAATGCGCTTTGGGAAGAAAGGGAAGTTGTCACCGTGGTTTGTCGGTCCATTCATGATTACGGATCGAGTTGGCACTGTAGCTTATCGGTTGACACTTCCGGTTAATTTGGATTGTGGACACAATGTGTTCCATGTTTTCATGTTGCGGAAATTTCTGCGAGATAAGGATCGGTATCAGCATATTGATGTTGGGGAGATTGAGTTGCAGCCGGATGCAACGTATTTGGAGCCACTGTGTCGTATTGTCGACTGTTTGGATCAAATTCTTCGCAATAAGGTTATCCCTTTGGTGCGTGTTCAGTGGAGTCACCATAATGAGACTGAGTCTACTTGGGAATGGGAAGATATCATTCGCTCACAGTTTCCTGAAATATTGGAAGAAGGTAAGAGCGAATTCTGAGGATGGAATTCCTTTTGTTAGGGGGAAAAAATGTAATACCCCTAATTTTAAAAGGATAGTCTCGGCATTTTAATTATGCTTTTATTACATTTTGTTTGATTAATTGTTTAATTTGTTTGATTAATTGTTTAATTGCTTATTTGTTTAATTATTTTATTATTTATTTAATTTAATTGTTTAATTGTGTATTTAACTATATTATTTGGTTAATTGGTTGTTTAATTGAATGAATTGTATTTTTATTTTCTTTCTTGGAATTACTTGTTTTAATTGGTTAAATGGTTTATTAATTTAGTTAATTGGATTCAATTAGGGTTATAAGTTATAATGTTAAAATTAGGTTTTATTCTTTTAGAAATCACGTATTGGCTTACTAGGGTTCAGTTTAGGGTTTTAATTGGACTTAGGTTTGTTAATTGCCTATAAATATATATGTCATACGTCTGCCTAGGGTTTTAGAACCCTATTCACGGCACAGTGAAGGCAGAGCGACATAACAAAGACTTGTGAGAAAATAGAGCAAGTTCGGTAAGGGTTTCGGCTGTGGCTTAAAGGTTGGACCTAGAAGGAGGGAAGGCTGAGCAGTAGGAGGTTGAGTTGAAAGTAAACGGACGTCGTCGGAAAGCTTAGGAAAACGGTGACAAGGTTTTGATTCCAAAACCACACAGGCAAGTTCTATTCTGTCTCTCTCCCCTTGGTCTGTGTTCTGTGCATACCTAGATGGTCTCTAGGGTTTTAATTAAATGTTAACTGAATCTTACATGCTTAGTTTATGTTAAATTAATCGACTATATGTGTTTTAATTTAATCTGTAACTGTTCTTGCAAGTTGGAGTTCGTTGTCTGTTTGAAAGTATAATGAATCAGTGGTTTTTCTAATTGTTGTTTTTAGTTTCTACTGTTGTAAACAAATGAGTGGGATGCTATTGGGTATAAATTAGACTCTTAGGTTAGTATTAATGAAGAACAGAAGGGTTGGAAGTGGCCGAAGACAAAGAAGACAGTCAGAAACGGATCAGGAGCGGATCAGGGCTCTCAAAGAGGGAGAGAGCCGGCTCCATGGAAGAGGGAGCCCGCTCCCTCAAGTGCAGAGCTGGCTCTGGGGGGTTTAGAGCCGGCTCCCACCCCTCTAGAGTCAGCTCCAAGGTGTATGGAGCTGGATCCAAGCTTGGACAAATCATGCTCTTAAATTTTAAGAGCAGGCTCCCTTATTTTGACGCATTCTGGAATGGTTTTGGGTACTGTTTAGACAATTTGGGTTTGACGAACTGTTTGGAATGTTCATGAGGGTTCTATATATTAATTCAGAGTGTATTGAAACCCTTGGAGGTATAATTTATCTCTATATACTAATGGTCTTCACAGTGTGGAAGTTTAAACAATGTCGCACACTGTTGACGGATATAAAGCATTTAGCTGCTTAAACTTATTTTAGCAACTTAGATGATTGGAGTATAATTTCTAAATTTATTTTGGATGCATAATAGAGTCTTTTACATATTAGATTTTGTTATGGTTCTCCTGGATTTTAATGGATGAATTAATAAAATTTATTCTGTCAATTACATGAAAGTTTTCCTGGATTTTAGTTGATGAATTAATAAAATATATTCTGTCAATTACATGGAAGTTAACCTAGATTTTAATTGAGGAATCATTAAATTATATTCTGTCAATTACCTGGATTTATGTGTTGGAATTTGATTGCTGAATTATTATATTAAATTCTGTCAATTATATGGATGTTATAGATTATATGCACCGGTATGGAACGGTGGCATACTAGGGATGGTTTAGTTCAGAACGCTAAGACCTACCCCATTGGAATAAGGGAATGGATTGTAAAATTTGAATCCTACATATAATTAGGTCAGATCAACTAAGTAAGTTGGGTGACTACATGGATTAATTGTTGTTTGTAGTTAAGTTAGGTCAACTAGATAAGTTGAGTGACTAACTGGATTATAAATCTTATGTCAGATCAATAAAGAATTGAATGACATAATCTGGTTTTGGATGGACTTTAAATATATGAATATGGTACCACGATATGAGCTTGAGTGTTAGAGTCGATGGTTAGGGCGTGTATATATAGTGGTTGTGTAGCTAGCTATGATAGGTTGAGGTGTACCCTGTTAGGCTTAGGTACTCATGCCCACTCAGGTGCATTTTGCATGTTGCCTTCTATTCAGGTTGAGACCCCCTTTGTAGTTCATTGAATGTCCTTTAGTGTGGATATATATATATTTATGGACTAGATAGATATTATGAGATATCTAGGATATATTTGCGTATCAGGTCACTATATGGATTGCAGTTAAAATAGAACTTGTTCGTGGGCCTGACCCACTCTTATATTTTTTTAGGTACCGGATGGTTCCAGCCTTAAAGCTTGATCGTGCTTATCGGAGACAGTCACTCATTCATCTGTTTATGTAGGATTTCTGTCTATGTTTTAGTTTGGGATTTTTTTTTTTCAGTTATTCAGTTTCAGTTGGGATTTTGTTTAGGGGTCCATTAGATGGATTCTCGAGTTGTCCTCTTGGAGGTTTTAGAGAGTTAGATTATTTTTGTTCATTATTATTTTGAGGATTTTATATTGGTAATTCTTTCAGCTTTGTTATTTATTCTTTAATTCATTTTGTATTCCTGCTTGTTTATATATTAATTGTTGGATATTCCCTCAGGTTTGGGCTTGGACCTGATCAACCCATGTCTCGGAGTTGAGGGGTATCACAATCACCCCAAAGATGATGCCACCATGGGAAGGACCCTACAGAGTCACAGAAGTTATAGGAAATGGGGCATACATGCTAAAGACATTAGCCAGAAAGCATGTTGCCAAGCCATGGAATGCAACATATCTGAAGAGGTACTATCAGTAGAATGACACTGTCAATTAAGTTTCCATTGGTTTATCTTTCCCTTCAAGAGTATGTCTATATGGATGTAAGATGATTAAGTAACAAGAGATCTATAAAGAGAAGAGTTTTTTTAGAGAAAAAGAAACTTGATCATAGCAGATCTAAGTCAATGGTATGCGGCATTTCAACCGATTGCCAAATATTTGCACAAATTTTTTTAATTCAGTGGTAGGTGACATTCTAGCCGATCGCCAAGAATTTGACTAAGTTAGTGCCAAGTGGCATTTCAGCCGATTGCCAAACACTTGTACAAATTCATTTAATTCAGTGCAAGTGTCATTATAGCCAGTCACCAAGAATTTGACCAAGTCAGTGGCAAGTGGCATTACAGCAGATCGCCAAATACTTGCACAAATTCATTTAATTCAACGGCAAGTGGCATTCTAGCCGATCGCCAAGAATTTGACTAAATCAGTGGCAAGTAACATTTTAGCCGATCGCTAAACACTTGTGCAAATTCATTTAAGTCAGTGACAAGTGGCATTCTAGCCAATCACCAAGAATTTGGCCAAGTTAGTGGCAAGTGGCATTTTAGCCAATCGCCAAACACTTACACAAATTCATTTAATTCAGTAGCAAGTGGCATTCTAGTCGATCGCCAAGAATTTGACCAAGTCAGTAGCGGCATTTCAGCCGATCGCCAAATACTTGTACAAATTCATTAAATTCAGTGGCAAGTGGTATTCTAGCCAATCGCTAAGAATTTGGCCAAGTCAGTGGCAAGTGGCATTTCAGCTGATCGTTAAACACTTGAACAAATTCATTTAATTTATTGGCAAATGACACTATGAGCCGATCGCTAAATACTTATGAAAATCTAACTAAGTCACTAGCAAAATGGCACTATGAGCCGATCGCCAAAACAGTTATGAAGATTTATCAAAGTTAGTGGCAGAAGCCATTAGGAGTCGATCGCCAAACACTTATCAAAATTTGCAAATGAAGAGAGAAAATAGAACGAAATCCAAAAAGTCATTCATTAAAACTTCTGAGGATTATATCAATAAGAGTTGTTAGCCTTACAAAAGTCAAGTTCTAAAGCAAGAAGAAAAAGGAAAAAATAAGTTTTTAAACTGCTCCATTATCCTCCCGAGCGGATCTTGTGTCATCTTGAGCATTATCCACTGCCTTATCCTTACAGGAGGGAGAATCAAGATCAACCACATTTTCAGGCGTTTGAGTTTAGCTATCAGGAGTACGAGCGATTGGAATTCTATTCCCCTGATGTGAGGCTGCAGGAGCGGTATTTAAGGGCTGAATAGGTGGATGATCCCAGATGTTATAATCTCTTTACACTCCAGAAAGATGAGTTTGGCCTGGTCAGGAGTAGGATTGGTATATTGGCTGAGCGGGTCAATTTGAAGGTCACGATTATAGTCCTCCGGATCATCATAAGACCCCCTCTGCTTTTTAGGAAGAGAGCGGTCTGTGAATCCGTCCCTGTACCTCTGAGCATACCGGAAGGCTATGGCGCAAGAGAAACGGCCGTGGAGAGCCTTGACACCATCTTCAACTCTGCTCATTACACCAAGGAGAGCCGTACGACCGTCTGAGGATTTCTCATTCTCTAGGGCAGAGAGTTTGAGCTCTAACTCCTTTCACCCTATAGGTGCATTCTTCAAGTCAGTGGACAGTCTTTTGCACCCTGAGAAGAGGGTAATCACTTTCTAATTAGCTACCTCAAGGGCCCTTTGCATGGTAACCATCCCGAACAGAGTCTGTATGGAAACCAATGACATCTATCATGTTCAGTGTAAACAGAATAATCTTAAAGCAATTGAAAAAGGAAAGTAAGTGTTAGAGGACGAAGTTACCTCCATAGTAGAAATCAAAAATCGGGTAAACATGTCCTTACGGGACATTTCCCTCTGCACCCTTACATCCTGAGGAGACCACAAGTGCGAGTAATAAGATAGAGTGGTTGGACCATACTTGAACATTGTGTTGTTGGGAGTGACCACAGAGCCGTCCGCCCGGGTGTACCTAGGAGTCCATGGGATTGCAGTAGGAGAATTAGATAAAGTCCCATCTACTCCTCTAGTCATGCCAACTGATGTAGGCATTTCTTTCTGAGCGCTGGGCCCGGCCACCCCGGAGGTCCTAGCCCTCTGGGACAAAGGAATGTCGTCCAAATCCGAGTCACCACCCCTCTCGGATGAGGGTCTCTTTCCTCACTCCCTCTCTTGGGCAGATTCCTAAGCGGGTGGGGGGTCGGCAGATGCAGCAGCAGCGGTAGAATTAACCTTCGAAGATCTACTTTTCCTGTCGAACGAAGGAATTTGTAACTCGTCCATACAGAGCCCTTCAAATGCAATATTGCTGAAAGACTCCGCCGACAGTAACTGAGGTGATGAAGGGATACTATTCCACACCTTCTCCTCTAAAGTACGGAGCCTAGCCCTGCAAGTGCTGTAATCCAAGAGGTCATAAGGGATTTTTAGAAAATGATAAAGGAAAGATCAATAGCGCGGGAGACAGGTTTCACAAGTACTCTCGCTCTTATGCTTCTTATATTTAACATACAGAGGGACATAACACTCACTAAAGGCAGTGGGGATGGGAAAGTTTTAGAGGCAGAAGCTTGCCAGACCCCTCTAACCCCTATGAGGCAAACTTAATTAAATCATTGGAACAATTAAAATAAAATAAAATAATTAAATCTCTAGATTTTAAAACAACTCCAAATGATTACAATTTAATATATGGTAAAGAACAAGTCAAGGTCATTACATATATCAAGTTAAATACCTAATTAATTCAATAAAACCATTAAATAGATTTTAATTAAAATTTCTAAATTTCAAAACTCTTCCAAATTTTCTCAAATTAATATATGTTAAAGAACAAATCTAGGCCTAATTTAATATAATGTCAAAACTTAATTTAAATCAAAGGAACATAAAAATAAAAATTAATTAAGTTAGTTAATTAATTTCTCAAATTAACACAAGTTATAGATCAAGTTATGGCCTTTAACTTTTAACTAAAAAAAAAAAAAGTTATGGCCTTTAACAATATCATGTTTTAGCTTAATTTCATACAAGGTACTACTACCAACAATTTTTATAATTAAGTTAAAGACATGTATACAAATTATACTAAGCTACAAAAACATTTAAAACACTAAGATTACAAACATATATCACCCCCTACCTCACAAGAGGATTGTTTCTCTTGAATCTAAAGGAAGCAAAGGAATTCCAAGGAATCCTTCAAGGGTTTTGTAGAGGAAGGTGATGGGAACCTTTTGTATTCCAAGCTTTTAGGTCAAAGGTGAGTGGAAGGGAACCAAAACCAAGGTTTTAAGCCTAGTTTAAGCTTTCCTTCAATGGTTTACCTCTCTTACACACAAAAAATGTATGACATAATTTGGAGCCTACACTTGTCACAATCACAAGCATCCATCCTAGGCTTAATCTTAAGCCTACACTTGTCAACCATCCAAGCCAACAAGTGCAACTATCCTAGGTCAACAAGTGGGTGAATCCTTACCCTCCACACGTCATCATCCAAGGCTCCCAAGTGTGAACCAATAAGATGCCTACAAGTGGACCAATAAGAGTGTGACAGTTGTTAATTTTTTTTAAAATTGCAAAAAGTTTCTTTTCCAAAATATCTTCCAAATTTAATTACAAAATGGTCCCTAAGACGAAAAATAATTACTTTATTTAATTATACTAAAACTGATGCGACCGAGCATATGCACAACACTTTGGTTTTGGAAATGGTATCAAACGAGCATCATACTTGAAATTTATATAAAAGCCGCTTAACACTTATACCGTCAAGTATGAAGTGAGAAGGGATCATTCCTAAGGGATTGAACACGTGTTGGGATTATACTTAGTTTCAAAGTTAATTAGATTGTAAAAGAGAGAAGAGAGAGTGAAAGAGTTTGAGAGAAAAAGATTTTGGTGAAGTGATTAAACTAGAATTCAATTGAAAGCATGGAAATGGAAATGACAATGCAAGTAAATTAAACTAAGAATTAAAGAGATAAGAAGAGAGTCTTAGGGTTAGGATTCACCACTAAGCTCATGCAATTAACCATTTGTTTTCAATTAATGGGGAAATCATTAGTATAATTATAGATGTAACCACATTATCATCACAAATCACAATTGTAAGCATAGATTATCAACATCAAGAATGAGTTGTCTACTTAATGACAATTAAACTAAAGTGTAGAACCCATTCAAGACTACGTCATAACCCACCATACACATTCACAAATGTATCCAATAAGAGCACACATTAATCAAGAGAATAATACTAATTGTAATTAGAAGCATGGATTAACATAATCAAGCGCAAATTGCCTACTTAACTACAATTAAGTAATAACAAGTAAGCTAATTTGTAAAACAACTCATCAAGATTAAGCGTTTATCCATCAAATTAATTGACAATTGTATCACATAAGTACTATGCCATGGCCACCACTAAACAGAACTACAAGAAGTATTTAGTGTAAAGTATAATTCTAAATCAATCACACATAGACATGTAATTTACATATAGAATCAATGGAAGAATTAATTTTCAATCATCTAATGAAGAATAAAATCCCTAATTAATCATACATAGACATACAATCAACTAGAAATTTTAATGGAAGAATTTATCAATACAAGCCTTAATTTGTTAAATCAAGCATGTATATATAAAGAAATCACAAGGCCATACATTTAATTACAACATATTAATTCCCCAATAAAAGAAATACAAAGGTTTATGTTACATGAACTTAGGGCTCATCCAAGTCCTAAGTGAAGAACTAGTGCATGGAGGAGATGATCATGGTGTCAACAAGCCCTATCGTCATCTTTGGTTCCTTCTTCTTCTTTCTTGAATATTTCTCAAAACCATTACTTTTTCTTTCTTTCACTTTTTCCAGAGAGAACGATATATCTTACAGAAAAATAAAATGTAAAAATAAAACAATAAAAACTCACTCAAACTAATGGGTATTGGTTTCCTTAAGTATAAGTCTTATTGGAGACCAATAAGTTACAAAATCAACCCAAATAAGAAAATCCCGTAGCTAAGTAAACAATAAATCCCGCAATGCTGCTAGGGGCTTGAGGATCGATCCCTCAGCCTTGGGGATCGATCCCCCAAGGGCATTTTTAGTTTTGTGAACAATGGAGGATCGATCCCCCGGCGTTGGGGATCGATCCCCAGAGGGTATTTTTTTGAACCTTTCTGCCAACAGTGGGGGATCGATCCCCCAGTGCTAGAAATCTCTTCTAAGCCCTGTTTAACTCCATTTTGGCCCCAGCCTAATTGGTTTGCTTCTTGATCATTGGGAACATCATCAAAGGCCTAAAAAAAGGTAAAATTGACCGCTTTTGAAGGATAAGCGCACTATACGAACAATGGGCTGCGGCCTCTTTTTGCCATTTTTAAAGCTTTTTCTGATTGTCTTTGCTTGACTCCAAAAATTGCGGTAATGGACCGATGTAAACCCGTTTGAACTTTATTGCCCTGAAATACACATAAACATAAATTAGGACTAAAACATGAAAGTAAGATAGATGCAATGACTAAAATATCCTAACTTAGGTGCTGAAATGTGCGATATTTAAGCACTTATCAAAAACCTCGAAAGTCAAGAATGTTTCCGAAGAAACTATGCATTCATGCCCTTTACGAAAAAGTAAGCAACTAGTATGCTTTTCTACAAAAGTAAAAATACACATATAATGAAAATTTAATATCATGGATGCACGCAAAGCCGAAACCAAATCCGAGCACAAAAAGTGAGGTTACGAGAAGGGAAACGACAAATAAAAAGAATAAATAATAATAATAATAATAATAATAATAATAATAATAATAATAAATTCATGAGAAAGAAAATAGTCAAAAAAGGAAAAAATGACCGGGTCATTACAACCTACCATCCTTAAAGAGATTTCATCCCCAAAATCAGACATATCCTATGGAGGATGAAACAAGAATCCGACACTAGGCCACACTTATGAATTGATCAACAAATACTAAAGGATAACTCCTAAAGTCTCAAAACCAAACATGGGAATAGGAGATCACCGAATTGTGAAACACGTCACCTATTAAATCGACATATGAATCGAATGACAATCGCTTATCGTGTCTAGGCATTAAGCTAAATGTGAAATGAAAAAATGAATAGTGACTAGTACCTGCCCACAGCGTACCCCAATGCATGGTAGCATTGACAGTGACTAGCACCCACCCACACAAACTCGTCAGTAAGGTAGCATTGCCAATGACTAGCACTCGCCCACATCATGCAACTTGGTACGGTAGCATTGACAATAAATAGCCCTAATTCATAACATGCCCCCACTAAGTTTACTCGTGAAACCTCTCGATACAAATGGTATCAATGTCAAAAATAAACATTACTAGAAGCACTACGGGAATCAGGCATTTTGCGAGAGTTGGGGTATGGTCCAAAGATGTCCGGTCGGACCATCCCAACCAATCCCAAAACTCTGATAACAATATCATAAGCACCGTTACGCTTAAGGCCTTAAATCCTCAATACTAGAACAACCGATAACTCCCACGTCTCAAAACATCGTTGTCAACAACACCAGTCCCGAATCCAAATCCTGATAAGTCTGTGCCCTCAAGCCAATGGATCGGACTTTACGAAATCAAATAACATCATCACCTCTCTAGTCACAAGGACTTTCACTGTAGGGTACTACATCGAAGATCCTACACACCATCCTAAGGCAGACCTACGACGAGGCTACACATAGGAATCAAGATACTGGATCAAATCACTATTGGGAATAATAAAATCCTTAAGGACTCGAATCTACTACGTAGCTCATATATTACGATTCCGACAACTAAGATCATAAACCCCCACATATCAGCGCAGGAAAGATAAAAGAGTATGAACCAGATAAAACATGCAGTTATGAACCCATGTCATGATGAAACACCGAAAATATTGACTTAGGACCGTGTCCCTTGTCATAAAAAAATATATATAGTGACCAAGTCACAACTCAAGGTAAATGTACGCTATGTATTCAACTCCAATGCAACACAGTGTACCCATGTATGCACTCGACACCCACGTAGTACATACTCACAAAATCAAATCACATAAAACAACTACAACTTACTACTAAACAATTAGTATATATAAGGTAATCAAATAACCTACCTATCACATAGGGGTTAAATAAGCAACGACACGTTACACATTACTAATGATATAAGCATGTTTAAATAGATATATACATGAAAGGCACATCATCTATATTATCACACGAACCAACATATAGTCACATATGCTAAAAATATTTCTAAAGTATGCTCAAATGATAAGGCATATAAACATATAAAGGTAAATACGTAAAAGTAATGCCACGAAATCAAACGTAAGATGAAATGCCTCTCAAAAGGACTACCTCATAAAGAAGAAGAACGTAACCCAGAACCCGAATGAGTCTAGCCCCTCACTGTGAGGGAAGGGATCATTTCCTAAAACGACTACCGAACAACAAGATTAAGATGCAATGGAAAGTCCCAACACTAACCACTATTGGACATCCACAAGAAGGACCTATCTTAAAATGTGGATGAGTCTGATGGAAACTCTACAGGATTCTATCGGAACCCTAACACACAACCCCAAGTCTCTAACGATAAGGGAGAGTAATTAATTGTGCCAATGCAATTAATTACACGAGACCACTTACATCCCAGCCGTAGCTTGTAAGAGCTGTCCAAGGCAACACAAGAATGATCCTAGGTCAACACACCTATCAAATCCCCAAACCATCACTCTAAGAGGGCAAGACACGAAAACCTCGCCGTTGAGGCTAACAAAAACAATTCTCCCAACCCTAAGGAAGGACTCAAGCCAATCCTGACTCACTGTCCCACGACACTATAAACGAAACCTTAAATGATGTTACCATATCAAGATCATCACAAAACCTTAAGAGATGAAACCAACATCTCAGACACTACCATGACTACGTCACGAAGAAACAAAAGAAATTAAGACGAACGGTGCCTCCATGGCCCACGTCTCATCCCGCCAAGCGAAGACTACAACCCTATGCTTACACAAGCCTCCCTTACATCGGTCTTCAACCTAAAGTCTCAAACCCCTAAACTAACAAAATAGACGAGAAGGCTCCCGCCGTGGAGATCTTACAAAATGAAACTCTTCCACCCAAAGGGGGAAGTCCTAATTGACAAAAACATGTCTAAGAATACTATGGACTCTCAGAGATAATGCCCTAGCATTAGTCTCACCCAACCGAGCTTGATCAATACATAATGTCAAATAAGATATGCACGTAACACGGAAACACTTAAGCACATAGGCATACAAGTGTATAGGTCAAATAAAGGTGCCTTTAAACACATAATCATATAAGTATGTAAACATACAAGTGCTAAATAAATGCAAAGCATACTATCATATGTAACATATAATTCATGCTATGATTACTAAAAAACGCTTCTAAACACGCAGTTACACAAGCACGTAAACATGTAATCATACTAAACATGTTATCAAGAAGCATGTAAACAAGTAGAGCATGTCAACAAAAGCATGATATGCACCCAAAACCCGTCATCCAAGGTTTTCAAACCAGGACGCTTTGATACCAACTGCGACGGCCCTTGTTTTATAAGCCAGTGCATCCTGTGATGACCTAAAGTTTGACTCGATAATAAATCCGAAATGCGGAAACAGAAATAGAAAATCAAGTCTCTAGAGATGTATGTCATCCCTAAGACACTAATGTGACCTCCCTTGAGTCACGGGAACCAAAAGGAAAACAAATGCGGAAGCAATGTTTTAAAAATAAACAAGTTTAGCCCTAGGGGTAAAATGGTCATTTTCAAAAATAATGCAGGTGTCACCGAGCACACCGTTGGATAGATGACGAAAAATTAATAAAGTTAGACTAAAAAAATCATTTGATTTGGAGTTCGGACGAAGAAGAAAAGACAAAACGAAAATTGGTGTCGACACGGCCAAGAGGGCACCCAAGACAGCCCCCATGTGCACGCGCACCCTTGCGTGCATGCCCCTGTGCGCTGTGCACGCGGCACTACTGCTGACAGAAGCAGGCCTCATTTTGCTGATAATCCAGAACTGAGAGGTAATTCAGACACTTAGATGAAATTCTTTGGAAAAACTCAAAGAAGAAATCTCCCTTAAAATCATGTTTTCTAGTTAACCATGTCAAAAGAAAATTTTTATTTTTGATGTAAAATCCCCAAAATGCCCCTTTGCTCAGTTTTACATAAAAGTTAAAAATGTAATTTTGCTTCAAGTATTCATTTAGTCGAATATGAAGTTGTATGTTAAAACAATTGTGCACGCAAACGTAATAAGTGATTTAAAGTGCGCGGGAATGGTTCACAGCCCCCAAATATGTCCGATGCATAAAATGACCTATCAAACCTTAAATTTTGCTTAAAATGACTTTTAAAAGAAAAACTTGAAACCTACATACATAGATGCATTAAAAAGACCGTTTGGCCCTTGGTCACACTTCATGCATGTACAAAAAGACTTAAAGGGTGTGCTTATGTACACTTTACACGTCCCGTAATGAAAATGACATGTTAAAGTATCCTATTTCTTCATTTTTCTATAATTAAACATGAAACCAAAGTACTTAAAAGAAACAACTTACAAGTAAATGGCCCTTGGCCTCTTTGCATACATGTCAAATAAATTTCAAAGAGTGTATATAAGTACACTTTACATAACACAAGGCAAAATCGGCATATTGAACCTAGCTAAGCATTACAACTTTATAAGTAAACTTAAACATGCTAACACTTGCATGTAAGCAAAAATACATTAGAAGTACTTCAAATTAACAAAACAACCTAGGATGTTGTACGTCCCGAAACCACGTCTTCTTGCCTGAAACAAATTGCATTCAGCAGGGATGAGTAACTTACATTATACGTAGGAAATGTACATGCGTATAATCTAAGTTTAACAGGTTTCGCAAATTGATATAAATTAATCCATGTGGTTTATTCCACCAAACGTCTATGTCCGAAATGATACTAAAGGATCATCCTAAGCTACATTAGGACAATTCAACGCAAATTACAATATCAATAAAATTTAACCAACATTGGAAATTCCAATACAACGCAATGAAACATAATTTCTCAAAGTTATTAACTTGAAACTTAAAATGCGAAAACAACTAAAGTGGTTCATGCCACCTAACGTCTATGTTCAAAAGGGAAGCTAAAGGATACCCTAAAGATACAAATGAACATGTTATAAACTGTTCACCAAAATTGAAATCAATAAATTATAACTTAAAAAGACAATGCCAAATTGTAAGAAAAACGGATGAAATCAACACAAACTATGTACTTATACAAATAACTACCACATAACTAGTAGAAAAACAAGATATACAACAAGGCATAGTTAACTTGTAAATGAAGATGAATCAAACACAAAGCATATACTTGTACAAATAACTACCACATAGCTAGTTGAAAAACAAGATATACAACAAGGAATAGTTAACTTGTAAATGAAGACGAATCAAGCACAAAGCATATACTTGTACGAATAACTACCACATAGCTAGTAGAATGACAAGATATACAACAAGGCATATTTAACTTGTAATTGAAAGCAAATTAACGTAAAGTATATAACACATCAAGAGTTACCAAATAGTATGCACATAGACTCCACTATGATGCAACTCACACATGTACTCCATGATGCAATGTGACGAAAGACAAATGTCGGAATCAAATCCCGAACACGAAAACAAATTGGTGCACTTCCACACCCCACTGGCCAAGTGGATTGCAGGACTTCCAACCCACCGGACGTGATGTTCACTTTTTCCAATATTCGGATGGCGTCCATCCTTCAAACTCATTATGTATGCTGTGCATACATAGGTTAAAAATCAAATGCGTGTTTATGAACCGAATGGTGACCATAATGCTCCTAAAGCCCAAGTGACACATATACAACATAATTTATACATAATGTAAATCCGTAAGTTACAATACAAGTCAACTTATGAAATACATTAATCTAATTCTGAAGCAAGTTTCAAGTCCTCATTACGAAATACATGATTAAATTATTAATACAATAAAATGAAAATTAATTAAATAAAATAATTAATTTCTCTAGATTTCAAATCTACTCCAAATAACTTCAAATAATTATATGTCAAAGATCATGTCATAGTTATTACATACATCAAGTCAAATATTTATTTAAATGAACGGAATTAATTAAACTAATTAATTAATTTCTCTAGAATTTAAATCAACTTCAAATAACTTCAAATAATTATATGTCAAGGATCATGTTATGGTCAATACATATATGAAATCAAAAACTTAATTAGATCATTGGAACAATTAAATAGAATTTAATTAAGATAAAATAATTAAATCTCTAGATTTTAAAACAACTCCAAATTATTCCAATTTAATATATGCTAAAGAACAAGTCAAGGTTATTACATATATTAAGTTAAATACCTAATTAAATCAATGAAACCATTAAATAGATTTTAATTAATTAATTTAATTTAAATCTCTAGATTTCAAAACTCATCCATATATTCTCAAATTAATATATGTTAAAGAACAAGTCAAGGTATAATTTAATATCATGTCAAAACTTAATTTAAATCAAAGGAACATATAACAAAAAATTAATTAAGTTAATTAATTAATTTCTCTAGATTTCAAAACAACTCTAAATGTCTTCAAATTAACACAAGTTATAGATCAAGTCATGGCCTTTAATAGTATCATGTTTTAGCTTAATTTCATACAAGGTACTACTACCAACAATTTTTATAATTAAGTTAAAGACATGCATACAAATTATACTAAGCTACAAAAATATTTAAAACCCTAAGATTACAAACATATATCACTCCCTACCTCACAAGAGGATTATTCCTCTTGAATCTAAAGGAAGGAATTCTAGAGAATCTTTCAAGGGTTTTGTAGAGGAATGTGAGGGGAACCTTTTGTATTCCAAACTTTTAGGTCAAAGGTGAGTGGAAGGGAACCAAAACCAATGTTTTAAGCCTATGTTAAGCTTTCCTTCAATGGTGGCTAAGGATTTTTGTGAGGAAGAAGCAAAGTTAGTAGAGAAAAGTGTATTTCTCCACTAACTAAAAGTGGTTGGTCAAACACACACACACACATACACTTTTTTTTTTTCCTATTTGGTACTCACACACACATGCTTCCACTGAGGCTTGAACCCTTGACCTCTTTTTGAGAAATAGGGACTTGGTACCGCTAGGCCATTAGAACCTACACTTGTCACAATCATACACTACATCTCTCATACACAAAATGTAAGACATAATTTGGAGCTTACACTTGTCACAATCCTAAGCATCCATCCTAGGCTTAATCTTAAGCTTACACTTGTCAACCATCCAAGCCAACAAGTGCACCTATCCTAAGTCAACAAGTAGGTGAATCCCCACCCTCCACATGTCATCATCCAAGGCTCCCAAGTGTGAACCAATGAGATGCCTACAAGTGGACTAATGAGAGTGACATTTGTCACATTTTTCAAAAATTACAAAAAGGTCCTTTTTCAAAATATCTTCCAAATTTAATTACAAAATGGTCCCTAAAACGAAAAATAATTACTTTATTTAATTACACTAAAACCCCAAAATCAAGAATGTTTCTGATGAAACTATGTATTCATGCCCTTTACAAAAAAGTAAGCAACTAGTATGCTTTTCTACAAAAGAAAAAATACACATATCATTGAAATTAAATATCATGGATGCACGCAAAGCTGGAACCAAATCCGAGCACAAAAAGTGAGTTTATGCGAAGGGAAACGACAAATAAAAAGAATAAATAATAATAATAATAATAATAATAATTTCACGAAAAAGAAAATAGCCGAAAAAGGATAAAATGACCGGGTCATTACAATAATCAGATAAGAAGGAATAGACTCCGATTTGAGATTTAGATGAGCAAAGCTTAGATCTATGGATGATACTCTGGAGTTTCTGCATAATACTCCAGTGAAATTACAGGGATAGTTGTTGGGAAGCCAGTTTTGGAGTGTGTTTGGGTTTTGAAGTAAAGATTTGAAGTTCAGAAGTTGCTGTGAGTCTTTGGAGAGTCCATTAATGAAAGCTGATGAAGCTTTTAGAGAGAGAAATGAAGACGACATATTTTGGAAATAATATTTAAAGTTTTTATATAAAAGGAATATAATATTTAAAGCTTTTATATATATGGAATACAACTTAAAGAGGGATGGTGAAAAATTAGTTACCAAATATTTTTAATTGATGTGATACTTTCTCAGCAACTTATTCCAAAAAAGAGAAAATTGAGTGCTGTGGGACTAGAGGTGATCCTTCACTGAGTGGGTTAAGGGTAGGCTAAAGGTACTCATCTCTACTCTTATAACTTCGATACGGAAGATAACAGCTTCGTTTGAGCTATTTGTTAGAGTAATGACAAGGCTCATGGACATAGTAATATAAGACTTTACAAAGAAAGGAGTAGAAGTAGATAGATGCAAAAGTAGGATTAGAATATACTCCCTTCATCATGCCATAATCTTTCCCTTTACCTTTGAATAACAATTTGTCTCTTAATTGTTATAGACTTGAGAGTAAAATTTTTGCTCTTTTTGAATGCTTGGAAGCTGTTGAAGGCTTATGAGAGCAATTGGAGAGGTTTCCTATGCTCTAGGTTTGCTAATTTCTGTTTTTTTTTGTTTTTAGCTTTTGGAATATGAATAGCTCATTTTGAATAAGTTCACGGGTCCAACCCGGGAACCGATTTACTAATTTGTGGGTTGGACCCACAAACCATGTAGAACTAGAGGGTCATGAGATTGACCTTCAAACACTTGATTCGCAGGTCAAACCCTTGAACCACTTAGTACAAAGGGGGTTCGCGGGCTTGACCTACAAGCACTTAATTAGTTGGCAGGTCCGGCCCGCGAACCACTTGAAATCAAGTGAGGAATAATAATAAGTCCATCGGCTTCTTTGAGTTTGCAAACCGATCTGGCATGCCCACGAAAAATGACCGTCAAACATAATGTTGCATGATTAGCCTTTAAATTCAAATTTGGAAGGTAAATCATATAATTACTTAATATTGATAATGTGTAATTTTGGGAGGTGCCCTTCTTGAGTCCTCGGGATTAGTTTAAATTTAAATTTGAAAGTTAAATCATATAATTACTTAATATTGATAATGTGTAATTTTAGGAGGCACCCTTCCTGAATCATCGGGATTAGTCGGAGCGAAACTCATATACCCGAGTTAACTAAACAAAATAAATAATAAAAGATAACGTGTAACTTTACTACCAACTAGTTACAGTTGGTTAAAATATGGGTCCTAACCTGCTGCTTCTCTGAGTTATCTTAAATGATATAAAATATGCTTTGATAAATTGATATTAGAGCAAAATGTTGAGCAAAATGTGCAACATTTTGTTTCTCTGTTTTTCGTTAAGTTGAGTTTTTCAATTTTAAATAGGGAAGAAGAATATGAAAGATTTATAATACAACTTAGAAGTGCGCTCTCAAGTGCAACAAACCTCTCAAGTAGGTAAGAAAAAGATATTTGATTACTTGATTTAATATTTAATTATAAATGGATTAAGTTTTTATTAAATTAAATGCGTATAATAACGTATTTTGATTGTGACACAAAAAATAAGCTATGATAGTGATTCACATATCATTAAATATGAACACTTAAAATTTTAAAAATTATTACTTAAAATTCTATAACTTAAAAAAGCAGTCTCTTTTAACATTTTCATATAGTCTGATAACCCAAGATGTTAAGTAACATAAGAAGAAATTCAAGCAAAACTAGATAAAACAAATGAAGAAGAAATTCAAGCAAAACTAGATAAAACAAATGAGCTCATTAAATGGTTGCTTTTGAACTGATTAAACATTTATTCAATTAAAGTGAATATGACTGAAAATGGTAAACATTACTTAAAATGAAATAAAATTTTAAGTGACCATGATATTACTTATCAATGTTGAATGCTAACATTTAAAAAAAAATTATATTTATTTTTTAATTACCAATAAAAAATTTCACCACTTAAAATTTTGCTCTTTAAATTTTCATACTAAATTTTCAATTTTATCAAACTCCAACAATTACGCGTATCATTTGAAGGTTCCTCAAAATTAAGAGCAACGCGTGATACAAGTTGTGATATTTAAGGCCTTCTAAGCATGATTAGTTGCTTGTAGTCTTGCATGTTGCTTTTTAAATTTCAAAAGTTAAATTTTTTCCATAAATAAAAAAGTAAATACTTGTCACGGTTATATCTACTTGGAAGAGATATAACTGAATTAAACATATATATATATATCACAAGCATAATATATATTATAGTATATAAGTTCCATCTAAGCATGGATAGCTACTTTTAGACATGTTGCTTTTTAAATTTCAAAAAGTTAAAAAGTTTTCATAAATAAAAAGTAAATACTTTTCATGGTTACATTTACTTGGGAGAGATATATATAAGTTTATAACTGAATTAAACATGTATACAGTATATAACCCCACATGCATGATATATATTCTTTTAATGAAATTTTCCCATATCGGATACAATTAATGTTTGCCTATGCATTTTTTTGAATTTTCCGTTTTATTATTTTAAAAAAGGTATTAAATAAATGTTAATCAATATTCATCTGCTACGTTTGACCTTATTATTATTCCTTTTATATTGCCAATCAAAACAAACCCTTCACATGCTTTGCTCTTCTAATACTTTAAACATGCCTTTCATTACGATGCTGTGAAATTGAACGATTAATCATACTAGTTTTGATACTGTTAATTAATTTTGTATCAAATGTGATATATATTGTGAGTCCTTATCTGGGTCAGCATATTTGACAAGTATTAATTGTATAAACCAATATATATTTTTATAGAAAAAGTCTATCCAAACCAATTTTGACTGAGCCATGTATAAGCAAACCCCATGGTGTGGCTCACAATTTGAAAAGGTTTTGGATGTACCCAGCATATCGGGCTAATTTGAGCAGTATTGTTACACATGAGTACGTATTGTATACATATAACTTGAATGAATCAGTGCACTGTACACCCAGTACACCCAATATATGCACATGTAGAGTCCATAATGAATTTTTCTGGTTCGAATCAAGTAGAATTTGATTAGAAAAACCGTATATACACATAGAGAGATGTGCCACTTCAACCTTAGCCCATGAAAAATGCATTTCCTCAACTTTTTATATGGAAAAATAATAATAAAAATAAAAAATAAAAAATAAAATGCATTTGGCTGGGATAAGTCATTGTAGGTACAAACTCACTTCTCCAAATGGGAGTTTGGTGGGTTGGAGTCTCGGTAAAGGAGTGAGTGTGTGAATATTTATTTAGCCTTCAAAAAAATATATATATATTTCCATCCTCAATTCTTTCCTCGAACAAGGGAAAAAAAAATTTTCTTTCCTGGAACCAAGCATAACATTGGGGTCGATTTCTTTGCGAAAACAATTCTTGCAATTTCTTCAAATCCACGTGTCAGGATAAAAAGTAAACTGCACGAAAAAGAGGTGAACTGATTGTGACTTTAACAAGAGATACAAAGATGGTAGTTCAAGTATATTTTTGGAATTATTGCATGCAAACTTCAGCAAGACACACAAAATCACAAAAAGCTTAATTCCCCATCTTATTACTTATTACTAATGTGCTTATATAACGCCATGTAATGATTATACAAGGAAGATATATTACCATATATAAGCGATTGAGCATTAACTCTCTCTCTATATAATTAAACAACATACCATCTCCATCTCACCATTCAAAAAGTTAACCCTAAAAGGTCATTGTGATCATTGCAATGTCAGCACCAAGCCTAGAAGATCAATGTCCTTCAGATGCCTCAAGCATTTCAGAAGGATATGATGGAAACTGCAACAAGAAGAATATGAAACTGAAAGAAAAAGTATCGGAAGAATCCGAACCAAAGCCACTTTGCCTCCTACTCGATCTGAAACTGTCAAATGATACGAGCTGTCAAGTAGTGTCAAAGCACCAGGAAGTCAATCTTTTGAAGCCATCAAACGTGGGTGGCTCTTCTTCTCAGGCAAGCGAGTCGTCGAGCGAGGCGAGACGGGACGAGAAGCAGCCGCGGCCGGAGACATCATCTAGGGTTTTCTCATGCAACTTCTGCAAAAGAGAGTTCTCTACTTCTCAAGCACTGGGAGGACACCAAAACGCGCACAAACAAGAGCGGGCCTTCGCGAAAAGGAGGCACGGGATGGATGTCACGCCTTTCGGACACCCACCCCAGCCCTATCACTACTATCCCTATTCAAGTTTCCCTCACCATGTCCCCTTTTATGGCTCAATTAATAGTAGATCATCATCATCGCTGCTCGGGGTCAGACCGGACTCCATGATTCACAAACCGTGGTCTCGTTTCGGCCACGACGCGTGGTCTAGGTCGGCATTGATGAATCCACAGCCATACTATGATAGGCCAAGGATCATAGGTGACACTACTAGTACCCAGTCAAATAATATTAATATTGGTGGGTTGGGAGTTGGAGGGTCTTCTAATTTGTTTAGAGGGAGTGGTTCTTCTTCAGCGTTATTGGCTTGTTTGAATAATGATGCTGCCAATAAGGCAATTGAAGGTGACACTAGTACTGCAAAAGTAGACAAATCGGACTGTGAACATTCCGAATCATCAGGACTTGATTTGAATCTCAAGCTTTGATTACTGATTTTGTTTTAAATTATTATATATATTTATATGATTTATGTTTTGTTTTTGTTTCAAGATGTATGGTTTCAATTCCCATATATCGCATGGGTTTTCCTTTAATTATGATATTAGTCCATTCATTTCACTAAATGATCAATCTTTTTTAAATATATTTCATTGATTTATTATGCATGAATCATGCAAAAAAAATATATGAACTCCTCATTTTCATATTGTCCCAAAATCTTGGTCATTCGTAAAGTTTATATATGCATATGTGTGTTTAAAACAATAAAGATGTCATTAGATATTAGATAAATCGTTGACAAGACCAGTAGAATTTTTTGAAAAACTTCAGCTAAATATATATATATTTTGAAATACAAAAACATTAAACAAAACAAATAAATAAATAAATAAAAAGAAAGTTACAAGAAAGGTCAAAGGAAAAATGTCCTTTTTTCCTTTGCTTTGGAATTACAAGGTGACCGTAAGGGTAGGTCTTGGTGTCACTTGCTGTTATTAAAAGCCTTCCTTGTATTACTTTTTGGAGTATATTACATTTACACTCCGCCCATTGAAACACATATACAAGTTTATCCATTTTTTAATGACACCATTTTAAGTTGGAAAAGTTAACAAAGACACTTTAATGTCACCCAACACATTATGAATTGTCATTATTACTCTTTGACTTGCTAGCTGATCTATTTGAATCACAAAGTTATTTTTTTAACCTTTACAAATTATTTTATTAGATAAAACTAACCTTTGTCTACTTTTAAAGATGTAAATAGATCCATCTACAATTAGTTTAATAGCCATCTCTCTCTATAACCATAGTAGTGAGAAACAAGCAAGGCCTTAGTAATTTGACAATATTATTAAAAGGGTTGAACTAATTAGTTTCTTCCATTTCTTATAAAGTCATAACTATAAAAGGCAATTACATGTGGATTAAATCTCTTACTATAAGTTTTCAATTTATTCTTAACCTTTTATTGGATTCCAATCTCATTTGCGTTTTATCATCAAATAATATTATTTGTTGTTCTGATTGGCAGCATGATAAACACATTAATGACATGCATTATTGGAAAGGAGAAAGAAATGAATATATGGCAGAAGACATGTTTGTTGGGAATTATTAGGGGTGGAACAGTTTAACATGACTTGAATACCATACGAGTAAAGTAAGTTTGGATTAACTTTAAATGGGTTCGAGTCATAAACGGGTCAACATGATTAACCCATTTAGTTAATTGTGTCGTGTCTGAATTGAGGGGTTCAACCCGTTTATACCCATTTAACTATACGTTTCAGAAATAAATTTCTATTTAAATTCCAAAATAACTATCTAAACTTGTATTTTATAATTTATTCTTTTGTAGATTAGAGATTATTTAGTAATTTGTTTGGATTGAAACTTATACTATTTTTCTAGTAATTATTGTTTGATTGAGTATTTGTGACGGCCCTGATTTTTAGGCGAGCGCGTCTTGTGATGAACCGAACGTAGATCGAATAGCGAATCCAGATACGGAAACAAAAAACAAGACAACGGTCTCCCAAGGCACAACACACCTCTAAGACACTTTGATGACCTTCCATGAGGTCATGGAACTCAATGAGAATTGACGCGGAAGCAAATGATCAGAAAAATAACAATTAAGCCTCCAGGGGCAAAATAGTCATTTTATATGAAAATGACGTCCCTAGAGTGTATATCATTCCCAAAACACATCCGTGACTTCCCATGAACTCACGGGACTCAAAAGAAATTAGCGGAAGCGGAAAGCAAAAAAAGAAGAGACAAAAATAGCCCTAAGGGCAAAATAGTCATTTATGAAAATATGGATTCGGGTGCCACTGAGTACATCGTTGGAAAGACAATAAAAAAACTAATTAAGATGGATTTAAGAATCGCATGATTCGGAGTTCGGACGAAGGAGAAACGGCATGACGAAGAAAAATGAGCACTTAAGGCTAAAAGGGTAAACTAGTAAATATTTAGGAAGATCTGGGTAGGTAAACTGCTAAATATTCAGGAAGATCTGGGTACAACCGAGTAAATCATTAGAAAGACAACGAAAAATTAGTCAAGTTCAAAAAAAAGTTCACTCGATTTGGAATCTGGACGAAGAAGAACGAGCGAAAACAAAATCAACGTCACGATGTCGAGACGGGGCACGACGAGCACCCCACGAGCATCCTGACAAGCACCATGGCATGCTTAAAAAAAAAAAAAAGGATCTAGCCAGAATTGAGAGCCGAAACGAGGTCTGAAACGAATTTTTCTGGAAAAACACGAAGAAGAAACCCTCCCTAAAATCAAGTTTTCTACTCGACAACACAAAAAGAAAAGAAAAAAAACACACTACGAAATCCCCAAAATGCCCCTAGATCAAAAGAAGTCAAGAGGGCCCAAAAAGATGCTATAGTAACTGTCCACATCTGAGATCAAAAACGGGCTATCAAACAAATTTTTCTGCAAAAACACGAAGAAGAAATCCCTCCCGAAATCAAATTTTCTACCTGGCTGCATGGGAGAAAATGAAAAAAACACACTGTGAAATGGCCAAAATGCCCCTTCATCAGTCAAGACTTAAAACTCAAAAAAATGCAACTTTGCACCAAGTATGCATTTGACCCTAAATGCATTTCTAGGTTGAAACAAATGTGCACATAAGTGTAATAAATGATTCTAAGCACGCGCGAATGGTCCGCGGCTCCCGAGAAGCATCGACTCAAAATCCGACTCCCCGACGGCCAAAAATGATAAAAATAAACTTAGAATCAGAATTTTGAAATCCAAAAATATGAAATGGAGTCAAATTACCGTTTGGCCCCTGGTCACACTTCATATAAGATTAATGAGACTCTATGAAAGAATAAAAATGGAATTCCCACACCCGATGCAACCATGGTGAGATAATGACTTGTGATTTTTCAATATTTTCATAATATTTCATGAAGTTAAAAGTTATATAGGATACAAGATATATGTCATTGACCTCCGGCCTCATCTTATACATGTCAAATACATTACAAAAGGTGTACTTATGTACACATTACATACATGAAATCAAGGATACAAGTTTTGACATATAAGGCTACAAAATGACATTTCATGCTAACATTTGCATGAAATGTAAACTTAAAAACTACAAGTCATCCAAGGAATGATAAGTATCACGAATCAAGTCTTCGTACTTGAAAAATGCCCCGGTAACTTTGGGGTGAGTAACATAAAGTTACTCGTAGGAGATGAGCATGCATAGACCTAACGTTTTACAAATTTATCACCTTAAGGTGAAACAATTCAAGAGGGTTCATGCCATCTAACGTCTATGTCAAAGTGAGACTCAGGGAGCATCCTAAGCTACCTTAGAGCATTTCTAGCATAAACTACAATGTTTATGCAATTAAACGATACAGAAGCATACTATACAACACAACAAGACATAAATTCTCAAAGTTATCAACTTGAAATCTGAAATATGAAATTAACTAAACTGGTTCATACTACCAAACATCTATGTTCCAAATGAATCTATAGGATCATTCCTAAGCTACATTAGAACAATAAAACACAAATCACGATATCAATACAATTTAACCAACATTGGAACTTCCAATACAACACATAAAGCATGATTTCTCAAAGTCAACATTTTGAAACTCAAAATGGGAAATCAAATACGGAACAACAAGTTACGATATCATCTAGTTATCAACTTGAAATGAAATGCGAAATCAAACAAGGTGGATACTCGGGCATCACGCTGGATCAGACCGACACCATAGTTACTTTAGGGTTATTAGCCCACAGGTAGCCTCCTTATGTGAGCACTAGACTATAGGGGGACAATCCCTCGTACTAGAACCATGTCTTAGCCGTAGTCAAATAACGACATCCCCAAGTTTCTAAAATCAACAAGTTGTGCAACAACGTATATATCAACATGTATATACAAGATAATCAACTATCTACCATGCACAACCAAATTTGGAAACACATACAATACATGCTCTAAGTCCACAACTACTATGGCATGACAAATGTTGAATCTTCAGTGTGCGATTCGTTACACGTTATAACAATGTTACTCAATATTGAAAACGTAAACTCATGAATTAAATATAACAACAATGTTATCCAATGCTCAAAATGTAACCAAGTAAATGTACAACAAGTCCAAGTCCATGATTTAAACATAAAAACAACTTCCAAAACACAATTAAATCCATGGAGCAATAAGATAGAATTTAATTAAATAAAAATAATTAAATTCTCTAGATTCCAAATCAATTCCAAATAACCTCAAATCAATACATGTTAAAGGACATAGCATGGTCATCACCTATATCTATTTAAAAACTTAATTAGATTATAGGAACAATAAAGTAGAATTTAATTAAATCATGCTAATTTAAATCCCAAGATTCTAAAGCAACTTCAAATGGTCTCAAATTAAAATATGCTAGTAAACAAGTCCTAGTCATTACAAATATCAAGTGAAAAACTTAATCAAACCAATGGATCAATTAAATAGATTTTAATTAATTCTTTTAATTAAAATCTCTAGATTTTTAAACTCACCCAAATGTTCTCAAATTAAAGTATGTTATAAAACATACCAAGACTTGATTTAATAGCCTAATGCAAGTGATTTCCATGCAAACTACAACCATGATAATTAAACTTTAATACAAGAAAAATAATAAATGAAAAGTTTCAAAACCTAATCAAATATTCCCGATTTAATATATGTGAAAGTATATAGCGTGCACATCAATAATATCAAGTCGAAATTCCAATAAAGTGAATAGTGAACTTGGAAAAAATTAATTAATTTGGAAAAAATTAATTAATCAAATTAATTAATTATCTCTAGATTTTAAAACATCTTCAAATACTCTCAAATTCGCATATGTTAAAGAGTATGTTAGGGTCTAATATAATATGACATCACATATTGATTTCAAGATAGATAAGGCCACATGAATTAAATTTTCATTCAAGAAAAATATTAAATAAAAACTTCAATACTTGTCCAAATGTTTTCAATTTAATATATGTCAATGATCATATTAAGGTGTAATATAATATCATGCCACATGTTTAAACCAAACTATAATCAACCGGGAGAATCAAATCTCACACAAGAAAAATAAATAATAAAATCTCTAGATTTAATACAAAGACATGCTTCCAATTGTCACTTGTAACAAGGTGAAAAGTTATTACTTCGATATCATTGGAAGTTTTAGCCACTCCCTATTTCAACAGGGAAGTAGAACTACTTAGGAGGTGGTTGGTTGGAACACAGTACCGACAATGGTTGGACTTTGAATTCCAGATGGATTAAGAGTCGTGGCTCAAGCAAGTTCGATTGACGTGTCGGGTTTGTTTTGACGTGTTATGTCAGTTCTACATTGCATTAATAACGGAATTCTGCTTAGGATAGATATCCTAGGTTGGCATGGGTAATTGGAAGCGTTGCTTCGCTTTTCTGTTATTATCTGTGCTATTGTTGGCACAAGGAGGTTCGTGCGACAATGTTTGGGATTTTGGATAGTAGGTTGTGCCGATCTCTCACTGGTTGGTCGGGCATGGAAGCGAGGTTACTTGATACGACCTTGACTTTATATAAGGATACATTGGAGAAACATACTCTCTTTTGGTAATGAGTGCGCATGGTTTGGAGGCCACAGTCGGATTTTGTAGATAGTTGAACTCGTACATAGGAGTTTTTTTATCCGAAAATGGTTGTTTGGGAGGTCTTCCGTATCGGAAGCAATTTGTTTTAGAGGAAGGTCAGTTTTACGTATGGCGCTGACTTTTCACGAATTTTGTTTATCGATTTAGGCAGTAGCCTATTGCTTAGCATTACCAAGTTGTTAAGCGCTAGATGCATAGGGATTTTATGCATTTGTTCTATGGAACTTGGAGGAATAAGGATCGTACCTTTCCTTACATAGTGGGTAAGATTAGATCGTTGATAGATACAATCTAGGAGTTGTCTAATTGTGGTATTTCTTATACATGGAAACCTGGATATTTTCGGATGTGTTGGGATTTGGTGGAGCTCTTATAAACAGCTGTTCCACACGAAAACGAAAATGAATTTTGCAAAGTCATTAATTTAGAGTTTCGTGAATTCCGAGGACGGAATTCCTTTTATTAGGGGGGAAGAATGTAATACCGCTAGTTTTCAAAAGGGATAAAATGGGAATTTGAATTTAATTTATGTGCATTTTGTTTTATTAATGGGAATTGGACTTATGTGGGTAGTTGTTAATTGTTTAATTGTGGTTTTATATAAATTAATTATTTATTTGTTTTGCATGATTTGTTGATTTATAATTATTCATTTGTTTGATATTATTTATTTGTATTTGGTTTAAATGTAATTATTATTTGCGTGACTTTATGTGTTTGTTTTAATGGTATTTTTTAAAAAATTCTATTTACAGTTGTGCTCATTTGTTTAGTATAATTAAGTTTAGGGTTTATGTTATAATTAGGGTAGCTGACGTATTAATAGGCTAGGATTAGGATTAGGGTTATGCAAGAGTCTATATATATAGAACATTATGTCTACAAGGGTTTTGGGAGACACCTCATTCACGTAATAGTTTGGAGAGGTAAAACAGAGAGAAAGGTGAGAGGAAAACATAGAGAGTCTCGATTGATAATCTGTGAGGCTAAAAGAGATTAAGTAAGGGAACTAGTCGTGGATTGAACCAAGACGTAACTGAGGTAGAGAACAGTGATGGGAGGAGGGAACAGTCTTGGAGAATTTAGCAACGGCGTTCAAAGGTTTCGGACCGAAACCTAAAAGCAAGTTTTAGTCTATTCCTTTCCTGTAAACTTGTGTTCTGTGCATCTTATATAGACTCCAGGAACTTAATTAAACTTTTAAAAATGGACTTTATGCATGCTAGATGTTTTCTGTAATCTGTTTTGCGTTTTTTAAAAGTTTAAAATTATTGTTGCATAAACTGTTCTGTTGTGAGTTTAGTTTCTGTCGATTGATTTACACTGGAGTATGAGGGTTTATAGGACTGTAAGAAACTTAAATAGAGTCCTAAAGATGCTATAAAGGTTTGGGGATAGGATAGGAAGCTTCGCCGGAAGCACAGATATCAACCGCACGAGCAGAGGTGAAACAGAGAAGTGGAGAATGCTCAAAGTGGGAGAGAGAAGGCTTCAGATTTGTGGGAGCCATCTCTTCCTTCATAGAGCCAGCTCCAAGGGGTTAGGGATCCGGCTCTAGGTGGCATAGAGCCTGCTCTTTGATTTTAGAGCAGGCTCCCTTGGTTAAAGTCATGTTTGGATGCATTCTAGAGCTGTTTGGGCATTGTTTGAGCCATGTTTGAAATCCTAAATGGTTTCAGGGACTAGAATGAGAATTCTAAAAGTAATTTCAAGGGATTTTAATTCCTCTAATTGTATATTTTGATCCATAGGGCAAATGGAATAGACAGTGTAAAAATAAGCGACTTTGTACGCTGCTAACGGATAGGAAGGATTAGTGCGCTAAGTTTTGTTTTAAAAATTTAACAGACTGTTGCATGGAATCTAAACATGATATTATGCTATATTAGGACCCACAATGCATAATTTATCCTAATATGCTAAGGGTTTTCACAGTGTGGGAGTTTTAAGTAATGACGCACGTTATTGGCGATTGTAAAGTATCTAGTTGTGTAAATTTAATTTAGCAACTTAGATGATTGAAGGATGGTTTTGAAATCTATGTTAGATACAGAATAGGGTCATGTATCTATTAGACCTTATTTGTGCATAGGTTGGATTTTAATTAAGGAACTAATAAATTAGATTGTTATTTTAATGGTTAAACTGTTCTATATGTTTCAGCAACTATTGGTTAGTACTGTGATTTTTCTGAGTTATAGTTTGTCATTCTCAGCTTTATAATTGACTCTTACTATTGTTAATATTGTCAACTGCTGGACTGTACTATGGGTTAGTTGAAATTTAATTAAATAAATTAAATTGTCAATGACATGGATGGATTCTGGATCTTAACTTGATGAACTATTAAACTTTGTCTCGTTAATTACATGGATGGATTCTGGATTGCAAGTTGATGAACTGTTTAAATTCTGTATATCAACTATTTGGATTACGTGGATATGATTTGATGAAATGCTTAAAATGTTGAACCATTCAAGGATCATTTGCATTATATGTACCGGTATGGGACGGTGACATATCATGGATGGATTAGATAAAAAAGCTAAGTCCTACCCCTTCATACATAAGGAATGGATTAACTAAAATAGTTAAATCCTACATGGATGCATGTCCTGTCAACTAGAATAGTTGAACGACATAACGGATATTTGTTTTATCTTTCTGCACTAGGAAAGAATTTATATATATACTTATGGTACCGTGATACGAGCTTGAGTCTCCTGATCACGGTTAGGGTGCGTATATCGCAAAGGTTGGGTAGCTAGATATAGCTGATGTTCCTTGGTAGGTTTAGGTACTTGGCTACTGAAAAAGTGTGTTTCTATGTCACCTTCTACCCAGGCTGAACTATGCAATAGGCTAGTGAGCATCCTATAGTGTGTGTATATATATATATGGACTATTTTAGATATTGCCGAGCTATCTAGGATGTATCTGCGTATCGGGTTTATGTACGGATTGTGGTAGAATGGAACTTGCATATGGGCCTGACCCACTCTTATTTTTTCAGGTGTTCGTCAGTACCAGGCTTAGAGCGTGTTCGTGTTGATGCAGTTATAGACACTCACTCTTCCGACTACATAGGATTTTCTTTCTTATTTTGATTTTAGATTTTAGATTTTAATTCTGTAAATGTTTTACAGTTGGAATTATTAGGTGTCCACTAGATAGATTCCCGAATTGTACAGATTTGAAGGATTTAAATGATATTAATTTGTTATTTAAAGTTTGAGGATTTTTATTTTAGATTTCTTTCAGCGTATTATTAATTTATTCTTAATTCAGTTTTATTTTTTTTATTTCTGCTTGTTTACATATTAATTGTTTGGTATCTCTCGGATCTGTGTTCGGACTTGATCACCCGTGGCTCTAGAATTGAGGGGTATCACAAAGACCATGTTATGTCCTTTTACATATATTAATTTGAGCCTAATTGGAATTTATTTGAAATCGAGAGACTTTTCATGTTAGGGTGATGATCTCATGAAATGTAGTGCAATAAATTACCTTGTAAGCATATTACTAAATAAATGTAGAATTAGTACTTGGGGTATCTTAAAATGGTAATTGGACTTAGCATGATATGCGATATCATTGTCTTGAATTGCTTGTTTAAATATATCTTGTGTAGGTATACAACTTGTTTGAATATCATAATTGTTAGCCTTAAAAGCTTGTTGCTAAATTTAATCTTATTGAGTACTTGTGGCTTAGGAGGGTAATGTGGTTCAATTGTTGTAAAATATTCTTGGTTTGTGTATAAATTACATATTGAGGACATGATATGTCATATGCTATTTAGACTTGAATTATAGGACAAGGTTTGTGTGGATTCAACCTTACTTGTGCATGGAATGTGGTAACTTGCATTTTAATTTTGTATAAGTTTTGAACTTATTGATTTCGGACAGCTTGTGAGGACATAAATTAAGTGATGGCTAGGGTTTGGCTCTAGTACAGGGACAAGGGTCTTTTAAGTCGTAAGTGCACATTAGATGGTACCTTGTGGGTCATAATTACCCGAAAATATTTGCTTAGTCTAGCGACCGCATTTCCTAGTCTTTCCATTATTTGATTTCGCATTTAAATTCAAGTTGTTAATCATGGATTACTTGTAATTTGAGAATTGATGCTTGCTTTGGATATTTGAATCCTATTTAGTATACCTGAACTTGTATACTTGCTCCGTGTGTTTAAATTTCATTTAGTATACTTGTGCAGTGTATATTTGTCTTATGTGTATTTTGTTTAGTTTAGTATACTTGTGTTTGTATACTTGATTTACGAGTACTCTATATATGTTGAATACTTGTGTATATGTGTTAGATATTACTTATCTTGTTTAACATGATTTAAGGTACTTTAACATGTATGCTTGTATGTCGTGTATCATGTTTTAATATGGTTTAGTGTACTTGAGCATGTGTACTTGTATGTCGTAGTTCATTTTGATTGCATGAGTAGCTTAGGATGATCCCTAAGTCTTGCTTGACATAGACGTTAGGTGGCATGAGCCCCTTTAACATGTTTCACCTTAAAGTGATAGAATTGTAAAATGCTAAGTCGATGTATGCTCATTTCCTACGAGTAACTTTATGTTACTTACCCCGAAGTTACTATGGATTTGTTTCAAGTACGAAGGCTTGGTTCATGATGCTCATCATTCTTTGGATGACTTGTAGCTTTTAAAATTCCCATTTCATGCAAATGTTAGCATGAAATGTCATTTTGTAGTTTTATATATCAAAACTTGTATCCTTGATTCCAAATATGTAATGTGTACATGAGTACACTTTTTGGATGCTTATTTTGTATGTATGGCATGAGGCCAAAGGCCATTAATTCTAAAGTTTACAAATATGTTTTTAAAACTTGAGATTTTAGTACTTGGTACTATTTATCGACTTTTTTTTGAAAAATGTGCCAACCGATCCGAAACTTTTGGAGGTCTTGTGGGTGTATTTTAAGATTGCATTTTTAATTTAGGCAATTTAAAAACCTCCCATAGCCCCATTTCCTTTGCTTTGGCAGCAGCTCGGAAAGATTTTAAACTTCTTGACCTAATTTTCTTGGGGGTATTATGGGCATTTGACAATGCATTTTCTTTGTTTCCGTTCACGCTGTTGGGTAAAAAACTTGATTTGGGGGGGGGGGGGGGGGTTCTTCTTCGTGTTTTTTCAGAAAAATTCGTTTGATTGCCCGTTTTTGCTCTCAGTTGCGGACAGATCCTGTAGCAACTTTTTGACCTTCTTGACCTATTCTAATCTAGGGGCATTTTGGGTATTTCATAGTGAGTTTTTTTTTTCGTTTCCTTTTCCGTAGTCGGGTAGAAAACTCAATTTTAGGGGGGGTTTTTTCTTCGTGTTTTTCTAGAAAAAGTCATTTCTGACCTCGTTTCGGCTCTCAGTTCTAGCTGGAACTTTTCTTCCCTTAGTATGTCATAGTGCTTATCGGGGTGCTCGTGGGATGCTCGTCTCGACGTCGACTTTTGTTTTCGCTCATTCTCCTTCGTCCGGATTTCGAATCGAGTGAACTTTTTTTGAACTTGACTAATTTTTCTTTATCTTTCCAACGGTGTGCTCGGTTGCACCCGGATCTTCCTAGATAATTACTGGTTTACTCTTTTAGCCTTAAGTGCTCGTTTTTCTTCGTCTTGCCATTTGTCTTTTGTCCGGACTCTGAATCATGCGATTCTTGAGTCCATCTTGATTAGTTTTTTGTTGTCTTCCCAGTAGTGTGCTTGGTGGCATCGGAATCCATACTTTCAAAAATGACTATTTTGCCCCTGGGGGCTTAATTGTTATTTTTTTCGATCTTTTGCTTTTGCATCAGTTCTCATTTAGTTCCAAGACCTTATGAAAGGTCTTTAAAGTGTCTTAGAGGTGTGTTATGCCTTGCGAGACCGTTGTCTTATTATTTGCTTCCTCATTTCAGATCCATTAATGGGTCAGTATAGGACGCACTGGGTTTGAAAATTCAGGGCCGTCACAGGTGGTATCAAAGCTCCTAGGTTCGAAAACATTAGGACGACGGGTTTTGGGTGCATATCATGCTTGTGTTGCCATGCTCTATGTTTTTAATTGCTTCTTGATAACATGTTTACGTGTTTATGTGGGCGTATGTTTAGAAGTTTACTGTAACTGTCTCAGCATGATACATGTGCTTGTTTACCTTAGTACATTGTATATACTTGTAAGTTTTAGCTTGTTGTATGTACTTATCTGCCTTTGCATACTGTATATGCTTGTCGGCTTCAGTATCTTGTCTATGCTTGTCTGTTTTAGCATTTCAATTTACGTTTGTTTACTTAACATGTGGGTTATGCTTATTTGCCTTAGCTTATTGCATGTGCTTGTCATCCTTTGCCTGATTGTATGATGCATACATTGACATGCCTTATGTGACCTTACTACTTGTGTGCTATTGCTATGTTACGTGTCAACTGCTTACTTTTATGCCTTGTTTAGGCATTGTGGGTTGTTCCAGCTTGGTTGGTTGAGATTGATGCTAGGGCATCATCTCTTGGGGTTTCGTGGTGACCTTGATGTGGTGACGTCATTGAGGTCTTGTTTCTAACGTCATAAGATGATGAATCGGATTGACTCGAGTCCTTCCTTGGGGATTGGGAGATTTATTTTTGTGACCCTTAATGGTGAGGTCCTCACATCTCTTCTTCTTAGAGTGATGGTTAGGGATTTGATAGGTGCATTGACCTGGGATTCTTCTTGTCTTGCCTTGGACAGCTTTTACAAGCTAAGGTTGGGGTGCGTGTGTTTCCTTGTAATTAATTGCCTTAGTGTGACGGCCTAAGTTTTTTAACCCTGTGCGTCAGTGATGAACCGAAAGATAATCCGATAACAGATCCGAAATGCGGAAGCAAAAGTCAAAACAACGGTCTTTAGAGATACAACATGGCTCTAAGATACCATTATGATCCTCAACGAGGTTACGGAACCCAAAGGAATCAAATGCGGATGCAACGTTTTCAAAAATGAACAAGAATGAACCTAGGGGCAAAAATGTCATTTCCCGCTTAATAGTGGGTGCCACTGAGCAGACCATTGGAAAGACAACGAAAAATTAATAAATTTAGACTAAAAAATCGTTTGATTCAGAGTCCGGATGAAGAAGATGTGGCTAACGGAAGAAACATGGACAAAGAACATCTAACCGGTTAGGAGACCTTTCTAACCGGTTAGAAGGCCAAAAAACACGACCAAGACATTGCCTCAAGTCATCTAATCGTTTAGATAACCCCTTCTAACTGGTTAGATGTGAAGAGGGTAGTAAGGTGCAACCCAAAAACCTGGCAGCAGGGGTTTTTCGGGAAAAAGTGGATTTTTAAGGGCCTAGATGACATTTTCTGGAAAAATACAAAGAATAAACCCCCTCAAAATCGAGTTTTCTACGTGAATCATGAGAAAATTAAAAAAAAAAAAATTGCAATGTAAAATGCCCAAAATGCCCTCCATGAAATCTAATCATGGAGGTCCAAAAAGCTGCTAAATAGAAAAACAGATGCTGAACTTCGGAAATGGTTTCTGATGCCAAGATGACATTTTCTGGAAAAACACAAAGAAGAAACCCCCCCTAAAATCACATTTTCTATTCAATCATGTGAAGAACGGAATTAAAACCACTGTGAAAAGTCTAGAGTGCCCCTAGATCAGAATTTGCAACAAAAGTGCAAAGATGAGGTTTTGCCCAGAAACGACCATGCACGCAAACGTAACTTACCTATTTAGATGCACTACAATGGTCCATGGCTCAAAAATATGGCCGATACAAAATATGACCCCTCAACGGCCAAAATGCCAAAAATGAAGTTTGGAATGGAAACTTGGAATTCAAAATCATGAAATGGTTTCAAAATGCCATTTGGCCCTTGGCTACACTTCATACATGATGAATGAATGCTAATGGATGAGTTTCATACACAATGCACACTCTGGTGCAAAATAGCATACTAAAACGCATGAATTTTTTATATAATCTTGTTAAGACAAAAATTAACATCCATGATATAAATGTGATTCCAACAGAAGTTTGGTCCTTGGCCTCATGTCATATACACAAAATGAGAATCAAAAAATGTGCTTAGGCACACATTACAAGTTTCGAATCAAATATGCACATTTGACAAATAAGGTTACATATGGCATTTCAAGCCAACCTTCACTAAAATGGAAATCTTCAAGTCCACAAACCATCCAAGCATAATGGAAATCTCAACTTGATTCCTGTACCTGAAAAATGTCCCCATTACATGGGTGAGTAACATAAAGCCACTCGTAGAAGATGAGCATGCATCGACCTAGTATTTTACAATTATATCACCTTATGGTGAAACATGTTAAATGGGCTCATGCCACCTATATCAAGTGAGACTCGGGGAGCATCCTAAGCTACTCATGCAAGTTAAAGCGAACAATGGCGTCCAAGTATACATGCTCAAGTACACTAAACCATATTAAAACATGATACACGACATACAAGTGCACATGCTCACAAGTATACTAAATCATATTAAACGGGATAGCAATGTCTAGCACACATACACAAGTATAAGATATACATAGAGTACTCATAAATCAAGTATACAAACACAAGTATACTAAGCTAATCAAGTACACACAAGACAAGCATACATGGCACAAGTATACTAAGATGAAATCCGTATGTACAAAACAAGCATACTAAGCGTAAGTATACTAGACAGAGTTTAGATGCACCAACAAGGATACAATTTCAAGTATACAGTTTCAAGTATACTAAATGAGCTCAAAATACACGAAGCAAGTATACAGTCTCGAGTATACTAAATGAGATCAAATATATGAGCAAGCACCAATTTTTAAGCTATAAGTAATCCATGATTAACAATTTGAAATTGAATGCGAAATCAAAGTGGAAAAACTAGGACACGTGGTCGCTAGACCAAGTAGGTATTTTCGGGTAATTACAACCCACAAGGTACCACCTAGTACGCACTTATGACTTAGAAGACTCTTGTCTCCGTACTAGAACCAAACCCTAGCCATCACATAAATTATGTCTTCACAAGCTTTCCAAAACTAATAAGTTCAAAACTTATACAAAATCAAATGCAAGTTACAACATTCCATGCACAAGTAAGATTGAATTCACACAATTCATGTTCTAGAATTTAAGTCTAAATAGCATATGACATGTCATGTCTTCAATATGCAATTTATACACAAAGTAAGAATATTTTACAACAATTGAGTCACATTACCATCCTAAGCCACAAGTACTAAATAAGCTTCAATTTAGTAACTAGTTTCTAAGGTAAACAATTGTAATATTCTAGATAAGCTATGTACCTACACAAGATACATTTAAACAAGCTTTACTAATCAATGATATTCTACATCATGTTAAGTCTAAATACCATTTTAAGAGGCCACAAGTACTAAGTATACATCAAATTAGTAGCATGCTCACAAGGTAATTAGAATACTATATTTTAAGAGATTTTCAACCTAATCATGGAAAGTCTCTAGATTTCAAATCTATCCCAAACAACCTCAAATTAATCTATGTTAAACAACATAGCATGTTCATTACATATATCAAATTGAAAGAGCAAAACAAGCAAGACATCATCGTGTAGATTTTAATTAATTTAAATTAATTAAATCTCTAATTTTTCAAAAGTTGTTAAAATGATCCCAAATAAATATATAACAAAGACTAAGTCATGGCCATGCCATATATCAAGTCAAAAATGAAAAATAAGCATTTTACAATCAAATAGAATTTAAATCAAATTAAATTCATTTAAATCTCTAGATTTGAAAACTCATTCAAATGGCTCCAATTTATTATATAACAAAGATCAAGTGAAGGCCATGCTACATACCAAGTCAAAAGTGAATTATATACAAGTTACAACAATCATTAATTTCTCAAATTAACATTAAAACATGCATATCACTTGTATTCCATTACAAAAGCAATTAAAACCACATAGAAAATAACCTATAACACCCCCTACCTCACAAGAGGATTGTTCCTCTTGAATCCAAGGCAAGCAAGCTCAAAATGGAAAACAAGTTCAGGATTCTTGAAGAGGAGAGTGAGGGAAAACTTTTCTCTCCTAAGGTCAATGGTCTAGGGTGAAAGGAAGGAAGCCAAAAATGAAGTCAAAGCTCTTTACCAAGCTTTTCTCTAATGGAGTCTTTGCTAGGGTTTTGAAGAACAAGTGTAAAAGATGAAAGAGAATGTGAAAATGGTGAGTGGAGGGTCTAGTAATCCTCCACTCACTATATGCTCTTACACTACCTCTTACACACATACAATACAAGACTAAATCTTGATCACATGCTTGTCACTAATCTAATGCTCCACCCTGGGCTTAATCCTAAGCCTACACTTGTCAACAATCGAAGCCAACATGTGCACCAATCCTAGGCCAACATGTGGGTGAATCTCCACCCTCCAAATGTCAAAAAAGTTATGGTGCCAAGTCTCTTCACCCCAATGCTAACAAGTAGCTCCATGAGAATGTGACACTTGTCACATTTTCCAAAAATTACAAAATGGTCCTTTTTCAAAATATCTTCCAAAATAAATTGCAAAAAGGTCCCTAAATCAAAAAATAATTATTTTACATAATTACACTAAAACCCCAAAAGTTATAAATAATTACACTAAAGTATGCATTAATGCCCCTTTATGAAAGAAGTAAGCAATTAACATGCTTTTCTAAGAAAATAGAAATACACACTTCTAAGAAATCACATATCATGAGTGCATACAAAAATGGAAGCAAAACCAAACACGAAAAGTGAGGTTGTGCCAATAAAGTGACAAACGGGAAAAAGACAAAAAGAATGAATAGAGTCGAAAAATGAAAAATATGAAAATGACTCGGTCCTTAAAGGAAGTTGTCAATTCAAAGGAAAGAAACTCAGAAACCATTTCTGAGCTCTCGTGACGATACTAAGTGACGAGAAACTGAATTCAGATAAGAAATTATAACGAAAAAAATTCAGCCGTGAAATTCTGAGAAAAAACGAAAGGAAGGAAATGACCGGGTCATTACACTTAGTGCAATTAATTACTCTCCCTCGTCATAGGAGACTTGGGGTTGCATTTAAGGTTCTGATAGGATCTTGTGGAGTTCTCATTGAACTCATTGCCATCTTGAGTTGAGTTCTCTTGTTGGTGTCTCTTAATTGTTAGTGTTGAAACTATCCATTACATCGTTGTTTGTTTTGTGTGGCATTAGGATTCTACCTTGTGTTTGAGCTAGTTTTGGGAAAGATTTGTAGACTCTTTGTTTCAGGGACTTTAGTGTTCATTCTAGGAGATGATTCACTTCCTTGCGGTGAGGGATTTGACTCATCTGAGTTTTTGGGATTCACTTTCGGTGAGTTTGTCCTTCTAAGAGGCATTTCATCCCTTCTTACTTGTGATTTTGCGGGATTGTTAATTACATTGTGATTCTTATATGTTTATATGCCTTGTTGTTTTGAGCATGCCTTAGAAACGTGTTGGGAGATATGACTATTTGGTAGTTATGTAATGATATAGATGATGTGTTTTCCATTTACTATATCTACTTGTCATGCTAGCGTCATAGGTGATGTGTAGCGTGTCTCTTATGCTTGACCCCTATGTGATAGGTAGCATATTTGATTGCCCTTGTACACTATGTGTTCAGTTATATGGTGCGTGGACTTTTATTTACATTTAGTATACTTGTACCTAGTGTGCTTGCACGTTGTTTATTTCAGTTCATTTTGGTTTAATATACCTAAGCCTGTATACTTGTCTACCATGGATTTAGTACTGCTTAGTATACTTATGGATGTATACTTGTACACATATATTGTATTTCCATTTCCATATTTCTTAGTAAACTTGTGAATGTATACTTGCATATGTATATATATGTTTCATGACTAATTATTTTTTTAGTTTATTCCTTTTTATCATTCCACACTGTGCTTGGGGTTGTGTGACCTTGGTTGTCAGGATTGTGTGTGTGAGCTTGATTCGATGTCTTGATTCCTAGGCGTAGCCTTGTAGTAGGTCAGCTTTAGGATGACGTGGAGGATTTTGGGTGCATTGTCTTGTTAGGAATCGTTATGACTAGGGTGGAGGTGATGTTGTTTGATTTTATAAAGTCTGACCCATTGGCTTGAGGGCATAAACTCGTCAGGCTTTGGATTCATGATTAGTGTGGTTGACAACGGTGTTTTGAGACTTGGGATTGTTAGTTTTCCACTATTGAGGATTTAAGGCCTTAAGCGTAGCGGTACCTATGACTTTGTTGTTAAAGTTTTGAGATTAGGTAGAATGGTCCGGTTGGACATCTTTGGACCATATCGCAACTCTCACAAAATGCCTTGCTTCCGTGGTGCTTTTGGTAATGACCATTTTGACATTGATGTCGTTTGTATCGATAGGTTTCACGGGTAAGCTTGTTGGGGGGCAGGTGACGAATTAGGGCTTTATACTGTCATGCTACCATACAGGTTGTGTGTGGGCCAGTGCTAATTGTTGTCGATGCTACCTTGTATTACTTAGCTAGTAATGTGAGTGTAGGCGGGCACTTGATGCTGTCGATGCTACCGCACCTTGAGTACGTTGTGGGCTGGTTCCAGTCACTGTTCGTACCGCCATGTTGCTTCTGGTTGTGTTCCTTGTTTTAATGTGTAGTTGTCTTGATCTCCTTTGGGTGATTGACATTGGGTTAGTATGTCAATTTGTTGGAGAGGTGTCTCACGGTTAGTGGTTTCGTGTCTTTAAGTTGATCTTAAGAGCTTTGGAGTTGTCCTTGGGTACTTTATGATCTATTCCTTGGTATGACCTTGTGTACGGTCTTTGTTCAGTTCTGCTTGAAATGTTCCTGATTTCGGGGACGAAATCTCTTTAAGGAGGGTAGGTTGTAATGACCCAATCATTTCTTTCCTTTCCTTTTTCCTCAGAATTTTACGGATGAATTTTTTTCGTTGAAATTTCTTTTCTGAGTTCGGTTTTTTGTCACTTAGTGTCATCTTGAGTGCTCAAAAATGGTTTATGAGACTCTTTCCTTTGGATTGACAATTTCTTTTAAGGACTGAGTTATTTCCATACATTTTTCGTTTTTCAACACTATTCACTTTTCATCCTTTTCCCTATTTTGTCTTTTCCCCGTTTGTCACTTTGTTGGCATAACCTCACTTTTTGTGTTCGGAGTTGGTTTTTGACTTCACGAATCTTCATTCTAAGTGGTTTCCATGATATACGTATCTTTGCTTTTGGAGTAAAATACTCTGGTTGCTTCCGATGTCCATAGGGGCATGGATGTATAGTTTTTCAGAATCTTTTTCTTTTCTTAGGGTGTTTTTCATAAATATCTTTTGAAGATATTTTATTTCTGGGGTTTTTAAGAAAATATTTTTGGAAGATATTTTTATTCTAGATCATTAGTGCAGTTTTCACTTTTTAGAGGGGCCATTGAGCAATTAATGAAAGTTATTACAAAAATGCCTTGTTTTGAGCCTAGATACTCGTATAGGATTCATTTTCACATTTTGACGAGTTGTGTACTCTTAGAATTGCCTTCTGGTCGTTCTCCCCCAATTGCAGGGTTTTTGGCCCTAGTTGCCGCCAAACTTGTTCAGGGCATATCTCTCTGCTCGGGACTCAGTTTTTGACGTCGTTTCTTCCGTTGATCATATTTTCTCATTTTGGTTCTTTTTCATTCACCGAGTTTTGTCATTTGAGCGCGTTTGCTCAAATTTCACTTTTTCGGATCTAGCGTGGCCCTTTTGGGGCACTTTTAGGGTTTTCCTATCAAAGGGGGGTGAGACATTTCATTTTTGACCTTTTCCTCTCTTCATGCACGACCAGCAGCTTCCATGGCAGCCCAAGGGGGGCTGCCACCCTTCTTCTCTCAATTAAACCTCCTTCCCTTTGTTAAAAAGTCATAGTGCCTTTGCGTTTTGTGTTTGTCTTGATGACGCGCATCTTTCCCCTTTTATTAGAACCCATTTTTAGCCAAATTTTGAGTTCGGGTTTGAGGTCAAGTTAGGATTTTGGTAGGTCCTCTTTGGAGTTTAATGTTCACCGTGTTGTCCCCGACAAAACCCCGAAGTATCGTCGGATTCGGAGCGGTTTCATTTTGGTGGCTTTTGAGATTTTCATCTCAAATTGAGGTAGGAGGTGTCTTAAGTTTATATTAATGTTGTATTGATTATTTTATAAGCATATACAACTTGTGAGCATACCTTTGTTCAAGATCTAGAATTTAATTTAATTATTTTCTATGTTTAAGATTTAATTCTCATGATGGTAGGCACCTTGGAATTAAATTGTGGTATGCTAGTAAATTAGGCCTTAATATGTTTATCAACATATATTAAATTGGGAGCATTTGAATAAGAATTGTAAATTTTATTTAATATTTATCTTTTATGAAAGTTTAATTCACATAGTTGTATCAAGCTTGAAATCAACTTGTAATGTGATATTAAAGTAGGCCTTGGTGAGTTCTTTAACATTTGTTAATTTAAGGATACTTGGAGTTGTTTAAAAATCTAGAGAAAATTAATTAATTAGTTTAATTAATTTTATTTTAAGTGTTGTAGTCACTTAAATTAATTTTGGATAGAATATATGTAAAGACCATGTTATATCCTTTTACATATATTAATTTGAGCCTAATTGGAATTTATTTGAAATCTAGAGACTTTTCATATTAGGGTTATGATCTCATGAAATGTAGTGCAATAAATTGCCTTGTGAGCATATTACTAATTAGATGTAGAATTAGTACTTGGGGTATCTTAAAATGGTAATTGGACTTAGCATGATCTGTGATATCATTGTCTTGAATAGCTTGTTTAAATATATCTTGTGTAGGTATATAGCTTGTTAGAATATCACAATTGTTTACCTTGAAAGTTTGTTGCTAAATTGAAACTTATTGAGTACTTGTGGCTTAAGAGGGTAATATGGTTTAATTGTTATAAAATATTCTTACTTTATGTATAAATAGCATATTAAGGACATGACATGTCATATGCTATTTAGACTTGAATTATAGGACATGGTTTATATGGATTCAACCTTACTTATGCATGGAATGCGGTAACTTGCATTTTGATTTTGTATAAGTTTTAAACTTATTGATTTTGGAAAGCTTGTGAGGACATAAATTAAGTGATGGCTAGGGTTCGCTCTAATATGAACACAAGAGTCTTCTAAGTCGTAAGTGCGCACTAGGTGGTACCTTGTGGGTTGTAATTACCTGAAAATACTTGCTTGGTCTAGCGACCGCATGTCCTAGTCTTTCTACTATTTGATTTCGCATTTAAATTCAAGTTGTTAATCATGGATTTCTTATAGCTTGAGAATTGATGCTTGCTTTGGATATTTGAATCCTATTTAGTATACTTAAACTTGTATACTTGCTCCATGAGTTTAAATTTCATTTAGTATACTTGTGTCATGTATACTTGTCTTATGTGTATTTTGTTTAGCTTAGTATACTTGTGTTTGTATACTTAATTTACGAGTACTATATATATGTCGAATACTTGTGTATGTGTGTTAGATATTACTTATCTTGTTTAACATGATTTAAGGTACTTTAACATGTATGCTTGTATGTCATGTATCATGTTTTAATACGGTTTAGTGTACTTTAGCATGTGTACTTGTATGCCGTAGTTCATTTCGATTGCATAAGTAGCTTAAGATGATCTCCGAGTCTTGCTTGACATAGACGTTAGGTGGCATGAGCCCCTTTAACATGTTTCACCTTAAGGTGATAGAATTGCAAAATGCTAGATCGATGTATTCTCATTTCCTACGAGCAGCTTTATGTTACTCACCCCGAAGTTACTGGGGATTTGTTTTAGGTACGAAGATTTGGTTCGTGATGCTCATCATTCCTTAAATGACTTGTATCTTTTAAAATTCCCATTTCATATAAATGTTAGCATGAAATGTTTTGTAGTTTTATATATCAAAACTTGTATCCTTGATTCCAAATATGTAATCTGTATCTAAGTACACTTTTTGGATGCTTATTTTGTATATATGACATGATGCCACGGCCATTAATTCTAAAGTTTACAAATATGTTTTTAAAACTTGAGATTTTAGTACTTGGTACTATTCATCGACTTTTTTTTGAATAATGTGTCAACCGATCCGAAACTTCCGAGGGTCTTGTGGGTGTATTTTAAGATTACATTTTTAATTTAGGCAATTTAAAAACCTCCCGAAGCTCCGTTCTCTTTCCTTTGGCAGTAGCTCGAAAAGATTTTAAACTTCTTGACCTGATTTTCTTGGGGGTATTCTGGGCATTTTACAATGCATTTTCTTTGTTTGCGTCCACGATGTCGGGTAGAAAACTTAATTTTCCGGGGAGGGGGGGGGGTTTCTTCTTCGTGTTTTTTCAGAAAAATTCGTTTGATGGCTCGTTTTTGCTCTCAGATGCGGACAGATCCTGTAGCAGCTTTTTGACCCTCTTGACCTCTTCTGATCTAGGGGCATTTTTGGTATTTCATAATAAGTTTTTTTTGTTTCTTTCTATATGGTCGGGTAGAAAACTCGATTTTAGGGGGGGGTTTCTTCTTCGTATTTTTCTAGAAAAAGTTATTTCGGACCTCGTTTCGGCTCTCAGTTCTGGCTGGAACTTTTCTTCCCCTACCATGTCATGGTGCTTGTTGGGGTAGTGCTCGTGGGATGCTCATCTCGACGTCATGACGTCGACTTTTGTTTTCGCTCGTTCTCCTTCGTCCAAACTCCAAATTGAGTGAATTTTTTTTTTAAACTTGACTAATTTTTTGCTATCTTTCCAACGGTGTTCTTAGTTGCACCCAGATCTTCCTAGATAATTACCAATTTACCCTTTTAGCCTTAAGTGCTCGTTTTTCTTCGTCTTGCCGTTTCTCTTTCGTCCGAACTCCGAATCATGCAATTCTTGAATCCATCTTGATTTGTTTTTTGTTGTCTTCCCAGCGGTTGGCTCAATGGCACTAGAATCCATACTTTTAAAAATGACTATTTTGCCCCTGGGGGCTTAATTGTTATTTTTCTGATCTTTTGCTTTCGCGTCAATTCTCATTTAGTTCCACAACCTCATGGAAGGTCTTCAAAGTGTCTTAGAGGTGTGTTGTGCCTTGAGAGACCGTTGTCTTATTATTTGCTTCCGCATTTCGGATCCATTAATGGGTCTGTATATGACGCAATGGGTTTGAAAATCTAGGGCCGTCACATCTTGTGTCTTTTATACTTTTCTTATTTTATCAATTAAATAATTAATCTCGTATAAGATAAAATAAAGCAAAGTAAAGATTACACTAGGATTTTAAGCGAGAAAACTCCAGTTGATAAAATACATCAACTATTTGTGTGGGAAAACCTCGTGCACTATGCAGTCCAAAGTAAACCGTTCCACTATCTATGAAACAAAGTATACCGAACTTTGACTCTGACTCACACCCTATTATTATACCAAATACCAATAGCTGACAATCCTCTGGATTTGCGATGTCCCGTCCATTAGTAACTTGACCTCAGGCTTATGCTTGATCTCTGTAGAAAGGTAGCAGGTAGATCAAACAACACTCCTTGAATGCTTTAACCCTTTCAAAGTGTTTTCGTTTTTACTTTTGTTCTTAAATATATGAATTCGATGTAGAAGTAGATCTTTTTTTCTCTGATCGTTGTAGATGCAAGACTTTGATCAACAACACTCTAAACTCACTCTTGTGTTTATGTATATGTTTTAAAAAGACTGACAAATAAATCTCTTGGATTTTCTGCAAAGATAATCTTCCTAAGGCTTTTATGAAATATTAATTGATAGTGCAAAAGCCATGAATAAACCTAATCCTTCTGAAAATAAAGGAAATTTTGTGCATAGGACTTTTGGTAACATTCTAAACCAACTCGAAAATTTAAAACTGATCAGGACAAACTTACCTTAAACTATATCAGTAGTGGTACCGGTAGCCAGATGTGGAACCGGTTCCTAATAGAGAGAAGTGTATTCTTCGAAAGACAGCTTCTTGAACAGGTACCCAAAGGTAGTACCGGTTCCTACTTGACAGATTCTAAATAGAACTTGGAAATTATGTTTTTGTTAACTTAAAAAGACATACCATGTAGGTATTGTGTCTTAAGTGGGAAATGACTTCCTAAAACTGTTTTTCTTTCCTTTTTCGATGATCTCTGTATTTCTTCTTTTGAACAACCTTCAAATTCCGCAGTCGATGTTGATCTTGATATGGTAACTTAAAATTACAACTCGACTAGGACTTGTTTTAACATCGAACATTGCCAATTACAAAATATTATATCTCACAATCTCCCCCTTTGGCAATTTCATGACAAAACCCTAAAAACAATTTTGTAATCTACCCAAGTAGAAAAGAAATTACAATTTTGTTTAGGAAACATGAAATTTTTTTCTGTATTTATTTTCTTCTTCTCTTGGACGAATTTTACCTGCTTTCCTGCACATGATGAAGCAAAACAACCAGTAAAAGCTTAATAAAACAAGTTATAAAAACAAGTTAAAAACTCCTCCTGAATAAATTATCCAATTTTTTAGATTTTCTCCCGCTTAATTAACCATTGTTCTCCCCCTTTTTAGAACAAATTTTACAAAGCAATTATAAGGATATCAGAGTACAAAAATAACTAAAAGAGAAACATAAGCAGTTTATTACATGTCATTAATCAAAAGATATTATTGAAGAATAACAAGTTATGACAATGTAAAAACTGAACAAAAGATGATGTATGTATGATATGAACATAGAAGTCAGGCATCAACATCTCACTTAAATGGAACAGTAATAGTCGGTATATCCTAATCATCACTACCACTACCACTATCATCCTCATCATCTTCACCATCATCATCTCTCTTAACCTTAGCAGGTAATAATGACTCTGGAAGGGCTGGTTTGTAGACATCCTCTGAAGTACCACCAATCATCTGCTCTCTAAGAAATTTAACCTCAGCCTGTAAATCAGAAATAGCATCAAGCATGGCCTTCTGATTCTAAAGAAATAGTAAGTAGAACGTATTAGCATCATTTGTGGTGAAGTTCCGTTTAGACGAAAAAATCTGAGAAATCTCTGGAAGTTGAGAAAAAGTAGCAGCTGAACCCCTGTTAACTTTCCTAGAATTAACCTTAGCGAATTTAGACTTGTTCAAAGCCCAAAAATCCAACTCAGACATGATCTCAATGTGATAAGCTTGGGGTGGAAGCATAACCTCAAACTTCTGATATAAACCCATAATGATCATAGGGAATGGAGATGATTTCCTCTTGGTGTTATTCTTGTAATGTGTAACCATTAACCCAAAGATGGAAGCTGCAAGATAAATCTGTGCTCCTGTAGCAAGTAAGAATAATACCTCTGCATGATCTGAAGATATGATGTCCTTCTTCCCGAAGTAACCAAGGTTTGCCATAGCAAACAAATTCAAGAATGCCGCCTCGTCAGTGAGATAGCAAGAAGGAATGATATCGGGATATCTTGGTAAGTTAGGAACACACAAAATATTACAAATATCTTCCCATTTAAGCCTAGAGTTTTCAAGTGGAAGATAATACCCCGTGTTACTCACCCTCTTTGGAATGACTAGAACATCCCAAATGACATCTTCACTGATAACATAGTTATTGCCAAACAGAGAAACCTCAAAATATCCACTATCATAGACTTTTCGAATAATATAGTAGAAGTAATGTACCATATCTAGACTATAGGTACGCTCCATCCTAGCGAAGAAAAGCCAATTGTTCTTCTAAATGAACTCAACAAGTTTCTTACCTGGACTATCTCATAGCTTCTTCAAATTGACATTCTTTTCCGACTTTATTGGACTGCCTTTGTACACTTTGGTGTACACCTTCCAAGCATGGTCATTATAGAAGTGTCCCTGAGCAAACTCACCCTTGCCAATGGTAGAAACTGATGGATACCCAGTCGGTACCTCAGTGGTAGGTGAACTAGAATGCATAAAAGTTGATTTGAACCCTCTTGTGGTTCCCTGATAGTAATTGTAGTTCTTGCTCTCTTGAGAGGTCTTGGAGCTGCAATTCCTTTTCTTTTGGTTTCTTTGGATAGTCTTGGAGCCATTTGATGTTCAAAAGATTTTGGTTTGAAGCTTCAAAACTCTCTTGGTAATTTTCATGAACACTTGGAGTGCACTATTCAACTTGTTCTTGAAAGAACTTGTTTCAAACTTCAAAAACCCCTAAATATCAGCACCACAACAAGTATATGAGACCACAACAATCAATACTCAAGTCTTCAAGCTCAATCCTAAAGATCTGGAACAAACTCTTAGCAAAATCCTCTTAGAATTTTTCGAACCCAAACTCCACAATTGCTCTTCAAATCCCAAGCTTCAATCTTCATACTTAATGTTAATACAATGATCACAATATATGATTGAATGTATGCAACAATATTATGAGAATAATGCACTTGAAGATGTATACGGGAAATGAATATATGTAAGCAATATAGAGAGAGACAATATAGAGAAAGAATGGATATGTATCAATACCCAGCAAAATGCAATATGGGTTTCTTAAATCCCAAATCTCACTCCCAGGAACCAGTTCCCACAAGGCAGTGTTGTCTTCGTAAAACGGTGAAGACTTTCGAATAGGTACCTAAATGTTAGTACCGGTAGCTAACTGCCAGAATGGTTTGGCTTGTTCAATTGGGATTTTTGAACCGGTAAGAAGGTGTTAAACCGGTAGGAACTGGATAGACTTCATTTTAGACTTGATTTATTTTTTGAAAACAATTTTCTTCTTAAAAATTTTCCAGTACTCAATGATTAATGCAAATACCAAAGAAAAAATCTACAAACTAAAAATAAAAAAAATCTTTTTGAATTTTTTCTTAGAGCTTTTGAATTTTATTATTTTAAAAACAAAAAAACAAAAACAAGAACAAATCATTGAGCATTAATCAAAATCTTTCAAGTCCACATCTAATTCAAATTTCCAAAAAATTTCATAGATATCCATGAATGCAAAAATTCGACTACACAGAATATTCAATTTATTTCAACTCTCAGGAAATAATCATAACATGAAATTTAACTTACAAATATTAATGAGATATTTAGAAATTAATCTAGCAAGTTCATGTGTGTGTGTGAAATCCAATCTCATCAATTTTCAATTAATTTTTAATAAATCATTGTTCAAACCAAATTGATAGAAAAGCATCAAGATAAGATTATCTATGAGCAAATTTTTTTAAGTAATATGGATTTCACTTTAAAGAGCAGACAACAATTCCCCAGTTTAAGTTGTCTCCACCTTTCTTTTTACTCATTTAGCTCCTCTTCAAAGTCTAATGGGAGCTTTCGATCAAATCTCAATAGGTAGCCTTTTCCTTAACAAAGAATTAAGCAATTTTTAAAATTTTCTTTTCTTTTTATGCGGAATATTTTCAATTTTTTTTAAGCTCCTATTTTTTTTTTTTTCCAGAAAATAACCTTTATAACTTTTGTGATCAATATATCCTAATTAACAATTCAAAGATTTTCAATCAAATTTTTCAGAGATGGAATAGTGCACAAAAGACTATGAACTTAAGAGATTCAAATGTAAAAATCTCCTAATCAATGCAAATTATCTTTCATTGTATAAATTACAACCCAAGAATCTATTTTTATCAATTAATCATGTGTCACAATTTGCATTCAAAGATAGATCATAAATTCATTCTGAAAGAATTTTCACACATATATCATGAAGAATATGATCAAAACTCAATACCCTAACCAAACCCTAACAAGTGATCCAGTGGCAACAAAATTTTCATTTAAGCACAAACCATGATCACTGATTATCTTCGGACTCAGTTTAACGGTAAAGTCCTTTTGGAAACTAATTCCACGGACTCAACAGGCACATAATTGATCAGATCTTTCTTTCTGATCCACACAGTTTTCACTCTCACTTCTTAAAATTCTCTTTCATATTTTACCTCTTTCTTAGGCAAATTTTCAGCTTTAGAATGCTTAGGTGCCACAAAATTTTTATTTTTCTTAAAATTCACCTTTTTCTTAGCATGAACATCGTGAGAATGAATTTTAGAAAAATCTTTCTTTTTCCTGTGAAAACATGAATGATATATATGTCCATTTTTACCATAAAAAGTGCAATGCAACATTTTAGGCACATAAGACATATCATAATGCAATGCATCAGGCAAACTTGAATTAGACATAGATTTATCAGTAGGTTTAACAAAAACTGGTTTACCTTGACTACTAGATGGACCTTTAACAAATCCCAATCCAGTTTTATCATTCATATCCTTACCTATGTTGATTATCTTATTTAAACTATCTTGACTCATAGTGAATCCTTTCAGTTTATGTAATACCCCTAATTTTAAGGATAGTCTCGGTATTTATTTTGTTGTTTTATTTGCATTTTATATTATTTATTTGATTTCTTGGTTATTTGTTTAATTGTTTATTTGAATTAATTATTTATGTGGTTATTTGAAATAAGTTGTTTGTTTATATTGTATGATATTAGTATTTGTTAGCTTATATGTTAGGTGTTTACTTGTAATTATTTGTTAGGAATTAAATAATTTAAATACTTGTTTTATTTTATTCTCTTTTATTTTAATGGATTTGGATAGTAGTAATGGATCAAACCCATGGGTTACATGGACTACTTGGATAATGTTATCAATGGGTACGGATAATTACCCATGAATAGTGGTACATATATATATGGGTATATATGTATCATAGGATATTATATTTATTGGTATTTTAAATAATTAATATTAATGAATATAGTTAGTTTATATATATAGTTATAAGTAAATTATATATATAGATATATAAACATATATATGTGTGCTCACGTTATGTAATGACCCGGTTATTTCCCTTCTTTTCCTTTTTCTCAAATTTTATGGATAAATTTTTTCTATTTAATTTTCTTTTCTGAGTTCTATTTCTCATCACTTGGTGTCGTCTCGAGTGCTCGAAAAGGGTTTCCGAGGCTCTTTCATTTGGATTGACAACTTCCTTATTAGGATCGTGTCATTTCCACACTTTCGTTTTTTGACACTATTCATTTTTCGTCTTTTTGGCACAACCTCACTTTTTGGCACAAGCTCACTTTTTGTGCTCAGAGTTAGTTTTTGACTTCATTTATCTTCATTCTATATGGTTTCCACGAAGTATGTATCATTACTTTTGTAGAAAAGTACTCTGGTTGCTCCCGGTGTCCATAGGGATATGGATACAAAGTTTCTTAAAAAACATTCTTGTTTTTTGGGGTGTTTTTTGTAAATATCTTTTAAGATATTTTATTTCAGGGGGTTTCTAAGAAAGTATCTTTTGGAAGATATTTTCATTCTGGCCCAGTTCTGCAGTTACCTTTTCATGGAGGAGCCATTGTGTAATTAATGAAAGTTATTGCAAAATGCCTCATTTTGAGCCTAGATCCTCGTACATGATTTATTTTCACATTTCATCAAGTCGTGTACTCTTAGAATTCTGTTCCGGTCATTTTCCCCAGTTTAGGGTTTTCGGCCCTAGTTGCCGCTAAACTTATTCAGGGCATATCTTTCTGCACGGGACTCAGTTTTTAACGCCGTTTCTTCCGTTATTCATTGTTTTTCATTTTGGTTCTTTTTCGTTCATGATGTTTTACCGTTTGAGCATGTCTGCGTAAATTACACTTTTTCGGATCTAGCGGGGCCCGTTCGGGGTACTTTTAAGGTTTTACTATAAATAGGTTGCCCTAAAGTCAAAATCAGATTTTTCCATCATCTTCTCCCCTCTTTGGCCGGCAGCCATGGTAGCCCTTTGGGCTGCCACCTTCTTTCTTCTTCTCCACTCACTTCCCTTTGTTATTTGCCTCGGGCCTTAGCATTTATCGAAGGCCTTGACTAGGCCTTCCTTTCCCCCTTATTAGAAACCATTTCCGACCATTTTTGAGTTCAGGTTTTGAGTTCAGGTTTGGATTTTCATGGTGCCTCAAAGGTTAAAGTTCCTTCTGTCATTGTCCCTGAGATAACCTAGGAGTATTGTCAGATTCAGAGCGATTTTCTTTCTGTGGGGATTTGAGATTTCATCTCAAATGAGGTACGGGATGCTATAGGTTTATATTCTTGATGTATTGCATGTTATTGATGCTTATACAACTCATTTACATGTCTTTGTATCAAATCTAGAAACTTTAATTAATTATTTCTTTGTGTAAGATTTAATTCTCCCAATTGGTTATACCTTGGATTAAACTTGTGGCATGCTATTAAATTAGACCTTAATATGTTTATTGACATATATTAAATTAGAAGCATTTGGAGAAGTATTAAAACTTTTATTTAATTATTTTTTTGAATGAAAATTTAATCATATGGTTGTATCTAGCTTAAAATCAACATGTAATGTGATATTAAATGAAGCCCTAGCATACTTTTAACATATGTGAATTTGTGAGTATTCGAAGATGTTTTAAAATATAGTAATAATTAATTAATTAGATTAATTAATTTTATTCCTTTTAGTGTACTATTCACTTCATTGGATTTTCGACTTGATATTGTTGATGAGCATGCCATATACTTTCATATATATTAAATCGAGAATATTTGATTAGGTTTTGAAACGTTTCATTTAATTATTTTCTTGTATTAAGGTTTAATACTCATGATCGTATCTTGTATGAAATTCACTTGTATTATGTTATTAAATTAAGTCTTGACATGTTTAATAACATACTTTAATTTGAGAGCATTTGGATGAGTTTCAAAATCTAGAGATTTTAATTAAGTGAATTAATTAAAAATTTATTCAATGATTCCATGAACTTGATTAAGTTTCTAACTTGATATTCTTGATTACCTTGATAATTTCTTTCACGTGTATCAAATAGAGAATAACCGGATAAGTTTTGAGACTTATATTTAATTATTTTCTTTGTATGGAATTTAATTCACATGGTTGTATCTTGTATGGAATGAACTTGTAACTTAATATTAAATTAGTCCTTGACATGACCTTTGACATATCTTGTTCGTAGAATATTTAGAGTTGCCTTGTAGTCTTGAGAATTTAATCTTTTAAGTTGATTAAATTCCCTTTTATGCTCCCACTGAGTTAATTATGCTTTGATATTGAATTCTTGCCAAATTTACAAATTGGAACTTGCTATATGATCACATGATAGTATTCTATAAGTTGAAGTTATGATTTGACTTATTAGTATACACATTTACTTATATGACATTTAATATGCCATCGTAGCTTAAATGCCTAGGGCATACCTTGTGTAACCTCCATGACTTGTTGTGCATGGTACTTGGCTAAGTGCATCGAATATATATATTATATCTTGATTTTCACAACTTGTAGATTTTGGAACTTGGGATATCAATCAAGAATTGACATGGCTAGGACTTGGCTCTAGTACGAGAGATAGAGAGCTCCCTACATTATAGTGCACACTTGGGGAAGGTACCCATGGGTTAGTAGCCCTAAAGTGATCTCGAGAGTACGGTTTTAACCCGGGCGATATCTGAGTATCCACATTGTTTGATTTCACTCCTTAAATTTCAAGTGTTATTCCTTGAAGATTTAAGAACCTTTTCGTGTTTTATAGAATATTCCAACCTAGTTTCATTACATAGATTTTATGTTTTATCTTTGATTTCACTCTTTAAATTTCAAGTGTTGTATTCCTCGAAGATTTAAGAACTTTTCGTGTTATATGGAATATTCCAACCTTGTTTAATTGCATAGACTTTATGCTTCATCTTGGATCTCACTCTTTAAATTTCAAGTGTTGCATTCCTTGAAGATTTAAAACTTTTCGTGTTATATGAAATGTTCCAACCTTGTCTAATTGCATAGATATTGTGCTTTGCCTTGATTTCACTCTTTAAATTTCAAGTGTTGCATTCCTTAAAGATTTAAAACTTTTTCGTATTATATGAAATGATCCAACCTTCTTTAAATTACATAGACATCATGCTTTATCCTTGATTTCACTCTTTAAATTTCAAGTAGTATTTCTTAAAGATTTAAATCTTGTCGTGTTGTGTGGAATGTCCTAACCTTGTTCAATTTCATAGATATCTTGATTCATATTCCTTCATGTTGATATAACTTAGGAATGATCCTAGGTAAGCATCTTGACTTAGATTCTCGGTGGCATGAACCGGTTTCGGTTATTAACGCATTCTAGGTTACACTATATACTCCTATGTTGTTTACTTGCATAAATATTGTGGTTTATGCAAGAAATGCTTTAAAGTAACTTAGGATGATCCCTGAGTCTCATTCTTGACATAGACGTTAGGTGGCATGACCCCTATAAATTGTTTCACATTAAGGTGATAATATTATAAAATGTTAGGTCCATGCATGCTCATTCCCTATGAGTACCACATGAAACTCACCCCTCGCTGAATGCGACCTGTTTCAGGTAAGAAGACGCGGTTTCGGGATGCACATCATTCTTTGGATGACTTGGAGACTTAAAGTTTCCATTTCATGCAAGTGTTAGCATAAAATGTCTTTTTATTATTTTTTATGTCGAAACTTGTATCTTTGATTTCATATATGTAATGTGTACATAAGTACACCTTTTATAACATATTTGACATGTATGAGATGAGGCTGGAGGCCAATGACTATTATTTTGCATCCTATGTATTTTTGACTTCAAGTTATGTTATGAAAAAAATAGAAAAATGACAAGTCATAACTTCACCATGTTTGCATCGGGTGTGGAAATTGCATTTTTTCACTTCCATCGGGTCCCCTCTATTTTTCTTGAAGTGTGGCCAGGGACAAATCGGTTATTTGACCTCATTACGCATTTTCAAACTTCAAATTTTCTATTTCGAGTTCATTTTTGCCATTTTTTGCCGTCCGCCAGGGGGGGGTCGTATTTTGCATCGGTCATTTTCGGGAGTCACGGACTATTCTCGCGCACCCAAAATCACTGTTTACATTTGCGTGTATGATCGTTTTCAGGTTTAGAGTCATATTTCACAAAATGAGCACTCTACAGATTTATTTTTGACATTTTCTGCACAATCTGATCTAGGGGCATTCTGGACATTTCAAAGCAGTTTTTTTTTTTTTTTTTTTTTTTTTCGTTGGGTAGAAAACGTAATTTTAGGGAGGGTTTCTTCTTCGTGTTTTCCAGAAAATGTCATCTTGGTACCGGAAATTCCGCGCGAAATTCAGTTTTCTGTTATGCATTTTATCAACTTTTTAACCATCTTGACCTAATTTTCTTGGAGGCATTCTGGGCATTTCACAGCCCATTTTTTTTTTTTTTTTTCCTTCTTCCACGTGGTCAAATAGAAAACAAGATTTTAGGGGGGGAGAGGGGGGGTTTCTTCTTTATGTTTTTCCAAAAAACGCCATCTTCATGTCTATTTTTGCTCTCAGTTTTGGAGGTTGTAGAAAAATCATACAGCAGTTTTTTCAAAGCTGTTGTCATCCCTTGGCCCTTTGCCTCTTCGATGTCACATTTTCAAACCCTCATTTCTCCCTCGTCCGGAATCCAAATCAAGCTATATTTTTTTTGAACTTGACTAATTTTTCGTCTTCTATCCAACGGTGTGTTTAGTTATACCAGGATCTTTTTGGATAATTTCTAGTTTACCCTTTTAGCTTTATTGCTCATTTTTCTTATTTTGTCGTTTCTTCTTCATCTGGATTCCGAATCATACGATTATTGAGTTAATCTTGATTAGTTTTTTGCTGTCTTTCCGGTGGTGTACCTAGTGGCACTGGAATTTATATTTTCAAAAAATTACCATTTTGCCATTGGGGCTAAATTTGTCCCATTTTCGTTTTAATTCGCTTTCGCTTGTTTTCTTTCGAGTCTCGTGACTTCATGGGAAGTCACACTTAGGTCTTGGAAGTGATATACATTTCCAAAGAAGTTGTTCTATGTAAAAAGACTATTTTGCCCCTGAGGGCTTGTTCGGTCTTTTTCTGATCATTCACTTCCGCATTGTTCTCGTTGAGATCTGTGGCCTCATGGAAGGTCATTTTGGTTTCTTAGAGATGCATTGCATCTCGAGAGTCTTGTTTTCCGTTTTTGCCTCCGCATTCGGATCCGTTATAGGGTCAAATTTTGGTTCGTCACACGACGCACTGGCTTGAAAAACCAGGGTTATCACACGTTACAGACTTAAAAGTTATATACATATGTATTTTTTTTTTAAATTTATTTTCCCTTATATTAGAGTTGGGGAAGAAATCTGTAATACCCTTAATTTTAAAAGGATAGTGTCGGTATTTTAATTAAGGATTTTATTCCCTTTTTATTTAATTATGTGCTTATTTGCTTAATTGGTTAATTGTGTAGTTGTTTAAATTAATTGTTTAATTGAATTGGTCTATTTATTTAAATTAATTGTAAAATGGTAATTGTTTATGTATGTAAATTAATTGTTTAATTGTTTATTTAATTTAATTATTTGGTTAATTGTCGATTTACCTGACTTGTTTTATTTAATAGCTTATATGGTTTGTTTGTGTTAATTTTATGTGCGTAGGTGGACTTAATTGGTTTATAATTTGTATGTGTCGTATATAGTTTAGGTTTAGGGTTTTATTTTATGAAGTTATGGTAGCCGACTTGTAATTTGGTTGGAATTAGAAGTAGGTTTCATAAAAGCCTATATACATAGAACAGTATACGTCTGCTAGGGTTGGAAAACCCTATTCACGTAATAGTGCTTGAGAGAAAAAATAGAGGCATGTAATAGTTCTTGAGAGGAAAAACAGAGGGAAGCTTGAGAGATAACAAGGGAGGCTAAAGGAGGAAGGAAGGGATTGCTCCTGGGTTAAACCAAGAGCAACGGAGGTGTTGAACGGCAGTCAGAAATCTGTCGGAAAACTCCGAGACGATGTTAAAAGGTTTCAAACCAAAACCTATAGGCAAGTCTCTATTCTAACTCTTTCCCTTAAACCTGTGTTCTATGCATGCCTAGGTAGACTCCAGGGATTAAATTAATGTTAAAACATATCTTTTGTGTATGGTTAAACTATGTTTAAGTTCGTTGAATTAAACTGGTTTGAGATTTCTTAAAGTGTCTAACTGAATCCTACTGTCGTTGGTTGTAAGCTTTATTTAAATCTATGTCATTGATGCATATCAGTGACTTATAATTAATCTGGGACATTGATTTAACTCTAGAATAAGTAATAAAATGTTACAGAGGCTCTAGGTATCACCGGAGGTGAAGAAGACGAAGCAGAATCGGACAACGGCTCTTAAGGGAGAGAGAGCAGGCTCCCAAAAGGAGGGAGCCAGCTCCCTCAAAGCAAGAGCCGGCTCCCACATGGAGGGAGCCAGCTCCCAACTCCTTAGAGCTAACTCCCAAGGGTGGGGAGCCGGCTCCCATTGTTTTGGAGCAGGCTCTAAACTTGTGAGAGTCTGCTCTCGCCTTGAAACGCGCAGAATTGGTTTTTTAGGGGCTGTTTGGGCTTTCTAGAGTATTTTGAAATTGTTTAAATTGCACTAAAGGATGGAAATAGCTGTGATAGACCTATGAAAATATTAGGAAGCATTATCACATTAATGTATTAAGGAATAGAGCAACATAAATTGAAAGAAAAGCCTACAAGTGGAATATTACTCTGTTAATTTGTTTGCTTACTGAAACTTAGCAAACCTTTCATATATGATTTAATAATATTTAATCATATTTCAACAATGTTATAAGTGTAAGGGATTATCTGAAAAATAGTTGTGCTTGGATTGGATTAAATTGATGTTTTTAATAAATTTTAAACTGCATCAATTTATAAACTGATTGAAGGATCTAATTGCTTACTATAATTCTAACAATTTGTCTATGTATGATTAAACAGTATTAATCATGTTTAGGTATGGTAATAAGCATAATTGACTAACTGAAATTGTAGTATGCTTATATGGAGTTAATTGATGTTTTAACTGTTTAGATTTCATCAATTGTTGGATTTATGGATTTTTATGAAATTTACGTTTAAGAATTTCATTATAATGTGTTCAGTATTTATTTTGATTATCGTTATATTGTTCTAGATTATAATTGATAAACTACTTGTTCTGTTTTGTCAATTGTTGGATTTGTTGTGTGTGTATGCACCGGTATGGGACGGTGGCATACTAAGGATGGATTAGTTCAAAACACTAAGTCCTACCTATTCTGAAATAAGTTGGATTAACTATAAAAGTTAAGTCTTACTTATATATATGTATATGCACCGGTATGGGACGGTGGCATATTAAGGATAGCTTAGTTCAAAATACTAAGACCTACCTATTCTGGGGATGGATTAGTTCAGAACACTAAGTCCTACCTATTCGGAAATAAGATGGATTAACTGTAAAAGTTAAGTCCTGCTTATAGTTATATGTCAGGTCAATAAACCTTTGAATGACATTCCTTGAACGGATTTTTATTTATTTATGATTATGGTGCCGTAATATGAGCTTGAGTCTTAGGATCATGGTTAGGGTGCGTATATCACCTAGAATGGATAACTGGACATAGTTGCAGTTCCCTGGTAAGTCTAGATACACATGACCACGTTATGTGCGATTTACATGGTATCTCTACTCAGGATGAGAAAGACTTATTGGGCTAGTGAGCGTCATATAGTATGTATTTATATATATATGGACTATTTTAGTTATTATTGAGCTATCTAGGATGTATCTGCGTATTGGGTTTCTGTATGGATTGTAGTAGGATAGATCTTGCATGTGGGCCTGACCCACTCTTATATTTTCAGGTGTTCATCAGTTCTAGGCTTAGAGCTTGATCGTGCTGAGCAGATACAGTCACTCACTCCTCCGACTACGTAGGACTTCTGTTCTTATTTTAGTTTTGGATGTTGGTTCTGTATTTTACTTTCATTTTGGATTATTAGGGGTCCACTAGATGGATTCCTGAATTATACGGATTTGGAAATTTTAATATTATATCAATGTATAATATTTTGAGGATTTTTAATTTAGAACTCTTTCAGCTTATTATTTTATTCTTATTTTATTTTTGTATTCCGTGCTTATTTACATATTAATTATTGGTATCCCTCGGACTTATGCTCGGACTTGCTCACCCGTGGCTCTAGAATTGAAGGGTATCACAATTGGTATCAGAGCCAGGTTCTAGTGTCCTTAGGAGTGTCTTTCGTTATATGACTTCTGCGTTGTGTCTCTTAAAACTTAGAGCCATATTAGGTTTCGTTGTACTCTATTTACTGTTCGTTAGGAGGAGCAGATGTCAATTATATTTCATAGTTAAAGAATGGTTAACACTAGGAGGAGGACTGATCGGTTGAGAATTCGATCTATAATAAATCAACCTTCGCAATAGCACGAATCATTGTAAAATAGGGCTATTGGTCGGGTAAGTCGAACCACTGGGACTGCGCTAACCTATAGCAACCTAAGTGTCTAGAGTCTCTTTAGAATGATACGGGGTGTTCATAGAGGATTTGTTGGTTGTCACTTAAGCTATGAATTTAAATTACATAAAATAATAAAGTAAAGAGATAGGGATAATAAAGAAGAGACTAGGGAAGTGACTCCACAACCATCAATAAGCATGCTAGGACATGATTTACTTAGGGGAATAACTTATATATACAACAATGGGATGTAATAACACAAAATTATTACATTCCCCTCAAGAAATATATGAAGTCAATAGGCAAGAATAACCTATCAAAGCATTACATGCTTAGGTTACCTAAACTAGAATGCAACCTTGGACATGCTTACTATGCCAAAGATTATCAAGCCCTTAACCTCATAATGTAAGCACATGAAATAGAATCCAAGAATAATCTATCAAAGGGAGATCCTAAGCAATAGATTATCAATTTTCCTAATTATCATGCCAATAACAACACTTCCATGAACTCATCTCCATTGTCACTATGAAAATGTAGCAATATAATCATAAGAGAAAAATAATCTAAGACAAGAGATTTAACTCAAAATGATCATGTATAGATATTGAAGTTCATTACATCAAATGAAGTGCTCTAGTTCATGGAAAAGTTACATACATATATTACTCCCCAAAAATAAATCAAAACAAAGCAATACTTACAAAATAGAGCTTCATCACCTCCCTAGATAGGGAGTTAGTTGCTCATAGATGCAAGAGAAGAATGAGAAAGGATGAAGAACCCCTCCATTTTCGCACCTATAGGATACCCACAAGCCAATAACTCAAGAACTCCCTCCTTTGCTCCCTAACACTTTCTAAAAAAATGATCCCCTCCATCTATGATGAGATATCCTTCTGTATACACTCAAAACCTACTCCCCCTTGCTAAAAATCTCGACCTTCCCCCTTTGGTTCATTCTCCACCACACAAAATGAAGATAAGGGGACAAAAATGCTGAAAAAGAAGGGCTGGTGAACTGCTTTCAGAGGGTCGGCGGGCGCCCGTGGAAGTTGCGGCTGGCGAGGATGTCTCTGGAGTGTTTGGCGGGCGCCTGCGGTGGCGCGGCGAGCGCCCGCGGGAGGGCGCGGGGCTCCTGCGGCTGCAATGCAAGGTGCCGCGAAAGAGGCCAAGAGTTTGGGGTTGGCGGGCGCATCGCGGGAGCTCCGCGAGCGCCTGCGGAGGCTGCAGCTGCACTTCAACTCTTAATTTTCTGCAATCTTCTTCAGGCTGGAGCGATGACACACGTCCCTTATGAAACACTAAGTCATGTCGCCACAAAAACGGTAATAGAAGAGGCTTGATTAAAAAGATGATTTCCCGACACAACACATGCAATTCAACACAAATGATGTCAAAATCGTTTTTTTTTATCACTCTCGGGCACAAAACCTAAAATCCGAAAGAAATACACAATTGAATTAAAACTTTACATTATCCTCCAATAATGGACTTAATTAATGCAAGAAGGGGCACTTGAATATGCAATATTCAGCGCTTATCACACCCCCAAACTTACATTTTACTAGTCCCTTAGCAAAACAAAATATAGAATCTAGCAAAAAAAATGACAACATGCATCAATCATTAAGCACGAAATTTATCTATGAAGCTCAAATGTAACATGGAATGACAAAAAAAAAAAAAAAAAAAATTTGGAGGAAGTTTCATTAAACAAACTACCTTGCATATATGAAGCCTTAATAATCAAAATGGCAAAAATGAGTTCAATCTTAAATGCATCAATCATTAAGCTCTATATAAAAACTTCAATTATCATCTCTTGAATAACATGGACTCCAACTTCAATGATGGTGGGCCGAATTCCCAATATGCGGCTTTAACCCTCTTTTTCCAATCCCAAGAACGCATTTTCACATCCTTAAATCTCCTTCAAAATGAGGTCCCCATGGCATAGTTTTTTCATAATGCAACTTTTGTTGCTTATTGAGAACTCTATTGTTCAACACAAAAGAAAGCATACTATTGGTTATGCAATGCCAAAATCCCTTAAGCTTTCTAACCAACCCGTGTAGCAAGCGTTAGGCCAACAACTCCAAAACCAGATGGTCTTAGGGTGCTAAGTGTAGAAACACTCCTAGGGCTTAATAACTAGGGTTGGAAAGGTTACGAACTTCGACAAACTAAATTTATTTATTTTTGAATAACCGTGCAATGTCTAAGTTCTTTAAGCTTTCTAACCAACCCATGTAACAAGCGTTAGGCTAACAACTCCCAAACCAGATGGTTTTAGGGTGCTAAGTGTAGAAACACTCCTAGGGCTTAATAACTCGAGCTGGAAAGGCTACGAACTTTGACTGGTCATTAATTGCTTTTTCTTTTTCTTTTTTTTCTTTCTTTTTTTTTTTTTTTTAAAATTCCAAGGGTATCCATTCATTAGGGTCATTAATTCAGATCACTAAGTCCCGATCAAAGTCAATTTGGGTTGCATGCCTCACGATTAGGTTTCCGGTGTGCAAATGAGCAATGTGAAGCATAAAAGAGTATGAAATCTGACAAGAATTTAATTGAAGTCTTTATACAAACCAACTATGAATCAACATGCTTATTTCAAAAGTTTCCTTATTTTCAAAAATTATCTTGGCTTCTATACACAAAGTATTAAGTACATGCTTCAACCTTCAACAAGTTCCATGGTTACACTATCATTTACTTTCAACAACATGATTTTATTAACTTATGAGCATAAAAAATAATGAGCAAAAATCATACGAATGAAAGCACTTGCACCCCCAAACTTGAATGTCACATTGTCCTCAATGTGAGAAGACAAAGGATAAGAGAATTAGAAAGAAAACTGGAGAGTGCAAAGAACAATAGTACCAAGTTGAGGACGAATAAAGTGGCGGTGCAAAAATAAGCCACTTTGTGAATTCCAAGAGCATACCCCCAAACTTGAGATCAAAAACCTGTCAAAAGCACCTATACAGAGCAAGAATCAATTGAATCCAAAAATTACTAACGATAACTGCAACTTATTTCAAAGCTAAAATCCATGCAAACGAACAAAAGAGATGCAGTTAAAAGTTTAAAAGAACTGGAAAAGACATGCCAAATGCAGCCCAAAAGAAGTCTAAAAGTAGTACTATTGCAAAAAGGAAAATAAAATGAGAAACAGGAAATCAATCCTCCATTGGCGCGGAGGAAGAAGCACCAAGTGCGCCCGGCGCCCGGTCAATCAATGACTGGAGCATAGCCTGCAAATTCTCTTGATTCTCCTGGGTCTTCTGGACAGCGTATAGTCATCAATGGTGGTTTTGATTTTGTCCGGTTCCTCACATGAGTGGACCATGTTGGCATAGAATAGCCGGACCACACGTGGGAAGTACGAATGAGCGCGCTGTTTGAAAATAGAGGATAGGTCATGAGCCCTCAATTCACAGACGAACCATGCGGTCTCTACATTGCTCTCGAAAGTAGGTGTAATGTCAAAACGAGCTTCGGTTTCAATTGGCCATTCTGCCCAATTTGGGGGCGGAGGAGCATTAGAAGCGCCCTCGAATGACCTAGCACGCTTGGGAATAACCCTAGGAGCCATGGGAATGAAGAAATTTGGTTCAGGACTTTTAGCGAACACCTGGTGTGCAGCACAATTGGGAAGAGAGCAAAATGTTGGTTAGAGACTGAAAAACCTAAAAATTTTGTACCTAAAATCAACCATGCACAACTCCAACAAATTCACCAACCTTCACCACATCAATCCCATCCTCCATTGATCACAAAATGAAAGAAGTAAAAGAAGAATAAGAGAGACTTACCCAATGTGGAGGAACCAAGGCTTTGCAAGCTTGAATGATGGATGAGGAGGATGGATTTTTTTTTTATGTTAGATGATGATGATGGAGATTGGAGATGGGAAGATGAATATTCGGAGAAATAGGCGGATGGTTGCAGGGTTTGAAGGGTGTAGGGCGAGAGAAGAGAAAGGGGGAAGAGTTTAAAAGAAACCAAATGGGCTTGAAAGCCCATTTACTTGGCAACAGAGGGAAACCGCGGGTGCCCACAGTGCGACGAATGTGCCTGCAATGTTTCGCGGGGGCCCGCGGAGGCTCGGCGGGGCCCCGCGGTTGTGCTGAGTGTACTGGCCTGATTCGCGGGTGCCCGCGGTGGCGCGACGGGAGCCTGCAGGAGCTCTTGAATTGATACCTTGGGCATCAAACACAAACTTCTCAAGGCCGTGAGTGAATCAGGTGAGCTCTTAACATGAATTGGGGTATGACGGAGATCTGGATCACCGTATAAAGCGACATGGAGCGAATGAATTCACAAGTTATGGCCAAGAGATGTAGAGACAATAAAAGCTCTGAATGAAATGGAGAACATGCTCAATGACTTTGAATATTTCCCGAAGTGGAACGAAGATTTGGATATAATGAATAAAACCAAATGGAATTGCCAGAATGCCCGATGAACCAATTCAAGAAACATGTACATTCTTGGTCGACTTTGCCACTTCCCGGGGAAATCTAGTCACGGGGCATGAAGAAGATGGAAGCTAAGAATTTGGAAGAATTGCTTCTCATGAATGCTAAATTTAAGGTCGATAGCTAGACGAACCAGGCTTAGCATGGCGCACTAGTCATCATAAATTGGGTCCGTCAATAGGACTTTCTCAACTTTTTGAATAGGGACTATGCCATCAACATAAGGCTTAAGGCATTGGCCGTTAACCTTGAAGAGAGATCGATTAGCAGATCTTGAAGCTCAACCGCTCCATGAGGAAAGACAGAATTGATGAGGTATAGACCATCCCACCTTGACCGGAGTTTACCGGGAAAGAGTTTCAAGCGGGAAATGAAAAGCCAAACTTTTTGTCCCAGGGCAAAAGACTTATTGACAATGTGCTTCTCATGGAATGCTTTGGCCTTTGCCTTATAGATTTTGGCACTTTCATACGCATCATTACGCATTTCCTCGAGTTCATTTAATTACAAAGCACGATTAGAGCCGGCCTGTTTGAGATCAAAGTTGAGCCTTTTTATGGCCCAAAAAGCACGGTGCTCTAATTCTATCGGGAGATGACAAGCTTTTCCAAAGACAAGCCGATATGGAAACATGCCAATGGGCGTCTTATAAGCTGTCCGGTAAGCCCAAAGCACATCGTTTAGTCTTAATGACTAATCTTTGCGGTCTGGTCGAACCGTTTTTTCCAAGATGTGCTTAATCTCCCGATTAGATACTTCCACTTGACCACTCGTTTGAGGATGGTAGGGTGTAGCAACCTTATGAATGACGGAATACTTAGAAAGGACAGATTTAAGATAACGATTTCTAAAATATGATCCGTCGTCGCTGATGATTGCTCGGGGTGTACTAAAACGACTAAAGACGTTAGATTGAATGAACTCGATCACGACTTTATGATCACTGGTTCTGGTAGCTGCGGCTTCCACCCATTTGGAAACATAATCCACCGCTACAAGGATGTACTTGTAGCCATAAGAAGGTGGAAATGGTCCCATGAAGTCGATTCCCCACACATCAAAAATTTCAATTATTAAGATGGGAGTGAGGGGCATCATGTCTCTCATAGACATGGACCCGAGCTTTTGGCAACGCTCACAAGATTTACAGAAGTTGTAAGCATCCCGAAACAAGGATGGCCAATAAAATCCACTTTGAAAGACTTTGTCGGCTATCTTTTTGGCACTAAAATGGCCGCCACAAGCAAGAGTATGACAAAAATTGAGGATGCTTAAGGTCTCAGTTTCAGGAATGCATCGCCGGATGATTTGGTCCGGGCAATACTTGAATAGTTCCGGATCTTCCCAAAAGAAATGCTTTACTTGGGAGAAGAACCGGTCCTTCTTTTGTTTGGACCAATGAGTTGGAATTTTACTTACCGCAAGGTAGTTGACAATATCCGCAAACCATGGAAGATTTGCATGAGAAATCTGGAAGAGTTGCTCATCCGGAAAGGAATCACTGATGACGGCAAAATCTGAAGATTTTTCAATGAGTAAGCGAGAGAGATGATCGGTGACAACATTGTCTGCCCCTTTTTTATCCCGGATTTCAATGTCAAACTCTTGAAGTAAGAGTATCCATCGAATCAAGTGAGGTTTGGTCTCTTTCTTTGCTAACAAGTGCCGAAGGGCGGCATGATCCGAGAAGACTATGACCTTGGAACCCAGAAGATAGGAGCGGAATTTATCTAAGGCATAAACTACAGCTAGCAACTATTTTTCAGTAGTGGTGTAATTTAATTGAGCATCAGAAAGAGTTCGACTAGCATAATAAATGACGTATGGGAGCTTGTCCACACGTTGGCCCAAAACAACGCCTAATGCATAGTCGGATGCATCACATATGATCTCAAAAGGGAGAGACCAATTGGGCGGTTTCATTATTAGGGCAGATGAGAAGAGAATGCGAAGTTTAATGAAAGCTTCCATGCACGCTTCATCAAAATTGAATGGAACATCCTTGGCTAAGAGATTACACAAGGGCTGAGAAATTTTACTAAAGTCCTTGATGAAGCGACGATAAAATCTGACATGGCCAAGAAAGGAACGGATTTAATGGACGGAATTCGGAGGAGGAAGATTAGAGATTAACTCAACTTTTGCCTTGTCCACCTCAATTCCCCGTTTCGAAATGACATGTCCTAGAACAATGCCTTCTTGGACCATGAAGTGGCTTTTCTCCCAACTTAGAATGAGATTTGTCTCCTTACACCTTTAGAGCATAAGAGATAAATTATTGAGACAAGAATCAAAGGAGGAGCCAAAGACGGAAAAATCGTCCATGAAAACTTCCAAGAATTTTTCAACCATATCAGAAAATATGGACATCATGCACCTTTGAAACGTTGCCGGAGCATTGCATAGCCCAAAAGGCATGCGACGATATGCAAAGGTTCCAAAGGGACATGTGAAGGTTGTTTTCTCTTGATCTTGGGGGGCGATTGCCACTTGGTTATAGCCGGAATAACCGTCAAGAAAACAATAGTAGCTTTGGCCAGCTAGCCTTTCTAGGATTTAATCAATAAATGGGAGTGGAAAATGATCTTTCCTAGTTGACGAATTGAGCTTCCGGTAGTCAATGCACACACGCCACCCGGTGGTGGTTAGTTGCGGCATGAGCTCACCCGCTAAATTTTCAATAACGATGAGACCGAATTTCTTGGGAACAACTTGTGTGGGGTTTACCCACTTGCTATCAAAAATGGGGTAGATGATTCCCGCATCTAGCAATTTTATCACTTCCTTCATTACCACTTCCTTCATGTTAGGATTTAACCGGCGCTAAACCTCTCTAGTAGGCTTTACGCTCCTCCATATAAATGCGGTGCATACAAATGGAGGGGTCAATTCCTTTCAAGTCAGCCACTGCCCAACCAATAGCTTCTTTATGCTCTTGTAGCACAGCTAAAAGGTTGGTTTCTTGGTCCTTTAGAAGGTCTGATGCAATGATGACCGGGAGAGTTTGATTTGAACCAAGGAATACATACTTGAGATGGGCCGGGAGAGGCTTAAGCTCAAGTTGTGGTGGAGCTTTTAGAGATGGAACTGGAGGAGTGGTGGAGAGCTGAGGAAGCAGCTCTTTTGGAATTTTCCAAGGGGGAATGTCCATGATAGCAGCAACATCAAGCAGAGAATTAACTTCTTGGATAGATTGATCAATGTCAAAGTTTGAGAAGTCGAAATGAGATATGCAAGTTTCAAGAGGGTCCTTGCTTAGAATGAAGGGGAGAGATTCTTCGACAACTTCATCAATGACATCAACAAGGAAACAATCATCCTCATTGGAAGGATGTTGAGTTGCATGAAAGATATGGAGTTTGACTTGCATATTTCCAAAAGCAATGTCCATAACCCCGGTTCGGCAATTAATTGATGCATTAGCCGTACCTAAGAATGGCCTACCAAGGATCACGGGAATGTGCTTTTTTGGATCGTGGACCGGTTCTGTGTCAAGACCCACAAAGTCTACCAGGAAGTAGAATTTGTCCACTTGGATGATAACATCCTCAAGAATGCCTCGTGGATGCTTGACCGATCTATCGGCAAGTTGCAAAACCACGGAAGTCGACTTTAAATCTCCCAAGCCAAGCTATAAGTAAACTGAGTATGGAATTAAATTCGCACTAGCTCCTAAGTCAAGGAGGGCCCTCTTGATTTTGTTGTCACCAATGACACAAGAGATTATGGGGGCACCCGGATCCTTATACTTTGGAGGAGTGCTGTGCTGAATGATAGCGCTAACATTTTCAGTTAACCTCACTTTCTTTGGCAAATGATTTTTAGAAGTGCGCTTTTGAGTGCACAAGTCTTTGAGAAATTTTGCATAGGGAGGGATTTGCTTGATAGCATCCAGGAGGGGCAACTTGATCTTTACTTACTTGAAAACTTCCCACATGTCTTGAATTTTACAATTCTTGTTCCCAATATGTGTTGACTCTTGAAAACGTTGAGGAAACGGAGCTTTTGGCTCATAAGTGGTTTCCACATTTGGGGTGACAAGCTTGGGATTTTCATGAATGGTATTTGGACGAGAAGAGCTTAAATTTGGATGTTGCAAAGGAGGTTCTTTTTTATTTTTGTCTCCATCAACCTTGTTATCAACCACTCTACCACTCCTAAGGGTGGTGATTGCTTGAACATGCTCATGACTCGGCCCACTCGATGGAGGGGTTTCATCAATCGCATGCATCCCTCTAGGATTTTTAAATGGTTGAGCGGGAAGCTTACCTTTGTCCTTTTGAAGCAATTGGTTCATAGAGTTAGCTATTTGGCCAACTTGATTTTCGAGCTTAGCTATGGATTGAGTATGAGAGTGAACCATTTGAAGAGTAGGCTGCAAAGATGTCAAGAGTTGCTTGTTGGAATCCATAATTTGCTTATTTAATGATTCCATCATTTGCTTGTTTGCAGCCACAATTTCATCAGTTAGATACACCAGAGGTTGATTGGAGACATTTGGATTGTACGGAAGACGATAGCTTGAAGAGGCTGGAAATTACCTATTTTGAAATTGAGGAGGGGGCTGATTTTGATGCCCTGGATTTTGGAATTGCAAATTCTGTGAGGCTTGTTGCCTCCACGAGAAATTCGGGTGATCTCACCATCCCGGATTGTAGGTATTGGAATAGGGATTATTCCCAGATCTTGAGAACATGGCATTAGCTTGCTCTTGATTTGGATTGGAAAATTGCTCCGGTGTGGGGCAATCTTCCGTAAGATGGAATGGACTAGTACATGACGAGCATATCGAACTTGCCAAATTTTGAGATAATGAAGGAGAGAGATGTGGTGCCATCAATTGATAAAATTTATGAGTTATGGGATCCACTTGAGATGATTCCTTTCTTATTGATTTTGGTTGAGGTCGGAACCCTACGAGAATTATGTTGAAGTGAATTTTCGCTTAAATTCTCTAGTAGGGTCCAAGCCTCATCCGCATTCTTGGACATGAACATCCCACCACAAGAAGAGTCAACCATGAATCTATGGGGTTCGGTCAAGCCAGCATAGAAAACTTGCACTAATTGCCATTTTGGAATCAAATGATGCGGACATTTTCTAAGAAGATCTTGTAGCCTTTCCCAAGTTTCGTGGAGTTGTTCACCATCCGTTTGAGAAAAGCTAAGAATAGAACGCCTCATTTGGTTAGTTTTACTCATTGGATAATACTTCTTAAGGAATTCTTGTTGTAATTGAGCCCAAGAAGTGATGGAATTTGGAGTGAGTGAGTTCAACCAATACTTTGCCCTATCTTTTAAAGAAAATGGGAAAAGATGTAAATGGAGTGCATTCTCAGGGAAACCTCTCAACCGGATGGTCGAACAGATTTCAAGGAATTCATCAAGATGCTTATACGGATCTTCATTATCAAGGCCATGGAAAGATGGAAGCATTTGAATGGTACTTGATTTGATCTTATATTGAGCCGCATCGATGTTTGGCATCACTATGCATGAAGGTGAAGCATAGGTCGTAGGGATGAAATGGTCCCTGAGAGTCATTGGCTCTACATTTGGAATTTCGGCCCTATCATTATTAATTCCCTCATTTCTGGCATCTCCTACATTTTCAGCCATTGTGTTAAATTCAGTTTGAAGTTCTCTTACGCTAGAAGATTCCCTAAGGTTTCGTCTAAGAGTTCTTTCAAGTGAATTTATGTCAACTGGCGAGTCAAGAGTTGGTAGGGAGAGTGATCTACGGCCAAACATCAACAATACATAATGCTATCAACGCAACTATTCATCATTCACAACTCCACATATGATGTTCCCATTATCCTCAATTATCAAGACAGAATTTAAATGGCCACGACAAGGACCGATGCTTGTACACGAAATTTAAACAAGATAATAACGTCAACAAGGGCTTCAAAACTAAATTATCACTAAGTTTAACACATGCACAATATTCACAATGTCAAAACTAGAAGGTCAAGAGACTTACCTGGGGTCCTCTAGACTTACAAATTAGCTAGCTTTCCCTCGGCGAGTTTCGGGTCCCTAGAATCTCACTCACAACACAAGATGGTCAAACTACACAAGAAATATTCACAATTCACAATATTGACAATCAAACCAAAATTAACCCTAGCACTTCGGTCGCTAAACCGTTTACAGTCACCGACAACGGAGCCAAAAATTGATCGGTTGAGAATTCGATCTATAAAAAATCAACCTTCGCAATAGCACGAATCATTGTAAAATAGGGCTATTGGTCGGGTAAGTCAAACCACTGGGATTGCGCTAACCTATAGCAACCTAAGTGTCTAGAGTCTTTTTAGAATGATACGGAGTGTTCATAGAGGATTTGTTGGTTGTCACTTAAGCTATGAATTTAAATTGCATAAAACAATAAAGTAAAGAGATAGGAATAATAAAGAAGAGACTAGGGAAGTGACTCCACAACCATCAATAAGCATGCTAGGACAAGATTTACTTAGGGGAATAACTTATATATACAACTATGGGATGTAACAACACAAAATTATTACATTCCCCTCAAGAAATATATGAAGTCAATAGGCAAGAATAACCTATCAAAGCATTACATGCTTAGGTTACCTAAACTAGAATGCAACCTTGGACATGCTTACTAAGCCAAAGATTATCAAGCCCTTAACCTCATAATGTAAGCATATGAAATAGAATCCAAGAATAATCTATCAAAGGGAGATCCTAAGCAATAGATTATCAATTCTCCTAATTATCATGCCAATAACAACACTTCCATGAACTCATCTCCATTGTCACTATGAAAATGTAGCAATATAATCATAAGAGAAAAACAATCTAAGACAAGAGATTTAACTCAAAATGATCATGTATAGATATTGAAGTTCATTACATCAAATGAAGTGCTCTAGTTCATGGAAAAGTTACATACATATATTACTCCCCAAAAATAAATCAAAACAAAGCAATGCTTACAAAATGGAGCTTCATCACCTCCCTAGATAGGGAGTTAGTTGCTCATGGATGCAAGAGAAGAAGGAGAAAGGATGAAGAACCCCTCCATTTTCGCACCTATAGGATACCCACAAGCCAAGAACTCAAGAACTCCCTCCTTTGCTCCCTAACACCTTCCAAAAAAAATGATCCCTTCCATCTATGATGAGATATCCTCCTATATACACTCAAAACCTACTCCCACTTACTGAAAATCTCGACCTTCCCCCTCTAGTTCATTCTCCACCACACAAAATGAAGATAAGGGGTCAAAAATGCTGAAAAAGAGGGGCAGGTGAACTGCCTGCAGAGGGTCGGCGGGCGCCCGCGAGGCACCGGCAGGAGCCCGCGGAAGCTGCGGCTCGCGAGGATGTCTCTGGAGTATTTGGCGGGCGCCCGCGGTGGAGCGGCGGGCGCCCGCGGGAGGGCGCGGGGGCTCCTGCGGCTGCAATGCAAGGTGCCGCAAAAGAGGCCAGAGAGTTTGGGGTTGGCGGGCGCATCGTGGGAGCTCCGCGGGCGCCCGTGGAGGCTGCAGCTGCACTTCAACTCTTAATTTTCTGCAATCTTCTTCAGGCTGGAGCGATGACACACGTCCCTTATGAAACACTAAGTCATGTCGCCATAAAAACGGTAATAGAAGAGGCTTGATCAAAAAGATGATTTCCCGACACGGCGCATGCAATTCAACACAAATGATGTCAAAACCATTTTTTTTTATCACTCTCGAGCACAAAACCTAAAATCTGAAAGAAATACACAATTGAATTAAAACTTTACATTATCCTCTAATAATGGACTTAATTAATGCAAGAAGGGGTGCTTGAATATGTAATATTCGGCGCTTATCAAGGATGGGGTCCAAGGCAAAAGCGATACAGACCCAAAGGAGTAAAGGAGTATGTTATCGAGTTCTTTGCCAGAAGCAGAACTTGGGATCGAATGTTTAGTTCTGGTTGGCACTACTTTTAAAAGTATAAGCCAATGAAGGATTTAGGTGTGTGTGATATGTCATCGCATCTTGGGCCTATACGATTTTAGTTTTCTCAAAAACGAGAAAATCGAAGAGGATGAGCCCGAAAGAGATTCTATTGGAGGAGATTTCAACGTATCCAAGAAAGATGATACTGAATCTGGAAAATGAAGGATCGCACGAGGGTGATCTTATTTGCTAGTAGTATAGTGAATGATACTAGTAGAGTTGGTGTGGATCAATCTACATATAGTTAAACTTTCGTATTACCTTTAAATGAGGTAGATAAAAAGTACTCTTCAGGAGTTTAAGAATCGGATGGAGTTCTTATCAGAATGAAGCAATGATTTTATATCATGTTCTGGAGAGTATGGGGCTTAGGTTGTGACATTCTAAGTTGCTTTTTAGAGCTACGTTAGACGGTTTGCATTCTGCGTATCAGGAGGATGAGGGTTAAAAGGATATGTTTTTAAGTTATGTTTAAAGGATATGTTTCGAGGTTAGATGATTACCTACGAAACTATAAAAAGAAATTGTGAACCAATCGGGTAAGGTTGATTCCAAAGGAGACTTTCTTTTCAAGAAAGAACGATGTTTTACGTAGGATTATATGTTATTTTATTGTATGTATCTTATGTGTTTCATTTTCGTCAATTATTCAGGATTGGGAATGTGGTTTAGTTGGGGACACAAGTGTGTGATCAGCCAACTACTATTTTGGAGGAATAACGTTATTTACGCTAGGATTGTGAGCATGTGGTCCTAGGATTTGGTAGATATACATAATCTAGCCAATCTATTGAACCTAGTCATGCGTAATTATGGTAAGTTTTCAGGTTGGGATAATTAAACCAGTGGTATGAGTCAAATAATCTAGTATGATTAGTTTGATATATTTTAACGCCACGATAATTTGTCGGAGGTACTGACTTTGCTGAACATCTTCTTAAAAATTTCAAAAGTTGTTCCCAAGTCGGCAGGAGGATTTTGTACTGATTTAAGTATTTATTGGAATGACACCGACTGAGGATAGTAGACGGACTGACTATTCATCAGTCTATTCTTAATCAAGAATTTTATTCATGAGGGCGTGTCATTAGGAGGCGTTGCCGGGGTTGCATATCAAGGAGGAAGCAAAGTTTCTTTATTTGCACAAATAATATGGATTTTTTTTTTTTTTTCTTAGGTCACAGTTTGCAACAAATAGTTGTTGCTAGAAAATTGCTGATTATTTAGAGGATAGACAGATTCCATATTATTTTGAAGTTAGACAGGAAGTCTAATGGACACTTACTTGTGTTAGAGAAGTAGGATGTCAAAGACATGAAGGTGAGACCGAACACCTAAATAAAGAAGGGGTGCACGATGTATGTGATAAAGTTGTAGTTAGTTGACTTTTGATAAATAGAATTACCAATTGACTTTCTATATCGGTAAGTTTATCACGGATCAGAATGTATGGATTTAGTTGCAGAGTTAGCTTTTAACGATGCTCCAAATTAAACAATGGGTGCAGATGAAAGCTGGTGGTACCAGACTAACGGTACTTTCTGTAAACAAATTGGAAGGAGGATGTAATGACTGAGGTTCACAACTCTTAGTTCTTTATTTATTCTGGTGGACACATGATGCTTCACGGAATGAAGCAGATGTTTGGAGGACAGGCAGGAGGAGGGACACAGTGATTTTGTCTCAAAGTCTATATCTAGTAGATAATCCGGATGGACCATCAGAGATCACTAAATCCTTGTAGCCATTTCTCATACTAAAATGGGAATGACAAAGTAGTTTCCACGGATTTAGTTGAGAGATAGCTGATTCTACACAAGGGTTAGGATTCTGGTTGGGATATTGCTTGACTGATAAAATTAAATCAGCTTCATTTTGTTTATTTTAGAACTGGTAAGATACTAGTTCATACGAATAGCACGGATCACGAGACGGCTTAGATGGATAGATGTGGTGATTCACACTTTGCATTAAGTTTCGTCTGGTGGAAGTGATAGGGAGGAGGATGATCTTATCAACTGATATGGTAATTGAACCTTCGGTGGTTATTGCACAATCAATTAAGTTTTAACATGTGTACAAATAACACTTGCTATTACCAAGGAAATTGAAGGGGTCAACTTAAAATGTTGGAGCTGACCCTGGAGGAGGTAGTACCTTACTCAGATGGGCTTAGGGTACTGAAGGAGGATTAATAGTTTATTTTAATGATGCTAGGAAGGTCGGAGTGACTGAGAGGTAAAATTCATAAATTTTATGGTGCAGTCAAATGGTTATGAGTTGCATCACGACATCCAATGTTAGTTTTGGTGAGTGGTACGGATAGGGACATGTACATAACTGTCTCTAAGTGTATCACTTGTTAGCAAGGTGGAAACGTGATACTTGGATATCATTGGAGGTTTTAGTCACTTCCTATATCAAAATGGGAGTAGGACTAATCAGGAGTGGATGGTTGGTAGAAATTACCAACATTGGTTGGAATTTTAATTCCATATGGATTGAGAGTGATGGATAGAGCAAGTTCGCTTGTGGACATTAATTCTAGTAGTTTTTACTTTGGAGTTTCATATTAGTTCTACATTGCACTAATAACGGAGTTATAACATGTGGTTATTCATTATAGTAGATAAAAGATGCTATGTCAAAGGAATTTGCTGAAGGTGTTGGAGCAATAACTTTACTTCGCATCTCTAGATGGGAGATTTGATCAAGACATTATATTTGATCATGGAGGATATGCTTATGACATATATCCTAAGTTTGCATGGGTAATTGAAAGCGTTATTCCGTTTTTCAGTTATTATCTGTGCTATTGTTGGCACAAAGAGGTTAGTGTGACAACGTTTGAGGTTTTGGATATTACGAAGTGCAGATCTCTCACTTGTTGGTCTGACATGGAAGCGAGGGTTATATGAAAAGACCTTGACTTTATTTACGGATACATCGGAGAGAAATACTCTCTTTTGTAAAGGATTGCGCGTGGTTTAAAGGCGACAGTCGGATTTTGTAAATAGTTGAACTCGTGCATTAGAGTTTGCTATTGGGAAATGGTCGATTGGGATGTGTTTTTTTTTTTTTTTTGAAGAAGAAGAAGGTCAGTTTTACGTGTTACACTGACTTTTCACGGATTTTGTTTATTGGTTTAGGCAGTAGCCTATTGTTTAGCGTTACCAACTTGTTAAGCGCTGCATGCATAGGAATTTTGTGCTTATAGTCTATTGCAGTTAGAGGACTATGGATTGGTACCCTGGTATAGATATTGGGTATAGAATGAAAATGAATTTCAAATAACAGAATTCAGATATTCGTGAATTCCGAGGACAGAATTCCTTTTTGTTAGGGGGGAAGAATGTAATACCCCTAATTTTAAAAGGATAGTCTCGGTATTTTAATTAAGGATTTTATTCCCTTTTTATTTAATTATGTGCTTATTTGCTTAATTGGTTAATTGTGGAGTTGTTTAAATTAATTGTTTAATTGAACTGGTCTATTTATTTAAATTAATTGTAAATAGTAATTGTTTATGTATGTAAATTAATTGTTTATTTAATTAAATTATTTGGTTAATTGTTGATTTACCTGACTTGTTTTATTTAATAGCTTATATGGTTTGTTTGTGTTAATTCTATGTGCGTAGGTGGACTTAATTGGTTTATAATTTGTATGTGTCGTATATAGTTTAGGTTTAGGGTTTTATTTTATGAAGTTATGGTAGCCGACTTGTAATTTAGTTGGAATTAGAAGTAGGTTTCATAAAATCCTATATATATATAACAGTATACGTCTGCTAGGGTTGGAAAACCCTATTCACATAATAGTGCTTGAGAGGAAAAACAGAGGCATGTAATAGTTCTTGAGAGGAAAAACAGAGGGAAGCTTGAGAGATAACAAGGGAGGCTAAAAGAGGAAGGAAGGGATTGCTCCTAGGTTAAACCAAGAGCAACGGAGGTGTTGAACGGTAGTCAGAAATCTGTCGAAAAACTCAGAGACGACGTTAAAAGGTTTCAAACCGAAACCTAAAGGCAAGTCTCTATTCTAACTCTTTCCCTTAAACCTGTGTTCTGTGCATGCCTAGGTAGACTCCAAGGATTAAATTAATACTAAAACATATCTTTTATGCATGGTTAAACTATGTTTAAGTTCGTTGAATTAAACTGGTTTGAGAGTTCTTAAAGTGTCTAACTGAATCCTGCTGTCGTTGGTTGTAAGCTTTATTTAAATCTATGTCGTTGATGCATATCAGTGACTTATAATTAATCTGGGACATTGATTTAACTCTAGAATAAGTAATAAAATGTTACAGAGGCTCTAGGTATCGCCGGAGGCGAAGAAGACGAAGCAAAATCGGACAACGGCTCTTAAGGGAGAGAGAGCAAGCTCCCAAAAGGAGGGAGCTAGCTCCCTCAAAGCAAGAGCCGACTCCCACATGGAGGGAGCCAGCTCCCAACTCCTTAGAGCTGACTCCCAAGGGTGGGGAGCCGGCTCCCATTATTTTGGAGCAGGCTCTCAACTTGTGAGAGTCTGCTCTCGCCTTGAAACGCGCAGAATTGGTTTTTTAGGGGCTATTTGGGCTGTCTAAAGTATTTTGAAATTGTTTAAATTGCACTAAAGGATGGAAATAGCTGTGATAGACCTATGAAAATATTAGGAAGCATTATCACATTAATGTATTAAGGAATAGAGCAACATAAAGTGAAAGAAAAGCCTACAAGTGAAATACTGCTCTGTTAATTTGTTTGCTTACTGAAACTTAGCAAACCTTTCATATATGATTTAATGTAATGACCCGGAAATTTCCCTTCCTTTTCTTTTTCCTGAAATTTTACGGATAAATTTTTTTTCCGTTTAATTTTCCTTTCTGAACTCTGTTTCTTGTCGCTTAGTGTCATCTTGAGTGCTTGGAAATGATTTCCGAGACTCTTTTCCATGGATTGACAACTTCCTTTGAGGACCGAGTCATTTCCACATTTTTCGTCTTTTGACACTATGCACTATTTCGTCCTTTTCCCTATTCTGTCTTTTCCCCGTTTGTCAGTTTTTGGCACAACCTCACTTTTCGTGCTTGGGGTTAGTTTTTAACTTCACATATCTTGATCTTGCGTGGTTTCCACAAAATACGTATCTTCACTTTTTCAAGAAAATACTCTGGTTGCTCCCGGTGTCCGTAGGGGCATGGATGCACAATTCTTTGGAATTCTTTTCTTTTCTTGGGTTATTTTTCATAAATATCTTTTGAAGATATTTTATTTCAGGGGTATCTAAGAAAATATCTTTTGGAAGATATTTTCTTTCAGGGGCAGTTTTGTAGTTAACCCTTTTTGTATGGGTCATTGTGCAATTAACGAAAGTTATTGCAAAATACCTTGTCTGGTGCCTGGATCCTCGTACGGGATTCATTTTCACATTTTGTTGAGTCGTGTACTCATAGAATTCCATTCTAGTCATTTTTCTCCAGTTTCAGAGTTTCTAGACCCGGTTAGCGCTGAACTTGTTCGGGCTATATCTCTCTGCTCGGGACTCAGTTTTTAACATCGTTTCTTCCGTTATTCATATTTTCTCATTTGGAATCTTTTTTGTTCACATAGTTTTTCTGTTTGAGCGCATTTGCTCAAAATCCACTTTTCCAGACCTGGCGGAACCCTTTCGGGGCACTTTTTGAGATTTTCTATAAATAGGAGTCCTTAAGAGAAAAAGTCAGATTTTTCTCTCTCTCTCTCTCCTCTCTTCTGGCCGAAATCCATGGCAGCCATGGCTGCCACCTTCTCTCTCCTCCTTTGGTTCACTTTTCTTTAAGGAAAAGTCTTCGGCCTTAACATTTAATGTTTCTCTTAGCGATGCGCATCTTTTGCCCTTATTAGAATCCATTTTCGACAATTTTTCTAGTTCGGGTTTGGAGTCAAGTAGAGATTTTCATGGGGCTTCTTGTGGATTCTTGTTCCCGGTGTAGTCCCCGACAAAACCTCTCGGTATCGTCGAATTCGGAGCACTTTTATTTCGGTGGGCCTTTGAGATTTTCATCTCAAATTGAGGTAGGGGATGTTCTAGGTTTAATTCTTGTTATATAGCATAATATTGATGCTACTTATTTCCATGCTTAAATATAAAATCTAGAGATTTTATTATTTATTTTTCTTGTACTGGATCTAATTTTCCCGGTTGCTCATGACTTGGTTTAAACATGTAGCATGATATTATATTACTCCTTGATATGCTCACTGTCGTGTATTAAATTTAGAGCAATTGAATAAGTATTAAAGCTTTTATTTAATATTTATCTTAGGTAAAAGATTAATTCACATGGCCTTAACTAGCTTGAAATCAATATATGTTAGCATATTATATTAGGCCCTAGTATACTCCTTAACATAGATTAAATTGAGAGTAATCGGAGTTGTTTTGAAATCTAGTATTTATTAATGAATTTGATTAATTAATTTGCTCCTGGTGTACTATTCACCCCATTGGAATTCCGACTTGACATTCTTGATATGCATGCTATATGGTTTCACATATATTAAATCTAGAATATTTGATTAGGTTTTGAAACCTTTCATTTATTTATTTTCTAGTATTAAAGTTTAATACTCGTGAATTCACTTGTGTCGTGTTTTTAAATCAAATCTTGGCATATTGTATAACATATATTAATTTGAGATCATTTAGATGAATTTCAAAACCTAGAGATTTCAATTAAATGAAGTAATTAAAATCCATTTCATGGTTCATTGGTCTTGATTCAGTTTCTAACCTTGTGTTCATGATTTTCTAGACAAGTTCATTCACATGTATTAAATCGAGAATAATCGAATAAGTTTTGAAACTTATATTTAATTAATTCCTTTGTATGGAACTTAATTCACATGGTTGTATCTTGCTTAGAATGAACTTGTAACTTAACATTGGACTTGACTTGTATAATGATTTGCACACTTCGCATTAAACATCCTTCATGCATAGCGTGTAACGAATCGCACACTGAAGATTCAACATTCATCATATCATATTAATGCGAACTTAGGGCATGACTTGTATGTTTCAAAATCTTGGTTGTGCATGAGACGTGGTTAATGTGTTTCTAGTATTTTGATACAATCTTGACTTGCACAACTTGTTGATTTTGGGACTTGGGATATCAATCAAGAATAAGGGAAGGTACCCTTGGGTGATAATCCCTAAAGTGATCCCAAGAATAGAGGAAGGTACCCTTGGGTGATAATCCCTAAAGTGATCCCAAGAATAGGGGAAGGTACCCTTGGGTGATAATCCCTAAAGTGATCCCAAATATAGGGGAAGGTACCCTTGGGTTGATAATCCCTAAAGTGATCCCAAGACTAGGGGAAGGTACCCTTGGGCTGGTAACCCTAAAGTGATCCCAAGAGTACGTTTTTAATCCGGGTGATATCCAAGTTTCCACATTGTTTGATTTCACTCTTTAAATTTCAAATTGCTATTCCTTGAAGATTTAAACTTGTCGTGTATGTGAAATGCTCCAATCCTGTTTACTTGCATAGATATTATGCCCTGTTCTTGATTCATGTATAATTCTTTTAGTGTTTAATGGAATGTCCCATCCTTGTTATTTGCATAGATATTATGCCTTATTCCTGATTTCGTGTATAACTCTTGTCTTGCTAATTGGATTATCCCAATCTTTTTATTTGCGTAGATATTATGCCTTGTTCTTGATTCCTTGTATAACTCCTATCGTGTAAATTAGAATGTTCTAATCTTGTCATTAGTGTAGATATTATACCTTATTCGTGATTCAAGTATACTTCTTTTCGTGTTTTATAGAGTGTTCCTTCCTTGTTTACTTGCATAGATATTATGCTTCGTTCTTGATTTCAAGTATACTTCAGGTCGTGTATTCTATCCTTGTTTACTTGCATAGATATAATGCCTAGTTCTTAATTCCGAGTATGCTTCTTGTCGTGTTCTTGGGTTGTCCCAAATCTTGACTTGTTTCATATGAGTATATATCATGGTTCTTGTTGTTAGTACTCTAAGGTAGCTTAGGATGCTCCCTGAGTCTCATTGTGACATAGACGTTAGGTGGCATGAGCCCCTTTGACATGTCTCACCTTAAGGTGATAATTTTGTAAAATGTTAGGTCGATGCATGCTCATCTTCTACGAGTAGCTTTATGTTGCTCACCCTTACGTTACTAGGGCATATTTCAGGTACAGGACTCAAGACTTGAAGATTTCATTGCTTGGGTGATTTGTGGCTTCACATGGTAAACTTGAATTCTTGATTCTATGTATGCAAAGTGTACATAAGTACACTATTTTCAATATATTTGACATGTGTGACATGAGGCCAAGAGCCACAACCCTTTAAGTTCAAGTCTATGTATGTAAACTTTAAGTTTTACCTTTGAAATGTAAATTTTTCCAACTTTAGAGGTTTGACATGTCAAATCTTGTAAATGGAATGTAATAAGGCCATGGGCCATTGCAACATGTTTAATTATTCATATTACACTTGCGTGCATGTTCACATCGTCACACAGTTGCATATTTTGTGAATTGAACATGCCATGGGGATTTCCAAGTAGATTTTCAGCTTTGGGTGCATAACAGGTGGTTTTTGCACTTTCTCGAGTCATTTCGGTCAACCGAAATGGCATTTCGGTCGACCAAATCCTTTTGGTTTTTGATTGAACTTCAAAACATGCATTTCCAGTAGCCATTTTCACTGTTCAGGGCCATTTCGGTCAACCGATGGCTTATTTTGGTCGACCGATGGTTCATTTCGGACTACCGATACAACCAAGCCTTGAAAACATGATTTCAGCACAAATTTTGTCCATTTTAGTCATCTGATGGGTCATTTCGGTCGACTAAAATAGCTAGATCCCGAGACTAGCCTCTATTGAGTTTCAGCACTGAACTTCCAACTTTGAATGGCCATAACTTCTTCGTTTCTAACCCAAATAGGGTGATTCTCGAGCCTAAATTCATAAGCTTGAAGTCATCTTTCCAATGACACCAACCATGCATTCAAACTCCAATTTTGGTGAGAGTTATTCATGTTTTTGTGAGAGGGTGTCAATTTTTACTTCAACGGGAAGGGGCATTTCGCGGGATTCTTGTCCAATGTTCTTGGAACCTCTTGGAATGTTGTGAAACGATTGGATTAGATTTTGTGGACCTCATTTGACTTGTTTAGAGTCAAATATCCCCTTTTTAATTGCAAATTGACCACTTTGCCCTTGATTAAAGGGTTTTGCTCGTTTCTCTTCATCTTGTTGTTTCTCCTCCGTCCGGACTCCGAATCATGCGATTCTTGAGTCCATCTTGATTATTTTTTCATTGCCTTTCTAGTGGTGTACTCGGTGACACCAGAATTCATACTTTCAGAAACGACTACCTTGCCCCTAGGGGATTAAATTGTCATTATTTCGGTCCTTTGCTTCCGCACCTTGTTTCTTTAAGTTCCGTGACCTCATGGAGGGTCATCCAAGGGTCTTAGAGGTGTTTTGTGCCTTGGAAGACCATCATTTTGTTTCTTACTTCCGCATCTGGATCCGTTATCGGGTCAGTCTCCAGTTCATCACTGTAGTACCGGGTTGAATCAAAACCTGGGTCCTAACATTTAATAATATTTAATCATATTTCAACAGTGTTATAAGTGTAAGGAATTATCTGAAAATAGCTGTGCTTGGATTGGATTAAATTGATGTTTTTAATATATTTTAAATTGCATCAATTTATGGACTGATTGAAGGATTTAATTTCTTACTATAATTCTAACAATTTGTCTATGTATGATTAAACAGTATTAATCATGTTTAGGTATGGTAATAAGCATAATTGACTAACTGAAACTGTAGTATGCTTATATTGAGTTAATTGATGTTTTAACTATTTAGATTTCATCAATTGTTGGATTTATGGATTTTTATGAAATTTACGTTTAAGAATTTCATTATAATGTGTTCAGTATTTATTCTGATTATCATTATATTGTTCTGGATTATAATTGATAAACTGCTTGTTCTGTTTTGTCAATTGTTGGATTTGTTATGTGTGTATGCACCGGTATGGGATGGTGGCATACTAGGGACTGATTAGTTCAAAACACTAAGTCCTACCTATTCTGGAATAAGTTGGATTAATTATAAAAGTTAAGTCCTACTTATATATATGTATATGCACCGGTATGGGACAGTGGCATATTAGGGATGGCTTAGTTCAAAACACTAAGACCTACCTATTCTGGGGATGGATTAGTTCAAAACACTAAGTCCTACCTATTCAGAAATAAGATGGATTAACTGTAAAAGTTAAGTCCTACTTATAGTTATATGTCAGGTCAATAAACCTTTGAATGACATTCCTTGAACGGATTTTTATATATTTATGATTATGATGCCGTAATATGAGCTTGAGTCTCAGGATCATGGTTAGGGTGCGTATATCGCCTAGGATGGATAACTGGACATAGTTGCTGTTCCCTAGTAGGTCTAGATACACATGACCACGTTATGTGTGATTTACATGGTATCTCTACTTAGGATGAAAAAGACTTATTGGGCTAGTGAGCGTCATATAGTATGTATTTATACATATATAGACTATTCTAGTTATTGTTAAGCTATCTAGGATGTATCTGCGTATTGGGTTTCTGTATGGATTGTAGTAGGATAGATCTTGCATGTGGGTCTGACCCACTCTTATATTTTCAGGTGTTCAACAGTTCCAGGCTTAGAGCTTGATCGTATTGAGCAGATACAGTCACTCACTCCTCCGACTACGTAGGACTTCCGTTCTTATTTTAGTTTTGGATGTTGGTTCTGTATTTTACTTTCATTTGGGATTATTAGGGGTCCACTAGATGGATTCCCGAGTTATACGGATTTGGAAATTTTAATATTATATCAATGTATAATATTTTAAGGATTTTTAATTTAGAACTCTTTCAGCTTATTATTTTATTCTTATTTTATGTTTGTATTCCGTGCTTATTTACATATTAATTGTTTGGTATCCCTCATATCTGTGCTCGGACTTGATTACCCATGGCTCTAGAATCGAGGAGTATCACATAATGGGATTAGGGTTTTATTTTATGCCTATATATATACATATTATGAGTCTGCATAAAGTTGTTACAAACCCATTAAGCAGACATAAAGACAGGATGTGAGAAACAGAGAGGCATAGAAAGAGAGAACCGAGAGTTTGGTGAGGAAGAAAGAGATTCAACCAAGAGAATTCAAGGCCGAACCCATAGGAAAGAAAGAGAGGGTTGTGCGTGGACTAGGGTGTGCAGCAAAGAGGTTTAAAGGCCACCAAGGGTTGCCAGAACAATTAGGGAAAGAAGGGAGTTGAAGGTTTTCATTCCGAAACCTTGAAGGAAAGTTATTCTCTTAATCCTTCCCTTAGACTTATGTTCTATACATGCCTAAGATAATTCGAGGGTTTAAATAGATAATAAATTGATCTTGTGTGCATGCTTAAACAGATTTAAATCAATGTTATATGTATGTTTTATATTTTTCTTGATCTTGATAATTCTTACCTGAAATTTTGTTGTAAGTTATGTTTATGATGCATATCAACTTTATATATATTATTGGGATGATATGGTACAAGGTTTAGACCCTTGGGACCATTAGCAATGGAGTTTAGAGGGATTAGAACTCGTCAAAGACAAAAAAAGATAGAGAATTGCAGGAGTGGAGGAGGCTCCATTTAGAGTGGAGGTGGCTGTATTCGAATGGAGGTGTCTCCATTAGAATAGGGGAGGCTCTATCTCCAAGGGCGGCGGCTCCCTTGTTGGAAACCCTACCGAAAGGGTTTTAGGCCACCGTTTTGGAGGTTTAGAGTTTTTGGAAGTTGCTTAAACTGTTATGGGGGTTTCAAATGGCTTCAACGAACATATTAAAATCACAGAATGCCTATTCTATGTCTATATGTTATGAAAGTGATTAATATGAAATTTAGTTAAATTTACATGTTAATAAAGGATTAATTCATTATTGAAATTGTTCTAAGAAATTTCATGGATATTATATAATGTTTATCATGTATTAGCAGTATTAAATTTAGTTAATTGTCTGACTGTTATTATGCTTATCTCTAGAATTAATTGATGTTTTATAACCTAAAATCACATTTCTGAAATATATTGCATAGCCCAATATAATCTGCATAGTCATAAGCAAATATAACTCATATGTCATTCATATTACCCCAAAAGTAAATACAACACATAGGTACATATGCATACAACCTCTAGAATCATGTAAGTACTTCTTTTAACAATTACAACGACATTAATATATCCAAGAAACTCATTAGGCATAAACATTTATAACAATATCCTTAATATATCAATTTAAAGCCTCACTAAACAAATTATAGATTTCTAAATACACACACACACACACATATGCATGTATACATAATCTAAGTTCATAAAATGCAAAGAAAATGTTGCATTACGTACGCAACACTACCCTACCTTATTTGGGATGAAAATTCCAAAACCTCTAAAATAGAAATGCTCCAAATGAGCCGTTACTCCAAGGGTGCAACAAAGCCTCTTATGGCCGCCTCCAAATCCAACCCAAACTCAGCCCCCAAAACTAGAAATGCCTGGAACTAAAACAAAACCAAGGGTTTTGAATCCCATCGTGCCCCTGTCAAAAAAACCTCCAATGACGAGTCAAGAATCCAAACCCGCACTCATCCCAAACTCACAAATGTCCGGAATTGAAAATAGGGACAAAGGTTTTGAAGCCCTTAGTATCCCAACCTTTCTCCCTCCTATGGCAACATAAGAAGGTGAGTTAAAGGTGAAGGAAATGAAGGTTTAAAGGTGGTGCATCAATGGAGTTTGTAGTGAAGGTGAGGAAGATTAAGTATAGGAGCAAAAATTAAGACCAAGTCCAATAATAAGTCATATACACCAACCCTAGCACTACCTCTCTCACATAAAACCATCTCCACTTGTCAATCATCTAGCCTTCCACATGCCACCAATCCCACTTCAACACTTGTCCTAATCAAAACACAACATTTTTCATAACTTCCACGATTTACACAAAAGTCCCTCCATAAAAATATCTTAGAAGATAATCGCCCAAAAACCCTAAAATAGAAATATTTTCAAAAGATAATCGCACAAATACCCCCAAGTAATAAAAGTTAAAATCACATACAAGTGCAATATAAATCCACAATGATACGGGGTAAAATATTCAATGATGGAATGAATGAAGTGTCGGAAACCATTCCCAAGCACTTGACCCGTCCGATCCCACATGACCTGAACCCAAAAAATAAACGAAAAAAGAAAATACAGAAAAATGAAAAAGGGACAGATCCTCATAGTGAACCATAAACGTTTGATGAAGTCTAGCCCATATATGGTAAGAAATGAGTAAAATATGTAAATCCCGCATCAAATAAAGTTTAATTCTGATATGTCTAGGACCGATCGTAGGTAAGCTGCGATCGATCATATGCGTCGATACGATTGAGGGTATTAATGCCATAATCGATCGTAACCTTGGCAGAGAGTTGGTTGGCTTGTGACACACGTAAAAATATTACTGGATTGTTTAGGATCGATCCTATAGGAGTTAGGATCGATTATGGCTTCATGGATTTCACTTTTTCATCAATTTAAGCCCAAAATCATCCCTGAAAATGTCATTGCTCCTCTCGATCCTTGGAAACACCATCAAAGGCTTGAATTAGGTGGAATTAACCAGTTTTGATAATGAATACCAGAAAATAACCAAAACCAAAGAGCTAAAGTATGCAACCTTAAGGGCTCGGATGCATAACATTCAGTACTCATCACACCTCCAAACTTACATATTGCTAGTCCCTAAGCAATATAAAGCAGAACTAAAATTAAAAAAACTAAGATAACTTCCTATTTCGTAGGAAAAATGATTGTATTTAGTGTATGTAATAAGACTTTAAACCCCTAGGTTACCCCTGGTGTACGAGTTATAGTCGCGTGAGGGTTTAAGTGATGATACCCACAAACATCCAAAATTTGTGCAAACTGTTGCAATTAGCTCATTTATCACATGCGAATCATCAAAGAGTATCCCAAATATCATAATAAAGAAAATTACAACAAGTATATTAAAAAATTCCTATCTGACAACAACTTGCGACTTCTTAACATCATTCTTAACATCAATGGTCCCCACACAAAGTTTAAATCAACAAATCAAATAATAATCAACTTCTAGTATCCTTTTAAAGTGAACCATTATCCATCTATGTGACTTATTTTTCATTCTCATAAACATTACATAACATCCATCAACTTATTAGCAATATTTTTTAAATTTCAACTCCCAAGGCATAGGGAATGTATAATACTTGTATACATTTCTTTTCAAAAATTATTTAATTTTTTTGGTTTTCTTTTTTTCCATTGTTTCATTGTTTTTTTACAAGAGTATTGTGCAATGTCGAAACCCATTAAGCTTTCTACAAGACCCATGTAACAAATTTTCAGTCAATGACTCCTAAACCAAATGGCTTTAAGGCACCAGGTGTAGAGACACCCCAAAGGACTTAATAACTTGGTTAACTAGGCTACGAATCCAAACAAACTCTTAAGCTTTTTGTGATCACCCTAAACCATCCACTTTTTGACATGAATCCTCAATGCTTACTGAGGCAAGAGTCCCAGTTACTCGGTGAAAAGGGCAATCTATTTTGCATACTTAATCATCATTGTGCTAAGGTTATAAAAAATTCCAAAGTTCACCAATTCATATCAGTCAATTACATAATGTAAACAGATGTCAAGTTTATACCCCATAAGATAGATACAAGTGTGCTAATTTGCATAATGAATACCTCTAAAAGTAAAAAATTATAAGAAGGTCAACAAGATCAATGATGCGGATCACTAGATGCAAAACACGATGTCAAAAAAATTTCAATTTATCCTAAAATAGCAACTAACCCATATACGTACAATAAGTAATAATCAATTGACAAATTAATATGGAATATCAATGGTTTTTCACAAAATAAAAATTCATTACTAAATATACATGCTCAATTTTAATTTCAACTCAATCTGAATATACTCAAGGAAAGTACCTTATCCCCAAACTTGAACTGCACATTGTCCTTAATGTGCAATGAGAACAAAAATAAGAGAATGGGATAAAACAATGTTACTGTCTATATAGAATTGATTTGAAATATAGAGACTTTCCATGTTAGGTTGATAATCTCTTGAAATGTAGTATGTTTAATTACCTTGTGAGCATGCTACTAACTTGTTGTAGAATTAGTACTTGTGGTCTCTAAAGATGGTAATTTTACTTAGCATGATATGTGATATCATTGTCTTGAATAGCTTGTTTAAATATATCTTATGTAGGTATATAGCTTGTTTAGAATATCACTAATGTTTACCACGAGAGTTAGCTACTAAATTGTAGTATATTTAGTACTTGTGGCTTATATTGGGTAACTTGATTTTGTTGTTAAAAGATATTCTTGTTTTATGTATAAATTGCATATTGAGGACATGACATGTCATATGCTATTTAGACTTGAATTCTAGGACATGGTTTGCGTGGATTTAACCTTACTTGTGCATAGAATGTGGTAACTTGCATTTAATTTTGTATAAGTTTTGAACTTATTGATTTTGGAAAGCTTGTGAGGACATAATTTATGTGATGGCTAAGGTTTGGCTCTAGTACAGAGACAAGAGTCTTCTAAGTCATAAGTGTGCACGAGGTGGTACCTTGTGGGTCGTAATTACCCAAAAATACTTACTTAGTCTAGCAACCGCATGTCCTAGTCTTTCCACTATTTGATTTCGCATTTAATTTCAAGTTGTTAATCATAGATTACTTATAGCTTGAGAATTGACGCTTACTTTTGATATTTAAATCCTATTTAGTAAACTTGAACTTGTATACTTGCTCCGAGAGTTTAAACTTCATTTAGTATACTTGTACAGTGTATACTTGTCTTATGCGTGTTTCATTTAGCTTAGTGTACTTGTATTTGTATACTTGATTTATGAGTACTCTATATATATTGAATACTTGTGTATGTATGCTAGATATTGCTTATCTTGTTTAACATGATTTAGGGTACTTGAAAATGTAAGCTTGTATATCGTGTATCATGTTTTAATATGGTTTAGTGTACTTGAGCATGTATACTTATATGCCGTAGTTCATTTTAATTGCATGAGTAGCTTGAGATGATCCCTAGGTCTCACTTTTAACATAAACGTTAAATGGCATGACCCCTTTTTGAATTGTTTCACATTAACGTAATAACCTTGTAAATTGTTAGGTCTATGCATGCTCATTCCCTATGAGTAACTTGTTTACTCGTCCCAAAGTTCTCAGGTATTTTCAGGTACGGATACCTTGGCTTGGGATGCACAATATCCCTAGGTCATTTCGATGAGTTGAAGTTCTTTTAAATATATTCTTGTTCACATGCAAGTGTTAGCATGCTTGAATTTCACTTTTTAAGTTGTATTATATAGTTAGGCCAAAATATCATTTTTGCCTTGGAACTTGTAATGTGTACCTAAGCACATTTTTAATATTCATTCTATGTATATGACATGTGGCCAAGGGCCAAAAACCAATTTGTTTTAAATTTTACATTCTAGTTTCATATATTACATTTTTGAGCTAAAATAGGAAAATCCAAGCCTTTAAAGGTTCATTTCCAAATCGGGTGGTGTAAAGTGTGCATGAGCACATTCACTAGGACTCATTTGATATGTATGAGGTGTGGCCAAGGGCTGAACACTATTTCGTTTTCATTTATATGCCATGGTGTTGTATTTCACCTTTTTAGGCAATTTTATGCAAAATTGAGGTTTAAGAGGTCATATTTTGCATTGGAGGTATTTTGAAACCGTGGGCCATTAGGACGTGTCTTAAATGTCTTTTTACATTTGTGCGCATGTCCACATCTCACAAAACTCTTACATTTTAGCTTTGGAACTTTCATAGGGTGATTTAAGTTTTTTTGCAAAATTCATGCATTGGAGTATGAATTAAAGTTTCCTTTTGGTTTATCATGTTGTGGATGCTTGTATGAAGCTATGGAATGTTTTTAAACTTGTTTTGAGAGTGGACCGAGCACCTTCCCCACACTTAGCAGCAGCAGCTTTTGCTACTATCTGTGATACCCCTCGATTCTAGAGCCACGAGTGATCAAGTCCGAGCACAGATCCAAGGGATACCAGACAATTAATATGTAAACAAGCAGAATACAAAAGAATTAAAAGAAAATAAAATAATAAGCTGAAAAGAATTCTAAATGTAAAAATACTCCTTTTGTAAAAGTTTAGCAAAATTTAAACCTTCAAAACCGTACAACTCGGGAATCCATCAAGTGGACCCCTAATAATCCCAAATGATAAATAAATTTACAGAATCAAAATCCAAAACTAAAATAAGAAAGAAAATCCTATGTAGTCGGAAGAGTGAGTGTCTGTATTTACATCATCACGATCAAGCTATAAGTAAGAGTGGGTCAGGCCCACATACAAGTTCCATCCTACTACAATCCATACATAAACTCAATACGCAGATACATCCTAGATAGCTCGGTAATATCTAAAATAGTCCATATAGATATAGATACACACTGTAGGACGTTCACTAACCTATAGTCATCACACCTGAGTAGAAGGTAACACGCAAAACGCACGTAGCGTAGTCATACACACCTAGACCTACTAGGGAACGTCATTAGGTCTAGTTATCCATCCAAGGCAATATACGCACCCTAACCGTGATCAGGAGACTCAAGCTCATATCACGGTACCGCAATGATATATATAAATCTTTCCTAATGCAGAAAAGTTAAGCAAACATCCATTGTCTCATTCAACTATTTTAGTTGATAAGACATGCATCCATGTAGGATTTAACTGTTTTAGTTAATCCATTCCGTATGTATGAAGAGGTAGGACTTAGCTTTTTGATCTAATCAATCTCCGATATGCCACCGTCCTATACCGGTGCATATAATGCATATGATCCATAAATGATGCACACTCAAATGAACATCAAGTATATCTAGAAACCAATATAATAGAAATCAGATATAGATAAGATCCTATCATGCATCCAGTATATGATTATACTCATAGAACATCCGTTTAAATTGCTAAGTAATAATGAACAATTCAAACTATCCATATCCGCATAATTGACAGAACAAAAATTAAAACAGTTCATCAATTAACATCCATAGCATGATATAATGATTATCAGAATTATGAACTAAACACATTATACTAGAATTCCCAAACCATACTTTCATATTAGTTCATTTAAATTACTAAAACAAAGACTAGTAATTAAATCCTCCTCAATCCATGACGGCATGCAAATTAGTATTTAAATCCCATAACGTCCCTTTAATCCTCAATTTATAAATCATGCACCCGATATAATGACACTTAGAAGTCTAGACATAGTACACTATATGAATTCCCAATAATAGTTTCATACTAGTCCATTTAGTTCGCTAACACAAAACTAGCAATTAAAACTTCTACAACTCCCGACAGCATGAAACTTACGAGCAGAAAACACCCCGTAGGGGTGTTTCAACAAGGGAGCCGGCTCCCCCACCATGGGAGCCGGCTCTTAAGTTTCCAGAGCTGACTCTCCCTCCCTCACCTAGGGAGCTGGCTCCCTCACTTAGGGAGCCGGCTCTCTCCCTAAGAGCTCAGCTTCTCCGCCTCTGGTCTTCTTCTTCGCTTCCGACGAAGTTCCAGTTGCCTGTTCTAATTTTTTTTTTTTTTAAGATTCTAAGGTTCAATTCAAGTCTTAATAGTCCTAGAAACTTCTCAAATTCCATTATAAATTGATTGACAAAAATTAAAACAGAATAGCAACAGTTTATGCAAGAAAACAATTACAGTTACACAAAACGTAAAAACAGTTTTTAACTTGATTCATTATGCATAAACATCCGTTTTAAAGTTTAATTAACTTCCTGGAAACCATATAGAATGCATAGAACACAAGTTTATAGGAAGGAGATAAAATGAAACTTGCCTTTAGGTTTCGGTTTGAAACCTTTCAACGTTGTCTCTAAATTCTCCGACGACTGCCGACCACCGGTAAACCTCCTACTGCTTGGTTTCAATCCCACAAGCCATCCATCCCTTCCTCCTTGGTACACCTTCAGTCCATAGCTGAAAGCCTAATTGGTTTTCTCAGTTTCCCTCTGTGTTTTTCCCCTCAACCCTCTCTGTTTCTCTCTTCCTACAGTTACGGGAAAAAAGGTTCTCAAACCCTTGTAGACATATATTGTTCTATATATAAGTTTTTATTAAACCTACGTCTAACTCCAATACACATTTAAAAGTCAGCTAACCTAGCTTCATAAAAGAAATCAAAGAAATTAAATAAACAAATTACAACTTAATTCTATCACACATTAAACCAATAAATGAGAAATAAATAAACAATTATAATTAAACAAATTAATTTAAATAAATTCACAATTAATCAATTAAGCAAATAATAAAATAAACAACAATTTCAATTAAACACATATCCAGATAATCACATTTAAATGCACAGAAAACAAATAATCAATTAATCAATTAAAATGCACATAAAATAAACAATTAAATTCCAATTCTATCCTTTTTGAAAAATAGGGGTATTACACTATTTGATGCGTCGGTCGGCTGATAAGAGCTGTCGGCCGACTGATAGCTTTTTGAAGCCAATTCCAGTGAGTTTGCGACCTGGATAGGGCATTTTGGCCGGCTGATCCTTGCCGTCAGCTGGCTGATGATGGAGTTTTGGCTGGATGATCCTTGTCGTCAACCTGCTGATCCTCCTTGAAGCTTGATTTCTTTTCAGTTTATTGGACAGCTTTCTTGAGCCAACTTCAGAGGGTCATATCTTACTCGTTTTTAATCCAAATCAAGTAATTCTTGAGTCTAAATTCAAGAGCTTGAAGTTAGCTTTCCAATGGTACTAACCACACACATAAATCGTAGTGATAGTTATGATAGTTTTAGTGAGATAGGGTCGTGGTATCTCTTAATCGGAGGATGCCACTTTGTTCTATCTTTATATCTTTTCCGTCCGAACTCTAAATCGAGTGATTCTTAAGCATAAACTTGTTAAGTTTTCATTCTCTTTCCAATGGTGTGCACTGTGGCACCCATTTTTATGTAAAATGATAATTTTACCCTTGGTCCATTTTTTGTAGGGTTTTGGCCTTATTTCCTCCTCGCTTCCGTTGAGCCTCGAGACTCCTCAGGAAGCCACTTTTGTGTCTTAGGAATGGTTTACATCTCTAGAAGCCACATTTCTGTTTAGCTTCCGCATTTTGGATTCGTTTTGGATCATTACAGGACACACTAGGTTTGTAAAATCTAGGGTCGTCACAAAACGGCTTTGTGATCAAAATTTAAAGATTAAATTTAGTTTGATTCTAAATTAGGATTTTTGTATAGTTTTTGTTTTGACTTGTTTTTGGAGTTTTTGAGTGCAGGTGTATATACATAAATGGGTTGTTTTGCACCGAAGAACAAATTTTGAAAATTTTGGCAATTTGCACCCTTTGTGAGTTTTCAAGTTAATTTTGCTTGCACTTGAAATTTTATTTGTATCTACTTTACTTGGGTATATGTTAGTTGATGTTGGGTCACAGATTATTATCATTACCAATTCTTGAAGAACTCGTTGATAATTTCACTTGAAAGAACTCTTAAACAAGAAAGAACCTTAGGGATCCCGGACTTGTAGGAGAACTTGAAATTGAAGATAACAACATGGTAGAAAAATGTGAAAATAATGTAATACCCCAAATTTTAAAGGATAGTCTCGATATTATATTAAATGTTTTAATTGCATTTTTATTTATTTATTTGATTATTTGGCTATTTGATTACGTATTTAATTGAATTAGTTAATTAAATGTTTTATTTGACATGATTGATTAATTGAAAGTATGTGCTGAATATTATTTGAATAAGTTGATTTAATAGATGTGTTTGTTTATTTGTAATTAATTGTAAATTAAATAAATAAATATTTATTTTGCTTTATTGTATTTTATTTTATTTTATTTTATAGATATGGTTAGTAGTAATGGGCCAACCAATTGGGTACCATGGACTATTTACATAGGAAGTTTAATAGCTATGGATAATTACCCATGATAGTTTTATGTGTGTGTGTGTGTATATATATATAAGGAAAGTAATTATATATTAATATTATGGTAACTTTAGTATTAATAAATAATCTGATATATATATTTTATATATTTATATAATAAGAATATAAATAGATTATATACATAACATATTTTTTAGTTATCTTTTTAATATCTTAATATTATAAGAAAAGTAATTTATCTATTAATATTATGGTAACTTTAGTATTAATAAATAATCTGATGTATATATTTTATATTTGTATAATAAGGATATACATAGATTATATACGTAACATATTTTTAGTTACCCATAGATAGTTTTATATATATATATATATATATATATATATATATATATATATATATAAAGAACGTAATTTATTACTTAATATTATTGTAACTTAGTATTAATAATCTGATGTATATATTTTATATATTTATATAATAAGGATATACATAGATTATGTACATAATATATTTTTAGTTACCTTTTTAATATTTTAATTTTATTATTTTCTTATATTAAGTTGACTTGGATTGGGAAAAGGATTGGATTATTTTATTTAGCCTATAAATATAGGTTAGAAAAAGGGGGCTAGAAATTAAATTACGTAGTATATTTTGGAGAAAAAATGTAGAGAGTTTAGAGAGAGAAAGAAGGAAGAAAAATAAGGAAAGGAGGAAGAAGGAGGCTAGAGTTTTTATCAAAATCCTTAAGGTAAGTTTTTTTCTTCTCTTCTCCTTTGATTCAAATTATATACATGTTGGATTAATTCGAGGATTAATTAATTAAATTAATTGAACCTATTTACATAATTAAAAACTGAAATTACAGTGTATGTATATGTGTAATGGGTTTGTGTTTGGACAAATTGATGCATGATGTGTATTCTACAATGTTTAAAAAATGTTTATGAACTCTGTTGGAATTATTTGGGTTTTGTTTGGGATTTTGCCTACTGTTCACAATATGTTATTAAATCTATTTTAATGATTTTTAAATTGTTCAATTAGATTTATGGAGGATTTTAAAAACATGATTTAAGTGCACATTTTAAGTATGGAATTTAATTAATTTAAAAGGTTAAATTAATTAAATATGGTTGGATTAAATTATTTTAATCAATTATTTAGTTTTAAATAAATATGGTCAGATTGTGGAGGAATACAATTATTTGAGATGCATGCAATTTTTATGAGATAAATTCAATGCATGTTATTTAGAATTGTTATATTTTATTCAATTAAAAGCAAAGGAATATATGTATGATTTATATCATGCTATGTATGGATTTATTTGATGTGATATTATAATTGTAGCATCATTTATGGATTATATGCATTATATGCACCAGTATGGGATGGTGGCATATTAGGGACAGATTAACTAAAAACGTTAAATCCTACCTATTCATGTATAACAGAATGGATTAACTAAAATGTTAAATCCTACATATTTTCATGTCAGGTCAATCAGTTGGATGACATACCGGATATTTATTTTATGTTTGGATAGGACGGATTAAATATATATAGTTATATGCCATGATATGAGCTTGAGTCTTACGATCATGGTTAGGTGATGATCGCTGAAAAGTGCGCATTTAAACCCCTTAAGCTTAGGTATTCTAGAACCTTTATCTATCCTATTTTTCCGCTTTAGATTGATTTCGTATTATTTCCATTTTCAGGTACTTATCCCCAAAATAAGCTAACTCAGCCAAATAAGAGCAAAAAGGAAGCAATTCTGAGATGAATCAAAGAAAGGAGCAAAGTGGAGCAAAGTAGAGCAAAAAGGAAGCAAAAGGTGAAATTCAACATCTTCAATCGATCTCAAATAAAAGTTTAATCGATCCAACATGATCGATCTCAGCACTTCAAAGATAGATCCAAGCCATGATGTCATTTTCAGAGATCCCAAAAGTTCGATCGATCCAACTTCATTCTCTGATCAATCGAACCATCTTATCCTTATCCAAATGATTGATCTTATCCAGCTGTACCACCCTACCAACCGCTTTTGTCCTTTTCCCAAAAATATCTTCAAAATATCTCAGATTTGGTTTTATCCAAAAAGGCGCCGCCATAGAGGATCGATCCAGCTTCAATTCGATATATCTCAGCCATGTTCGATCGATCTCACCACAAGTTCGATCGATCAAACTTCCCAAATCCTGAGAAAATTCAAATTCCAGCTCATTAAAAGTTGTCTCATATCCAATCATTGAAGGAATATTGGTGTACGAGCCTAGCTCATTTGGGGTGATATTTGACCTACCTATATAAGGAATATGAGCCACTTTTTGAGGGAGATACTTGGAGACTTTGGATATACTTGAGATGCACAATATTGATATTCTTAGTGAAGAAGAAAAGAAAGAAGGAGGCTAGAGACACAAGCTTGGAGTTCTTCCATCAACCAAGAACAGGAGCAATCTCTACCATGAAGTTAGCCATTGAGGATTAGAGGACACCATCCATGAATGGCTAGACATCCTCTTGGGGCTAGAGTTAGCCCTAAGCATGCTTTCTACATCTTGATTTATGTATTCTTGAGGGGATTTGTATTGTGATACATGTTTTGAAACTTTTATATATATATATATATATATATATATATATATATTTTGTTTATTCAATTATTTATATGGTTTAATGCTTCCAATTTATCATTTCATTCTATCCATATGTCTATATATGCTAGAATAGATGTTCATGTGTTTGTCTCTATTTCTTAAGTTATTGATGCATGTCTATGTGTATTAATGTTATAGATCTAGAGATTGTCAAGACATAGTGCTTAATGGAATGTTCTTGTAGTTTATTTGATGGTTCATACTCATTTCTTGATGGATTGTACTTTTTCCTTAGTTTAATTTCATGTCATTAGCTTAATTGTAGTGTAGTTGTAGTTTAGATGTTAAATGGGAGAACAATCCATGCTTGTTGTTTGATGTTCCATACTTACGAAAGCAAGTAACATATATCTCTAACCTGGTGATGTGTTTGGATTGTGAGCTTAAAGAAAGGATTAATGGTTTAGTTTGATATGTTGTGCAATCCACCATGTTGCTTAGACAATGTATACTTAATTTGCCATCTATGCTTGTTGAAACAACCACACACACACACTTTATTGCAATACATGTTTTCCCCCTCATTAATCATTCATTAAAGGTGTAGAAAAGCTATGCTTAGTGGTGATCTCTAAACCCCAAGATCTCTCCCTTATTTTCTCTCCATTACATTTAATTGCCTACTTTAGTTTAAATTGCATCTTAGTGTAGTTCAATCACCAACCAATCTTTTGATCACTCAACCTACTAACCCTAATTTTGATTCCTCAACCTTGTATGACCCACCAATCCCTTGGGACGATCACTACTTGCCCTAGCTATATTTTTTGTGAAAGGTAGTAGTGGCAATTTCTAAATGTAAAACTTGGCCACATTCATCATAGTTTTACACCACTATCTTTTAGTGCATAAACTTTGGGTCGGAATGCGACAACCACCAAGTTTTTTGCGCCATTGTCGGGGATTGATTGAAGGCAACATCGTATTTGTGGAATCAATTAGGAATTAGTACTCTTTTGATCGTGTCTTTACTTTGTTCCATTTTTATTTTGGTTACTTATTGTGTTGGTTCTTGTTTGACTAGGTGCATTGAGCAAGAAGGTTAGCAAAGGAGCTAAGCAAAGCAAAGGAAAAAGGCAAAATTCTAAAAATTTACAAGGCTAAAAATTGAAAATAAGTTGAAGTACTAAAGAACCCTTTGTAAGCTCTTTCTTAACTTAATCTCTAGTTAAATCGTCGGCCCGCGTGAAGGCTCATATTTCAATTCTTAGATAAATCGTGAGCCTACATGGAGGCAATTTACTTTTCTTGCATATTGTTGATAGCATAGGAGTATGGGAACATTGTATGTGGAGGAAGTTTGTTGATTGTTGATTTATTATGAAGGTGAAGTGTTTGTCATTATTATTTGTTGTGTTGCATTGTGCATTGATAAGCGCCGAATATTGTATATTCAAGCGCCCTTATTTGCATTAGTTAAGTCCATTATTTGATTATTTTATATAGATTAGCTTCATTTGTATGCTTTTATTTATTTTCAGGTTGGTTCCCCAAAGAGAGTTAAAAGAGATGCTTTGACGAGTTCTTAAAGAATTAAAGCACGCCGTTGCCAGGGACCTTCATTTTGGCCAACATTAATGATCCATGGGACTCATGACACTCTATATAAAAAGTTCTAGGAAGAATTGCTGCATCTTCGAGCTGAGCCAAATCATTTCAAGTTGCAAGTAGCAAATTGGTGCAAGGCTGTAACAGTGCGGGCGCCGGTTCATTTTCCATCAGACTTTGGCCTCCAATTATGACCCTTTGTGTGTGCGAATTTGGTCTTTAGTAAAACATAAAATATGAAGGGCTATGAGTCAGCTTTCCATAGACATAAAGTTTGCCTCATTTGGAGTTCAGAGCAAAGAGTTATGTCATTTTTACCAAAGGTGCACAGAACAGCCTGGCAGCAATGAAGTTTGACTTTGCTCTTCATTTTAGACCCACCAAACTTGAGAACTAAACTTCCATTATAACATGGCGTACTTAGATCTTTGAATTAGCTTTCTAAATCTTCAAACATTTTGTCATTTGGAGTTCGGAACAGAAAGTTATGGCCATTTTACCAAAGCATCTCAAAGCTGAGTAAGTTGACTTCGAGCGCTCGAAGTGCTTAGTTCGAGTGCTCGAACTATGGGCAGAATACTCTCCGGGAACCATCACTTCAGCCCACTTGCAACTTGTTTCCCTCATTTCTAATTTCTATCTTTATGGGTTGGTTGGAGATGTCTTTTGGTGGAGAGTTGAGCCTTGTTTGGTGGGAGAGGATGTCTACAAAGGAGGGGAACCACACAAACAAGAGGATATCTCATCTTTGCAAGATTTGTGGAGAGAAAAAGAGGAGGAAAAAGATAGAGTTCTTGAAGCCAAGGGAAGGGAGCTCAAAAATGGAGGTTGCAACCAAGCTTCTTCCTTCTTCTAAAGCTTCCATGGGTAACTAATCCTCCATCTAGGGAGGTGATGAGGCCCCTCCCTTGTAAGCATGTTCTAATTTAGGCTATATTTTGGGGATTACAATGTATATTCTTTGGTCTTTTCATGGTCTAGAGCATTTTGCCTTTTGTAATGGATCTTTATGTATTTAAATGATTAATGTTGAGTCAATTATCTATCTTTGATGGTTTATTCTTTTAATCATCTTGCTTACACTCTCATGGTGACAATGGTAGTAAGATCATGGAATTGTTTTAATGGCATGGAGTTGGAGGATTTTGATAGATCATTGCTTAGGTGAAACCTTTGATGATTTATGCTTATTTCTTACCTTCATGTGCTTCATCATTTTATCTAGGGCATGATAGTCTTTCATTCAAGTAAATGTGGTTAAGCTACACCTTAGTTAGGTAGTCTAAACATGTTAACCTTTGATGGATCATGCTTGCTTCAGATTTAATGAACTTCTTGAGGATATTATAGCAAACAAGTGTTGCTATGTATCATGACCATAGTATATATTGTTTTTCCCCCAATTTAGCTCTAACCTAGCATATGTATAGGGATGGAGCCGGATTCACTTCCCTAGTCCTCTTTACTTGTATTTCATCTCCTTTAAATTCTTGCAAGCTTTTATTTGATGCACTTTAATTTCATAGCTTAAGTGACAACCAACAAATCCTCTATAAACACCTCTATCATTCCAAAAAGACTCTAGACACTTAGGTTGCCATAGATTAGCGCAGTCCCAGTGGTTCTACTTACCCGACCAATAGCCCTATTTTACAATGATTCGTGTTATTGCGAAGGTTAATTTATAATTGTAATCGACTCAACCGATCATGCATGCATGGTCGTAGATCATTGAGACCCACTCTTGTCCCTCTAAATTTTTATCTTGAATCCGTTGTTCGAAACCCTAGGGGAAGAGGAAGTTCTAGTCAATCCATTTCATCAATGGAAGGACATAATGAGGACCATGTGGAGGACCTTGGTCATATAGACCAATAAGGCATCCTCCACCCCAATGTGCATCATGATAACATGCAAGTACCATTAGGCATGCCGAGGCCATTCATTTATCCACCACAACAACAAGGCCAAGTTCCATTGGGAATGCCAAGGCCAATCTATGCTCCACCACCTCCCATCATTCAAGGCAATCAAGGTGCCCATGTTGCACCTCCAATTGCTAATCCTCCCCTTGTTTTAAGAGATCACTATGTGCCTAATGAATATAATGCACCCACATGCATTCAATTGCCACTATTTAGAGCACACCACTATGAGATCAAACCACAAACCATTCAAATGCTTTCTAATTATCATGGACTTCCAAGTGAAGAACCCTACAAGCATTTGGATGAGTTTCTTGAAGTATGTTCCACCGTGAGATACACAAACATGCTGGAAGAGGTCTTAAGGCTTAAACTTTTTCTATTCACTCTTAACGACAAGGCAAAATATTGGTTTAACAATCTTAGACCTTTTTCAATAACTTCTTGGGCAGAAATGCAACAAGAGTTCTTGAAGAAGTACTATCCGATTTCTAAGACCAATGCCATGAGAACCTCAATTCGAGAGTTTTCACACGGGGATGGGGAAATGTTCCATGAGGCATGGGAAAGATTCAATAAATTGCTTAGGAAGTGTCCACATCATGACATGCCCAAATGGCAATTAGTTCAATATTTCTTTAAGAGCTTATCGAACAATTACAAGGGCATGGTTGATGCTTCCATGGGTGGCTCTTACATTGATAGGTATAAGGATGACGTGTGGCGTCTTTATGAGAGCATGAGTGAAAATTCCTTGCATCGAACTTTATCTTCCAAGAATGGTAGGAATTTAAGTGAAAGGAAGAGTCTTGTCTTACATCAAGTCGACCATTCCATTAAATAGCCGCCGAGATGAAGTCCTTATCTCAAAGGTTTGATCAATTCTTGATCAACCAAAACTTGGCAAATCAAGTATCTTCCATCCCTAACCATTCCCATCATGCATCCAATGAGACATGTATGACTTGTTCAAGTGTTTTACATTCTACTTCCAATTGTCCCCATGGACATGTGCAAAATGAGCATCATGAACAAGTCAATGCAGCTTTTGTTAATCAAGGGAACAACCCTTATGGCAATCATTATAATCCTAGTTGGAGGAATCACCCGAATTTCTCTTGGAAAAACCAAGGGGAAGGCTCAAACCCTCCCCAAGGTGGTTTCCAAGGGAAATATATTCCACCTCTAATGCAAAGCCAAGGTTCCCAAGGATATAGACCATTTCAATCACAAGTAAACCAATTCTCTAATTCTCATTTTCCTAATCAACCATCATATTCTCAAGGAAATGCTTTGGAGTCCCGCTTTTGAAGAGAAAGTTTTAACCGCTCTAGGCACTCTAGAGGCTAACACTCAATTGTTTCATTCTCATTCTCAATCCATTGCTAAGCTAGAAACCCAAGTAGGGCAAATAGCTAGTACTTTGAATGCTAGAGAGAAAGGAAAAATGCATATAAATGCCCCACAAAAGCAACAATGTGTTGTGGAGACTCATTCCTCATCAGAAGGTCACACAATAGAGCATGTCAATGTGGTGACTACCTTGAGAAGTAGAAGATTGTGGACAACCAAGTGGGTATGTCTAATGAAAAGAATGAACCGGTGCAACCACAAGTTGACACCCGTCCCGTTTCACATCCTATTCCTCCTTCATTGCATATGCATGATTTTTCAAATGAGAATACCTTGAAAAATAATTTGAAAAGTGATTTTTAAAAGAAAGATTTGCAACATGATTTCAAAACATCTTGTGTTGAAGAGACTTCAAAGAAAATGTCTGAAAAGGTTTTTGAGCCAAGAGCTCCATTCCCGGATGCCATAAAAGATCCATTTCAATTGACAAGCAAAAGGCCAAAGCAAATGAAATTATGGATGTGTTTAGGCAAGTGAAAGTCAATCTTCCTATTTTGGATACAATCAAGCAAATTCTGGCTTATGCCAAGTTCTTAAAAGACTTATGCACCCAAAAGAGGAAGAACAAAAGCCAAGCACCTAGGAAAGTGGTCTTAACCGAGCAAGTAAGCTCAATTATACAGCATAACACTCTTCCAAAGTTTAAGGACCACAGTTCACCTACCACTTCATGCATCATTGGAGATCATATCATTAATCGGGCTCTTCTTGACTTAAGAGCAAGTGTTAATCTTCTTCCATACTCGGTATATGTCAAATTAGGCTTAGGAGACTTGAAACTGACGTCGGTGGTTTTGCAACTTGCCGACCGATCCATCAAAAAGCCTAGTGGTGTCATTAAGGACGTATTGATTAAGATTGATAAATTCTTTTTCCCAGTTGATTTCGTTGTCATTGACATGGAACCGGTTCCAAATCCTAAGAGCCAAATTCCCATTATCCTTGGCCGTCCTTTCTTGGCAACCGCGAATGCCAACATTAATTGTAGGACGGGGATAATAAAGATCTCATTTGGCCACATGAAAGTGAAGTTGAATATCTTCAATCCGACCCCCAATTCATTTGATAAGCATGAAGAAGTTAATGTTGTGGAGAAATGTCATGACCTTACATGTGAAGGAATTGAGTTTTTGTGTGAGACCAAAATTTTAAAAAGTCCATCTTCAACCCTGCATTCTAAGGAAATTGTTTCAAAGCCTTGTTTTGAAAGGGCATGGAAGCCCAAAGATTGTTTTGACCAAGGACCGAAAACGTCTTTTAAGCTTAATCCAACAAGTTTCTTAAAGAACCATTTGTTGGGTGGAGTTCAAAACACTTATCACCCCATCAAGGAGGGGATGCACTACAAGATGTTTGATCCAGGCTAAAAGAGCCAAACGTCTTGCTAGAGATGTTAAAGACTAGCAAGGCATTTCGTAGGGTGTCAAAACCCTATTCCTCCCTCATTTCTATCTTTAATTTCATTTATTGCGAAGTCTAGATATTGGCTTTGGGTTCATATGCATTGCTAGCAACTGTGATTAGGATTGCATGCACTTTTATGTTGAAATTGAGCAATTTGCATAAGTTCGATCGATCTCAAAATGAGTTCGATCGATCGAACTTCCCATCTGCATCAAACCTGCATCCAAATCACTCTCTGTCCAATCGTTCGAACAAAACCTGCATATTTCAGCTCTCTGTCCTATCGTTCGAACTTGTTCCTAGATCGATCTTTAGTTCTTCGATCGATAAAACATTATCTTAGATCGATCTGCAGTTCTAACACTTAGAAAAATTTTGAACCTGCATCCACCTGCATCCAAAAGCCTCTCTGTCTCATCGATCGAACATTTCTTCAAATCTTTGCATTCTCGATCGATCGAAAGTATTCTGAGATCGATCTTGGAGAAATAGATCTTTGTTCTTTGATTTTCAATTTTGACTTTGTTTTAAATTCTTAATTTCAAAATTTCAAAAAAATAAAAATAATATATATATATATATATATATATATAAATATATAAATATTTTTTAAAAATCCTAAAAATACTTTTACTTTTATTTATTTTATTTATTTTTTATTTTTCTTTTTCAAAAATCCCAAAAACATTTTGTCACCTAAGAGGAGAGATCGATGTCAATTCGATCGATCTGAGGATTCAGTTCGATCGATCAAACTGGCAAGGGAATGTTTTTAAAAATCAATTTTGGGTCATTCGATCGATTTCACAGGAATCGATCTCAAACCCTCGTTTCACCCTTCGCCGCTGCATCCTAACTGATGCGATCCGAGCGTGTGCACAAAATAATGCACAACACTTTGGTTTTGGAAATGGTATTAAACGGGCATCATACTTTAAATTTATATAAAAGCCGCTCAACACTTATACCGTCAAGTATGAAATGAGAAGGAATCGTTCCTAAGGGATTGAACACGTGTTGGGATTAAACTTGATTTTAGTGCTAATGAGATTGCACAAGAGATAGAGATAGAGAGAGAGTTAAGAGAAAAAGAGTTTGGTGAAGTGATTAAATAAATTGCAATGCCAGTAAATTAAACTAAATTAAACTAAGGGATTAAAGAGATATAAAGAGAGTTTTAGGGTTAGGATTCACCACTAAGCCCATGCAATTAACCATTTGCTTTCAATTAATGGGGAAATCATTAGTGTAATCATAGATGTGGTTACATTATCATCACAAATCACAATTGTAAGCATAGATTATCAACATCAAGAACGAATTGTCTACCTAATGACAACTAAACTAAAGTGTAGAACCCATTCAAGATTACGTCATAACCCACCATACACATTCACAAATGTATCCAATAAGAGCACACATCAATCAAGAAGATAATTCTAATTGTAATTAGAAGTATGGATTAACATAATCAAGCACAAATTGCCTACTTTACTACTGTAACGACCCGGATTTCTCAACCCGGTGCTTTAGTGATGAACCGAAAATTGACCCGATAACGAATCCGAAATGCGGAAGCCAAAGAAGCCAAATGACCTCAAAAGATGTACGTCATCCCTAAGGCCCCAAAATGACTCTCCATGAAGCCACAAAACTCAAATGAGCCAAGCAAATGAAGCAAGAATGCTTAACCCGAAAAGAGATGAACTAAGGGCAAAATGGTCATTTCTCACTGAAAAGGGTGCCACCGTGCACACCATTGGAAGGACAACAAAAAATGAACAAAATTAGACTCAAGAATCGTCTGATTCTGAGTCCGGGCAGAAAAGATATGAAATTCCAACACCCGATGCGAAAGTTCTGAAGCAATGACTTTAACATTTTCCAATATTTTCATAATAAACTTTGAAAACAAAAATACATAGAAAACGAGATACATGTCATTGGCCTCCGGCCTCATCTCATACATGTTAAATACATTGAAAAGAGTGCACGTACGTACACTTTACATATACGAATCAACGAATACAAGTTTAAACAAATAAGGCTACAAAGAGGCATCTTATGCTAACACTTGCATAAAATAAAAACATAGAAACTGTAAGCCATCCAAGGAGCAATGGAATCTTCAAATCTTGAGTCTTGTACTTGAAATATACCCTAGTATCGTAGAGGTGAGTAACATAAAGCTACTCGTAGGAGATGAGCATGCATCGACCTAGCATTTTACAATTTTATCACCTTATGGTGAAACATGTTAAAGGGGCTCATGCCACCTAACGTTTATGTCAAGATGAGACCCAGGTAGCATCCTAAGCTACCTAGATCATTTCTATCATAATCACATTGTTCATGCAATTCAAACAACATGGAAACATGTTATACAAGGCAACAAGATATAGATTCTCAAAGTCTTCAACTTGAAATCCAAAATACGAAAACAACAAGTATGGGTCATGCCACCTAACGTCTATGTTCAAAATAAATCTATAAGGTCATTCTTAAACTACATTTGAACATCAAAACACAATTTATGATATCGATGCAATTTAACCAACAATGGAACTTCCAATACAACGCATGAAGCATGCTTTCACAAAGCTACATCTTAAGCTCAAAATAGAAAATCAAATAAGGAACAACAAGTTACGATATCATCTAGTTATCAACTTGAAATGAAATATGAAAACAAAGTGGATACTCGGACGTCACGCCGGATCAGACCGATAACATAGTTACTTTAGGGTTACTAGCCCATAGGTAACCTCTCTATGTGTGCACTAGACTGTACAGAGGGACAATCCCCCGTACTAGAACCAAGTCCTAGCCGTCGCCAAACAACGACATCCCCAAGTTTCCAAAATCAACAAATTGTGCAACAACGTATATATATCAATATGTATATACAAGATATCAACTATTTACCAAGTACAATCCAAATTTTGGAAACTTATACAATACATGCTCAAAATTCACAATTACTATGGCATGTAAGATATCAAATACAAAGTGTGTAATTCCTTACACATAGCAACAATATATTCAATAAGGAAAAACATATTCTCATTAATACAAAAGTAACAACTATGTTATGCAATACTCAAAAGTAATCAAGTAAACATACATCAAATCCAAATCCATGATTTAAACATAAAAACAACTTCCAAAATGTAATTAAATCCATGGAGTAATAAAGTAGAATTTAATTAAACATAAATAGTTAAATTCTCTAAATTCCAAGTTAATCCAAATAACCTCAATTTAATATATATTGAAAGACATGTCATGGTCATCATTTATATAACATCAAATGACAAGTTAAGTGATTAAAACACTTAAAACAAAATTAATCAAGCTAATTAATTAATTTCCTCTAGATTTTTAAACAATTCCAAATGCCCTCAATTTAATCTATGTTAGAGAACATGCCAAGACCTATTTAAATACCACATTACAACTTGATTTAATGCTTGATACAACCATGTGAATTAACCTTTCACTAAAGATAAATATTAAATAAAAGTTGTAATTCTTAATCAAATGATCCAAATTTAATATATGTTAACCAACATATCTAAACATAATTTCCTAGCATGTTACAATTCAAATCAAAGTTATACATCATCATAAATTTTAAATCTTATACAAAGAAATAAAATTTACTAACTTTTTAGATTTGATACAAGGCATACATATATGTTGTATAATCATGGCAAAGACACAATACAACACACAAATAATCCTAAAACATTCCCTACCTCAATTAGAATGAAAATCCCAATTACCACCGAAATGAAATCGCCCCAAATTTTCGGCCTGCAAAACAGATTTTTCAGCTTGCTACCTTCAACTTGTAAAATTCATAAAAAAATTCAATTCTAACCCAAATTGAATGAATCCATGGCCCAATAAAAGCTTAAACACTGTAATTTGATAATATCAATTTAGTTTAATAAAATATTTTCCCAATTGAAACAGTTTTCAACCACAACTTTGAAACAAATTCTACCCAGAAAACGCATTTTCAGCCTGTAGCTTCCAACTTTGAAAATTCATGAAAAATTCATTTGACATCCAAATTGGGCAAACTTAATTTATTTTGGAAGTAAACATATGAGAGTGTAAAACTGAAATTTAAGCGATGATCCAATGTCAAAAGGCTAGTGAAATAAATCATCTAAAAATATGTTTTCCAGCTGCAATAAAAACATGGATAGCAGATAGTTTCGGATTTAAAAAATATATATAGAAATACTCTAAAATTGTGAAAAAATTCTGCGTAGTGTAAAACCCATGGAGGAAGTTCCAGTAAAAATTTCAAGGCAATTGAAACACCACAGCTCCATATAAAAATTCATTTACAGACCAAAAAGGAAAAGCTTCAAATTTCCAGCAACTAGTTTGCAACTTCAAAAAAACATAACTAATTCATTTCAAATCCAAATTACATGAAACCAAAACTAAATGAAAGCTAATTGAGTATATTTTCATATTCTATATTTAATTTGACAAGATTGATTTCAAGTTAAAACAGTTTAAGAGCAAAATACAAGTTATTCTCTTCCATGCATGTAAAACACTCAATAATGACATAATAATACTTCAAAATAATAGATCAATATCTCACTAGAGAATTGAATCTCTAGATACCAAAGCAAAATTAGGAGTTAGGCTAGATCCTTCAAGGGTTTTGAAGAGGAGAGTGGGAGGAGCCTAAAGTATTCCAAGTTCAAAGCTCTAAGGTGAGTGAAAGGGCACCAAAAATGAAGTCAAAGCTACTAGTCAAGCTTTTCTCCAATGGTGGCTTCCTTAGGGTTCTTGAGAGGAAAGTGATGAATGAATTAAAATGTGTAAACCCTAAGCTAAATTGGTGGGCTTCTCCACTCACTAGGTGCTATTGCACTACCTCTCACACACACACACTAATGCAAGACTAAAGGTGAGTCCTACACTTGTCATGAATCCAAGTAAGCTTCCAAGATTAAATATTAACCCTACACTTGTCAACCATCCATGCCAACAAGTGTACCAATCCTAGGACAACAAGTGGGTGAATCTCCACCCTCCATGTGTTATGAGATTAAGCCTCCAAGTGGTTCCATCACAAAATCAACAAGTGGCACCATAGGAATGTGACACTTGTCACATTTTTCAGAAATTGCAAAAAGGTCTTTTTTGAAAATATTTTCCAATTTAATTTGCAAAAAGGTCCCTAAGACAAAAATAATAATTACTTTACTTAATTACCCAAAAACCCCTCAAGTTATGGATAATTACAAAAAGTCTTGTTTTCATGGCTTTTACAAAAAAAGTAAGCATTTAATATGCTTTTCTACCAAAGTAAAAATGTAGATGTCATGGAATTTAAATATCATAGACGTATGCCAAGTCGGAATCAAATCCGAGTACAAAAAGTGAGGTTAAGTAAGGAAAAATAAAAAATGACTAAAGGACGAAAAAGGGAAAAGACGAAAAAATGAATGGTGTCAAAAAAACAAAAAATGTGGAAATGACTCGGTCCTCAAAGGAAGTTGTCAATCCAAAGGAAAGAGTCTCAGAAACCATTTCCATGCACTCGAGACGACACTAAGAGGCGGGAAATCGAACCCGAAAAAGAAAAGACAATGAAAAAAATTTATCCGCAAAATTTGAAGAAAGGGAAAGAAATGAAAATGACCGGGTCATTACAACCTGCTGACCGATCCATCAGAAAGCCTAGTGGTGTCATTAATGACGTATTGATTAAGATTGATAAATTATTTTTCCTAATTGATTTCGTTGTCATTGATATGGAACCGGTTCCAAATCCTAAGAGCTAAATTCCCGTTATCCTTGACCGTCCTTTCTTGGCAACCGCGAATGCCAACATTAATTGTAGGACGGGGATAATAAAGATCTCATTTGGCCACATGAAAGTGAAGTTGAATATCTTCAATCCGACCCCCAATTCATTTGATAAGCATGAAGAAGTTAATGTTGTGGAGAAATGTCATGACCTTACATGTGAAGGAATTGAGTTTTTGTGTGAGACCAAAATTTTAAAAAGTCCATCTTCAACCCTGCATTCTAAGGAAATTGTTTCAAAGCCTTGTTTTGAAAGGGCATGGAAGCCCAAAGATTGTTTTGACCAAGGACCGAAAACGTCTTTTGAGCTTAATCCAACAAGTTTCTTAAAGAACCATTTGTTGGGTGGAGTTCAAAACACTTATCACCCCATCAAGGAGGGGATGCACTACAAGATGTTTCATCTGGGCTAAAAGAGCCCAACGTCTTGCTAGAGATGTTAAAGACTAGTAAGGCATTTCGTAGGGTGTCAAAACCCTATTCCTCCCTCATTTCTATCTTTAATTTCATTTATTGTAAAGTCTAGATATTGGCTTTGGGTTCATATGCATTGCTAGCAACTGTGATTAGGATTGCATGCACTTTTATGTTGAAATTGAGTAATTTGCATAAGTTCGATTGATCTCAAAATGAGTTCGATCGATCGAACTTCCCACCTGCATCCAAATCACTTTCTGTCCAATCGTTCGAACAAAACCTGCATATTTCAGCTCTCTGTCTTATCGTTCGAACTTGTTCCTAGATCGATCTTTAGTTCTTCGATCGATCCAACATTATCTTAGATCGATCTGTAGTTCTAACACTTAGAAAAATTTTGAACCTGCATCCACCTGCATCCAAAAGCCTCTCTGTCTCATCGATCGAACATTTCTTCAAATCTTTGCATTCTCGATCGATCGAAAGTATTCTGAGATCGATCTTGGAGAAATAGATCTTTGTTCGTTGATTTTCAATTTTAACTTTGTTTTAAATTCTTAATTTCAAAATTTCAAAAAAATATAAAAAAATTATATATATATATATATATATATATATATATATATAAATATTTTTTTAAAATCCTAAAAATATTTTTACTTTTATTTATTTTTTATTTTTCTTTTTCAAAAATCCCAAAAACATTTTGTTACCTAAGAGGAGAGATCGATGTCAATTCGATCGATTTGAGGATTCATTTCGATCGATCGAACTGGCAAGGGAATGTTTTTAAAAATTAATTTTGGGTCATTCGATCGATTTCACAAGAATCGATCTCAAACCCTCGTTTCACCTTCGCCACTGCATCCCAACTGATGCGACCCGAGCGTGTACACAAAATAATGCACAACACTTTGGTTTTGGAAATGGTATCAAACGGGCATCATACTTTAAATTTATATAAAAGCCGCTTAACACATATACCGTCAAGTATGAAATGAGAAGGAATCGTTCCTAAGGGATTGAACACGTATTGGGATTAAACTTGATTTTAGTGCTAATGAGATTGCACAAGAGAGAGAGATAGAGAGAGAGTTGAGAGAAAAAGAGTTTGGTGAAGTGATTAAATAAATTGCAATGCCAATAAATTAAACTAAATTAAACTAAGGGATTACAGAGATATGAAGAGAGTCTTAGGGTTAGGATTCACCACTAAGCCCATGCAATTAACCATTTGCTTTCAATTAATGGGGAAATCATTAGTATAATCATAGATGTGGTTACATTATCATCACAAATCACAATTGTAAGCATAGATTATCAACATCAAGAACGAATTGTCTACCTAATGACAACTAAACTAAAGTGTAGAACCCATTCAAGATTACGTCATAACCCACCATACACATTCAGAAATGTATCCAATAAGAGCACACATCAATCAAGAAGATAATACTAATTGTAATTAGAAGTATGGATTAACATAATCAAGCACAAATTGCCTACTTTACTACTGTAACGACCCGGATTTCTCAACCCAGTCCGTTAGTGATGAACCGGAAGTTGACCCGATAACGAACCCGAAATGCGGAAGCAAAAGAAGCCAAATGACCTCAAGAGATGTACGTCATCCCTAAGGCCCCAAAATGACTCTCCATGAAGCCACGGAACTCAAATGAGCCAAGCAAATGAAGCAAGAATGCCTAACCCGAAAAGAGATGAACTAAGGGCAAAATGGTCATTTCTCACTGAAAAGGGTGCCACCGTGCACACCATTGGAAGGACAACGAAAAATGAACAAAATTAGACTCAAGAATCGTCTGATTCTGAGTCCGGGCAGAAAAGATATGAAATTCCAACACCCGATGCGAAAGTTATGAAGCAATGACTTAACATTTTCCAATATTTTCATAATAAACTTTGAAAACAAAAGTGCATAGAAAACGAGACACATGTCATTGGCCTCCGGCCTCATCTCATACATGTTAAATACATTAAAAAGAGTGCACGTACGTACACTTTACATATACGAATCAACGAATACAAGTTTAAACAAATAGGGCTACAAAGAGGCATCTTATACTAACACTTGCATAAAATAAAAACATAGACACTGTAAGCCATCCAAGGAGCAATGGAATCTTCAAATCTTGAGTCCTGTACCTGAAATATGCCCCAGTATCGTAGGGGTGAGTAACATAAAGCTACTCGTAGGAGAAGAGCATGCATCGACCTAGCATTTTACAATTTTATCACCTTATGGTGAAACATGTTTAAGGGGCTTATGCCACCTAACGTCTATGTCAAGATGAGACCCAGGGAGCATCCTAAGCTACCTAGATCATTTCTATCATAATCACATTGTTCATGCAATTCAAACAACATGGAAACATGTTATACAAGGTAACAAGATATAGATTCTCAAAGTCTTCAACTTGAAATCCAAAATACGAAAACAACAAGTATGGGTCATGCCACCTAACGTCTATGTTCAAAATGAATCTATAAGGTCATTCTTAAACTACATTTGATCATCAAAACACAAATTATAATATCGATGCAATTTAACCAACAATGAAACTTCCATTACAACGCATGAAACATGCTTTCACAAATCTACATCTTAAGCTCAAAATAGAAAATCAAATAAGGAACAACAAGTTACGATATTATCTAGTTATCAACTTGAAATGAAATACGAAATCAAACAAAGTGGATACTCGGACGTCACGCCGGATCAGACCGACAACATAGTTACTTTAGGGTTACTAGCCCATGGGTAACCTCCCTATGTGCACACTAGACTATATAGAGGGACAATCCCCCGTACTAGAACCAAGTCCTAGCCGTAGCCAAACAATGACATCCCCAAGTTTCCAAAATCAACAAATTGTGCAACAACGAATATATATTAATATGTATATACAAGATATCAACTATTTACCAAGCACAATCCAAATTTTGGAAAGTTATACAATACATACTCAAAATTCATAACTACTATGGCATGTAAGATATCAAATACAAAGTGTGCAATTCCTTACACATAGCAACAATATATTCAATAAGGAAAAACATATTCTCATGAATATAAAAGTAACAACTATATTATCCAATACTCAAAAGTAATCAAGTAAACATACATCAAATCCAAATCCATGATTTAAATATAAAAACAACTTCCAAAATGCAATTAAATCCATGGAGTAATAAAGTAGAATTTAATTAAAAATAAATAGTTAAATTCTCTAAATTCCAAGTTAATCCAAATAACCTCAATTTAATATATATTGAAAGACATGTCATGATCATCATATATATAACATCAAATGACAAGTTAAGTGATTAAAACACTTAAAAGAAAATTAATCAAGCTAATTAATTAATTTCCTCTAGATTTTTAAACAATTCCAAATGCCCTCAATTTAATCTATGTTAGAGAACATGCCAAGGCCTATTTAAATACCACATTACAACTTATTTTAATGCTTGATACAGCCATGTAAATTAAACTTTCACTAAAGATAAATATTAAATAAAAGTTGTAATTCTTAATCAAATGATCCAAATTTAATATTTATTAACCAACATATCTAAGTATAATTTCCTAGCATGTTACAATTCAAATCAAAGTTATACATCATCATAAATTTTAAATCTTATACAAAGAAATAAAAATTACTAACTTTCTAAATTTGATACAAGGCTTACATATATGTTGTATAATCATGGCAAAAACACAATATAACACACAAATAATCCTAAAACATTCCCTACCTCAATTGGAATGAAAATTCCAATTACCACCGAAATGAAATCGCCCCAAATTTTCGGTCCGCAAAACAAATTTTTCAGCTTGCTACCTTCAACTTGTAAAAATCATAAAAAATTCAATTCTAACCCAAATTGAATGAATCCAAAGCCCAATAAAAGCTTAAACACTGTAATTTGATAATATCAATTTAGTTTAATAAAATATTTCCCAATTGAAACAGTTTTGAACCACAACTTTGAAACAAATTCTGCCCAGAAAACACATTTTCAGCCTGTAGCTTCCAACTTTGAAAATTCATGAAAAATTCATTTGACATCCAAATTCGACAAACTTAATTTATTTTGGAAGTAAACATATGAGAGTGTAAAAATGGAAATTTAAGTTATGATCCAATGTCAAAAGGTTAGTGAAATAAATTATCAAAAAATATATTTTCCAGCTGCAATAAAAACATGGACAGCAGATAGTTTCGGATTTAAAAAAAATATATAGAAATGCTCTAAAATCGTGAAAAAATTCAGAGTAGTGTAAAACCCATGGGGGAAGTTCCAGGAAAAATTTCAAGGTAATTGAAACACCACAGCTCCATATAAAAATTCACTTCCAGACCGAAAAGGAAAAATTTCAAATTTCCAGCAACTAGCTTGCAATTTCAAAATTCATAACTAATTCATTTCAAATCCAAATTACATGAAACTAAAACTAAATGAAAGCTAATTGAGTATATTTTCATATTCTATATTTAATTTGACAAGATTAATTTCAAGTTAAAACAGTTTAAGGGCAAAATACAAGTCATTCTCTTCTATGCATGTAAAACACTCAATAATGGCATAAAAATACTTCAAAATAATAGATCAATACCTCACTAGAGAATTGAATCTCTAGATACCAAAGAAAAACTAGGAGTTAGGCTAGATCCTTCAAGGGTTTTGAAGAGGAGAGTGGGAGGAGCCTAAAGTATTCCAAGTTCAAAATTCTAAGGTGAGTGAAAGGGCACCAAAAATGAAGTCAAAGCTACTAGTCAAACTTTTCTTCAATGGTGGCTTCCTTAGGGTTCTTGAGAGGAAAGTGATGAATGACTTAAAATGTGTAAACCCTAAGCTAAATTGGTGGGCTTCTCCACTCACTAGGTGCTCTTGCACTACCTCTCACACACACACTAATGCAAGACTAAAGGTGAGTTCTACACTTGTCATGAATCCAAGTAAGCTTCCAAGATTAAATATTAACCCTACACTTGTCAACCATCCATGCCAACAAGTGTACCAATCCTAGAACAACAAATGGGTGAATCTCCACCCTTCATGTGTCATGAGATTAAGCCTCCAAGTGGTTCCACCACAAAATCAACAAGTGGCACCATAGGAATGTAACACTTGTCACATTTTTCGAAAATTGCAAAAATGTCCTTTTTGAAAATATCTTCCAATTTAATTTTCAAAATGGTCCCTAAGACAAAAAAAATAATTACTTTACTTAATTACCCAAAAACCCCTCAAGTTATGGATAATTACAAAAAGTCTTGTTTTCATGGCTTTTACAAAGAAAATAAGCATTTAATATGCATTTCTACCAAAGTAAAAATGTAGATGTCATGGAATTTAAATATCATGGACGTATGCTAAGCCGGAATCAAATCCGAGCACAAAAAGTGAGGTTAAGTAAGGAAAAATGAAAAAAGACTAAAGGACGAAAAAGGGAAAAGACGAAAAAATGAATAATATCAAAAAAACAAAAAATGTAGAAATGACTCGGTTCTCAAAGGAAGTTGTCGATCCAAAGGAAAGAGTCTCAGAAACCATTTCTGAGCACTCGAGACGACACTAAGAGGCGGGAAATCGAACCCGAAAAGAAAAAGACAATGAAAAAAATTTATCCGCAAAATTTGAAGAAAGAGAAAGAAATGAAAATTACCGGGTCATTACAACTACAATTAACTAATAACAAGTAAGCTAATTTGTAGCACAACCCATCAAGATTAAGCCTGTATCCATCAAATTAATTGACAATTGTATCACATAAGTATCATGATATGGCCATCACTAAACACAACTACAAGAAGTATCTAGTGTAGAATACAATTCTAAAGTAATCACACATAGACATGCAATTTACATATAGAATTAATGAAGGAATTAAATTCAAATCATCTAATGAAGAATAGAATCCCTAATTAATAATACATAGACATATAATCAATTGGAGATTTCAATGATAGAATTCATCAATACAATCCTTAATTTGTCAAATCAAGCATGTATATATGAAGAAATCACAAGGCCATACAATTAATTACAACATATTAATTCCCCAAGAAAAGAAATACAAAAATTTAGGTTACATGAACTTAGGGCTCATCCAAGCCCTAAGTGAAGAACTAGCTCATGGAGGAGAAGATTATGGTGTCAACAAGCTCCATCTCCATCTTTTGGCTCCTTCTTCTTCTTCTTCTTTCCATTGTAGATAGAGAATCTGTAAAACTTCTTGAAACCCTAACTTTTTCTTTCTTTTGCTTTTTCCAGAGAGAACGATATATCTTCCAGAAAATAAAACTTAATCATCATCCAAATAAAACTCTACCCAAAACTAATGAAAAACTAACCCTAAAAATAATGGGCTTGTTTCCCTTAAGTAACAAACTCTATTAAAGCTCATAAGTTACAAAAATAAGCCCAAAATAAGAAAATCCCGTAATGCTGCCAGGTGCTGGTGGATTGATCCCACAGCCTTGGGGATCGATCCCCAAAAGGCATTTTTAGGTCTGCGAATAGTGGGGGATCAATCCCCCAGAGTTGGAAATTTCCTTTAAGCCTTATTTAGTTCCATTTTGGCCCCAGGCTAATTGGTTTGCTTGTTCATCTTTGAGAACATCATCAAAGGCCCGAGATTGACCGCTTTTGAAAAATAAACACACTATACGAGCAATGGGCTGCGACCTTTTTTTACCATTTTCTGAACTTTTTCTGAATGTCTTTGCTTGACTCCAAAACGACTTTAATGGACCGTTCTTAGCTCATTTTAACTTTATTGCCCTGAAATACACATAAACATAAATTAGGACTAAAATATGAAATTAAGATAGATACAAAGACTAAAATACCCTATCTTAGGTGCTGAAATGTGCAACATTTAAGCACTTATCACACCCCCAAACTTAGATATTGCTAGTCTCTAGTAATGAACTACAGTATGGAAATGAAACAAACATATATACAACTATGAACTAATAAAGTAAATAAAGATAACACCACTTTCGTAGGGATCACGGTTGCATTTAGCATATGCAACAAGCCTTTTAAACCCCAAGGTTATCCCTAATGGATGAGTGAAGTCTCATGTGGGTTTCCAGAAATGGTACCCACAAACATCAAAAGCTCTTTCTTACTTGAGAAGCAACGACACATATTAAACAAGTGTTGAAAGTAGACTACCTCAAATATGCAAATTTCTGCCATTTCTAAGCTATTCTCAACATTTCAATATCATGTAAGCAAAAATGGTCCTCCACACATCAATCAATTAATCATGCAAATTGAATCAATTCTATCATTCTTTTTGAGTGAACCGGCATCAAAATGTGTTGCTATCCTAGCAAATCAAAGTAATGGCGTAGCCTTACCCTCAAACTAGCATACAAATATAGTACCAGACATTAAGACATTGAATGAACCTTGTTATTCAATCAAACATTTTTTTTTTTATTGATTTAATTATATATATATATATATATATATATATATATGTATGTATGACCATGTGCAATGTCCAAGTTCCTTAAGCTCTCTAATCACCCCATGTTACAAGCGTTGAGCCAACGACTCCCAAACCAGATGGTTTTAGGGCGTTAAGTGTAAAGACACTCCTAAGGGCGTAATGACTCGGAATGGCTAGGTTACGAACTCAAACTAATCATACATCTTACATTCTTTCCTTGTTTTCCTTTTTAATCAATTGACATGTTAAAAGAATGCAGTTTTTTTTTTTTTTTTTCCTCACCTTTGGTGAGTGCTTTTATTTCTTTTCTTTATAAGGTCATTTTATCAAGAATGAAAGTTTTCAAAGCATACTAGCTCAATTGGGATAAACCAAGACAATAATCAACTAAGCATGTACCCCACAAATTGAATGCTAGTATGCGTAAGTGGAAGTGTAGAATTCTAGAATCAACTCTCAAAGCATTTTCAACCAACAAGATGGTGTGGGCCACAAAAGCAAGCATAATACCCCTAAATGGCATCCTAGAGCATACAAGAAGTATTAGACTCTAACAACTTACTTTTCAAAAGCACTATGCTTCAAAAATTCGAAATCATTACCAAACACATCTCAAATCTCATCATGCATTTAAAGCTCAATTTAAAATAGAATAAATCATGATGATCTTACTCCCAAACTTAAACTGTACATTGTCCTCAATGTGCAATGAGAATAATGAAAAATGATGGAAAAAGTATACCGTGATGGCAAAGATTATAAAGTCCGACAATGATCCAGTAGGAAAGATTTTTCCCCTAAACTTGGATGCAAAAACCTAACTGTATAACCATACTAGCATACTCACATCAAATATCACATGGGATAAGCAATGCATACAGTTCAAAATAATATATAATACAATGTAAAGAGATATGAGATGAAACCCTTGATAAAATCTGAAAACATTCATAATCAGTTATAAGGGCATACCGGTAACACATATTTTTGAATTTTTTTTATTTTTTTATTTCATTTTTTTATATTGTTTGTTTTTTTTTTAATTTGTAAAAGAAACAAAGAAAAAGAACATGTATATACAACCTATAAAATAAAAATAAAAAAATTGGCTAAGTTTAACGTCTCTAGTAAGACGGAATGTTACTGGAAATTTTTTTATTATTTATTTTTATTTTGTTATTTATTTTAAAAAGAATAAATAAATAAATGAAAACCGATTACAAAATCTACGGAATTGGTTCTTTTTTTTAATTTTTTTTTTTAATTTATTTATTTTGTTGTTATGTATTTTTAACAACGGCACTATAAAATCTGCAAATCAACCAACAAAAGTCAACAACCAAACTTCCCCAATTTTTTTTTTTTAATCAAAAATTCAAATTTTTTTTTTTTTTTTTTTTTGTTTTTTTTTGTTTGTTTAATCATTAATGCAAGTTTGTTGTTTTTTATTATTATTTTTATTTTTGTTTTTAATCATCAATTCAACACCTTTTTTTTTTTTAAAGCATCAATGCATTAGGAAAACCAGCCGGAATCGCTGATGAAACCGGCGATTCACAAGCTCGCCGGAAGAACCCGCAACCCAGCAGCGACGCCGAAATCGCCTGAGAACCGGCCGCGATCCGGAGAAGAAAGACCCAGAAGCTCGCCGGAAGGAAAACCAGCTGCACCGCCGTTGGACGAACCAACCCCAAACGCCGGAGAACACGGCGATTCAGGAACTCGCCCGAAGGAACCGGCGATGCAGAAACTCGCCGGAAGGAACGGCAATGCAGAAAAATAAGGGTGAAGCAAACGGCACCGGAATTTGTCACCTTCGTCACCGCGGAAGAGAAGAGCGAACAATGAGGAGCGAACCAAGAAATTTGGATTGGAGGTTTGGGTGATGAGATTTGGGTGATGAGAGAAGTAAAGATTTGCAATTGAACCTAAATTGGGTGATGAGATTTAGGTGATGAGATTTGGGTGATAAGAGAAGTGAGGGCTAAAAAAAAAATAAAAAAACAAAGGGCGCTCAGGGATCGATAATTTTTAGGCAAAAATTTCTTTTTCACTGTATAATGAGAAAGTTTAAACACACGTAAAATGGGATCAATCCACATTAACGAGGGATCGTTCCACTTGGGCATTTTTTGGGTTGCTCTCTGCCAAGAATGGGATTGATCTCCCAACCATTTTGGATCGATTTTTTTTTTTTTTTTTAAGTAAAATTAAAAATATTATATACACTAAAATAAAATATAGATAAAATAAAATAAAATATAGATAAAATAAAATAATAATAATAATAATAAATAAAATTGAAATAAAATCACTTACCAACTTATACTAACTAGTACTATTTTTTTTTTTTTAATTTAAGCAAAACTAAAAAGAAAAATATATATACTAAAATGAAATATATATAAAAATAAAATAAAAATAAAAACAAAAACAATAATATTAGAAAGTAAAATAAAATCAAATACCAACCTAAACTACTCATTAAAACAATTTTTTTATTTTGTTATTTATTATTTTTTTTTCTTTTTGAATTTAAAAGTGCAAAAATGTACAAAAGTAAAAGAAAATAAAAGAAGAAAATAAAATGCAAATTATTTTTATTTTTATTTTATTTATTTATTTATTTTTAAAATTCTACGAAAAACTAGTTTTTAACGTCTCTAACAAGATGTTAGGGCAACTCACTAGTCGAAAGAATAAAAAACCGGATATAAGATATCCTTATTAATCAATTTATCTCTTTTCCCCCATGGATCTTCTCTCACAACAATGAATACATCTCCCAAAAGAATGATTTGGAAAGAATTGATGGAAGATGCAATTTGTTTCCTTTCATCCAAGGTCTTGAAAATATAGTCCATAATGAGCGGCCTTACACTTAGCAAGGCAATGTTTTTCGAAGACTCGGTTGGATTATTAGGAAACTCAATATCTTCATCCTTTTTATCAATTTCCACATTGATCACTTTTTCCCCTTTCACTAAGGTCACCTCAATGACTTCATGCTCAATATTACAAGGAATGTCCTCATAAATTGAATTGGCCATTGGCGAACTTGCCACTTCTTTCTCTTTTTGATAATAAAGAGTACTTGCAATTGGAGGAAGAGATTCTTTTGAGTTTTTCCATGGCGAGAAGTCTAAGATGGCCACGGAGTCCATTAGAGAATTCACTTCATATATAGAGCTTTCAATGTCAAATGCATCCATATTAAAGTGAGATAGGCATGCCTCAAGAGGATCTTCAGAAGGAATGGAAGAAATGGCTTCTTCAACAAGTTCATCCAAGACATTCACCATAAAACACTCGCCTTCATCAATGGGATCTTGGCTCGTGTTGAGCAGATTAAGCTTAACCATCATATTGCCAAAAGGGATGTCCATAATGTCGGACCTACAATTGATTGTCGTATTAGCGGTGGCAAGGAATGGTCTTCCTAAGATTATTGGAATGTAAGTGGTAGGATTAGGAACCGGCTCAGTGTCAAGCACAACAAAATCAACCGGAAAATAGAATTTGTCAACTTTGATAAGGATGTCCTCAACAATTCCCTTTAGTTATTTTGTAGACCTATCGGCTAGTTGAATAACTACCGAAGTTGGCTTAAGGTTTCCCAAACCTAATTGAAGATACACGGAGTAAGGAATAACGTTAACACTAGCCCCTAAGTCAAGAAGAGCCCTTTTGACCTCATGGCTCGCTATGGTACAAGAGATGGTTGGCACACCGGAGTCTTTGAATTTAGGTGGGTTATTAAACTTAATGATAGAGCTCACTTGCTCTGTGAGAAGCACTTTTTTTGGGCTTGGTCCCTTGTTCTTCCTCTTTTAAGTACACAAGTCCTTCAAGAACTTGGCATATGGTGGAATTTGCTAAATAGCATCAAGAAGAGGAAAGTTGATTTTAACTTGTTTAAAAACTTCCATCATGTCATGGATTTTTCCTTCTTGCCTCGAAAATGGAGTAGAGTTTAAAGCTTGAGAAAATGGAGCTTTTGGTTCATAAGGCTTCTCTATATGGCAGGAAGATGATGATGATGGAATTTGCTAATTAATGTGACCATTTGTCCCTAGTGAAGTAGGAATGGAATTGGGAATGGTAAATGGGTTAACACTTGGTTGCACTGGAACACTAACTTCACTAGGTCTCTCAACTTTGTTATCAATTTTTCTCCCACTCCTCAAGGTGGAAATGGAGTATGCCTTTTGGTATAGCTTGGGTTGAATAGGTCATTTCCCTTTCATTGATTGAGCCGTTTACCCTATTTGAGCTTTAAGTTTTGCAATTGATTGGGAATGCGAATGAAACACTTGATTTTCCTTTCGAAGATCACCCAAAGCTTCTAAAACCTTGTCCTCAAAAGTGGAATTTCTAGGAGGCTCTTGAGGTGGATGAGAGTAAGATTGATGATTTGAAGATTGAGAATTTGAGAGTTGATTCACATTTAGAGGAGGATAAGATGGAGAGTGGTATGCTTGAGACTTTGCAATTCGGAGGTGAGGAGGCATATCCTTTTCTTGAGAATTTTTATGAAGAGGATGAATGATACCTCCTCCTTGATTTCTCCATGAGAAATGAGGATCACTCCATCCAGAATTGTATGAGTTAGAATTTAGATTACTTCCCGGATGAATGAAAACAGCATTGACTTGTTCTTGATACTTACTTGGAAAAACTTGTCCAAGAGGACAATTGAAAGTATTGTGAGTATAACTAGAGCAAGTCATGCACATCATACTTTGAGAATGGAAAAAGTTGGATGATTGAATTGCCGGTTTTGGCTCGAAAGAAATTTATCAAATCTTTGAGTAAAATTTGACTTCGGTGGCAATTTCCATGGAACTCTCCACTTGAGAAAGACTGGAGGTTTTCTTCCCTCCTTCATTCAAATTTTAGCCAAATCGGGACGATGAAGAATGATGCATTGAATTTTCGCTCATGCGATCAAAAAGATGCCACACATCGTCTTCATTTTTGTCCAAATAGGCTCCTCCACATAAAACATCAACCATACCTTTTTGGGTGTCGGATAAGCTTTCATAGAAGTAGCGAACTAATTGCCACTTTAGAATGTCGTGATGTGGATACTTCCGTAGCAAATTGTTCAAACGCTCCCATGCTTCATGCAAAGGTTCTCCCTCATTTTAGGAGAATTTACGGATAGAAGCTCTTATAGCATCGATTCTACTTGCGGGGTAAATTTTTTTTAGGAATTCATATTGTAGTTGAGCCCAAGATATGATTGAATTTGCCCTCAAGTTGTTGAACCAATATTTAGCCTTTTCCCGAAGAATGAAAGGGAAAACCTTCATTTTTAAGACTTCTTCCGGAAAATCCGTGATTTTCACGGCTGAACAAACTTCCAAAAACTCATCCACGTGTTTATGTGGCTCTTCATTGCTCAACCCATAGAAAAGAGGGCATATTTGGATGGTTGCGGGCTTGATTTCATATTGTTGTGCCCGGAAGTTTGGTAACTGGACGCATGTTGATGCATTATATCCATTGGGAGTGTAGTCATCTCGAAGAGATAATTGAGGATTTGGGGGATACACTACATGATCTTGAGGATGGATTGGTATTATTGGAGGTTGTTACATTTGATTGGGATGTGGAAATACATTAGAATGGGGAATTCTCAAGGGTGGATGCACACCTTGAGTTGGATGTCCATTAAGAGGGTGATACTCATCTAGATTATCCATATGCCCTAGATCTTAGAATTGGTTTTCCATTAAGTGTGGGATAATCAAGAATGGGAAGAATTCTCCTAAAAACAACAAGCCACAACAACAATCAACAATAATTCACCACTTCCACATACGATGTTCCCATACTCCCATGTTATATCAATGCTAAAAATTAAATTGCCTCCACACGGGCCGATGTTTTCTATCAAAAAAGTAATAGCCTCCTTTTGGGCTTATGCTTAGACAAGAATTTAAAAAAAAAAAAAATGTGATAGCCTTGACAAGGGCTATCTCACAAACATGTAGAGAATTGAACAATTATAGTAAAAGAAATTCAAGGAAGCTTACGAAAGTCTGTAGCAACAACGTCACAATGGTGCCAAGATCCAATGCTTGCTCCTCTTATTTTCAAGTACCTAATTAAACAAGAGGGATTTGTAAGAAAATAGTAATTTAAAGAAAACAATCACATTAGCCCTAATGCCTAATTTAATTCCAACTAAACCGTCAGTCCCCGACAACAGCGCCAAAATTATGATGCGACCCGAGCGTGCGCACAAAATAATGCACAACACTTTAGTTTTGGAAATGATATCAAACGGGCATCATACTTTAAATTTATATAAAAGCCGCTTAACACTTCTACCGTCAAGTATGAAATGAGAAGGGATCGTTCCTAAGGGATTGAACACGTGTTAGGATTAAACTTAATTTTAGTGCTAATGAGATTGCACAAGAGAGAAAGATAGAGAGAGAATTGAGAGAAAAAGAGTTTGGTGAAGTGATTAAATAAATTGCAATGCTAGTAAATTAAACTAAATTAAACTAAGGGATTAAAGAGATATGAAGAGAGTCTTAGGGTTAGGATTCACCACTTAGCCTATGCAATTAACCATTTGCTTTCAATTAATGGGGAAATCATTAGTGTAATCATAGATGTGGTTACATTATCATCACAAATCATAATTGTAAGCATATATTATCAACATCAAGAACAAATTGTTTACCTAATGATAACTAAACTAAAGTGTAGAACCCATTCAAGACTACGTCATAACCCACCATACACATTCACAAATGTATCCGATAAGAGCACACATCAATCAAGAAGATAATACTAATTGTAATTAGAAGTATGGATTAACATAATCAAGCACAAATTGTCTACTTTACTACAATTAATTACTGACAAGTAAGCTAATTTGTAGAACAACCCATCAAGATTAAGCCTTTATCTATCAAATTAGTTGATAATTGTATCACATAAGTATCAAACTATGGCCATCACTAAACACAACTACAAGAAGTATCTAGTGTAGAATATAATTCTAAAGTAATCACACATAGACATGCAATTTACATATAGAATTAATGAAAGAATTAAGTTTAAATCATCTAATGAAGAATAAAATCCCTAATTAATCATACATAGACATATAATCAACTGGAGATTTCAATGAAAGAATTCATCAATACAATCCTTAATTTGTCAAATTGAGCATGTATATATAAAGAAATCACAAGGCCATACAATTAATTACAATATATTAATTCCCCAAGAAAAGAAATACAAAATTTAGGTTACATGAACTTAGGGCTCATCCAAGCCCTAAGTGAAGAACTAGCTCATGGAGGAAATGATAATGGTGTCAACAAGCTCCATCTCCATCTTTTGGCTCCTTGTTCTTCTTCTTTCCATTGTAGACAGAGAATCTGTAAAACTTCTTGAAACCCTAACTTTTTCTTTCTTTTGCTTTTTCCAGAGAGAACGATATATCTTCCAGAAAATAAAACTTAATCATCATCCAAATAAAACTCTACCCAAAACTAATGAAAAACTAACCCTAGAAATAATGGGCTTGTTTCCCTTAAGTATCAAACTCTATTAAAGCCCATAAGTTACAAAAATAAGCCCAAAATAAGAAAATCCCGTAACGCTGCCAGGTGCTGGGGCATTGATCCCACAGCCTTGGGGATCGATCCTCAAAAGGCATTTTTAGTTCTGCGAATAGTGGGGGATCGATCCCCCAGAGTTGGAAATTTCCTTTAAGCCTTATTTAGCTCCATTTTGGCCCCGGGCTAATTGGTTTGCTTCTTCATCTTTGAGAACATCATCAAAGGCCCGAGATTGACCGCTTTTGAAGAATAAACACACTATACGAGTAATGGGCTGCGACCTCTTTTTGCCATTTTCTGAACTTTCTGAATATCTTTGCTTGACTCCAAAAAGGCTTTAATGGACCGTTCTTAGCTTATTTTAACTTTATTGTCCTGAAATACACATAAACATAAATTATGACTAAAACATGAAATTAAGATAGATGCAAAGACTGAAATACCCTATCTTAGGTGCTGAAATGTGCAACATTAAAACACTTATCACCAACTCTTCTCCATCTCCAGCGAGACTCCGATGACCATCCCAAGTGTCGAATCTCTCTCTCTCTTCTCGGATCTAGGATCTCATCTTCATCTCACCTTCTCTTTCGATTCTGGTAAGATCCGAGATCTCATCTGTGACTTCAAGCTTCGATTTGATGAATCCATCCTTTAAATGTTCGATCTATGTTATTTTAATGATGCATATCGCCATTGATGAAGCTTCGAACCTCTGTGTATATATATGTATATATGTTTTGAATATATTCTTGATTTGATTTGATTTTGGGAGTTATGGGCCTAACCAAGTGACCAAATATGTTGATATGTTGTGTAGATGGGCCCACGACCATGTTCGTGAAGGCCCCGTGCCATCCATGCCACAGATCTGTGACTTTTAGAGTTTCACTTCATAGTTCGATCGATCGAACTTTTTATTCGATTGATCTATAATAGATCGATCTCACTTATTCTCGATCGATCAAACTTGCATCGATCTCACATGTTTGTGATCAATCGAATTTCACAGATATACTTCATGCATTTCACATACCATCTCTTGTGTTTCATGCTATCTCATACATGCCCAATACCTGTCTTTTCTACATTGGATTCATTATATACTTATACTGTCTAACATGCTTCACATCATGTCACTCATTCCTTGTCACTTGTGATAAGCGCTGAATACTGTATATTCAAGCGCCCTAAATTACATTAACAAAGTCCATTAATGATTATTTTATGAAGTTTAACTCCATTTGCATGTTTTTGTGCATTTTCAGGTTAAAGTGCAAAAAGGAAGCAAAAATGATGCCTTGTGGAATTATGAACAAAAAGGGTGCCAATTCTGAATTTCTGGCAGCGGTAGAACCTGACTTTTGTCGCCATTTTCGACCTAGCAAACTCAAGAACTGGACTTCTATCATAACATGAAAGATTTAGAACTCTGAATCAGCTTTCCAAATCTTCAAGCGGTTCATCATTCGGAGTTCGTAACAAAGAGTTATGATCTTCTTAACAGAGGTGCGCAGAACTGCCTGGCAGCATTAAAGTACTTCCTTTCTCCCCATTTTCGACCAACCAAACTTGAGAATTGGGTTTCCATCATAACATGAAAGATTTAGATCTCTGAATCAGCTTTCCAAATCTTCAAGTAGATCATCATTCGGAGTTCGGGGCACAAAGTTATAGCAGTTTTACCAAAGTAGGTCAGTTCTGAGTAAGAAAAGCATGTTGCACATTGCACTAATTTAGAGTGCTTGAGACCACTCTTCGAGTGCTCGAAAATCAGCCAGATTGCAGCTCGGAAATGCATCTCTCTTCAGCCCACTTGTGCATTAGTTTCCACATTTCCACCCTCCTTCTTTATGGAGTGGTTGGGAATGTCTTTGGAGGGGAGAGAGAGCTTAGTTGATAGATTTAAGGCAACTAAGGGCCACATGGATCTTTATCTTTGATTTTTCGCAAGATAGAGGAGAGAGAAGAGAGCAAGGAGGAGGGTGTTCTTGAGTGCTACAGTAGGAGCTCGAAAATGGAGATGGAGTCTTCTTCTTCTTCTTCCATTTTTGTATCCATGGATAACTAAACCTCCATCTAGGGAGGTGATGAAACTCCTCCTTGTAAGCATGTCTAGTTTTTGATTTATTTTGGGGAATGAAATGTGTATTTGACTAGTTCCATAATCTGTAATGGATGTTTTAATGTTCTAAAGATCATGTTGCATTAAATACTCTTGTCTTAGATGATTTAATCTCATGGTTGTATGGCTTGTAGTTTCATAGTGACAATGGAGCTAAGACTATGGAATGGTTTTAATGGCATGATTTTGAGTAGCTTGTTAATTCATTGCTTAAGAATTTCTTTTGATGGATTAACCTTGTGACTTGTTATCATGTGCTCTCATCAATTGATTACTTGTTTGACAATCTCTAGCTTAGTGAGCATGTTGAGGATTGCACCATAGTTTAGGTAATTTAAGCATGTGGAGCTTTGATAGGTTGTTCTTATATTTTAATTAATTAAATTTCTTGAAGATGATATAGTAGTCATGAATTGCTATTCATCAAGGTCATTTCTACATTAATTCCCCAAATCAATCATATAATTAGGGTTAAATTTAGTTTGATTGTGCATATTGTGTCTTGTGAATATTCCTTGTGTGTTTTGATCATCTTCGTGTTGTAAGATTCTAGGGACTCGAAGCTCGCCGTGGGATTGCTAGCAAATTGTAAGTTTAGAGGACCCCAGGTAAGTCTCGTGACTTCTAGTTTCAAATTGTGAATATCGTGCATGTGTTAAGCTTAGAAGTAGATAAATTGCAAGCCCTTGTCGAGGCTACTTCAATTGTGTATTTTCAATTCCAAGCATCGGTCCTTATCGTGGCCATTTATTTTCTGTCTTGATAATTGAGGAGAAAGGGAACATCGTATGTGGAGTTGATGATAAAGATTTGTTGTGATGATGTTGTTGTGAATTGTTGATGTTTGGCCGTAGGTCACTCTCTCTACCCACACTTGACTCGCCTATTGAAATAAATTCACTTGAAAGAACTCTTAGACGGAACCTTAGGGAACCCACTCTTATAAGGGACCTTGAAACTGAATTCAATATAATGGGGGATAACGTAGGAAATCCGGGGAATGAAAGGGCTGAAATTCCTAATGTAGAACCAATGACTCTTAGAGATCATTTCATTCCTACCACCTATGCTTCTCCTTCTTGTATAGTGATGCCAAACATCGATGTAGCTCAATATGAGATCAAGTCTAGTACCATTCAAATGCTTCCATCATTTCATGGCTTTGATAATGAAGATCCATATAAGCATCTTGATGAGTTCCTTGAAATCTGTTCAACCATCCGGTTGAGAGGTTTTCCGGACAATGCACTTCATCTCCATCTTTTCCCATTCTTCCTAAAGGATAGGGCAAAATATTGGTTGAACTCCCTCGCTCCCAACTCTATTACTTCTTGGGCTCAATTGCAACAAGAATTTCTTAAGAAGTATTATCCGGTGAGTAAAACCAACCAGATGAGGCGTTCCATTCTAAGTTTTTCTCAAGTTGATGGAGAACAACTCCACGAGACTTGGGAAAGGCTACAAGATCTTCTTCGAAAATGCCCTCATCATTTGATCCCAAAATGGCAATTAGTGCAAGCTTTCTATGCTGGCTTGACCGAAACCTATAGATTCATGGTTGATTCTTCTTGTGGTGGGATGTTCATGTCCAAGAATGCGGATAAGGCTTGGACCTTACTTGAGAATTTGAGTGAAAATTCACTTCAACACAATTCTCGTAGGGCTCCGACCGCAACCACTCCAAACAACACCAACCCTTGTCAACCAAAGTCAATAAGGGAGGAATCATCTCAAGTGGATGCCATCGCTCATAAATTCTACTAATTGATGGCACCACATCTTCCTCCTTCATTGTCTCAAAATTCGGCAAGTTCAGTTTGTGCTTCATGCACTAGTCCATTCCATCTCTTGGAAGATTGCCCCACACCAGAGCAATTTCCCAATCCCAACCAAGAGCAAGCTAATGCCATGTTCTCGCGGCCTGGGAACAATCCATATTCCAACACCTACAATCCGGGTTGGCGAGATCATCCGAATTTCTCATGGTGGCAACAAGCCCCACAAAATTCCCAATTCCAAAACCAAGGGCGGCAAAATCAGCCCTCTTCTCAATATCAAGGTAGACCTTTCCAAGCCTCTTCAAGCTACCGTCCTCCTTACAATCCAAATGTCTCCAATTAACCTCCTGTGTGTCCAACTGACGAGATAGCAGCTGCAAACAAGCAAATAATGGATGTCAACAAGCAACTCTTGACATCCTTGCAGCCTACTCTCCAAATGGTTCACTCTCATACTCAATCCATAGCTAATCTCGAAAATCAAGTGGGCCAAATAGCTAACTCGGTGAATCAATTGCTTCAAAAGGACAAGGGCAAGCTTCCCTCTCAACCTTTTGAAAATCCTAGAGGAATGCATGTGATTGACGAAACCCCTCCTCTGAGTGGGCCGACTCATGAACAAGTTCAAGCTATCACCGCCCTTCGGAGTGGTAGAGTGGTTGACAACAAGGTCGATGGAGACAAAAGTGAGGAAGTTTCTCCTTTAAAAAATCCAAATTCAAGCTCTTCTAATCCAAATTCTTGTCCAAATACCATTCACGGAAATCCCACACATGTCACCCCAAATGTGGAAACTACTTATGAGCCAAAAGCTCTGTTTCCTCAACGTCTTCAAGAGTCGACACATTTTGGGAACAAGAATTGTAAAATTCAAGACATGTGGGAAGTTTTCAAGCAAGTGAAGATTAACTTGCCCCTCTTGGATGCTATCAAGCAAATCCCTCCCTACGCAAAATTTCTCAAAGATTTGTGCACTCAAAAGCGCACTTCTAAAAATCATTTGCCAAAAAAAGTGAGGTTGACTGAAAATGTTAATGATATCATTCAGCACAGCACTCCCCCGAAGTATAAGGATCCGGGTGCCCCCACAATCTCTTGCGTCATTGGTGACAGCAAAATCGAGAGGGCCCTCCTTGACTTAGGAGCTAGTGTGAATTTAATTCCATACTCAGTCTACATACAACTTGGTTTGGGAGATCTTAAGCCGACTTCCGTGGTTTTGCAACTTGCCGATAGATCGGTCAAGCATCCACGAGGTATTCTCGAGGACGTTATCATCAAAGTGGACAAATTCTACTTCCCGGTAGATTTTGTGGTTCTTGATACGGAACCGGTCCATGACCCAAAAAAGCACATTCCCGTGATCCTTGGTCGGCCATTTTTAGCCACGGCTAATGCATCAATTAATTGTCAAACCGGGGTGATAGACATCGCTTTTGGAAACATGCAAGTCAAACTCCACATCTTTCATGCAACTCAACATCCCTCCAATGAGGATGATTGTTTTCTTGTGGATGTCATTGATGAAGTGGTCGAAGAATCTCTCCCCTTCATTCTAGGCAAAGATCCTCTTGAAACTTGCATGTCCCATTTTGACTTCTCAAACTTTGATGTTGATCAGGCCATTCAAGAAGTCAATTCCTTGCTTGATATCAATGCTGTCATGGACGTACTTCCTTGGAAAATTCCAAAAGAACCACTTCCCCAACTTTCCACCACTCCTCCGGTCCCATCATTGCTATCTCCGCCACAACTTGAGCTTAAGCCGCTCCCGGCCCATCTCAAGTATGTGTTCCTTGGTCCAAAGCAAACCCTTCCGGTCATTATTGCCTCGGACCTTCAAAACGACCAAGAGACCAACCTTTTAGCGGTGCTCCAAGAGCATAAAGAAGCTATTGGTTGGACAGTGGTAGATTTGAAAGGAATTGACCCCTCCATTTGTATGCACCACATTCATATGGAGGATGACACAAAGCCTACTAGAGAGGTCCAGCGCCGGTTAAATCCAAACATGAAGGAAGTGGTCATGAAAGATGTGATCAAATTGCTAGATGCGGGAATCATCTATCCTATCTCTGATAGCAAGTGGGTGAGCCCCACACAAGTTGTCCCCAAGAAATCCGGGCTCACCGTTGTTGAAAATTCAGCGAGCGAGCTCGTGCCACAACGAACCACCACCGGGTGGCGTGTGTGCATTGACTATCGTAAACTCAACTCATCAACTAGGAAGGATCATTTCCCACTCCCATTTATTGATCAAATCCTAGAAAGGTTAGCCGGCCAAAGCTTCTATTGTTTTCTTGATGGTTATTCCGGCTATAACCAAGTGGCAATCGCCCCCCAAGATAAAGAGAAAACAACATTCACATGTCCCTTTGGTACTTTTGCCTATCGACGCATGCCTTTTGGTCTATGCAATGCACCGGCAACGTTCCAAAGGTGCATGATGTCCATATCTCCGATATGGTTGAAAGGTTCTTGGAAGTTTTCATGGACGAATTTTCCGTATTTGGCTCCTCCTTTGACTCGTGTCTCAAAAATTTATCTCTTGTGCTCCAAAGATGCAAAGAGACGAATCTCATTCTAAGTTGGGAGAAAAGCCACTTTATGGTCCAAGAAGGCATTGTTTTAGGACATGTCATTTCTAAGCGGGGAATCGAGGTAGACAAGGCAAAAGTTGAGTTAATCTCTAATCTTCCTCCTCCGAATTCCGTCCGTCAAATCCGTTCTTTTCTTGGCCATGCCGGATTCTATCGTCGCTTCATCAAAGATTTTAGCAAAATCTCACGGCCCTTGTGTAATCTCTTAGCCAAGGATGTTCCGTTCAATTTTGATGACGCTTGCATGGAAGCTTTCATCAAACTTCGCATTCTCCTCTCCTCTGCCCCGATTATGAAACCCCCTAATTGGTCTCTTCCCTTTGAGATCATGTGTGATGCATCCGACTATGCATTAGGGGCGGTTTTGGGCTAACGTGTGGATAAACTTCCGCATGTCATTTATTATGCTAGCAAAACTCTCTGCGATGCCCAATTGAACTACACCACCACTGAAAAAGAATTGCTAGTTGTGGTGTACGCCTTGGATAAATTTCGCTCTTATCTTCTTGGCTCCAAGGTCATCGTCTTTTCAGATCATGCCGCTCTTAGGCATTTTTTAGCGAAAAAAGAGACAAAACCCTGCTTAATTCGATGGATCCTCTTACTTCAAGAGTTTAACATTGACATCCGGGACAAAAAAGGGACCGACAATGTTGTCGCCGATCATCTCTCTCGCTTACTTATTGAGAAATCTTCAGAATTCGCAGCCATCCGTGATTCCTTTCCGGATGAGCAACTTCTTCAAGTTTCACATTCTACTCTTCCATGGTTTGCGGATATTGTCAATTATCTTGCGGTTGGCAAAATTCCAGCTCATTGGTCCAAACAAGAGAGGGACTGGTTTTTCTCCCAAGTCAAGCATTTCTTTTGGGAAGATCCGGAACTATTCAAGTATTGCCCGGACCAAATCATCCGGCGATGTATTCCTGAAACCGAGGCCACAAGCATTTTAAAATTTTGCCATACTCTTGCTTGTGGAGGCCATTTCAGTGCCAAAAAGACTGCTAACAAAGTCCTTCAAAGCGGATTCTTTTGGCCTACCTTGTTCCGGGATGCATACAATTTTTGCAAATCGTGTGAACGATGTCAAAAACTTGGATCCATGTCCCGAAGAGACATGATGCCCCTCACCAACATTTTAATTGTTGAAATTTTTGATGTGTGGGGGATTGACTTCATGGGACCATTTCCATCTTCTTATGGCTATGAGTACATCCTTGTAGCGGTGGATTATGTGTCTAAATGGGTCGAAGCTGAGGCTACCAAAACCGATGATCATAAAGTCGTGATCCATTTCATTCAGTCTCACATCTTTAGTCGTTTTGGTACGCCCCGAGCAATCATTAGTGATGGCGGATCTCATTTCCAAAATCGTTATCTCAAATCCGTCCTTGCTAAGTATTCAGTCATTCATAAGGTTGCTACACCTTACCACCCTCAAACGAGTGGTCAAGTAGAGATTTTTAACCGGGAGATTAAGCACATTTTAGAAAAAACGGTTAGACCGGACCGCAAAGATTGGTCATTAAGGCTAAACGATGCGCTTTGGGCTTACCGGACAGCTTATAAGACACCCATTGGCATGTCACCATATTGACTTGTCTTTGGCAAAGCATGTCATCTCCCAGTAGAATTAGAGCACCGTGCTTATTGGGCCATAAAAAGGTTCAATTTTGATCTCAAACAAGTCGGCTCTAATCGTGCGTTGCAATTAAATGAACTTGAGGAATTGCGTAATGACGCGTATGAAAGCGCAAAAATTTACAAGGCAAAGACTAAAGCTTTTCATGACAAACACATCGTCAAAAAGTCTTTTGCCCCGGGACAAAAGGTCTGGCTTTTCAATTCCCGCTTGAAACTCTTTCCCGGTAAACTCCGGTCAAGATGGGATGGTCCATACATTGTCACTACCGTCTTTCCTCATAGAGCAATCGAACTTCATGATCCTGCAAGTGGATCACTCTTCAAGGTAAATGGCCAAAGGCTTAAGCCCTGCATTGACGGCACAATTCTAACCCGAAAAGTTGAGGAAGTCCTCTTGACGGATCTAATTTATGAGGATTAGTGCCTGCTCTAGCTTTGTCTAGCTATCGACATTAAATTTAGCAACTCAAGGGAAGAAATTCTTTCAATTTCCAAGCTTCCTTTTCTTTGAAATTGCTCGTGCCTTGCAAATTTTCTGGGAAACGGTGTAGAAATGCCAAAATTTAACTTTCTTTGGAATTATCTTGACGTGTGTTCCACATTTTTTAAACTGGCTTCTTAGACCTTCTCAACTCTTGTTTTCATTCCCGGAAGTTTCCGGCTCTATCAGGCAATTTTCTCGGACTCCCGACATGGCACTCACATGCATAGCCTCTCATCTTCAATGCATTGTTGAAATGTTCTTAAACTCATCCATGCATTGTGGGAAGTGCAAAGTTTGAAATTTTTTCCAATTTGATCAATGCATTAGCAAGATGTTGCAAAGTCTGACAAATTATCCATCCATGCATTGAATTGGAATAATGTGCCAAGTTTCAAATTTTCCATGCATGGCTTGAATTTAGGACTGACATGCAAATTTTCAAAAATTCTCTATGCTTGAAATATTCATTTTTGAGAATTCCATCCATTTTGCATCATGTTGCAATGCTTTAAGCTTCAAATTTTCTTTTTGAAAAATTTCGTCCATTTTGCATCATGTTGCAATGTATCACGGCTTGGAAAGTTTTCCATTGGCATTTATAATAATAAAAATAATAATAATAATAATAATAATAATAATAATAAAATAAATAAATAATTAAATAAATAAATAATCATTAATCAACTCTTTATATATATACATATGTTTATCATCATCATAATCATAATATGATGCACAGTTTATTCATACATGCAAAGGACCTTGCATTGTATTAAGTTCAGGTTCAAGATCTTGCATTGCATGAAATGGTCAAGAAATGTTAGAGTTCAGGTTCACATGTTGCATTAAGGCATCATTGCATTGCATTCATGCATTGTTTTAATCCTCATGCAAGCTTTGAGTGCTCTAGTTTTCCTCCCAAGCTTCATTCATCCGAACTCCTCTTCCCCAACACTCAAGCCACTGCATGCAACAGCTTGATCGATCTTCAAATGCCGTCAGAAAGTTTGCACTCAAATGCACTCATCAGTTGAGCTCCCTGTCCAGGCTTCGAGCACTCGAAGTTCAACTTCGAGTGCTCGAACTTCTCTAAACCAAAGAACCCAACTCTCTGCCTTACTTTCGAGCAATCCCAACCCCATTCCGAGTGCCCCAGCTTCTTAACCCACCTCACTGCCCAAATTTCGAGCACTCGAAGACCAAGCTTCGAGTGCTCGACCTCCATCAACAAACCCCACCCCAACCCATGCAGCCCAACTTCCACAACCCACCAACCTCAAACCTCCAGCATCCAGCTCCATGCCCTGCATGCATGCATGCAAGCCCATGCATGCATGCTCCTCAACCAGCCACCTCTCCACTCTCCACCATCCACCCTCCAACCACAAACCCACCACCCCACAACCATGCAACCAACTCCCCACACCAACCCACCTTCCCATGCAAACCCACGCAGCCCTCCCAACTCACCACCTCCCCAACCTCACACACCACACAAAACCCACCCACACACCATGCAGCCTTGTCTGCATCAAAACCACCAACTTCCTTCCTCCAAACTTAATCACCATGCATCCAAGCCCATGCATGAACACCCACCAAACAACCTCCAACCACAAACCCACCACCCCACAACCATGCAACCAACTCCCCAAACCATCCTCCAACTCATGCTCACCTCTCCCACATCCACTACACCTCTCTCGGCAACCATGCACACCATCCTCCAAACTTAACCCCCATCCAACCATAAACCCACCAACTCACCCCTAAACTCCCTCTCTCTCCCTCCCCTTGCAAGTGCTCGAACACTTTTAACCATCCAACCAACTTTCTCTCTCTACCCAAACCAACCAAACCTCACCCGAGCCCTCTCACTTCCCTCTTGAGTGCTCGAGCTTGTTGAAGCTCACACCCGAGGCCACTGCCTCAATTTCGAGCACTCGAAGACACCCTTCGAGTGCTCGAACCAAGCTTCCCTCTCTCTTTTAAAACCACACAAACTCTCTCTCTCGACCCAAGCCTCCCTCTTCTCTTTTAAACCCCACACCCACACTCCACTTCCCTTCCCACTCTCAGTCACCTTCAAGAACCAAGCTTCCCTCTCTCTTTTAAAACCACCTCAACCATCACCCTCACCTCACAACCAACAACTCCATCTCACAACCCCTCACCTCTCAGCCTCCCTCTTCATCTCTCCCTCTAACCCCTCACCTTTGGCCACACACCACACACAACCTTCTCTCACTTCCACCCCACCTTCCCCGTTTTCACTCTAATGCATGCATGCATTCACTCCATGTGCCTCCATTCTTTTTCTTCTTCTCAAGGTATGTGAGCTTCATTTTCTTCTCAATTCCTTGTCTTTATTTCCTTTATAAGGAGGATGGGAATGCATTGTGGAGGTTGTGTTCTATGTCATTGATGATTTGTTGATACTAGCTCTATGCTAGAGCTTGGTTCCTTGTCAAAATTTTTGGGTTTGTTTCATCCACCCTATTCATTTTCACCCTCTCCTTTTTGTGATGCACGCCAGGTGTTCGTTGAAATTCCTCAACCAAGTCCACCTCTTTAAATGTCTCGTGCCGGTCCTTCTCGCCCTCCTAGACCCTCTTCGGGTGCCCGTGCTGTCAATCGTGAGCGACCACGTGATCCTTGGGATCGCAAACAACTCAACTACGAACTCTCATTTCCGCTCACAAATGCCTTTGACATTCTACCCACAACTTCGTGGGCTGTAGCCGAATTGACTAACCGGCATCTGCAGCACATTTGCGCGCCCCTTGCCAGGGTTGCCTACCCCCGTGTAGTGCGCCTCTTCTATCAGAATCTCCAATGCCCTGAAGAGCCGCCCGTTTCTCTCACTACATCCATTGATGGCACCACCTATGCTTTCACTATGACTGACATCATTTAGGTTTCTGGTTGCCCCATTGAGTGCCCCGATGATATTGTCAATCGTGAGAATCTCCCTTTATATGAGGAGCCGGATACATTAACTGTGGAGCAGATGGCCGCTGCCATTTGCACTGTTGACGATCCTACTAGGCCCCGGTCTTTTATCAGCAAAACCAATCTTCCGGAACGCCTTTGGTTCATTGACACTGTCTTCAAGCATAATGTCTGCCCTTTGGTGCATAGCACCGAGCGTCGGGGCCTCCTTTTGCAAGCCTTGTATGCCATGGACCAAGGCCAATGGTTCTCCATCCCCGGAGCTCATTTGGACCACATTTATGAAGTTTTGGCATGATGCTCATAATGCACGGGTTCCGCGGGTTGCAAACCGGAAATTGCCTTTGCCGTTTTTCATCACTCGGCTCCTTCAGTACAAGGGTTTCGTTGTTCCTCTCCATGAACCAAAAGGCGAAAAAATTAAAATTTTTAGCAAGCGCCGGTGGATCAATGTTCTTAGCCATTCTAGTACCTCTCAGCCTCCTGCCCCCCTGTTCATCCATGCTCCACCTCCTCCTCCTTCTGAGGATGCTTCCACCGCAGCAGCCGCTGCAAGGGTAGAGCCTCCGATCGACTCTCACCAGGAACAGGCTTTCATCCGGGCCGGTCTTCATGAGCGACTGGATCGTTTTGAGAATTCTTTGTCCGCGTGCACTCAGACTCTGTGTGAGACTTCTTCACGTGCTGAAGAAAATCGTCGTCTTGTTGCTGAAGACCGCCGTGTCGCTGCTGAGGAACGTCGTTTGGCTTCCGCTGAACGGCGTAAGACTCAATCTCTCCTCCATTCCATCCTCGCCCGTTTACCCTCTGGACCGTAGCTTGTTGCGAGTGTGGACCTTATCTTTTTGTTTCATATGTAACTATTTCTTTTGTATCTTTTGTTTTCCTTTTGAACTGTAAGAATTTGCTATGTATAGGTTGCTCTAGTCGACATGATCCCTGTACAACTCTTTTTGTAATCATGTAAACTCTTTGTGCAATGCAAATTCTTTCTGTTCTGTTAACTTTCGGTACATTCTTTTTCTGTATTTATGCTTGTGCTATTAATGCTGTTTGTGGTTGTTTCTTTTTGTTCTTCACGATGCTCTCCAGTTTGCACAATCCAATTCAAGTTTGGGGGTTTTTGTATCAAGATGCCGTTTCCTCCCCCTGGGTATTGTTGTTCCTTTTAATACTCGTTGTCTTTTTTGTCTCTAACTTACATCCATGTCCCACATTGAGGACACTGTGTAGTTTAAGTTTGGGGGTGCATCAAAGCATTCTTGGCATAGTTTCGGTATCATATTTTTGTAAAGCAATGATAGTGTAACTTAGAACTTGTCGGAGACAAAGCATATGTTTAATACCTTGTGTATAGAAGCAATTGAGAAATTTTTGAAAATAAAGAAATTTGAATTTGAAATGATCATGCAAATACAATGTAGTCTATATAAATGCCTCAATTAGATTCTTGCTGGATTTACACTCTTATAAGCTTCACAATGCACAGATGCACATTGGAAACTTAACTGTGAGGCATGAAACTTGATTGACCTTGACCTTGGCCTAGTTAATCTGATTTGATGAACCTAATAGATGGATACCTTTGGCATGTATTTAAAAAAAAAAAAAAATGATGACCAGTTGACGTTCGTAGCCTTTCCAACTCGAGCTATTAAGCCCTAGGAGTGTCTCTACACTTACCACCCTAAAGCCGTCTGGTTTGGGAGTTGTTGGCCTAACGCTTGCTACAAGGGTTGGTTAGAAAGCTTAAGGGACTTAAACATTGCACGGTCATCCAAAAAAATTGTAATAGACATGGTTCGTTGGAGTTCGTAGCCTTTCCAACTTGAGCTATTAAGCCCTAGGAGTGTCTCTACACTTAACACCCTAAAGCCATCTGGTTTGGGAGCTGTTGGCCTAACGCTCGCTACATAGGTTGGTTAGAAAGCTTAAGGGACTTCAGCATTGCACAACCATTCTATGATCCGCTTATGAGTTGAAATAAATTGTCAACAAGCAACAAAAGTTGTCTTGTAAATAAAATCATGCCTTAGGGACCTCATTTAAAGGGGAATTCAATGATTTGGAAACTTGTGCTTTGGAATTGGAAAAGAAAGTAAAAGCCGCATGTTGAGAATCCAATTCAATTTCACTGGAGTTAAAGTTATTTCCATTTAAGAGATGACAATTGAGTTATTTATATGGACGATGATATTGATGCATGTATGTGGAAATGTATTTAGCTAATTTTTGTGTCAATGCTTCATATATGCAAGGTAGTTTTCCCAATGATCCCGTCTCCAGCTCTTTATCTGTTTCAAGTTGTATTTGAGCTATGTTTATGTTTTTCTTTGCCATGGTGAATATTTTTGTAATAACATTCCCATGTTTTCATTCCATTGAGCTTTCTATTTTGGTTTTGCTAAGGGACTAGCAAAATGTAAGTTTGGGGGTGTGATAAGCGCTGAATACTGTATATTCAAGCGCCCTAAATTACATTAACAAAGTCCATTAAGTGATTATTTTATGAAGTTTAACTCCATTTGCATATTTTTGTGCATTTTCAGGTTAAAGTGCAAAAAGGAAGCAAAAATGATGCCTTGTGAAATTATGAACAAAAAGGGTGCCAATTTTGAATTTCTGGCAGCGGTAGAATCTGACTTTTGTCGCCATTTTTGACCTAGAAAACTCAAGAAATGGACTTCCATCATAACATGAAAGATTTAGAGCTCTGAATCAGCTTTCCAAATCTTCAAGCGGTTCATCATTCGGAGTTCGGAACAAAGAGTTATGATCTTCTTAACAGAGGTGCGTAGAACTGCCTGGCAGCACTGAAGTACTGCCTTTCTCCCATTTTCGACCAACCAGACTTGAGAATTGGGTTTCCATCATAACATGAAAGATTTAGAGCTCTGAATCAGCTTTCCAAATCTTCAAGCAGATCATCATTCAGAGTTCCGGGCACAAAGTTATAGCAGTTTTACCAAAGTAGGTCAGTTCTGAGTAAGAAAAGCATGTTGCACATTGCACTAATTTAGAGTGCTCGAAAATCAGCCAGATTGCAGCTCGGAAATGCATCTCTCTTCAGCCCACTTTTGCATTGGTTTCCACATTTCCACCCTCCTTCTTTATGGAGTGGTTGGGAATGTCTTTGGAGGGGAGAGAGAGCTTAGTTGATAGATTTAAGGCAACTAAGGGCCACATGGATCTTTATCTTTGATTTTTAGCGAGATAGAGGAGAGAGAAGAGAGCAAGGAGGAGGGTGTTCTTGAGTGCTACAGTAGGAGCTCAAAAATGGAGATGGAGTCTTCTTCTTCTTCTTCCATTTTTGTATCCATGGATAACTAAACCTCCATCTAGGGAGGTGATGAAACTCCTCCTTGTAAGCATGTCTAGTTTTTGATTTATTTTGGGGAATGAAATGTGTATTTGACTAGTTCCATAATCTAGAGCATGTTACATAATGTAATGGATGTTTTAATGTTCTAAAGATCATGTTGCATTAAATACTCTTGTCTTAGATGATTTAATCTCATGGTTGTATGGCTTGTAGTTTCATAGTGACAAAGGAGCTAAGACTATGGAATGGTTTTAATGGCATGATTTTGAGTAGCTTGTTAATTCATTGCTTAAGAATTTCTTTTGATGGATTAACCTTGTGACTTGTTATCATGTGCTCTCATCAATTGATTACTTGTTTGACAATCTCTAGCTTAGTGAGCATGTTGAGGATTGCACCATAGTTTAGGTAATTTAAGCATGTGGAGCTTTGATAGGTTGTTCTTACATTTTAATTAATTGAATTTCTTGAAGATGATATAGTAGTCATGAATTGCTATTCATCAAGGTCATTTCTACATTAATTCCCCAAATCAATCATATAATTAGCTTGTGTAGAGGTTTGGAGTGGATTCACTTCCCTAGACTTCCTTCTCTAAATCTTCTCTTTTAATCTCCTTCAATTTATTGTTGTATGCATTCTGAATTTGTAGTTAAGTGACAACAAACACAACCTCTATGAACACCCTTTCATCATCCTAAGAATGACTCTAAACACTTAGGTTGCCTTAGACTAGCGCAGTCCCAGTGGTTCGACTTACCCAACCAATAGCCCTATTTTACAATGATCCGTGCTATTGCGAAGGTTGATGTTAGTTGATCAACCGATCAACTTGCATAAATTCATGTTTTTTATCTGTTGTGTCTATCTTATTTGACATACATGATTCTATCAATTGTGCTTTACTTCTTTATACTAGCACTAACTCCCATTTTGTAAGTTTTCCTTTTTATTTTGCAGGCCATGGCTAGGGTCAAGACTGTTGCTCCCGGACACTGTCACCGCAGGGCCAGGTAGAGTTTGGACGACGAGGCAGGTCCATCTCATGCCTAGGACCCCATTCAGGAGGAGCCAATAGAGCCCACTCTACCTCAGTCTCCAGCTGACAGTCGACTACAGTCTTCAGCCAAGGCATCTTCTTCACAGGCTGACGCTGAGGCTGAGCACATATCATCTCCATCACCATAGCCAGTTTAGCCAGCCCAGCACTTAGACCGGCTATTGCCGAGATACTCACGCCTTCGGGTGGTGCACGAGTCGGTCTTTGACATCGACTATTTCTCCCGGTCTGTTCTTACCAGAGCAGCATATGATGATATAGACCAGAGGGGCATCTCAGCTATACTAGCCCCTATCACATACCCAATGTACCCAAGGTTGGTCCGGATGTTCTTCCAGAACCTCCGACCTGCCCCGAGTAACCTGGCGTAGCTGCGGACTACCATCGACGACCACCCTATCACTATCATGGTGGACACTCTTTCCAGATCCTGCCGTTGTCCACACGTCTGCCCTCCCAATCTCTAGGATACATATCCTACTTTATTGAGGCCAACATATGCAGACATGGCCGTTTTACTCACAGGTCACTATACCGGTGGTGAGATATTCGCCACCCAAACTAATCTGCTAGACGACCTGTGGTTCTTCAATTCGGTGCTATACCAAAATATTTTTATGGCCGGCCACAAGACACAGAGGCGCGGCGACTATCTTACAACTTTATACGCCTTCTATACAGGGCACTGGCTGTCCATTCCTGCGCTCATCTGGAGCGTTATGATGAAGCTGTATGTTGACCATATCAGCAAAGCCAAGCCCAAAAAGGCTAAGTATCTCCCATTCGGCCATCTCATCACACATATTCTGAGAGACCAGCGCTATCCCTTCCAACCATGGGAGCATATTGAGACTGGGGCCTGCTCATTCAAGAAAAAGGATTGGGATAAGAGCTACAATGCTCTTATCAAGAGTCTGCGGGACGATGTTATCGAGGCAGCTGAGGAGTTAGAGGAGATAGAGCAGGCAGCAATAGCAGTAGCATAAGCGGTGGACGATATACCAGTTGATCCACCTGCCATGCACATGGATATTGACTTGGAGCAGCCCGTAGAGGACCAAGAGCATCACTCTCTGACTGGGTCGCCCATTCATGATGAGGAGCAGACTTAGGATCATCATTCTCCCACTCCAGTGGTACCTAAGGCTCCAGCACAGACACCCAGCTTTGGAGAGCGACTTCAGGCTTTGGAGGATGCAATAGTATCTATCCGCGCCAACATGGTCTCTATCTAAGAGGATGCTGTCTCCATCCGAGCTGACATTACATCTCTCCATACCGATGTCATGGCTGCGTTGTGAGACTTATCTCGAGATATCCATGGAGCACACCCTGCCCGTCCTACCTCCTCTTCCTAATCTCTCTATCCCTTTACTCCTGTCATTTTATATATCTGTGATACATTATTACTGTCACTTTATTTTTGCGGCCAGTCTGTTGGCCCTGATAGTGTGCTATGATGTATATTATTTTCGTTTATACATGTTATATGTTGGATGTCATACCATGTATTGATATATCTGTTTGTGATTGACTCCATCAATTGCATCCTAGAAACATCAGTGAGAGAGAGTACTACCCAAAAATTTTAGGACCACCCTTATACCTCTCTCTATTTTCAGTTGCGATCCCATTTACATTTACATGCCCACTCTGCACTACTTTTATCCCTTTTGTAATCTTATGAGTTTTATCCAAGTGCCAAAATTTCAGGATGTGACGACCTTGGTTTTTAGGCTAGCATGTCTTGTGATGAACCGTAAGGATGATCCAATAACGGATCCGAATGCGGAAGTGAAAACAGAAAGCAAGACTCTAAGAAGTCAAAGTGACCTTCTATGAGGTCGTGGAACTCAACAAGAACTGATGCGGAAACAAAAGATCGAAAATATGACAAATAAGCCCCCAGGGGCAAAATAGTCATTTCTGAAAACTATAGATTCGGGTGCCATCGAGCACACCGCTAGAAGGACAACAAAAAACTAATCAAGATGGACTCAAGAATCGCATGATTCGGAGTCCGGACGAAGGAGAAACGGTATGACGAAGAAAAACAAGCACTTAAGGCAAAAAGGGTAAATTGGTAATTATCCAGGAAGAACTGGGTGTAACTGAGCACACCGTTGGAAAGACAGTGAAAAATTAGTCAAGTTCAAAAAAAAAATTCACTTGAATCGGAGTCCGGACGAAGGAGAAAAGCCCAAAAGAAGAATTGACGTCGCGGCGGCCCGACGAGGGGCCATGACAGCCCCATGCGCAAGCCCATGCGCGAGCCCATGCACGCCGCGCGCACGCTGAGTGCACCATGGCTGGCAGCAACAGCCCATAAAGCTGCTGTGGGGTTATTTTTCAGAAAAAAAAAATCCAGAATAGAGGCTGAATTTGGAAGCCTAGATGAATTTTTTTGTAAAAACATAGAGAAGAAACCCCCCTCAAAATTGAGTTTTCTACGTGATTGTGAGAGAATTAAAAAAAAAATGCAATGTAGAATACCCAAAATGCCCCTCCATGAAATCTGGTCATGGAGGACCAAAAAGCTGCTATTTTGAAAACTGAGAACTGAACTTCGTAAGCGATTTTCGATATCAAGACGACATTTTCTAGAAAAACACGGAAAAAAAACCCCCCCTAAAATCATGTTTTCTATTCAACCATGTTGAAAGAAGAAAATAAAACCACCGTGAAAAGTCTATAATGCCCCTAGATCATAATATGCAAAAAAAAGTGCAAAATGAATTCACAAGTGGCTCAAAACACAAACGATAAGGTTTTGCCTGGAAACGACCATGCACGCAAACGTAACTTACCTAATTGGACGTGCTACAATGGTCCATGACTTAAAAATAGCACCGATACAAAATCCGACCCCCCAACGGGCAAAAAGGCAAAAATGGAACTTGGAATGAAAACTCGGAATCCAAAAATACAAAATGGGATCAAATGACCGTTTGGCCCTTGACCACACTTCATACAAGATTAATAAGACCCTATAAAAGAATGAAAATGGAATTCCCACACCCGATGCAACCATGGTGAAGCAATGACTTGCGATTTTTCAAGGTTTTCATAACATTTCATGAAGTTAAAAAGTTGGATAGAATACAATATACATGTCATTGGCCTCCAGCCTCATCTCATACATATCAAATACATTGAAAGAAGTGTACTTAAGTACACATTACATACATGGAATCAAATATACATATTTTGACATATAAGTCTACAAAATGACATTTCATGCTAACATTTGCATGAAATGGAAACTTGAAAGCTACACGACATCTAAGGAATGCTAGGCGTCACGAACTAAGTCTTCGTACCTGAAATATACCCCAGTATCGTAGGGGTGAGTAACATAAAGCTACTCGTAGGAGATGAGCATGCATCGACCTCGCATTTTACAAATTTATCACCTTAAGGTGAAACATGTTAAAGGGGTGCATGCCACCTAACGTCTATATCGAAATGAGACTCAGGGAGCATCCTAAGCTACCTTAGAGTGTTTCTAGCATAAATCACATCATCTATGCCATTTAAACAATATGGAAGCACGTTATACAAAGCAACAAGATATAGGTTTTCAATGCTATAAACTTACAATCTCGAATACAGATTCAACTAAAGTGATCATGTCACCTAACGTCTATGTTCTAAATAAGTCTAAGGAATCATCCTAGGCCATGCTAAACAATCAAATACAAATTACAACATCAATGCAGTCTAACCACATAAAAGCATATTATACAAGGCAACAAAATACAATTTCTTAAAGCTATCAGCTTGGAATCTAAAGCACGAAAACAACAGAAGTGGGTCATGCCACCTAACATCTAAGTTATAAATGAATCAATATGATCAATCCTAAGCTTTATTAGAACGTCAAAACATGATTTTCAATATCGATGCAATTTAACCAACATTGGAACTTCCAATACAACGCATAAAGCACAATTTCGCAAAGTTAACATCCTGTAACTTAAAATGGAACGACAATTAAGAAACAACAAGTTACAACATTATCTAGTTATCAACTTGAAAATGAAATGCGAAATCAAACAAAGTGGATACTCAGACGTCACGCAGGATCAGACCGACAACATAGTTACTTTAGGGTTACTAGCCTATGGGTAACCTCCTTATGTGCGCACTAGACTATATATAGAGGGACTATCCCCCGTACTAGAACCACGTCCTAACTATAGTCAAACAACGACATCCCCAAGTTTTCAAAATCAACAAGTTGTGCAACAACGCATATATCAATAGGAATATGCAAGATAATCAACTATCTACTAAGCACAACCAAATTTGGAAACCTATACAATACATGTTCTAAATCCACAACTAATATGATCTGATGAATGTCGAATCTTCAGTGTGCGATTCGTTATACGCTATGCATGAAAGATGTTAAACACGAAGTGTGCAAATCATTACACAAGGCAACAATATATTCAATAAGGAAAACATATTCTCATGAATACAAACATAGCAACTATGTTATCCAATGTTCAAAACATAACCAAGTGAATATACAACAAGTCTAAGTCCATGATTTGAATATAAAAACCACTTCTAAAACACAACTAGATCATGGAGTAAATTGATAGAATTTAAATAGATAAACACAATTAAATTCTCTAGATTTCCGATTCAATTTCAATTAACCTCAATTTAATACATGTTAAAGGGCATGGCAAGGTCATCACCTATATCTATTCTAAAACTCAATTAGGTTGTTACAACAGCAAAGTAGAACTTTAATTTAATCATACTAATTTAAATCCCAAGATTCTAAAACAACTTCTAATAGTCCCAATTTAATATATACTAGTAAACAAGTCATGGCCAATACAAACATCAAGTTAAAGCCTTAATTAGGCTAATGGGACCACAAAATAGATTTTAATTAATTCTTTTAATTAAAATCTCTAAATTTTCAAACTTAACCAAATACTCTCAAATTAACCTATGTTGGAAAACATGTCAAGGACTAATGTAATATCACATTACAAGTTTATTTCATTCAATTTAAGACCATGCGAATTAAACTTTCACTGAAGTTAAATATAAAACAAAAGTTGCAATTCTCATGCAATAAATCCCAATTTAATACATGTGAACAACCATACCAAAACTTAATTTTCTAGCATGCCACAATACAATTCCAAGTTGTATATTACCATGAGGATTAAATATTAAACATGGAATTTAATTAAATAAAAGGTTTCAAAACTTAACCGAATATTATAAATCAAATATATGTGAAACTATATGGCATGTAAATCAAGAATATCAAATTGGAATTCAAATAGAGTGAAAGTGCACTCGGGGCAAATTAATTAATAATTACTAATTTTCAAAACACCTCCAATTACTTTCAAATTCAACTATGTTGGAGAGTATGCTAAGGCCTAATTTAATATGCTAACACATATTGATTTCAAGCTAGTTAAGGCCATGTGAATTAATCTTTCACCTAAGATAAATATTAAATAAAAGCTTTAGTACTTATTTAAATGCTCTAATTTTAATACACGACAATGAGCATATCATGGGGCAATATAATATCATGCTACATGTTTAAACCAAGTCACGAGCAACCGGAAAAATTAGATACCGTATAAGAAAAATAAATAATAAAATCTCTAGATTTCATATTTAATCATGCAAATAAGTAGTATAAGTATCACAAGCATGCTATATAATAAGAATTTAAACCTAGAACATCCCTTACCTTAATTTGAGATGAAAATCTCAAAAGCTATCAAAATGGAACGGCTCCGAATCCGACGAAACTACTAGGTTTTGTCGGGGACAACGCCGTGAACATAACCCCCATGAAAGCCCCATCAAAATCATAACTTGACCTCAAAACCAAACTCAAGAAATGGTCAAAACTGAATTCTAATAAGGGGGAAAGATAGAGCACGGCGAGGGGAACAACAAACGTTAAGGCCGAAGACTTTCCATCAAGGAAAAGTGAACCAAAAGAGGAGAGAGAAGATGGCAGCACCCCTTGGGCTGTCATGGGAGCTCCAGGTCATGCATGAAGAGGGGAGAAGATGAAAAATGAAATATCTCACCCCCCTTTTATAGAAATCTCAAAAAGTGCCCCGAACGGGCCTTGTCGGGTCCGAAAAAGTAAAATTTGAGCAAACGCGCTCAAATGGCAAAACTTTGTGAACAAAGATTCAAAATGATAAAATATGAACAACGGAAGAGACGGCGTCAAAAACCGAGCCCCGAGCAGAAAGTGATGCCCAAAACAAGTTTGGCGAAAATTAGGGCCAGAAACCCTGAAACTGGAAAACATTGACCAGGAGGAAATTCCAAGAGTACACAACTCGACGAAATGTGAAAATGAATCCCGTACGACGATTCAGGCTCAAAACAAGACATTTTGCAATACATTTCATTAATTGCACAATGGCCCCTCCAAAAAGTGAAAACTGCACTTATGGCTCAGAATGAAAATATCTTCCAAAAATATTTTCTTAAAAACCCCTGAAATAAAATATCTTCAAAAGATATTTACGAAAAACACCCCAAGAAAAGAAAATAATTTTAAAAAATTTTGCATCCATGCCCCTATGGACACCGGGAGCAACTAGAGTACTTTCTTGCAAAAGTAAAGATACGTATTTCGTGGAAACCACTCAAGATGAAGGCAAGTGAAGTCAAAAACCAACAATGAGCATGAGAAGTGAGGTTGTGCCAAAAACTGACAAACGGAGATAAGACAGAATAGGGAAAAGGACGAAATAGCGCATAGTGTCGAAAAACGAAAAATGTGAAAATGACTCGGTCCTCAAAAGAAGTTGTCAATCCACAGAAAAGAGTCTCAGGAACCAATTTCGAGCACTCGAGATGACACTAAGCGACACGAAACAGAGCTCAGAAAAGAAAATTAAACAAAAAAAATTCATTCGTAAAATTTCAGGAAAAAGGAAAGGAAAACAAATGACCGGGTTGTTACACAGGACCACAGTTAATCCCAAGTTTGGGGGGGCTATGCTACCTACTTTGGATACTTCTGTTCTAGTTATTCTTTACTATAGTTGCACTGGTATACTCTTTCCTTTTGTTCTCTTTGCACATTGAGGACACTGTGCCATTTAAGTTTGGGGGTAATAGTGTGATTTGCAGTGTTTGCTTTAAATTCAAAATTTTTAGCATGACTTGTGTATTTGAGGGATTTTCTATGATTGTTCCATAACTAGCTATGATTTTGATCTTTAGAGGACTATATTGCTTAAAACACCCCGTAATATTTTGTATGCCTTGTGGATGCCATTTAAGAGTAAATTTTTCGAAAGATTAATATCTTGCTTGCATTTGTGGTCCACATCATCCTGATTTTGTGATTTTTTTGAGATTCACTCTAGTATTCTACACTAGCACAAGCGCACACTAGCATTCATTTGTGGGGTACATGCTTTGTTGATTATTGAATTGGTTGTATCCCAATTGGGCTAGTAGTGCATTGAAAGCTTTCATTCTTGATAAAGATGGATAACAACCCCTTTTCACTAAGTAGTCGGGATTCTAGCCTCATCAAGCACTTAACTTCTCGCGCCGAAAGGTGGAGGGCCCAAACTCTAGGTTAATAATTGAATTTAAAAAAAATAATAATAAAAAAAAGAAGAAGAAGAAGTTGCAAAAAGCAATAAAAAATGAGGACTTCTCCCAAAAGGTGAGAAGTGAGAAATGATTAGATGGAGGTTGTTTTGATATGTAGCCTAGTTAATTTGAACTTGTAAGTTCGTAGGGGTGTGATCGGTTGATCAACTATACATCAACCTTCGCAATAGCACGAATCATTGTAAAATAGGGCTATTGGTCGGGTAAGTTGAACCACTGGGACTGCGCTAGTCTATGGCAACCTAAGTGTCTAGAATTGTTCTTAGAATGATAAGGGGTTTATAGAGGTTTGTTGGATGTCACTTAAGCTAGGAAATTAAAAGTGCATAAAACAATAAATTGCAAGAATTCAAGGGAGTGAAGTACAAGTAAAGAAGGCTAGGGAAATGAATCCACCTCCATCCCTATACACATGCTAGGTTAAGAATAATTTAAGGGAAAAACAACATATATGATAGTCATGATACATAACAATACTAGGTTGCTATAATATCCTCAAGAAGTTCATTTAAATAGGAAGGCAAGAATAAACCATCAAAGGTTCACATGATCAACTACCTAAACTAAAATGTAGCTTAGAACATGCTTACTAAGTCAAGGATTATCAAGCCCTAATTTAAATGGTGAATGCACATAAAGCAAAGAATCAAGTATAGACCATCAAAGGGAAACCCTAAGCCATGAACTATCTAGGTTCTCCAACTCCATGCCATTGAAACCATTCCATGATCTAACTTCCATTGTCACCATGGAAGTGCAAGCAATATGATTACGAAAAGCAACCATCCAAGACAAGATGAATAACTCACAATAATCATTTATAAACATTCAACATTCATTACAACAAAAATGAGGCTCTTGACCATGGAAAGACTATCAAAAATACATTGTAATCCCCAAAAATAAACTATATTAACACATGCTTACAAGGGAGGGGTTTCATCACCTCCCTAGAAGAAGAGTTAGTTACCCATTGGAGCCTTAGAATGAAGAAGAAGCTTGAACTCCATCTCCAATTTTCGAGCTCCCCCTTGTTAGCTTCAAGAACACCTTCCTTTCTTGCTCTCTTCTTTCTCCTCTATCTTGCAAAAATCAAAGATTAATAATGTGTGGCCCTTGGGTAGCTTTTTATGCTCCAACAACACCCTCTCTCTCCTCCAAGGAACACCTCCAACCACTTCATAAAGAAGGAAGATGGCATTGAGGAAACCAATGTGCAAGTGGCTGAAATTGAGCCATTTCCGAGTGCAATTTGCCTGATTTTCGAGCACTCGCAAAGTGATCTCGAGCACTCTAACTTAGTGCAATGTGCAACATGCTCCTCTTGCTCAGCGCTGACCTATTTTGGTAAAACTGCTATAACTTTGTGCCCCGAACTCCGAATGATGATCTGTTTGAAGATTTGGAGAGATGATTCAGTGCTTTAAAAACTTCATGTTTTGATGAAGACCTAATTCTCAAGTCTGGTTTGTCGAAAATGGGGAGAAAGGCAGTACTTCAGTGCTGCCAGGCAGTTCTGCGTACCTCTGTTACGAAGATCATAACTCTCTGCTCCGAACTCCGAATGATGAACCACTTGAAGATTTGGAAAGCTGATTCAGAGATCTAAATCTTTCATGTTATGATGGAAGTCTAGTTCTTGAGTTTACTAGGTCGAAAATGGCAACAAAAGTCAGGATCACTGCTGCCAGAAATTCAGAAATGGCATCCTTTTTGTTCAAAATTCCACAAGGCATCATTTTTGCTTCCTTTTTGCACTTTAACCTGAAAATGCATAAAAACATGCAAATGGAGTTAATATACATAAAATAATTAATAACTGGACTTTGTTAATGTAATTTAGGGCGCTTGAATATACAATATTCGGCGCTTATCAGGGTGTTTGAACACTTAGTGCCCTAAAGCCATCTGGTTTGGGAGTCATTGACCTAACGCTCGACCTCATGAATCGCTAGAAAGCTTAATAGATCAACACATTGCATCATGCTTCCATCTTTGATCCTATAAAAAAATTTTGAGTGAAAAGAATAAGCGCACCTAGATCAATAAAGTTTTAATAAAAGGTCCACTCTTTGTCTTGATGATCTGTACTAGATTTGTGTGCTAGTTTGAGGGTAAGGATGTAATTAATTCTTTAGTTAGCTTAGATAGCAACATATTTGATGCCGGTCCACTCAAAAAGAATTCTAGAGTTGTTTTGATTTTCATGATCATTTTCTTGATATGTGGAGGACCATACTTGCTTACTTGATGTCGAAATTTTGGGAGATTGCTTGGAAATGTTTGAAAAATTGCATACTTGAGGTAGTTTTCTCCCAATGCTTGTTTTCAATATTGGTGCCTCTTTTGAAAGAATGAGCTTAATATTTGTGGGTATCATTTCTGGAAACCCTCACGAGACTTCACTCGTCCACTAGGGGTAACCTAGGGGTTTAAAAGGCTTGTTGCATATGCTAAATGTAATCGTGTTCCCTACGAAAGTGGCATTATTCATTTATTCCTTTCTAATTCATAGTTGTATAGTTGTTCATTTCATTCCTTTACTTTCTAGTTCATTGTTAGGTACTAGCAATATTTAAGTTTGGGGGTGTGATGAGCGCTGAAAAGTGCGCATTTAAACCCCTAAAGCTTAGGTATTCTAGAACCTTTATCTATCTTATTTTCCCGCTTTAGATTGATTTCGTATTATTTCAATTTTCAGGTACTTATCCCCAAAATAAGCTAACTCAGCCAAATAAGAGCAAAAAGGAAGCAATTCTAAGATGAATCAAAGAAAGGAGCAAAGTGGATCAAAGTAGAGCAAAAATGAAGCAAAAGGTGAAATTCAGCATCTCCGATCGATCTTAAATAAAAGTTCGATCGATCCAACATGATCGATCTCAGCACTTCAAAGATAGATCCAAGCCATGATGTCATTTTCAGAGATCCCAAAAGTTTGATTGATCCAACTTCATTCTCTGATCGATCGAACCATCTTGTTCTTATCCAAATGATTAATCTTATCTAGCTGTACCACCCTACCAACTGCTTTTGTCCTTGTCCCAAAAATATCTTCAAAATATCTCAGATTTGTTTTTATCCAAAAAGGCGCCGCCATAGAGGATCGATCCAGCTTCAATTCGATAGATCTCAGCCATGTTGATCAATCTCACCACAAGTTCGATCGATCGAACTTTCCAAATCCCGAGAAAATCCAAATTCCAACTCATTAAAAGTTGTCTCATATCCAATCATTGGAGGAATATTGGTGTACGAGTCCAGCTCATTTGAGATGATATTTGACTTACCTATATAAGGAATATGAGCCACTTTTTGAGGGAGATACTTGGAGACTTTGGATATACTTAAGATGCACAATATTGATATTCTTAGTGAAGAAGAAAAGAAATGAGGAGGCTAGAGGCACAAGCTTGAAGTTCTTCCATCAACCAAGAAGATGAGCAATCTTTACCATGGAGTTAGCCCTTGAGGGTTGGAGGACACCATCCATGAGTGGCTAAACATCCTCTTGGGGCTAGAGTTAGCCCTAAGCATGCTTTTTACATCTTGATTTATGTATTCTTGAGGGGATTTGTATTGTGATACATGTTTTGACACTTATATATATATATATATATATATATATATATATATATATATATATACTTGTTTATTCAATGATTTATATGGTTTAATGCTTCCAATTAATCATTTCATTCTATCCATATGTCTACATATGCTAGAATAGATGTTCATATGTTTATCTCTATTTCTTGAGTTATTGATGCATGTTTATGTGTATTAATGCTATAGATCTAGAGATTGTCAAGATATAGTGCTTAATGGAATGTTCTTGTGGTTTATTTGATGGTTTATACTCATTTCTTGATGGATTGTACCTCTCCCGTTGTTTAATTTGTTTAATTTCATGTCATTAGCTTAATTGTAGTGTAGTTGTAGCTTAGATGTTAAATGGGAGGATAATTCATGCTTGTTGTTTGATGTTCCATACTTATGAAAGCAAGTAACATATATCTCTAACCTTGTGATGTGTTTGGATTGTGAGCTTAAAGAAAGGATTAATGGCTTAGTTTGATATGTTGTGCTATCCACCATGTTGCTTAGACAATGTATGCTTAATTTGTCATCCATGCTTGTTGAAACAACCACACACACACACTTTGTTGCAATACATGTTTTCCCCCTCATTAATCATTCATTAAGAGTGTAGAAAAACTATGTTTAGTGGTGATCTCTAAACCCCAAGATCTCTCCCTTATTTTATCTCCATTACATTTTATTGCCTACTTTTGTTTAAATTGCATCTTAGTGTAGTTCAATCACCAACCAATCTTTTGATCACTCGATCTACTAACCCTAATTTTGATTCCTCAACCTTGTACGACCCACCAATCCCTTGGGACAATCCCTACTTGCCCTACCTATATTTTTAGTGAAAAGTAGTAGTGGCAATTTCTAAATGTAAAACTTGGCCACATTCATCATAGTTCTACACCACTATCTTTTAGTGCACAAACTTTGGGTCGGAGTGCGACAACCACCATTAGGGTGCGTATATTGCCAAGGATGTGTAGCTAAATATAGTGTAGTTGTGTACCCTAGTAGGTCTAGGTTGTGACGACCTTGGATTTTACAACCCCGGTGTGTCTTGTAATGACTCGAAACGGATCCAAATGCGGAAGCAAAACATAAACAAGTCAATAAAGATGTACTTCATCCCTAAGACATGAGAGTGGTCTTCCGAAGAGTCTCGTGACTCAACGAAAGCGAGATCGAGGTTAGGGTTTCAAAGCCCTCCAAGGAATGGACCAAGGGTAAAATGGTCATTCTAAAATGAAAATAGGTGCCACCGTGCACACTATTAGAAAGACAACGAAAAATGAATGAAGTTAGAATCGAGAATCACCTGATTCGGAGTCCGGATAGAAGAGATATGGAGATAGAACGAAACGATGTCCTCCGATTAGGAGATACCTCAACCCTACAAAGAGGGTCAAATGCGCAAGTCAGTGAGGAAGGGTCGGTCTGCTGATAGCTCTCGATCGGTCGTTCTGACTTACAAGGTCGGTCGTTCTGACCCATAAGGTCGGTCGTTCTGACCTACATAGTCTGTCGTTCTGACTTACAAGGTTTGTCGTTTAGACCTACAAGGTCGATCGTTCTGACCTACAAGGTCGGTCGTTTTGACCTTCATGGTCGGCCGTTCTGACCTACAAGGTCGGTCGTTCTGACTTACATGGTCAGGCGTTCGGACTTACATGGTCAGGCGTTCGGACTTACATGATCAAGCGTTCTTACTGCCGACCGACGAAACAAAAAGCAACAATTGACCGAACGACGAAACTGAAAGCAACAATTAGCCGAACGACGAAACATAAAGCAGCAAAAGCTGCTGTTGCAATGCATGGTGAAGTGCTAGGTCAAACCTAAGGCTATACATGCATTCCAATGATCCGAAACAAGTTTAAAAACATTCTTGTGAACTTTTAAAATTAGTGGCCCTCGGCCTCATGTTATACATACAAAATAAGCATCAAAAGGTGTGCTTTGGCACACATTACATACCCGAAATTGAAAATGACATGTTAAACCAAACATTACATAACAACTTCAAAAGAGAAGATAAACATGCTAACACTTGCATGTGAACAAGAATACAGTTAAAAGAGCTTCAATTCTACATATCACCTAAGGCAATTGCAAATCCCCAAATCTTGAATACTGTACCTTAAAATGACCCTGATAACTTTGGGGTGAGTAACATAAAGCTACTCGAAGTGAATGAGCATGCATCGACCTAACTTTTTTTACAAGGTTATTACATTAACATGAAGCAATTCAAAAGGATCATGCTACCAAACTTTTATGTCATAAGTGAGACTCAGGGATCATCCTAAGCTACTCATGCAATTGAAATAAACTACGATATACAAGTATACATGCTTAAGTACACTAAACCGTATTAAAACATGATACACGACATACAAACATACATGTTCAAGTACCTTAAATCATGTTAAACAAGATAAGCAATATCTAACATACATACACAAGTATTCGATATATGTAGAGTACTCATAAATCAAGTATATAGGCACAAGTATAGTAAGCTAAACGAAATACACATAAGACAAATATACACGGCACAAGTATACTAAATGAATTTAAACTCACAGAGCAAGTATACAAGTTCAAGTATACTAAATAGGATTCAAATACCTACAATAAGCATCAATTCTCAAGCTACAAGTAATCCATGATTAACAACTTGAAATTAAATGCGAAATCAAATAGTGGAAAGACTAGGACATGCGGTCGCTAGACTAAGCAAGTATTTTCGGGTAATTACGACCCACAAGGTACCACTTAGTGTGCACTTATGACTTAAAAGACTCTTGTCACTGCACTAAAGCCAAACCCTAGCCATCACATACATTATGTCCTCACAAGCTTTCCAAAATCAATAAGTCTGAAACTTATACAAAATCAAATGCAAGTTACCATATTCCATGCACAAGTAAGGTCGAATTCACAAAAACCATGTCCTAGAATTCAAGTCTATATAGCATATGACATGCCATACCCTCAATATGAAATTTATACACAAGGCAAGAATATTTTTCAACAATTGAGCCAAATTACCATCCAAACCCACAAGTACTAAATAAGCTTCAATTTAGTTGTAACAACCCGAACCCGGAGGCCCGAACCGTTAGCCGGGTACTTACTTGAACCCAAGGTCACCTAGGTCAAACTCATCCATTTTAGCGTCAAAACATCATCCTTAGGATCAACTAGGCTCTCCCAAATGATCAAAACAAAATCCAAGAGTCAAGAGTAGATTAACATGAAAAGAGGAGTAGAGAGAACCAAACAGGTGCACTTCGGTCAACCGAAGTGGAGCTTCGATCGGCCGAAGCAGACCTTCAAGAACCAGTCGACCAAAACCCTCCATTGGTCGACCAAAAGGGGAGATCCTGAGAGTAAGAGGATGGTTCGGTCGACCGAACCCTATTTCGGTCAATCGAAATAGGAGATCCCGAGAGTTAACAACTGGTTCGGTAGACTGATAAGCCATTTCGGTTGACCGAAATGACTCATTCGAGCCCTGAATCCTAAAACTGAAGTGCTGCACTTTAGAAATGAAGGGGAACTAAAACGGAGACTTTAGAATGATTCATACTTGAGCTAAACCATCAAAATGAGACATTCTATGATCATAAACATGAGTACTATCACATAATCATCTTACAACATCATTTGATACAATTACATGTCGTTAAACATAATGATTACATTAATTCCATTTACATCAAATAAAAGTTAAAGCTTATGCTTGAGTTACAAGGCTATGTATGTCAACTTAGTTACAATCCCAAAACAATAAATATACATAAAATGGCCTAAGTACAAAATAGCAAAATAATGAACTTCCAGCACTCCATCAAACTTGTGGTGGATTGTCATCCGCCACCTCCTTCCCATGACCTGAAAAATGTTAGATATAGTGGGGTGAGCAAAGCACTCAGTAAGTGGCATCTAAGACACGCCCCTTGTGTCCCCGTGAGTCTAAACAAGGAATGGAACAATAAGAAATAGGGGTCATACTATGTCAGGACAATACAACATAATAGCCAAATCTCAACATAAATAATATGATGCTATGAAATGCAATGCATGCCAATGTCGCTCCCCATTTTCATCATTCAGATTCATCACTTTCAAACTATTAATATAACCCGCCCTTTGGTGACCCCGTAGTGACGTGAGAGAAGGATTGGCTAGTGTCCCTAACCCTTGGTACCCCCGCAGCGTCATTTTAGGCCTAGCTAGCTCAACCACGCTAGGGCAATCTCCCTAGTTCCCTCTAGGCTATATTAACACCCCGGCCCTTTGGTACCCCCGCGGCGACCGGGTTTTCATAAAATACTTTCATCAAAATTTCTTTCCCCAAAATTCCCCTTTTTCATTTCAAAACAATCTTTCCATTCATGTCCAATGGTATGCATGTACATATCACCTTCTTAATGCCATGGAAATGAGGGATTTTACACTACTCAATTGAGCATACTCTACAAGCTCCTAAAAGAAATTACACATGCCATCACATACCATTTCTAGCAAATTTTACAACATAATAGGCATGGTAAACCAACAATTGAACAAGGAGATTAACAATTAAGCATGTTTTCATATAATTCAAATAGCACATTTGATCATGAACTTCACATATAACATTTACTTCATCTTTAAGACAATTAATTCAAGGACAAACATGCTTTGTAACAATTTATAAGACATGATTCACAAAGGAGCAAGAAAAACATGAATTAGGAACCCCTACCTCTTAAAATGCGAAAACCCTCAAAATGGGTCTCCAATTTCGAAAGCACAAGGGAGCACCAAAACTGAAATTGTTAGTATGGATACGAAGGCCTCGTCGTGGGCTTCGATTTACCGTAAATGGCTTCCAACAACTTCAAGTATTGAGGGAGGAATCTAGGATTGAAGTTTGAAATCCAAAAGAAAAAAAAAGGTCAAGAAAGAGAGGGGAAAGAGAATCCTGCGGTAGAGGAGGAAGAATGAGAGACTATGTGTGGTCTCTAGACCACTTTGTATGTGAGTGGTAGGCCCCGCCACTAACATTTTTTTTTTCCTTTTCTCTTTTGCTTAATTTCTCACCACACAAGTGTATAGATACACAATTAAACTTACAATCACTTAAAACACAATAAATAAAAATAAGTATGATGCAAACGAACCCAACTAAAATCCCGTACGCGACAATACCGGTAGCGGGTCCCACACGGAGCTGTCTGGCCCAAAAAAAAAAAAATGAGAAAATGTCTAACCTTGCATTTCAAGGAGTGTCGAACTCAATGAAATACCTCAAACAACCACCCAACACACCAGGCACACCCCACAGTGTCCGATGTGCAAAACGTGAAAAAACGAAAATGCCCTTGCATCTATAAAATTTCAAAAATGAAAAATGTCGAAAATCGAAAACATCACATTAGTGACTAGTTTTCAAGGTAAACAATTGTAATATTCTAACAAGATATATACCTACACAAGATATATTTAAACAAGTTATGCAAGTCAATATTATTTCATATCATGCTAAGTCCAATTACCATTTCAAGAGGCCACAAGCACTAATTCTACATCTAATTAGTAATATGCTCACAAGGTAATTAGACGTATTACATTTCAAGAGATTATCAACCTCACATGAAAAATCTCTAAATTTTAAATTAATTCCAAATAGACTCAATTTAATATATGTTAAAAGACATAACATGGTCTTCACATATAATATACCTAAATTCTATTTAAGTGACTACAATACTCAAAATAAAATTAATTAAGCAAACTAATTAATTTTCTCTAGATTTTCAAATAACTCCAATTGTCCTCAATTTAACATAGGTAAAAGATCATACCAAGGCCTACCTTAATATCACATTACAAGTTGATCTCATGCTTGATAAAATTATATGAATTAATCTTTCACAATAGATAAATATTAAATAAAAGTTACAATTCTTATTCAGATGCTCCCAATTTAATATATGTTGATAAACATACCACAGTCTAATTTACTAGCATACCACATTTTAATTCTAAAGTGCATACCATAATGAGAATTAAATCTTAAATATAGAAAATAATTAAATTAAATTCTAGATCTTGAACAAAGGCATGCTCACAAGTTGTGTATGCTTATAAAACAATCATATAACATTAATATAAACCTAAGACATTCCCTACCTCAATTTGAGATACAAATCTCAAATCTCCACCAAAATGAAACAGCTCTGAATCCGACGAAACTTCGGGGTTTTGTCTGGGACAACAAGGTGATCATTAAACACTAAGGAGGTCATACCAAAATCCAAACTTGGCTTCAAACCATAACTCAAAAAATGGCCAAAACGGGATTCCAATCGGTTGGAATCGAAGGCCTCGTCAAGGCGAACAATAAAGCTTAAGGCATCACCACTTTTTAACACAGGGAAGAAGTCCAAAAGAAGAGAGAGAAGGTGGCAGCCCCATGGGCTTCCATGGCTACTGGCCAAGAGAGGGGAAAGAGATGAAAATATCTAACTTTTCATTTTAGAAACCCCAATTTATAGAAAAACCTTAAAAGTGCCCCAAAAGGGTCCCACGGGTCCGGAAAAGTGGAATTTGAGCAGACGCGTTCAAACGGCAAAACTCCATGAACGAAAAACAAACAAAATGAGAAAATATTAACAACGGAAGAAACGATATTGAAAACCGAGTCCCGAGCAGAGAGATATGCCCCAGACAAGTTTGGCATTAACCGGGGCCGAAAACCCAAAAACTATAGGGTTCGACCACAAGACAATTCTAAGAGTATATGACTCGACGAAATGTGAAAATGAATCCTGTACGAGGATTCAAGCCCTAAGGAGACACTTTGCAATTAACATTCATTAATTACACAAAGGCCCCTACACAAAAGGATAACTGCATAACTAGCCCAGAATGAAAATATCATCCAAAAGATATTTTCCTAAAACCCCTGAAATAAAATATCTTCAAAAGATATTTACAAAAAACACCCCAAGAAACAAAAATGTTTCTGAAGAATCTCTTCATCCACGCCCCTATGGGAAAAAGAAACAACCGGCGAGCTTTTCTCCAAAAGTAAAGCTACGCCTTTCAAGGAAACCAACAAGAATGGAAGTACGTGAAGTTAAAAACCAACTCTAAGCATGAAGAGTGAGGTTACGCGAAGGAAAATTTCAACGAAAAAATTTAACCTGCAAAAATGGAGAAAAAGGAATGGAAGGAAAATGACCGGGTCATTACAACCTACCCTCTTTTAAGAGATTTCGTCCCCGAAATCAGGAACATTCCTAGAAGACCGAACAAGGACCGTACACAAGGTCACGCTAAAAGAACAGATCATAAAGTACCTAAGGATAACTCCAAAGGTCTTAAGATCAACGAACAGTGAGGCACCTCTCCAAACGAATTGACATACTAACCTAATGTCAACCACCCAAAGAAGATCAAGGCAACTACACATCAAAACAAGGATCACAACCAAAAGCAACATGGCAGCACGAATAGTGACTAGAACCCACCCAAAACGTACTCAAGGTGCGGTAACATCGACAACATCAAGTGCCCGCCCACACTCACATTACTAGCTAGGTAATGTAAGGTAGCATCGACGACAACTAGCACTCGCCCACACACAACCTGTACGGTAGCATGGCAATACAAAGCCCTAATTCGTCACATGCCCCCAACAAGCTTACCCGTGAAACCTATCGATACATATGACATAAATGTCAAAATAATCATTACCAAAAGCACTATGGAAACTAGGCATTTTGTGAGAGTTATGATATGGTCCAAAGATGTCCGGTCGGACCATTCTGCCCAATCCCAAAACTCTGACAACAATGTCATAGGTACCGCTATGCTTAAGGCCTTAAATCCTCAATACTGGAAAAACTAACAATCCCAAGTCTCCAAACACCATTGTTAACCACACCAGTCACAAATCCAAAGCCTGACAAGTCTATGCCCCCAAGCCAATGGATCAGACTTTACAAATCAAACAACATCATCATCGCCCTAGTCACAACGACTCCCAATAAGACAATGCACCCAAAATCCTCCACGTCATCCTAAAGCTGACCTACTACAAGGCTACGCCTAGGAATCAAGACATCGGATCAAGGTCACACACACAATCCCGACAACCAAGGTCATACAACCCCAAGCACAGTACGGAATGAAAAAAAAAAAGAATGAACTAATAAAACAATTAGTCATGAAACATATATACATATATGCAAGTATACATTCACAAGTATACTAAGAAATATTGAAATGGAAACACAATAGATATATATATATATATGCACAAGCATACATCCACAAGTATACTAAGCAATACTAAATTCATGGTAGATAAGTATACAGGCTCAAGTATACTAAACCAAAACAAACTGAAGTATACAACGTATAAGCATACTAGGTACAAGTATATTAAACGTAAATGAAAATCCACGAAAAATTTCACAGAAACCATATTGCACCATACACTAAACATAGTGTACAAGGGCAATCAAATATGCTACCTATCAAATATGGTCAAGCATCAAAGACACGCTACACATCACCTATGACTCTAGGATGACGAACAGATATAGCAAATGGAAAATACATCATCTATATCAGCAGATAACTACTAATAGTCACATCCCCTAACATGTTTCTAAGGCATGCTCACAACAACAGGGTATATAAACATGCAAGAATGACTATGCAAATAACAATCCCACAAGAACAAAAGCAAAAAGGGATGGAATGCCTCTCAAAAGAACGAGCTCACCGAAAGTGAATCCCAAAAACCCGGATAAGTCCAGCCCCTCACTGCGAGGAAATAAATCATCTCTTAGAATGAACACTAAGGTTCCCGAAACAAAGAACCTCAAGTCTTTCCCAAGATTGACTCAAACCCAAGGTGGAGTCCTAAAGCCACTCAAAACAAACCAGTGATGTAATGCATAGTTCCAATACTATTCATTGCGAAACACCAACAAAAGAACTCAACTCAAGATGCTGACGAGTTCGATGAGAACTCTACAGGATCCTATCGGAACCCTAAACACAATCCCCTAGTCTCCAATGACGAGGGAAAGTAATTAATTGCACCGATGCAATTAATTACACGAAACCATTCACACCCCAACCTTAGCTCGTAAGAGCTGTCTAAGGCTAGACAAGAAGAATCCTAGGTCAACGCACCTATCAAATCCCTAACCATCACTCTAAAAAGAAAAGACACGAGAGCTTCACCGTTAAGGCTCACAAAAACTAACCTCCAAATCCCCAAGGAAGGACTCAAGTCAATCCCAACTCATCATCCCATGATGCTAAAAACAAGACCCCAATAATGTCACCATATCAAAGTCACCACGAAACCCCAAGAGACGTTCCCAACACCCCAGACACTCCCCGACTACATGGAGCTTTTTAAATTGCCTAAATTGAAAATGCAATCTTAAAATACACCCACAAGACCCCCGGAAGTTTTAGATTGGTTGACACATTTTTAAAAAAAAAGTCGATGAATAGTACCAAGTACTAAAATCTCAAGTTTTAAAAACATATTTGTAAACTTTAGAATTAATGGCCCTTGGCCTCATGTCATACATACAAAATAAGCATTCAAAAAGTATACTTAGGTACACATTATATATTTGGAATCAAGGATACAAGTTTTGATCTATAAAACTCTAAAATGACATTTCATGCTAACATTTGCATGAATGGGAATTTTAAAAGCTACAAGTCATCCAATGAATGATGAGCATTGCGAACCAAGTCTTCATACTTGAAACAAATCCCCAGTAACTTCGGGGTGAGTAACATAAAGCTACTCATAGGAAATAAGCATGGATCGACCTAACATTTTATAATTTAATCAGCTTAAGGTGAAACATGTTAAAAGGGCTCATGCCACCTAATGTCTATGTCAAGTGAGAATCGGGGATCATCCTAAGCTACTCATGCAATCAAAATGAACTACGACATATAAATACACATGCTCAAGTACACTAAATCGTATTAAAACATGATACACGACATACAAGCATACATGTTAAAGTACCTTAAATCATGTTAAACAAGATAAGTAATATTTAACACACATACACAAGTATTCAACATATATAGAGTACTCGTAAATCAAGTATACAAATATAAGTATACTAAGCTAAACAAAATACACATAAGACAAGTATACACGGCACAAGTATACTAAATGAAATTTAAATTCACGGAGTAAGTATACAAGTTCAAGTATACTAACTAGGATTCAAATATCTAAAGCAAGCATCAATTCTCAAGCTACAAGTAATCCATGATCAACAACTTGAATTTAAATGCGAAATCAAATAGTGGAAAGACTAGGATATGCGGTCGCTAGACCAAGTAAGTATTTTCAGGTAATTACGACCCACAAGGTACCACCTAGTGCACACTTATGACTTAGAGGACACTTGTCCACGTACTTGAGCCAAACCCTAGCCACCACATAAATTATGTCCTGACAAGCTTTCCAAAATCAATAAGTTCAAAACTTATACAAAATCAAATGCAAGTTACCACATTCCATGCACAAGTAAGGTTGAATCCATACAAACCATGCCCTAAAATTCAAGTCTATATAGCATATGACATGTTATGTCTTCAATATACAATTTATACCCAACGCAAGAATATTTTACAACAATTGAACCAAATTACCATCCTAAGCCACAAGTACTAAATAAGCCACAATTTAGTAACTAACTTTCAAGGTAAATAATTGTAATATTCTAACAAGTTATATACTTACACAAGATATATTTAAACAAGTCATGTAAGACAATGATATCCTATATCATACTAAGTCTAATTCCTTGATTTAAACATAGAAACAATATCAAAGACATAGTTAAATCTAAAATAATTATATTATCTAGATTTCAAATCAATCCCAAATAATCTTAAATTAATATATGTTAAGGGACATAGCATAATCTTCACATATATCACATCAAATATTGAATCAAGGGATTAAAACACTTAAAATAAAATTAATTAAATTCATTAATTAATTTCTTTAGATTTCCAAATAACTCCAAATGTCCTCAATTTAACATAGGTTGAAGAACATACCAAGTCCTATTTTAATATCACATTACAAGTTAATTTCATGCTTGTTACAATTATGTGAATTAATTTTTTACAAAAGATAAATATTAAATAAAATTTGTATATCTTATTCAAATGCTCCCAATTTAATATATGTTGATATACATACCAAGGCCTAATTTACTAGTATGCCACAATTTAATTCTAAGGTACACACCTTCATGAGAATTAAATCTTAAACATAGAAAATAATTAAATTAAATTTTAAAACTTGAACAAAGACATGCTTATAAGTTGTATATGCTTATATAATAATCAATACAACATAAATATAACCCTAAGACATCCCTTACCTCAATTTGAGATGAAAATCTCAAAAGCCACCAAAATGAAACCGCTCCGAATCCGACGATACTTCGGGGTTTTATCAGGGACAACATGGTGAACATTAAATTCCAAAGAGATCCTACCAAAATCCTAACTTGACCTCAAACCCGAACTCAAAATTTGGCCAAAAATGGGTTCTAATAAGGGGGAAAGATGCGTGTCGTCAAGACAAACACAAAACGCAAAGGCACTATGACTTTTTAACAAAGGGAATGAGGTTTAATTGAGAGAAGAAGGGTGGCAGCCCCCCTTGGGCTGCCATGGCAACTGCTGGTTGTGCATGAAGAGAGAGGAGAAGGTCAAAAATGAAATATCTCACCCCCCTTTTATAGGAAAACCCTAAAAGTGCCCCGCTAAGTTCGGAAAAGTGAAATTTGAGCAACCGTGCTCAAATGACAAAACTCTGTGAACGAAAAAGAACCGAAACGAGAAAATATGAATAACAGAAGAAACGGCGTCAAAAACTGAGTCCCGAGTAGAGAGATATGCCCTGAACAAGTTCGACGGCAATCGATGCCAAAAACCCTGAAACTGGGGGAAAACAACCTGAAGGCAATTCTAAAAGTACGACTCGACGAAAAAGTGAAAATGAATCCCGTACGAGAATTTAGGCTCAAAACGAGGCATTTTTGCAATAACTTTCATTAATTGCACAATGATCCCTCCAAAAAGTGAAAACTGCACTAATGACCCAGAATGAAAATATCTTCCAAAAATATTTTCTTAAAAACCCCTGAAATAAAATATCTCTAAAAGATATTTATGAAAAATATCCTAAGACAAAATAATGTTTCTAAAGAACTTTGCATCCATGCACCTATGGACGGAAGTAACTAGAGTACTTTCTTATAAAAGTAAAGATACGTATTTCGTGCAAACCATTTAGAATCAAGATACATGAAATCAAAAACCAACTCCAAACACAAAAAGTGAGGTTAAGCCAACAAAGTGACAAACGGGGAAAAGACAAAATAGGGAAAAGGACGAAAAGTGAATAGTGTCCAAAAACGAAAAATGTGGAAATGACTCGGTTCTTAAAGAAAGTTGTCAATTCAAAAGAAAGAGTTTCAGAAACCATTTCTGAGCACTTGAGACGATACTAAATGACGATAAACTAACCTAAAAAAAAGAAATTTTCACGAAAAAAATTCATCTGTGAAATTCTGAGAAAACGAAAAGGAAGAAAATGACCGTGTCATTACAGTTATGGAATGAGTTTTAATTCTAATATAATGATCATTCATACCTTAAATTACATACCAAAGAAAGAAAAAAATTTAAAGTTACTTTTCATTCTTTCGCACCAAACCAAATATTGGAGCTAAAACAACAGTTTTGTTAATTATTAACATATATATATATATATATATATATATATATATATATAATTTGCAATGGCGTTTTGCAATTGGGCGGTCTAAACTTTGGGTAACAAGCCTGTCTTCCTGCATCATTACAATAGCATAGGTTGCAGTGATACATTCTTATTATATATATATATAGACAGTCACATACGAGTCTTCATTAAGGAAAACAAAAATATATACTAGCAGTATTATTTTAGTTTTATTCTTTTTTTATTTTATTTAATTAAAGTCGTTATTTTTACTCTATTAATTTCTCTGTCAAACTCGTACGGCTCGATATGCTGATGCAGGCCAAATTTCCGTGTAAATACTATCGGATCTGAAATGGGTTTTCTCAATCCTAGATTCTACTTATAATGATAATGATAAGAGCAATGATAGTGTTGTGAATCGATTAGATTTAATATATATATATATAAATTTTGGCTTCTCGTCCTATTACTATTTTTATTTATTTTTGGGAATTATGGCCCAAATCTAACACCATGAGGAAGAAGCTCGGTACTCGTTTCCCTGCTGTAAGTTCCTTTCTGTTCTTCTTCCTCTGCTTCTCTCTTTTGTTATTTATGTGTAAAATAAAACACACACACTTGTAGATACCGATGACTATATGATATTATTTTCCTTGTTTTCTGGTATCAATCAGTTTAAGCTTTCTGATTTGCGCCGATATATGATCTGGGTTACGCTTTTTTTGAACTTGGGAATGGTAATAGTTGGTATGGTTGTGATTGGCGTTTTGGTTTCCTATGGCTAATGTAATACGCTTTTTTTTTTTGGGCGTTTTTGTGGGAATTTGATGGAAACCCTTTGTTAGGGGTTTGAAATGCTATGTTAATCTTGTTATATATTTGTTTTGGAACTTTTTTTGTATACTTTGATGGATGAGCTGACTTTCCCTGTGTAGTCTATTTTAACATGAATCTTCATCTGGGATTATATATCTGCGGTTGGAAGTTTTTGGACTTGTCACCTGATCTATAATGAAGTTGACTTTGTGTATATATCAATATATATGTTGGTGATGTTGCAATTCTAGGCTTGCTATCAAATCGAGGTTTTATGTTTGAAGGAGGCTCCATTCTTCTGCCTCCAGTTTCAGATGCTGTATCTTTGTTCTGGCTTTTGGAGTAGGGTATTTGCTTTTTTGCTGTCTCGAGTACGTGTAGAATTTGCTTCTCAGGATGATTAGAAAGCAGAGAGCAATTAGGAAGTGTTGTTTCATTTAATTCACACCAATACCAAGGTGACCATGCTGTGTTATGTGGGCTCGACCTTCTTATGTGAATGGGATTGATATGATTCTTAGATGCTTAAAATGTTTGCCACTGGGTCAAGGCTTTAAGATCACATCTGGCTGGACTATCAGGTTGCAGATTAGATATTTGTTGATGGCTCGATGCCTCAGTCGACTTCCTATTATGACTCGTTACAATTTCGCTTTTAGTCTAATTCCGCATCCTTTTTTCTTTGATAAGTCTAATTCCGCATCCTTTTTTCTTTGATAAGTCTAATTCCGCATCCTTAAAATACATCTAAGATATGTTGTAGAGTCAGATTCTGATAGTTCCTTCCAATTCTTCTTTCTTAGTTGTACTCCCAGTTAAGTTAATTTGCCGATTTGCCCCCCCCTCCCCCCCTTTCCCCCCCCCCCCCCCCTTTTTTTAGACAATTTGTGGCTGGTCAATTTAATTGGATTACAATAATGTTTGTCCTGGTCTTGAAATGTCCGTGTACAAACTGGAGCTTCAAATACAGCAGTTCAATATTACACTAAAGTTTGGAATGGCTTTCAGATTCTACTGTTACTTTCATAATTTTAGCTTTTACTTTTGGAAAAATATTACTAGAATCATCCTACACAATTGGTATTAAATAGATGCAACAGTCAAGGTCCAATAGAATGTCTATTACCAGGTTCAATTTCCCTTATTCATCTCTTTTTAGATTATTGCCTACCTTAACTTATGCTATAGGCTTCTCTATTGCCTCTTAGGTTTTATGTTGGGTCACCAATTCTTTTCTCAAACTAATGTCACCTTGTAGTGAATTGGTTTCGTGGAACAATGATCTTGAGAGAAAGCCTTTTTATTGGTTTTATCAGTTTGAGCCATTTCAATGATTTTACCTCTTTGGACTTTATTTTTTTGATAAGTACCTCTTTGGACTTATTATTCTATCATTTAACTAGAATTGGTTATTAGCTGTGATGGGATTTCGGATGTGGACAGGAATTAGTTTTGTTCCTTTTACAGAGGGGGAGCTATAAAGTAGATGTTGCCTCAGTATTTATCTACCGAATTATCAAACTGTTTTTGGCAGGGGAGGGTTAAGTCCTGCTTCAAAAGACACTATTAAATCATGAATGCTTGGTATTTACTCACTTTGTTATTTGTACTGGTAGTGGTAGCTTTCTTATTTTTTCGGAGATGATTGATGAGTTTTTTTGTTTGCTAGTAGGATATTTATACTATACCAATGGTGATGTATTCTTGTAAATTAATTATAAGGCTAAGAGGAGCTTCTGAAGAGTATCGCTCATAAAATGTGATGTAGAGCATGCAAACAAGAAAACAGGTAAATCAGGATTTACACATGGAGAGCACTTTAGATTTTAAGTAATGGAAGTTTTGGATTGAGTCAAGTCTTATGTTATGCTAATTTTAGGTTCATTTGCTGCAAGTGTAATCTTATTTATACCTAGAAAATTATCATTAAAAAAAAAAAATGTTAAGACTTATTCAATATGAGCAATGTGCCAGCGGAAGGGGAAAGCCAAAATGAACATGTGTTGAGATAAGAAACAAAGCTATGATAGAGTGTGGTTTAATTGGGGTTATGGTCTTAGTGTAGAATGGAGAAATATGAATCATTTAGCCAATCCTAATGGTTTGACAAGGCTTTTGTTGAGTTGAGTTGCTGATCTTATAGTTTATGAGTCAAGGTGTTGATGCTTCAAGGGTCCTGTTCTCAGTCAAGTTATTGCATCTTTACATGTGGTTTATAGTAGGTCTAGATAGTTGTAATAAAGGTAGGAGAGGCCAATCAACTTATAGATATCTACGTAAAAGTGATCTATTCAAAGAAGAGTTAGGTTTTGGTAATTTGATAGGAGTTCTGGAGCTTTGCTTGATGTGTGATCAGACTTAAAGGTGATCTTAAAGAATTCTAGAGGATACTTTCTTCTTCTCCATTTCTTCCTTGCGTTTACTTCCTATGCTACATGGACTCGGATACGTGTGTTGGGTGCGGTAAGTACACGAATTGGATATGTCAAATCTCCAAACAAAAGGACACATAGACATTGCAAAATATTTATATTATTTAATATTTTTATGTTATGTTGTGCGTCAAATAATGTCTTTATGTAACATAGTATGCAATATTGGCATTTCACTCATTTTGAAGCAATAATATAATAAAATTGCATTATTGGACATGGTTTTTAGGTGCATGTCCAACCAAATGTATTGGATACACATCCCATACCCATATCCGAGCAATGTGTATCGGACACGAGTACTTCACCTACTATTGAAGAGTCCATGCAACACAGTTTACTTCCTATAAGCTATTACTTCCCAATCCACTACAAACCCTAGGACCTCTCTTTTACCATTAAAAACCTTAAAGGTACAAGCTTTACATATCTTAGCCACCACAAAACCATTTGTAGGCCTCATTATTTTGAGTTTCCTTGTGCTGCCCTACATCAAAATGCCAGTCTTGACATGTATGCTTATGAAAATATATGCTGGTCATTTATGTTGGTCTCTTTGTCGGGGCAGACTTGCAGTTTTGTGCATACTCTGATAATCTCATGATCTGCCAATCGTAATAGGTTTGGTTTCTGGTTTAGGTGATTTATTTGGTTTTTGTCGTCTCATGGTTTATATTATATTGTTATACTTCTTATCTTTTGTACTTTTTTCACTATGGATGGATTTTTCTAGTTTATCCAGAATATTTGAAAAAGAAATTGCGGAGCCTCCATTAAATGGGTTGGTTTTTGGTGTAGAACCTGTAGGTATTTAATTGGTTTTTTAGTGGTGTTAGTGGGCTATACTTTGTATTATTTATTTATTTAAACCTTTTTGAGAAGTATGCAAGGGTTCCTGTTTTTTGCTTGTTTTGTATAGCTAGTGAAGTTTTTCTGGTTTTCACTCAAATATCAAAAGAAGAAAAACAATGTATGTGGAGCCCGCTGCCTACTCTTGTGTGTCTTTTCTTAAAGTTTGATTCGTTTTGCTATTGCATTTCCACCATTTACTGAAGTAAAGCATACACTGGGCAGTTGCCTTGCTTGTGTTCAGTTGCCTGCATTCAGGCTTAGAGGGGCAATAGTGGAAAGTTAGTATATTGATGCCTGCATTTAATCAGATCTGAATACAGAGAATAAGTGCTGCTAACAGTCAACTTTGAGTTTTATTTGAACATATAAATAATTTTTAGTCTTGTGTAAAAATCTTTTAAGTTGGATTAGTCTAAGGAAGAAATATACATGTCAATAATGGAACTAGAAAGGAAAGGAGTAAAAAAGGAGAATTGATTAGCACCTTAATTTAAGTTTTCCAGGCTAGTACTTTTTTAAGTTTTTTGTTCCCAATTGTGGATTTGGTTGTAGAATGAGATGGTTGTTTAGAGTTACTGAAAGCCATTAATTCAAGTCTAGCCTGATATTGATTACCATTGGCTTGGTCAGAAGGTAGATAGGGGTTCAATGTCATGATGGAATTAAGGGAGGAGGGTTCTGTGTCAAATCAAGTGGGTAGAGTTGTGGAGTACATAAGCATTTGATTGTTTAAAAGAGTGAGGGTTGGGAGAATTTGATCTTGAGCACATAATATTTCTACCTCTAGAATTATTACTGAAGATCCCTATTCCTTTATTGGACAATTTATTTTTGAACATCCCTATTACCAGGGTAGTTTATCCAGATTTGAATGTTAATGCTTGCAATACTTGGGTCTATTAAAAAAAGTGGGAATTTGACCTTTGAGTATCTTGCAGTTAGAAATGCTTTTAGCATTATGGTTTGGGTGGTTGTGGTGGAAATGTTGAAGCTTAGGGGAGTGTAGGGTGAGGTTTTGATTGGAAGGTTGAAGCATTAAAAGGGAACAAGTAGTACTAATGGACAATTTGATGTTTACAGTTTTATGAGGGCTGGGGTGGTTAAATGTTTTTGGTACTGTCTGGGGCGGGGGTGGGAAATGCGGCTGTTGAAGCCTCATAAAGGAAGCTGGCAGCTAACCATTTGTGGTTTTTTCCAATGCAATTAAATGGTGGTTCTCTTTGCAACTGATATAATTTTGGTTTTGGAGTTTTTTAGGTGGTAAGCAACAATTTTTAGGGGTTCTCTCATAGTGTAATTATTTTCCATTTAGTCATTCATTGTTAAAAAAATGGCTGAGGGAGGTGGCACTATTTTTTTAAACCTTGAGGCCTTTGTATATATAGTTGAGATGAAATCTTGAGTTTCCAGCTTAGATAATTGAATGTAAAGATGAAAAGGAAAATTTTGGGTTGAGTGTTTGAAAAGGAAGGGAGGAAAACAGAATTTTCAAAATAGAGGTATTAAAGTGGTGTGCGTTATATATATATATAAAAAAAATATAATATAATATATATATGGCTATTTTCTATCTTGTGCCAGAAGCTGTCAACTGGACCTGATTTCCCTTGTTTCTGTCACTTACCCAAAAAAAAAAAAAAAAAAAAGCCCTTGTTTCTGTCAATAGCTTGGTTCTATTTAGTGTTTTCCAAAGAATTGCTTTATAGTTCTACCTACTAATACAAGTCTCATTACCCCAATGGGGTGGAACCATTGGTTCAGAACTGTCTGGTAAGTTGGAGGTCCTGGATTTGATTCCCCACCCTTGATCTAACCTTACAGTATTGTCTTTATATTAAAATTGGAATGTGGCATTGGGGCTTATCACATGTCCAAAGGGGAGTAGTCCCACCCGAAGGGTTGGTTCTGAAGGACAATACTGACACCCGCTCTAATATATTAGGGTTCACTATGCCCTTGACTAGACCTAGAGGGAGAGTAAATAGTTAATAAAAATTCAGTTAACTGTTTCAAACTAAATTATAATTCTTAACTAACTTTAATATAAAATTAATTTCAACTAACAAGCAAATATATATTAAAAATCAGTAGAGTGCAATATAAAGTAAACATGTCACACAAGAACATCAACTCTTAAGTTGTGTGACTAAGAAAAGACTTTTCAAATAGAATTATAATGGAGTTAGAAATTCAAATTTGAGTAAGTAACTAAACTCAACAAGTCTTTTTCCCAACTAATTGGGATCAGCTACATATTAACAAAAAAATTTCATTCATTTCTATCCAAGGCCATGGCCTCAATCAAACCACATGATACCTTATCCTTCCTTGCTAACTCTACCACTTTCAATCTGGTCTTCCCCTTCTTCTAACATTACCCTCAATTTAGACCATGTCACTCATCCTAATTTGTGCACTTAATGGTCTTGTTTGTATGCTTCCAAATAATCTTAATCGATTTTGTCTCATTTTACCTCCAATTGGTGCTACTTCAACCATTTTACTAATGTACTCAATTCTAAAGTTTTTCTTTTCTTGTTTTCCGGCACATCCATCTCAACATTCACATTTCCACCACTGATTTTATGCATATGTTGTTTCTTAGCTGCCAACATTTAGTCCCATAAAGAACACCTGGTCTAATAGCTGTTGTATAGAATTTCCCTTTCAATCTTAACTTGATATGCCGATCACACAACATATGGGATGCACTCCTCCATTTAACCCATACTGCCAATTCATTATGAATAATGAGTCTTAATAACAAAAATGTGCACTTTTTTGTACCTTTTGATCTTAAATCTTCACTGCCTCTCTATTTGTACTTTTAGATTTACTGAAATTACACTTCATTATTCAGTTTAATTCTCGCTTATCTTATACCCTTTTAATTCTAAAGCTTCCCTCCAAACCTCCAAATTTAGCACTTCCTCTAGTTTCATCAATGTTTTTGACAAGTTCCTCTAGTTTCATCAATTAAAACAGTATAATCATCAAATAACATACACCATGAAATTTCATCTTAAATGTGTTTTGTCACCTAATCCATAATTAATTACGGCAAAAAGGTATGGTCTTAATGTTCACCCATGATGTAAGCCTACAGGAATTCCAAATTCACTAATTTTTCCCATAATCGTTCTAACTATAGTCACATATCTATAATACACATCCTTTATTGTGTCAATGTATCTTTTTGTGATTCATTTCTTTTCTAAAACCCCCCTTATTAGATCTACAGGTAATTAGGTACTTTATCACAGGTTTTCTCTAAATCAATGAAAACCATGTGAAGATCTTTTTTATTCTCTCTGTATTTTTTCATTAGTCTCCTCAAGATGTAAATGGCCTCCATCGTTGACCTCCTTGACATGAATCCAAATTGATTTTTCGACCCTTAACTTTCTCGTCTTTCAATCACTATCTCCCCAAGTTTCATGGTACAACTCATAAATTTAATTTCATGATAATGAGTTGTATTATGTTCCTTTATTTTTATATATTGCTAAAATATTTTTGCATGTCAAACATTTTTTTTTAGTTATTATTATCTTATTCAACAATTTTGATAGCGAAGACATGTCATCATCCCCCACACACTTAAATACCTCAATCGGAATGCAGTCTGGTCCTAAAGCCCTTCCTAAATTCATTTTTCTTAATGCATCTTCAACCTCGCACTCTTTGATCCTATGGAAAAAGATGTTATCCCTAAGGGTACTATATTCTTCTAAGCTCAAACTACCCAGATGATTTTCATTTAATGACTTCTCAAATTAACTATTCCATCTTTCCAGGGCCGGCACAATTTATAGGTGTGTTAGGTGGCCGACTAAGGCCATGTTTGGGGAAGGCCCAATTACATCTTCTTCTCTTTTTTTTTTTTTTTACTTTCCTTTCTTTTTTCTTTCCGCCCCCCCCCCCCCCCCCCAATAACTTCAAATTTTGTGTGTGAGCATCAGTATAAGTTTTTTAATTGAATGTACAGCCCGGTTTTTATGTGGATCAATTTAAATAATGTCATGTTTTTCCCATCTAGGTTCTTACTTAATAAAGATAGTTATGAATCTATCAAATTTATTTGATTTGAAAAAAAGTATATTCTCAAATTCAACTACATGAAGTTGCAATTAATAGAATTCAAAAAATCATTAGTTATCTCTCTTATAACTTTACTTGTGTTACTACAGGTTATTGAGATAATTTCAAATACTTTCCAGTACCCTTAAGAATGTCAAGAAATAAAAATAATAATAAAAATAATAGTTAATACTTTCTTCATTGTATTCGATTAAACAAAGAAAAGTGAGATCTTCAAGCGAGTTGATATTGAAAGCTGAAAACTTTCAATAGATTTAATGATTCTTAAGATTCCTCCCCATAACCATAAGGAGTTAAACCCGTGCACTTTCGAATGACAAGAATTGCAATTATTATTATTCAAAAAATAATTAGTTATCTTTTTTGTAAACTTTACTTGTGTTTCTACAGGTTATTGAGATAGTTTTTAAATAATTTCCATTATCCTCGAGAATGTTTTAAAATAAAAAATAAAAAATGATACTAGTGTATTATGATCCAATCAATGTTCTAGTGGTTGGTCAGTTTTTGGATGGGCATGGTGTATGATTTGTGTTAGTTTAATTGTCTCTATATATGTGTGATTTTTGTGAATTAGTGTCTATAATTATTATTTTTAGTGTAGTGGTGTTTGGCTAGACAAGAGTGAGAGCTCAGATGTGTTATAGTTTGTGCAAATATGTGGAGGGAGTGATGAAAAATGTCTTAATATAATGAGTCTACGAGGTGATGTACGTAAGATGTCATGATGGTAAATGGAACTTACCCAAAGAAAAAAGGTAAAAAAAAAAAAAAAAGAAAAAAAAAAGAAGAACTTGACATGGTAAAAGTGACATGGAGGTTGTGGTTTTGGAGGCCTAGTTCAAAATTTTCACCTTTGGCCTCCAATTATTTTGTGCCAACCCTGCATCTTTCTTTAATGTGTATTTTGCGCCGACCCTACATCTTTTTTTTTGAACCCTTAAATCCTCACTCTTGATGCATTTAATATGTATAAAATCTCTTGTTTTCTTCTTCCTTAGTTTAGCTAGTTTGTATATATCACTTTCTTTATCTTTTGCGCCTAATTTAGAAGAGAAATGACCATGTGCTCTATATATGGCCTCTGACTACTTTTTTAACTTTCTTTTAACAATTTTGTATTTTTCAAAGGTTTCTCTATTTTTAGTTTTTGCCAAATTTGATAGTATTCCCATTTTGTTTTTACGATGTTTTTGACTTGTTCATTCCACCACCAAGTTCTCTTAGATAACGGTCCTATTCCTTTTGATTCGCTGAAGGCATCTTTTGATATTATTTTATTACATTCAGTCATTCTATTCCATATTAAGTTTGTTTCATCTTCTATATTCTATTTTACTTCTTTTAGCATCATATTTTTAAATAATTCTAATTTTTCCGTCTTGAAATCTACCTCTTTGTTCTTGGCTTTATATTCTATTTCTCCTTCTACACTGCCCCTTTATATATACATCTAAAACTCGTAAGCTATGTTGTGATGTTAAATTCTCTCATGGTTAACCTTACAATATTTGCTTGTTAATCGATTTGTCTTTTTAGTTAGAAAGTAGTCGATTTGGCTCATATTTGATCCACTTGTAAAGGTTATTAAATGTTTTTCTTTTCAGAATTGGTATTTCCAATTATTAGATTTTATGCCACTGCAAAGTCTAAGATGGTCTCCCTAACATCATTTCTATTTCCAAATCCTTGTCAACCACTATTTCATACCCTCCACAATCTTTTCCTACATGACCATTAAATTCTCCTCCTATGTATAATTTTTCTCCTTTGGGTATCCTTTTTAATTAACTCATCCATATGCTCCCAAGGTTGTGCTTTAATGTGTTCATCCAGTCCTACTTAGGGTGCATAGACGGTCACTATATTAACTATATTTTCTCCTAATTCAAGTTTTACTAATATTATCTTCTTTTCAAATAACAATTACGATTTCTTTTAAATTATTATCAATGATTTTCCCTACTCCATTTCTATGTCTATCTTTTCCAGTGTAATAAAGTTTGTATCATGTGTTCTCAATTTCTCTAGTTTTTCCTCCTACCCACTTAATTCCTTGTAGACATTCACATACTATATTAACCTTCCTTCTAGTCATAGTGTCCACCAACTCCATTCCTTGTTCTGGCAATGTTCTTATATTCCAAGGCCTTATCCTAAGTCTACAATTTGGTCTAACTTCTTTACTCGTGCTAGTCTAGGAAAGCATGCTAACCCTTACCTACTCTTTATCACACCCGGGCGCTGATTCGTCTCCACTTTCCTATTTTACGAAGTATACGGAAGCTCATGCAATGTGTCGCTTAAGGGGAACACCTTAGCATTTGCTCGTATATTCTTTGGTTTGAGTTGGTAAGTAATGGCTAGCGGTTCATTTTGGTTTTCTATCGTTTCATTCTACTCCAGTGACGAACCACGGGTTGATTTGAGTTTCCTATCGGTACATTTCTTCACAGTGCCTTGCCAACTGGAACATTTTGAAGACCTTTCTCGTTCAAGCCTGATTCTAATTGCTTCCTTTTGGTACATTTTCCAAAGTATTTTCTATGTGAATTAGGATAATTTTGTGCACATCTTGGACATTAGTTTGACTCTATACTCGGGTTGGATACACAATACTCAAACATGGTTTTGGGTTATGTGTCTGATGCTTGGTTGGACATGCGCCTAAAAAATATATCAAATAATTCAATTTTATTATACACTGTTGTTTCAAAATGAGTGAAATGTTTATACTAAACACTAATTCAATATTATTGTTTCATATATATATTTGCAGTCATTCTATTTTATCATAATTCAAATTCCCGTTTATGTTTTCTTTTTCTTATCGATGAATAGCTAGATCTCTTTACTTGTATGACTGATTTAGGTGCTGTATCATCTCAAACTATGAGTCGTCTTGTTTCCTCTAGTCATTTAGTAATATTTTTTCCTTTTGGTTCTTTTTTGGTAATAACTTTTTTGATGTTTTTCCAGAAGTTTTTTCTAATGTTACATAGGCTTTTTAAAAATACTTTCTTTTTCTTTTTGTCACGTAGGTTAGATGACAAAATGCTTATATATCTGAAAATTATGTTTTGGAGGATTTGAATTTTGAAGAATTTTGTTGCATATGCTGCATTGTTTTGGAAAATTTATTGTTCTGGGCCCAGAACGCAGTGATAGTGTTCAATACTAAAAGTGGCAGTGGTAATTTAGTGACCTGGTTACTTGGTCATGTTTACTATTATTAGTTTCATAGAACTTAGGTTGGTAAATTTTGTAGATCAAAACTGGAGTCTTGTAACTTTTGTTTTTGATTTCTAGTTTAGACTAGAAATTTCAAAAGAAAGTTAGTGTTAGTTGTTATCTCTTGCGTATAGTTAAAGAAAAAAGTCAAGCTACATACAAGGGTAAATGTGTAATCTTCTACACCAAGGGTAAAAAGGTAATTTAGCACTTCGATGCACTCACCTAATCGGGATTCATGCATATATTCAGTAGGGTTTCTAGTGACACTCAATTTGATTTCAATCATAAAATACCTTTTGATATGCATATAAGTGTTTCTGGAAACTTCCTTTAAGAAGTTTTCCAAGTATAAAACTACAGTAGACTTCAATCAATTGAGCTATTGATCGAGGGTCATTGGAGTTGTTTTGATCGATCAACCAGCTCCTGGTCAATCAAGCAGTGCAAAAATTTCAGTTTTCCTTTTTAATTTAAACACTAAAAACCTTGATGATATCTTTGATCTTTTGGATGTTATTGGTCCTTATGTCTGTTTTCTTCTTGTATTAGGGACGCGTTCCCCTTTTGAACGCTTTTCTAATATACTTTTTACTTATCAAAAAAAAAAAAAAATTGTTTTTTTTCAAACACTAAAAACCCTACTCTCTATAAACTTCTACTTTGCCTATATAAATACTGCTCTTAGGCGGACTTTAATATACCGAGAATATTTATCTATAGTATATAGAGAGGGCATATCTGTGAGTTCGAGTGAACATGTTTTTCTTTGCATATCATTCTTAGTAGTGGTGAGTGTTTTATTGAGTGTTGACATCTACCACTGCGGATTTCATCTGAAGAGTTTAACACCATCATCAATTCAGTAAACAAAGATTGAAAGTCTATTGACAAATATTTGTGCTCGAGAAGAGTTTGGTGGATCGATCTGTGTTAAGAGGTGAGTAGGGATTTCTAGGGTTTTGGGAAAAGGTTGTGATATCTCTTCCTCATAGTGGATATGGTTTTGCCTGGACTAGGTCCTGTGGTGTTCTCAATTGGGGGTTTCACGTTTAAAATCTGTGTCCATTGTTTATAACTCTATCTTTTAGTTTTAAGGATGAGGAGGATCCAACGAGCTTACCTTATTATTAGAGAAAGGGGAACGGGGGGTTTATCCATAAGATCCGGTTTTCTAATGCTTCCTAAGGCACTAGGGCAAACTGACCTACCCACTTGAGCCAACCCCTTGGGGTTGAGTCTGGCTTAATTCTTATCTTGAAATTTCATTCTTCTCAATGCTTTTCTTGTTTATTGGATGAATGATTTTTTTTTTTTTTTTTTTTTTCCAAGGCAAGGTTTATTGGATGGTGGATTGAGTAGACTTTAGTTTTTTTTGTTATGATTTGAATTTAACTTTCTAGTAATTTTTTTTTTTAAATTTAAAAAAATGGTTAAAATTAACTAATCCAATCAACAAGACCCATTCAACCCTTGTAGGTCTAGATCACGGCCCTTGCGTGACTCTCCATTAGAGCCTTGGGTTCCAGTCCTACAAACTTTCAACTACTTGCTATACCGTTGTGGCCCATACAATTGTAATTATTTTCTAGAGACCTCAGTATATCCTTAATATGGGAGGTGAGTGCATGGAAAATGATATGGGAAGCTTGATGCTTGCTTTCATGGTAAACGAGAAAGGATAAATACATTTAAATTTGTATTTCTTCATGTATTATGTTTTCTTAGTGAATGAAGTCTTTCTTAATTTATCCTTGTTTTCTAATGGGAAATATTATTACTTGTCAGGCTCGGATTAAAAAGATAATGCAAGCTGATGAGGATGTTGGAAAGATTGCCATGGCAGTGCCTGTTTTAGTTTGTGAGTACTATTACTGGTTAATCTTTTAGCCTTTAGAGTTTGTTGGTATAAATCTTATGAGCTCTTATCATTTCCAAAATGCAGCTAAAGCATTGGAATTATTTTTGCAAGACCTTTGTGATCGTACGTATGATATAACCCTTCAGAGAGGAGCAAAGACTGTTAGTTCCTTGCATTTGTAAGTGAATTTTATACAACTCTTTATTGTTTTGGCTAATTAATGTGGTTCAATTAAAAATTGAGGTAGTGTGCGCGCCTTAGGACCATTTTTTTCTATGATTTGTAATCTTTCACTTTCATTCTTTCTCATGATTTTATTGTAATGCCAACTGGTCTAAACATCTTTTTTTTTTTTTTTTCAAAAAATAAAATTGTATTAATACTTCATCAGCTAGTTTAGATTTCCTATTTGAGCATCTTATTTTCAGAATTACATTTAACAAATTTCGTTTTGATTTCTGTAGTAGAATTTTCTGCTAAAAATTTAATTTTGAGAGTGCCTTTGCCAACATGTTTTTTGTTTTTTATAAAAATGAAGGTTCATATGTTTCTATAAATCGTTTTCTATGTTAAATCTGTCTATTTTTTTCTTGTAATAACAGTGTTGGCCTAATATAATTTCCCAACAATTATGAATTACTTTAGATCATTATCATTTCTATTATTACCTCTGTTTTGCAATTAAACTATACCTCTATTACATTTTTTTCTTGTAATTTTAGTTACTTTTTCACTCTTCCCTTCATTCTTATATCAAATATATTTGATCTGGTTGATTTGGACATACTATTTGATGTGTGTGGATCAAGTGTAGAACAATAATTGCCATGCCAAGACATTGTTTGATCAGAAGTACACATGTTAGCATGCCTGGGAGAATATCTAGCACCCTGATCATGCCATTTCAGCAAAAGTACCATACATGCTGAAAAAAACATGTGAAAGAGTAGTTTTAACAAGTTAATTGTGTAGGCTTTATTTTTTCCCCTCAAGATATATATATATATATATATAACTACACTTTCAAAGTGCAAGGGATAGAATATTCACTCGGTGGTTTCTTCCATACCTTGCGACTTTTCGCTCATAGTGGTGTGATCTATTAATGGTTCTATGTGAGAAAAAAAAATATAATAATAATAATACCGGATTCCATTTTACTATTAACCCTTGCTACAAGATAATCCGCTGAACAAGTTAAACTGAGAAATGTTGTTTCTTACATTGCAATCCTGTTCATTTTAGCTAGATCTGCGATCTGGTTGCATTCTATTTTGGCCTTTATTTTCTAAAGATGATGTATGTCATGCTTCTCCTTTTCCTTCCATTAATTTGGGGTAATCCTTTTTTTCCACTCTCTTTCTATATATATATATATCTTTATTCCTAATGTTAAATTTGATCCAACAAAGTTCCGTATCTGAACTGCAGAAAACACTGTGTTCAAAGCTATAATGTGTTCGATTTTCTGAGGGAAATTGTTAGCAAGGTTCCTGACTATGGTCATTCTGATGCTGCTTCAGAGGATCGAACCATGCCAAAGAGAAGGTTAGAAAATTTTGTTTATTATACGTTTTTTTCCCTCCCACTCGTTATTTTATCTATACCAACAAATTTGACATAATTCTTTACTTCTATTCTGCCAGAAAAGCTGCAGGAGATGACTTGAATGATAGTGACGAAGAGTCAAAGAGGAGTAGGATTGTAAGTTACCCTTCCTCAAGAGTTTCTAGAATAGACTATGCCACTTTAGTTATTTGGAAAGCTTTTGACATCCATTGATCATTACATATTCTTTGTAAATAGCGTTTAGTGGGAATTTATTTCTTTCTATTTAAAAGAAAAACAAAAAAACAAGTTTTTTGAAATCCACCTCCATTTATGAAAAAAAATAAAAAATTAAATAAAGGTATTTAAGAATCCAGTAAATGAAGTCATTTCTAAAAATGTTTGTTCATAACTTGTTTACCGTTGGATGTCTCCATTGTCTATAGTCATCTTGGAACTTACTGCAAGAAAAATACGATTTTGTATCACTTCATCTTGCGTTCCACTCTCTTACTATCCTAAGTTGAGTTTGGAACTGTGATGCATCTTTTAGAATAAATGACAAAAAATGGCTGCGCTAAATCTATTTTTAGCTGTCCACGCCTTTAATAAAAATTTAACTGTGGAAACCATAGCTTGTCCACTTGATTCTTCTGTTTTGTCAACAAGGTTGGTTTTCAAGTTCACCCCTAACCCACCTAGCCCAACAAAGGGGTTCACCCATAAACCAATACCAGGCTCCTGCCTTCCACAAAGGTTAGTTTGACAGTCAAATTGCTTGAAACTAATAATCTAAAATTTGCTATATGTTTTGAGTGATTTATCACTTAAATGTGCTCCTAATCATTGATGTCATATAAATAATCCTGTTAACTACTTTTTAGGTCATGTTGGCAAATTTCATGAATCACAACTAGTCTCTGTAATTTTGTTCTTCTTTTGGGTTTAGTTAGATTTTGAATGTTAGTGTCATGGTAGTTACCTTTTGGTCATTGTTGAAGAAGTATATTCAAGCTTCTACCAAGGATAAAAGCATTTTTTCTACACCAAGGGTATAAAGGTAATGTGACACTCTAATGCACTAACCAAAATTAGGGTTCATGCATTAGGGTTTTTGAGATTTCTTGTTTTGATTTGGACATTTCTATTTGATAAGCATATAAAAGTGTTCTTGGTAACTTCTTATTCAAAAATTTTATTACTATAAATCAGCAATAGGTTTTGTATCGATTAATCAATCTGCTCCCCGATTGACGAGCTGTCCAAGTTTTCAGTTTCATTTTCAAATTAAAACACTGAAAAACAAAAACCCTACTCTTTCTATACTAATATTTTGCCTATACTTGCTTATCATTCCAAATATATATATATATATATATATATATATATATATATATATATATATATATTTTTTTTTTTTTGATACGTAAATTGTATTAAAAGCGTTCAAAAGGGGAACATATATATATATATATTACCTATAAATATACTACTCTAGTCAAATCACAAACACAAACAGAACATAGAAAGAGATATTTTTTTGATCATCAATTGCGTTAGAATCAGTGAGTGTGTTCCTAGATTGTTAACTACATCATTGTTGCGGAACTAAATTGAGATGTCCAACACCAACAACAATCTATTCAACGGAGACTGTGCCGGACGATTAGTTGTTGGACATTGAATCACTGGTTGGAGAAGAAGATTCTTAAGGAGCGAAGTTTGTTGAGCAGACTGTACCTGAGGACTAGAGTGGAGAGTTTGGTGGATTGATTTGTGTAGGAGGTAACTAGGGGTTCTAGGGTTTGGAAACTTTAACCCAGTTGTAAATTTTGCTCTCATAGTGGCTTTAGTTTGCCTAGACAAGGTCCCTTAGTTTTTTTCCAGTTCGGTTTTTAATGTATTGTCCATATTTTATGCTTTATTGCTTAAAATTTTATTGCATGATTGATTGACATGATGGATTGAATAGTGTTTTTCTTATATATATTTACTTACAATTTGAAATTGAAATTTCGGTAATTTAATTAAAAATTCAAGATTTAGTTAAAATTAGTTAAACTAGCGCAAGACCTGTTCACTCCCCATCTAGGTCTAGATCATGGACCTTGCGCAACTCTACATTAGATTGCACTGACTCGTACTATTATCTTTAATACGAAGAAAAGAAAATTCGGAAGATAGTAATGTTTACGAAAATTATATATTTGTATCTAATATTTATTCCTCCATATCTAACATTCATCATTTATTTTTTCTTTTTGATAATGTACTTTGAAATCTAAGCTATCTAACTCTTGATATCACCTGTTCCTTTAGATGCTATGGAAGCACTAACATTCAAAATTGGATTTTGTGAAGATAATATATATATTATAACTTAAAATATGTGATTTCATTGCACCGATGCATATCATAAAATTACTAGCTTCATAAACATTTTACTTCAAGGAAGTTTTGTTTATGTTCTTAGAAATAAATGATAAAGCAATCGAACTTACAACACAACCTTACCACATGTTTGAGATTCTCATCTCCTATTAGGGTTTTTTTTTTGGTGATAAGTAAAGATATATTAACAAACACGCTCAAAGTGGAGCGAACCCTTAACAAAGCAAACAAAACAAAGGGGAGCGAACCCTTAACAAAGCAAACAAAACAAAAACGCAAACGCATCAATACAACGGTAAATTGTCAACAAAATCCAAAAAACTATCTACAGATGGCAAGAATAAAGATATTCACCTTGATAACCCACACCGATGACTCCTGTCCTTTGAAAGATCTCTTATTCCTCTCATGCCACAACCCCCACCAAATACAAAGAGGAGCAACCCTCCACGCCTTCCTAACCCAACTTTCCACTCGGCTCCCTCTCCAAGCTTCTAACATATCCATCGTGTTACTTGACACTACCCATTCCACCCCAAAAACATTCAGCATCAGACTCCAAACATCCGCTGCCACTCTACAATGCAGCAAGAGATGATTAACCGATTCCCCCGCCTTCTTACACATGCAACACCAATTAACTATTATTTGGCGTCTTTTTCTGAGATTATCCAAAGTAAGAATGCTGCCTAGCACCGCTGTCCGCATGAAAAAAGCCACCTTTATTGGAGCTGAAGTCCTCCAAACAGCCTTCCAAGGGAACCCGTTGCTTATCGAATTCATAAGACTTTTTTTTTTTTTTTTTTTTGATAAGTAAAAATATATTAGAAAAACGTTCAAAAGGGGAACGCATCCTTAATACAAGAGAAAAGATCTAAGGACCAATAGAATCCAAGAGATCAAAGAAATCATCAATCGAGGAGCATGTACTTCCTCTAACATAAAAGAATAAAGAACGAAGAATATGAATTTTTAAATTAGCTAAGGACGATTCTTTTCCTTCAAAGGATCTGTTATTTCTCTCACGCCACAAACACCACCAGACACAATGAGGAACAATCTTCCAATAAGCACGAGCTTGTTTCTTAACAGGACAGCTTTTCCAAGCGTTAATCAACTGAGAAGAGTTCTTAGGCATTACCCAAAAAATGCCGAAAATGCTGAAAATAAAACTCCAACAACCAAACGCCACAGGACAATGCAAAAGAATATGATCCACGGATTCACTATCGTCTTTGCATAAACAACACCAATTAACAATGATGTTGCCTCTCTTTCTCAAATTGTCCAAAGTCAAAATCTTCCCCAATGTAGCTGTCCAAGCGAAGAACGCGATTCGAAGAGGGGCTTTAGAGCACCACACGGACTTCCAAGGAAACTCGGAACCAACGAAATTGGATAAATGAATAAACATAGAGCGGACATCATACCGACCATGAGCCAAAGGAACCCACAAAATATCATCACACCCTCTGCCAATATCCTTCTGCCTATACAAAATATCCAAAAAAGCAGAAACTTCCTCCATTTCCCAATCCTGAAAAGACCACCTAAACCGCACATCCCACGTAACTCCATTGTTATCAAGATGATAACAATCAATCACGAAAACATGCTTATTAGTTGCAATGCTATAAACCCTAGGAAATGAGTGTGAAAGCAACTGGTCGCCACACCAAAGATCCTCCCAAAAACGAACATGCCTGCCATTACGAACTTTGAATCTAATAAGAGTAGAGAAAACATCCCATCCCTTCCGAATAAATTTCCACAAACCAACGCCTCCCGTAATAGTAACTGGAAGAGATGACCAACCCCCACTCCCCTCACCAAAACGACACGAGACAACTCTTCTCCACTGACGATGTCGTTCCCTTCCAAATCGCCATAACCACTTTCCTAAGAGAGCACGATTAAAAGGAACAATTTTTCGAATGCCGAACCCTCCGAATCTCAATGGTTGGCAAACTTGATCCCAATTAACAAGATGATACTTAAACTCCTCTCCCCTTCCACCCCACAGAAAATCCCTCTGAATTTTTTCAATTCTATCAGCAACAGAACATGGAATTTGAAACAAAGACAAAAAATAGGTAGGAAGGGATGAAAGAGTACTCTTTATAAGTGTGACTTTCCCACCCTTAGATAGATACTGCTTTTTCCATCCTGCTAATCTTTTCTCATATCTATTAATCACTGAGTCCCAATTCCCAACCAGAGTAGAAGAAACTTTCAAAGGCAATCCTAAATAAGGAAGAGGAAAAGAACCAACTCCGCACCCTAAAACAGCAGCTAAGGAGGAAATATCTGGAACATCCCCCACTGGAACAAGCACACTCTTTCCGACATTAATCTTAAGCCCAGAAACTGCTTGGAAGCAAGTAAGAGTGCACCTCAGATATCTGAGTTGAGAAATATCAGCATCACAAAATACCAAAGTATCATCAGCAAATAAAAGATGGGAAATCTGGATCTGATGATCAACATCTCTGCCAACTCTGAACCCCCTAATGTAACCCAAATCTTCCGCTTTTCTCATTAATCTAGTCAGACCTTCCATAACGATGAGAAAAAGAAAAGAAGATAATGGATCACCTTGTCGCAGACCACGTGAGCTAGCAAAAAAACCCGCAGGAGAGCCATTCACAAGAACAGAAAACATAACTGATGAGATACAAGTGTCAATCCATTTTATCCATCTATCACCAAATCCCATCCTCCGAAGAAGATACAAAACAAACTTCCAATTAACATGATCATAAGCTTTCTCGATATCAAGCTTACACAAAACGCCAGGAACCCCGCTTCTTAATCTAGAGTCAACACATTCCCCAGCAATAAGAACAGAATCCAAAATCTGCCTTCCACCAACAAAAGCGTTCTGCGATTCTGAGATAAGACCATCCAACACTTTACTCATCCTGGAAACAAGAACCTTGGCAATAAGCTTATACATACATCCGATTAAGCTAATTGGCCGAAAATCCTTGATATCAGATGCACCGCCCTTTTTAGGGATGAGAGCAATAAAAGATGCATTCAAAGATTTTTCAAATGTGCCATGAGAATAAAAATCCTGAAAAGTACTCATCACCTCCTCTCGCACCACCTCCCAACTCTCCTTAAAAAAGCGCATAGTAAATCCGTCTGGCCCTGGTGCTTTGTCCCCGTTGCAACTAGAAAGTGCCTTAAGCACTTCCTCTTCCGTGAATGGAATCTCAATACTATCCCTATCCATCGCAGAAATAGTATTAAATGGAAGACCATCTAGAGTAGGTCTTCGATCCAAAGTTTCAGTGTAAAGCTGCTGGTAAAAAGAAGCAATTCCTCCGCGCACATCTTCTTCTCTCCACAAATCAAAACCATTAACCCGAATACTTCCGATATGATTACACCTTCTGTGAGCATTGGCCAGTCTATGAAAGAATTTTGTATTCCGATCACCATCTTTTAACCACAAAGCCCGAGACTTTTGACGCCACGAAATCTCCTCCATATGAGCAATCTCAGCAAAAACCGCTTTACAAGAGGCTCTTTGAGAGCGTAAAGACTCCCTACTCTGTCCCACCTCAGCTAAACGATCAAGCTCAGCAATATCAGCAAGGGCTCTATTCTTTTTCCATTCAAGATTCCCAAAAACTTCTTTATTCCATCTCTTAAGCTCAGTTTTAAGAAACTGAAGCTTTCTAGCTAACACAAAACTAGCAGAGCCTGTGAAAGACCCTTTTTGCCACCAAGACTGAACCTTCCCTTGAAAGTCTTCAGATCTAAGCCACATGTTTTCGAATCTGAAAGGAGTGCGTCTAGACCTCAAACCACCACAATCCAAAACAAGAGGTACATGATCAGATGTGACTCTAACCAACACAGCCTGAGAGACATCCCGGAAATGCTCTTCCCAAGCCCCAGAAATCAGGAAACGATCCAATCGAGAAAAAGTAACCGGTTCCCTACCATTAGACCAAGTAAAAGCCGCTCCTTCCAACGGAAGATCGATAAGAAAATTATTGTCAATAAATTCTGAAAACATGGTCATTTCTGAAGACCACCTACCTCCTGTGGATCTCTCAAATGGGGATTTAACAGAGTTAAAATCCCCACCTAAGCACCAAGGCAATGACCATAAGTCCTTAACAAAGCAAAGCTCTTCCCACAGGACTGGTTTATCACTATCAGTAACAGGCCCATACACACCTGAAAACGTCCATTTGAAATTGTCTTCTTCCATCTGAAACATGCATGACACCGAGAAAATACCCTTCCAACAGTTCAAACTTGACAACCATCTACGATCCCACATGAGGAGAATACCACCTGAAGTGCCTGTTGCATTTAAAACTTCAAAGTCCACAAACCTACATCCCCAAAGACTCCTGACAATCTCAGTAGTAATATCAGCCAATTTAGTTTCTTGTAAGCAGACAACATGAGCACTCCACTTCCTCAAAGCGACCTTGATAACTCTTCTTCTTTTCGGGTCATTAAGACCACGAACATTCCATGTTATAAGTCGTAGCTTCATGAAGAACCAAAAACAATCAATTCACCTCCTCCCCTTTTACCACTCCTGGTTCTCCCCCTTTCTTTGGTCGACCCATTCTTTCCATCGTAGTTAACACAAGAAATCAAATTCTTCACTTCCTGTTCGCCTTTCCGATGTGAATTTCTGACTTTGACTTCTTTTGTGTCACGAATAGGTTCACTGCTACCATTTCCTGCAATAATTTCGTGGAGAATACACAGGGTTTGTTCCTCATAACCTTCTGCAGAGACACCCAAAGCTTCACTAACTGCTCCAACATTCTCGATGACCCATTCCATGCCCAGATCAGTGGTTGTCTCCAAACAATCAGGCCGCACAACAGCCAAAGGTTCCATAAAGTCCACTTCATCGTGAACAGGATCTGTCCCGGAAAAAGATACGTTAAAAGGGTGCTGCTGAAGAGCAACATCAACCTCTCCTTCCTGTAAAATCCCCTCTAGTTCCGAAGCATTAACTTCTTTGGATGGGATTACTGAAAACTCCTCATGCTCAGATGAAAAATTGCTCAAACCTTTAACTGAAGTAAATAGCCGAAGCTCTTTAAGCAAAGCTACGGCTGAATCATTATTCAATTTGAAATGCAAATCTTTTCCAACACAAACTGTCACTCCATTGAAAAAACCCACTCTCGGTAGTAACCTTTGAGACGTCTAACTCTGATTTAGAAGTCGAAATCCCAATGATACTTCTCTGTTGACCCGAAACATTCTCAACAACATTCCTGTCGCTAGCCACTTCACCCGAAGAAGGAGAAGAAGTAGAAAGAGTGTTGAGAGAAAGATTAGGACTCAAACCTGGAGAAGAAGTGCGAGAACGTGCGACCCATTTCTGCTTTTCATTCCGAGTCCACCGAGATCCATGGAGTCCGACGTTCGTCAATCTCCTCTCGGATTTCATCCAAATATTAGAGGGTTTGGTATGGGCTTGTGATTCATTAGGACCAGGTTTGATGTTTGTAAGTGAGATAGATAATGAGTTAGGCCCTTTTCGTACCTTTCTAATAGGCCCAGACTTGAGAGGCCCAGTTTGGAGTTGCCCAGTTTGACCAAATCTTAGTGGCCCTTTCTGTAGTCTTCTTCTAACAGGCCCAGAACCCAAATACGCTCTGTAAGGTTGAGATTGAATGAGCCCATGATTATCAGGCCCAAATTTCCTAACCTGTCTTGATAACTTATGGCCCAAAGTAAAACCTTTATCAGCCCGAAAATAATCCTTCCCTACCTTATCTTCAAGAGATAAGGATAAAGCTGAATCTGAAGGGGTAGCCCACCGTTCACCACGTGTACACCGGTGTTGCTCATCAACGACGCGTTTGCTCGGCGTGTGAATCTCACCTCGTCGTCTACCTCCAATAAACTTCACCTTTTGCTGAATTTCACGATCCTTCAGCCACTGTTGAATTTCGAGAATCCCTTCTTCACCTTTGCTAAGCAGCTCGTTCCATTTTTCTTCCGACATAAGATGAGATCCGTCACTGCCTTCAAGACTTTCCGTTGAAGGAACAAGCTCCGGCGAAATTTCTTCCCAAATCGCGACCTTGTAGCAGAAAGTGTCGTCGTTGATATACACAAACTTTGGACAATCACGACCAACTCGTACTATTATCCGAACGCTTTCAGCATCCCTGGTCTCATCCGCGTCAGATCTGACATAACCACCACAAAGTTCTCCCACTTCGACGAACAGAGCATGGCACCATAAATGTAATGGAAGTCCAAACAACCGGATTTGCTTGAGACCTTGATCACTGAGAACGCCACGGCAACCAACACGAAAGGACCACACATCGATCGTCAAAGTTGCAGAACCCCATTGTCTTCGCCCTTCTTTCAACACACGTTTGGCCTCTGCCTGAGAAGGAAACCGGAAAAGAAGCATTGAATCGGATAACGATGAAACCCCCACTCCACAAGTCGTATTCCAAGCCCTCGCTGCCCATTCTTTCACGCGATCGCAACTCCCCACTTCCTTGTCAAATTTTCCTACCAAACAAGAGGAGAGAACAGATATCCTTCCTCTGACGGATTCCCCGTCGATATACAACGACGGACCGCGATGAGGAACCGCCGACTTCACATCTCCCCCAAGCGAAATTCTTGGTAACCTTGCGATGTCCAGAAAAGATTTCATTCCAAACAACCAAAACACAGTCCAATTCGACTTAGTAAACTTACCATTCATAAGACTTTTATAAAACAGACTCACCTTAAACACCCCTCTAGAGTCCCCCTTCCACACCATCTCATCCCTTCCTTCCCCCTCCACCACTCGACTATAAATTAATCCCATTGATTCGGTAAACTCCAACAACTCCCAATCATTAAAATTTATGCAAAATCTCACACCCCAACTAGCTTTCCCATTCTCTAACCTAAAATAATCTGCCACCACCGCATGCTTCACCTCAACCATCCTATAAAGTCTAGGAAACCTACAAGCCAATGCCATATCCCCACAGCAAACATCCATCCAAAACCTCACAAAACTACCATCCCTAACTCGAAACCGTATCCGCTTAGAGAATTCGTCCCACCCCCTCCTAATACCTTTCCATGACCCCATACCTGCTGATGCATTCACACCTCTGGACACCCAACCTCCCTCTTCTTCCCCAAACCGACAAGCAATAACACGCCCTCAAAACACGGACCTTTCTTTACGTATTATCTCATTATTGAAGTAGTTTGATTTCATTTGAGTTTTCACATCAACATTCGGACCGAATTACAATCTATTGTCACATTTGTAGTCCATCAAACCTTTTCGAAAATAACCGAAGTGTACTCCCAATCGTTTTGGTCTCCATGACCTTTTTCTTCGTCCTGTCACATGTACATTGAAAATCTTTAGTCAATTCTCTTGTTTAAATTTTGGTGGCTATTGACATTAGTCCACACTATAACACATCAAGGCAAGTAATGTTGTCAACACGTGTGTACATGACATGCCATCTACAAATGTTATAATGTTCATATATACATATTATTTGAGTAGCTTTTGTTCGCATAATCTATGTCGGTGGAGTTCGTTTCAGTAACCTGTATCTTTGAATCACATAGTGCAATGATGGCACATCTGGAGCAACAATAAATTTGTTACAAGCATATAAACATATTGTCTGAGTGAGTTTCAACACATTAGTTATGGATGGTGTGGGCCCAATTGCCTACCTTCGAAGGATGGGAGTCCTTCCACTATTCTGACTCTACAATAGATTGTTGACAAGTCTTGCTTTACTATTTGGATTGCTCCAGTAATTCCGATAATCTCCTATCTTTTCCTTCCATCTATCCCTCTCTCTTTCTTTTCTCTTCCTTTCTCTCTACATTCTCTCACTAAATTGGTGGCCCAAAACCGGTGGAGGGGCCCCAGTGCATGGAGCCCTTCTGTTACGTGTCTTTTTATTTCTTGACATCTGGTCATGCTTGATCAATTGAGCACACTTTGATTAGTTAAAGTCCACTATCCTTGACCGGTTCAAGTCCACTATCTATGATTAGAGGGATGGGGTTCCTTTGCCAACTGTCTTTTATTTTTTGACATCTGGCCATGGTTGATTGATCGAGGGCATTTCAATCAATTGAAGTCTGCTATCCTCGATCCAAGTTCACTTAGTCACATCAATGAGATGTGTCTGACACGCCCGTCCACGTTTGAGCAATCGAACTAAGTCCTAATTTTCCCTAAAATGATGATCTTGTCCCTGATTTCTAACCCATTTGTAGTTTTGGTTGCTTGATATCAATTTGAGTGTAATTTTAAAGCAATTGAGGGTTTTTAATGATCCCTATTCTTGGGAAAATTTTCTGGAATGTTACAGTCTATCGATGAAATTTAGACTCAATTGTCTTTTGTTACTACATGATCAAAATCAAGCCAATTTTAAGGTAGAATTGGTTCAATTATGATTGAATCTGATGAAACTTGTTACATCTATACTTATAAATAAAAAATAAAAATTATATTTATGTTTTTTTTTTAGATAATATTGTGATTTTAACAAATATCGAAGTATATTTAGTTATTTTGGATTTGAATCACTATCCAGATATGGATCAAATTTGGATATGCTAATTATTATCAAATTCGAAATAGTACATGATTGTTTAGGATGCTCTGGGTTTTGCTAATTTTGGTCTGACCAGTTAAATTCGGGCCATTAATTGTCCTGCTTCAGTGTAATTACTATTCAAGAAGGGTGAGATTTTGACCATTTCAGTGAAGCTGAGGATGCAAGTAAATGACATCCAATTTTGCTCACTGAATATGATTTTTCTGAAGAAGAGGGAAAAGATAAAAAAACAAAAAAGAGCATATGAATGCTTTAATTTAATTTCAAGGCACTAATAAGGGAATTATCTTTTAACTGTTTTAGCGCAATAAACTTTAAACTGATTTGTCCTAGAAACGGCAGCAAGCAGTCAAGTTTTGCAGGTGGTGTATTCTTTATGCAATGAGAAGTTGTCACGTAAATGATTGATGTTATGTGAAACATGTCTGTTTTGTTTAGATCTCATCTAAAAATTGTGCCAAAAATGTTACATTGATTGTGTTATAGTTTAGGAGTGCAATTCTTTTAATTAATAGGAGAACGTATTTCACTTCACCGCAGCATCTGATCAACAATGCTAGCAGCAGTGGCAGGGGAAGAGGTAGGGGCAGAGGAAGAGGCCGTGGCAGGGGCATTCGACTGCCAGACAGAGAGTCTTCTCTTCATGAGGTTGAATCTGTCCCTTGCACATCCATTCAGCATTGCAGCAAACCAAACCCAAGTCCACAACTGCTGGTGGATAACAATTCAAAGGAATCATTAGAGGAGAATATTGATGTTGGCGATGGTGCCAATCCAGCGGTTCAAAGTTCCATCGTGAATGCTGCCAATCCAGCGGTTCAAAGTTCCATTCTAAATGCGGATTTAGATGTGAATGCAGATAGAACAGCCACAGCAGTAGTGGCCTGTGCCTCATCAGAGGGGCCTACCGAGGTTAATACCGAAGAGTGTCGTGACTGGTCACTTTCGGAAATGGACAGAATGGCCATTGACCCTCTTCATCTTGCACATCTCAATTCAAGGTTGGATGAGGATGAGGAAAACTATGACGAAGAATAATAACTAACCATGATTTGAAGTTTGTGCTAGTAGAATGCAAATTGTTGGATCGGATTAGCAAGAAGCTTATGGAGACCATGACACGTCTACAAGGCACGAGGATCGCTTAGTCCCCATAGTTTTTTTTTTTTTTTTTTCCCTCCTGTAGCCATCTCTCTTTTGATTCCACCAGAAGCTGTATCACCATATGTTTGCTATTTGTACCATTTGCTGACAACAGTTCTAGAGCAATATTTTCCCTAAGCACTTGAACTCCTATTTAACATAGTATGAATATGGAATCTCATTTGCAGAGCTCTTTGATATGCAGTTCAAGTCCAGTAACATTTTGTATTTACCAAAGAGATATTTGCTGATGGATTCTTGCAATAATGTACATGGATATTCAAACTAGGTTTTTTATTTTTTTATCTTCTTCTTTTCTGATAATCTGAAGGCTATGCGCCACATGATACAGGGTGAGCTTCTCCATATCGATGAACGCTCCAAACCAGAGTGCATGATTTGTTCTAATCAAGGGGCTTTTTACCAGGTTTATCAACTGGCGTACTCGCGCACCAAAATATTTTTACACACGCCTGTTCTCTTTTGCAAGGCTTAGATGGTTGTTGCTGTTTTGTTTGCCCATTCTTCCTTGCAGTTTGATCTATATAGAAATGTAACCAAAATGTTTTAAGCTGAAACAGAAGGGAGCATTAAAACCCTTTTTTTTTGGCCTAAATGAAATTTCTATTGCTTCACATGAATTTATGAAGAAAATTTATCACTATCTACCCTTCGCGATGTCAATACTAACAAGTGAAGCCGGCATGTATTGGCATTATGCGCTAATGAAGTATGACAATGAGTTTGTTCATAAAAGTGATGCAATGTAAACAGGAAGACAAAAAAGAAAGAAGAGAAAAGGCAGACATGTTTAAATGAAATCTTTAATTCTTTTGCGATTAAAAGTATATCATTCACACATGAAAAACAGAATTTGAATCTCGAATTACAATTCAAGCCTTCTTTTTAACCCAATAATTCATGTGAGCGACCTAGAAGCTGAAAGGATCTGTATGCCTACCCGCTTTTACAAGGGCAAGACCTTCCCCATCTAGATCTGATCTCTAACATTTCTCCCCCCCTTCTTGAACTCCTAGCGGGACCTTCCCCATTCGAATTCAACCTCATTCTCACCCTGCTCGAACTCTCAATCTTGATCCAACCTCTGGACATTCTCCCCACTCAATCTCACAGTGTGCTCGTTGACAATATTCGGATAGACATTTGGCGTGATACCGGATCAAGGATTGAACCTGCTCTGATACCATTTGTAACAGAGCGGGCGCTTGCCATATGACCCAAAAACTTAATAGTTAGATGGAACTGCTTACCACTCTTATAATATAACTTTCCGCATCCAACTCTACGTGAGACAAGAGCCCTCACTTGCAAGTTATTATCATTATATTTTTAATGGAGAAATTATTCATATTTTCTTTCCAAATAGAATATCCTCGAAATCATATATACCTTTCCACACGATTTCCCACATGAGATTTGAGAATGTTTTGAAGGTTTCCCGTTTGGTCTATGGCAAGAGTTAAAAGCTAGTAAGGGCTAAAGGTTGCTTTTGAGATATTTGCAATGTATTGCTGAAAGAGTTGACAAAGGCTTAATTGTAATCCATTATTCACAATTGTAGTTGTGTTTAACAGAGTTACAAGGGAAATTGTAAAAATTCAGAATCTTTAATCTGCAGACTTTCTTCTAAATCATAGTCAGAATGGTTTGGTAGACGAATACTAATGGTGAATACTATACAGTCTTAGCTTTGAAAAGCCTAGTAATACTTCTTCGCCTTTGAAAGTATAAAGGTTTGAAAGTATAAAGGTAAGGGTTCGAGTATTAATTTTTTGCCGAGGTAACAAAAATAAAAATAAAAATGAAAAATAAAAAATAAAAAATCTTTAGAATTGGCATTTATGTGTGTGTCAGAGAGAATTTTTCTGGAATAGCAAAAGTTCAAAGTAATTCTGATTTCAGGAATCTGCTCATGATAGGGGCCATGGAGACAGAACAGCCTGATACAGGCATTGATAAAGGGAGTTAAAGAGCAGTTTTCTGCTTGTCGCAAATTTTTTTTTTCTTTCATTTCTCAACTCTGCCATCTATGCTGGAAACATTATTTTACTTTTCAAATCCTTGAACCTTCATTGATACTCGAGCTTAAATGTCAATACCCAAAGCACTTTTCATTAGAGATTCGCTTGAAAAACGACTATTGCTACATCATTTTAAAAAGAAATTATAACAGCAAATCTTTTTTCAACAGAAATTATTAGAGATGTTGAATGAGTGTCTATGGATCAGACTACAAGAAGTGTCAATTAGGTTGAGCAATGTGAAAGTAGTTTTTACTTTTTACACGGGCGGCATGTACCATATATACAAATTCTTACCAGGAGAGAGAGAGAATTGCTCAGATAATATAGTAGTTTAACATCGCATTTATATATATATATATATAGTAGTTAACATCATACAATTATTTTAAAAGCCAGAAGATAAGAAGAGTACAACATTTTTCATATACCAGATCGTAGTATGTTGTGCCTCAACCGGTATTGGATGGTAACTTCCAAATTCAAGAGCGATCCGGCGCCATATGATTGAGAAGGAAAGCACCTTCATTATTCTTATGTACCTCCACCTTGAACTTCTCTTCTTTGTCTCCCCTCTTCACCTTCAGAAGCATATCAAACTTGGCAGTTTCCTCGACAATCTGTTTTTACAGTTTAAACGTCAATTTCAGGAATAAATAGCATGTTCATACATCCCATCAACAAATGTAGTATATTCCACATCTGTCACGGAAGGGTTGTCTTCACTACATATCAAGTATCAACAACTCAAATTGTAGATTTACATTTATAACTATATATACAGATAGTAGAGGTCTCCGGGACATAGAAGGGAACAATTAGCAGCAACAGGCAAATCTGAAATAAAGACTCATTAGTAATCGTGATCGAGTCCATTGAATCCTACCCAAAATAGGAAACACAACCTAAACGATCTCCTTATCAAGTAATAACAATTAACAAGCAATTTGAAACAAGAATCCTAACAGTCGTAGAGAAACTAACAACAATGGGTTGCTTTTCTAGTCTCCCTCTATGACCTTCCTTTGGATCACGAGGGAAGTTGAATATGGACCTTATGGATGCTCCCACATCAAACACCCTGATTGAATTTCTAGCTATGATTATAATCACTCTCCACAAAATGCTTTGCTGAATCACCATTCACCACCAACAGTACCACACCCACTAGATATATCTATACATGCATTCTGGCCAGCATTCCTTAATACTCTCAATGGCCTTCAGCTTAACCTTGCGACTGAGCTGTATCAGTCATGTCTGCAATCTCTTAAAACATCTCTTCTAAACTCAGCCTGTCTCCAGTACTTACCAACACATCTATGTTCCTTTCATTGCTTGCTTCAAACTCTATTTCAACCTTCCCACTCACTTTTTGGTTATATACGTCCATGTTCTGTGCATCTGCACAAGAAATACTGTAATAAATGCAAATAAACCAAAACAAATGGACAACCGTTTCAACCATAGAAAGCTTGAAAAGGACTCAAACCTACTGTCCTATGCTCAGAAATATTTTAAGCAAATGTGGGTTGAGGTAAGCCTGGTAAGGTTACACACCCTTTCAACTTTCAATTTTTCCACCAATGACATCAAAAGGTGGCGTAATGACCCATAAACAATTTTGGTAAGGTTTCCAGAATAACTCTAAGCTCTATAATATGCCCTACATCTCTGGATATGCATCATCATATGTTTATGCAGTTTCTACCAATAAACTTCTCTTCTACAAAGCAACAGTTCTATCACTACCAAAACCCTCCTCCAAGGCCACCATCATAATTTTCTTCAATTGTTTGACTGCTTTAAACAAATAACCATTTTACATAAAGAGAAATCTGTTGCAGCCTACATTGCGATCAATCAATCAACCTATATATAACTGCAATCAGTTCAGCCTCATATAGTTCCTCTCAGAGTTCAAATCCAAACCCCCTAACACCAGTAGGGGTTCAGCAGAAGTATTCTCATACTTGAAACATCAGCCACCTTATTTTGAGTGTAAGCTTCATGTCTACATAGAAGTAATATTCTTGTCTGAAGTATAATTAAACAATATAACGATGTTACTATTATAAATACACAATGTTTTCTTTTCCCCTCCTTTTATGATCAAAGTTTACATGTTAGTGTGCATACCATCAAAGTATGGTAGTGTGAAGTAAGAGGCAAATTCAGAAAGAAAACATAGGGAAAGATGAAAATGAAGGTCTCAATGCAAACTTATGCCTTTTGATTCACAATCTATGTATGTACAGTCATTATAGCATGCATTTATATGTATATATTGCCTCTTTAGAGTAATAATAATCCATCCCATTTATGGTAATCCTTCGGCATAAAGATTTGTTGGCATTCATTACAACACAATAATGAGATTATAAAGAAAAAATTGCACGTAACCAGCAAAAATGATAGCAATCCTACATATGATCTCATGCATTTTGAGTTTCATCAAATGTTCAGTACAAATTTTTTTGGACAAGTAAATGTTCAGTATAATAAAATGGAAAATATTAATTTCAAGCATCTCCAATCAACTCTAAAACATAGCATACAAATCATCAATGTCATTATGCTGCTAATATCACATATAGTGATAAAAGGTCAAATTAACAAAAGCACATAAGTTACTGACCTCAGCTCTCGCATGAACGATGTCTTGAAGTTCATAGGGAAATAGTGAGTTCGATCTCTGCTGGATGGTCTTAACAGCATGATTTGCAGCATCCCAGACTACAGGATCATGGACAGGCACAGCTTGCCATCCCGGGGCATGGTCGCCTGATTTGCAAAAAACTAGAATAAGTATTGGCATGATGAACCCCACCTCACCAAAATTATGGTGAACCCACAATGTTATTAGCTTGAAAATTCGCAAGGGAACGAGTACCAAGTATCTCATCCATGGATCACAGTGACAATGTTACTAGCTTGAAATTTTGTGATAGTTGAACCGCAAATGGTGCCCACAATTTGCAACAATCTTTAAAAGATACTACTTATATGCAACATACTCTGTGTATATGCAAAAAATACACAGAGTATTCAATTGTATAACATTTAGCTCAATTTCTTTTATTTCTAGATTGTACTCCATAAATAGCGTCAACACATCATTAATCATCAACTAGAGTTCAAGCTAAGTTGCAGTGCTTTAGTGAGTTATGGAGTGCAAAAGACACCAACCACGTTGCAAGTTTAGCAGAAGCATGAGATATTTATTTATAGCCTATTAGGTCCATAAGACTTATGTTGACATATTAGGTCCATCAGGCGGCAGAAAATCTTGAAGAGGATTTTGTCAATCCTTTTTTGTAGTAGCCTAATATCCAGATCAGCACCTATTCCACTTGATGAAAGGTGTTGGGATGGTGGTTTTAAGGGGAAAATTCCTGAGTTTGTAAGATATCTTGGTAGAGAAAAAAAAAAAAAAACTTTTGATCGAAGAATGTCACGCAGCCCCAGTGGTCGAGCCAAAATATGATGAATTGCCGGTGGAAGAGGATGATGTTATCCTATATGGTGATGCAGATGAATTTTTGGTTATGCAAAAGTCACTAACTCACTATTGAGTCCGAAACATGAAGATGATGCAGTTAAGGAATTCAATGCAGCAAAAGAAGGAGATGGTGACAAAAAGTTTGATGCTGAAAGTGAGCGGAATGGATTAATTCATGCTGAGCAGGTCAATGAAATTTTCAAGTTCTATGCCGAGGATCGGGTAGAAGAGTCGAGCAGGTTGATACCAAGAAGGGGTCAAACAATGGAAGAGGAGTTACTAAAAAAAATTAGTTCACATACTCACAACATCAACCATAATAGATGGGGACGTGGGGCCTGCTGTTGTCCATACTCTTGCTATAAATGAGATTGATTGTGGGCTGGAGAATGCTATGGGTGCTTTGTTGATGGGCATGTCACCTAAGGAAGTTATATATGAAAGTCAAGGTATTCAATCACATGTTCTATTGAAACCCACTTGACTTCAATCCACCCTGCCACTTGTCTCGTGGATGTTACAAAGGTTAGAAATCAAGTAAAGGAAATAATATATTCTATACTTTCCGTATGCAAAGAGTGTGATATTGGTTCTGGAATTCCTTTCAAAGTGGATGCAATAGTCGCCACTCAAACGTATGGGTTAACAATTGTCGTAAAGGCTCTGAAGGTATCACTTCATTTATTCTTCACAATGGCATGGACGCCAACTAGTGGGTCTCTGAGGTATGCAATTAATGTGCACCATTGATATAAACCGCCAATAGAGAACATCCATCAATTTGGGTTTCACATCAAAAGGCAAAATGTCAAAAGGCATTGCAATGAGGGTGGAACACTACTACATCGAATTTTCACATCAGAGATTACAAGTCACTTAATTTGTAGCCAAACTTGAGTACAAGTTCTTTCCAACTTGAGGGGACTGGTGCAGTCAGAATCCCTAATTTTCTGCTGTGGACTTTGTGTTTTTTTTTTAAACTTCCCATGTTCTGAAATTTTCCTTATTTTGTGTAGTTTCCTGATTTTCAGCAACTTTCTTATTTTGATTTTATTTTATATTTGGTAGTTACAAATATAAGGATATGTTATCGAGCATCCAGATTGTGTTGACCAAGTGTCCAAGATGTGTTGGCCAAGTGTCCGAAATAATAAAAATTATTTTTAAATTATGGACATGGTCATGAAGTGTCAGAGACTTATCACTCAGGAGTGTCGATCTCCGACATGGTGCCCAACATGGACACGAAACTTCAAAGAAATTGTCCATGCTTCTTAGGCAATATTATTATACTATTATTATTCTGTTCACATTGCAGACTAATAATCTCAACTAGTTGAAAACGTATGTCGCCATATAAAGATGTTTTCAGAAGTTATATATCCAATAATCCATAATATAATAAAGAAACTAAGTTCAAGGATAAGTCAGCTATCTAAATATAATAAAGAAACGATAACATATCAAGTTTGTATCGGTCAAAAATGAACTTTAGATCAATACCAATCAAATGAATTAGAAATCAGAAGTTCAACAACAACTAAAAAATAAAAATAAAAACAATAAACCTCAAAAATGTCAGATACCTTTCTTAGCACCAAGATCTGAAGGAGTAAATGAGGGGACGTCACCTGCATGCTTGAATTCTTGCAACTCCTTGAAGTTCATCCATGGTTTTACCCAGACCTTTGCCTCATAAAGTTTCTTTTTACCAGCATCAATAGCCTCGATAGTTAGATGATGCAGAGTACCAGCAACCACCTGTTCTTGCGTCTTCACCACCCTCAGAAACTCAAGGAGTGCATTCTTCCCAAAAACAAAAAAATATTGTGAGTACTATTTTAGGATAACAAAATACATTTAAAGAAAAAAGAAAAAAAAAAAAAAATTGTGAGGCAGAGATAAGAGTCCAAAAGAAATAAATAAATCATGCCAAAGCAATAAAAACTATAATGGATGTCTACCGACTCTAAAAATGATTTAGTCCTTCTAGCCAAAAATCAGCTTCCACTAGAAATGCACCGAATGAGTAGGCAAGTTAATGATAATGCACAATTACTAAATGATTCCTACTAACTAGTTGGAAATCTTTTTATGCGCCATTCAAATGATATTAAAGACCTACTCTCTTTTCTTTCTTTCTTTTTTACCATGCAAGATGGTACTTCAGATTGACAGTGATTGTCAAAGAGTTCCACCTAAATGGCATACTTGGAACATAAGAAATCACAATACTTGGTATTTGTCTATGCACAAGCAAGCATGATCTACTCTCACATTACAATGTAGCTAGCTTCTTTTATGACACTATGTCTTCAGCTGAAAAAATAATAATTACTCAGACCTCACCACTAAAAACCACCAGGGTCCATGCCTTTCATAATGTCAAATGGTAAGTGACTGGGGAACAGTCACATGTGTCAGCCAATAGTAAAATTATTAAGAAAGAAAGCAAGAAAAATCCTTAAAACAATATGAAAATTGATTTGCTTTGAAACAAAAAAAACAAATAAAGTAAAAAATAATCATCTCTCTCAACAGACCCGAATTGTCTAAGGGAAAATCTAAATGTTATGACACCATTACTAATGCTGATCATATAATTAGTAAGTGATAAGAAATTTCAAACATAACCCAAGCCTTTCCCAAAGGATCAAACCCACTAGTGAATTTCAAAGGCGGAAAAAGCAACACCTAATTCCTTCACATTTCGTATTTAAATGTAAAAAATAAAACTACATCAACAAAGAAGTAGTTAATCAAATATGATACGAAAAGGGACACAACTCCATTTCAATTTAGTCCAGGTAACATTTAACTGAACCCTTCGTATTGCATACACTGTCTAAACAGAAACTTCCCAATGCTATATAAAAATTCGACTGAATACTTTTACAAAAACAAATATATAAATAAAAAATAAATAAAAAAAATTTACTTATTAGATTGAATAGACTACATTAGGATTCAATCGGTTGACTCAAATTCAACAAAGCAACCAAAAAAAAAAAATTATGAATTACTAAATCTTTAACAAAATTACACTAACAGATATATGATACATCAAAACTGACAAAGTTGGAAATTTAGCAACAAATTATTGCAATACACACAAACATAAACTGAATTGGTTGACTCAAATTAAAAAATATATGTATATATATATATATATATATATATAAAAGTACTAAATCTTTAGTAAAATTAAATAAGCCTGACAGATATATGATACAAATTGATACACCAAAAGTGGCGAAGACTGAAATTAGCAACAAATTATTGCAACACATAAATAAATTGAAAATAAATCAAGAAGCATAATTTGAAGGGAAAAAATGAAAATAAAAAATACTTCTTTCTTGTTGTGTTCTTCTACAGCAAAACGTGCGAGGCTGTCAATTTCGGCGCTGTTCTGAGAAGACTGGGACTCCTGTATTCCTCCTAGAGTTGCCATTGGAATCAAATCTTCCTGGTTGCAAAACCCTAGTTGGGGTTCGAATTCAAGCGCACAGAGAAAAGAAACGGAGGAGGAAAGTAACACTAGCACAACAACAGAGCAACACAGAGAGCACTCGAATTTCATTTATTCAGTAAAGAGCTTTTATATCGTTTCGTTTCTCACACAACGCACTTCTGTATCGACATGTATATGAATATATACATATTCGAGATCTACAAAACTTGACACGTGGCTTGCGCGTGTCGATCTGTGGCCTGTCTGCGTGTACCTTTTCCTTTTACTTTAATGGATTATATTTGCTTAATCTGTAAGCTGTCGGCAAGTAAAATATGCAGGCCCATTGTGGGTTGCTTCGTGCATAAGCAATTTTGGTGCAATTTTAGTTGGATAATCTGAATCTACCTCGCGCTCATTTCGATTTTTTATAAGTTCGGTCAATTATTTTTATAATTAAATTTAGGTTTGGATTAAAAAATTCCAATCCGAATTTAAATAGAGTTGGATTTGGGTTGAAGTGTGTAGGTGTTGAATATATCTCACTTCAGATGGACCACATTTTTTGGTCAAATGGTCAACAGACTATGCCACATCATCAACAATGGTTCACAAAGCTCGGTCAAATGGTCAACAAGTGACGCCACATCAAAAACAATGGCCCACAAGTCAAACGGTCTAAATTGCATAACACTTACTACATCAGTATACCTCAAACAAAAGATCGAAAACTTGAAGACTTGAGTTGGGAGCAGGACTCAGGATTACTTGGGATCTGAGGAGGTTCTTGGTTTGGTGGATGAAGTTTAAGGTTCGTCGAATTGACACTCTGACTTGACTCATAGAGAGAGATACCATTTTGACTCCCATACATTTTAGACCCATCTCAATTAACTTTATTTTATAATGTTAATGGGCCTCACATGTGATGTCATATGACATCACCCAACCTCTCACTTGGCCTATATAAGGAGGTGATTCAAGGCTAAGCGGGAGGTAGAACAAAAAGGGGAGGAGCAAATAAGCTCTGATGTTTTCTCCATACACCTTTATTAAGGGAGTCAATGGTCTATTATTACACTGCCATCTTCACTCTCTCTCTCTCTCTCTCGAGTTTGACTGTACTTCCACCTCTCTTAGTCCATCTCAAATTCTAATATATTGTCTGGATCACTCAAATTTGTGTATGATATCACCATTTATACATATTTTATTGTATTACGAAAATCAACCCCCATAATTTGGCAACTCCACCGTGGATATCAACACAAAGCTGAGAAACTCAGGCGACCATCCTTCTACAATACACCTCTAGAGCTTAAGGTTTTCTACCTCATTTTGGTGAGCTCGTCCTTTACTTTAAGCCTCTTCATTTCTTTGCATTTTTGCACTGTCAGCCGCTTTAATTATTATACTCAATTGTTTATCACTTGGGATGACTTTCTATTCCTACACATATATACACAAAGATATATGTATATATATATATATATATATACACCTCTTTTTTATGACCTACAATCAGGTTAATTCAAAGACTGGTTCAAGTATTCCAGATTATTTTGACCAGCAGTCCATGAAAATTTAAGAGAGCCCGTATTCTATGTCATCTCCCTATTATTGATTATACAACTTGCAAGCAATATCACCCACTGTTATAAGGACTACCTACGCCTTATTACAATCTTATACAGCGTTATATATATATATATATCTTATACAGCGTTATATATATATATATATACACACACACACATACATGCCTTTGTGTTTACCTCGCATCTTTGTCCTTTTATTTCCATAGATGAAGCATTGTGGTAATGATGGTAAAAGTGACCTTTAGCATACAATCTTGCAAAAGAACTGTTGCTTTATGCCTAAGATTTTTTTATCAAGTCTACTTACTAGAAATTTTTCATAATATTCCGAATTTATCTTCAAAAGATATGCCAGATGCAACAGTTCACAGGAGTAGGGTCAATTAGCTTTTTCCAATCATGTCATACGCTTTCGTTTAGCTGTGTATTTTAGCCTACAATTATGTAGACAATTAATTCAACTCTACGCCTGTCATGATTTGACTACACCATCTTCAAAATTTACTTAGCCCACAAACTTATTTTTCACCTAGGAGACACTGTTACAAAAACTCAGCACCTAGTATTGACTTAACTTGACTTGTCATCACATGTAGGCAAAGTAACCTGCAAAAAAAAAAAAAAAAACCCTGCCAGTGTAATATATATTTATTACATATTTAGGGTGTGTAACCTCCGCACTCCATTTATTACGTATATGATGCCACAAAACCCACATGCTCTCTTTAAAAAGCTGACACCAGACCTAGCTTGAATTGAGTTTTATGAGGCTTGTTTCATGGTTTAGAGAATCGATCAAATGACACATCTCGAACAGTCTCACCAACTTAAGCTCTTTCAATATCATAGTATATAATAACTTCTTTTTTTTTCATATTCCAATACCAATCTAGACACCATTTATCTGTCTTTTGACACACTGGGTAGACCATCAACCATCCGCATGCTTTGGGATAACTAAAGCGTATACATTTATTTTAAATATATAGTACATATATATTTTTCATACAAGCAGCGAGGCCCTTTGATTTTAGGCTACGTGGCCATTGATGACGAAACCCGTTGATACCCACAACCAAAGCTCATTCTTGTGTTGTTGGACAATCTTCCTTCCATACTTGGTACATGTCTGCTAATAGAAACCAAGTTCAGAGACAATACTGTCGTCCCAGAAACTCATCAAAGGCGCTATATGCTTTGGTTGGCTTGCCTTTCTTGCATTACATAGTCTGCACGGAAAGGCAATCAAACCTCTCTCTGGAAAAACGAGACAGATGGACCGGTAATTTCAAACCTCCCTCTACGATCCTGTCGACCTCCGGCGGCGGGCGTCGATTTTTTCTCGCTCCTTTTTTTTTTTTTTATCGACAAAACCCCTCGATTTCAAGATACTGTTTTGCCAAACGCGAACACCCATAGATTTCAACTAATCACTCCCTATCAATGACCCAACACAGTCGACAAACTTTCCATTTTGGGGCTACAGCTTTCTGATCAATAGGGTAAAATGATTCTATATCAAATTGCAATTCAGAAAAGCACAAATTAAAATTAGAAAATGAGGGAAAACATGTAAGGACCAAATTATCACCTTGTCTTCCAATTATCCCATGATCCCTCCACAGCGACTTCCTTGTCAACATAGCTCCAAGTAATCATTGTTGGAGTACCTTGCTCACTGCAAGTGTCTTCGTACCCTGAGGTAGTCTGCATCCATGAATGAACTGGGATGTACATCTCATCTAACCACTGGGACCTAAAAAAAAAAAAAAAAAATGGATGAAAAATCTCGACTTAATTGTCGATAACCCAAATCCTGTCGATGACCCTTCTGGATTTCAGTGAACCAACCACGCTTTCTGGTTTGTTGTTGTCGCGTTACAAGACTTCTATACTTTAGACATCTCTATTGATGACAACCCACCATCTCTCGTTGATCGCCGTTGGCCTTCCTCGCTGCCACTTTCTTGTTCTGCGGTTGTCCTCGAAATTGAGCCTGTCGAAATCCAGTCGATTTTATGCCAACATCACACTCTTCGATTATCCACGGTCCACAACCCATCGATTTTGCGCAACCGACTCTGCCGATGACGAAGCCCGTCGATGGCGAGGCCCGTCGAATTCGCACGTTACACTTCCCATCGATTTTATCCTACTTACCCACATCGGTATAGCCCATCGAGATCCGGCGATAGCCAGTCTAGTCGATGACCCAGCGCTTCTATTTGTCAACACCAATGCCTGTCGATGAACCAGTGGTCCCCCCTTTCGTCGACTCCATCGATTGCTTGGGGGTTTTCGATTTCTCGACACTGTAATTTTAACTTCCATATAGCCCCTCGATTTCAGACAATCGTCTTTGTCGAGGCCCGGCGACAACCCACGAGGACAAAGCCCATCGATCTCCGGCGATAGCTAGTTTGGTCGATGACCAGCGCTTCTATTTGTTGACAAAATTTGTCGAATTAGACCCATGATTGTCGATGACCCAGCGGTTCTCTTATCGGCAGTTTCGTCGATAGCCCAGCGATTCCATTTGTGGTCGAAGCCAGCACTTCATGTAGCACCCCGCATTCCTCGACGCCGTTTCAATTACAGCTCGAGGCCAGGCTTCGCGGAGCACCTCGCGTTCCTCGACGCAGCTTCAATTGCAGCTCGAGGCCAGAACTTCGCGGAGCACCTCGCGTTCCTCGACGCAACTTCAATTGCAGCTTGAGGTCAGAACTTCGCGTCGCACCTCGCGTTCCTAGACGCAGCCTCAATTGCAGTTCGCGTAGCACCTTCCACAATATGATTTATGACAAGTCTCCTAAAAATTTATCACATAAAAAAATAATAAAAAATAAAAATAAAAATGGATGGGAACCGGTTTAACCCGTTTTGCAAATAATCCGATTGGAAGCTATGGGAGGTTGAATAAAAAAAAAAAAAAAAAAAAAACTGCTATCAGATGGGAAGCCATGGAAGAATGAAAATTTCGCTCGAGTTTCTTCAATTTTAAAACCTCTATGGTTCAAAGGTCAAAGCTTTGTGTTCCATGGCTGTGGAAGCTAATGGGGTGATTTTAATGTTTTTATATGTTAAACTTTAAAAATTGAGCTCCATGCATTGAAATTCAGTATTACAAATGTAAAGAAATTTTTTCAATTCTTTTGGTTGAAAGGAAAAGAAGAGATTTTCGAAAGTTTTTCATGTCATATAGTATTGAAAGATTTGTGTTCCTGCTTTTAGTTTTGTTAAAACAAATGTGTTTTAAAGGGCTTCCTCCCGAACCCATTTTAAAAATATATATGTATTTATAAATCCTCTACAGATTTATTTACTTTCTTTTACATCTACACACAGTTGTCGCAATTCTAAAGCTGCTTATCATTCGAAAAGATTAGTGGGAAAAGATAAGCTTGAGTTTTACAGGCCATGTCATTGACGAAGCACATCCCATGTATACATATGCATTCACACATACATGTGCATTGCTGGCCCATACATAACTAAAATAGTGTGTATTGCTGGCCCATAGATAACTAAATCAATACTTTATTCTCTTTATATGTCTTCACACTTACCAACGACAGAACTTCAGTTATGCATGTAGACAGAGAGACAGCCCCATTCAATATTAAAAATAAATATTCATACAAAAGGTTACACTAACACGTGATCATAGGTCTAAGTCAACTTTAATTTACTAAATGGACTTAGACTTTGTTACACAACTTTCAACGCTCTTCTCCTCCAAATTACTCATTGTAGACTTTAACTTACATACATTGGTGTGTTTATATATATATATATATATGTGCGCGCGCGCATAAATTCTTATATGTGTGTATATATATATATATATGCGCATATAAAGGTGCACCTATATGTTACCTCTAACAAGTAGCACTAGTTTTCATGGCACTTTATCGGAAAAGTCCACTTACTAGCTATGATGCACCTGTCATTTTGGTGTTTATATTTTGCAAGCTTATGTCATGACGCTCTCATGACATCTCACTGGTACCGACTTCCCTATACAAACATATCTGACGTGGAAACATATATTCAATGCATATATACACGACACCTCACCTTCGAGGTTCGGAAAAAAAAAAAAAAAAAAAAAACAAAAAAAAAATTCTGAATGCACCTCCACTTCATATTGCTTCACGTTACAGTATTCAGTACTCTTACTTGCACAAACCATCGAAATCACAATATAAATATGTTCTCGATGTAACTTTACCCACCGTGGTTACAGTGCTACATGCTTTTCATTTGGCTTATACTCACCTTCGATATCGCATTTTAAATTTTTTTACTGTAACTCCACTCATCGGCGCGCCTTTCACTCGGCTCGCATCCCCAAATATATATATATATCTATATAAATTCATGCACACATACCCTTTTGTAATTTCTATAAGGGGCATCCGTACAGGAGGGGACTAGCTATATATATAAATATATATATACATTCCTTCACTCGGTTAGCATATTTCATGGGTTTGCTTTTTACTATCAACTCTATTCATTTTAATTACTTTTCAGCCTTCTTGTGGTGTTTGTCGCACACACGCTCAGTCTTTACAACTCCATATTCTAAGCACCATTCTTTCACATGGCACACGTTCCATCAGGCCACTTTATTATTTAATGCTATTGTCCACAATAGCTTGCTTACTTTGTAACTTTCAATATGTCTAAGTATTAAGTATGACTAAACACACATGTATTGTCATACTTTATACATTTTTTTTTTTTTTTTTTCGAAACATAAGCGAAGGAAAGATTACTCTCGAGACATCTCACTTGTGAGGTCTGAAACTTTATACATGAAATAAAAAATCTACTTATCACGTGGACGCACTCAATGTTTAGAAAAACGTCATATCTCCTCGACACAAGAAATACTCTCACTTATGAGGTAGTGTCTCATACAAGTCATTTGGCTCGCACACTTACTCACCTTTAAGCTTTCCCACTTTACTTAAATCACAAAACGTTGGCATCTCATATGGTCATCAAATTTCATTAGTATGTTACGCTTATATGAAAACCTCGAGTAATCTGTCCTCGAGTACCAAAACCTTGAGCCATCCTCAAGTATTAAAACCATGAGCAATTTGTCCTTGAGTACCAAAACATCGAGCCATCCTTAAGTACTAAAACCCTGAGCGAGACAATCTATCCCCGAGTACCAAAACCTTGAATAATCGGTCCTCAAGTACTAAAACAAAAGCTACAAGGCCGGCCGTTTAAACCTTTCTCGAGTTCTCACGCTTAGAACGATCAAATCCTTATCAAATGTTTTCATTTCAAACGTTTCTCGAGTTACAACACTTAGAAACTTTGCAAAATAAAACACTCTAACCTAGGCTACCAGGCCGACAAATCATTTATACATAACTATCCTTCTATTTCTACAAAGTCTACCCGTACAGGGGGACTATATAAACCAATGACACTACACATACCACACTTGGGTTATCATATTTCAAATTGGCCACTTCGCTCGCACACTTACTTGCAGTTTACTCATGCTAGACTTGTACTCACTTGTGCCATACGGTATTACACTTAATCATACAAGTACTCATTCACACTCGATCGTGCTAACATAACTGAACTCATGCTTCTTATTTATTTTGCAGTGTCTATTGCCACCCACTTGGCTTACACACTCACTCGCCATCTATCGTGCCCGCATATTCCTACTCAAATCCTGGCATCGTGCCCAGGTACCCAAAACCCTGGCATCGTGCCCAGGTACACAAAACCCTGACATCGTACCCAGGTACCAAAACCCTAGCATCGTGCCCAGGTACCCAAACCCTGGAATCGCGCCCAGGTACCTAAACCCTGACATCGCGCCCAGGTACCCAAACCCTGGCATCGTCCCAGGTACACAAAACCCTGGCATTGCACCCAGGTACACAAAACCCTGGCATCGCGCCCAGGTACACAAAACTCTGGCATCGCACCCAGGTACACAAAACCCTGGCATCGCGCCCAGGTACACAAAACCCTGGCATCGCGCCCAGGTACCCAAACCCTGGCATCGTACCCAGGTACCCAAACCCTGGCATTGTACCCAGGTATACAAAACCCTGGCATCGCGTCCAGGTACCCAAACCCTGGCATCGCGCCCAGGTACACAAAACCCTGGCATCGCGCCCAGGTACCCAAACCCTAGCATCGCCCCCAGGTACCCAAACCCTGGCATCGCGCCCAGGTACACAAAACCTTAGCATCGCTCCAAGGTAGCGATGCCCAGGTACCAAAATCCTGGCATCGCGCTCAGGTACCCAAGCCCTGGCATTGCGCCCTAGTATTTGTGACAACTCTAGATTTTTCAACCCAGTGTGTCCTATGATGAACCAAAAGAATGACCCGATAACGGATCCGAAATGCGGAAACGAAGGAAACTAAGTGACCACTAGAGATGTACGTCATCCCTAAGGCATCAAAATGACTCCCCATGGCATGATCAAATTGCATTATATGCTATTGTGTGATGATGTGAACATACACGCAAGTGTAAAATGGTATTTTAAACATGTTACAATGGCCCATGGCCTTATTACAACTCATTTACAACATTTGACATGTCAGACCTCCAAGTTAGAAAAATTACATTTCATAGACAAATCATGAACATGCTAACACTTGTATGTGAACAAGAATGCTTCTAAAGAAGCTCAATTCAGCAAATCACCCAAGCAATTGCAATCTCCAATCTTATATCTTGTACCTGAAATATGCCCCAGTATTGTAGGGGTGAGTAACATAAAGCTACTTGTAGGAAATGAGCATGCATCGACCTACGTTTTACAAGTGTACATGATTTAATCATTGTGGTTCATTCCACCTAACGTCTATGTCAAATGTGAGACTCAGGGAGCATCCTAACTACCTAAGATCATTTCTAGCATAAAACATATCCTTTATGCAATTTCAACAACACAAGAGCATGCTACACGTAGTGACAAGATATAACATGCTTACACAAAGTAACTAGTTAGAAACATGCTTACACAAAGCAACCAGATAGAAACATGCTTACACAAAGCAACTAGATATAGATTCTCAAAGTCATCAATTTGAAATCTAAAGAACGAAAACGACATAAGTGATCATGCCACCTAACGTCTATGTTCCAAATGAATCTATAGGATCATTCTGACTTTACATTTGAACAACACAACATGAATATACTTGACAACATCAAAAACTTATAATGATTCATTAAAATCATAAAACAAGAATATACTTAACAACATTAAAAGCTCACAATGATTTATTAAAAATCATGAACATGAATGTACTTAACAACATTAAAATGATTTATTAAAATCATAAAACATGGATGTACTTGGCAACATCAAAATCGCCGATAACCAAAACCACAAGTCACAATATAAACATGATTGCTAACTTGGAATTGAATGCGAAAATAAATAATGGAAGACTTCGACATCTAGACTCGGAATTCTGCCAAGATCAATGGTTGTTCCGGGCACTAACCCGCAGGGAAAACCACCCTAAGTGCGCACTATCTCAATTGGGGAGAACTCATACCTCCCGCACTAAAGCCGAACTTCAGCCATATCATAGTAACCATGTCCCAAGTGACTCCAAAATAAATAAGTTAACAACTTATATATATACGAAACCACATCCCATGCACAAGTAGTTTGTAACCACACAATACATGCTCTAAATCCACAACTACTATAGGATGACAAATGTCGAATCTTCAGAGCGCGATTCGTTACGTGCTATAATAACATCACATGTCGAATCTTCAGTATGCGATTCGTTACACGCTATAACAAGATAATCCAATATTGGAACATAATCTCATAAATTCATTTAAAGTCTAAAATCATGCTTTAGATATACAATCAACGTCAAACACATGATTTAAATCCATAATGCAATAGAAACGGAATTTAATCAAGTAAACTAATTAATTCCTTTAAGTTGCAATTCTCAACCAAATGGCCTCAAATTACACATGTTAGCAACATAGCATGGTTATTGTATATACCAATTCCAAAACTTGATTAGGCCAATTGAATAATAAAATGAAATTTAATTAAATCATGATAATCAAATCCCTAAATTCTAAAACAACATAAAATCATCTCATATTAACATATATTAGTATACAAGTCCTAGTCATCTCAAATATCAAGTCAAAACTTAATTAAGTTAAAGGAACCATTAAATAGATTTTAATTAATCATTTTAATTAAAGTTTCTAGATTTTCATACTTATCCAAATGCTCTCAAATTTAAGTATGTTAAACAACATGCCTTGACTTAATTTAAAAGCATGTTACAAGTCAATTTCATGCAAGGTACATCCATGTAAATTTAATCTTGTACAAAGAATTAAATATTACTAATTTTCTAGATTTGATACAAGTCATGCAATCAAGTTGTATAATCATGGAAAACACCCCATACAACACATACAAAATCCTAAAACCCCCTACCTCAATTGGAATGAAAATCCCAATTACCACTTAAGTGAAATCGCCCCAAATTTTTTTGGTCCGAAAGACAGATATTTCAGCTTGTTACCTTCAACTTGGGAAATTCATAAAAAAATTCAATTCTAATCCAAATTGAATGAATCCAAGCCCAATGAAAGCTTAAACACTGTAATTTGATAATATCAATTTAGTTTAACAAAATATTTTTCCAATTGAAACAGTTTTGACCCACAACTTTGAAACAAATTCTGCCCAGAAAACACATTTTCGGCCTGTAGCTTCCAACTTTGAAAATTCATAAAAAATTCATTTGACATCCAAATTGGGCAAACCTAATTTATTTTGGAAGTAAACATATGAGAGTATAAAACTAGAAATTTAAGCCATGATCCAGTATCAAAAGGTTAGTGAAATAAATCATCTAAAAATATGTTTTCCAGCTGCAATAAAAACATGGACAGCAAATAGTCTCGGATTTTTAAAAAAATTTAGAAATGCTCTAAAATCGTGAAAAAATTCTGAGTAGTGTAAAATCCATGGGGAAAGTTCCAATAAAAATTTCAAGGTAATTGAAGCACCACAACTCTATATAAAAATTTGTTTCCTGACCGGATAAGAAAAGATTTAAATTTCCAACAACTAGCTAGCAATTTCAAAAATTCATAACTAATTCATTTTAAATCCAAATTACATGAAACCAAAACTAAATGGAAGCTAATTGATTATATTTTCATGTTATATATTTAATTCGACAAGATTTATTTCAAGTTAAAACAGTTTAAGGGCAGAATACAAGTCCTTCTCTTCTATGCATGTAAAACACTCAATAATGACATAAAAATACTTCAAAATAATAGATCAATACCTCACTAGAGAATTAAATCTCTAGATACCAAAGCAAAACTAGGAGTTAGGCCAGATCCTTCAAGGGTTTTGAAGAGGAGGATGAGGGGAACAAAAAGTATTCCAAGCTTTATGGTTTAAAGTAAGTGGAAGGGCCTCAAAGATCAAGGTCAATGCCTAAAGCTTCAAGCTTCATCTATGGAGGCTAGGGTTTTGTGGTGAGGAAGAAAGAGATGAAATGTGAAAATGTGTGAGTGGAGGAAATAAAAATCCTCCACTCACTATGCGATCCTACACCATGGTCAACACACATATCTATGGTCAATTGCACAAAAACCCTCCTTTAAAACCATAATCCCAAAGTGGCCCAAAGATATTTGCAAGACTAAATTGTGAACCTACACTTGTCACCAATCCATGGCTTCTTCCTAGGCTTAATCCCACACCTACACTTGTCAACCATCCAAGCTAACAAGTGCACCAATCCTAAGCTAACAAGTGGGTGAATCCTCACCCTCCAAATGTCATCATCCAATGCATCAAAGTGTTTCCACACAAATGTCAACAAGTGGACCAATGAGAGTGTGACACTTGTCACACTTTTTTAAAATTACAAAAAGGTCCTTTTTGAAAATATCTTCCAAATTTAATTACAAAATGGTCCCCAAGATGAAAAATAATTACTTTATTTAATTACACTAAAACCCCATAAGTTAAGAAGAATTACACTAAAGTATGCATTAATGCACCTTTATGAAGGAAGTAAGCAATCAACATGCTTTTCTAGAAAAGTAAAAATACCACTATCATGAAAATCAAATATCATGAATGCATGCAAAATCGGAATCAAATCCGAGCACAAAAAGTGAGGTTGTGAAATGAAAAAGGGTAAACGAGAAAAAGACAAAATGTGAATAGTGTTCGGAAAAAATAAAATATGGAAATGACACAATCCCCAAAGGAAGTTGTCAATCCAAGGAAAAGAGTCTCGGAAATCATTCCAGAGCACTCGAGACGACATCAAGTGATGAAAAACCGAACCCAAAAAGGAAAAGACAACGAAAAAAAAAAATATCCGTTAAAATCTAAGAAAAAGAAAAGGAAGAAAAATGACCGAGTCATTACAGTATCCAAACCCTGGCATCGTCCCAGGTACACAAAACCCTGGCATCATCCTAAGTACACAAAACCCTGGCATTGCGCCCAGGTACCCAAACCCTGGCACCGCGCCCAGGTACCCAAACCCTGGCATTGCTCCCAAGTACATAAAACCCTAACATTGCACCCAGATACCTAAAACCCTAGCATCGCACCTAGGTACCCAAAACCCTGGTATCGTGCCTAGGTAGACAAAACCCTGGCATTGTGCCCAGGTACCAAAACCTTGGCATCGCGCCCAGGTACCCAAACTCTGGCATCACACCCAGGTACCCAACCCTGGCATCGCTCCCAGGTACACAAAACACTGGCATCGCGCCCAGGTACCCAAACCCTGGCACCGTGCCCAAGTACCCAAAACCCTGGCATACAGGGTCACCAAAACCCGATATCGTACCAAGTTAAGCAAAACCTTGCGTAAGCACCACTTTCGGTCAATGAAGCACGGCTAACCTTCTATGAATTCTACAAAGCTCACCCGCGCAGAGGGCCTAAATATAGGTGTTGAATATATCTCACTTCAGATGGACCACATTTCTTGGTCAAATGGTCAACAGACTATGCCACATCATCAAGAATGGCCTACAAAGCTTAGTCAAATGGTCAACAAGCGACGCCACATCAGAAACAATGGCCTACAAGTCAAACGGTCTAAATTACATGACACTTACCATGTCAGTATACCTCAAACAGAAGATCGAAGACTTGAAAACCTGAGTTGGGAGCAGGACTCAGGATTACGTAGGATCCGAGGAGGTTCTTGGTTTGGTGGATGAAGTTTAGGGCTTGTCGAATTGACACTCGACCTAACTGAGAGAGATACCATTTTGACTCCTATACATTTTGGACCCATCTCAATTAACTTTATTTTATAATGTTAATGGGCCCCACATGTGATGTCATATGACATCACCCAACCTCTCACTTGGCCTATATAAGGAGGTGATCCAAGGCTAAGCGGGAGGTTGAACAAAAAGGGGAGGAGCAAATAAGCTCTGATGCTTTCTCCACACACCTTTAGTAAAGGAGTCAATGATCTATTCTTACACTGCCATCTTCACTCTCTCTCTCTCGAGTTTGCCTGTGCTTCCACTTCTCTCAGTCCACCTCAAATTCTAGTATGTTGTCTAGATCACTCAAATTTGTGTATGATATCACCATTTATACATATTTTATTGTGTAACAAAAATGAACTCCCACAAAGTGCTAATAACCCGAGTCAATCCGAACCCGAATTCTAATATTATTTTCATATATATTTTTACTTCTAAATACATTATATATAATATTAAAACTATGATTACTTTTTTCCTTTTCAACTTCTTTTATTAAATCTTTAACTTATTGTATGTTAACATTTATGAGAATTAATTTTCTAAAATTTTTTTTGCAATTTATTAAAAATCTACAAAAAGTCTTTAACTTTTTCGTATTTAAGAGTAATTTAATCTAAAATTAATTCATAAATCATATTAAATTTTTGCTGTAAGGATTAGCTATATGAGTAACCTGAATTAACCCGAAGTTTTTACCCGGAATCTAATACCGAGTTGCAAGCCTGAATTTAAAAGTAGAAGGATAGGTTGGGCTTGGGTTGAGTAGTTAAAGCTGAGGATAGGATTAGGGTTGAACTTGGGTTTAACATTTCATATGATGAGTTGGGTTCACGTTATACTTCAAACCCGCCCAACCCGCCCGAATTACAACCCTACTAAGCATCGAGACTTCAAAGGAATCAGACATATGCACATATTGTTGGTTTATTTATTTTTATTATTACAGTAGTAAGAAAACATACATACTCACACATTTACGTGTTTTTATTGGATGTGAATCTCCACATTCTCTTTTAAAAGGCCAGAAACACATTTACATATCCAAACGATGCATTCATGGACCCGTTTACCAACGCTTTCACTTTCTTATTTTTACTTTCTTTAAGAGTAAAATCATAATTTTCATTTCTGAAGTTGAAATACAAAGTAGAATCACGTTCAATAATAATTTATGCTTTCAATAATTTGAAAGTAAAAAATAAAAAATCAAGTTTAGTAATTATGATTTTGATTTTGCAAAAATTGCACACCAAAACCCATCTCATTCTCTGCAATTCTCTCCGAATGTCCCTGTGCTGTGGTTTGGAATGACATCAAAATCCGTCTTAAGTAGTTACCCTTTAGTAGTAGTCGCTCCCGAAAGCCTGCTTGATAAAACTTCCCAAAGCTTCCCTTCATTCCATTGATTTGAAGCTTCGGACTAAAACTCAAATATAACAGGTGTGCAGGTGAAAGGACTTGACACACTATCCTTTCAAACGGACACTCTATCTCTCTATTTTGGGAAATCAATAGCACTCTGCCCATTTCAAAACAAAATACCAACAACAAGAAAAGAAAACCAAAAAACCCATCAAACATCTGTATCTCTATATATATATATATATACATCTGTATATAGGTGTTAATCTCTCTTTATATACTGTGTGTGAATTTGGGTCTCCCTCTCTAATAAAAAAAGGTTTAATCTGGGTTTGATTATAGTGATTACAGAGAGAGATATGTGAGTGAGTGTGCTTTACAGAGAGAGAGAGAGAGAAGACCCAACAAAAAACCCAGAAAACCAAAACCTAAACAAAGCCCCAACAAACTATTGTAAACACAGTAGACTGCGATTCAAAGGCTCCAAGTTACAATGGTTAAGAGAAAGAGAAAGACTCCAAGTTATAGTGGTTTAGAGAAAGAGAGAGACTACGATTCCGGTAGTCTGAAATTCTTCAGCATCGTCTTGTCTTCGTCTAGATAGAGAGAGAAAGAGAGTAATACTGATAGAAAGTCTGGTGGGTGGTGTCTTCCGTTGTCGTCGGTGGGTAGTTTCTTTTATCGTCGCCGGTGGGTGGGATGAGATGATGATAGAGAGGGAGTGGATGATGGGTGATGGTCGGGTGAGATTGGATGATATGAAGATGATGAGTGAATGCTACAGTAATAGAAATAGAAAGTATTTTCTGTGTACAGTGTAGAAAGTAGACAAAGTAACAAAACCACACTTTCTCCTTCCTTCATTAAATGTGAAAGTACTTTCTAAAAGTAAGAAAGTAAATTATATTAATAAACATAATTTTTACTTTTTACTTTACATTTTAGGAATTGGTAGTAGAAAACAGGAATTATTCCTGTTAGTAAACGGGTCCAACGCTTTTACTTTCTTATTTTTACTTTCTCAAAAGTAAAATTATGATTTTCATTTCTAAAAATAAAATACCGAGTAGAATCATGTTCATTAAACTTTTCATGCTTTCAATATTTTCAAAACAAGAAATTAAAAAACAAGTTCAATAATTGTAATTTTGATTTCTCACTTTTTGTAACTTGCCGGAATTGAACCCATTAGAAAGAAGAGAGAGAAATCAAATAGAGAATCAAACCGTAGTTAATCGCCTTCTTCTTCATCATCAATTCCAAGTAGGTTCAGAGAACCCAGATTCTCAATCATCCCCTTTTCGACCACCAATTTCAGCAGTATGTAGTCATTTGCTTGGTTTTTCCATTTTTCGAATTATTTACATATATATATATATATTTTGTCTTTCAGCCCAAAAATTTTCTATTTGAATTTTGGGGCATTTTGTTGTTTCGATTGGTTGGAATCCATCCCAAATGGTGCGCCTAGACTGGAAAGGAACTTAATTGTTGTTTGTTGGATTATTTATGGAAGTTGGATCTAGGCTTTGGCTCAAGGTGGGTTTGCCTAGTCAGTTTTTTGGTGTTCTTGCGGCTCCTGAAATTGGATTTGATCCATTATTGCTTCTGAAATCTATTCTGGATGCGTGGGCCTTCAAGTTTTGCATTTAACTTGACATTTAAATCTAATTTCTACATGTGAATATTGTAAACCAAGTCCCAATTTGTGTTTCTGTTTCAAATTTCTGCAAACAGAATCACATTATATTCTCTTTTTTATTCTTCTTGCAACTCTGCAACTTCGAAGGGAAGATGGAGTTCACCAGTTCTGGGTTAGAAAAGGGAAAATGAATTCTAGCAGCAGCACCATCACCACCACCACCGATCTGATGAGATGATGTGTCAACAATAGAAGAAGGAAGGGGATTCAGTCTTCAATGGATGATCGGCAGCGTTTGGTAGCAGTTTATGGTGGTAGAGAGAAGAAGAGAGAGGAACTGGTGTGGAGTCGGTTTTGGTGATAGGAGGGGATGATGGGTTAGAGGAAGAAAAAGGGGGAGTACAGTAATTTTGGTGGGACAAGTGGAGAAAGTAATTTCTGTCTACAGTATAGAAAATAAAGAAAGTATCAAATTGTCACTTTCTCTTTTCTCCATTAAAAAAGAAAGTACTTTCTCGAGGTCGAAAAGTGAAATTACTTTATTGAACATGATTTTTAATTTTGCTTCCTTATTTTAGGAATTGGCTGTAAAAAACAGAAATTATTCTTGTTAGTAAACGAGCCCTAAAGGTGAAAAGGTTTTGTTTTGCTTCGAGAAGAAATAAAGAAACATGGGAGTATTTTGGTATTTTTCTAAATGAAAGAAGAAAATAACATCTTCTTAGGCTTCGTTTGGATACGTAAGAGAGACAAAAAGGAAAGGATAATATTACTTACGAGAGAAAAAAAAAAAAAAAAAAAAAAAGAGGAAATAAAATTATAGCAATAATTTACATTCATAATTGGATAGATAGAGGAGAAAAGAAAGGAAATACTAGAATTCTTGTTTGGATAAGATAGAGAAGGAAAAGAAAAGAAAGGATAGTAATCGAATTACTATCATACCCTCCAATTATAATTTTAGAGGTGGTTCTTCAAACCAATGTTATAATTTTGGAGGCTAATTGTGGCATTATGAAAGTATCACTAGTCCACTTTCCTTTTCCTCCAAATCTTCTCATTTTTTAAGGGATACAATATACTATCCCTCCAAATCCTTCCCAATCCTTTCTTTTTTCCTCAAATCTTTCCATCCAAACACAACATTCTTTATCATTTCATTTATTTTCTTTCCCTATCCCCCCAAACCCTCCCATCCAAACAAAACCTTATTGTTCTCACAATTTTGAAAGCAAAAATAGAAAACACCATTTAGTTACAAATTTTCTAAACAATTTTTTATTTTTATTTTTCTATTTTATTTTATCTATTAAAAACTGACCTTCAAATCATAATAGTACATGGTAATGAAATGCATCTGCTAACGATACCCAATACATGAACATAAAATTCATTCAATTTAAAGCCATAATAGTAACATTAAGTCATAAGAGTCTTCTTTAAATAAAAAAACCACACAACACTATGAATCACTTTCTATGAAAGTTTATCCACAACTCATTTGTGATTGAATCACGGATTCCATTCATCAGTCGTATTTGATCTTGAGTAACTCTTACATCCGTTGGGATATGAGGTGTAAAGGTACTAGCTGATCCTTCTTCTTCATGTCTAACATTTGCATTTTTATATTCATCAAATAAACGATCTAAACGTATTTTTATCATGAACAGAATTATGAACAGTGCAACAAACAACCACGATTTGTGCTTGTACCTCCACATCATAATTGTGCATTAACTTAAGAATGGGAAAACATTTCTTAAGTGCACCAAAATAACGTTCAATCACATTTCTAAGTTATAAATGTCTATGGTTGAATAACTCTTTAGGACCTCGTCCTTGTCATCTGTGCCCTCTATAGTCTTGAAAATGATACTAAACACCACGATAAGATGCTAAGAACATCCACATATTAGCATTTTTGGAATCAATCAGGTAGTACTTACTTGTCACAAAATATTACCACACCTTAATACATATTTTTAATATGAACAAAAACAACTGCACACCAGCATTACCTTCAGGTGGTCTTAGAAATTGCGTAGTAAGATTGAAGATAGTTTCAATTAAAACTCCCGAGTTATTTACACTACTTTCCCATTGTAATACCCCTAATTTTCAAAGGATAGTCTCGGCATTTTATTTATTATTTTTATTATTTTTGGGTGATTATTTGGTTTAATTATTTTTATTTATTAATTTGATTTAATTGTTTAACTATGTGACATGTGCTTAAATTAAATTAAGCAAGTTATCTTTTATTATTTAATTGGATTTTAATTTAATTATGGTTTAAGTTATAGTTAGCTTTGGGTTGCAATTCACGTGTAGGTAAGCCGCACTATGGTAACAGAGATAGTTTCATGGCCCGACTAGGATTAAAATTAGGGCTCTGTCTCTAATTAAACAAGGATTAGGGTTTAGGATTTTTCTCTGTCTCTAATTAAACAAGGATTAGGGTTTAGGATTTTTTACGCCTATATATACATAGTTATAATCTGTATTAAGGGTTGGAAAAACCCTACTCACGTAACCTAGATACAAAGAGTTACAGAGTGAGGCTTTGAGAGAGCAGAACAAGTTTATGAGGTTTCCAACCGAGGCTTCAAGATTAGGCTTAGGAGAAGGGAGGAACAGAAGTCATAGGAGGCTAGACAATATTGCAGTGGTTGTCGGAAAGCTTAGAACAACGGCGATAAGGTTTTGTTTACAAAACTGTGCAGGCAAGTTCTTCTTTTCCTCCTTCCCTCTAGCTTGTGTTCTGTGCATCTAGATAATCTCTAGGGTTTAATTAATTATGAAATCAGAACTTAAATGCTTACCATATAATATATTGATGATCTTTGCGTGTTAAAATCAATTCTGTTTAATGCTTGCAAGTTTTGTTTCAGTTTTCTGTTTTAAGCATGTTTTGTTGTTAGCAATTTTAGTTTCTGTAATTGTTTTTAACCTCTGTAAATAAATCATGGGGATGATTATGGGGGTTATAGGACTCTTAAGATCAGTAGTGAAGAGGAACAGAGGGGTTGGACTAGAACTGTTATTGTGAAATAATTTCAGATTTGTTCCTAACGCATGTTAGTTCGGTAGCAAATTTAATCTCTGTAATTGATTCTAATGGTTGTTATCAGACCTTTGGGATGCTCCTGGGTGTTAATAAGATGCTTAAGATTTGTTTTAGAAACCAATAGAGTGGTAGGAATTGATCAGAGAGGGAGCAGACGGACTGAAACGAAGCAGAACGGGGACAGAGGCTCTTAAAGAAGGTGAGAGTCGGCTCCATGGATGTGGGAGTCGGCTCCCACACAAGTAGAGCCGGCTCCAAGGACTCCTAGAGCCGGATCTAGGCAGAAAGAGCCTGCTCCCAAAATTTGGAGCAGGCTCCCTTTTCAATTTACGGTTTTTTTTTTTTTTTTTTTTTTTTTTTTTTTTTTTTTTTTTATAGTTTTCTAAGACACTATTTGGTATTCTGGGCACTGTTTGAGTTTTTGGATGTTTCTAATGGATTGTGGGGACTTTATAGAGGATCTAAATACTTGATTCTAAGTGTGATTAAACTTATTGTTGCATGGTTTAAGTCTCTAAGATAAAGGATGAAACATTATAAAAGCATATAACTTAGTACACTGTTATCAGATGGGACGAAATAAATTGCTTAAATTAATTTAGCAATTTATTGGACTATAATAGGATTATAGAATTTATTTTAAATGCATGATAGAGTCATTGATATATTAGATTGGGTCTATGCATGCTTTGGATGCTAGTTGTGTAAACTATTATCCTGCAATTACATGGTTTAATTCTTGGATTTAAATTGCTAAAACTTTAAATACTTTTATGCAATTATTTGGATAGTGGTTTTGAACTGTAAATTACTTGTTCATTATGTATACATTGTAATTTACCTGGATATGGAGGATTGTATGCACCGGTATGGGACGGTGACATACTAGGGACGGTTTAGCTCAAAACGCCTAAACCTAACCTAACGGATTAAAGGAATGGATTTATAAATATTGAATCCTAATTTTGGTTAAGTCATATCAACTACAACTAAGTTGAGTGGCTTCCTAGATTAATGGATGGTAGTTAAGTCACATTAACTGAATAAGTTGAATGACTAACTAGTTGGTTTGTTGTATGTCAGTTTAATAAATATTTGAACTACATACCTTGGATTTGGACGGACTTTATGTATATGTTTATGGTACCACGAGCTGAGCTTGAGTCTCAGACTCGTTGGTTAGGGTGCGTATATACGGTGGATGCGTAGCTGGTTATAATAGGTTGAGGTGTACCCTGTTAGGTCTGGGCACTCATGCCCACCTTTGGGTGCGTATTCGCATGTTGTCTTCTATTCAGGTTGAGACCTCTATTATAAACCAGTGAATGTCCCTTAGTGTGGATATAGTTATACGTATGGACTAGATAGATATTGTGAGGTGTCTACGGTGAATCTGCGTATCGGGTCACTGTATGGATTGCAGTTAGATTAGAACTTGCTCGTGGGCCTGACCCACTCTTCTATTATTTTTACAGGTATCAAACAGTTCCAGTCTCAGGCTTGATCGTGTTAAGCAGAGATTCTCATTCATTCTATCGACGATGTAGGATTTCATTCCATGTTTTAAATGTGGTTTATTTTCCAGTTACAGTTTTAGTGGAGATTTTCTTTCGAGGTCCACTAGTTGGATTCCCAAGTTGTAACCTTGAAGGATTTAGAGGATTGAATTAATATTATTTATGGTTGAAGGATTTTATATTTCTTTTCGTTTCCTTATTTAAATTCTTAATTTTCTATTCTATGTTCGATTTAAAATACTTTAATTGTTCGATATCCCTCGGGTTTGGGCCTGGGCCTGATCAACCCGTGTCTCGGATCCGAGGGATATCACACCCATCCAGCCAATACATAAGAAAATCACATGTCAAAAGAATGCCAAAATATTTTGTGTGGTATCTAATTTCTTCCCACTATAAGAAGTTTGTTATGATGATGCAACATGTGCGTAGATATGTGTTCCATCAATTACTCTAACACAAATCTACATTTACAATATATATATATATATATTTTATTAATTTCACAGTAAAACTAAAAATATATATACTTTACTTTTGCAAAATTTGTTAAGGAAATTGAGTTTTTCAAAAATTAAGAGAGGAGTTTTTATTTTTGGATCGTGATTCATCTCTAGAAGTTAGTTTAATGCAAGAATAAGATGATGCTCATCACATAGAGTTAGCAAACTTATAAAAGCTTGATCTACAATCCTTAGGCTTCCTTCTTCCTTGTGTGTAGATTTGCCTTTAGGAATCACCAATATGCCTCCATGAGTGACCTTGAATGCATAGCTTGTGGGCTCCTTAAAGATGAGTACAATCAAACCCAAATTTTAGAGAGCGAAAGTATTTGATTTCACACTCTAATGGTGCCCAAAGGCGTACTAATGATACATGTCATACATGTATCTATAGGCTGTAATGACCCAAACCCGGGGTCCAGAATGCTAACCAGGTCCTAACCTGGCAAAATGGCCAAGGGTAAAATGGTCCTTTTAATCAATACAGTACGTTAGAAGTTGAAAAGTGGTCACAATGACCATCTCTAGTCTTTTTAGTCCATGTATGAATGAGAGAACCAACCTTAAACAATAATCAACCCACTTAGGGTAAAAAATGGTAACTTGGTCTTTTCAGACCATGTAATGTGTCGGGGACTTTACGATTGTCATTAAGGTCATAACTAGTCACTTAGATTCAATTAATATTGAAAGAAAACAACTTGGTTCTAAGTTGTCCGTTTAGGGCTAAAAAGGGTTAAAATGACATTTTAGTCCATCCTACTCATAACCGGATGTGGCCATAGTGTTTCGTATATCCTAGAGGCCATATGGAACCCACATGATGAAGCTCGGAGTGATCCGAAGAAGTAAAAAAAATAGTAGCTAAGTTCTAATTGCGAGCGCTTAGACAGGCCCTCTGAGTGCTCGGAAGACACCTACGAGCACCCCCTTGTGCGCGCTGCCCCAGTGCCAGCCGAGCGCTCGGACCCTTGCTCCAAGCCCTCGGGGTTCCCTAGAAAATGGGGCTCTTGCCCCTTTTGTCCCCCGAAACTGATCCCGAACCTCCTTGTGGTCATTGTGACCTTAAAGTTCCTATCCTAACTCATAAGATATATGAAACACCCATTCATTTACATTAAACATCAATATATATATAAAAAAATCATATAAATTATTTTATAACCAAATCATCCCAAGGTAACAACATGGCTAACGCTTACTTTTAAATGTCATTGCATGCTTCAATTTACATCAAAATAGTCCTCAAAAGAATAAGATTACAAGTTTTAGGCTCTTAACACCTAAAATACAATGCTTTACAAAAGAATAGCTAGGACTAAGGATTGATTACAAAAGTTTACAAAAATGCGTTCATTAACCTTAACTAGGCTTGTGAGGGTCCTTTGTCAATTACGTCCTTATCGTGACCTGAAATGTGATGGCCCAAGTTTTTCAACCCGGTACGTCAATGATGACCCGAAAGTTGACCCGATAACGGATCCGAAATGCGGAAGCAAAAGATGAAACCATTGTCCTTTGAGATATAAATCATCTCTAAGACACCAATGTGACATTCCATGAGGTCATGGAACTTAAGGTGAGCAAAAGAGGAAACTAGAGTTAAAACGAGGCTAAATCGGTTAATTAAGGGCAAAATGGTCAATTCACAATTAAAAGGAGAAAATTGACACTAAACAAGTCAAATAAGGTGAATAAAACCTAATCTAATCATTTCACAACATTCTAAGAGGTTCAAAGAACATTGGCTAAGAATCCAACAAAAATGCCCTTTCCCGGTTTAAGCAAAAACTGACCCTATCTTACTAAAACATGAATAACTCCCACTGTGATTGGAATCTGAGAATAGAATTGGTACCATTAGAAATTTGACTCAAAATCCTTGAGTTTAGGATCAAGAATCACCCCATTTGGGTTAGAAATGAAGAAGTTATGACCCTTTGAAGTTGGAACTTCAGTGCTGAAACATAACAGGGAGACTCTGCGAATGCAAGCTATTTTGGTCGACCGAAATAGAGTTTCGGATGATCGAACTAGGCATAATTTTGCTAAAAACATGATTTTTGAGAGGAGGTTGTTTCGGTAGACCGAATTGGGCAATCGGTCGACCGAAATGGTCCTGAACAATGAAAAAGCCTATTAGAAATGAGTTTTTACTGTGCAATGAGTTTCCCAAAAGTCATCGGTTGACCGAAATGGAGTTTCGAAAGACCGAAATAGCTCAAAAAGCTGTTGTAAGACCTGCTATATGCTAAAAACATTAAAGCTTAACCCATGCTTCAAATCCCCTCATGAATTGGTTCAAAAATGAAAGTTAAAAACTGATTTTCATTGAGATTTAAGTATGTGAGCATGTCAACAACCTTAAAATGAATAAATGAATGTATTACAACAACTTATAGCCTTATACATGTCCATTACAAGAATTTCATATGCCAAACCTCCAAAGTTGGTTTAAATACATTTTTGTAGCAAAAGTTGGTACCAAATGAATATAAGTGCTAAAGTAAACATGTCTGGCCCATGGCCTCATTACTTAGATGCTTCTAAAGTCAAAAGTAAGTACTTAAGTATCATTACACATCAAGGAAGTTACATTAGCTTCTAAAATACCATACACCCATGATATACAAAATATGGCATCAAAAGTAAGGCATGCTAAACACTTGCATGTCAATATACAAAAATGCTTCAAATTGCTCATAAGCTCCTAAGGATGATGTGCATTTAATAACATAGTCTCCTTACCTATAAAACAACCCAAACCACTAGGGTGAGTAATCAAGTTACTCGTAGGAAAAAGCATATGCGTATACCCTAAAGTTTTAATATTATTGCAAGATCAATATAGATGAATACAAGGGATTATTCCACTTAACGTCTATGTTCAAGGTGTTCTAAGGGATCATCTAAAGCTAACTTAAATAATTCTTTAACAATACATATCAACATCAATGTACTCAACAACATCAATTCGCCAATAACAAAAATTACAAGTTACAATTAAGCATTGATTGTTAACTTGGAATTGAATGCGAAATCAATTAGTGGAAGACTTGGACATTACGTCTCGGACTAAACCAAGATCAAAACGGTTATTTCGGGCATTAACCAGCTGGGAAGACCACCCTAGTGCACACTATCTCAATTGGGGAGAACTCATACCTCCCGCACTAGAGCCAAACTCTACCCATGTCACTTATAACAATGTCCCAAGAGAATCCAAAATATATCAAGTTTAAAACTCATACATAAATACTAAGGCATATATACCACCTTCCATACACAAGTATTTTGAAACCACACAAACCGTGTCTTAGGCTTCCAAGTCTAGAATAACATAATAAATGACAAGTTCTTAACATGATATAATGTGCAATATACCACTAACTTATTAATTTAAATCATGCCTCAATAATAAGCTTCATTTACTAGATTACAACATTATAGTATCAAGCTTCTAAAATCATTACAATTACCAATAGTAATCAACTAGAATGTAGAATTATCATCACAATAGTATAGTAATTTAAATCAATAAGAGTTCTATACAACATTAATAATCCTGCACAAGATACATACACAACATACATGCTTAAAATCAATAAACCTTAAGTCAATCATAAGGATTTCCTATAATATGCAAGACTATCATATTAAAAGCATGTACACAATATATATTATACCCCAAAGGATTTTAAAACACTTAAAATATAAACATGTTACCACCCCTACCTCAATAGAGAATTGAATCTCTATAATCCAAGCAACCAAGCTTAAAAATGGAAAACAATTCTAGGGTTTTGTAGAGGAGAGCAAGAGGAAACTTTTGTTTTCCAAGGTTTTTGATCTAAGATGAGTGGAAGGAGGCCAAAATGAAGAAGAAATCTATTAACCAAGCTTTCTCTAATGGTGGCTAGGTTTAGGTTTATGAAGAACAAATGAAATGAAAAGGATAAAGTGTAAAATGGTGAATGGAAGGTCTAGAAATCCTCCACTCACTATGTGTTCTTACACTACATCTCACACATACACAATGTAAGACTTATTTTGGTGCCTACACTTGTCACAAATCCAAGGCTCCTTCCTAGACTTAATCCTAAGCTTACACTTGTCAACCATCTAAGCCAACAAGTGCACCAATTCTAGGCCAACAAGTGGGTAAATCTCCACCCTCCAAATGTCAATAGATTATGCTCCCAAGTTTCCCCACCCAAATGCCAACAAATGGCACCATGAGAATGTGACACTTGTCACATTTTCCAAAAATTGCAAAAAAAATCTTTTTAAAAATATCTTCTAAATTTAATTGCAAAAAGGTCCCTAAGACGAAAAATAATTATTTTACATAATTACACTAAAACCCTAAAAGTCAAGAATAATTACAATAAAGTATGCATCCATGCCCTTTATGAAAAAGTAAGCAACTAGAATGTATTTCTATAAAAGTAAAAATGCAAATGTCATGGAAATCAAATATCATGAATGCATGCAAAACTGGAATCAAATCCGAGCACAAAAAGTGAGGTTATGCAAGAAAAAATGATAAACGGGAAAAAGACAAAATAGAGAAAAGACCAAATAAGAGAAAGACAAAAAAAAAAGAAAACCACCGAAAAAGAAAAAAGGAGGAAAAAGACCGAGTCATTACATGAAAAATGGTAAATAAGGGGTGAATAGAGTAACTCAGTAGGAGGTACCTAAAATGCACTCCTTAATGATCCCGTAAGTCACATACAAAGATAGAACATAAGAAAATGGGGTTCATGCTCAATTTTAGGGGAAATGAGCAACATAATCATTGTTAAATCCACACATAATCAATGCATCGATATGCAATGCTAATGCAATGCAAATGTCCAGCCCCTTTTCAAAAATCTTGAAACAACACAACAACCATCAAACCGTTAATATAACCCGGCCCGAGGAGACTCCCCGGCGCCACAAGAAAAGGATTGGCTAACTATTCCTAACCTAAGACGACTCCTTAGTATCATTTGGAGCCTAGGTAACTTAACCAGGCATAGGGCAGTGTAATACCCCTATATTTTAAAAGATTTATTTATTTAAATTAATTACATTTCATTTGATTTAAATGATTTGTTTGATTTAATTAGGTGTTTTGATTAATTATCTTATTTTAATTAAATTATATTTCGTATTTTACTTGTTGAATTGATATGATGTTTTACTTTGTGGAATGCCATGACTAGGTTGTTTATTTAACTATGCGTGTGTGATTTAATTGTGAATTATTTGTAATTAATAGATTTAATTTAATTTAATTTAATTTAATTTAATTATTTTATTTATGTAAGTTAATTGGATTGGGTATAAGGGAAATTGGACCAATGGATGTGGTCTTGGGTTTGGATGAAACCTTGTTGGGTTAATTAATAAGGGTTCATAGTTATGAAGATATTTAAATGATTATTTTTGCATAATTATATATATATAGATACAGTAGTGTTCAATTGCTCCCTAGTGAGCAAGGAGTAATATACTAACTTTTACTCATAGCCTTAAGATCTAATCCGATGGCTATTAGGAGAACAATTATTTTAGGAAATTGAAGATGCAAGAAAAATGCTCTCAATTTAGAAAGAATTATTCTATGCTTAAAATATTTTTCAACCCCTTTCCTCTCTATTTTCAGTTTATTTATAGATTGTTACAGATTTTCTAGAAGCTTCCTAACTAACTTCTTGCATTGGGCTGTTCTTCTGGGCTCTTCTTGATTATGGGCTCAGTTTTTTCTATCTAAAGTCGGGCCTTCAACCTGATTTCCCGGTCATGGGCTTGACTAATGGAGACTCGGTCCAGAGCGGTTGTCCTTGTCTGACCCACTCTTATCCACCTGGGTTGTACTTGGCCCAGGTCATTTTTGGTATCCTCATCTGCCCCCATTATCTCTCCCTAATTAATTAGGGTGAGATTATCGAAATGACATAACCATGACATGACGGCTTGAAGTGATGACGTGGGGAAGTGAATGGTTGGTTTAGAGACCCATGCTTTGAGATCTGCTGCACCACTTTCAACACAACTCCTTGAATGTTGAACCATTTTTACTTTAAAAATCCCTACCTCTTATTTTTTGCCTTTCTTCACCCTTCTTATCTCCATCTTCCAGTGTCATCCTCCCCGATTACTTTTGTTATCCACTTGTACTTTTCGACGGGTTTCCTTTATTTTTTTGGGCAAGTTTTCCCTTTGCAATTCGACTTTCACTTTGTTATCAGGTATTTTGCAAACTCTCTTTCCAAGGTTAGTCCCATCCTCTTGCTATTTTCCTTAAAAAAAAAGGAATTTTATACAGATTTCTTTCCCCCCTCTTTCATGGCTCCCCTTGATTTGGATGCTATTCGTGCAAAGAACAACATCCCCAATGACGTCTCCCTCAGGATTTATCCTACGGATTTGGATGAGAGCTCCGGTGAGGGTCTCCTTCCTGGGGAGATTCTCTTCTCAACTCTTTATTTGAATGTAGTCAGATTCCCTTTACACCTATTCTTCTGTTACGTCTTTAGTAAATTAGGGCTTTCCCCTCTTCAGGTTAACCCTAATTTCCTTAGGGTGATATCGGTCCTTTTAATTTTGAATTATGATAGGGGTCTTAACTTAGATATCATAGGCCTTCTCCTTTGCAATCGAATCGTCAAAACCAGAGGCAACGAAATGTATTTTCACTTCCATCTAATTAAAAAATGATCCATCTATACGGAGAAGCTCTCATTTGAAAAGGGCTGGAAGAAAAACCTAATTGGGGTCAGTGGAAATTGGCGAACTCCATTCGCTCAGACCTTCCCTATCCCAACCACTTTTGGAGAATGTTCTATCCTTCAATATAAAAAATTTAGGAAACATCTTTCTGACTGCCATTGTGAATTCTATCTTTCTCGTTTCTATACTTTTCTTTGTAGTTGCCTTTAAATAAATCATGATGAGTTGGTTTACAGCGTTTGCCGGCTAGGCTTGACATTTTAAAGGAGAGAGTTCTGAACAACATCCCCTCAGTTGCTGACCTGCTCACCCTTGATAATCTCTCTGACATATCCGTTCTTGAATCCACCATAGAGAGTATCCAAATTCCTTCTTTCAGCAGGAGGAGGCATTTTGCTCCCACTCCTTCAACCATACCAGCCACCACAACGGCCACTTCAACTACCCAGTTTTGGCTCAAGCTACCGAGCATCTGCCGTTAGGCCATCTGCCTGAACTTCCACTGAAGTTTAGCCTGTCGCACCAAACAATGAACCCTCTGACACTTTGACTGAAGCTTTCCCGAATGGTGCTCAGGATGTTGGGGGTTTTTCTTAGAACAATGAAGGATCTCCTTCCACCCAGGCTGGCATTTTAGAGAAGAGCTTGGGAAAAAGACCCATGCCTGAAGGTGGTCTTGATCAAAGTGACCTCCCTCCAATACGAAGGGCCTGACCCTCTTTCAGGGTCACCAATCCTACCCCCTTTCCTCAGCTATCCATTTTGGAGGGTGAATCAGCCAGAACCTCCAGCTCTTTACCAACAGTAACCCCATGTCACCCCTTGCTTAGTTGTGAGGATGGGTCAGTCATTGCCCCCATAGACTTCTTGCTCAAAGACCCAGTCACATAATTTTCTTTTTACAAGGGCTTTTGGACTCCCAAAGACATTGAAGTTCATAACAGAATGACCTTCAATGAAATGCATCAGTGATTCCCAGCAACTGCTGTTGAGGTAATTCTTTTTCTTCTTTTTATATATATTTTTTCCCGTTCTGATTATTTGACGATTGTACTTATCAGAACACCTCTGTCTTTGTGCAGACTCTATTTAGGATGTTCACTTTTTAAAAGAGCATTGAAACTCTGAACAAGAATATCAAATCCCTCTCTACTGGTCTTAAAAGATCCGTTGACTTAGAAAGGTTAACCGAGGCCAAGAACATAGAGTTGTTGATAAGCTGAACGAGTCAGAGAATGAGATGACCACTCTGAGGGCTGAGAGGGATGCTCTGAAGGCTGAATGAGATGCTCTTAAGGCTAAAAGGGATTCTTTCCAGGATGAGGCTGACGTTCTGAAGATTGAAAAGAACGTCGCGTTGACAGAAAGGAATGCATTGAGGGCAGAAAAGGGTGACCTTCAGCGCACCTTAATTGCTGAACGGTTGACCCGTTCTAATTCTAAAGAGAAGTTCTCAAATAAATGCTCTGCTCTATTGAACGTCATAGGCAGGGTTATGGTGGCATGAGAGTTCTCTATGCTCGCTTCACCAGGATAGGAGCTTTTAGATACGCCGAGGGGTACAGAGATGGTTTTATTGACCGTTTTCCTCCTGAGGGTGAATTAAGCTCCTGTGCAGGTCCAGATGAGCTAGATGCCTCTTTGGACATTAGCCCACTGATCACCTACCAAGATTCACTCCCTGCTTTTACTGAAAACATATTTATTGAGTGTAATGAAATCGCAGCTTCAGGGGTGATCCCACCTTTTCGTCCTGCTCCTCTATGTGTTCTTCCTATCACCACCATTATTCCGGCCACTGCTGCTACCACTGACAGAGCTATGTTAGCTAATGAGGTCATTCATCTTGACTCTCCCCCCATAGGTGATGAAACGACTAATGATGGAAAGGTAAACGCTGAGCTAGCTGGTGATGATGGGACAGGCAATGGAGCTGTCACAGAAGAGGGTACTACAAATTAGTGTTCTGCTGATTTTTGTAGTTATCTTCTTTTTTGTTTCAATGTCAACTTTTGTACTTCAAGAACTTATTTTGTGATGAGTGAAATGATAGATCTATTTTGCAAAACCTCTGTTCTTCAATCTGTACTTGAATGAGTTGATAGTTTGATTTTTATTTCTCAAGTGTTTGGCGTTCAGCTATTAGTTCCATTTGCCACTTGAATCTTACGCTGCGTAAGTGTTTGGCGTTCGGCTCTTAGTGCCATTTGCCACTTTTTGTTTTTGTACAAGTGTTTGGCATTCGGCTCTTAGTGCCATTTGCCACTTACTTGGCGAAGTGCTTGGTACTCGACTAGAATGCCACTTGCCACTTTTTGTTTCTGCGCAAGTGTTTGGCGTTCGGCTCTTAGTGCCATTTGCCACTTACTTGGCTAAGTGCTTGGCGCTCGGCTAGAATGCCACTTGCCACTTTTTGTTTTTGCACAAGTGTTTGGCGTTCGGCTCTCAGTGCCATTTGCTACTTACTTGGCTAAGTGCTTGGCGCTCAGCTAGAATGCCACTTGCCACTTTTTGTTTCTGCGCAAGTGTTTGCGCTCAGCTAGAATGCCACTTGCCACTTTTTGTTTCTGCACAAGTGTTTGGCGTTCGGCTCTTAGTGCCATTTGCCACTTACTTGGCAAAGTGCTTGGCGCTCGGCTAGAATGCCACTTGCCACTTTTTGTTTCTGCGCAAATGTTTGGCGTTCGGCTCTCAGTGCCATTTGCCACTTACTTGGCTATGTGCTTGGCGCTCGACTAGAATGCCACTTGCCACTTTTTGTTTCCATGCAATTGTTTGGCGTTAGGCTCTTAATGCCATTTCCCACTTACTTGGCTAAGATTTTTTTTTTTTTTTTGGAAGAAAAATACTCTTTGCTCAATTCAATTTTTAAAACCAACTGAATTACTTTTATAAATCCTTGCAAAGTCTATACATTTATAAGAGCATAACTCTAAGTGAATACTGTTTAAAATGTAACTCAATCTTCTACTGATAGTACCTTTTCAGAGACGTGGCATTCCACGGCTTGTTGACCAATCTTCCAGCCATAGTCTCTAACATGTACGCCCCTTTTCCTATGGCTTCTGCCACTCTGTATCGGCCTTCCCATGGCGGCATCATCTTTTTGACAATCCCCACCTTCTTTTTCAGATCAGGTTACCAGGTGCAAAGTCTTTATGCTTCACTTTTTTGTTGTGGCTATTCACAAGTGTCTGCTGATAAGACGCGAGCTTTATTGCCGCGTCATCTTTTTTCTCTTCCAACAGATCGAGGTTAAACTCCAACATGCCATCATTCTGCTCCTGATTCCATGCTAGACTTTGAACAGTTGGAACTAAGTGCTCGACTGGTATTACTGCCTCGGTGCCGTACGCTATAGCGAATAGGCTTTCTCCAGTCGACCATCTCGAGGTTGTTCTATAAGCCCACAAGACATTCGGAAGCTCATCCAACCATTTCCCTTTTTCATCTTTAAGCTTCTTCTTGATACAAGCAAAGATTGTTCTGTTCGTGATCTTAACTTGACCATTTGCCTACAGATGGCTGACCGCTACCAACTTTTGATTGATTCCATACTTTTCTAGCAACTTCCTCACTTGCTTGCTGTCGAGATTAGTTCCATTGTCCATTACGATCGATCTTGGTATGCCAAAGTGACAAATAATATTATTCTAGATGAAACGTCTTACACGAGTTTGGGTTACACTAGGATACGGCTTTGCTTCCACCCATTTGGTAAAGTAATCTATTGCTAGCAGAACATATTTATTTTGTGACCTGGCGATCGGCAGAGGGCCAACCACTTCCATCCCTCATTGCACGAAATGCCATGGTTTGGCTATTACATGTAGATCTTCAGGTGGTTGGTGGATCAATGGTCCGAACCTTTGGCACTTATCGCATCTTTTAGAGAATTCTTCTGCATCCCGTGACATGTTCAGCCAAAAGTATCCTTATGTCATTACTTTATACGCTAGAGATCTTCCTCCTAAATGATTACCACACACTTCTTCATGAATGGTTCGCAAGATCTGTCTAGCTTCTTTGGGGGTTACACATTTCAAGTATGGACCTGAGAAAAACCGTCTGTACAACTGACTGTGCATAATAGCATACTTTGTAGCATTTGACCTAATTTTCCTTGCTTTATCTTTTTGCTCAGGCAACACACCATCCCTTATGAAAGTTATGATTGGGTCAATCCAGCTCGGCTCATATGGTATAACATTAACTTGCCGAGGGTCCGAGCAGGATAGTTTTTCAAAAATGGATGGCTGAGATAACACATCAACTGGTATTACCCGAGCCAATGTTTCTCCAGAACTTAATGCACTATAAGCCAATCGATCGGCATCCTCATTGTATTCCCTTGGCAGCTGGATGGCAGATCGGTATGCCTTAATTGTTTCATCTTTGGTTCCATACTCCTTAGTTACCTGCCGAATTATCAATTATGAATCACTAAAAGCAATTAGACGTTTGACCTTCAACTCCTTAGCCAACTTTTGTCCAGCCAACAATGCTTCGTATTCAGCCTCATTATTGGTTGTGCTGAACTCAAGTCTAACCACTTGGCTCAACGTGGTGCCCTTTGGCATTTACAATTTGATCCCAATCCCTGCCCCCATTTGATTTGAAGAGCCATCTACAAAGAGCCTCCGTGAAGCACCTCTAAGATCTTCATCCATATCTTCTGCATCACATTCCAGTAGGAAATCAGCCACCACTTGTCCTTTGATAGATATTCTAGGTTCGTATGTTATATCAAATGAGCTTAACTCTATGGCCCACTTCGTCATTCTTCCTGATAGATCTAGTTTATGCAGGATCACCCTTATAGGAAGGGCTGTCAGAATGACGATAGGATGGGACTCAAAGTAATGACTGAGCTTTCTTTTTGCATTTATTAATGAGAGGATCACTTGTCCGGCCTTTGAATATCTTCTCTCCGGCTCGGCCATCGTTTTGCTAACATAGAACACTGGGAACTACTTACCTTCTTCACAGCGTACCAGAACAGCACTCGTTGCGATGCTTGACACACCAAGGTACAAAAAGAGCTTTTTACCTGGCTCAGGGGTAGATAAGACTGGAGGGTTCCTCATATACTCTTTCAAACTGGTCAGTGCCTGTCGTTGCTCATCCCCCCAGGCCTGCTTTCCATGGTCTCTTATTATGTCAAAGAATGGTTTACAGTGATCTGACAGCTTAGAAATGAATCGACTCAGCGCGACTATTTGGCCTGTGAGTGCTTGTACTTCTTTGATCATTTTAGGTTCTGCATTTCTGATCAGAGCTTCTGCTTGTGCTAGGCTAACTTCAATTCCTTTGTTATTAACCACGTGCCCCAGGAACTGCCCAAAACCCACACCGAACAAACACTTGGTTGGATTAAGCTTCATTCCATACCTCCTTAACACTCGAATACATCTTTTAAGTGTTCCAGGTGATCATCCTTCTTTTTACTTTTTACCACCATGTCATCAATATAGGCCTCCACAATCTTTCCCATTTAATTTTTGAAAATCTTACTACCAGCCTTTGATAAATAGCTCTAGCGTTCTTTAGTTCGAACAGCATGACTTTGTAGCAGTAGATTCCTCGTTCGGTGACAAAATAAGTTTTCTCTTCATCATTCGGGTCCATAGGGATTTGGTTGTAGCCTGAGTAAGCATCCAAGAAGGTTAACCTTTCGTATCCAGCATTTGATCAATTTTTGGCAACAGGAAGTTATCTTTCGGGCATACTTTGTTCAAATTAGTGAAATAAATACAAACTTGCCATTTCCCATTCTTCTTCTACACAATGACCACATTTGAAAGCCAAATCGGGTACTGAACTTCTCTGATGAACCCTGCATCTAGCAATTGGTCAATCTCATCAGCTACGACTTGATTACGTTCTGGGGCAAACCTCCTCTGCTTCTGCCTTACAGACTTGGAGTTCGGGTTTACATTGAAGGAATGACAAGATACGGAAGGATTGATTCCCGACATGTCTGAATGACTCCAAGCAAACACATCTACGTTCTGAGACAGGAAATCAATGAACTACTATTTTTACTTCTCTGCAAGGCTTGACCCTAGCCTTGTTATTCTATCTGGCTTGTGAGGATCTATTTGTACATTAATGAGGGGCTCTTCAGTAAGAACCAAAGGCTCATCCTCCCCCCTGATTGCTTTGGGGGGAGGTCCCTATAATTACTATCTCGGATTGTCAGATCGGGCTAGAGCTTTTCCCTTACCAGCAACTTTCAGTGTCACGGGGTAGCATTCCTTGGTTGCGACTTGATCCCCATGGATGTCAATCACTCTGTTCCCATTTGGGCTCAAACATCTCATTAACTGGTGCAGAGTTGATGGGATACCCTGGACCCTATGAATTCACCTTCTTCCCATCAAAAGGTTGTAAGATGGATAAATCTCGACGACCACAAAGCTTTATGTCAGAACTTTTTTAGCAGCTTGTAATGCAATTCTACCATACTAATAGGCTCTACTCCTTTCCCATCAAACCCCAGCAATGGATTTTCAGTGGCTTAAGCTTTTCTGGCTTAATTTCGAGCCGGTCAAACGTTATTCTCGGTATGACATTCACACTGCTCCCTTGATCAATCAGAACTCTCCACACCAAATATTTTGCCACTGTCAGACTGACTACCAGAGGATCTTTATATGGGACCTGTACATGTAGCAGATCCATTCTAGTGAATTTTATCTGAACTGATGTGCTCTGCACCAGCAGAGTGTTAACGCTGCCTATCCTTTTCTTCATCTGCGCTTGGTGGAGGCGTGTTCAGAGTAATTCTTCTGACTCCTCGTTCAGCTTAGGTCAGCTATGGATTGCATTTATTATCCGAACGGGCTGTACGTTATGGTAGCTTGGCTTCTGATTCTTCTTCACTTACTCTGCCGATCGGTTCTGCTCCATGGCTTTTGATTCTTCTTCACTTGCTCTGCTGGTCAGTTCTACTCCACAACTGGTCCTTAAATATATCCTACAAACTCTTCCCTCGCTATCAACATCTTGACTTGCCTCCTTAGGTTCCTGCATTCGTTAGTCTGATGACCAAAATCGCTATGAAAAACATAATGTTTAGATTGATCTCTCTATTCGAGAGGTTATCTAATTGGTAAGGGGGAGCAAAACTTATCTTTATTCTCCTGATACAGCCTTGCGAGAGTGATTTTAAGTGGAGTGACTAACTCCTCTTTTCTAGGCTTTTTCTTTGCCTTTCAGGAGGTTTGACGCTATGGCGGAGCTTATTTTTGCCGAATCTTGGCTTTTGACTTCTCCTCTGTCGATATAATCGACGTCTTCCTAGCATTAGCATCTTCTTCTTTTATCAATTGCATGAAACCATCAGCTCTCTCATTCAGCTCGTCCATTATCTTCGGCGTATTCACCACCAGACTGGTGTGGAACGGTGTCCCTTGATTCATTGCTAGCTTGAACGCCTTAACTACCGTGGATGGATGACATTCCATTACCATACTCTTGACGAGGTTGAACCTGGTGAGGAACGCTTGGAGTTGCTCGTCTTCATGCTGCTTCATTGTAAACAGGCTCGAGACATCTTTGGCCGGGCGCTTGTTTCCATAATACTGGCTTATAAATATGTCACACAGGTCTTGGAAGTTAGTGATTGAGCCCTTGGCCAAAATTTTAAACCAATTGAGCGCTGGTCTAGTCAAACTGGTAGGGAAACACTTGCACATCAGAGGATCATTCTCCGTGTTCAGAGTCATTTTCAATTGAATGTGATAAATGTGATTGATCAGGTCACTCGTTCCATCAAACAGGATAAAAACTGGCATGGAAAACTTCCTCGAATTCGCAGCGTTCAGGATTACATCGGTAAATGGTGAAACAACTATTCTTGTTGATGAACAGAGGGCTTCGTTCTCCTTTGGATACTTTAAAAATGTCCTTGGCTCAACAGACCCCCTGTCCGGACCACTATACTTATATATGGATATTGATGGAAGATAAGGAGGATCGTAAGACCGTTCCTCTATTAACTCCTTTTGCCATGACGGCGTAACCTTGTTACGACCGTTCTCCATGGCTTCCTCTCGCCCCTGCCTTTCTTGATATGGATCGAATGCCATGTCCTCATTTCGCCTGATCCGTTCACGATGTGAATCCAAATGAATAAATCCTTCTCGATCGTCCACGTGATGAGCATTTGGCGGAAAATCGCTTGACCTGATCTCTTTGCGGTGAAGATACACACGATCGTTGCCTTCCTGCTCACCTTGGTGAGCAACATCAGGTTACATACCTCGATGAACTGGGCGTGGAATCGTCGGAACCTCCTGATGCTCTATTCTGGCACACAACTCTACATTCTTTCTTCACAAAGCTTTGATCATGCTCATCAACTCATCGAGCTTCATTTGTTAGCCATTTTCCTGTTGATTAGAACTCTCACCTCCGATCATCGTTCCTGATTGGAGCAAAGTCATCAACCGTGAATTCCTTATTAGATCTGACTTCTGCTAATGCGAACTCACTAGATTTGGCCTCAAACCAGCTAAATTCTGATCTCTTTTCGCCAGATTTGATCCGCGATCAATTGATTCTATCCTTGCTGTGAACTCTCCAGATCTAACCTCAGTAAACGGATCAAGATTCTTCAGATCCGATTCCAATCTTTAAAGATCAATTAGAACAAACACTCTACAAGACAAACTGCAATCTCGTCATTCTGAATTCACCTTCTAGAGATCAAGCTTTTCCTACTTGAATCAGTCGTGATCGAATCAATATTCATCATTCCCATAGACGGCACCATTGAAGATGCAAGAAAAATGCTCTGAATTTAGAAAGAATTATTCTACACTTCAAATATTTTTTAACCACTTTTCCCTCTATTTTCAGTCTATTTATAGACTGTTATAGATTTTCTATAAGCTTCCTAACTAACTCCTTGCACTGGGCTATTCTTCTGGGCTCTTCTTGATTATGGGCTCAATTCCTTCTATCTAAAGTCGGGCCTCCAACCTGATTTCCTGGTCTTGGGCTTGACTAATGAAGACTCGGTCTAGAGCGGTTATCCTTGTCTGACCCACTCTTATCTACCTGGATTATACCCAGCCCAGGTCACTATCCTCAGAAATTAACATTATTTTAATTAGCCATTAATTATGAAATGACTATATTGAATACATTCTTAAAGAAAAAAAATATATTTAACCATGAACTGCCATCACCCCACCACCACTGTCACCTCTACCCCGCCACCACCTCCCCCACCATACCACCTCCACCACCACCACCACCCCCACCACGCCACCTCCACTAAGATAGATTTGATAGTTACTTTTGACTAAGAATTACTAAATCTACAAATTAATTGGTGTCCTTATAATTATTAGTGTATGTGGTGGTGGTGGGTGGCAGTATGGTGGTGATGGAGATAGCAGTGTTATGGTGTGGTTGGGGGAGGTGGTTGTGGCAGTGGGGGAGGAGGTGGGTGGTGGTGACGGACCGACAGTGGTGGAAAGGGGTATAGTTAAAGTTTAATCAGATTAAAAAAATTATTAGTATTTTTTTTCCAATAAAGTATCTAATTTAGTCATTTCATAATTAATGGCTAATTAAAAGAAAGATAATTACCTAAAATAACTATTGCTTCAATTAGCTATAGGATTAGATCATAAGGCTATAAGTAAAAGTGAGTATATTGTTCCCTGCCACCAGGGAGCAATTGAACACTACTGTATATAGATAATTACTTAATGATTATTATGGAAGGAAATATATATATATATATATATATATATATATTATGTATCAATAATAACTGAAGTAAGCACATTAACTTAACTTAAAAACAAATGGTAATTAAATAACTTAAATGAATTAGAATAACTAGAATAATAACAACTAGAATAATAAATAACTGAAATTACAATACTAGAATGAAAATTACAATAGAAATTAACTTACAAAATTACTAATAGATATCGGCTGTATACAACATACTGGTGTTTTTTTGCAATCCGAAAAATGATTAAAAATATTACAAAGGAACAAATATTACAAAGGAAATTGCTTTGAAGCCCAAATTCTTTCTCTCTCTGAATGAAGCCTACTTCACCAATGGAATGGCATCGAAATTTACAGCCAAGCTTCTGAACTGTTGAAGAACTGTTGGGGACATCTCTCCGGAATCTACGATGTAACTTTTGGCTTTAAAAGATGCTTCTGACTTTTCTGACTGAGATCTGCTTTTTACTGTAAATGAATAGTATTCACTGTTCTTGTCTTTTTATGCGGACAGCGACGGCACTACAGATGAATAGTGTTTTGTCGGGGGACTGTAGAAATAGTGATTCTGCCGACGGTTACTGTAGCAAATAGTGATTCTGACCGGGTACTATAGCAAATAGTGTTTCTGACCAAATAGTGACTTTAACCTGGATTTTTGACTTTGATTATGCAAATGGATCTTGGCTATCCTGATACAAAGAATCATTAATTGGATTCCTTGGGTGTCTTGATTCAGCAGCTGAGGATGCGTCATCATCCTGAGAGAGGTCTTGGATGTGGTCTAAGATTGATGCTGCCATTTCTTTAAGTTCTACAATTTCTGACTTAAGAGGTCTTCTGGATCGGATTGTGTTCTCAGAAGAGGCCTGATCTGGATTACTTTATAGTAACTGGAGTAACTTGTTTGGGAATATGTTATAGAAATTCATCTTCAACGTAACCTATGATTCTATCAAATTTGAAAGTGTCCCACCATTTGTCATAATAGTGTCGAATGGTTATATTGTTTTGGATATCATATTGCCATTTGAAAATCCAGGGAACCTTATATTTGCAAAAGAATAGGAGGAGAATCGGAAACTAAGAATTATGTTTGTTAACTTTGTAAACAGTATGAAAATATTTTACTTGGTCTGCAAGGGTGAGGGGCAGGAATTCTGGAATGACGCCATGTTATGACCACCATTTGAGAAACCAGGTTGGGATTTGACTTTTGAACTTGTTATTAAAATTAATAAACCAAGAATGAGTAAATGACTCATTCTGGTGTAACAATATTGTTGATCAGGATGCCATATAGTCATAGTAACTAAAATGAATTTCATGACCAGGCAGGGGCTGGAGCAAAAAAGGATGAACACCTCATTCTTCCATAGAAATGATCCTCTGGATGTATAGGGAGTGTTATATGACTTTGGTTGGATCATTGCGATCTGGAATTGACCTGATGGTTATGGATTCAGTATGATAGAGAATGTCTCTGTAGAATCCAAGTGTCTTATGGGGATGACTTGGGAAAAAATGAAGGTTACCAGGGAAATAAGATCGCGTCAAGGTGATGGGATCCTTTATGTGACTCAGATGTGGTTCAATATAAAAAGAAGGACTGGAGGTTTTTCAAAATAATCATTGGAGGACTTTTTTGGAATTGGTTATAGGTTTTGACTGACTAGGGCTTTAATTTAGACCTGAAAGGGGTCTGGAGTAGGATTAACAAGGGTTGACTTAAATGTGGATACTTGTGTAAGTGGATGAAACCTGTTGACTACTGTAAGAGCAGATGACTGTGGTTAGGAGACTTGGGGTACTGGAGGGCCACAGGGGGCTCCGGAGCAAATATCAAATAGTTCAATTACTTGCTTCCCCTGGGGGTCTGGCGGGGAGGTTACCTACTTGCCATTCTGCCGGAATTCTCTAGTAAGAAAATCTGGAATAGAATTGTCACTCCCTTTGATATATTCTATATCAAAATCAAATATACTTAAAATAGCTTGCCATCAGGCAAAAATTTGTTTAGAAGTAATATTTTCAACATCTTTTTCTAAAACATATTTGGCACTTTGATAATCAACTCTGACTAAAAACTTTTGGTTTAAAATATCATCTTAAAATTTACTAATACATAAAACAATAGATAAAATTTCTTTCTTAACAGTACTATAGTTACTTTGTGCTTTTGTCCAAACAACAGAATGGAAATGAACTAATTGTTCAAGTGCATTTGGACTGACTCGTTGTTTGAGGATGCCACCATAACCAATATATGAAGCATCAGTTTTAATGATTTTGAAAGAATCAGTATGTGACGACCTTGATTTTTAGGCCAGCGTGTCCTGTGATGAACCGTAAGGATGATCCGATAATGAATCTAAATGCGGAAGTGAAAACAGAAAACAAGACTCTAAGAAGTCAAAGTGACCTTCCATGAGGTCGTGGAACTCAACAAAAACTGATGCGGAAGCAAAAGATCGAAAATATGACAAATAAGCCCCCAGGGGCAAAATAGTCATTTCTAAAAATTATAGATTCGGGTGCCATCGAGCACACCGCTGGAAGGAAAATGAAAAATTAATCAAGATTGACTCAAGAATCGCATGATTCGGAGTCCGAACGAAGGAGAAACGGCATGACGAAGAAAAACGAGCACTTAAGTCAAAAAGGGTAAACTGGTAATTATCCAGGAAGAACCGGATGCAACCGAGCACACCGTTGGAAAGACAGCGAAAAATTAGTCAAGTTCAAAAAAAAATTCACTTGAATCGGAGTTCGGACGAAGGAGAAAAGCTCAAAAGAAGAATTGACGTTGCGGCGGCCCGATGAGGGGCCATGGAGCACACGGCGCCCATGCGCAAGCCCACCGGCGTGCATGCCGGCGCCCAAAGACATGGCATGGTGGCAGCCCTTGGCTGCTGCTACATTTTTTTTTATCTGCCCAGAACTGAGGCTTGAAACGGAGGTCAAGACGAGTTTTTCTGGAAAAACACGAAGAAGAAACCCCCCCTAAAATCGAGTTTTCTACCCGATAGGTGGACGGAATTGAAAAAAACTCACTGCGAAATCCTGAAAATGCCCCTAGATCATAACTGAACAAGAGGGTCATAAAGCTGCTAAATGAAAACTGGAAGCTGAAACTTTATGAGGGATTTCCGGTACCAAGACGACCTTTTTTGGAAAAACACAAAACCTAAAATCAAGTTTTCTAAGCGACCATGTCGAAAGAAGAAAATAAAACTGAGGTGAAAGGTCCATAATGCCCCTAGATCAGAATATGCAAAAAAAATGCGAAATGAATTCACAAGAGGCTCAAAACACAAACGATAAGGTTTTGCCCGGAAACGACCATGCACGCAAACATAACTTACCTATTTAGATGCGCTACAATGGTCCATGGCTTAAAAATATAGCCGATGCAAAATCCGACCCCCAACGGGCAAAAAGGCAAAAATGGACTTGGAATGGAAAACATGGAATCCAAAAATGTAAAATGGAGTCAAATGACCATTTGGCCCTTGGTCACACTTCATACAAGATTAATAAGACCCTATAAAAGAATGAAAATGGAATTCCCACACCCGATGCAACCGTGGTGAAGGAATGACTTGCGATTTTTCAAGTTTTTCATAACATTTCATGAAGTTAAAAAGTTACATAAAATACAATATACATGTCATTGGCCTCCGGCCTCATCTCATACATATCAAATACATTGAAAGAAATGTACTTAAGTACACATTACATACATGGAATCAAATATACATATTTTGACATATAAGTCTACAAAATGACATTTCATGCTAACATTTGCATGAAATGGAGACTTGAAAGCTACACGACATCCAAGGAATGCTAGGCTTCACGAACTAAGTCTTCGTACCTGAAATATGCCCCAATATCGTAGGGGTGAGTAACATAAAGCTACTCGTAGGAGATGAGCATGCATCGACCTAGCATTTTACAAATTTATCACCTTAAGGTGAAACATGTTAAAGGGGCTCATGCCACCTAACGTCTATGTCCAAGTGAGACTCGGGGAGCATCCTAAGCTACCTTACAGTCTAAGCAGCAAGAATCATGATATACATACGTGTATGAAACGAATCATCGTTGGGATAATCCAAAGAACACGACAAGAAGAATGCTTGAGCATAGATTAACATGAATTGCATTTTCAATACAATTGAACTAGGTCTAGATTAATCCATACAACATGACAAAAGCATATTTGAATACAAGTTAACAAGAATCACATTATCCATGCAATTCAACAACAAAAGAGCATGTTATACAATGCAACAAGGTTTAAGTTCTCAAAGCCATCAACTTAGAATCTAAAGCACAAAATAACAGTTGTGGTTCATGCTACCTAACGTCTATGTTATAAATGAATCAATAGGATCAATCCTAAACTTTATTAGAACGTTAAAACACGATTTTCAATATCGATGCAATTTAACCAACATTGGAACTTCCAATACAACGCATAAAGCATAATTTCGCAAAGTTAACATCCTGTAACTTAAAATGGAACGACAAATAAGAAACAACAAGTTACAACATCATCTAGTTATCAACTTGAAAATGAAATGCGAAATCAAACAAAGTGGATACTCGGACGTCACGCCGGATCAGACCGACAACATAGTTACTTTAGGGTTACTAACCCATGGGTAACCTCCCTATGTGCGCACTAGACCATATAGAGGGACTATCCCCCGTACTAGAATCACGTCCTAGCCATAGTCAAATAACGGCATCCCCAAGTTTCCAAAATCAACAAGTTGTACAACAACGCATATATCAACAGGAATATGCAAGATAATCAACTATCTACTAAGCACAACCAAATTTGGAAACCTATACAATACATGCTCTAAATCCACAACTAATATGATATGATGAATGTCGAATCTTCAGTGTGCGATTCATTACACGCTATGTATGAAAGATGTTAGACACGAAGTGTGCAAATCATTACACAAGGCAACAATATATTCAATAAGGAAAACATATTATCACGAATACAAACATAGCAACTATGTTATCCAATGTTCAAAACATAACCAAATGAATATACAACAAGTCTAAGTCCATGATTTGAATATAGAAACCACTTCTAAAGCACAACTAGATCATGGAGCAAATTGAAAGAATTTAAATAGATAAACACAATTAAATTCTCTAGATTCCGATTCAACTCCAAATAACCTCAATTTAATACATGTTAAAGGATATGGTATGGTCATCACCTATATCCATTCTAAAACTCAATTAGGTTGTTGGAACAACAAAGTAGAACTTTAATTAAATCATGCCAATTTAATTATCAAGGTTCTAAAACAATTTCTAATAGTCCCAAATTAATATATACTAGTAAACAAGTCATGGCCGATATAAATATCAAGTTAAAACCTTAATTAAGCTAATGGGACCACAAAATAGATTTTAATTAATTCTTTTAATAAAAATCTCTAGATTTTTAAACTTAACCAAATGCTCTCAATTTAACATATCTTAGAGAATATGCTAAGGACTAATGTAATATCACATTACAAGTTTATTTCATTCAATTTAAGACCATGTGACTTAACCTTTCACTAAAGTTAAATATAAATTAAAAGTTGCAATTCTCATGCAGTTAATCCCAATTTAATATATGTGAACAACTATACCAAAGCTTAATTTTCTAGCATGCCACAATACAATCCCAAGTTGTATATCACCATGAGGATTAAATCTTAAACATGGAATTTAATTAAATAAAAGGTTTCAAAACCTAACCGAATATTCTAAATCAAATATATGTGAAACTATATGGCATGTAAATCAAAAATATCAAGTCGGAATTCAAATAGAGTGAATAGTGCACTCGGGGCAAATTAATTAATCAGATTAATTCATAATTACTAATTTTCAAAACACCTCCAATTGCTTTCAAATTCAACTATGTTGGAGAGCATGCAAAGGCCTAATTTAATATGCTAACACATATTGATTTTAAGCTAGTTAAGGCCATGTGAATTAATCTTTCACCTAAGATAAATATTAAATAAAATCTTTAATACTTATTCAAATGTTCCAATTTTAATACACGACAATGAGCATATCAAGGGGCAATATAAAATCATGCTACATGTTTAAACCAAGTCATGAGCAACCGGAAAAATTAGATCCCGTACAAGAAAAATAAATAATAAAATCTCTAGATTTTATATTTAATCATGTAAACAAGTAGTATAAGCATCACAAGCATGCTATATAACAAGAATTTAAACCTAAAACATCCCTACCTCAATTTGAGATGAAAATCCCAAAGGCCCACCAAAATAAAAGTGCTCTGAATTCGACGATACCGAAAGGTTTTATCGGGGACAACACCGTGAACATAACCCCCATCAAAGCCCCATCAAAATCATAAATTGACCTCAAAACCAAACTCAAGAAATGGTCAAAATTGAATCTAATAAGGGGGAAAGGTAGAGCACGGCGAGGGGAACAACAAACGTTAAGGCCGAAGACTTTCCATCAAGGAAAAGTGAACCAAAAGAGGAGAGAGAAGATGGTAGCACCCCTTAGGCTGCCATGGGAGCTCCAGGTCATGCATGAAGAGGGGAGAAGATGAAAAATGAAATATCTCACCCCCCTTTTATAGAATCTCAAAAAGTGCCCCGAACGGGCCCCGCCGGATCCGAAAAAGTAAAATTTGAGCAGACTCTCTCAAATGGCAAAAATTTGTGAACAAAAAAGATTCAAAATGATAAAATATGAATAACGGAAGAAGCGGCATCAAAAACTGAGTTCTGAGCAGAAAGTTATGCCCAAAACAAATTTGGCGAAAACTAGGGCCAGAAACCCTGAAACTGGAAAACATCGACCAGGAGGAAATTCCAAGAGTAAACAACTCGACGAAATGTGAAAATGAATCCCGTACGAGGATCCAGGCTCAAAACAAGACATTTTGCAATAACTTTCATTAATTGCATAATGACCCCTCTAAAAAGTGAAAACTGCACTTATGGCCCAGAATAAAAATATCTTCCAAAAATATTTTCTTAAAAACCCCTGAAATAAAATATCTTCAAAAGATATTTATGAAAAACACCCCAAGAAAAGAAAATAATTTCAAAGAACTTTACATCCATGTCCCTATGGACACCGGGAGCAACCAAAGTACTTTCTTACAAAAGTAAAGATACGTATTTCGTGAAAACCACTCAAGATGAAGACACGTGAAGTCGAAAACCAACTCCGAGCATGAGAAGTGAGGTTGTGCCAAAAACTGATAAACAGAGATAAGACAGAATAGGGAAAAGGACGAAATAGCGCATAGTGTCAAAAAACGAAAAATGTGAAAATGACTCGGTCCTCAAAGGAAGTTGTCAATCCACGGAAAAGAGTCTCAGGAACCAATTTTGAGCACTCGAGATGACACTAAGCGACACGAAACAGAGCTTAGAAAAGAAATTTAAACGAAAAAAATTCATTCGTAAAATTTCAGGAAAAATGAAAGGAAGGCAAATGACTGGGTCGTTACACAGTAGTTGGAATGTCTAAACTAGGTAAAGACTTGACATATTGTTTAATGGATTTGACTATACCAGTATGAATGAAAGTCCATGGAGGATGATTACTTTGAAGACGATCAAATAGGGGTTTACATTGTTTGTGGAGGTCTTTGTAGAAATTAGCAATATAATTGAGAGATCCTAGGAACTATTGGAGTTGTGATTTTTTAAGAATTTTATCTCGAAATTTATCAGCAAACTGGATTGACCTATCAATAGGATGAATTTGTCCCTGATGAATATGATAACCTAGGAACTTGATTTTGGTTTGGAATAACTTGATCTTGGATGCAGAAACAACAAGACCATTCTTTTGGATTATGGCAAGAAATGTTTTTAAATGTTTCTAGTGTTCATCAAGGGGCTTAGAAAAAAGAAGGGTATCATCAATATAGACAATGGAGAAATGACTGTAAGGATTAAAGATGTCATTCATAATATTCTGGAATTCACTAGGGGCATTTTTTAATCCAAAGGGCATAACTTTCCACTCATAATGACCAAATGGAGTGCTGAAGCCAGTTTTATACCTATCTTTTTTTTCTGAGACGGATTTGCCAAAATCCTAATTTCATATCGAATTTGGAAAAAATGACTGCTTGACTTAATCGGCTAATAAGGTCTTTCTTATTAGGGATGGGGTACCTTATCCATTCTAAAACTTTATTGAGGGGTTTATAGTTAATAACTAGACGGGGCACTCCTCTTTCTATTTCAGAATTTTTTTGGACATAAAAAGCTGGGCAGGACCATGGTGACTTACTTTTTCAAATAATCTTTTTACTTAAAAGATCATAGATTTCCTTTTTATAGAATTCCATAACTTCTGGGCTCATCTGGATTGGTTTTGCTTAGTTGGAACATGTCGTCTCCTAAATCCTTTAATGTAGGGCAACTTAACCGAGTGTCTGTTGCAATGCCAGAAAGCAGTTGGAAGATCATAACAAACTTGTTGTTTAATTTGTTGTTCAAAATCGTGAATTTTTTGTTGGAGGATTATTAATTGTTCATCTATGCGTTTATAATTGACTTCTTCTTTTAAAAACATCAATTGTTGAGTTTTACTTTGAAGTAAGTTTATTGTTTTGGAGACAGAGGAATCAATTACTGATGTTAATTCTTTTTTAGAAGGGGGACTTAAAAATTTAAACTGGACTACTTGTCCGAATGGACGAGTGACTAATCCTTCATTATTAGTGGTGAATGGATATAAAAGATAGATAAATGGGACTCCTAAAATTAGCTTATCAATCATATTTTTAACCAAAACAAAGGATGTCTTAAAGCATATATTGTTTTGACAAATGTGAGCTTTGGACAATTTATATTTGATATCCATTTTACTTCCATTAGCTGAGCTTAGCTTTTCAGAGGTTTTCTCATAGTATTTAGTTGGTATGAGACCTTCTTGTATGTAATTAAGATCAGCTTCTGTATTAATTAAAGCAATGACTTCAGGCTTGAAGTCTATGATGATAATAAGGGTAACTTTAGCATACTATTTTTGAAATGATATGTTAGTTAAGGTTTGGAGTTTCTGTGAGGATTTTGAATGGTTAGATTCTTCTTCATCAGAGGATGAGTCTTTTCCTTTAAGGGAGAAGGTAGGATTTGTGTTTATCTTATTGATATCATTTTTTAAGACTTGGGTATTTGCCTTGAGATTTTTAATTTCTATTTTGATTATGTTAATTTCGGCCTGGAGATCTTGGATGGTTACTTCTTTTGGTTTTGAATCTTTCTAAGGTTTTATAGGGGCTAAAATTGGGTCTACTGACTGTTGGAGTTTCAATTTCTAGGTTACCTAATAATATTTTAAGTTTTTTAAGATAAGAGGATTTTAACTCAGGGTCCTCTACTTTACTGATTAACTCAATCAGAAGGTGTTCCTGTTCATCAGTTTTTGTGAGAACATTGAGTGACTTAGTTTTAAAACAACTATCCTTACATCCTATTGTAATGTCAGGAGAACTAGAAGGATTATCAGGTGACTGGGAAGAAGAACTATTTTCTAGATCATTACTACTTTCATCAGTGTCTCGTAGCTGGAGTATTTGGTAAAGAGACTCTTTGATATCATTAGAAATTTGTAACTGGTTTATCTTTTTTTTTGCAAAATAGTCTTTTGCATAATGACCGAATCTATTACATTTATAACACTTAATTTTACTGATGTCTTTGGTGTCTTTGTTATCCTTTTTACTAGTGGTCTTTTTTCTGAGTTTCTTTTTAGGCTTTTCTTTTGAATAGTATTCAATTTTGGGGAATACTTATTTTCGATTTTTGTAATTCCTACGATATCCTTTGTGCCCCTTGTAGGATTTCCTAGGTGAAATCTTTTGTCTTGAAGGAGCTATAGGTGGAAGACTGTATTGTTCCTAGAAGGTTCCCATTTCATATTTAGCTCTTTTCCTATCATCTTGTAACTGGTTACTAATTATCATGTCAATACACATCCTTAATCCTTCCTTTTGGATTAAGCTAATGATAGTGCCGTATGTGAGGTAATCATAGTCAATGACACCTATAGCTTTACTAAGTGTTTCACGAATCTTGTGGGCAAAAGGATTGGGTAAACTATTAATGAATTTTTCTTTCCAAAATGGTTTATTACTATCATCTCTGAGCATAACTCTGGATAAGAATACATCTTTATACCACCTAAAATCACTCATAGTTGGATAGGTGAGATTGGTGAGTTGGTCATGTATTCTTGCAGTAATATTACTTGGAGTACCTATGAAGTGTTCGACTATAGTATAAACAGGCGTGTTAACTCCATCAGGGATTCCACAACCTATGGCTTCATAAAAAATAGGGAGTCTATTATTATCTTTCTGGACAACATTTTTTATGGTTGTACGTGAGTCTTCAGTAAAATGTTTTTCTCACCAAGATTTTAGCATTCCTGAGAATCCTGAGGTAAGTAAATCAACTATATCTGGTTGACTAAGGTTATGGGAAGTAACATAATTGTTAGCCACCATAGATATGTGATTTAATTTATTCAGAATTTCTTGTTCAGATAAACCATCGATATTCCATTCATAGAGTTTATCAAAGGAAACTGAATTTGATTTTGGATATTTCTTTCTTTATATTGTAAATCTGGACGTTGGCCGAGGGTACCAATTTTTTGTAAGGCTAGTTGGGTTACCTCATCTATTAGTAGGATGATTGAGTTCTAAATTGGAGAAAGCATGTTCAATCATCTGGATATCAAAGGGGTAATTGGAATTAGAAGAGGAACTGTCGGAATCATCATTAGTGTTGATGACAGTGAGAGTTTTTTCATCTTTTACCTTGGCTTTTCCTTTCTCAAGAGTTTGAAGAATAGTTTCAATTTGTAGAACAATAGAAGGGTCTGGCAAGGCTGCGGGAAGCCCTTTTCTGTGAGTTGGCATAGAAATAAGGGGTTTTTCCGTGGGTAGAGAAGAAAGTTTTCCAGTTGGTACTGTAGGGGGCGACAAGGAAAGTTTAATTTTGTCAAGTTGTGTTCTAATAGTGTGTAAGTATTGATTTGTAAAATTGTTTTGTTCAATTATTTTCCTGGTATCTGGATCAGTGGAGGTGCAAACCTTGAGGGGAGAGGCAGTGACTTCGGTTCCCATGTGATCCAGAATTACAGATTCTAATAGAGGATGGGAAAAGGAGACTGTTGTTGTATCAGATTTTTTCCAATTAACTTTTGTTAAGACATTGACTTTGTTATGGTAGTTCTCAAGATAATCAAAGAAATTAATTTCTAACTTATGCTCCATCATGAAGTGCTGTTAGTGGCAGAGAAATTTATTTTGGTCTTTTTCAGTATAGGTTTTCCTAAAAGTTTTCCGTTTTTTCTTATTACTTAGGAAGGAGTATTCATCATGTAATTTAGAGAGATCATATCTAAAAGGTTTACTAATGGTATTTAATTGTGGGTTAATGGTGTTGAGATTTCCAATAAAATCAGAAGGTGTGGGAGAATTTGGTGTGGATTTAGATTTGGTAGTGTGTATATAACAAGGATGATTAATTTGTTCTTCTATTTTAAGACCTTTTAACTTGGTGTCTTTTACTCTCGGATCAAGATTGGAATTTTATCTATTTAGGGGGGAACTTCACTTTCTCAATCTAATAGCCCAGCATCTGATCTACCAAAGAAGGTAAAAGGACGAGAACGAGTCAGAAGACGTTGTTCATCAAAGCTTATTTTGACTGTTCCATCAAGAAATTCCTGGACTCTATCAAGGTTACTTATATCATTATTTATCTTGAGTGGATGGTTTTTATTCTGGAGAATCCATTCGTTTGGCAACAAAATGTCTTTCCAAGCAATTGTTTTCTTTATTTGGATATTAGCATCAGGGGTGATACTTTCAATTAACAGAGTATGGCCTTTTATATCTTTCTTTGCTTTGACATTAAGATTAGTTTTTATTATTTTATAATAGATTCTATAAATTAGTTCTAAGGGTTAAGATCCAGGGAGCATAGGGTATCCTGATGTTTTAATATTAAGGGTTAAAGCTTTTAATAGGTGAGGATCATTTAGGTTGAGAGTTAGGTCTGGGTAACAATCGAAATGGACTGGGCCATTACAAAGACTTGTTTCCATTACTCCTAAGAGACTAAGATCATAATCTATGAACCGTACGTCTCTAAGGGCTAGTAGGACGGAAGCATAAATTTCCCTATTGGTGAATGGTTTTACTGCAACTTGAACTAGACCTAGGTGGATTAAATTGTATCCCCTTTCCCTGTGTTTTTTAATTGCATTAGCAGTGAGCAACTAGCATTTTTCATGTCCTTTTGACAAAGAATAAATTTGTTCTACTGTTTTAATTGTGTAGTCACTAACAAAGGTCGACTTGAGAAAACTAGTTTCATAAATTTCTCGGGTTGGAATCCTTGGAATATTCCAATCACGAAAATCTAAATTACTGTCTTTAATGCGATATTCCTCTTCGTTTACTATGTTGGGAATTGGAAGAGGTAAGCTGGAATTAGTTCTGGATCTAGAACTAAGAAAATATTACGTATATATTTATATTAGGTAGTCAAACTAGGAATAGGATTAGGACATACATATGTATATATATATACCTAATGATGTATTGTTAAAAAAACACGTTTTCATATGTATATAAATATATCTTATAGAACTATAGCTTATATGCATTATATAGCTTGTTTAATAATTTAAGGCCTTGGAAGCGTGTATATCTTGTCGTGAGTAAATTGTTTCATTTACTAGGTTGTTTAATTCTATAGACTTTTCATGTTGGAATGATAATCTCTTACAAAATAATACATTTAATTACCTTGTGAGCATACTACTAATTTATTGTAGGATTAGTACTTGTGGCCTCCTAAAATGGTAATTTGACTTAGCATGATTTATGATATTATTGTCTTGTATAACTTGTTGAAATATATCTTGTATAGGTATATTGCTTATTCAAAATATCACAATTGATTACCTTGAAAGTTTATTACTAAATTGTGGCTTATTTAGTACTTGTGATTTAGGATGGTAATTTGACTCGATTGTTGTACGATATTCTTGTTTTATGTATAAATTGCATATTGAAGTTGTGACATTTCGTATGCCATTTAGACTTGAAATTATAGGACATGGTTTGTGTGGCTTCAACCTTACTTGTGCATGGAACGTGGTGACTTGCATTATTTATTTGTAAAGTTTTGAACTTGTTGATTTTGGAAAGCTTGTGAGAACATAATTTATGTAATGGCCAGTGTTTGGCTCTAGTACGGGAGATAAGAGTCTCTTTATGTCATAAGGTCGCACTAGGTAATACCTTGTAGGTCGTAATTACCCAGAACAACTTGCTTGGTTTAGAGACCACATATCCTAGTTTTTCCACCTACTTGATTTCGCATTCAATTTCAAGTTGTTAATCGTTGATTACTTACAGCTTGTGATTTGGTACATGAGGTTTCATTATGGTTCAATATACTTGAGCTTGTATATTTGTATGCCATGTATTTCGTTTCAATATTATTTAGTATACTTGCGCTTGTATACTTGTTTCGTGTATTTGAATTCCATTTAGTATACTTGAGCTTGTATACTTGTTTCTTGTATTTTCAATTACATTTAGTATACTTATGCCATGTATACTTGCTACGTATGTTTTGAAATTTCATCTAGTATACTTGAGTCCTGTATACTTGTTTCGTGCCTATTTCATTTTAGCTTAGTATACAATTACGTGTATTTCAATATTAATTGTATACTTGTGTATGTATACTTATATGTTGAATATCTAGTTCCAATATTGTTTAGTATACTTGAAAGTGTATAGTTATATGTGGTGCATTGCGTTTCAATATTGCTCAGTATACTTGTGGATGTATGCTTGTATATTGTGTATCTAGTTTCAATATTACTTTGTATACTTGAGCATGTATACCTGTATGTTATCTTTCATTTCAAATGCTTATGTAGGTTGAGATGATCCATTAGTTTACCTTGGAACATAGATGATAGGAGGAATGATCCCTTGTAATGATCTATATTGAACTTGCATGACACTTGAAACTTTAGAGTATGCGCATGCACTTCTTCCTACGAGTAACTTGTTTACTCACCCTAATTGTTAGGAAATTTATTTTTAGGTACGGATACCTTGATTTGGGATGCACAACATCCCTAGGCTACCTTGTTTATTTTGGAGTACTTTGATGTATTTTAACGAGCATGCAAGTGTTAGCATGTATCGTTTTGCCATTTTAAGTTGTAATGCATAATTAGGCTAAAATGTCACTTTTGCCTTGAAACGTGTAACGTGTACCTAAGTATACTTTTTGGCACTTACTTTATATGTATGATATGTGGCCAAGGGCCAAAATTCATTTGGAATCACATGTATGTACTAAATGTTAAATTTTACCTTTAAAGGGAATAATATGAAAATTAAGGGTTTTGACATGTTGTTTTTGCATCAGAGCATGCATTGCGTATGCAAATATACTTTTTGGCATTCATTTAATATGTATGAGGTGTGGCCAAGGGCCAAACACCATTTTGTTCACATTTATGCGCTTTGAATTCATAATTTGCTTTTGAAGGCAATATTATGAAATTCGAGGTTTTAGCGAGTCATTTTCAATTCGGATGGTGCAAAGTGTGCACGAGCATACTCATTAGGACTCATATAATATGTATGACGTATGGCCAAGGCCAAACAATCTTTTGAATGCATCTAGGTCCGGTTGTTGCAAGTTTTCCTTTTAAATGACATTTTTCACACTTTTGAGGTTTGATAAGTCATATTTTGCATCGGGATATTTTGAAGCTGTGGATCATTGTAACGCATTCTAATAGGTATATTACGTCGGTGTGCATGATTGCTTTTGTGTAAAACCTTTTCCTTGGTGAAATGAGCCTCCTATGGACTCGTTTTGCATTTTCTTTGCCAAAATCTGGTTTAGAGGCATTTTGGGATTTTTCCTTTAGAAAATAAATTCCGGCCTTGACATGACCACATAGAAAATGTGATTTTATAGGGTGTTTCTTCTTTGTGTTTTTCCAAAAAAATTCGTTTGAGTGTCCGAAATCAGTCGCAGATCTGGAAATTTTGGTGCGCACACTTTTTCAGAAAAAAGTCTGGTCTAAGGGGCATTTTGGGTATTTCACTTGAAAAATAAAAACTTTTCTTAACATGGTCATGTATAAAACATGATTTTTTTTTTTTTTTTTTTTTGGGGGGGGGGGGGGGGGGTTACTTCCCAACTTTTTTCCAAAAAATGTCATTTAAGCCCTCAAAACCCCATTTGAAACCCAAAAATCTATGCAGGCCTTGTACAGATTTGAAGCCTAAAAGTATAATTTTCTGAAACTTTGAAGCTTCATATCTTTTTCATCCAAACTTCAAATCAGGTCATATTTGAGTCTAAGTTTATTAATTTTTTGTTGTATATCCGATGGTATACATGGTTGCATCCGAATTTGTTTAAAAAGACCATTTTACCCCTTGTCAAGTACTTTTGCCAATTGAAATCTTTCACTTCTGCACCTTGTCTCTTTGAGACCATTTTGCCCTTGGGTTCATACTTGGTCTATTTTCAACCTTTGCTTCCGTTTTCGTTCTCGTTGAGTTCTGTGACTTCATAGGAGGTCACCTTGGTGTCATAAAGATGTTGTATATCCCTAGAGCCCTTGTTTATGTTTTCGATTCCACATTCGGGATCCGTTTCGGGTCATCTTACGGGTCATCACAGGATGCACCGGGTCTATAAAAACCAGGGCCATCATAGGTGGTATCAGAGCATCCGGATTTGAAAACCTTAGGATGACGAGTTTTAGGTGCATACCATGCTTTTGTTGCCATGCTCTATGTGTTTATTTGCTTCTTGATAACTTGTTGGATGTGATCGCATGTTTACATACTTATGTGGATGTATGTTTAAAAGTTTACTTTAACTGCCTTAACATGTTGTATGTGTTTGTCTGTCTTAGCATACTGTATATGCTTGTCGGCTTTAGTACACTGTATATTCTTGTCTGTTTTAGCATGTTGTTTACGTTTATTTGCTTAGCATGTTGGATGTGCTTGTCTACTTTAGCGTGTTATAAGTGTTTGTTTATCTTCACATAACTTTATATTGCATGCATTGACATGCCTTATGTGGTTCTTTACTACTTGTGTGAGTATGTAGTCTGTTACTATGTTACATGCTAACTGTTATTTTTATGTCTTGTTTTGACATTGCACGTTGTCCCAGTTTGGTTGGTTGAGATTGATGCTAGGGCATTATGTCTTGGAGTCCGACTTGTTCCTTGGATACATTCTTGTCTTGCAGAGTTTCTTCCTTAGGTAGGGAAAATTCATTCTATAAGGACCCTATATCGAGAACTTTCTTGTCTGTTTTGTTAGTTGGGTGCTTCATGATAAGCGCCGAATATTGCATATTTAAGCGTCATTATTTGCATTAGTTAAGTCCATTAGTTGGTTTTATTATATAGATTATCTTCAGTTTCGTGTTTTGGTGCACTTTCAGGTTTGTTCCTCAAAAAGAAATAAAATTGAGGTTTTGGTAAGTTCTTGAAGATCAAAGTAGGCCGGGCCGGGGATCTACAGTTTTGCCAAGTAAATATGTTCAATGAACTCATGGATGCATTCTGCAGAGCTCGAGAAGGAAGATGGAGACCTTGGGCCAAGTCCAAGGTCAATTCAAGAAAAGAAGTTTTGAGTCCAGGCTACACCATTATGGGTGCCTGCCAGCCTCATGCACAAATCCTGCGGGTGCCCGCCAAGCTTTACTTGAGCATTGAATTGAAAAAAATGGAGTTCCAGTGGCCTCCAAAATCGGCGGGGCCCTGCTAGTTGCCAATAGCAGCCCCAAGATACCCTTTGCCAGCACGTAGAAGCCAACCATGGCACCTCGCGGGCACCCGCCATCTGCTGCAGGCACCCACCAAGCTACAGATAACAGGTCGTAGGTTACATTGTCTTACCCAATGATGTCCCCTTGATTGAAGGGATGGGTCTGCACTCTTCTAGGGATTTCTAGCCATGAATTAAGAGAGTTTGGTAGGATATTTTGTTTATTCAAAGGGCTTGAAGCATTGTAAATGATTATCCAACATTGGGAGGATTTCTAAAGGGAGAAATATTGTGCTCTTGAGAGCTTAGTGTGTATTTTGCTAGGAGGGGCGAAAATAGAAGGGTTGATCCTCTCAACCTCTTCCTCCTTTGCTTCCATGGGTAACTAATTCCCTTTCTAAGGAGGTGATGAAGCCCTTCTTTGTAAGCATACTCTAATTTTGTTTAATTTGGGGAATAAAGTATGTATATGATATTTTCATAATTTAGAGACTTACACAAGTTGTAATGGTTTTTCCTTTCTATAAATGATTATGTTAAACTTATTATCTTGTCTTAGATTGTATTTTCTCATGATTATATGGCTTGCATCTTCATAGTGAATATTTAAGATGAGATTATGAAATGGTTTTTAATGGCATGTTGTATGAGAAGTTTGATAGTCCATAGCTTAGGGCCTCCCTTTGATGGATTATTCTTGGTTTTTGACTTTATGTGCTATTATCATATTCATTGAGGAGTTTGATAGTCCCTAGCTTAGTGAGCATGTCAAAAGCTACACCCTAGTTCAGGTAGTTCAAGCATGTAAAACTTTGATGGATTATACTTCTTGATTTTATGAATTTCTTGAAGATAATGTAGCAATAGTGTATTTCTACATATCATTGTCATATACATAAGTTGTTCCCCAAGTTAATCACAAGTAAGCATGTTTATATAGTTGGTGGTTGATTCATATCCCTAGCCCTCTCTACATAAGTTCCTCTCATCTTAATTTCCCTCCATTTACCGTTTTATGCAAACTTCATTTCCTAGTTCTAAGTGACAAACAAACCAAACCTTTTACACCTCTTCCTTCAAACAAAGTGATTTCAAAACCTTAGTTGCCATAAACTTGCAGTCCTTGTGGTTCGACTTACCCTTATGATAGCCATATTTTACAATGATTTGTGTTATTACAAGGGTTGATTATTATTGGTAGGTATATCAACCAACCAATTTTTGGCACCGTTGCCGGGGATTGCTAACGGTTTTGTAACCAAGATTTAAAGATCACATTTAGTTTGATTGTGAATATTGTGTTTTATGGATATTTTTCAATTTGGTTTCGGTGATTTATGTGTTTAAGTATTTTTGTGAGATTCTAGGGACTCAAGGCTTGCAAAGGAAAAACTAAAAGATTGTAAGTCTAAAGGACTCCGAGTAAGTTTTTCAAAATTTTAGTTTCAAAAGTTGTGAATATTTTACAACTTTTGAATAAATTAGTAATCTTTGATTGTGAAACCCTTGTCGAGGTTATTTCTACATTTCTATTTTACAAAGCATTGGTCCTTGTCGCGGCCATTTATTTTCTGTTTTGTGATAATTGAGGAGAAATGGAACATTGTATGTGGATGTTATGGTGAAGGGGTGTTGTGTTTGATGTGTGAATTGTGTTATTGATGTTGGGTCATAGGTCATTATCTTTGCCAATTCTTGAAGAACCAATTGATATAAATTCACTTGAAAGGACTCTTAGAAGAAACCTTAGGGAATCTGAAAATATAAGAGGAATTGAACTTGAATTTAATACCATGGTAGGAAATGAAGAAAATTTAAGGGATGAGGAAATCAATAATGAAAGGGCTGAAATTCCAAATGTGATACCTATGACTCTTAGGGACCATTTCATCTCTACAACTTATGCCTCTCCTTCTTGCATAGTGATGCCAAACATTGATGCAGCCCAATATGAGATTAAATCTAGCGCAATTCAAATGCTTCCATCCTTTCATGGCTTTGAAAATGAAGACCCCTATAAACATCTTGATGAGTTCCTTGAAATCTGTTCTACCATCAAGATGAGGGGTTTCCCTGAAAATGCACTCTATTTGCGTCTCTTCCCATTCGCCTTAAAAGATAGGGCAAAATATTGGTTGAACTCCCTTATTGCAAATTCCATCACTACAATTGTAACAAGAATTCCTAAAAAAATACTATTCGGTGAGTAAGACCAATCAAATGAGGCGTTCCATTATTAGTTTTTCACAAATTGATGGGGTGCAACTCCATGAGACTTAGGAAAGACTTCAAGACCTCCTTAGGAAATGTCCACACCACCTAATTCCAAAATGACAATTGATGCAAGCTTTCTATGATGGTTTAACCGAACCACATAAACTTATGGTTAACTTATCATGTGGAGGAATGTTCATGTCTAAAAATACGGATGAGGCTTGGACCTTACTTGAGAATTTGAGTGAAAACTCATTGCAACATAATTCTCGTAGGGCTCCAACATCAACCAATACAAAGAACACTAATCTATGTCAACCAAAGACAATGAGGGAAGAATCTTCTCAAGTGGATGCCATAACTCACAAATTCTATCAATTAATGGCACCACATCTCTCTCCTTCTTTGTCTCAAAATTCAGCAAGTGCGGTGTGTGCATCATGCACTAGCTCATTCCATCTCTCGGAAGATTGCCCCATACCGGAGCAATTTTCTAGTAACAATCAAGAGCAAACAAATACCATGTTTTCCAGGCCCGGAAATAATCCTTACTCCAATACCTACAATCCGGGATGGAGAGATCATCCGAATTTTTTGTGGAGTCAACCAGCCCCACAAAATTCGACATTTCAAAATCAAGGGCATCCAAATTAGCCCTTTTCTCATTTTCCAAATCGGCAAATTTAGGCCTTTTAAAGCTACCGTCCACCCATATAATCCAAATGTTTCTATTCCACCTCATGTGTTTCCAACTGATGAGATTCTTGCTGAAATAAGCAAATGATGGGATCTCTTAACAAGCAAATGTTAGAATCCAACAAGCAACTCTTGACATCCTTGCAGCCTACTCTCCAAATGGTTCATTCACATACTCAGTTAATAGATAAACTTGAGAATTAAGTGGGACAAATAGCTAATTTAATGAACCAACTTCTTCAAAGAGATAAGGGAAAACTTCCCGCTCAACCATTTGAGAATCCTAGAGGGATCCATGTGATTGACGAAGTCCCTCCTATGAGTGGACCTACTCATGAACATGTCCAAGAAATCACCACCCATCGGAGTGGTCAAATTTTGGACAATAAGGTTAATGGAGGAAAAAATGAAAAAGTTCTTCCTCCCAAAAATCCAAATCCCAGCTCATCTAATCCAAATTTCACTCTTGAAAATCCAAAGTCCAGCACTGAAAATTCCGAGCTTGTTACCCCAAATATGGAGACCTCTTATAAGCCTAAGGCTTCATTTCCTCAAAGTCTTCAAGAGTCGACACATTTTGGGAACAAAAGCTGTAAAATTCAGGACATGTGGGAGGTCTTTCGGCAAGTAAAGATTAACCTACCTCTCTTAGATGCTATCAAGCAAATTCCTCTCTATGCCAAATTTCTCAAGGATTTGTGTACTCAAAAACGCACTTCCAAAAGTCATTTACTGAAGAAGGTAAGACTAACTGAACAAGTGAGTGTGATAATTCAGCACAACACTCCTCCAAAGTATAAGGATCCGGGCACCCCGATAATCTCGTGTGTCATTGGTGACAACAAGATAGAAAGGGCCCTCCTTGACTTAGGAGCGAGTGAACTTGATTCCTTATTCAGTTTATTTATAACTTAGGTTGGGAGATCTTAAGCCAACCACCGTGGTCTTGCAGCTTGCCGACAGATAGGTCAAGCACCCACGGGGCATTCTTGAAGATGTCATTATTAAAGTGGACAAGTTCTACTTCCCGGTAGACTTTGTAGTTCTTGACACGGAACCGGTCCATGATCCATAGAAACATATTCTTGTGATCCTCGGTAGGCCTTTCTTAGCTACGGCTAATGCTTCAATAAATTGCCGAACTGAGGTGATGGATATTGCTTTTGGAAATATGCAAGTCAAACTCCATATCTTCCATGTAACTTAATATCCTCCTGAAGAAGATGATTATTTTCTCATTGATGTGTTAGATGAAGTGGTCAAAGAATCTCTCCCCTTCATTCTAAGTAAGGATCCTATTGAAACTTGCATATCTCACTTTGACTTCGCAAACTTTGATATCGATCAATCTATCCAAGAAGTAAATTCTTTGCTCCAAGTTGGTGCTATCATAGACTTTCCCTATTGGAAAGTGCCAAGAGAACCACTTCCTCAACTTTCCAGCACTCTTCTGGTACCTTCATTGAAATCTCCTCCATAACTTGACTTAAAGCTGCTCTCGGTCCACCTCAAGTATGTGTTTCTTGTATAAATAAAACTCTTCCAGTCATCATTGTATCGGACCTTTTAAAGGACCAAGAAAATAGCCTTTTAGAGGTGCTACAAGAGCACAAAGAAGCTATTAGCTGGGCAATGGATGATTTGAAAGGAATCGACCCTTTTATTTGTATGCATCGCATTCATATAGAGGACGACGCCAAACCTTCTAGAGAGGTGTAGTGCCGGTTGAATCCAAACATGAAGGAAGTGGTCATGAAAAAAGTGTCAAGCTACTAGATGCGGGAATTATCTACCCTATCTCGGATAGTAAGTGGGTAAGTCCCAGTCAAGTTGCTCCCAAGAAATCCAGCCTCATCGTTGTTGAAAATTCAGCAGGAGAACTCGTGCCACAACGCACCACCACTAGGTAGCGTGTGTGCATTGACTACTGGAAACTTAATTCTACCACTAGGAAGGATCATTTCCCACTCCCATTCATTGATCAAATCCTAGAAAGGCTTGCCAGCCAAAGCTACTACTATTTTCTTGACGGTTATTTTGGTTATAACCAAGTGGCAATTGATCCTCAAGATCAAGAGAAGACCACATTCACATGTCCCTTTGAAGCCTTTGCCTATAGATGTGAGACGGCCCTGGTTTTTCAAGCCAGTGCGTCCTGTGATGAACCGAAGATTGACCAGATAACGGATCCAGATGAGAAAGTAAAAAATAAAACAACGGTCTCCTAAGGCACAACACGCCTCTAAGACACTTTGATGACCTTCCATGAGGTCGTGAAACTCAATGAGAACTGACACGGAAGCAAAAGATCATAAATATGACAAATAAGGCCCCAGGGACAAAATAGTCATTTTATAAAAATATGGATTCGGATGCTACCTAGTACACCACTGGAAACACAACAAAAAACTAATCATGATGGACTCAGGAATCGTATGATTCGGAGTCCGGATGAAGGAGAAACGGCAAAATAAAGAAAAACAGACATATAAAGCAAAAAGGGTAAACTAGTAATTATTCAGAAATATTCAGGCATAACTAAGCACACTGTTGAATTGACGATGAAAGATTAGTCAAGTTTTAAAAAAAATTTACTCGATTTGGAGTCCGGACATGGGAGAAAAGTCAAAAACAAAAACAATGTCGAAGCGGCCCAACGAGGGTCACGACTGCTACAGTGCTGCCGACCCACTACTGCTACAGTGCTGCCGACCCACTACTGCTGCAACTGAGAGTAAAAACGGGTATCTAAACGGACTTTTTTGGAAAAACTTAAAAAAGAAACCCCCCCCCCCCTAAAATCAAGTTTTCTACCCAACAACATGTACAGAAACAAAAAAAAAAAAAAAAAAAAAATGCATTGTAAAATGCCCAGAATGCCCCCAAGAAAATCAGGCTAAGAGGGTAAAAATCAGTCCTAGCTACTGCCCAAGAAAAGGAAATGGGGCTTCGGGAGGTTTTTAAATTGCCTAAATTGAAAATGCAATCTTAAAATACACCCATAAGACCCCCGGAAGTTTTGGATCGGTCGTCACGCTTTTCAAGAAAAAGTTGATGAATAGTACCAAGTACACTTGTATTAAAATTCAAAAAACCTGGCAGGAAGGATTTTTCGGAAAAAAATGGAGTTTTGAGAGCCAAGATGATGTTTTTTGGAAAAACACAAAGAAGAAACACTACCGAAATCGAGTTTTCTACCCAACTACGTCGGTGAAAATAAAAAATAAAAAAAACACATTACGAAATACCCGAAACGCCCCTGGAACAGAATAGGGTAAAAACTCAAAAAAATGCGACCTTAAATTTTTGTTTCATCAAGAAGGGTATTGTGTGCCAAAGTGAACATGCAAGCATATGTAAAATGATAAAGTAGACGTACTACAATGGCCTACGGCCTCATGGTATATTGTATGTAAAATATGACCCTTCAATGCATGAAATCTCCTAACTTCCATAAGCAACAATGAAGTTAAAAATTTGCATACATATCATATAAAGTGTCTTTGGCCCTTGGCCTCATTACATACAAGTCAAATACATTGCATAGAGTGTACTTATGTACACATTACATAAATGAAATCAAATATACACATTTTGACCTAAAAGACTACGAGTGGCATTTCAAGCCAACATTTACAAAAATTAAAACCTTCAAGTCTACAATCATCCAAGCAATGATGAACATCACGAACCAAGTCTTCGTACCTGAACAAATCCCCTAGTAACTTCGGAGTGAATAAACAAGTTTACTCGTAGAGAATGAGCATGCATAGACTCGATTTCTTACAGATTTTTTAGACTAACATGAAACAGTTCAAAAGGATCATGCCACCTAACGTCTATGTCAAGGTAAGACTCAGGGATCATCCTAAGCTACTCATGCAATTGAAATGAACTACGACATGCAAGTATACATGCTTAAGTACACTAAACCGTATTAAAACATGATACACGATATTCAAGTACACATGCTCACAAGTACACTAAATCACGTTAAACGGGATAAACAATATCTAGCATACATACACAAGTATAAGATATATATATATATATATATATATATATATATATATATATATATATATATAGAGTACTCATAAATCAAGTATACAAACACAAGTATACTAAGCTAAACAAGTACGCACAAGACAAGTATACATGACACAAGTATACTAAATGCAATCTAAACTCATGGAGCAAGTATACAAGTTCAAGTATACTAAATAGGATTCAAATACCCATAGTAAACATCAATTCTCAAGCTACAAGTAATCTATGATTAACAACTTGAAATTAAATGCGAAAACAAATAGTGGAAATACTAGGACATGTGGTCGCTAGACCAAACAAGTATTTTCGGGTAATTACGACCCACAAGGTACTACCTAGTGCGCACTTATGACTTAGAAGACTCTTGTCTCCGTACTAGAGCCAAACCCTAGCCATCACATAATTTATGTCCTCATAAGCTTTCCAAAATCAATTAGTTCAAAACTTATATCAAATCAAATGCAAGTTACCATATTCCATGCATAAGTAAGGTTGAATTCACAAAATTCATGTCCTAGAATTCAAGTCTAAATAGCATATGATAAATCATGTCCTCAATATGCAGTTTATACATAAAGCAATAATATTTTACAACAATTGAGCCACATTATCATCCTAAGCCACAAGTACTAAATAAGCTTCAATTTAGTAACTAGCTTCCAAGGTAAACAATTGTAACATTATAACTAGCTATATACTTACACAAGATACATTTAAATAAGCTTTGCAAATCAATGATATTCTATATCATGTTAAGTACAATTACCATTTTAAGAAGCCACAAGTACTAATTATACATCAAGTTAGTAACATGCTCACAAGTAATTAGAATACTACATTTTAAGAGGTTTTCAACCTAATCATGAAAAGTCTATAGATTTCAAATCTATCCCAAATAACCTCAAATTAATATATGTTAAACAACATAGCATGCTCATTGCATATATCAAATCAAAAGAGAAAAATGAGCAAGACACCATCATGTAGATTTTAATTAATTTAAATTAATTAAATCTCTAATTTATCAAAGTTGTTCAATTGATCCCAAATAAATATATGACAAGAACTAAGTCATGGCCATGCCATATATCAAGTCAAAAATGGAAAACAAGCAAGGTAAAATTAAATAGAATTTAAATCAAATTAAATTCATTTAAATCTCTAGATTTGAAAACTCATTCAATTGGCTCCAATTAATTATATAACATGGATCAAGTAAAGGCCATGCCACATACCAAGTCAAAAGTGAATTATATGTAAGTTACAACAATCATAAATTTCTCAAATTAATATTAAAACATGCATATCACTTGTATTCCATTACAAAAGCAATCAAAATGACTTGGAAAATAAAATATAACACCCCTACCTCACAAGAGGATTGTTCCCCTTGAATCCAAGGCCAATCAACATAAAATGGCAAACACTTCAAGGGTTATGTAGAGGAGGATGAGGGGAACAAAAAGTGTTCCAAGTTTCATGGTCAAAGGTGAGTGGAACGGCCTCAAAAATCAAGGTCAAAGCTTAAACATCAAGCTCCTTTAATGGTGGCTAGGGTTTTTGGTGAGTGAGGAAATGAAACAATGAGATGAAGTGTGAGTGGAGGAATTAGAAATCCTCCACTCACTATGTGATCTTACACCATGGTCAACACACACAAGTCTAGGTCAATTGCACAAAAATCCCTCTTTAAAACCATAATCCCAAAGTGGCCCAAAAATAATTGCAAGACTTAATTTGGAGTATACACTTGTCACTCATCCAAGCATCCAATGTGGGCTTAATCCTAAGCCTACGCTTGTCATCCATCCAAGCCAACAAGTGCACCTATCCTAGGTCAACAAGTGGTTAAATCTCCACCCTCCACATTTGATCATCCAAGACATCAAAGTGTCCCCACACAAATACCAACAAGTGGACGAATGAGAATGTGACACTTGTCACACTTTTCAAAAATTGCAAAAAGGTCCTTTTTGAAAATATCTTCCAAATTAAATTGCAAAATGGTCCCTAAGACAAAAAATAATTATTTTACATAATTATACTAAAAACCCCCAAGTTAAGACTATTATAAAAAAAGTTATGCATCCATACCCTTTACAAGAAAAGTAAACACTTAGCATGCTTTTCTTAGAAAATAGAAATACACCTTTCTAAGAAATCATATATCATGAGTGCATGTAAAAATGGAAGCAAAATCGAACACAAAAAGCGAGGTTGTGCCAACAAAGTGACAAACGGGAAAAAGACAAAAAAGTGAATAGTGTCAAAAAATGAAAAATGTGGAAATGACTCGGTCCTTAAAGGAAGTTGTCAATCCAAAGGAAAGAGACTCAGAAACCATTTCTGAGTACTCAAGACGACACTAAGTGATGAGAAACTGAACTCAGACAAGAAATTTCAACGAAAAAAATTCATCCGTGAAATTCTGAGAAAAAAGAAAAGGAAGGAAATGACCTGGTCATTACAGACGCATGCCCTTTGGGCTATGCAATGCACCGGTAACTTTCTAAAAGTGCATGATGTCCATATTTTATGATATGGTCGAAAAGTTATTGGAAGTATTCATGGATGATTTTTCCGTCTTTGGATCTTCCTTTGACTCATGTCTCCATAATCTTTCCCTTGTGCTTCAAATATGCAAGGAGACAAATCTGATTCTAAGTTAGGAAAAGAGTCATTTGCACCGGTAACTTTCTAAAAGTGCATGATGTCCATATTTTATGATATGGTCGAAAAGTTATTGGAAGTATTCATGGATGATTTTTCCGTCTTTGGATCTTCCTTTGACTCATGTCTCCACAATCTTTCCCTTGTGCTTCAAAGATGCAAGGAGACAAATCTGATTCTAAGTTAGGAAAAGAGTCATTTCATGGTCCAAGAAGGCATTGTCTTAGGGCACGTTATTTCTAAAAGGGGAATTGAGGTCGATAAGGCAAAAGTCAAATTGATTTCTAACCTTCCTCCTCCAAATTCTGTCTGACAAATCTGTTCCTTTCTTGGTCATGCCGGCTTCTATTGTCGCTTCATCAAAGATTTTAGCAAATTATCCTACCCTTGTGTAATCTTCTTGCCAAGGATATTCCCTTCAATTTTGATGAAGCATGTTTAGAAGCTTTTAAGAAGCTTCGTACTCTTCTCTTTTCAGCCACAATCATGAAACTGCCTAACTGGTCTCTTCCATTTGAGATCATGTGTGATGCATCCGATTATGCATTGGGTGCAGTTTTGGGCCAACATGCGGACAAGCTCCCACATGCTATCTATTATGCTAGCAAAACTCTTTCTGATGCTCAATTGAATTACACCACCACTGAAAAAGAGTTGCTAGTTGTGGTGTATGCCTTGGACATATTCTGTTCTTACCTTCTTGGGTCCAAGGTCATTGTCTTTTCGGACCATGCCGCTCTAAGACACTTACTCGCCAAGAAAGAGACTAAACCCCGACTAATTCGATGGATACTCTTACTCCAACAGTTTGATATTAAAATTCGAGATAAAAAAGGGATAGACAATGTCGTCGCCAACCATTTCTCCCGTCTACTTATTGAGAAATCTTCTGAATTTGCTACAGTTCGTGATTCCTTCCCGGATGAGCAATTATTTCAGATTTCTCATGCAAATCTTCCTTGGTTTGCGGATATTGTTAACTTACTTGTTGTAGGAAAAATACTTGAAATTCAAAAAAAGAATATGAGAATTAAAACTCAATTCCATATATTTTATTCAGGTGTTACATTCAATTTATAGAGTAATATCTAACTAAAATAGGTAACTAAATATACAATAATCGGGAAACTAATTACCTACCAATTAGCCCTAAATTAAGGAGAAAATAATTCAATCATACAACTGTATAATAGGTAAAATCTCAACACTCCCCTTCAAGTTGGTGCATAGATGTCACACATGCCCAACTTATCTAAAAATTTTGAAAACACTTGATTTGAGACTGCTTTGGTGAGAATGTCGGCTAGTTGATCATCAGATCGAATCATATACAACTCCACAATTTTTCTATCAAACTTCTCCTTAATGAAGAATCTGTCTATTTCGACATGCTTCGTACGATCATGTTGAACTGGATTATGGGCAATATCACATGCTACTTTATTGTTACAATATAGTCGAATCAGTCACCCAGGTAGATAACCCAAATCCCACAAAGTTTCACAAAGTCCAAGTGTCATACCTCTGAATTCAGCTTCTGCACTAGAGCGAGCAACAACGTTTTGTTTCTTACTTCTCCATGTAACAAAATTACGTCCTACAAAAGTGAAGTAACTAGAAGTAAATCGCCTATCATCTATAGCTCCAGCCCAGTCAGCATCAGTATATCCATCTATGTTTTGATAACCAGTATTTTTAGTGAACAAAATTCCTTTTCTAGGAGCAGATTTCAGATACCTCAAAATGCGCATAACTGCAGTCATATGTTGCTCTCCAGGATCATGCATAAACTGGCTAACAATGCTCAATGCATAAGCCAGATCCGGTCTTGTGTGTGCTAAGTACATCAATCTCCCTACAAGTCTTTGGTATCTTCCTTTATTAGCAGGTACTTGGTTGGACTCAACACATAACTTCAGTCCTTCTTCCACTGGTGTCTCAGCTGGTTGACATGCTGTCATGCTAGTCTCTTGTAATAGATCTAAGACATATTTTCTTTGAGATAGAAAGATTCCTTTATTAGACCGAGATACTTCGATTCCAAGAAAATATCTCAAAGGACCTAGATCTTTCATTTTGAATTCTCTGGACAAGTACTTCTTAAGAGCCTTCATTTCTTCAGGATCATTCCCTATAACCACCATGTCATCTACATATACAATGAGTGCAGTGATCTTACCCTGTTGTTTCTTCAGAAATAACGTGTGGTCTAAATTGCTCTAACGGTAGCCAAAGGCTTTCATAAATTTTGTAAATCTTCTAAACCATGCTCTTGGAGATTATTTCAATCCATATAATGATTTCTTTAACCTACAGACCTTCCGACTATACTTTTCAGGTATCATGCATCCTGGTGGGAGATCTATGTAAACTTCTTCAGATAATTCACCATGCAGAAAGGCATTCTTCACATCGAATTGTTGTAATGGCCAATCCAAGTTTGCAGCTAAAGACAACAAGACCCGAACTGTGTTGATTTTGGCTACAGGTGCGAACGTCTCTGTGTAATCTATTCCATAGGTTTGGGTGTAACCTTTTGCCACCAATCTTGCTTTAAAGTGTTCAACTGTGCCATCGACTTTATACTTCACAGTGTAAATTCATCGACATCCAACTGGTTTCTTTCCTGGTGGAGGATCAATGAGTTCCCAAGTATCATTTTTCTGCAAGGATTTCATCTCCTCGTTCATAGCTGCTTTCTACCTAGGGTCAGCTAAGGCTTCCTGCACATTGTTAGGAATAGATACAGTAGATAATTGATTTACAAATGACAAATTTGATTCTGACAAATGATGGTTCGACACATAATTGCTCATGGGATACTTAACTTTACTAGAAAGTTCGGGTTCATATATGAGTTTAGGAATACCTCTAGTGTGACATGGTGGTAATTGTTTTTTAAGCGACTCAGGCACTAAATCAGGATTATCCTCAGCAGGCGATTGGTTTGATATATCAGTTGCGAGGGACTCAAACTCAGACGACGATGGGGTTGGCGCCATACTTTCCATTTTTGGGCGTTCATCACCATTTTGATCCAAACTTATACCACTCAAATCTAATTCGCCCGATTCCTAATTAGTTGGTCCAACTTGTGAGTCATCAACCCTAGAATTGCCATCCTCAAAAGTGTGACAATCACAATCTAAAGTCTGAATTTCATTCTGGTACTCCCCCTGAAGTTCAGAAGTAGAGGAAAAATACATCGAGTCTTCATGAAAGATAACATCCATTGTGATAAACATTCATCGAGTTGGAGGGTGATAACAACGATACCCTTTTTGATGAGTAGCATATCCAAGAAAAACACATTGCAATGCTCAAGGAGTTAGCTTATTACATTGATGCTTATGGAGGTGTACAAATGCTACACAACCAAAGACATAAGGAGGTAGATTTGGGATGGTTGGGGCAACAACTGCGTCAGTGAGAGCCTGCAATGGTGTCTAGAAGGCAATAGAGCTGGAAGGTACTCGATTGATTAGATATGCTGCAGAGGTAAGTACTTCTCCCCAATACGATAAAGGCATATGCGCTTCTATCAATGAAGCACGAACAACCTCCAATAAGTGTCAATTTTTTCGCTCTGTAACCCCATTCTACTGGGGTGTATTAGAACAAGTGGTTTGATGAATAGTTCCATGTGCTTCCAAATACTCCTGAAGGTCAAAACTCTGATATTCTCCACTATTGTCACTACGGAGAACCTGAACATGTGCATTGTATTGAGTTTCAACCATTCTATGAAACTTCTGAAACAATAAGTTCACTTCACCTTTGGACTTCATCAAGCACAACCAGGTCATCTTGGTACAATAATCAATAAAAGTAACAAACCACCGAGATCCACCTAAAGTAGTGACTTTGGACGGACCCCAAACACCAAAATGTATAATCATAAAAGGAAGTGGACTTTTATGCAAACATAATGGATACGAAACACGGTGGCTCTTTGGTAGTTCACAAACATCACAGCGGAAACTAGAAACATCAAATTTTGCAAAAAAAAACTAGGAAATAATTTTTTCAGATAACCAAAGGAAGCATGCCCCAGATGTCGATGCCATAGCCAGATTTCAGATTTCTTTTTCTCCCCCTTAGAACCATCCACTGTCAGTGCTTGTTGTAGCTTGTTGGAACTTTTGGACATCAAGTCCAAGTAATACAGTTTCCCTTGCCTAATACCACAACCAATCGTCTGCTTTGTTTGGATGTCCTTAAACACACAAAAATCAAGCCAAAAAATGACAACACAAGATAAAGCTGTGGTTATTTGGGAAACTGACTAAAGATTAGAATCTAAAGATAGAACAACTAAAACATAATCTAAATGCAGATTATCAGTGAGTGGCAAAGATCTTTCTCCAATAACTGGGGTCGAAATCCCATTGGCAGCAGAAATAAATTTGTGTGAAGATGAATTAAGAGGTGAGACCTGTCTAGAATCAAATGTCATATGATCTATGGCACCAGAATCAATTATCCATGCACTATTAGCAACAGGTGCAGAAATATTGAAAACCTTACCTCCGTTATCTGTTGTCTTAATAACTGCTGCAGTGGAGGTCTTTGTTGAATCCTGCTTCCAACGGCGATGATCCCACCATTCCGAATATCCCACAAGTTTGAAACAGTGACTTTTGGTATGACCAGTCTGGTTGCAATGAGTGCATTTGTAGGTAGACTGGTCTACAGATGATTCAAAATTTTGTTCACTCATTTTCTCTTTCTTTTTTTTTTTCCTTTTTTTTTGAACTATAATATATATATATATATATATATATATATATATATATATCTCACAAGAACAAATTAGAAGGCTTTGTGACTCACAGGACTCGGCTAGGAGACGACGAACTAATAAGAAAGCTCGGCCGTGAGCTCCAGTTGAGGAAGGCGACCAGCGATGGTGCGGCGGTGTCGGGTCGTCCACAGATCGGCGGCGAGTCCAAATCTAGTTTAGATTGGCGACTAGTTGAGAACAGATCCGATTCGGTGCAGCAGTTCCGGTGACGGCGAGCAGCTTGATAGGGGTACAGCGGCGAATAGCGGTGTAACGGCGACGATGGATCCAGCGGCGAGTTCGGTTTGGTAACGGAGAGACGGCGGCTTGCTGGTTCGGTTCAGCCGAGATGACAGCGGCGGATAGTTGAACTGTGGCTTCAGCAAATCGCTGAAAGATTGCCAGCAGCGGCGCACCGGTACGGTTGTGGCTTGTGATGGCTGCGGCTTGTGATAATTTCTGGGTTTCTTGTGATGGGAGATTGGTGAATTTGAGGGTTGAGAATTTCTGGCTAAAATAGGTAACTAAATATACAATAATCAGGAAACTAATTACCTACCAATTGGCCTTAAATCACGGAGAAAATAATTCAATCATACAGCTATACAATAGGTAAAATCTCAACAAAATTTCCATCCTAATGGTCCAAACAAGGGAAAGATCGGTTCTTCTCCCAAGTTAAACATTTCTTTTGGGAAGATCAAGAATTATTCAAGTATTGCCCGGACCAAATCATCCGGCGATGCATTCCCGAAACTGAATTTTCAAGTGTCTTAAATTTCTGCCACACTCTTGCATGTGGAGGACACTTTAGTGCCAAGAAAACTGCTAACAAAGTCCTTCAATGTGGATTTTATTGGCCCTCTATGTTTCGGGATGCTTACAATTTCTGCAAGTTTTGTGAGCGTTGCTAAAAGCTCGGAGCCATGTCTAGAAGAGATATGATGCCCCTGACCCCCATCTTAATCATAGAAATTTTTGATGTGTGGGGAATTAATTTCATGGGACCATTTCCATCCTCTTATGGCTATAAGTATATTCTCGTAGTGGTGGATTACGTGTTTAAATGGGTTGAGGCTAAGGCTACCAAAACCAATGATTATAAAGTTGTGGTCAAATTTGTTCAATCGAACATCTTCAGTCGATTTGGTACGCCTAAAGCCCTCATCAGTGACAGAGATTTTCATTTCTGTAATCGCCATCTCAGATCCGTCCTTCTTAAGTACTCCGTCACTCACAAGGTTGCTACACCTTACCACCCTCAAACGAGTGGTCAAGTGGAAGTATCTAATCGTGAAATCAAGCATATTCTGGAAAAAATGGTTCAAACAGACCGCAAAGATTGGTCATTACGACTAAACGATGCGTTTTGGGCCTACCGGACAGCGTATAAGATGCCCATTGGAATGTCATCATATCGACTTGTCTTTGGCAAAGCTTGTCATCTCCCAGTTGAGTTAGAGCACCGTGCTTTTTGGGCCATAAAACGATTCAACTTTGATCTTAAGCAAGCTGGCTTTACTCGCAAATTGCAGCTTAATGAGCTTGAGGAAATTTGAAATGATGCGTATGAAAGTGCCAAAATCTTTAAGGCAAAAACTAAAGCATTCCATGACAAGCACATTGTCAACAAGTCTTTTACCCCCGGATAGAAAGTTTGGCTTTTCAATTCTCGGTTGCGACCTTTTCCCGGTAAACTCCGTTTACAGTGGGATGGTCCATATGTTATCTCATCCGTCTTTCTTCATGGTGCCATTGAACTTCATGATCCTACCGATGGATCTCTTTTTAAGGTTAATGACCAAAGGCTTAAACCTTATGTTGATGGCATAGTCCTGATTCGAAAAGTGGAGAAAGTCCTATTAACGGACCCAATTTACGGGGACTGATGCGTAATCTTGGTTCGTCCAGCTATTGACGTTAAATTTAGCACTCTTGAGAAGCAATTCTTTCAATTTCCAAAGCTTCCATCTTCTAAAAATTGCCTTAGCTAAATTTTTCGGAAATTAGCTAAGTGTAGCCAAAATTTGAACTTTTTCGAAACTGTCTCGAATTGTGTTCCAAAAGTCACTTTAGGCTTACTTAGTCATTTTAAGGTCTCGGTACCATTTTCGAAATTTTTCAAGATCGTTTCGGCAATTTTCTCAAAAAATTCAAAAATCACGTGAAATTCGGACCCCAAAATTAGTGCTTTTGCAAATGAGCTCCGATTCCCGTTCCGAGGGTTATACAAAGTGTTTAGGGTCCATAGGAGCTTAAGTTTCTAATTGGAAAATTTTTGGATCCCTGCACGACCTCTGTTCAGCCAAAATGAAAAAACAGTCCCTGCCAGATTTGGCGGGCGCCCACCAATTCCTGCGAGGGCCCGCCAAATGCTAATGGGCACCCTCAGCTGCACACCAGGCTTACCCCACGCCATGCCTTGGCACCCCGCAGGGTCCGTCATTCGCTGCGAGCGCTCGCCAAGCTTCGAGATTTTATAAAAACATCCCAATTCAAGGCCCATTTCAAATTCTTTTTAATCCCTCTCATTCTAGCCGCCCCCACTTTCTCCCTCTTATTCTTCTTCTCCTACTCCTCCTTCCTCACTTCTATCTCTCCTTCCTCCATCTCCATCATTCTCTTAATCCCTCATCTCTTATCCTCTTCCCCTCTAATTTGCACCAAGCAAGAAGGACATTGTTTGGCATCTCCCTTTAGGTAAGTTTCTCCTCCTCTACTCTTTCAAGTTTTTGGTATTAATAGAGGATGGGATTGCATGTAGTGGAGGTTTATGATTGTTTTGGGGCTAGTGTGTGTCATTTGCAAGGCAAAATTTTTGGGTTTTTTTCATTGTAATCATCCCTTAACTCTCTGCCTTTTTGGCTTGCACACCAGGTGTTTGACAAATTGCCTGAACCAAATCCCTCTTCCAAATAGCTCCCAAAACTACCTTTAAACGTGCTCGCTCCTCCAAAGGACCATCCGAGGAAGCTCCCACTCCAAATTGAGTTGAGTGGCTGTAATACCCCTAATTTTAAAAGGATAGTCTCGGTATTTAATTAATTTTTTATTGCATTTTTTTTTATTATTTGCTTTTTTGCTGAATTTTTTAATTACTTTTATTTAGTTGAATTCATTGTTTTTATTTAATTGAATTAATTAGTTAATTGTTTTATTTAATTGATTATTATATTTATTTGTTTTTACAGTTATGCTTAGGTGGACTTAGTTTAAAAATGAATTCAATGTAGTATATAGTTTAGGGTTTTATATTCTTTTTGAAATCATATGGTGGCCGACTAGTTTTATATTTAGTGTAGGTTTCCATCTCTTAAAATAAGTGGAATTAGGTTTTTGGTTAAAGCCTATATAAAGAACAGTATACGTCTGTCTAAGGTTAAAAAAAACCCTATTCACATATACAGAGAGTTCGTGTTTATAGAGAGAGACTTGAGAGTAAAACAGAGTAAATCGGTTAGGGTTTCAGCCATAGTTTAAGATTGGACCAAGGAGAAAGGAAGGTGATTGCTCGTGGGTTGAACCAAGGGGCAACAGAGGAGGAGAACAGTGAAGGATCACCGGAAAGGTAGGAAGACGACGTCGAGATTTTAATTCAAAATCTCACTGGCAAGTTCTAATCTTAACTCTCTCCCTTAGGCTTTGTGTTCTTTACATGCCTAAATAATTCTAGGATTAACTGAATGATTAAGTTTATCTGTTATGTATGTTATAATCTGATAACAACAATATGTGTGCCAATAAATTTATAATTGTTTGAACTTGCGTTTTCTTGTATAGTTATCTGTTTAAATTAATGTCAGTCATACATTATGGACTTAAACACTGGCTGGAATAATCTGGGACTTAGCTAAGACTACTAGGAACCCTAACAGAGAGGTACTGGATGTATGGAAGACGCCGAAGAAAGGGAAAATGAAGCAAAGGAGGGAGAGAGCCGGCTCCCTCTTGGAGAGAGCCGGCTCCCATGGAGTGGAGGTCGCTCCGCTTTATGGGGAACCGGCTCTAGGGCTTTGGGAGGTGGTTCCCTAACCTAGGGAGCCGGTTCCATGAGGTAAGGAGGCGGCTTCCTTGGTTAAGGAGTCGGCTCTTTGCTAATTTTTGTTTTTTTTTTCCAATTTCGGTGAGTTTTTTTCTACTGTTGTTGGATTTTTGATGTTCCAGATGTAATTGGGAGTTGTAATGGATGATTTAAATGTTGTCTAGAGTCAAATTAAAACTCTAGAAGGCAAGATAATGCATAATGAAACACTTAGTGTTAAAAGCTGGATCAGTATGAAATTATTAAATAAATTTGCATACTGTTTGGATTTGGATGTTTTAAATTTCTTATCTATATTTTAGAAATTTTCTGGGAATAGTTATACAGTTTAATCATGTGTCGTTGGTAGCAAATAAGCATGTTAATTAGTATATTTTTTATTATGCTTATCATGGATTAATGGATGGTTATCCCTGTTATCTGTACTGTCACTTGTTGGATAATCCTGTATCAGTGGTTAAGATAAGCATGTTAATTTTCATATTCTTATTATGCTTATTATGGATTAGTTGATATTTATATATTTTTTTTATTTGTATTATTAACTACTGGATTTATGGATTGTATGTACCGATATGGGACGGTGGCATATTAGGGAGATTAGCTCAAAACACTAAGTCCTACCTACTCTGGGATAAAGGAATGGATTAACTATAAGGTTAAATCCTATTAATTTGTTGTGGTTGAGCGGCACTACTATAGTTTTTGGATGGATTTTAAATATATAATTATGGTACCTCGATATGAGCTTGAGTCTCAGGATCGATGGTTGGGGAGCGTATATGCATTGTGATGCATAGCTGGCTATGATGGTTGGAGGTGTACCCTATTAGGTCTAGGTACTCATGCCTACTTCAGGTGCATTTTGCATGTTGTCAACTAGTCAGGCTGAGACCAGCCTGTAGTCCAGTGAGAGTCCTTTAGTGTGGATATATATATGTACGGACTACATAGTTATTGTTGGATTGTTTAGGATGTACATGCGTATCGGGTCTCTGCTTGGATTGTAATAGTAGAGAACTTGCTTGTGGGCCTGACCCACTTTTATTTTTTAGGTTTCATGCGATTTCAGTCTTAGAGCTTAATCGAGCTGAGCAGAGACAGTCACTCATTCTTCCGATTATGTAGGACTGCTTCTTATGCTTCAGTTTTACCTTTGTATTTTATTTTAGTTGTTTACATTTCAGTTTGGGATTTTTATTAGGGGTCCACTAGAGATGGATTCCCGAGTTGTTTAATTATTGGAGGATATTTATGGAGGTTTTAGATTGTTGGGTTTTAAGCATTTAATTTTAAAGAATATATTTTAGATATCTCTTCAGCCTTTATGATTTATTCATTTTTTCGTTTTGTATTCCGTGTTCATTTAAATATTAAGTGTTTGGTATCCCGCGGATCTGTGCTCGGACTTTATCACTCGTGACTCTAGAATCAAGGGGTATCACAGTTGGTATCAGAGTACTCCAGGTTTAAGTGTCTCTAGGATTCTATCATATAAGACTTCCGCGTAGCGTATTCTCTCGTGTAGAGCTTAAGTTTAGGATTCGTTGTACTCCTTTACGATCCTTGTAAATCGAACTGATGTCTGTCTCTCTTTGTTAACAAAATGGTTAACGCTAGGGGAGGGCAGAACATGCAAGGAAACAGGATACAAAGGAAGGCGGCACGTAGGTAACAATATCTCCTACGGTGTCAGCAGATTGAGGAAGAGCAGCAATTGCCTGGGTTTCAGGATGATGATGGTCAGTTTCAGGAAGAGCAGGAGGAAGTTCAGCAGGTTTAGGATCAAGGAGGAGATCCAGAGTATCTTTCTCATATCAATGACCTCATTACTCGGGCTATAGAAGCAGGGGAAACAGCTGCACTTCAGAATTAACTATAGGTTCAACAAGCACCTATACCAGCACCAGTGGTTCCGATCGATCCTTAGGAAAAGGCTAGAAGTTCTTTCACAAAGGGGAATCCACCTGAGTTCATAGGCTTCTCCAATGCGAAAGTAGCTCATCAGTAGAAGAAGGATATTGAGCGACATCTTTGAATGGTTCAGTGCACGGAGGTTCAGAAGCAGATGCTTGAAACTTTCAAGCCGGTCAGAGATGCACTACAGTGGTGGGAGTCAGTTACCACCACAGAGGAGAGAACTTCATTGACTTATGATTAGTTCAGTGCTCGCTTCAATGAGAAGTACTTTCCTTATACAGTTAGGACAGCTATAAAGACTGAGTTCCTTAATCTAGAGCAGGGGAACATGACGGTGGCAGATTATGAGTAGCAGTTCATGCGCTTGTCTCTTTTTACACCAGATGAGGTGGATACAGAGGAGAAGAAGCGTAATAGTTTCGTTAACGGACTTATGTGGTCTATTAAGCGAGTTATTACAGGTAGTCTAGCCTACACTACCTATACTCAGGTGGTAGACGCTACTCTATAGCAGTATCAGTTGACTGTGGACTTCAGACATGCTAGGGGTGAGAAGCGGCGTGACAGAGATTCTGCTAATGAGTTAGTTGAGAAAAGGAATGGCAATGAACACCGATAGAATGCACTACAACAAATTTGGTCTTTGGCGACAAAAGGGTTTGTCGTTAAAAGTCCATATTTTGTCGCGAAAAGATTATCGCGACAAAAAAAATTTTGTCAACAGGTCGTCGCTAGAAGCCGGTCACAATATGTTTTTCGTGACAAATTTTGATTTGTCGCTAGAGGTAAGATATATCGCGACAAATTATTTTTCGTCACAAAATGAGTAAAAATTGCGACAAAATATTTGTCATAAAATATTCAAAAATTGTCGTCTTATACCCTTCAAGACTTATGAAATTTGTCGCTATTCATTACTATTTTGTGACAAAAAGAATTTTTGTCGCTATATATTTACTCTTTTGTGACAAAAATTGTCGCTATAACATATTTTATTGTGACAAAATATGTCCCATATTGCAATAAAAATAATGTCACTATAAGCAGCTTTATTGTGACAAAAAATTTTGTCGTAATATATATACCATGTTGTGACAAAATTATTGTCACTATAAGTTATTTTTATTGTGATAAAATATTTTTTCACAATATATATGTCATCTTGTGACAAAATTATTGTCGCTGTAAGTTATTGTTATTGCGACAAAATATTTCGTCACTTTATATGTGCAATGTTGTGACAAAATTATTGTCGCTGTAAGTTATTTTTATTGCGACAAAATATTTCGTCACAATATATGTGTCATGTTGTGACAAAATTATCGTTACTATAAGCTATTTTTATTGTGACAAAATCATTTATCGCAATATAAATACCATGTTATGACAAATCTTTTGTCACAATATAAGTTGTTTTATTGTAACAAAATAACTTTTGTCACAATATACTTACCATGCTGCGACAAATATGTTGTCACTACAATATACTTACCATGCTGCGACAAATATGTTGTCACTGTAGACTATTTTATTGTTACAAAATAACATGTCCTCTGAGTAATACAATAATATAATTTTGTTTTTACCTATTTGAAACAATTACCATCCAAATTTCTACTAATAGATTTAGGCAACCACAAGTTAACCTGCGAATATGAAAATACCATCCAAATTGTTTACTAATAAATAAAGCTGTAGTGAACACCAAGTTTTTACAAAAAAAAGTATACACAATGAAAAGAATTTTTCACAAAAGTAGTGAAAACAACCGCAAGTTTCCTCAAAAGAACCCATCAAAATGTACTAGAAGTTTTTACATCGGCCAAGGAAATTCAAAAAAACAACCACGACCCCATCTTCAAACCTTCTTTTTTCTAGCTTCATCTTCAACTTCAACTACTAGCTTGAAGATCTTTTATGCTTTTCTGCGCGCGCGTGCACACAAACAAAAAAAAAAAAAAAAAAAAAAAAAAACATGTTATCTCAACAGTGGTTTAAATTACCCAGTTTGTAAGCCCAATTCAAAAGAAGAAAATGGACTTTGAATTAAAATTTCACATGAAAACATGGAAAGATATGCCCTCTTATTGTACAACTAAAAAAAAAATGATTGAAGAAATCAAACCGTTTGACTACTTCAAACAAATAGCAGATCAACTTTGATTAAGATGTCAATTACACTACGCATTTTCGTGAAGTACAAAGAATTTGTGCACAAGAAATTGACTAATGCCAATTAGAAGAGTACAAGTATAAAAGCTTGATATAATATGAGCTACTAGGTATTTTATATATATATATATATTTATTTATTTATTTATATATTACAAAGTCAGTTTATGAAAAGTCTCAATGATAGAAAAAAAATAATTTGGTTTTTACTCTTCTTCAAGCAACTAACTATATATCTTCTTCAAGCAACTAACTATATATACAATTACAATATCACCTGTTTGCAGGTTAAGGATCAGAAATAGGGAAAAAAAGGAAATTGAAATTCATTGTTTTTTGAACTTGTATTGATTATAATGATTATTCAATGGTAGTAGAATCTCATTAATTAGGTGAAAAAAAAAAAAAAAAAATTCTGATCACCTAAACAGCAATTTCAAGGTCACCTTCATCAAGAAATCAGCCTCAATGAAAGTCTTTTTTTTTTTTTTTTTGATGTCATGTACATACGGGTGAGGGAACTAAAGAAATATGTTATGCAAGAGCACCAATTTCTGTCACAATTCATTATTATATACAAATCTCACCTACCAAAATAACATGTTATATCAGAACCAACTTATATCAACTCTTACTTACATCTAACTGGTGTTGCCTTTAATGATTTGTAAATTTGCTGCTTCTAATATTGTCACAATGTGTTACTACATCTTATATTAGTAGTATACAATATATATATATACATCAAATTAATTTTCCTTACCAAACAAAAAACTTTGAATTTAAGTACATTGCAACTAATTAAATTTAATTAAATGTTAACAACTAATTAAATGGTATTTAATATATAAAATGATAATGCCTTGAGTGATAATTACATAAAAGTATGTACAGACGCTCGCTTTCAAATTTTTTTAAATTTGACGTTGCAGTTCTTGCTCTCAAAAGTACTTTTTAGATTTGACGTTCTCACGCTCTAATTCTAACTTTATGTTATGTCATTTGTCAATGTTTTAAGACTAATAAAAATTAAGATTTAACGTTCTCGCTTCAGCTCTAACTTTGTGTAACTTATGTCGTTTGTCAATGCTTAAGACTAAAAAAAATTAAATTTACTTATGCTGTGTTTGAAAGTGTGGAATAGGCAACTTAGAATTGGAATTGAAAAAAAAAAATTTAAAAAGTTTAAAGTTTAAATTTAATTCCCTCTAAATGCAACAAAAATACTTTTACTCGACATGCGCCATTAAATGAATGGTTCAACAACCCCTCTGATTAGTTTGTATAGTTTGCTATCATTGGCGGAAAATAATATTTTACTATATTAAGTGTAATGAATCCCAACACTACAATGTAGATCAAGCAAAAAAACCTACACTTTATAGTTACATTCCACATGACTATACAGGATCGTATGGTTTTCTAGATGTGCTATCTTGAACTAATGCAATGGAATTAATATTGAGAAACAAAATAAGAAATGAAAAACTAAGTTCTTTATGAAAAAAAAAAAAAAAAAAAAAAAAAGCCATAACAGAGACGAATCTATATAACAAAGGAAGTAAGAAACCCAAAGATTGAAGAAAAAAGAAACAAATGAAAGGAAAGAAAAAGATAATTTTACGAAAAAATCTAAATAATAGATAACATAAACAGAGTCGATTAATAAAATGCAGTTAATTTGTGATTTAAACCTGGATAGTGTATCAACCGAAGAAATGCATATGGTGGATTGAAAGCCCCCGGCCAGTTTCTCAAAGAAGTCTCCATCCAAGTTCAAAGCAAGTAAAGAGACTAAGCTTTGTCCAACAGCCCTGAGGGAGCAAAATTGACATCATCTAGAAGTTGCAAACCTTGTTCTAGAGAAGAAATATTTACAAAAGTCGTGAGAAAAAGAACCAAAAGACAAACACAAAAGCACACACATGAAAACACACATCCCAAGTAAGCACAATTCACTAGAACTATATTGTTCATTGATAATATCTCATCTCCAAATCCCTCATATAAAATCACAACCTATAACTATTCTGAGCATATGATATCACATTTCAGGCCGCCCCAAGAATTGTTCAAATTCTTCTTAAAGTAAAGAAAAAGAATTACTATCAATAAACTATTGAGGTTTGAATTGAAAAATTAATAGTTGTTTTAAGCTTAATGAATTCAAAATGTCACATGTGAACAGGAATTTCTTATGGTAAAGATTCCAGTATGGATCTCCAATTTGGCAATACTTCTGGAATTTCCAACCCAGACAACATCCAAAGTAGTTCTTCTATCTTAAGATAAAATGTACTCATATAACAAAATACTGAATGACAGATCAAGAAATGCAAGAAAACCAACAGCAACAGAGATACCAGTAAAGTATGTAAACATGTTAAAAGTACCTTCTGAAGGCCAGTGATTCAGATTATTATTAGTTGTATTCTTTTCCAAAGGATCCATATAGAAAATCTCCTTTGAGTCACCTGTACACCAACCAGTTTAAAACAAGCAAACCTGAGCTCCCTTCTCCATTACACTCAATCAATTGTACAGATAAATGAGAAGACAAAGCAATATAATTTCTATTATTGGTACAGATAAATGAGAAGATAAAGCAATAGAATTTCTTTAAGTTCAGTAACAGAAACAAAACTTCTTTTGGCCCACATTCATTTTGACCAAATTAAAACTTTGTAGAAAATTTTATTGATTTAGCCAACTTTCAACCAAATTTCCAAAATACTGATCCAAGTTTTATAACCCATGCAACTTGAGAAACAAAATGATTCTAACAACTATAGGCTGAAACTTGAAAAAATTATAAAAGAGAGCTGATTCTAAAAATAAAAATAAATAAATAAATAAAACTTTTTTAAATAAACTATTGAAGACAGTTCATATATCACAAAATCCAATCTTTTGTCTCTGACAAGAACGAAAAAGAAAATTTAGAGAACAAAATTTCATGATAAATGCAAAACTTACTGGTCTCTTGTGGATTAGTATTACAAATCTTGTAAGTGTTGCACCTTAAGATCCTTGAGATAGACAGGGAATTGTATCGCATGCAGAGGGCTCTGCACTGTATCACGTGATGGAACTAGAACTGGAACTTATATCTGATATAATCTGATATAATTGACAACCAAAAAAAAATAAAAATAAATAAATAAACAAATATAGAAATAATATATATATATATATATTTGTTTTGCTGAAATAAAATGTAGATTACGGTGATTACCTCAAAATGCAATGCAATGCAAATTTTGTTACTTTATATTGTACAAATAAAAAATAAAAAATTTAATTATATAAAAAAGATCATAAAAAATTTCACCAAATAAGAATTAGTTTGCAAAACCAGAATTACAGACCTTGATTAGTTGATTTAGAAAAAAATTTAAAACAAAACCCATACATACAAGTTAGCAGTTGCAGAGAGAGAGGGGGGTAAGCTTGAGAGTTGAGACTGAATATATGGGTTTTGAACTCTGATTCTTGTAGATTTTGTAGCTTTTTTTTCGAAAAGTAAAGAGGAGAGAGATAAAGAAAAGTGTAAGGCAATCCCCTCGCTTTGGCTGCAAATCAGGGCACCAAAGCGATCATGGAGAGTCCCATATTGTTAATTTGCACCTATCGCACTATCGTACAAATGTCAAGTCCGACCGGTATACCTACATCCAACCCTTTTGATTTAGCACCAGTAGTAAATAATTTATAATCAATATGTTGTCTAATAGGAGATTGTTTAAACCCATTTTGAATCACTTTCTTTAGTTTAATAATTAAGTGAAGTTGAACTGGAAAAAAAAAATTAAAAATTAAAAATTACAATGACTATACCATCACAACAGTACTTTACATTCCTAGCCTTTTCCTACACTCCGTCATTCTCAAAAAAAGCAAAAATGATTAAATAGAAACACTAGACCAATTCAAAAAAAAAAATGTTGGTGATTAGATTAAACAATGTTATTACTCTGGATAATCTAAAAGCACTTACCCAGTCACACAACCTTTAAGAAGAAGAACTTTAAACAGAATAAAAAAAAAGTGTTTTGGAGACGAGCTAGCTACTCAAGCTTGATCTATAAAAACCTAACCAATATTACTCTTTGATAAATCTAGTTCATGTGACTATCTACTGTCTAGTTTAGTGCTTCAAATTTCTACACTATTTATCAGTTTTTATTAATCAATAACCAAAAATATTTCTTAATCATATATAAAAAATAAAAATAAAAAAAAAAAACATATTTCTTAGTCCAAAAAAAAAAAAAAAATTTCCCTCTCCAAATGGAGATTAATCCATAATAGAACAAAGTCAAAAACCCTTCTGACTGTTAATGCTAGGACAAACATTAAGGCCATGCAATTAATTCAAATATATGACCAACTATATATGCTCATTTAATCCTCAGGTTAGACCAACATGGGTTGCGACATGGGCATCAAGAGAAGAATTGTTCAATCTAGTCATTGGTCCAAAAAAAGAATGTTTCAGTCTGTATTGAGAACCAGAAGAGAAAGTTTCAGCTATGTCATCAACAAAAAAATTATCCAAGGTCACTATTTTCAACAAATAAATAAATAAATAATCACAAAAAATAAAATAAAATATTCAGAAATTAGAGCTATAATATACAAATAGGACATTAAAAGAAAAAAATGAAAATCAAACACAGTGGAAAGATAGAGGGTACGTGAGAGAGAGTCTGACTTGGCCGGGCTCGCAGATGCCGGTTTTCCTCCTTCACATCCTTGCTGGAATCCACCAAAATCCGCTGGTTTGGTGGTCTTTCCGGGGCCGACGCCGGAAACGGATAACACCGACAAAATGTCCGAAGGGAGATAACTATGTTTTGGGTTTGGACCCAGATCGAGAATTAGGGCTTTGGGTAACGAATCGGACATGTCTTCTCCACCGAAGAAAATGGGTTTTTGGGTCCAGATTGTTCAAGTTCTCCCGGGTGTGGTTCGGATTGCTGTTGGTTGTGACTCCTCCTCGACCAGTAACATTCACGTTGGACACGAATGAAAAAAATGATGAAAGAATCAGAGCTGCGGCTAGGGTTGGTTACTAAAAAAAATATGGTGGAGAAAAGTTCTAGTGGTACAGATAAGATAGAACTTTGTGGCTTATATTCATGGGCTCAAATCCTCTGTGAGTTACTCTGCAGTCCCTGCCGTTAGCTGATGAAAGGCCTTAGTTTGGCCACGTGTGCTTCAGTTTGTAATATGTCTATGGGCTCCACTAAAATGGTACAAAACGCATTATTCCGTTAAATTTGCCCTCCGTTAAACATCCATCTCTCGGCATCTCTGAAAAAGCCTAAAAGAGTCGGTTCTACAAATTAATTGAGCCGTCTCCAAAAAATTGGGTTGAGCCGTCTCCACATTTCTTCTTGAGCCGGCTGTCCATTATTTTTTTTTTCTTTTATTTTTATTTTTTTTTTGCTTAGCAAGGAGCCGGCTCTAAAAATTCTGATCACAGGAACTCTGATCACCTTCACCATCAAAATAAGCTATTGACACAGTTCTGTAAAACTAATTTCACACCTCTGTAAAACTAATTTGACACCTAAATTTAACATTTTTTAATTCTTTCATTTGTCATCTGTTAGTGTAAATTATGATATTTTTCTACTTGAAATTGACATTGATTAAGTATTTTAGCATATTTGAAATGTTGGATAATTGTAGGATTTTTTTCTATAATCTTCAATAACCATTCTAGTGAATGTAAAATCTTACATAATTGTTTTTTTTAACTGAGTTGGCTTCATTAGGTACCAATTTGTTATTCAAATATTTTTTCTTCTCATGTATGCGGCAATTACACATTTCACAGGTTATTATGTGACATTTATGAGAAAAAATACATTGTGAAGTTTAATAAGTAGGGACACTGATTACCTTCACCATCAAAATAAGCTATTTACACAGTTCTACTAAACTAATTTCACACCTCTGCAAAACTAATATCACACCTAAATTTAACATTTTTTAATTCTTTCATTTGTCATCTGTTAGTGTAAATTATGATTTTTTTTTATTTGAAATTGACATTGGTTAAACATTCTAGCGTATTTGAAATCTAGCGTAATTGTAAGATTTTCTTCAATAATATTCAATAACCATTCTAGTGAATGTAAAATCTTCCGTAATTGTTTTTTTTTTTTTAACTGAGTTGGCTTCATTACGTACCAATGTGTTATCCAAATATTTTGTCTTCTCATGTATGCGGCAATTACACATTTCACAGGTTATTATGTCACATTTCTGAGAAAAAATACATTGTGAAGTTTAATAAGTAGGGACACTGATCACCTTCACCATCAAAATAAGCTATTCACACAGTTCTACAAAACTAATTTCACACCTCTGCAAAACTAATTTCACACCTAAATTTAACATTTTTTAATTATTTCATTTGTCATCCGTTAGTGTAAATTATAATATTTATTTACTTGAAATTGACATTGGTTAAGCATTATAGTGTATTTGAAATATTGGATAATTGTAGGATTTTCTTCTATAATCTTCAATAACCATTCTAGTGAATGTAAAATCTTCCATAATTATTTTTTTTTTAACTGAGTTGGCTTCATTAGGTACCAATATGTTATCCAAATATTTTGTCTTCTCATGTATGCGGCAATTACGCATTTCACAGGTTATTATGTGATATTTATGAGGAAAAAAATATTGTGAAGTTTAATAAGTAAGGACACTGATCACCTTCACCATCAAAATAAGTTATTCACACAGTTCTGTAAAACTAATTTCACACCTCTGCAAAACTAATTTCACACCTAAATTTAACATTTTTTAATTCTTTCATTTGTCATCTGTTAGTGTAAATTATGAATTTTTTTTTTATTTGAAATTGACATTGGTTAAGCATTCTAGCGTATTTAAAATCTTCGATAATTGTAGGATTTTCTTCTATAATCTTCAATAACCATTCTAGTGAATGTAAAATCTTGCATAATTGTTTTTTTTTTTTAACTGAGTTGGCTTCATTAGGTACCAATGTGTTGTCCAAATATTTTGTCTTCTCATGTATGCGGCAATTACACATTTCACAGGTTATTATGTTACATTTCTGAGAAAAAATACATTGTGAAGTTTAACAAGTAGGGACACTGATCACCTTCACCATCAAAATAAATTATTTACACAGCTCTGCAAAACTAATTTCACACCTAAATTTAACATTTTTTAATTCTTTCATTTGTCATCCGTTAGTGTAAATTATGAATTTTTTTTTCTTCAAATTGACATTAGTTAAGCATTCTAGCGTATTTGAAATCTTGGTTAATTGTAGGATTTTCTTCTATTATCTTCAATAACCATTGTAGTGAATGTAAAATCTTCCATAATTATTTTTTTTTAACTGAGTTGGCTTCATTAGATACCAATGTGTTATCCAAATATTTTGTCTTCTCATGTATGCGGCAATTACACATTTCACAGGTTATTATGTCACATTTATGAGAAAAAATACATTGTGAAGTTTAATAAGTAGGGACACTGATCACCTTCACCATCAAAATAAGCTATTCACACAGTTCTGTAAAGCTAATTTCACACCTCTGCAAAACTAATTTGACACCTAAATTTAACATTTTTTAATTCTTTCATTTGTCATCCGTTAGTGTAAATTATGATTCTTTTTACTTGAAATTGGCATTGGCTAAGCATTCTAGCGTATTTGAAATCTTGGATAATTATAGGATTTTCTTCTATAATCTTCAATAACTATTCTAGTGAATGTAAAATCTTCCATAATTGTTTTTTTTTTTAACCGAGTTGGCTTTATTAGATACCAATGTGTTATCCAAATATTTTGTCTTCTCATGTATGCGGCAATTACACATTTCACAGGTTATTATGTCACATTTATGAGAAAAAATACATTGTGAAGTTTAATAAGTAGGGACACTGATCACCTTCACCATCAAAATAGGCTATTCACACAGTTCTGTAAAACTAATTTCACACCTCTGTAAAACTAATTTCACACCTAAATTTAACATTTTTTAATTCTTTCATTTGTCATCCGTTAGTGTAAATTATGATTTTTTTTACTTGAAATTGACATTAGTTAAGCATTCTAGCGTATTTGAAATCGTGGTTAATTGTAGGATTTTCTTCTATAATCTTCAATAACCATTCTAGTGAATGTAAAATCTTCCATAATTGTTTTTTTTTAACTGAGTTGGCTTCATTAGATACCAATGTGTTATCAAATATTTTGTCTTCTCATGTATGCGGCAATTACACATTTCACATGTTATTATGTCATATTTATGAGAAAAAATACATTGTGAAGTTTAATAAGTAGGGACACTGATCACCTTCACCATCAAAATAAGCTATTCACACAGTTCTAACAAACTAATTTCACACATTTGCCAAACTAATTTCACACCTAAATTTAACAGCTCTTGAGATTTAATGGAGCCGGCTCTTGAAGTTCAATGGAGCCGGCTCTAAGTTGTTGAGCCGGCTCATAATAAATATGGAGCCGGCTCTCAGAATTTTTAGAGCCGGCTCCTTGCCAAGCAAAATAAAAATAAAAATAAAAGAAAAAAAAATAATAATGGACAGCCGGCTCAAGAAGAAATGTGGAGACGGCTCAACCCAATTTTTTGGAGACGGCTCAATTAATTTGTAGAGCTGGCTCTTTTGGGCTTTTTCAGAGATGCCGAGAGATGGATGTTTAACGGAAGGCAGATTTAACGGAATAATGCGTTTTGTACCATTTTAGTGGAGCCCACAGACATATTACAAACTGAAGCACACGTGGCCAAACTAAGGCCTTTCATCAGCTTACAGCAGGGGACTGCAGGGTAACTCACAGCAGGGGATTTGAGCCCTATATTTATTGTACGGAGTTGGGCTTGGGGACCATGTGGACTGGGTTGTTTTAATTTGTAGTGGCGCCGAAAATTTTAGCAGTATAGGATATTAACTGCGAAATTTCAAAATAGTCCGAAAATTTTAGCAGATGTTAACCATGAAAAATGATTGAGGTAAATATTTTTAAAATAAATGTCTAAATAAGTTCTATTTTTTCATTGAAAGATAAGTAAGTTCAAAAAATTTCTTTAGTACTAATAAATCTGAATTTTGATTTTTTGTCATTTAAGTTCTAAAATAGATTTGTTTCTTAATTTAATAAAAATAATAATTCATCTATTTTTAAAATAAAACAGCAAATTTGTATTTTTATTTTTTAAATTTATCATTTCAAAAATATCTTCTTCTGTTTTAAGACATGTTTCAATATTAATTAATTGTCATGCGGTAATTTTAATCATACAAAGTTAATGAGATACCTCCCAAATTTAAACTATTTTTTATTTAATTTTTATAAAAAAAAATGGTGGCGTCGGGTCTCTCTTAGATTTTTTTTTTTTTTTTTCAAACCAATTAGTTCTTTTAAAATCATCCCCCACTAATTCAATGGCAATGAGTAAGTCAATCAATTTTATTATTAGTAAGAATTGGCAATGAAAGAGTTCATATAACAGACCAATAGATCAAATTATATTATAATTTTACTTACAAGTAATAGTAATGATAATGTTTTAAGATTTAGAATTAGCCATTGTATCTCATTGGTAAGTAATTATTTTTACTAAAAATATCTCAATCTCCATATTGGTTCAAGGTGAATAATTAAAAATAACTTAGATGCATCGGTAGTTTAATGGAGACTTTAGTGCAATAAACCACAAACTCCATATAATAAATTTTTATATCAATTTCAATCTAATGCATAATTAGTATAGTTGAATTTTTATTTTAAAATTTAATTAAAAATTAATATAATTGAATTTCTATTATAAATTTCAAATTATCTAATAAAATTCAAATTACAAATTACCTAAAAGAAACTACCACTTTGCAAAATCAAACTCTACCACCAATTTCAGTATTAAAATAAAATAAAATAAAAATTCTTAATAAATAAAAAAATAAAATACAAATATTTCAATATTAATATAAAAACCTAAAATAATTTTTTACTTTACAAAACTCAAACTCTACCACCAATTTCAAAATATTTCAGTATTTATTTATTAATGTTAAAAAATATTTATTAATTAATATAAAAAGATTTACAAAAAAATTGCAGATTTTTTTGTAGGCTTTTTGTTACAAGTTTCAAATTGCACTTTTTCTTCTCTCTAATTCATAACGAATAATATATGTGTATGTGCGTGTGTGTATATATATATATATATAATTCATAACTCGCTGAAGTAAAATCCATTAAATAATAAATCCATTAATAATTCTACAGTTCGAAAATCCCGTAACTCAAGGACCCCTTAACTAAAATCCACTATCCAAAAATTCATCAATACATACTGAAGTAATAATATCCTACTTCTAAATAAAATTGAAAGAATTGATAAGTTCTCCAGCTGCGAAATTTCTACTTAAACCCTACGAGCAAGTTTTCTCTACCAAACCTCTGAAAACCAATAAACAAATCATCTCTCACCAAAATCAATCATATTAAAATGAGAATAATAATTTAATTATCTTAAATAATATATACATATACCCATATATTATACAATATATATATGTATAATACCTTCAATAATAATCCTTGATTATTTAAAATCATATATATATATATATATATATATATCTATATTTCCTTCCATCCTAAACATAAAGAAAATCTAATTAGACAAGAATTATTAATATAAAAAATATTTATTAATTGATATATAAAATAAAATAATTTTTCTGAAACTCTACCAGAAATTAACATTTATTATGAGTTTCTTAATAAAATTAAATCTAATTTGACAAAGATATATTTAAAGAAAATAAAATAATTTGTATAAAACTCAATCACAAATCACATATTTTACTTTCAATAAAACTCTATCACAGTAGGCAAAGATATAATATTTAAAGAGTTTTATAATATTCTAATACAAATTACCTATTTATATATTTATTAAGAGTTTTTTAATAAAAGAAAATCTAATTAGACAAGTATTATTAATATAAAAAATTATTTATTAATTGATCTAAAAAGAGGTTTAAAAGAATTTCTATAAAACTCTAACACAAATTACCTATTTATCTATTTATTATGAGTTTTTTAATAAAAAAAAAGAAATCTAATTAGACAAGAAATATTAATATAAAAAATATTTATTAATTGATATAAAAAGATTTTCTATTAAACTCTAACACAAATTACCTATTTATTTATTTATTATAAGTTTTAAAATCTAATTAGACTAGACAATAATTATTAATATAAAAAATATTTATTAATTGATATATAAATAAAATAATTTTTCTAAAATTCTATCACAAATTACCTTTCATTATGATTTTTGAATAAGAAGAAATCTAATTAGATAAGGATATATTTAAAGAATATAAAAAAGAGGTCTTCAAAGAGTTTCTATAAAAATCTAACACAATTTACCTATTTATCTATTTGTTATGAGTTTTTTAATCAAAGAAAATCTAATTAGACGAGAATTATTAACATAAAAAATATTTATGAATTGATTTAAAAGGAATTTTTAAAAGAGTTTCTGTATAAAACTCTAACACGATTACCTATTTATTTATTTATTATGAATTTTTAATAAAAGAAAATATAATTAGACAAGAATTATTAATATAAAAAATATTTATTAATTGATATAAAAAATAAAATAATTTTTCTAAAACTGAAACACAAATTACCTTTTATTATTAGTTTTTCTAGTAAAAGAAAATCTAATTAGACAAGCGTATATATATTTAAAGAAAATAAATAATTTTCTAAAATTCTACCACAAACTCTATTACATTAGATAAAGATATATTAAAAGTGTTTTTATAAAACACTAACACAAATTACATAAAATTAACACAAATTAACTAATTTATTTTCATTAAAACTCTATCACATATAACATGTATTTATCTATTTATTATGAGTTTTTTTAATAAAAGAAAATCTAATTAGATAAGGATATATTTAAAAAAAAATAAAATAATTTCTATAAAACTCAACCAGAAATTACCTATTTTATTTTTTATAAAACTCTGTGACAAATTATTCTATAAAACTTTACCACAAATTATCTATTTTATTTTGTATAAAACTCTATCACATTATATAATATATTTAAATAAAATATATAATAATACATATAAATATAAATAAAATATAAAAGTGTAAAGAGTTTCAGCATTTTAGTATTTATTTTTTAATATAAAAAATAATTATTAATTAATATAAAAAGAGAAATCTATCGCATATAACCTCTGTATTTATCTATTTATTATGATTTTTTTAATAAAAGAAAATTTAATTAGACAAGGATATATTTAAATACAATAAAATAATTTTTATAAAATAATTAAAAAATATATGAAAAGAAAAATTTAATAAGTTACCAAACATTCATCACGTGCATCGCACGTGCCTTTCCTAGTAAAATATAAAAATTTAAAGAGTTTTTGCATTTCAGTATTTATTTTTTAATATAAAAAAATTTATTAATTAATACAAAAAGATAACTATATCACATATAACCCAATGCATTTATCTATTTATTATGAGTATTTTAATAAAAAGAAAATATAATTAGACAAAGACATATTTAAATAAAATAAAATAATTCTATAAAACTCCATCACAAATTACTCTTTTTTTTCTTTTTCTTTTTCTACAAACACTATCACATTAGACAAGGGTATATTTAAATAAAATCAAATATAACCTAGGGTCTTCTAAAAAGCCACAAACTCCATATAATAAATTTTTATATTAATTTCAATATATTGCATGATTAGTATAATTGAAATTCTATTTTAAAATTTAATTAAAAATTAATATAATTGAATTTCTATTGTAAATTTAACATTATATAAATTTCAAATTATCTAATAAAATTCAAAATACAAATTACCTAATAAAATCCCTAAATAACCCTATTGGGTCATAGGTCAAACATATAGTTGATTTTAAATATATACAACCTATATATATAATTAAAATTCAACAATTCCAAAAAAATAATAATAATAAAACATGTTTTTAATACTCCGTTTTAATTCTGATTTAATCAAATAAAATTAATCTAAACACTGATACTCAAGGTGAAATCATTATGAGTTCTAAGAGCAGAGTTAAAAAATAACTTATTTGAAGGTTTCGAAACGAAACCGACGTTTCAAGTTTTGATTGTCTCTTCCAATTCTGATGTCCTCTTTCTCAGATCCGGCCTCCTCCTTGTCAGCCTTCTCTTCTTCTCTCTTTACCTCTCTTATTTGTGTAAACTTTTAACCCTAAAACCTTATGTGTATATTTATACACATTAAAATTCAAATCATATTCCTACTAGGACTACCAAATAAAAGAAATAATAATTATCTTAAATAATATATAGACACATATATTATATAATATATATGTATATTTCCTTTCATGATAATTCTTAACTAATTAAATTATACACACACACACACATATATATCTATTTCCTTTTATAATAATTATTAATTAATTATATTTATATACATATAATTATATATATAATTATGTAAAGATAATTATTTAAATATCTTTATAACCATAGGCTTTTATTAATTAACCCAATAAGGATTCCTTCAAGCCCAAAACCACATCTATTGGTTACACTCCTCTTGAGCCCAATCCAATTAAAATAAAATAATTAAATTAAATATAATAATTACAAATAATTAACAAACAATTCATGTAAACATAAATACACACAAATCAAATAGACCATTTAATTATAGCATTCCACAAAGCAAAATACCATATTAATTCAACAAATATACTAACGAAATATAATCTAATTAAAATAAGATAATTAATATAAGCACTCAATTAAATAAAACAAATCATTTTAAAAATAAAATAAAAATAATTAATTCCAATTAATAAACCCTTTATATATATATTCTCTTATTTAAATTTAAATATGAATTATACAAATTACCCCTTAACTTTATTATTAGAATTAATTTATCATTAAAAAATTATAACTACCATTTTATAAAATAATTAACTTATTATTAGAACATTGGGGCATTTTTGGCAATAGGTGGTATTAGGCATAAAAATATAATTCAAGGGGGTTATTTGCAAATTCAAACATAGTTTAAGGAATTTTTTGCACTTTACCATATATTTATATATACACACACACACTTTTATATATTAAAAACATACCTTATGACAAGTTTTAATTTTTCTTATCATTTCTCAAACAAGTATATGGTAACAAAAGGTCAATTTGTGACAAGAATTTATATTTTGTGACGAAATATCCTTTGTCACTAAAAGATAGAAATTGGCGACAAAAAATTTATCACTAAAAATCTATCAATTTGTGACAAAGCTATATTTGTCACAATAAGTGAATCTATTGCGACAATGATCATTTGTCACTAAATGGTCGTTTGTAGCGACAAGAATTTTTGTCACTAAAAATCTATCAATTGTGACAAAGCTATATTTGTCACAATAAGTGAATCTTTTGTGACAATGATCATTTGTCACTAGAAGGTTGTTTGTAGCGACAAGAATTTTTGTCACTAAAAATCTATCAATTTGTGACAAAGCTATATTTGTCACAATAAGTGAATCTATTGCGACAATGATCATTTGTCACTAGAAGGTCGTTTGTAGCGACAAGAATTTTTGTCACTATAAATTTATCAATTGTGGCAAAGCTATATTTGTCACAATAAGTGAATTTTTTGCAACAATGATTATTTGTCACTAGAAGGTTGTTTATAGCAACAAGAATTTTTGTCACTAAAAATCTATCAATTTGTGACAAAGCTATATTTGTCACAATAAGTGAATCTATTGCGACAATGATCATTTGTCACTAGAAGGTCGTTTGTAGTGACAAGATTTTTTGTTACTAAAAATCTATCAATTGTGACAAAGTTATATTTGTCACAATAAATAAATCTTTTGCGACAATGATCGTTTGTCACTAGAAGGTTGTTTGTAGCGACATGAATTTTTGTCACTAAAAATTTATCAATTGTGACAAAGCTATATTTGTTACAATAAGTGAATCTTTTGCAACAATGTTCATTTGTCACTAGAAAGATGTTTGTAGCGACAAAAATTTTTGTCATTAAAATGCCATTAATTGTGACGTCACAATAACTCAATCTTTTGCGAGAATGCATCATTTGTCGCTAGAAGGTTGTTTGTAGCGACAATAATTTTTGTCGTTAAAATGGCATCAATTGTGACAAAGCTATATTTGTCACAATAACTCAATCTTTTGTGACAATGCATGATTTGCCGCTATAAGGTTATTTATAGCGACAACAATTTTGTCGTTAAAATGCCATTAATTGTGACAAAGCTATATTTGTCACTAAAATCTAGTTAATCGCGACAAAACTATATTTGTCATTATATTGTAATTAGTTGCGACAATATATTTGTCACTAAAATTAATTTTGTCCCCATACCTTTTCCCGCCATATAACCGAACACGAGGAAATTCCCAGGGTAAATATTGCGACAACTTTTTGTGACAAATTTGGTTTTTGTCGAGGAAAGTTAGCTTAAGGCGACAAAGCTACTTTTTGTCATAAAAAGTCATTTTATTGCGACAAATTCATCTTGTCGCTATAGATTTTGTCGCCAAAGACCAAATTTGTTGTAGTGATGACAAGAGCAAATTCAAAGGATAGCAGTCTTGGAAGAAGCATAAGGGTGGTTCAGATTTTCACAGGGATGGGGCACCTATTCAGAGGTAGCAGAATAAGGGACCACAGGCAAGATAGGGTCAACCACAGGCTAACCGACAGAGGAGGCCATTTGGCACTTTCCAGGGTAGTTGTTATACTTGCGGAGAATATGGTCATACTTCCAGGCAGTGTCCTAAAGTAAGACAGGGATAAGGATAACATGTGCAGCAGGGACAGAGGGTACTGGTACCTTTACCCACTCCACAGGTTCCACGGAGTCAGGGACAGACATATCCAGCATTACCGGCACCGTCACAGTCTCAGGGATAGGCACCGCAACAGTTGTATTATGGCATGGTGTACAACCCCATGCCATAGGATGTTCAGGCACTTCAGGCTATTGAGGGTATGTTTCTTATTTATGGTTCACTAGGTCATGTTTTATTTGATACGGGTGTTACACACTCATTTGTATCTAAATCTTTTGTTACTTTATCTGGGATGATGACACGGGTATACGATAGACCTTAGGGTATTTCTACACCTTTAGGCAATATTGCCATTTTACATGAGAATGATGGGCCTGTGACATTAGATATTAGTAAACTCAGATTTTTAGCCAATCTATTGGTCCTAGACATACACACTTATGATGTGATACTTAGGATGTATTAGTTATCTCACTACCATGCCCAAGTTAATTGTTATGATAGGTCTATTGTTTTCACCATACTTGGTTAGGATATGTACGTCGTCGCTATGCCACATTCTAACGGGGTCATTAGCACTTATTTGTTCCACGTGGAGGAGGAAACAGATGAGGATATTACTGTGACATTGGATAGCATACCAGTTGTATAGGAGTTTTCGAATGTTTTTCAGGAGATTCCAGGGTTGCCACCTAGTCGAGAGATAGACTTTATGATTGACCTAGCTCCAAGTACTACGCCTATTGCTAGGGCACCATACAGGATGGCGCCAGTAGAGATGCGAGAGTTGAGGGATCAGATTTAGTAATTACTTAGCCAGGGTTTTATACGGAGGAGTACTTCACCCTAGGGAGCACCAGTGTTGTTTGTGAAGAAGAAGGATGGTTCACTTCATCTATATATTGATTACAGGGAGTGGAACAACATGACTATTCGGAACAAGTACCCTTTGCCTAGAATTGATGATCTTTTTGATCAGTTGAAGGGAGTTACATATTTCTCTAAGATTGATCTCCGTTCTAGATATCATCAACTTCGGGTTAGGGAGCAAGATGTTCATACGACAACATTTCTCACTAGATATGTTTCTTATGAGTTTCGTGTCATGCCTTTTGGGTTGACTAACGCACTAGCAGTCTTGATGGATTTATTGAACAGAGTTTTCAGGGCTTATTTAGATCATTTTGTCATTATCTTCATTGATGACATTTTGATATATTCAAAGTTAGAGGATGATCATGCTAAACATTTTTGTATAGTGTTATAGACGCTTCATGAGCACCAGTTATATGCCAAGTTCGAGAAATGTGAATTTTGGCAGCGGGAAGTGAAGTTTCTAGGTCACGTCGTGTCAAAAAGGGGGATAACGGTAGATCCGGCCAAAGTTTTAGCAGTGGTAGAGTGGGGACAGCTCACTTCACCTACCGAGATTCGGAGTTTTCTCGAATTGGCAGGATATTATCATAGGTTCATTCAGGGGTTCTTAAAGATAGCTGGATCACTCACTCATTTGACTAAAAAAGGTGTACGGTTCGTGTGGGATGGACACTATCAGGAAGCTTTTGATGAGTAAAAGAGCAAGTTGACTTCTGCACCAGTTTTATCTACTTCACAGAGCGGGATAGAAAATCTTGTCTACACAGATGCTTCTTTACAAGGTCTTGGGTGTGTTTTGAGGCAGGAGGAACGAGCAATTTCGTATGGATCTCGTAAGCTTAAGCCTTATGAGCTTAATCATCCAATCCATGATTTGGAGTTGGCAACTGTAGTCTTTGCCATGCGTATTTGGTGGCATTATCTATTGGGAGAGTCCTTCAGATTATTTAGTGATCATAAGAGTCTGCAGTATTTGTTCACTCAGCGGGAGTTGAATATGAGACAGTGCCGATGGTTAGAGTTTCTGAAAGACTATTATTTCTCGATATAGTACCATCTAGGGAAAGCGAATGTGGTGGCAGATGCACTCAGTCGTCAGCCCTATGTGAGTCTTTCTACTTTATTCACCACTGAGTGGAATGCTTTGAAGATAGTTGATGAGTTGTCCGATGCTTTTATGGCTTGTATGGTAGTTACACCTTCTATCATTCACAAGGTTCTGAAGGCACAACTCACGGACTAGTAGTGCATTGATAAAATTGAAGAGATAGCTTCTGGGGAAGTTCCATTCTACTATGTTGGGACTGATGGAGGTTTGAGGTTGGTGTGTGTCGTAGTGTGTGCACCAAAGTTGAAATAAAAAAGTGTGGTGAAGTTTAAATTTATAAAGTGCCACTACTACCTCTAACTACTAATATAGCTATGAGTAGGGACCATCCCAAGGGATTGGGGGCTATGTTAATATGGAAACAAGGTCAGATTAGTAGGTCGAGTGATCAAAAGATTGTTTGTTTAGTTAATTAAACTACAATATAAATAAATTCAACACTAAACAACTAAAGTAAATAAAAGGGTAGAGAACAAGAGAGAGAGGTCTTGGGATCTACAGGTCACCATTAAACATCACCATTCTAAACACTTAATGTGTAATGAATGAAGGGAAACATGTGTTGCAATACAAAGAGGTGTGATTGATTTAATCAACAAGCACGTATTGACTAATTAAGCATATAATGTCTAGACAACTTAGTGAATAGCACCATATATCAAACTAAGCCATTATTCCTTCCTTTAAGTTCACAATCAACACACTAACAAGTTAGAAAATTATACTACTTACATTCATAAGTATGGTACATCAAACAACAAGCATGGATTATCCTTACATCTAAGAAAGTAAAGCAACTACATTACTTCTAAGCTAAGGACATGAAAATTAAACTAATTAAACTAAGGTAGAGGTACAATCCATCAAGAAATGAGTATGAACCATCAAACAAACCACAAGAGTATTCTATTTAAACACTATGCCTTGACAATCTTTAGATTCATAGCATCAATACAAATAGACATGCATTAATATCACAAAACCAAGAGATAAACACATGAACATCTACTCTAGCATACATAGACATATGGATAAAATAAAATGATCAATTAGAAGTATTAATCAACACAAATCATTGTAAGAATGAGATTCATATATAAATCAAGTGTCAAGACAAGATTACAACACAAATCTCCTCAAAATACAAAACATTAAGGTCTAGAAGGCATGCTTAGGGCTAACTCTAGCCCCAAGAAGATGTTTAGCCACTTATTGATGTAGTCATCCAACCCTCAAGGGCCATCTCCATGGTTGAAATGCTCTTCTTCTTAATAGAAACCCTAGAAGAATGGAAGAACTTCCAAAGTAGTGTATGTCTCTCTAAGCTCTAGCCTCCTCTCTAAGATATGTGATATGAGATTCTATTGAGATCTCTAAGTTATGTGATGATATGATGTTAAAATGGCTTAAAATCTTTATATAGGCAGCTCAAGTGTCACACCCAATGGTCAGGTCTCGTGCACTAGGGTCCTCCCAATGATTGCACCACAAGCTATCTTTTAATGAGCTGGACTCTGTTTTATTATGGACTTGAGGAGGTTCGATCGATCGAATTCAAATGAGATCGATCAAACTGTGGCTAGATCCATCGAATTAAGGCCAGATCGATCAATCCTTGGCGGTGCCTTTTTGGAATAAGACAAATCTGAGATATTTTTGGGATATTTTGGGAAAAAGACAAAAGTGGTAGGTAAGGATAAAAACAAGGAAGTTCGATCGATCTGAAGAAAATTGGATCGATCAAAGATAAAAATTCTTTGAGGATAAGGACAAGGGGTCTGATCTATCTGGGTGAGGTGAGATTGATCAATGTGAGATCGATTGAAAGTATTCCTGATAGATTGAAGTTTGCTGATTTACACCACTTTGCTCATTTCTTCCATTCAACTTGAGATTGCTTATTTTATGCTCTAATTTGGCTGAATTAACTTATTTTGGGGATAAGCACTTGAAAAGGGCAATAACATGAAATTAGTTTAAAACGGGAAAATAAGATAGATAAAGGTCCTAGAATACTCGAGCTTAAGAGGTTTAAATGCGCACTTTTCAGCGCTCATCACACCCCCAAACTTAAATATTGCTAGTCCCTAGCAATGAACTACAAAATAAAGGAATGAAATAAACGACTATATAAGTATAAACTAGAAAGGAATAAATGAGTAACGCCACTTTCGTAGGGAACACGATTACATTTAACACATGCAACAAGCCCTTTAAATCCCTAGGTTACCCTTAGTGGATGAGTGAAGTCTCGTGAGAGTTTCCAAAAATGATACTCATAAACACTAAGCTCATTCTCACAAAAGAGGCACCAATATTGCAAACAAGCATTGGGAGAAAACTACCTCAAGTATGCAATTTTTCAACCATTTCCAAGCAATCTCCCAAAATCTTAACATCAAGCAAGCAAGTATGGTCCTCCACACATTAAGAAAATGATCATGCAAATCAAAACAACTCTAGAATCCTTTTTGAGTAGCCCGGCATCAAATATGTTGCTATCTAAGCTAACTAGAGAAATGATCACATCCTTACCCTCAAACTAGCACACAAATCTAGTATTGATCATCAAGACAAAGAGTGGACCTTTTATTAAAGCTTTATTGTTCTAAGTGCACTTATTCTTTCCACTCATTTTTTTTTTTTTTTAATCCTAAGGATCAAAGATGGAAGCATAGTGCAATGTGTTGATCTATTAATCTTTCTAGTGATCTATGAAGTCGAGCGTTAGGTCAATGACTCCCAAACCGGACGACTTTAGGGCATTAGGTGTTCAAACAGCCCTAAGGACATATAAGTTGAAATCTACTAGGCTACAAATCAAAACAACCTCCATCTAATCATTTCCCACTACTCACCTTTTGGGAGAAATCATCACTTTTTTATTGCTTTTAAAACTTTTTTTTTTCTTTCTAATTATTAACCTAGAGTTTGGGGCCTCCACCTTTCGGCGAGAGAAATTCAGTGCTTGATGAGGCTAGAATCCCGGTGATAAGCGCTGAAAAGTGCGCAATTAAATCCCTTAAGCTTAGGTATTCTAGGACCTTTATCTATCTTACTTTCCCATTTTAGACTAATTTTATGTTATTACCATTTTTAGGCACTTATTCCCAAAATAAGTTAATTCAGCCAAATAAGAGCATTAAAGAAGCTAAATCAAGCTGGATGGAAGAAATGAGCAAAGTGGAAGCAGAACGAAGCAAAGTGTGAAAATCAGCAAGTTCGATCGATCTCAACATCACTTCGATCGATCGAAGCAACATCGATCTGGACACTTCAAGATAGATCTAAGCCCTTGTCCTTTTCCAAAAGATTACACAATGTTCGATCGATCCAACCATTCTTTGATCGATCGAACATATTTGATCTTATCCACACCTACCACCCCACCTACCACTTTTGTCTCTTTCTTAAAATATCCCAAAATATCTCAGAGATTTGTCTTTACTCAAAAAGGCGACGCCAAGGATGAATTGATCTATGCAGCATTCGATGGATCTCACCTCAGTTCGATCGATCTCTACATAGTTCGATCGATTGAACCTCCTCAAGTCCCAAAAAAATAAGTTCTAGCTCATTAAAAGTTGGCTCATGGTGCAATCATTGCAAGGACCTTAGTGCACGAATCCAGACCATTGGGTGTGACACTTGACCTACCTATATAAGGATTTTGAGCCTCTTTTACAATATATGATAGACATATCTCATATATCATTTCCTAGACTTAGAAACGTTATTAGAGAGGAAGAAAAGAGAGGAGGAGAAGCTAGAGACACATCTTTGGGAGTTCTTGCATTCTTCTAGGGTTTCTATCAAGAAGGAGGTCATTCCTACCATGGAGATAGCCCTTGAAGGTTGAACGACTACTTCAATGAGTGGTTAAACATCTTCTTGGGCTAGAGTTAGCCCTAAGCATGCTTTTTAGACTCTAATGCTTTTTATTTTGAGGGGATTTGTGTTGTAATCTTGTCTTGACACTTATTTTATATATGAATCTTGTTTATTCAATGATTTATGTGGTTTAATACTTCCAATTGATCATTTCATTCTATCCATATGTCTATGTATGATAGAATAGATGTTCATGTGTTTATCTCTAGTTTTTGTGTTATTGATGCATGTCTATGTGTGTTGATGCTATAGATCTAAAAATTGTCAAGGCATAGTGCTTAATAGAATACTATTGTGGTTTATTTAATGGTTCATACTCCTGTCTTGATGGATTGTGCCTCTCCCTTAGTTTCTTTAGTTTAATTTTCATGCCTTTAGCTTAGTTGTAGTGTAGTTGCGTTAGTTGTTAGATGGAAGGACAATCCATATTTATTGTTTGATGTTCCATGCTTATGAATGCAAGTAGTATTATTCTCTAACCATGTCATGTGTTTGGATTGTGAGCTTAAAGGAAGGATTAATGGCTTAGTTTGATGTATTGTGCTATTCACTAGGTTGCTTAGATAATATATGCTTAATTGGTCATCCATACTTGTTGAAACAATCAATCACACACTCTCAAATTGCAACACATGTTTCCTCTCATTAATTATGCGTTGAATGTCTAGAATGGTGATGTTTAGTGGTAACCTCTAGACCCCAAGACCTCACTCTCTTATTTTCTCTAAATTTCATTTAATTTGCTTATTTTACTTTGAACTTGTTTAGTTTAATTTGTAGTCTAATCAACCAAACACACTATCTCTTGATCACTAGACCTACTAACCCTATACATTGTTTCCATTACAAGTACGCCTAAAAATCCCTTGAGACGATCCTTACTCACCCGAACTATCTTTTTAGTTAGAGGAAGTAGTGGCATTTATAAATTTAAACTTGGCCACACTATTTTATTGCAAATTTGGTTGTACATTGACGATACGCACCAAGTTTTTGGCATTGTTGCCGGGGTTTCAAATTGGCAACGCCGTGTTTTGGAAACAAAAAGGAATTAGTACTCTTTTGATCATGTTTTTACTTTATTTTACTTTTGTTACTTATTGTGTTTGTTCATATTTGATTAGGTGAATTGAGCAAGGAAGTTGAGCAAAGAAGAATTGAAAGCAAGGAAGCCAAGTGAAGCTAAGCAAAAGCACAAAAAGGAGCTAAAATCTAAAAATTTGCAAAGTATAGAAAGGCTTGAAACTTATAAATATATTGAAGTTGCTTAAGGACCCTTTGTGAGATCTTTCTAGCTCAATCTTTAGTTAAATTGTCAGCCCGCGTGGTGACAAGTTTTTCAATTCTTAGATAAATCGTGAGCCCGCGTAGAGGCAATTTACTTTTCTTTGCATGTTGTTCCAGCATGGGAGTATGGGATCAATGTATGTGGAGAATGCTTGTTGATTGATTTATTGTGGGGGCGAAGTGATTGTTATTTGCTTGTTATTTGTTTAGCTAGTGTATGCATGGTTATAGGTCATTAAATCCTACTCTTGTCCCTCCTAATTTGCATCTTGAATTGGTTGTTCGTAATCCTAGGGGAAGAGGTAGTTCTCATCACTCCATTTTACCAATGGAGGAATTGAATGACGACCATGTGGAGGACCTTGGTCACATAGACCAACAAGGCATCCTTTACCATAATGTGCATCATGAAAATATTCAAGTACCATTAGGCATGCCTAGACCATTCATTCCACCACAACAACAAGGCTAAGTTCCATTGGGAATGCCTCGGCCAATTTTTGCTCCACAACCTCCCATTATGCAAGGCAATCAAGGTGTCCGGTAGCACCGCCGGTTGTGAATCCTTCCATTGCTTTAAGAGACCATTATGTGCCTAATGAATATAATGCACCCACTTGTATTCAATTGCCCCTATTTAGAGCACATCACTATGAGATTAAACCACAATCCATTCAAATGCTTACCAACTATCATGGACTTCCAAGTGAAGAACTTTACAAGCATTTGGATGAGTTTCTTGAAGTGTGTTCCACCGTGAAATACACGGACATGCAAGAAGAGGTTTTAAGACTTAAACTTTTTCCTTTCACCCTTAAAGGCAAGGCAAAATATTGGTTCAATAATCTTAGGCCTTTTTCGATAACTTCTTGGGCAGAAATGCAACAAGAGTTCTTGAAGAAGTACTATCCGGTTTCTAAGACCAATGCCATAAGGACTTCCATTAGAGAATTTTCTCAAGGGGGTGGGGAAATATTTCATGAGGCATGGGAAAGATTTAATGACTTGCTTAGGAAGTGCCTACATCATCACATACCTCAGTAGCAACTAGTTTAATATATCTTTGAAAGTTTGTCGGATAGTTACAAGGGTATGGTTGATGCATCTATGGGTGGTTCTTACCTTAATAAGCATGAGGATGATGTGTGGCAATTGTATGAAAGCATGAATGAAAATTCAATGCATAGATCCTTATCTTCTAAAAATGGTTGAAATCTAGGTGGAAGGAAGAATATTGGCTTATATCAAGTTGACAATTCCAATGACATAGCCGCCGAGATGAAATCCTTATCTCAAAGGTTTGATCAATTTTTGATTAACCAAACTTCGGTGAATCAAGTATCTTCCTCCCCTAATCATGTTCATCATCATGCATCCAATGAATTATGTATGACTTGTTCAAGTGTTTTACATTCTACTTCCAATTGTCCCCATGGACATATGCCAAGTGAAAATCATGAGCAAGTCAATGCTACATTTGTCAACCAAGGGAATAATCCCTATGGCACTCATTACAATTTAAGTTGGAGGAACCATTTAAACTTCTCTTGGAAAAGCCAAGGGTAAGGCTCAAACCCTCTCCAAAGTGATTTTCAAGGAAAGTATGTTCCACCTCCAATGCAAGGCCAAGGTTCCCAAGGTTTTAGATTATTATTATTTCAATCACATGGTAATCAATTCTCTAATTATCATTTTCCTAAACAATTATCATATTCTCAAGGAAATTCTAGGAGTCCCGCTTTTGAGGAAAAAGTGTTGACCGCTCTAGGCACTCTAGAGGCGAACACTCAATTGCTTCATTCCCCTTCCCAATCCATTGCTAAGCTAGAAACCCAAGTAGGGCAAATAACTAGTACTTTGAATGCTAGAGAGAAAGGGAAGTTGCCTTTGAATGCACCACCAAAGCAACAATGTGTTGTGGAGACTCATTCCTCATTGGAAGGTCACACAATCGAATATGTCAACGCAGTGACAACCTTGAGAAGTGGGAGAATTGTGGACAACCAAGTGAGTATATCCAATGAAGAGAGTGAACCGGTGCAACCAAAAGTTGACACCCATCCCATTTCACATCTTATTCCTCCTTCATTGCATGTGCATGACCCCTTTGTTGAAAAAGTAATGGAAAAGGATTTGAACAAAGCTTTGGAAGATGATTAGAAAAATTCTTGTGACAGTTTGAAAAATTCTTGTGTTAAAGATTCTTCAAAGAAAGATTTTGAAAAAGCTTTTGAGCCTGAAGCTCCATTTCTGGATGCTTTGAAATGATCCATTTCTCTTGACAAACAAAAGACTAAGACTAATGAAATCATTGATGTGTTTAGGCAAGTGAAGATCAATCTCCCATTTTTGGATGCAATTAAGCGAATTCTGGCTTATGCCAAATTTTTGAAAGATCTTTGCACCCAAAAGAGAAAGAATAAAAGCCAAGCACCAAGAAAAGTGGTCTTGACCGAGAAAGTGAGCTCCATTTTACAACATAACACTCTCCCAAAGTTTAAGGACCCCGGTTCACCTACTACTTCTTGCATCATTGGTGACCATGTCATTAATCGGGCTCTTCTAGATTTAGGAGCAAGTGTCAACCTTCTTCCCTATTCAGTGTATGTCAAATTGGGCTTAGGAGATTTAAAACCGACGTCGGTAGTTTTACAACTTGCTGACCAATCCATCAAAAAGCCTCGGGGTATCATTGAGGATGTTTTGATTAAGATTGATAAGTTCTTCTTCCCCGTTGATTTCATTGTCATAGACACGGAACCGGTTCCGAACCCTAAGAGCCAAATTCCCATTATCCTTGGCGTCCCTTCTTGGCAACCGCGAATGCCAACATAAATTGTAGGACGGGGATAATGAAAATCTCATTTGGGCATATGAAGATGAAGTTGAACATATTTAATCCGACCCCGAATTCCATAGACAAGCATGAAGAAGTGTGTGTTGTTGAAAAATGCATTGCCAATGAATTTGATAAAGTTGAGTCTCTACTTGATATTGAACATTCCCATGGTTTGCTTACCAAAAAGGATTTACAGAAAATAGCTTCAAAAGCAAAGTTTGAAAGGGCATGGAAGCCCAAGAGTTGTTTTAACCAAGGACCATCAATGTCTTTTGATCTAAATCCAACAAGTTCCTTAAAGAACCATTTGTTGGATGGGGTTCAAAGTGTTTGTCACCCCATCAAGGAGGGGATGCATAAAGCGATATTTGATCCTGGCTAAAAGAGCCCAACGTCTTGCTAGATACGTTAAAGACTAGAAAAATGCTTCGTAGGGTTTACAACCCTATTCCTCCCTTATTTCTATTTTACCTTTCATTTCTTGCGTCGTCTAGATATATTCTAGGTTTATACACATAGCTTGGAACTGTGATTGAGAATGTATGCACTTCCATTCTGGAGGTAGGCATTTTGAACTTGTTTGATCGATCTCAAAGGATGTTCGATCGATCGAACATTCATTCCTACATCAAACCTGCATATTTTACCTCTCTGTGTATCGAACGAACTTCAGTTTAGATCGATCTGAGTACTCTAAGATCGATAAAAAATTCCCTCAGATCGATCTTCAGTTCCAACACTTAGAAAATTTTTGAACCCTGCATAAAATAGCTCTCTATCTGATCGTTCGAACTTGTTTGCAGGCTTTTACCTGTTCGATCGATCGAAGCATTTTCCAGATCAATCTTGGAGTGATCGATCTGTGTTCCTTTATTGACTTTGACTTTGACTTTGACCACATTTTTTTTTTTGATTTTTAATGTTTATTTTATTTTCAAAAACCTCAAAAAGATTTAATTTTTATTTCATTTTAATTCAATTTTTTTTTTTAAATTTCAAATAAATAAAATAAAAAATAAAAAATAAAATTTTCCAAAAATATGTTTTACAAGGTAAGATCGATCTAAGTTCTTTTCAGATCGGTCTATGTTCGATCGATCGAAGATATTTTCAAATCGATCGAACATGTTGGAGGCAGTTTTTAAAAATAGAAACCCTAGGGTCAATTGATCGATTTGCACATCGATCTTGACCCTCATCATCTCCTGCCACTGTAACCTACCTTCCAAACCTCCGACAAGCCTCCGGCAACCTTCCACTAACTTCGAAACTTCATCTTCCATCTCAGATCTCATCTCTCTTTCTCGGACCACTTCTCTCGTTGAGATTTGGTAAGTTGAGTTCCATTTTTGGGATTTTGAGTTTCAATCTTCATGATTTAGATGCTTCCATGTTAGATCTGAGCTCCCATGATTAATTTCTTGCCATATTTGAGCTTTGAAGCATGTGTATATATATGTATATATATTTTTGTATATATTTTGAGTTTGATTCGATTTTGGGGGTCATGTGCCTATACAAGTGATCTATATTGTGTTATTGAGGTGTAGGGGGGCCCACAAGCTTGCTTGGGTACCCCCCATGTCATCCACGTCACAGATCTATGACTTTTCAAATTTCTTGAAGCAGTTCGATCGATCGAAGTTTTCTTAGACCAATCTGAGAAAGATCGATTGAACTTACTCCTGATCGATCTGAGAGAGATCGATCTCACATTTTCCTGATCGATCAAACTTCATAGATTTGTATATATGCACTTTACACACCATCTATAGTATTCATGCTAGCTTCTTGATGCCCAACGCTTGTGTTTTCCACATTGGATGCATTCCATACTTACACTATTTTAGCATGCTTCACTTAGTTATTGTTTACTTGGCTGCATTATCTCTTGCATAGATTCATGTCCATTACTCTGAGTTGTCTATCTTACTTGACAAACATGTTTCTATATGTTGTGCTTTAATTCTTTATTAGCTGATTGCTAACTTTGCAAGTGTTTCGTTCTTTTGCAGGCTATAGCACGGGTTAAAATAGTCGCCCGTCGACAGTATTCGAGGAGGGTACGACAGTGAGTAGAGGAGCCCACAGAGCCCTCTCATGCTCAGGATCCAGTTGCAGATGCAGCTCCAGAGCAGGCTGAGCAGTTACAAGAGTATATGGAGCCAGCTTCGGCTTAGTCTGACCGCTCTACCTCTACCACTTCTGCATCTTCATCCTATCCCGATGAAGATGAGTATATATCTTCTCCTTCTCCACTGTCAGCACAGCCCGGCCAGGTCCGAGATCGACCTGTCTGGAAGTTCAGATGCCTTTCTGTATCCCATGAGTCAGTATTTGATATATCTTTTTTCTCCCGGTCAGTCTTGACCAGGGCATTTTTCAATGACATCGAGCGGCACGACATTCTAGCCATTCTGGCACCAGTTACTTACCCAGTGTTCCCACGGCTTGTTCGGATGTTCTTCCAGAACCTCCGGCCGGTCCCAGATAATCCGTCAGAGCTGCAGACTACTATTGATGGATATCCCATTTGCATCACCGTTGACACTCTTGCTACATCTTCTAGGTGCCCCCATGTCTGCCCTCTAGGACTTGATTATCTTATTCTGAGGAGGCCTTCTGATGCAGACATGGCCGTTGCTTTTATTGGCCATTATGTAGCTGGCGAGACTTTTGCCACCAGGACTTATCTGCCCGACGACCTATGGTTCTTCGATTCATTCTTGTACCGAAATGTATATATGGCGGGGCATAAGATCCAGCGGCGTTTTGACTTCCTGGCAGCCCTATATGCTTTCTACACTGGGCAGTGGTTCTCCATTCCGGCACTTTACTGGAATGTCATGATGAAGCTATATACAGACTACATTAGCAAGGCAAAGCCCAAATGGGCTAAGTATCTTCCATTTGCTCATCTCATCACACATATTTTGTGAGACCAGTGCTACTCTTTCCACCTACAGGAGTGTTTCGAGTCCGGGGCTTGCCACTACGGCAAGAAGGACTGGAACAAGAGTTACAGTGCTCTGATCAATAGCCTAGAGGAGGACGTTATCCTAGTAGCAGAGGAGGCTGCAAAGGCTAAGGAGGCGGAGATGGCAGCAGTAGCAGCAACAAACGATCTGGCAGATGCACTGGCGGCTGCAGCACATATGGAGATCGACCTGGAGCAGCAGCCTTCAGCAGAGGAGCTACCACATCACTCTCCCATCGGGTCGCCATTACATGTCCCAAAGCCTAGTCAGGATGAGTATCATTCTCACGACCTAGTCATACTTGACGCTCCAGCACAGACACCCAGTCTAGGAGAGTGTATACAGACCTTGGAGGACGCCGTTGTCTCTCTTCGGTCCAATGTGGCCTCCCTTAGCACTGATATGGCATCTTTCCGCTCAGATGTCATGGCTACGCTGCGCGATATATCCATAGATATTCAGGGATCATGCCCCGCTCGCCCTACTTCCTCTTCCTGATCTCCGTATCTCTCTACTTTCATTTTATATATCTGTGATATTACTGTTACATTGCTACTGCTTTGATATTTTTACGGCCAGTTTGTTGGCCCAGACATTGTGCTGTGCTGTACATTATTTCTTTTTATGCATGATATTTTTGGATGTCTGGATTTTATATTGATATATCTGTCTGTGATTGACTCCATTTATCAGGTGCATCCCAGTGACTTCAGTAAGAGAGAGTGCTGCCCAAATTTTTCAGGACCACTTATCCCTTTCTCCGTAGTTTATTTATTATCTCATTTACACTTGCATGTCCATTGTGCATTGTTATTAGCCATTTTGTTATCTGATGAGTTTTATCCAAGTGCCATCTTTTTAGGACCGCAGTTAATTAATTCCAAGTTTGGGGGGGGGGGGGGGGGTTATACTACCCACTTTGGATATTTGCACCCTGGCCATTCTTTGCCTTAGATGCACTGGTATACTTTTTCCTTTGTTCTTTTTGCACATTAAGGGCATTGTGCCATTTAAGTTTGGGGGTAATAGTGTTAACTGCAGTGTTTGCTTTCAATTCAAAATTTTAAGCATGACTTGTGTACTTAAGGGATTTTCTATGATTGGTCCATAACTAGCTGTGATTTTGATCTTTTGAGGACTATATTACTTAAAGTTTAAAAATTGTTTGATTTGAGAGTCCAATACTCCTTGTATGCCTTGTGGATGCCATTTAGGAGTAATTTTTTCGAAAGATTGATATCTTACTTGCACTTGTGGTCCATATCATCTTAATTTTGTGATTGTTTTGAGATTCACTCTAGGATTCTACACTAGCACAGGCACACACTAGCATTCATTTGTAGGATATATGCTTTGTTGACTATTGAATTGGTTATATCCTAATTGGGCTAGCAGTGCATTGAAATCTTTCATTTTGACAAAAGTGGATAACAATCCCTTTTCATTGAGTAGCCAGGATTCTAGCTTCATCAAGCACTGAATTTCTCACATCGAAAGGTGGAGGGTCCAAGCTCTAGGTTAATAACTTGAAAAAAAAAAAAGAAAAAAAAAACTTGCAAAAGCAATAAAAAATGAGGACTTCTCCCAAAAGGTGAGAAGTGGGAAACGATTAGATGGTGGTTATTTTGATTTGTAGCCTAGTTGATTTGAGCTTGTAAGTCTTTAGGGGTGTTTGAACACCTAGTGCCCTAAAGCACTAGGAGTCATTGACCTAACGCTTGACCTCATGGATCGCTAAAAAGCTTAATAGATCAACACATTGCATTATACTTCCATCTTTGATCCTTAGGATTAAAAAAAAATCACTTGAAAAGAATAAGCGCACTTAGAATAATAAAGCTTTAATAAAAGGTCCACTCTTTGTCTTGATGATTGGTACTAGATTTGTGTACTAGTTTGAGGGTAAGGATGTGATCATTTCTTTAGTTGGCTTAGATAGCAACATATTTGATGCTGGTCCACTCAAAAAGGATTTTAGAGTTGTTTTGATTTGCATGATCATTTTCTTGATGTGTAGAGGACCATACTTGCTTGCTTAATGTTGAGATTTTGGAAGATTGCTTGGAAATGGTTGAAAAATTGCATACTTGAGGTAGTTTTCTCCCAATGCTTGTTTGCAATATTGGTGTCTCTTTAGTGATAATGAGCTTAATGTTTGTGGGTATCATTTCTGAAAACCCTCACGAGACTTCACTCGTCCACTAGGGGTAACCTAGGGGTTTAAAAGGCTTGTTACATATATTAAATGCAATCGTGTTCTCTACAAAAGTGGCGTTATCCATTTATTGCTTTTTAGTTCATACTTGTATAGTCATTCATTTTATTCCTTTACTTCGTAGTTCATTGCTAGGGACTAGCAATATTTAAGTTTAGGGGTGTGATGAGCGCTGAAAAGTGCGTAATTAAACCCCTTAAGCTTAGGTATTCTAGGACCTTTATCTATCTTACTTTCCCGTTTTAGACTAATTTCATGTTATTGCCCTTTTCAGGCAATTATCCCAAAAATAAGTTAATTCAGCCAAATAAGAGCATTAAAGAAGCTAACTCAAGCTGGATGGAAGAAAGGAGCAAAATGGAAGCAGAATGAAGCAAAGTGTGGAAATCAACAAGTTCGACCGATCTCAATGTCACTTTGATCGATCGAAGCAACATTGATTTGGACACTTCAAGATGGATTCAAGCTCTTTTCCTTATCCAAAAGATTCCACAATGTTCGATCGATCCAACCATTCTTCGATCGATCGAACATATTTGATCTTATCCACACATACCACCCCACTTACCACTTTTGTCTCTTTCTTAAAATATCCCAAAATATCTCAGAGATTTGTCTTTATTCAAAAAGGCACCGCCAAGGATGGATCGATCTATGCAGCATTTGATGGATCTCACCTTAGTTCGATCGATCTCTACATAGTTCGATCGATCGAACCTCCTCAAGTCCGAAAAAAATAAGTTCCAGCTCATTAAAAGTTGGCTCATGGTGCAATCATTGTAAGGACCCTAGTGCACGAATCCAGGCCATTAGGTGTGACACTTGACCTACGTATATAAGGATTTTGAGTCTCTTTTACAATATATGATAGACATATCTCATATATCATTTCATAGACTTAGAAACATTCTTAGAGAGGAAGAAAAGAGAGGAGGAGAAGCTAGAGACACATCTTTGAGAGTTCTTCCATTCTTCTAGGGTTTCCATCAAGAAGGAGGTCATTCCTACTATGGAGATAGCCCTTAAGGGTTAGATGACTATTTCAATGAGTGGCTAAACATTTTCTTGGGGCTAGAGTTAGCCCTAAACATGTCTTCTAGACTCTAATACTTTGTATTTTGAGGGGATTTGTATTGTAATCTTGTCTTGACACTTATTTTATATATGAATCTTGTTTATTAAATGATTTTTGTGGTTTAATACTTCCAATTGATCATTTCATTCTATCCATATGTCTATGTATGCTAGAATAGATGTTCATGTGTTTATCTCTAGTTTTTGTGTTATTAATGCATATCTATGTGTGTTGATGCTATTGATCTAGAGATTGTCAAGGCATAGGGCTTAATAGAATACTATTGTGGTTTATTTGATGGTTCATACTCATGTCTTGATGGATTGTGCATCTCCCTTAGTTTCTTTAGTTTAAAATTTCATGCCCTTAGCTTAGTTGTAATGTAGTTGCCTTAGTTGTTAGATGGGAGGACAATCCATATTTGTTGTTTGATGTTCCATGCTTATGAATGCAAGTAGTATTATTCTCTAACCATGTGATGTGTTTGGATTGTGAGATTAAAGGAAGAATTAATGGCTTAGTTTGATGTATTGTGCTATTCACTAGGTTGCTTAGACAATATATGCTTAATTGGTTATCCATACTTGTTGAAACAATCAATCACACATTCTCAAATTGCAACACATGTTTCCCCTCATTAATTATGCATTGAATGTCTAGAATGGTGATGTTTAGTGGTGACCTCTAGACCCCAAGACCTCACTCTCTTGTTTTCTCTAAATTTCATTTAATTTGCTTATTCTACATTGAACTTATTTAGTTTAATTTGTAGTCTAATCAACCAAACACACCATCTCTTAATCACTCGACCTACTAACCCTATACATTGTTTCCACTACAAGTACACCTAAAAATCCCTTGGGACGATCCCTACTCACCCTAGCTATCTTTTTAGTTAGAGGAAGTAGTGGCATTTATAAATTTAAAACTTGGCCACACTATTTTATTGCAAATTTTGTTGTACATCGACGACACGCACCACCCGGCTACTTAATGAAAAGGGTTTGTTATCCGCCTTTATCAAGAATGAAAGCTTTCAATGCACTACTAGCCCAATTGGGATATAACCAATTCAATAATCAACAAAGCATATAGCCCACAAATGAATGTTAGTGTGCGCCTGTACTAGTGTAGAATCCTTGAGTGAATCTCAAAACAATCACAAAATCAGGATAATGTGGACCACAAATGCAAGCAAGACATCAATCTTTCAAAAAATTTACTCCTAAATGGCATCCACAAAGCATACAATGAGTATTGGACTCTCAAGTCAAGCAATTTTTAAATTTTAAGCAATATAGTCCTTAAAAGATCAAAATCATAGCTAGTCATGGACCAATTATAGAAAATCCCTCAAATACACAAGTCATGCTCAAAATTTTGAATTAAAAGCAAACACTGCAAATAACACCCATTACCCCCAAACTTAAACAGGACAGTGTCCTCAATGTGCAAAGAGAGCAAAAGAAAGAGTATACTAGTGCAACTAAGGCAAAGAATGGCAGGGACACAAGTATCCGAAGTGGGTGGTACAACCCCCCAAACTTGGAATTGACTGTGGTCCTAAAAATATGGCACTGGGAGAAAAGCTGATCATAACAAAGGGGATAATAACAGTGCACAGTGGACATGCAAGTGTAAATGGGATAACAAATGAACTAAGGAGAGAGGAATAAGGATGGTCCTAAAAAATTTTGGGCAGCACTCTCTCACCGAAGTTACTGGGATGCACATGAAAATGGAGTCAATCACAGATAAATAGATCAATATTGCAACTGGACATCCAAAAATATTATGCATACGATAAAGAAAATAAAAATAGTATAAAGTACATCACAGTACCTGGGCCAACAGACTGGCCGCAAAAATAACAGTATCAATGTAACAGTAATGTATCAAATATCACAGATATATAAAATGAGGGTAGAGCGATAGAGAGTTAGATCAAGTAGATGAGGTTGGGCGAGCGAGGCGTGATCCCCGGATATCTCTAGAAATACCTTGTAGCGCAGTCAATATATTTAAGTGGAGAAATGTCACATCTGCTCAGAGAGAGACAACCGCATCCTCCAATATCTGGATACGCTCTTTTAGGCTAGGTGTTAGAACTGCAGCGTTAGGGATAACTAGATCATGAACTGGAGGTATATCCTGGCCCTGCTCTTGAGAATGTAGTGGCGACCCTGCCGGAGAGTAATGTGGTGACTCTACTGGAGGCTTTCTCTTTAAATCTATATCCATATGTGCGTCTGCAGCTACCGGTGGGTCTGCTGGATCATTTGCTGCTGCTGCTGCCTACTCTGCCATCTCAGCTAACTCTGCCTCTGCAGCCTCATCTACTACTAAAATGGCCTCATACTCTAAGCTCTTGATAAGAGCATTGTAGCTCTTGTTCTAATCCTTCTTGCTATAGTGGCAAGCCCCTGACTTAGTATGCTCCGTTGGATGGAAAGGGTGGTGCTGATCTCGGAATATCTGAGTAATAAGATGTCCGAAGGGGAGAAAAGTGGCTCGCCCAAGCTTGGCCTTGCTGATATAGCTCGCATCTAGCCACATCATAACACTCCAATAAAGTGCAGGAACAGAGAACCAATGGCTAATGTAGAAGGCATAAAGTGCAGCTAGAAAATCTGAGCGCCGATGGATCTTATGGCCCGCCATAAATACGTTTCGGTACAAGACCAAATCGAAGTACCATAAATCGTCAGGCAGATAAGTCCGAGTGGCGAATGTCTCGCCATCACTATAATGGCCAGTCAGAGCAACGACCATATCTGCATCAGATGGTCGCATGAGAATAGGATAATGAAGGCCGGGAGGGCAGGTGTGTGGGCATTGAGAAGATGTGGCCGATGACTCAATAGTAATGAGGATGAGATGGCTATCTATAGTAGTCCGTAGCTCTGATAGGTTACTCGGGGCCGGCCGGAGGTTCTAGTAGAACAACCGGACGAGCCTTGGATAAACTGGGTATGTGAGTGGAGCAAAAATGGCTAAAATACCGCGGCGGTCAATATCATCAAAGGTCGCCCGGGTTAAAATTGACTAGGAAAAGAAGGCAATGTCAAAGACTAACTCATGTGCCACCTGAAGGCGTGTATATCTCCTGCTAGGTCTGTCTCGGATCTGGCTTGGCAGTGCTGGTGGTGGTGGAGGAGGTGGTACATGTTCAACCTCATCCATTGATGAAGAAGATGAAGAGGCTGAAGCAAAAGAAGAAGAGCACTCAGACTAAGCTGGAGCTGGCTCCTCATGTTCCTCTGGCTCCTTCACACGCTGTCGCACTCGGCGTATATATTGCCGGTTGGCCACAGTCTTGACTCGGGCCATGGTCTGTAAAAGAAAGAAACATTTGCTACTAGAGTCATTAATAGGAATAATATATGAACTATAGAATTGGAAGCACACAAATAGAAACATGTTTGTCAGGTAGGATAGACAACTCAGAATGAATCGACATGAATCTATGCAAGTAGTAATGCAGCCAGGCATGAACAGTGAATGTTCAAATAAGTAGAACATGCTGAACAATATAAGTATGGAATGCATTCAATGTGGAAAACATAGGCATTGGGCATAAATAAACTAGCATGAACACTATAGAGGGTGCAGAGATATGAAAATGCAAAGTGATGAAATTCGATCGATCAAGAAAAGATAAGATTGATCCAAGTTGGATCGATCTGGACATGGTGAGATCGATCTTTCTCTGATCGATCAGAGAAAAATGTGATCGATCGAACTCTACAAAAAATATTAAAAGTCACAGATCTGTGACGTGGACAACACGGGGGGCACCCGAGCAAGCTCGTGGGTCCCTCTACACTTCAACACATCAAGATTGGTCACTTATATAGGCACGTGACCCCAAAAATCAAGATTGGGCAATATATATATATATATAAATATATACACATATATATACATATACATGCTTCAAAGATCGAAAACGGAAACAATGGAATATGGTAACCCTAGATCTAAATATGGCAACATCAAAAACATATAGATTGAAGCTCAAAAATGGTAATATAACTCAAAACTTACCAAAATTAAATGAGAGGAGTGGAAACCGAGAGAGAGTTTGGAAGCTTCGAAGAAGTTGTTGGAGGGTCACCGGAGATGGAAGAGATGATGAGCAGTGAGGTGAGAGAGCTGGGTCTTGGATCAATCTTGGAATCGATCTAAATGACCCCTGGGTTATAATTTTAAAAACTGCCTCCAACCTGTTCGATCGATCGCTAAGAAATTAGATCGATCATTAAGGAACTCAAATCGATTGAATCCACAAAACGACATAGTATTTTTGAAAATTTTTGAATTTTTGAAAATGAAACAAATTTTAAAATTAAAAATATTTTTGGAGTTTTTTTTTTTTTGGGAAATTAAAACAAAATGTTTTTGGATTTTTGGAAAATAAAAAAAAATAAAAAAAAAAATATTTTTGGATTTTTGAATATATATATATATATATATATATATATATATATATATATTTTCAAATTAAAATTAAAAACAAATTTCAAAAAGAAGTTAAAGTCAACAGGAGGCATTGAGATCGATCGAACATAGATCGATCAAAGTTCAATCGATCCAACAGGTGAAAACCTACAAACAAGTTCGATCGATGCATAGAGAGGTGATTTTTCATTCAAATTTTTTTCTAAGTATGGAATGAAGACCGATCTGAGGAAAATCTCAATCGATCTTGGAACACTCAGATCGATCGGAAATGAAGTTTGCATAATACATAGAGAGCTGAAATATGTAGGAAAATTACGCTCGATAGGACAGAGAGATGATTAGATGCAGGGTTGGCAATTCGATCGATCGAACCTCTTTCGAGATTGATCGAACGGGCACAAAATGCTTGATTTGAAAATGACAGTGCATGCATTCTCAACTAAAGTCCCTAACAATGTGTATGAACCCAGAACATATCTAGACGATGTAAGAAATGAAAGGTAAAATAGAAATGGGGGAGAAATAGGGTTGTAAATCTTACGAAGCACAAGTGTTTAACGTCTCTAGCAAGACGTTGGGCTCTTTTAGCCCGGATAAAAAATCTTATGATGCATCTCCTCTTTGACAGGGTGAATAGCACTTTGAATCCCACCTAACAAATTTTTTTCTAAAAAACTTGTTGGATTTGACCCAAAGGAGATTGACGGTCCTTTATCCATGTAATTCTTGGGCTTCCATGCCCTTTCAAACTTTGTTTTTGAAACAACTTTCTTGGAAATCAAATTGGAAGATGAACTTTTAGAAATTTGATCTTCAAGCAACGACTCAATTTTGTCACATACATTGTCAATACATTTCTTTACAACACGCACTTCTTCATGCTTATCCATTGAATTCGGGTTTCGGTTGAAAATGTTCAACTTCACATTCATATGCCCAAATGATATTTTCATTATCCCCGTCCTACAATTTATGTTGGCATTTTCGGTTGCCAAGAAAGGATGGTCAAGGATAATGGGAATTTGGCTCTTGGGATTCAAAACCGGTTCCGTGTCAATGACAACGAAATCAACGGGGAAGGAGAACTTATCCATCTTAATCAAAACATCCTCAATAATACCCCAGGTCTTTTTAATGGATCGATCGACAAGTTGCAAAACCGACATCGGTTTTAAGTCTCCTAAGCCCAATTTAACATATACCAAGTATGGAAGAAGGTTAACACTTGCTCCTAAATCTAAAAGAGCTCGATTAATGACATGGTCACCAATGACGCAAGAAGTAGTAGGTGAACCGGGGTCCTTGAACTTTGGGAAAGTGTTGTGTTATAAAATGGAGCTTACTTGCTCAGTCAAGACTACTTTCTTTGGTGCTTGGCTCTTGTTCTTCCTCTTTTGGGTGCAAAGATCTTTTAAAAACTTGGCATAAGCCGAAATTTGCTTAATTGCATCCAAAAGCGGAAGATTGATCTTCACTTGCATAAACACTTCGATGATTTCATTCACTTTGGTCTTTTGTTTCTCAGTTGAAATGGATCCTTTCAAGGCATCCGGAAATGGAGCTCTTGGCTCAAAGTCTTTTTCAAGATTTTTCTTCAAAACATCTTCAACACAAGAATTGTTTAAATCATTATTCAAATCATTTTTCAACACTTTCTCAGAAAGATGATCATGCACATGCAATGAAGGAGGAATAGAATGTGCAACGGGACGGGTGTTAACTTTTGGTTGCACTGGTTCACTCTCTTCATTTTGGACACCAATTTGATTATCCACAATTCTCCCACTTCTTAAGGTTGTCACTACATTGACATGTTCAATTGTGTGACCTTTATTGGTTTCTACAATGAATTGTTGCTTTGGTGGGGCATTTAGAGGTGTCTTCCCTTTCTCTCTAGCATTCAAGGTACTAGCTATTTGCCCAACTTGGGTTTCTAGCTTAGCAATGGATTGAGAATGGGAATGAAGCAATTGAGTGTTTGCCTCTAGAGTACCCAAAGCGGTCAACACTTTCTCCTCAAAAGCGAGACTCCTAGAATTTCCTTGGGAATAAGATGATTGATTAGCAAAATGAGAATTAGAAAATTGGTTTCCATGTGATGATTGAAACGAAGATCAATAACCTTAGGAACCTTGGCTTTGCATTGGAGGCGGAACATACTTGCCTTAAAAACCACATTGGGGAGGGTTTGAGCCTTCCCCTTGGCTTTTCCAAGAGAAGTATGGATGGTTCCTCCATCCGGGATTGTAGTGTGAGCCATAAGGATTATTCCCTTAGTTGACAAATATAACATTAACTTGTTCGTGATGCTTATTTTGCGCATGTCCATAGGGACAATTAGAAGTAGTATGTAAGACACTAGAATAAGTCATATAAGATTCATTTGAAACATGATGAGTATGATTAGGGGAGGAAGACATTTGATTTTCCAAATTGTGGCTGACCAAAAATTGATCAAACCTTTGAGTTAAGGATTTCACCTCGGCAGCTATGTCATTTGAATTGTCAACTTGATATAAGCCAATATTCTTCCTTCCACCTAGAATTCTACCATTTTTAGAGGACAAAGATCTATGCATGGAATTTACACTCATACTTTCATACAATTGTCAAACATCATTCTCATGTTTATCAAGGTAAGAACCACCCATAGATGCATTTACCATTCTTTTTTGATTATTCGGCAAACTTTCGAAGAAGTATTGGACTAATTGCCATTTAGGAATGTCATGATGTGGACACTTCCTAAGTAAATCATTAAATCTTTCCCATGCCTCATGAAGCAATTCCCCTTCCCCTTGAGAAATTTCACGAATGGAAGTTCTCATAGCATTGGTCTTTGATACCGGGTAATATTTCTTCAAGAACTCTTGTTGCATTTCTGCCTAAGAAGTTATCGAAAAAGGCTTAAGATTGGTGAATCAATATTTTGCTTTGTCCTTAAGGGTTGAAGGAAAAGGTTTAAGTCTTAACATTTCTTCTGGCATGTTTGTGTATTTCATGGTGGAACACACTTCAAGAAACTCATCCATATGCTTGTACGGTTCTTCGCTTAGAAGTCCATGATAGTTAGGAAACATTTAAATGGTTTACAATTTAATCTCATAATGATGTGCTCTAAATGAGGGCAATTGAATACATGTCGGTGTATTGTATTCATTTGGAACATAATGATCACGTAAAGCAATAGGAGGATTCCCAACCTGTGGTGCTAAACGAATACCGTGATTAACTTGAACTATGGGAGGTTGTGGAGCAAAAATTGGCCAAGGCATTCCCAATGGAATTTGGCCTTGTTGTTGTGGTGGGGTGAATGGTCTAGGCATGCCTAATGGTATTTGATTATTATCATGATGCACATTAGGGTGGAGGATGCCTTGTTGGTCTATATGACCAAGGTCCTCCACATGGTCATCATGGTGCTCGTCTATTAATGAAATGGAGTGATGAGAACTACCTCTTCCCCTAGGATAATGAACAGCTGATTCAAAATGGAAATCAAGTGGGACAAGGGTAGGATTTAATGACCTACGACCATGCATGCACTAGCAAAACAAATAACAAGTAATCAATCAAATATCAATCACTTCGCCCCCACAACAAATTAATCAACGAATCTCCCCATACAATGATCCCATACTCCCATGATTAAACAATATGCAAAGAAAAATAAATTGCCTCCACGCGGGCTCACGATTTATCTAAGAATTTAAGAACTTGCCACCACGCGGGTCGACGATTTAACTAGAGATTGAGTTAGAAAGATCTCACAAAGGGTCCTTAAGCAACTTTAATTCATTTTTCAATTTTTCACTTAGCTTTGCAAATTTTTAGATTTTAGCCCTTTTTATGCTTAGCTTAGCTCTTTGCTTTTTAATTCTCCCTTGCTTGACTTCCTTTGCTCAATTCACCTAGCCAATCAAGAACAAACATAATAAGTAACTAATAATAAAGTAAATAAAGACACAATCAAAAGAGTACTAATTCCTAATTGTTTCCAAAACACGACGTTGCCAAATCAATCCCCGGCAACGGCGCCAAAACTTGGTGTGTGTCGTAGTGTGTGCACCAAAGTTGCAATAAAAAAGTGTGGCGAAGTTTAAATTTATAAAGTGCCACTACTACCTCTAAATACTAATATAACTAGGGTGAGTATGGATCGTCCCAAGGGATTGGGGGCTATGTTAATATGGAAATAAAGTCAGATTAGTAGGTCGAGTGATCAAAAGATTGTTTGTTTGGTTAATTAAACTACAATGTAAATAAATTTAATACTAAACAACTAAAGTAAATAAAAGGGTAGAGAACAAGAGAGAGAGGTCTTGGGATCTAGAGGTCACCACTAAATATCACCATTCTAGACACTCAATATGTAATGAATGAGGGGAAACATGTGTTGCAATACAAAGAGGTGTGATTGATTGAATCAACAAGCATGGATTGACTAATTAAGCATATAATGTCTATACAACCTAGTGAATAACACAATATATCAAACTAAGCCATTATTCATTCCTTTAAGCTCACAATCAACACACTAACAAGTTAGAGAATTATACTACTTGCATTCATAAGTATGGTACATCAAACAACAAGCATGGATTGTCCTCACATTTAAGAAAGTAAAGCAATTACACTACTTCTAAGCTAAGGGCATAAAAATTAAACTAATTAAACTAAGGTAGAGGCACAATCCATCAAGAAATGAGTATGAACCATCAAACAAACCACAAGAATATTCTATTTGAGCACTATGCCTTGACAATCTCTAGATTCATAGCATCAATACACATAAACATGCATCAATATCACGAAACCAAGAGATAAACACATGAACATCTACTCTAGCATACATAGACATATGGATAGAATGAAATGATCAATTAGAAGTATTAATCAACACAAATCATTATAAGAACAAGATTTATATACAAATCAAGTGTCAAGACAAGATTATAACACAAATCCCCTCAAAATACAAAACATTAAGGTCTAGAGCTTAGGGCTAACTCTAGCCCCAAGAAGATGTTTAGCAACTCATTGATGTAGTCATCCAACCCTCAAAGGCTATCTCCATGGTAGAAATGATTTTCTTCTTGATGGAAACCCTAGAAGAATGGAAGAACTCCCAAAATAGTGTATGTCTCTCTAAGCTCTAGCCTCCCCTCTAAGATATGTGATATAAGATTCTATTGAGATCTCTAAGTTATGTGATGACATGATGTAAAAATGGCTCAAAATCCTTATATAGGTAGCTTAAGTGTCACACCCAATGGTCAGGTCTCGTGCACTAGGGTCCCTTCAATGATTACACCATAAGCCATCTTTTAATGAGCTGGACTCTGTTTTATTTCAGACTTGAGGAGGTTTGATAGATCAAATTCAAAATGAGATCAATCGAACTGTGGCTAGATCCATCGAATTAAGGCCAGATCGATCAATCCTTGGTGGCGCCTTTTTGGAATAAGACAAATTTAAGATATTTTTGGGATATTTTAGGAAAAAGACAAAAGTGGTAGGTGTGGATAAGATCAAGGAATCGATCTGAAGAAAGTTGGATCGATTGAAGATGGAAATTCTTTAAGGATAAGGACAAGGGCTCTGATCTATCTTGGTGAGGTGAGATCAATTAATGTGAGATCGATCGAAAGTATTCCTAATCGATCGAAGTTTGCTGATTTACACCACTTTGCTTCCACTTTGCTCATTTCTTCCATTCAGCTTGAGATTGCTTCTTTTATGCTCTAATTTGGCTGAATTAACTTATTTTGAGAATAAACACCTGAAAAGGGCAATAACATGAAATTAGTTTAAAACGGAAAAATAAGATAGATAAAGGTCCTAGGATACTCGAGCTTAAGAGGTTTAAATGTGTACTTTTCAGCGCTTATTAGAGGTACAAAGGGTGTTTAATACTACCTTCTACTGATGATTTGAGGAAGGATGTGATGACGGAGACTCATCATTCTGAGTTTTCTGTTCATCCAGGAGGGGACAAAATGTATCAGGATATGAAGTGACAGTTTTGGTGGGCAGGTATGAAAAAGGATATTATTATTTTTATCTTTCGGTGTAGTATCTGTCAGATGGTCAAGATTGATCATCAGAGGTCGCTAGGAGCTCTACTGCCACTACCTATACCGGAGTGAAAATGGGAGAGCATTTTTATTGATTTTGTGAAGAGATTGCCTAATTCTTTTAAGGATCACAGTTTCATTTGGGTCATCGTAGATAGGTTAACTAAATCAGCTCATTTCTTACTTATTTGCACTTGATGAGCGTTGAAAAGTGCTCATTTAAATCCCCTAAGCGAAGGTATTTTAGTCCATTCATCTATCTTTATTTACCCGTTTTAGTACTTATTTGTGTTTTTATCTATTTCAGGTCAATAAAGTTAAAATGAGCTAAAAATGGATTCTTAAGGCCTTTTTGGAGTCAAACTAAGTCTTGGTGAGAATTTGGAGCAAAAGGAGGCTGATGCTGAAAATCTGCCAAGTTGGATCTATCGAACTTATTTATGATCGATCGAACTTATTTTGGATCGATTGAAGAAAAGTTGGATCGATCGAATTATTCGCAAAAGTTATTAAAAAGCATATCTAAAGCTCATTTCGAACTAACTCGGGTTATGCTTGAAAGGGGAATTCTAGGGCCGAGTTCTCACATTCTTGGGCTCTAAAAGCCTCGTATATATAAGGGATTGAACCATTTTTGTAGGGAGATTCATATATTTCATTGTAATTTCTATATTTTTATTACTTTCTCTCTCTAGAAAGTTAGAGATTAGGGTTAGAAGAAAAGAGGGAAGTGGAGGCACATCTCAAGAACACATCTCTAGATCCATATACTCTCTATCTCTTGAGCTTCAAAGAAGAAGAAAAAGAAGAAGAAGAAGAAGAAAAAGATGGAGCCATGTTTGGAGCTTACCCTTGAGGGTTCCATGACCACATCCACCTCCTCTATGATTGGCTAGATCTACACTTAGGGCTTGGATGAGCCCTAAGTCTTGCGTAATCTAAACCCTTGTATTTCTATTTTTGGGGATTATATATGTATTGTTGTGATTAATGCTTAACCTTGTGATTGTTGATTTAATTCTTCCTTATGATTCTCTATTTTAATTACATGTTATATTATGTGTGATTATTTGAGAATTGATCTCTACACTAGATTCTCTATGTTGGTTACATGTCTATGTGTGATTAATTAAGGATTTAGTGATGGCTAAGCATGGGTTTTCATTGAATGGGTTTGTCAATTAATTTGATGGATTATACTTATGCTTGATGGGTTGTTCTATAATTTAATTCATGCTTGTAGGTAGGTAGACAATCTATACTTGATTTGATATTCCATGGCTTATTATTGCAAATTCCATGATTCTCTAGATTGATATGTGCTACAATTGTGACTAGTTTGATGGGTTATGCTTAGATTTGATGGGTTGTTCTATACTTAGTTTATTTGTTGGTTAGGTGGACAATTCATACATGGATTTGATGGTCCATGCTTAATATTGCAATTGGTAGTCGCATTTTATTCACAACAATGTATTCCCCATTAATGGAAAGCAAGTGGTTAATTACATGAGCTTAGTGGTGATTCCAAGACCCTAAGACTTTTCTTCATATCTCTTAAATCCCTATCTCTCACTAGTTTATTTTAATTGCATTTTAATTTCTTTGCATCTTAGTGTAATCAAACAACCAACACTTCTTTGCAATCTTTTGATACGCTAGAGTCGAAGTAAAATTCCAACACGTATAATCTCTATGGACAATCCCTACTCGCTATACTTTATTAGGTGTAGTAGTGATTTTTATAAATGTAAATTTGATTAGAAAGGCTTCCGAAACCACATTCATATTTTGACCTTGCGAAACAACCTCTCGCATTAAAAAGTCCATTTTCTAAACACATAGGAAGGGGCTCTTTAGCACTGACTTCACTTCGGAGCAGTTGGTGAGACTTTATATTACAGAGATTGTGAAGTTGCATGGCATTCCATTGTCTATTATATCGGATAGGGATTCGAGCTTTGTGTTAGGGTTTTGGAAGAGTTTTCAGCGGGCTTTGGGTACAGAGTTGCATTTTAGCACTACTTATCATCCTCAGACTGAGTGGGTTAATCAGATCATGGAGGATATACTTCATTCGTGTGTCCTTAACTTTAAGGGCCACTGGGAGGATTATTTGTCACTTGTGGAGTTTGCATATAATAATAGTTTCCAGAGGACTATTCGTATGACACCGTTTGATGCATTATACGGCCGACCATGTCGATCTCCTGTTTGTTGGATGGAGGTTAGCGAGAATATATTTTTGAGTCCTGAGTTCATTAAGGATACTTCTAAGAAGATTGCTCTTATTAGGGATCGCATGCGCACTGCCCAGCGTATGCAGAAGAGTTATGTAGATCGTCATACTCGTGCACTGGAGTTTCAGGTTTTACTTAAAGTGTCTCCTATGAAGGGTGTAATGCGCTTTAGGAAGAAAGGGAAGTTGTCACCGCGGTTTGTCGTCCCATTCATGATTACGGATCGAGTTAGAGCTGTACTTTATCGGTTGACACTTCTGGATCATTTGGATCGCGTCCACAATGTATTTCATGTTACGAAAATTTTTGCGAGATGAAGATCGGTATCAGCATATCGATGTTGGGGAGATTGAATTGCAGCCGGATGCAACATATTTGGAGCCACCGTGTCGTATTGTCAACTGTCGGGATCAAATTCTTCGTAATAAGGTTATCCCTTTAGTGCGTGTTCAGTGGAGTCACCACAATGAGGCTGAGTCTACTTAGGAACGGGAGGATGTCATTCGCTCGCAGTTTCCTGAAATATTGATAAAAGGTAAGACCGAATTCCGAGGACGAAATTCTTTTTGTTAGGTGGGAAGAATGTAATACCCCTAATTTTAAAAAGATAGTCTCGGTATTTAATTAATTGTTTTATTGCATTTTTTTTATATTATTTGCTTATTTGCTGAATTGTTTAATTGTTTTTATTTATTTGAATTCATTGTTTTTATTTAATTGAATTAATTGGTTAATTGTTTTATTTAATTGATTATTTGATTTATTTGTTTTTTACAGTTATGCTTAGGTGGACTTAGTTTAAAAATGAATTTAACGTAGTATATTGTTTAGGGTTTTATATTCTTTTATGAAATCATATGGTGGCCGACTAGTTTTATATTTAGTGTAGGTTTTCGTCTCTTAAAATAAATGGAATTAGGTTTTTTGGTTAAAGCTTATATAAATAACAGTATACGTCTATCTAGGGTTAAGAAAAACCCTATTCACGAATACAGAAAGTTCGTGTTTACAGAGAGAGACTTGAGAGGAAAACAGAGTAAATTGGTTAGTTTCCAATTTCGGTGAGTTTTTCTCTACTGTTGTTGGATTTTTGATGCTCCAAATGTAATTGGGAGCTGTAATGGATGATTTAAATGTTGTCTAGAGTCAAATTAAAACTCCAGAAGGCAGGATAATGCATAATGAAACACTTAGTGTTAATAGCTGGATCAGTATGAAATTATTAAATAAATTTGCATACTGTTTGGATTTGGATGTTTTAAATTTCTTATCTATATTTTAGAAATTTTCTAGGAATAGTTATACAGTTTAATCATGTGTTGTTGGTAGCAAATAAACATGTTAATTAGTATATTTTTTATTATGCTTATCATGGATTAATGGATGGTTATCCCTGCTATCTGTAATGTCACTTGTTGGATAATCCTGTATTAGTGGTTAAGATAAGCATGTTAATTTTCATATTCTTATTATGCTTATTATGGATTAGTTGATATTTATATTTTTTTATTTGTATTATCAACTACTGGATTTATAGATTGTATGCACCGATATGAGATGGTGGCATACTAAGGGGATTAGCTCAAAATGCTAAGTCCTACCTACTCTAGGATAAATGAATGAATTAACTATAAGGTTTAATCCTATTGATTTGTCGTGTCACGGCAACAAATAGTCAAGCGGCACTACTATGGTTTTTAGATGGATTTTAAATATATAATTATGGTACCTCGATATGAGCTTGAGTCTCATGATTGACGGTTAGGGAGCATATATGTATTGGGATGTATAGATGGCTATGATGGTTGGAGGTGTACCCTGTTAAGTCTAGGTACTCATGCCCACTTCAGGTGAGTTTTGCATGTTGCCTACTACTCAGGTTGAGATCGGCCTGTAGTCCAGTGAGAGTCCTTTAGTTTGGATATATATATGTACGACCTACATAGTTATTATTGGATTGTTTAGGATTTACATGCGTATTGGGTATCTGCTTGGATTGTAATAGTATAGAACTTGCTCGTGGGCCTGACCCACTCTTATTTTTCAGGTATCAGGCAGTTCTTAGTGCTTTATCGAGCTGAGCAGAGATAGTCACTTATTCTTCCGATTATGTAAGACTACTTCTTATGCTTCAGTTTTACCTTTGGATTTTATTTTAGTTGTTTACATTTCAGTTTAGGACTTTTATTAGGGGTCCACTAGAGATGGATTCCCGAGTTGTTTAATTATTGGAAGATATTTATAAAGGTTTTGGATTGTTGGGTTTTAAGCATTTAATTTTAAAGAATATATTTTAGATATCTCTTCAGCCTTTATGATTTATTCATTATTTTGTTTTGTATTCTGTGTTCATTTAAATATTAATTGTTTTGTATCCCTCGGGTCTGTGCTTTGACTTGATCACCCGTGACTCTAAAATCTAGGGGTATCACAGTGGCCCATTGAAACGGAAGCCAAATTTGTCATTAAGCATGAGTTTAAGGAGAATTTGGAAAGGGCATGGTCCGTCAAAGAGTTAAAGGACCGTGGCCTTAAAAATTTGTTTAAACCATGCACTACAACGTTCTATCCGCGTGTGGTCCGGCAGTTCTACTCCAGTATGTTCTACTCATACACGGAGCCGGAGGTGATTAAGACAACCATTGATGGCACGTGATCGGTTGGTCAATTAAACATCAACCTTCGCAATAGCACGAATCATTGTAAAATAGGGCTATTGGTCGGGTAAGTCGAACCACTGGGACTGCGCTAGTCTTACGGCAACCTTAGTGTCTAGAATCTTTCTAGAATGATGAGGGGGTGTTCATAAAGGTTTTGTTTGTTGTCACTTAAATTAGGAATTCAAAGTGCATAAAACACTAATTTGCAAGGAATTTAGGATGAAATAGAACAATAGAGAAGAGACTAGGGAAGAGACTCCACAACCATTAATAAGCATGCTAGGATATGATTTACTTAGGGGAATAACATATATATATAACCATAGGATGCAACAACACAAATTATTACATTCCCTTCAAGAAATTTATGAAATCAATAGGTAAGAATAACCTATCAAAGCATTGCATGTTTTGGTTACCTAAACTAGGTTGTAACCTTAGACATACTCATTAAGCATAGAGTTATCAAGCCCTTAATCATATAGTAGAAGTACATGACATAGAATCCAAGAATAATCTATCAAAGGAAGATCCTAAGCAATAAATTATCAAATCTCCTAAATATCATGCCATTAACAACACTTCCATAAACTCCATTCCATTGTCACTATGAAAATGTAGCAATATAATCAAAGGAGAAAAACCATCTAAGACAAGATATTTAACTCAAGATGATTATGTATAGGTATTGAAATTCATTACATCAAATGAAGAGCTCTAGTTCATGGAAGGATTACATACATATATTAACCCCCAAATATAAATCAAAATAAAGCAAAGCTTACAAAATGGAGCTTCATCACCTCCCTAGAGGAGGTTTAGTTACCCATGGTGGCCCTAGATGAAGGAAGAAGCAAGGCTTTCCCCTCCATTTTCGAGCCTCCTCCTTGAAGCTTCACGAACTCCTCCTCTTTGCTCTCTTCTCTCTCCTCTATCTTGCAAAAATTCAAGGATATGAAATGTGTGGCCTTTGGTTGCCTTTTGTCCTCCAACAAAACCCTCTCTCTCCTCCAAAAAACATCCCCAACCACCTCATTAATAGGGAAATCCAAAGTTGGAAATTTCAGAGCACAAGTGGGCTGTCTCGTGGAGCAAACTGCCCAAATTTTGAGTGCTCGAAATAGGGCCTCGAGCACTCGAATTTAGTGTAAAAAGCTCCATGCTTCACTTGCTCCGCCCAGACCTACTTTGATGAAATGGCCATAACTTTGCGCTCCGAACTCCAAATGATGAACCATTTAAAGATTTGGAGAGCTGATTCAGAGCTTTCAAAATTTCATGTTTTAATGAAGACCCAAATCTCAAGTCTGGTTGGTCAAAAATGGGGAGAAAAGCAGTACTTCAGTGCTGCCAGGCAGTTCTGTGCACCTCTGGTAACAAGGCCATAACTCTCTGCTCCTAGCTTCGAATGATGAACCGTTTGAAGATTTAGAAAGCTAATTCAGAGCTCTAAATCTTTCATGTTATGATGGAAGTCCAGTTCTCGAGATTTCTGGGTCAAAATGGCGAGCAAAGTCCTGACTCCACTGCTGATCTCGTGAAGCAATCTGCCCTAATTTCGAGCACTCGAAATAAGGCCTCGAGCACTCAAAAATTGGCCAGAATGCCTTATGCTTGGTTTGCTCCGCCCGGACCTACTTTGGTAAAACAGCCATAACTTTGTGCTCTGAACTCCAAATGATGAACCGTTTGAAGATTTAGAAAGCTAATTCAGAGCTATAAAAACTTCATGTTTTGGTGGAGATCCAATTCTCAAGGATGGTTGGTCGAAATTGAAGAGCAAGGCAGAAATTCATTGCTGCCAGGCAGTTCTGAGCACCTATGATAAGAAGATCATAACTCTCTGCTCCGAACTCCGAATGATGAACTGCTTGAAGATTTAGAAAGCTGATTCAGAGCTCTAAATATGTCATGTTATGAGGGAAGTCCAGTTCTCGAGTTTTCAAGGTCAAAATGGCAAGCAAATTCCAGGTTCCACTGCTGCCAGAAATTCAGCATTGTGACCTTTGATGTTCAAAACTCCACAAAGCATCCTTCTTGCTTCTTTTTGGCCAATGAACCTGAAAATATGCAAAAATGTGCATATGAAGGTAATCTACATAATTAAACAAACAATGGACTTAAATAATGCAATTAAGGGCGCTTGAATATGCAATATTCGGCGCTTATCAGCACGCCTTATGCGTTCACCATTAATGACCTTGCCACGACATTGGAGTGTCCTTTGACATCTCCTTTGGATGAGGACGACCAGCCTCTCTATGGTGTTTTCCCTGATGATGTGACTTTGTTCGACATTGTCTATGACATATGCCACAATAATTTTATTGGCAATCATAAAACAAGAACGAACAAGTCATATCTTCCGTGCCGACTTTGGTTCTTGGACTCTATCCTCGCTAAGAATGTTCTTCCAATCCTCAAGCACTCTGAACGTAAGGTAGTTTTTCTGAACACCCTTTATGCAGCTGAGAAGGGGTATTGGTTTTGTATTCTGCGACTTATCTGGGACCAGCTTCTCAAGGTTTACAATAATCTATTTGTTGCACAGCTGGATAATGCACTGACTTGGGCCCTGCCTTTCCCGTATTTGGTTACCAAGCTGCTCAAGAACAAAAAGTTCAAGACGCCCCGCAATGAGGAGCGGAATACTGAGGTATTTCTTTATGACCTCGGTGCATGGAAGTCAAGCACAATCCAGCTTAAGACATCTTGGCAAGCATGCATTGGTGGTGTGCTGGATTGGGGGGGTGTAAATGTCCCTATTGCTCCTGCACTTGTTGCGCCACCTCTACCTGCCATGTCCAGTGCCGATTATAACTCCCTCAGCACCCGTATTGATACATTGCTGCTGCAAGTTGAGACTATGGAGGGCACCCTTACGGATTTTCATAAGGAGACTCAGGAAGGATAGTAGGTATTACAGGCCATGTTGCAATCTTTGATTGACCAAGCACCAGGCAGAGCCGGTGGCTCATCCTCTACTCCGATGATGGAGTGATTTTCTACTTTTAGTTTATATTTTGCTTTTCAATAGTACCCTTTGGATTTATTTTGGGCTGCGTTTGGCATTCCTTTTAGTTTCTGTTTTGAACTTATAACTGTGTTCCTTTGGCTGTTTTGCATGGATACTTAGTTTTTATTAAATAAAGTTGCAATTGTTCATCTTTATCTCTTTCTATGTTCCGTATCATGTTTGTTGTCCATATATGTGTTTTTGATAGGTTTTTAGATTCAAGTTTGGGGGCGTTGCTTTTGGAAGTTGCATGGTGGCATGTTGTCATGACGCCATTGATTTTCCTCCTATAATTGGTATTATTGCTCTTTTTACCCTCTCTATTTTACATTTTCATTCTTTGTCTTCCCACATTAAGGACAATGTGACATTCAAGTTTGGGGGTATATTTTGGTATGCATTTTTGTTTGCAAGTGCTAAATTGTTCATGTAAATTAATAAAATATTTTTTTGGGAAGCAATGATCTTGTAATCTTGGAATTTGTTGGACATTGAAGCATGTGTTTAATACTTTGTGTATAGAGGCAAATGATGGTGTTGAAATAAGGAAAATCTGAAATGATCATGTGTATTCAAAATGGTTTGTATAAATGCTTCAATTAGTTTTCGTCGGATTTCATTCTCTTCTATGCTTCACACTTCACAGATGCACACCGAAAACTTAATTGTGAGGCATGTAACCCGATTTACCTTGACCATGACTCAGTTGATTTGAATTGAGGACCCTAATGAATGGATATCTTTGGCATGAACTAAAAAAAAAGAAAAAAGAAAAAAAAAGAAAGTTGAATAATGAAAATGACTAGTTTAAGTTCGTAATCTTGCTAACTCGAGTTATTAAGCCCTTGGAGTGTCCTTACACTTAGCACCCTAAAGCCATCCGATTTGGGAGTTGTTGGCCTAACACTTGCTACATGGGTTGATTAGAAAGCTTAAGGGACTTAGGCATTGCATGGTCATTCACAAAAATAAAAATAAATAAATATGGTTAGTTTGAGTTTGTAACCTTGCTAACTCGAGTTATTAAGCACTTGAAGTGTTCTTACACTTAGCACCCTAAAGCTATCCGGTTTGGGAGTTGTTGGCCTAACACTTGCTACATGGGTTAGTTAGAAAGCTTAAGGGACTTTGACATTGCACAACCATAATATATATATATATATATATATATATATATATATATATATATATATATATATATATATATATAAAGTTGTATTTTGAATAAAATCATACCTTAGAGACCTCATTTAAAAGGGAAATTCAATGATTTGAAAACTTGTATTCTTAAAATGGGAACAAGAAGGTAAAAGCTGCATATTGGGAATCCGGTTCCATTTAAATGAAGCCAAAGATGATTTCTTTTATAGATATGACAATTGAAGTATTCATATAGACTATGATGTTGATACATGAAAATTGAAAGATGTTTAGCCATTTTGTTATATCTAGGCTTCATATACACAAAGTAGTCTTCATAATGATTCTATCTCCAATGTTCTCTATATTCTAAGTTGCATTTGAGCTTTGTGCATCTTCTTGCACCATGTTTGATATTTTTGGGTAACATTCCAATTGTTGTCATTTCATTAAGTACTTCATTTTAGTTTTGCTATGGGACTAGAAAAATGTAAGTTTGGGGGTGTGATAAGCGCCGAATATTGCAGATTCAAGCACCCTTATTTGCATTAGTTAAGTCCATTAGTTGGTTTTATTATATAGATTATCTTCAGTTTCGTGTTTTGGTGCACTTTCAGGTTTGTTCCTCAAAACGAAATAAAATTGAGGTTTCGGTGAGTTTTTGAAGATCAAAACAGGCTGGGCTGGGGATTTACAATTTTGCCAAGTAAATATGTCCAATGAACTCATGGACGCATTCTACAGAGCCTGAGAAGGAAGATGGAGACCTTAGGCTAAGCCCAAGGTGAATTCAAGAAAAGAAGTTTTGAGTCCAGGTTACACCATTGCGGGCGCCTGCCAGCCTCATACACAAATCCTGCGGGTGCCCACCAAGCTTTACTCGAGCATTGAATTAAAAAAAATGGAGTTCTAGTAGCCTACAGAATCAGTGGGGCCTCACCAGTTGCCAACAGTAGCCCTAGGATGCCCTTTGCCAGCGCGTGGAAGCCAACCATGGCACTTCGCGGATGCCCGCCATCCACTGCAGGCACCCACCAAGCTGCAGATAGCATGTCATGGGCTGTATTGTTTTACCCAATGATGTCCCCTTGATTGAAGGGATGGATTTGCACTCTTCTATGGATTTCTAGCCATGAATTAAGAGAGTTTGGTAGGATATTTTGCTTATACAAAGGGCTTGAAGCATTATAAATGACTATCCAACATTGGTAGGATTTCTAGAGGGAGAAATATTGTGTTTTTGAGAGCTTTGCATGTATTTTGCTTGGAGGGGCGAAAATGGAAGGGATGATCCTCTTAACCTCTTCCTCCCTTGCTTCCATGGGTAACTAACTCCTTTTATAGGGAGGTGGTGAAGCCCTTCTTTGTAAGCATGCTCTAATTTTGTTTAATTTAGGGAATGAAGTATGTATGTGATATTTTCATAATCTAGAGACTTACACAAGTTGTAATAGTTTTTCCTTTCTATAAATGATTATGCTGAACTTATTATTATGTCTTAGATTGTATTTTCTCATGATTATATGGCTTGCATCTTCATAGTGAGAATAGAGATGAGATTATGAAATGGTTTTTAATGGCATGTTGTATGAGAAGTTTGATAGTCCATAGCTTAGGGCCTCCCTTTGATGGATTATTCTTGGTTTTTGACTTCATGTGCTATTATCATATTCATTGAGGAGTTTGATAGTCCCTAGCTTAGTGAGCATGTCAAAAGCTACACCCTAGTTTAGGTAGTTCAAGTATGTAAAACTTTGATGAATTATACTTACTTCTTGATTTTATGAATTTCTTGAAGATAATGTAGCAATAGTGTATTTCTACATATCATTGTTATATATATAAGTTGTTCCCCAAGTTAATCACAAGCAAGCATGTTTATATGGTTGGTGGTTGATTCACTTCTCTAGTCCTCTCTATATAAGTTCTTCTCATCTTAAATTCCCTCCATTTACTGTTTTATGCAAACTTCATTTCATAGTTCTAAGTGACAAACAAACCAAACTTTTTACAACTCTTCCCTTAAATAAAGTGATTTCAAAACCTTAGTTGCCATAAACTTGCAGTCCTTGTGGTTTGACTTAACCTTATAATAGCCCTATTTTACAATGATTTGTGCTATTACAAGGGTTGATTATTATTGGTAAATATATCCACCAACCACTTCAAGACCTTGGTCTGACGGTTGATGCGGGTGAGGCTTATGTGAATGTAGAGTTGCAGTCCTTATCTGGTGGAATGAGACGTGGGCCAGGGAGGCACCATTTCATCTCCTTTCCTTCGTGGCTTCACGACGTAGACAGAGAGTGTCTGAGGTGTTGGTATCATCTCTTGGAGTTTCGTGGTGACCTTAATGTGATGACGTCATTGGGGTTTTGTTTCTAGCGTTATGGGACGGTGAGTCAATTTTTACTTGAGTTCTTCCTTGGGGATGAAGGGATTTGTCTTCGTTAGCCTCAACGACGAGGTCCTCGTGTCTCTTCCTCTTAGAGTGATGGTTTGAGGGTTGATAGGTGCGTTGACATAGGATCCTTCTTGTGTTGCCTTGGACAGCTCATGTGAGCTAAAGTTGGGGTGTGTGTGGTTTGTTGTAATTAATTGCATTGGCACAATTAATTACTCTCCCTCGTCATTGGAGACTTGGGGTGGTGTGTTAGGGTTCCGATAGAATCTTGTTGAGTTCCTATCAAACTCATCGGCATCTTGAGACATGTGATCTTGTTGATGTCTCGTAATGGCTTGTGCTGGAACTACCCATTACATTGTTGTTTTGTTTTGTGTGGCATTAATATTCCATCTTGGGTATAAGCTAGTCTTAGGAAAGACTTGTTGACCTTATATTTCGGGAACCTTAGTGTTCATTTTTGGAGATGATTCATTTCTTCACGGTGAAAGATTGAACTCATCTGGGTTTTTGAGATTCACTTTTGGTGAGATTGTCTTTTTGATAGGCATTTCATCCCTTCTTGCTTTTGATTTTGTGGGATTGTTATATGTATAGTCATTCTTACATGTTTATATGCCTTATGTTTTTGGAGCATACCTTAGAAACATGTTTAGGGGACATGACTATGTGGTAGTTCATGTGATGATGCTTTATATATATATATATATATATACTATATATGTTTAACATGCTATCATCATTGGTGATGTGCAGCGTATCTATGTTGCTTGGCCCCGATGTGATAGGTAGCATATTTGATTGCCCTTGTACACTATGTGTTTATTTCTATAGTAAGATCTGGTTTATGTGATTTGATTTTGTGAGTTGTGACGTGGTCACTGTATATATATGTATGTTTTAGACTATTTGTTTTATTTAGTTCATTCCTTTTGTCATTTCTGCATTGTGCTTGGGGTTGTGTGACCTTGGTTGTCGAGATTGTGTTGTGTGAGCTATGTGGTCGATTCGTGCCTTTGACGATTTATTTATCTCTGATAGTGGTTTAATCCGGTGTCTTGATTCCTGTGAATAGCCTTGTGGTAGGTCTACTTTAGGATGACATGGAGGATTTTTGGGTGCATTGTCTTGTTGTGAGTCATTGTGACTAGGCCATTGATGGCGTAGTTTGATTTCGTAATGTGACGGCCCTAGTTTTTCAAGCTAGTGCGTCGTGTGATAAACCGTAGTTTGACCCGATAATAGATCCGAAATGCGGAAGCGAAAACAGAAAACAAATCTCTAGGGATATACAACATCCCTAGGACACCAAAGTGACCTTTTATAAGGCCACGGAACTACACGAGAACCGACGAGGAAGAAAAGATCAGAAAAATACCAAATAAGCCCCCAAGGGCAAAATAGTCTTTTACTTGGAAGCAACATCTTTTGAAATGTACATCATTCCCAAGACACATTCGTGACTTCCTATGAAGTCACGAAACTTATAAGAAAGCATAGCAGAAGCAATTTAAAGAAAAAGGGAAAAAAAACCGGAGGGCAAAATAGTAATTTTTAGCAAGATCTGGGTGCTACGGAGCACACCATTAGAAAGACAGCAAAAAATTAATCAAGTTAGACTTAAGAATCACTTGATTCGGAATCCGAATGGAAGAGAAAAATCAAAACAAAGTTTTGACGTCGCCGAGACCGTGAATAGTATTTTGACGGAAATGAACAGTAACCTGGGCAAAATGCTGAAGTTCGTGTGCCGTTTTGAGGTACTAAACGATGTTTTCTGGAAAAACACGAAGAAGAAACCCCCTTAAAATAATTTTTCCAAGCTGACCATATCAAAAGAAAAATTTATTTTTGACGTAAATTCCCAAAATGCCATTACAACAGACTTTTTCAAATAGTGCAGGTGGGCACAGGAAAACAGATTTGACGCGGGGTTTTTGGGTCCGAGACGACATTTTCTGGAAAAATGTTGTGAAGAAACCCACCCTAAAATCACGTTTTCTATATGACCATGTCAAGACTGGAATTTAGTTTTCAAAGAAAATTCACAAAATGCCCCTAGATCAGTTTAGACCAATAGGGTTAAAACCAAAAAGCTGCTACATGATTTTCTTTTGAAATCTGCCAGAACAGAGAGCAAAAATGGGGCCTTTAACGACATTTTCTGGAAAAACACGAAAAAGAAACCCCTTCGAAATCAAATTTTCTACCTGTCCGCGTGTGAGAAAATGAAAAAAAACTCACTGTAAAATGCCCAAAATGCCCCTCCACGAAATCTGGTAGTGAGGGTGAAAAAGCTGCTACATTGCAAAACTGAAAACTGAACTTTGCAAGGGATTTCTGGTACCAAGACGACATATTCTGGAAAAACACGAAGAAGAAACCCCTGCTAAAATCACGTTTTCTAAGCGACGATGTTGAAAGAAGAAAATAAAACTAATGTGACAAGTCTAGAATGCCCTTAGATCAGATTATGCAACAAAATTTCACAATGAGTCCATAGGAGGCTCATTTCACCAAAGAAGAAGGTTTTCCTGGAAACGACCATGCATGCAAATGTAACTTACCTATTTGGACACGCTACAATGGTCCATGGCTTAAAAATACAATCGATGCAAAATCCGACCCCTCAACGGCCAAAAAGGCAAAAATGCACATGAAATGGTAAATTTGAAAGCCAAAATTGACAAATGATTTCAAATTACCGTTTGGCCCTTGGCCACACTTCAAACATGATTAATGAGACCCTATAAAAGAATAAAAATGGAATTCCCACACCCGATGCAACCATGGTGAGACAATGACTTGGCATTTTTCAATATTTTCATAATATTTCACGAAGTTAAAAGTTACATAGGATACAAATTAGATGTCATTAGCCTATGGCCTCATCTTATACATGTCAAATACGTTGTAAAGGGTATACTTATGTACACATTACATAAATAGAATCAAATTTACACATTTTGATATATAAAGCTATAAATGGCATTTCAAGCCAACTTTTACAAGAAATGAGAACTTCAAGTCTACAAATCATCTAAGCATGATGTGAATCCTGAATCTTGATCCCGGTACCTGAAAAATGTCCTAACTACGTGGGTGAGTAACATAAAGCTACTCGTAAGAGATAAGCATGCAAAGACCTAACATTTTACAAACCTATTAAGTTACTATAATTTAACTCAAATGGTCATGCCACCTTGCGTCTATGTTAAAGGTGAGACTCAGGGAGTATCCTAAGCTACCTAGAGTATTCCTAGCATAAACCACATCATTCATGCAATTTAAAAAACATAGGAGTATGCGGTACACGCAACAAGTCATTCAATATATAAGTATACGTACGCAAGTATACAATCAAGATTGAAGTGCACTTAAGACAAGTATAGAAGTTATAAGTATACTAGGTTATCTAGAAAGTAAATCATCAATATACAAGGGTGCACACTAAGTACACTAAGCAATATTGAAATGGAAATGCAACATATAAATTCAAGTATACATTTCTAAGTATACTAAGCAACGTTGACATGCATGGCATACAAGTATACAAATCCAAGTATACTATGCATTTTTGATATATAAGGTGTACAAGTATACAAATCCAAGTATACTAAGTAAGAAATGAAGTACTATGCATCCAAGCACAAGTTAAAAGTAATCCACAATTACAAATAGGAATTGAATACGAAATCAACCAATGGCGAAAAGACAAAGGACATATGGTCTCAATGACCAAACAAGTGGTTTCGGGTTCCTAGCCCGCAAGGTACTACCTAGTGGGCAACTAAACCCGGAACAAAACCGTTATATTGGTGATTTTGGGTTACTAGCCCACAGGGTACCACCCGGTGCGCACTATATGAAATAGAGGGAACTCTCATCCCTTCGTACTTGAGCCATGCCCTAGCCGTAACAATTTTCAATGTCCATACAAGCTTTCCAAAAAAAATCATCAAGTTGTGTAATAAGTATATCACATATACACAATGCACCAAAACCAATTACAATACACAACCAAGTCATGAAATACACACAAGCCATGCTCTAGGCATTCAAGCTACAATGGCGTATTAAATGTCATATACGAAAATGTGAATACTTACAAGTTAAATCATAACTTTAATTCATGGAATACTATTATGTAATCAAATAACAAGTTCCAAACTATAAATTAAGCAAGTATACAACATCAATGCCTAATTATCTCAATAGAAGCATAAACGGGGATTTAATTATCTTAAGTAATTAAATTTTCAAGATTACAAAGCAACTCCAAATATTCTACAATTCAAATATGTCAAAGGTCATATCAAGGCCTATTTCAATTTCATGATACAAGTTAATTCTACACTAGGCATCACTAGGTGAATTAAATTCCATACAAGGAAAATAATTAAACAAAGTATTCAAGGCTCATTAAAAATATTCTCAATTCTAGGTATGTTAATGAACATATCAAGGCCTGCTTTAAAACCACATTACAAGTTAATTTTATACTAGTTTCAACTAGGTAAATTAAACTCAATGCTAAGAAAATAAATAAATAAAGTTCTCTAAACTTATCCAAATATTCTCAATTTAGTATATATGATAGAACATGCCAAGCTCATCAACAATATCAAGTTAAAAATCCATTCAAGTGCCTAAAGCACTTAAAATAAAATTAATTAATCTAATTTATTAATTTTCTCTAGATTTTAAAACAATTTCAATTACTCTCAAATTAACATAGGTTAATGTACATACGAAGGCCTATTTTAATATCACATTGCAAGTTGATTTCATGCTAGTTACAACCATGTGAATTAAACTTTCATATAAGTGAAAGATTGAATAAAAATTTCAATACTTATTCAAATACTCCCAACTTAATATATGTTAACAAACATATCAAGGCCTAATTTAATAGCATGCCATAATTTAATTCTAAGCTATATACAACCATGAGAATTAAATCTTATACAAAGAAAATAATTAAATTAAATTCTAGATAAAACACCTAGGCATGCATTCAAGTTGTATAAGCATGAAATACATTCAATACAACATTTATATAAACCTAAAACATCCCCTACCTCATTTTGTGATGAAATCACAAATCCCCACCGAAACAAAAACGCTCCAAATCTGACGATACTTCGGGGTTTTGTCGGGGACAACGCCATGAACATTAAACTCCAAAGAGGACCTACCAAAATCATAACTTGACCACAAACCCGACTCAAAAAATGGTCAGAATTGGCTTCTAATAAGGGGTAAAGGTGCGCGTCGTCAAGGCCTTCGATAAACGCTTAGGCACTAAGACATTTTACACGAGGGAAGAAGGTGGAAAATAAGAAAAGAAGGTGGCAGCCATGGAGGGCTGGGAGCAGATCTAGAATGTGTGGAGAAGAAGAGGAAATTTCTGTTTTAATTTTTTAAACCCCCTATTTATAGAAAATCTTAAAAAGTGCCCCAAACGGGTCCCGCCAGGTCCGGAAAAGTGAAATTTGAGCAAACGTGCTCAAATGGCAAAACAGTGCAAATGAAAAAGGACCAAAATGAAAAAATATGAACAGTAGAAGAAATGACTTTGAAAACTGAGTCATGAACAGAGAGATATGCCCCAAACAAGTTTGGCGCTAACTGGGGCCGAAAACCCAAAAACTGTAGGGTTTGACTGCAAGACAATTCTAAGAGTACATGACTCGATGAAATGTGAAAATGAATCCCGTACAAGGATCTAGGCTCAAAACGAGGAGTTTTGCAATAACTTTCGTTAATTACAAAATGGCCCCTACAAAAAAGGATAACTGCAAAACTGCCCAGAATGAAAATATCTTCCAAAAGATATTTTTTTAAAAAACCCCCAAAATAAAATATCTCCAAAATATATTTATGAAAAACACCCCAAGAAACAAAAATGTTTCTGATGAATTTTGCATCCATGCCCTTATGGACACCAGGAACAACCAGAGTATTTTTCTACAAAAGTAAAGATACGTATTTCGTGGAAACCACTTAGGATGAAGGTTCATGAAGTCAAAACTCAACTCCGAACATGAAAAGTGAGGTTATGCCAACAAAGTGACAAATGGGGAAAAGGACGAAAAGTGCATAGTGTCGAAAAATGAAAAATGTGGAAATGACACGGTCTTTTAAAGAAGTTATCAATCTAAGGGAAAGAGTCTCGAAAACCATTTCCGAGGGCTTGAGATGACATTAAGTGATGAGTAACCGTACTCAGAAAGGAAAAATCAACGGAAAAAATTTATCCATAAAAATTTGAGAAAAAGGAAAGGAAGGAAAATGACCGGGTCATTACACATAAAGTCCGACCCATTGGCTTGAGGGTACAGACTTGTCAGGCTTTAGATTCATGACTAGTGTTGTTGACAACGGTGTTTTAAGACTTAGGGGTTATCAGTTTTTCTGGTATTGAGGATTTGAGGCTTTAAGAGTAGCTGTACCTAAGACATTGTTGTCAGAGTTTTGGAACTGGCCAAGATGGTCTAGCCAGACATCTTTGGACCATATCCCAACTCTCACAAAATGCCTGGTTTTCGTGGTGCTTTTGGTAATGATCATTTTTGACATTGATGTCATTTGTATCGAATGGTTTCACGGGTAAGCTTATTAGGGGCAGGTGATGAATGGGTGCCTTGAATTGTCATACTACCGTACAAGTTGTGTGTGGTGGGTGAGTGCTACTTGCCATCTATGCTACCTTACATTACCTAGCTAGTAATGTAAGTGTGGGCGGGCACTAGACGCTGTCGATGCTACCACACCTTGAGTACGTTGTGGGTGGATTTTAGTCACTATTCGTGCTGCCATGTTGTTTTAGGTCATGTGCCTTGTTTCGTCATATGGTTGCCTTGGTCTCTGATGTGTCAATTTAATTACCACTTGCAATAGTACGAATCTTTGTAGGATAAGACTATATAGAGGGTGTCAATCCCACAGGGAGATGAGTGTTCTTTGTTTTGTTTTTGACTAATCCAATTTACTTTTTGGTTTATAGGTAACTGATTAAATTGATTGATTAGTTGTCACGAGCATAAAATAAAATTAAACTAAATTTAAACTAAAGAGATCAGAGAGAGGAAGGTCTTAGGGCTTTGACTTCACCATGAACTTTGTACTATGGTTAACTGTTCAACTCTGGGGTTTTAACAATTTATATTTCAAATGAATTAAACTCAATAACATTCGTTCAATTCTGTTTTAAAGAAAGGTATTTTATAAATTTCAATTAACTATAACCTATCAACGGTTAGCAAGGACTATCCACTTACCTACTTTAACTAATTTTGTAAACAATCCATCTTTCCTAAGCATAGACTATGAAAACAATCATTTATAAAAAGCATTGGAATATCATTACATGATCTCTATTCTTATGTCCAGTAAGGCTCCGCCGGATACTGTCCAATAAGAATGGGTTAAAAATAGTTTAAGAGCAATTATATCTAAGACAAGGTAATAACTTTTAAAACATTTAAATCCAAATGAGTTGTTTTAATTACTCATAATCATGTAATAAAAAATATAATATATTAAAAATATCCCAAAGTTGAAACAATCAAAACATAGTACTTAGATCGGGTTACATCAGTGCCCTAAGAGAGGAATTAGCTACTCATGATGACGCAAAATATCATTTGTTTTGTTGTCGTCTTCATCGTTATGGACGACACTTCTCTTCTCAGGATCTTCACCTTCTAAAGTTATGGAAACCTTAAAAGCTGCCACCACAATATTAGAACTCTAATCAATGTGAGGAAAATGGATTTCTTCTACTAAGGCCTTGTGCTTTCTTTTATAGAAGAATTAAGGGTCTGATGGGCTTTTAGGTCTTCTGGCCCATCTGGAATGAATTAAGAGTTGAAAAAGAATAATTCCCGTAACTTATAAATCTAGTCTGTCATAGAAGGCTCAAACTTTAGAAGTAAAACTCGAGCTATTTGGCACAGGCTCGAGCTTTGGAAGCAAAGCTCGAGCTTTCTTGAAATATTGGCTCAAGCTTCAAAGAATGGTGCTCGATCTTCACTTTTGTACTTAGTCAAATTTCTTCAACTATTTTACAAAGCGTCTTTTCCATCAACACTTAGAATATTTTTGGGTTTTCTTCTTTTAACATTGCTCGATCCTTGCTTCATAGGGCTTGAACTTTAGGTACAAAGCTCTAGCTTTTGGGCTCAGGGCTTGAGCTCTGAATGATAATTCTTGATCCTTTGAGGTCTGGCATGAGGCCCTGGGAGCTTGGATTTCTTAAAATCAACTCTTCAAATTCTGACGTCTCATGCTCGAGCTTGTAAGCAAAGGCTCGAGCACCCTTGGGTAAGGCTCGAGCACCACTGTGTAGGGCTCGAGCTCTGGAGGTAGGCTCAAGCTTTAATGCCTTAGTTAATTTTTTTTCTTTTTCTTGTAGAGCTCGAGCCTTAGAACTTAGGCTCGAGCCTTGGCACTTGAATTCCTCCAAACTTCACCATTTAAGCTCTCGGATTGCTTTGAATGACCGGCAATGACTTTATAAGTTTCGATATCAATCTTTTTATCATAAAGTCTCGGTTTTAACCACTTCTTTGGGAAAGTACCTATAAACACACAATAAACATAAATCAGTCTAACAATGGATAGAACTATTACTTTAGGTCTTAACATACATATATTTAGGGGCTCGAATATGCAATATTTAGCGCTCATCAGTCTCCTTTGGGTGTTTAACATTGGGTGGGTATGTCAATTCGTTTGGATAGGTGTCTCACGGTTCGCGGTTACGTGTTTCTTCGTTGATCTTAATTCTTTTGGAGATATCCTTTAGTACTTTATGATATGTTCCTTGGTGTGACCATGAGTTTGGTCCTTGTTCATGTGACGACCTTGGTTTTTAAGCCAGCGTGTCCTATGATGAACCGTAAGGATGATCCGCTAACGGATCCGAATGCGGAAGCGAAAACGGAAAACAAAACTCTAAGAAGTCAAAGTGACCTTCCATGAGGTCGTGGAACTCAACAAGAACTGATGCGGAAGCAAAAGATCGAAAACATGACAAATAAGCCCCCAGGGGCAAAATAGTCATTTCTAAAAACTGTAGATTCGGGTGCCACCGAGCACACCGCTGAAAGGACAATGAAAAACTAATCAAGATGGACTCAAGAATCACATGATTCGGAGTCCGGACGAAGGAGAAACGGCATGACGAAGAAAAACGAGCACTTAAGGCAAAAAGGGTAAACTGGTAATTATCCAGGAAGAATTGGGTGCAACTGAGCACACCGTTGGAAAGACAGCGAAAAATTAGTCAAGTTCAAAAAAAAATTCACTTGAATCGGAGTCCGGACGAAGGAGAAAAGCCCAAAAGAAGAATTGACGTCGCGGCGGCCCGACGAGGGGCCATGACAGCCCCATGCGCACGCCCATGCGCGCGCCCATGCACGCCGTGCGCGCGCCGGGTGCACCATGGCTGGCAGCAGCTGCCCAGAAGCTGCTATGTGTTTTTTTTTTTCAGAAAAATCCGGAACAGAGGCTGAATTTGGAGGCCTAGATGAATTTTTTTGCAAAAACACAGAGAAGAAACCCCCCTCAAAATTGAGTTTTCTACGTGACTTGGCAGAGAATTAAAAAAAAACGCAATGTAAAATGCCCAAAATGCCCTCCCAAGAAATCTGGTCCAGAGGGTCGAAAAAGCTGCTAAATAGAAAACTAAAAGCTGAACTTTGCGATCGATTTCCGGCACCAAGACAACATTTTCTGGAAAAACACGAAAAAGAAACCCCCCCTAAAATCATGTTTTCTATTCAACCATGTTGAAAGAAGAAAGTAAAACCACTGTGAAAAGTCTATAATGCCCCTAGATCAGAATATGCAAAAAAAGTGCGAAATGAATTCACAAGAGGCTCAAAACACAAACGATAAGGTTTTGCCCAGAAAAGACCATGCACGCAAACGTAACTTACCTATTAGGACATTCTACAATGGTCCACGACTTAAAAATACCACCGATGCAAAATCCGACCCCCCAACGGGCAAAAAGGCAAAAATGGAACTTGGAATGAAAACTCGGAATCCAAAAATACAAAACGAGATCAAATGACCGTTTGGCCCTTGGCCACACTTCATACAAGATTAATAAGACTCTATAAAAGAATGAAAATGGAATTCCCACACCCGATGCAACCATGGTGAAGCAATGACTTGTGATTTTTTAAGGTTTTCATAACATTTCATGAAGTTAAAAAGTTGCATAGAATACAATATACATGTCATTGGCCTCCGGCCTCATCTCATACATATCAAATATATGTGAAGCTATATGGCATGTAGATCAAGAATATCAAGTCAGAATTCAAATGGAGTGAATAGTGCACTCGGGGCAAATTAATTAATCAAATTAATTAATAATTACTAATTTTCAAAACACCTCCAATTACTTTCAAATTCAACTATGTTGAAGAGCATGCTAAGGCCTAATATAATATACTAACACATATTAATTTCATGCTAGTTAAGGCCATGTGAATTAATCTTTCACCTAAGATAAATATTAAATAAAATTTTTAATACTTATTCAAATGTTCTAATTTTAATACACGACAATGAGCATATCAACAGGCAATATAAAATCATGCTACATGTTTAAACCAAGTCATGAGCAACCGGGAAAATTAGATCCCGTACAAGAAAAATAAATAATAAAATCTTTAGATTTTATATTTAATCATGCAAACAAGTAGTATAAGCATCACAAGCATGCTATATAACAAGAATTTAAATCTAGAACATCTCCTACCTCAATTTGAGATGAAAATCTCAAATGCCATCAAAATGAAACGGCTCCGAATCCCACGAAACTACTAGGTTTTGTTGGGGACAATGCCATGAACATAACCCCCATCAAAGCCCCATCAAAATCATAACTTGACCTCAAAACCAAACTCAAGAAATGGTCAAAACTGAATTCTAATAAGGGGGAAAGGTAGAGTACGGCGAGGGGAACAACAAACGTTAAGGCCGAAGACTTTTCATCAAGAAAAAGTGAACCAAAAGAGGAGAGAGAAGATGGCAGCACCCCTTGGGCTGCCATGGGAGCTCCAGGTCGTGCATGAAGAGGGGAGAAGATGAAAAATGAAATATCTCACCCCCCTTTTATAGAAATCTCAAAAAGTGCCTCGAACGGGCCCCGCCGGGTCTGAAAAAGTAAAATTTGAGCAAATGAACTCAAATGGCAAAACTTTGTGAACAAAAAAGATTTAAAATGATAAAATATGAACAACAGAAGAAACGACGTCAAAAACTGAGTCCCAAGCAGAAAGTTATACCTAAAACAAGTTTGGCGAAAGTTGGGGCCAGAAACCCTGAAACTGGAAAACATCGACCAGGAGGAAATTCCAAGAGTACACAACTCGATGAAATATGAAAATGAATCATGTATGAGGATCCAGGCTCAAAACAAGACATTTTGCAATAACTTTCATTAATTGCACGATGGCCCCTCCAAAAAGTGAAAACTGCACTTATGGCCCAGAATGAAAATATCTTCCTTAAATATTTTCTTAAAAACCCCTGAAATAAAATATCTTCAAAAGATATTTACGAAAAACACCCCAAGAAAAGAAAATAATTTCAAAGAACTTTGCATCCATGCCCCTATGGACACCGGGAGCAACCAGAGTACTTTCTTGCAAAAGTAAAGATACGTATTTCGTGGAAACCACTCAAGATGATGGCACGTGAAGTCAAAAACCAACTCCAAGCATGAGAAGTGAGGTTGTGCCAAAAACTGACAAACGGAGATAAGACAAAATAGGGAAAAGGACGAAATAGCGCATAGTGTCGAAAAACGAAAAATGTGAAAATGACTCAGTCCTTAAAGGAAGTTGTCAATCCACGAAAAAGAGTCTTAGGAACCAATTCTGAGCACTCGAGATGACACTAAGCGACACGAAACAGAGCTCAGAAAAGAAAATTAAACGAAAAAAATTCATTCGTAAAATTTTAGGAAAAAGGAAAGGAAGGCAAATGACTGGGTCGTTACAGTTCAATTCTTCTGGGGATGTTCCTAATTTCGGGGATGAAATCTCTATAAGGAGGGTAGGTTGTAATGTCCCGATCATTTTCATTCCTTTCCTTTTTCCTATTTTTACGGATTTTCTTTTTCGTTTATATTTGTTTTTCACGTAACCTCACTTTTCGTGTTCAAAGTTGATTTTTGGCCTCACGTGCTTTCATTCCATTTGGTTTCCTCGAAATGCTTAGCTTTACCTTGAAGAAAAGCTCGCTGGTTGCTTCTTTTTCCTGTGGGGGCGTGGATGAAGAGTTTCTTCAGAAACATTTTCGTTTCTTGGGGTGTTTTTCATAAATATCTTTTGAAGATATTTTATCTCAGGGGTCTTTAAGAAAGTATCATTTGGAAGATATTTTTATTTGGGGTCACTTGGGCAGTTATCCTTTTGTGTAGAGGCCTTTGTGTAATTAACAAAAGTTAATTGCAAAGTGTCTCTTTTGGCCTTGGATCCTCGTACGGGATTCATTTTCACATTTCGTCAAGTTACGTACTCTTAGAATTGTCTTCTGGTCGTTTTCCCCAGTTCTTAGAATTTTAACCCTGGTTGGTGCCGAACTTGCTCGGGACATATCTTTCTGTGCGGGACTCGGGTTTTGATATTGTTTTTCCGTTGGTCATTTTTTGTCAAAACGGTGCTTTTTCGTTCACGGCCATTTGAGCACGTCTAGACAGTTTTCATTTTACAGGGCCACGTGGGACCCGTTCAGGGCACTTTTTGGGATTTCTACCCTTACTCCCCCTTCTTCCTTCTTTCATTTTTTCCCTGTTTGATCTCCTTTCTATTGGATTCTCCCTCGACTAATGAAGGCTTTAATGTTGGCCTTGACGAGGCCTTCGATTCTAACTGATTGGAATCTCATTTTGGCAAAATTTTGAGTTTGGGATTTGGTTTAGGCTTTGATTTTGGTGTTGCCGCAAGAGGGTTTATGGTTCTCCTTGTTGTCCTCGTCAAAACCCCGAAGTGGTGTCGCATTCGGAAAGGTTTTGTTTTGGTGGCTTTTGAGATTTCATCTCAAATTGAGGTAGGGGGTTGTTGTATGCTTATATCCTGAGTGTTTTACTGTTTTTGGGGCTTAATATATATTTTTTACATACTTGTTAAATCATAGTCTTTTATATGAATGGAAAGTCCTTGAAATAACTTAAGGTTTAATGATTTAAAAGCATGTTTGGTATATATATGTGTATAGCTAGTTAAATTGTAACTTATATATATATATATATATATATATATATTGTATAGCTTGTGTCATGATTAAAGTATGCCTAGCTTATATATATATAGTGTAAAGATAACATGATAATTAATGGCTTGTGGAATTATAGCTTATATGTATTATATAGCTTGTTTAATAATTCAAGGCCTTGGAAGAATATACATCTTGTCATGAGTAAATTGCTTCACTTACTAGGTTGTTTAATTCTAGAGACTTTTCATGTTGGAATGATAATCTCTTGCAAAATAATACAATTAATTACCTTATGAACATGTTACTAATTTGTTGTAGGATTAGTTCTTGTGGCCTCCTAAGTTGGTAATTTTACTTAGCAAGATATATGATATCATTGTCTTGTATATATTGTTTAAATATATCTTGTATAGGTATATTGCTTATTTAGAATATCACAAATGATTACCTTGAAAGTTTGTTACTAAATTGTGGCTTATTTAGTACTTGTGGCTTAGGATAGTAATTTGACTCGATTGTTGTACGATATTCCTGTTTTATGTATAAATCGCATATTGAAGTTGTGACATTTTGTATGCCATTTAGACTTCAAATTATAAGACATGGTTTGTGTGACTTCAACCTTACTTGTGCCTGGAACATGGTGACTTGCATTATTTATTCGTAAAGTTTTGAACTTGTTGATTTTGGAAAGCTTGTGAGGACATAATTTATGTGATGGCTAGGGTTTGGCTCTAGTACGGGAGATAAGAGTCTCTCTACGTCATAAGTGCGCAATAGGCAGTACCTTGTGGGTCGTAATTACCTAGAACAACTTGCTTGGTTTAGAGGCCACATGTCCTAGTTTTTCCACTTACTTGATTTCGCATTCAATTCCAAGTTGTTAATAGTTGATTACTTGTAGCTTGTGATTTAGTGCATGAGGTTTCATTATGGTTTAGTATACTTGAGCTTGTATATTTGTATGCCATGTATTTCGTTTCATTATTATTTAGTATACTTACGCTTTTATACTTGTTTCGTGTATTTGAATTCCATTTAGTATACTTGAGCTTGTATACTTATTTCTTGTGTTTTCAATTACGTTTAGTATACTTATGCCATGTATACTTGCTACGTATGTTTTGAAATTCCATTTAGTATACTTGAGTCCTGTATACTTGTTTCGTGCCTGTTTCGTTTTGGCTTAGTATACTTGTGCCTTGTATACTTGAATTACGTGTATTTCAATATTAATTGTATACTTGTTTATGTATACTTGTATGTTGAATATCTTGTTCCAATATTGTTTAGTATACTTGTAAGTGTATAGTTATATGTGGTGCATTGCATTTCAATATTGCTCAGTATACTTGTGGATGTATGCTTGTATATTGTTTATCTAGTTTTAATATTGCTTTGTATACTTGAGCATGTATACTTGTATGTTGTCTTTCATTTCAAATGCTTATCTAGCTTGAGATGATCCCTTAGTTCACCTTGGAACATAGACGTTAGGAGGAATGATCCCTTGTAATGATCTATATTGAACTTGCATGACACTTGAAACTTTAGGGTATGCACATGCACTTCTTCCTACAAATAACTTGTTTACTCACCTTAGTTGTTGGGATATTTTTTTTCAGGTATGGATACCTTGGTTTGGGATGCACAACATCCCTAGGCTACGTTGTTTATTTTGAAGTAATTTGATGCATTTTAACGAGCATGCAAGTGTTAGCATATATCGTTTTACCATTTTAATTTGTAATGCATAGTTAGGCTAAAATGTTACTTTTGCCTTGAAACGTGTAACGTGTACCTAAGTACACTTTTTGGCACTTACTTTATGTGTATGATATGTGGCTAAGGGCCAAACTTCATTTGGAATCACATGTATGTACTAAATCCTGAATTTTACCTTTGAAGGGAATAATATGAAAATGAAGGGTTTTGACATGTCGATTTTGCATCGGAGCATACATTGTGTATGCAAATTTACTTTTTGGCATTCACTTAATATGTATGTGGTGTGGCCAAGGGCCAAACACCATTTTGTTCACATTTATGCGCTTTGGATTCATAATTTGCTTTTGAAAGCAATATTATGAAATTCGAGGTTTTAGCTAGTTATTTTCAATTCGGATGGTGCAAAGTGTGCATGAGCACACTCATTAGGACTCATATAATGTGTATGACGTGTGGCCAAGGGCCAAACAATCTTTTGAATGCATCTAGGTCTTTTAAATGTCATTTTTTACGCTTTTTAGGTTTTATAGGTTATATTTTGCATCGGGGGTATTTTGAAGCTGTGGATCATTGTAACACATCCTAATAGGTATATTATGTGTGCATGCATGATTGCTTTTGTGCAAAACCCTTTCCTTGGTGAAATGAGCCACCTATGGATTCATTTTGCATTTTCTTTGCAAAATCTGGTTTATGGGCATTTTTGGGTTTTTTCTTTGGAAAATAAATTCCGGCCTTGACATGGTCACATAGAAAATGTGATTTTATGCGGGGTTTCTTCTTTATGGTTTTTCAAAAAAATTCGTTTAAGTGTCCAAAATCAGTCGCAGATCTGGAAATTCTGGTGCGCGCACTTTTTCAGGAAAAAGTCTATCTAAAGGGAATTTTGGGTATTTCACTTGAAAAATAAAAACTTCTCTTGACATGGTTATATAGAAAAAAATAATTTTTTTTTTTTGGGGAGAGGGGGCGGGGGGGGGGGGGGGGGGGGGGGGTTACTTCACAACTTTTTTCTAAAAAATATCGTTTAAGCCCTCAAAACCACATATGAAACCAAAAAATCTGTGCAGGCCCTGCACAGATTTGAATCCCAAAAGTCTAATTTTATGAGACTTTGGAGTTTCATATGTTCTTCATCCAAAATTCAAATTAGGTGATTTTTGAGTCTAAGTTTATTAATTTTTTTTGTCTATCCAATGATATGCACGGTTGCATCCAAATTTGTTTGAAAAGGCCATTTTACCCCTTGTCAAGTACCATTGCCAATTGAAATCTTTCACTTCTGCACCTTGTCTCTTTGAGTCCCATGGTTTTATGGGAAGTCACGTTTGTATCTTAGGGATGACATACGTCTCTAGAGACTTCGTTATTTTTGTGAAAGGACCATTTTGCCCTTGGGGCTATACTTAGTCTATTTTCAACATTTACTTCCGCTTTCGTTCTCGTTGAGTTCCGTGACTTCATTGGAGGTTACCTTGCTGTCCTAGGGATGTTGTATATCCCTAGAGACCTTATTTATGTTTTCGCTTCTGCATTCCGGATCTGTTTCGGTTCATCACAGGATGCACCGTGTTTGTAAAAACCAAGGCCGTCACAGGTGCTCTAGAGACCATTGTTTCAAATAGAGATTCGCGGTTCACTTCTAAGTCTTGGGAAGGATTTTAAACGGAAATTGCTATGCAGTTACATTTCAACATAGTTTTTCATCCATAAATGGACAGCTAGTCGAAGCAACCCATCTAGAATTTAGAGGATATGCTTTGGGCCTACATTCTTGATTTTAGAGGCAGTTGGGAGGACCACTTCCCTTTAGTGGAGTTTTCCTACAACAACAGTTATCAGGCGAGCATTAAGATGGCTGCATTTGAGGCATTATATGGTAGACTTTGTAGGTCACTGGTTTGTTAGACTAAGGTGGGCAAAGTAACCATTTTAGGGCCAGACAATGTGCATGAGACTACGGAGAAATTCAGGCTTATTAGATAGAGATTACTCACGGCTTAGAGCCGACAGAAGAGTTATGTAGTCAAATGGAAATGGCAATTATCTTTTGAGGTAAGATCATATTTTTCTCAAGGTCTCACCATAGAAGAGATTGACGAGGTTTGGGAATTGTGGCAAGTTGTCGTCTCGGTTTATTGGCTCGTTTGAGGTTTTGGAGTGCATTGTCAATGTTGTTTACTATTTAGCATTACCACCACACATGGACAAAGTCCACAATGTCTTTCACGTATCTATGATTTGGAAGTACGAGCCGGACCAGTCACATATTTTGAGTTGGGTTGATGAGGATGTGACCTATGAGGAGAGGCCAGTTCAGATCCTTGACAGACGAGACAAGGTGTTGAGGGACAAGATGATTCCATTAGTAAAGGTTTTGTGGCATCATTATGGCATTGAAGAGGCTACTTGGGAATTAGAATAGGAGGTTCATTTCAACTACCTTGACTTGTTTTCTTCCTTAGGTATGGCTTAATTTCGGGGACGAAATCTTTTTAAGTTGGGGGATTGTAATGTCCCAGATTTTTTCAGATTTTTTGGTATTTTATTTTTATTTAATTTTTATGCACCGTTTTGCGCATCATGTGAGCCCAGTTATTTTATTGCATGTATTTATTTTATTTAGTGGGACATTGAGGTATTCACATATATATATGGATGGTTAGTGGGAAGAGATATTATTTTGGCATATTAGAGATTAATGTTAGTGGGTGTGAGTAACTCATTTCTAGCTCTCATTCCTAACACTGGTAATGCTGCAAGAGTTGAAGAGTTTAGACCTATAGCACTCTGTAATCTATTATACAAGATTATTACAAAAAATTTGGCTTCAAGGTTGTCTTTGGTGTTGCCTAATTTGGTAGGGCTAGAGCAAAGTGTTTTCATCAAAGGGGGAAAGATTCAAGATGCAATCCTTATAGCTTATGAAATGGTAAGTGAATTTAACTCTAGACATCCTATCATAGCAGTGAAAGTTGATATCAAGAAGGTATATGATTATATGTCTTGGGGTTTTTTGTTGAAGGTATTGGCAGCTTATGGTTTTAGTGAAACTTGGGTGAAATGGATAACTACTCTTCTATTTCAACTAGATATTTTGTATTGGTGAATGGATCTCTAGCTAGTTTTATTCAACCTAGTAGGGGTTTGAGAAAAAGTTGTCCTTTTTCCTATGACGATCCTAAATTTTTCAACCCAGTGTGTCCTGTGATGACCCAATACGGATCCAAAATGCGGAAGCAAAAGATAGAACAATGGTCTCTAGAGATACAACACTCCTCTAAGACACCAATGTGACCCTCAACGAGGTCACGAAACCCAAAGGAAGTGAATGCGGAAGCAACGTTCCAAAAATGGATAAGAATGAACCTAGGGGCAAAATGGTTATTCCACACTGAAATGGGTGCCACCGTGACAAGTATTTCCTTTATATAGATCGAATGAGAATTAATTCATACACACCATTGGAAAGACAACAAAAAATTAATAAATTTAGACTCAAGAATCACCTGATTTGGAGTTCGGACGACAAAGATATCAAGTTCTGAAGTTGAAGGAAGGGAAACCCTATCCCGGTTCGAACCAAAAATAGACACTACCTTACTAAAACTTAATTATCTTGAGGCACAAGAAGAATCTGAAACTCTAATTGGTACCATTGGAAAGCTTACTTCAACGCGGTCAATTTAGGCTCAAGAACAGACAAATTCAGAGTTAAAACGAAGAAGATATGATGATTTGAAATCGAAGGTGCAATGCTGAACCAAAACACACATACACCCATGAACAGTACCTCGAGTGCTCGAACAAGGACTTCGAGTGCTCAAAAATTGCCCCGAGAGTTCTTCCCAAAGTTAGAGTGCTAGAACCCCCCCTTTAGAGCGCTCGAACTACTGTAGGCTGCACATAAAATGCCAACTTGAAATGCAATTTTGAGGACTTTCTGGGCCTTTTTGAGAAAAATACAAAGAAGAAACTACCCTCAAAATCAAGTTTTCTAGCCAACCATGCAAAAAGAAAACTTTATTTTTCAAGTGAAACCCCCAAAATGCCCTTATGTTCAGTTTAGGCTCAAAACGGCAAAAATATGAATTTGCACCAAACATATATTTGACCCCAAATGCACTTCTAGGCTGAAACGAATATGCACACAAACGTAATAAGTGATTTTGAGTGCGCGGAAATGGTACACGGCTCCTAGAAATGGTCGAGTCAAAATCTGACTTCCCAACAGCCAAAAAGGCGAAAATGAATTTGAAATGGGTATTTCGAAAACCAAATTTAGCAAATGATTGGAAATTACCGTTCGGCCCTTGGCCACACTTCATGCATGATTAATGAGATCCTACAGAAGAATCAAAATGGAATTCCCACACCCGATGCAAACATAGTGAGACAAAACTTAACATTTTTTTAATATTTTCATAATATTTCATGAAGTCAAAACTACATAGAATACAAATACACTTCATTGGCCTCCGGCCTCATCTCATACTTGTCAAATACATTGTAAGGAGTGTGCTCATGTACACACTACATTTATGGAATTAAATATACACGTTTTGTCAATAAGACTACAATTGACATTCCGAGCCAACCTTCATAAAGATGGAAGTCTTCAAGTCCACAATTCATCTAAGCATAATGGGAGTCTCAACTTTAATTCTTGTACCTAAAATATGCCCCAGTATCATAGGAGTGAGTAACAAAAAGCTACTCGTAGGAAATGAGCATGCATCGACCTACGTTTTACAAGTTTGCATGATTTAATTATTGTGGTTCATTCCACCTAACGTCTATATCAAAGGTGAGACTCAAGGAACATCCTAGTTACCTAAGATCATTTCTAGCATCAATCACCTCATTCATGCAATTTTAGCAACATAGGGTCATGCTTACACAAGGCAACAACATAGGAGCATGCTTTCATAAAGCAACAACATATAGATTCTCAAGGTAATCAACTTGAAGTCTAAAATGCAACATCAACTAAATATAACAATTTAGTATAATTAGAATATCTAATACCACACATCAAGACATAGGTTCTCTAGGTTATCAACAAGAAATCTAAAAGTGTGTAATCAACTAAATATAACAATTTAGTATGGATGTACTTAACAACATTAAAATGATTCACAAAAATCATAAAACATAAATATACTTAACAACATCAGAATGATTCATTAAAATCATAAACATAGATGTACTTAACAACATCAAAATCACCAATCACCAAAACCACAAGTTACAATATAAACATGATTGTTAACTTGGAATTGAATACGAAAACAAATAGTAGAAGACTTGGACATTTAAGCTCGGAATTCTGCCGAGACCTCAATGGTTATTCCGGGAACTAACCCGCAGGGAAGACCACCCTAAGTGCGCACTATCTCAATGACTTAGAGGACTCACGTCCCCGTACTAGAGCCAAACCCTAGCCATCTCAACTCAACAATGTTCTAAGATTCTAAAATTAAACCAAATAAGTTCACAACTTATACATAACTTATATAATGTATGAAAACACCTCCCATGCACAAGTAGGTTGAAACCACACAATCCATGCCTTAGAGTTTCAATTCTAAAATAACATACATAATGTCAATTACAAAGTGTGCAAGTTACTACACATGGCATCAATATATTCCATAAAGAAAACATGTTTTCACGAATATAAATATAACAACAAAGTTGTCCAATGCTCAAAACACAACAAAGTGAATACATAACAAGTTCAAGTCCATGATTTGAATATAGAAACAACTTCTAAAATACCAATAGATCCATGGAGCCATTAGATAGAATTTAACTAAACAAGATAATCAAATTCTCTAGATTTCAAATCAAATTCGAATAACATCAATATAATCTATGTTAAACAACATAGCATGCTCATTACATATATCAAGTCAAAAGTACAAAATGAGCAAGATACCTTCATATAGAATTTAATTAATTCAATTTTAATTAAATCTCTAGATTTCAAAAGTTATTCAAATGATCCTAAATTAATAAATATCAAGCACCAACTCACGATCAAACCATATCTCAAGTCCAAAATGGGATACAAGCAAAACACAATTTACTAGAATTTAAATCAAATTAAATTATTTAAATCTCTAGATTTAAAAACTCATTTAAATCATCCCAATTTAATCTACAACAAAGATCAAGTCATGGCCATGCCATATATCTAGTCCAAAATGAGTTATAAGCAAACTACCATTAATCATAATTTCACAAATTAATACCATACATGCATATAAGTTGTATAAGCATAAAAAACATGCTAGATAACAAACATATAGCCCTATAACATCCCCTACCTCACTAGAGAAGTGTCTCTCTAGAATCCAAGGCAAAATCAACACAAAATGGCAAACCTATCTAGGGTTATGAAGAGGAAGATGAGGGGAACAAAACGTATTCCCAAGTTCAAGCTTGGAAATCAATGGAAGGCCCTCAAAAATCAAGGTCAAAGCTTAAGGCTTTAGGCTCCATCCATGGAGGCTAGGGTTTTCTTTACAAGAGAGGAAGGAAATGAAAAATGATGAAGGTGAAATGTGAGTGGAGGGGATAGAGATCCTTCACTCACTATGTGCTCTTACACTACCTTACACACACACACTAATGCAAGATCAAATTGTGAGCCTACACTTGTCACAAATCCAAGGCTCCATCCTAGGCTAAATCTCAAGCCTACACTTGTCAACCATCTAAGCCAACAAGTGCACCAATCCTAGGCCAACAAGTGGTTAAATCTCCACCCCCCACATGTCCTCATCCAAGGGCTCAAAGTGTTTCCACACACATGTCAACAAGTGGACCAATGAGAGTGTGACACTTGTCACACTTTTCAAAAATTACAAAAAGGTCCTTTTTGAAAATATCTCCCAAATTAAATTGCAAAATGGTCCCTCAGACGAAAAATAATTACTTTACAGTAATTACACAAAAACCCCTAAAGTTAGGAAAATTACAAAAAGGTCATGCATCTATACCCTTTACAAGAAAAGTAAGCACTTAGCATGCTTTTCTACAAATGTGAAAATACACATAGCATAGAATTTAAATATCGTGAATGCATGCAAAAATTGGAATCAAATCTGAACACGAAAAGTGAGGTTATGCCAACAAAGTGACAACCGAGAAAAAGACGAAAGGTGAAAAGTGTCACAAAAGTGAAAATGTGAAAATGACTCGATCTTTAATGGAAGTCATCAATCCAAGGAAAAAGGTCTCAGAAACCATCCCCAAGCACTCAAGATGACACTAAATTACAAGAAACCGAACTCAGAAAGGAAAAGATCAACGGAAAAAAAAATATCCGTGAAAATCTGAGAAAAGGAAAGGAAAGGAAATGACCGGGTCATTACAACCTTCCCACCTTAAAGGGATTTCGTCCCCGAAATCCAGCCCCAACCAACAAAAGTGAAACCAGGAAAACTACAGAGTACATCTCCGAGTATCCCACACAACACGTTACACCAGCGACCCTAAAACTGAAAGGAACCCCACAACCCAGTGTCATTTGCACCCACGTGCTCATGACAAGACAACCTCTCAAAGGAAAAGTGATTCCATAGCCACACAACAAGTCAAAGGTTATACACAGAACCCAAGGTCAAATAAAGGAACGGAAAACAACAACCGTAGTCATCCCTCCTAACGAACCATCAAACGGATACAAAACACATCCACCAAAAAGGACTCCAAAATAATCATGTATCAAATCAGGGTACAAAACAAACATCACGTGGCAGTACGAATAGTGACCAAAACCCGCCCACGACGTACTCAAATGTGTGGTAGCAATGACAGTACCTAATGCCCGTCCACACTTACTCGTCAGTAAGGTAGCATCGACGGCAACTAGTACTCGCCCACAACACACAACTTTGTACGGTAGCATGACAGTATAAGGCACTAGTTCATAACCTGCCCTCCACTAGGTCTACCCATGAAACCTCTCAATACAAATGACGTCAATGTCAAAAATGATCATTACCAAAAGCACTACGGGGACTAACATTTTGTGATAGTTGAGATATGGTCCAAAGATGTCCGGCCGGACCATCCTGGCCAATCCCAAAACTCTGACAACAATGCTATAGGTACCGCTATGCTTAAGGCTCCAAATCCTCAATATAGCAAAACCAACATCTCCAATGTCTCAAAATACCTCTATTAACAACATTAATCAGGAATCCAAAACCTGACAAGCAAATCAACGCTTACAGAAATCAAAATAAACCTCATGATAAGACATTTCATCGAAAGTCCTTTATATCTCCCTAAAATAGATCAACTACAAGACTACACTGTAATCAAACATTAGATCCGCATCCCTATCATGGATAACTAAATTCTCGAAATACAAGTCCACTAAGTGGCACATACATCAAAATCCTGACAACTAAGGTCACAAAACAAATCTCTCAAAACCGTGCTTGGCAACACCAAGCTAAATCAAAATTCCTTAATTTCAATCCATAAACAATCACGGGAACAACAATTCCTCAAAACCACGCCTAGTCATACTAGGACGAGAAAACTCCATAAACAAACCGTGTCCAACAATGATCCTTTAAAACTCTTCCTAAGAGTCAACCACATCAAGGTCTCCAAAACTAAAACAAGTCTCCAAAAAGGCATCCTCAAAAGAGCATCGAGCTCACCTCACGAATAAAACAAATCCTTAATGATATGGACACAAGTCTCCGAAAAATGATCTCACACCAATCAACTCACTCTGAGCACCTCAACCCGTCAACAACCACGGCAGAAACTCCCCAAGAGAAGACACGAAGGAAAGGGAACCACCAGTCCTAAAAAGGACAGCACCACGATTCTATCTCTGAAATAGAAGACAACAATGTCAAAGACTTCACCCTCTACATGGAAGTAAGTCAACCAAAATTAACCAAATCCTCACTAAGGACTCAAGACAACAATAGTGATCCTCACAGACCAACCAAACCCAAAATCGTGCACAAGGCGACGAAGAAAAGAGATTCACTCCTTGTGAAGTCCCTTACTTGAATCAAGAAAGAGAAGAAACCCTATTCTCCCACAAATGTCGATATGACAACCATGAAAACGGAGCATCCTTTCCACCTTAAGGAAGTGGACAGCTCAAAATAAAACAAATGTGACAACTCCTCTACAAGGGATTTCATAACAACCCCTTACAGAAACCCACATACAGACTACGTGCAACCGAGGGAAGAACGAATGGGAAACCAAACCTGGAAGTTATGCATATGACAAGGAAATGCAACTACCAAGAAGTAAATCTACTCACATAGATAAAAATCAATGGTACATGCAGCACGTCTCCACGTAAGCACAAAAGTCATGTCACAAAAACACAGTAACAACATAGCATCTCAAAGCATATAAATAAGGCACACTAATGCCACACAACAAGAAGACTGATGTGGATACACTTCTACTTACTCATGCATCACAATATCATAAATCATACTACTAACATGGTAGTAAATGAAACTACAGAAAATAAAATGATGCAACAATGAACCCTATGGACATTGTGTCCTAGAGTGTCTAAGAAAAAGGAAAGACCAGTCCTAGCCATAACTGTCTCCAAAACCAATGCGACCACAACCTGTCTTAAAACAAATGTGAACCTTTACCACCATGGTAAGACTCCAACAATCCAACTCCGAATCTAAGGGTGACACTACAAGTGACACTAACAATGTAATGCTCTCACCAACCCAAAATATCAATCAATCGACTTGATCCCAAAAGCATCATCACACAAAGAGAACTCAAACAAAATGGCTACTTTAGCCATACAATCAGACAACCGAATCAATCTCCAAAATCGTCCTCAAAATGACCATCAATCACCGTCTCAACACCAGACGCTCAAAACAAAACTCACATCATCACCAACCAAAAGGACAACGCCTATCATAACAAAACCAACATTGATTCCATCCGAACTGCCACTTGTAGCTAGCCAGTACGATAGCATGACAGTGTCATGCACCAGCCCATAACATACCCGTCCACGAAAATTGCAATCTCAGAGGAACTTTCCAAAACAATTGAGGATCCTAAGAGGTCCATGACCTCATCGTGGCCCAAAACCAACAAATCCAGTACTATGGCAACACCAAATGACTCACCTCACGAGAGCCTAAACAAAAGGTGTTTCACCACCTACCTCAAAACCAATACTAGGTCAAAAACAACCTACACAACCACAGAACCATGTGGACAATCACCAACAACCTCAAGGAAGAATGCCAAAATGAAACCAATTTCACCAATCATCGTACTAAGTGAAAACTCACCAAACGACTCAATCTTAACTCAAACATCAAATGACTAATCCCAAGCCCTTCCAAATATGCAACACAACAATGCATATACAATTCTAATCTAGCACACATCATAAGTCATGCTCTTTACATTAGAATACAACAATGCTAAACAAACGGCATACAACATGTAGCTCGTAAGCACATAAACATGTTATCAACCAAAACATATTATCATAAAGCATATAAACACATAGAGCATGGCAACAAAAGCATGATATGCACCCAAAACCCATCATCCTAAGGTTTTTGAACCTAGGAGCTCTGATATCACCTGTGACAACCACGGATTTTTTAACCCAGTGTGTCCTGTGATGACCCAATACGGATCCAAAATGCGGAAGCAAAAGATAGAACAATGGTTTCTAGAGATACAACACTCCTCTAAGACACCAATGTGACCCTCAACGAGGTCACGAAACCCAAAGGAAGTGAATGCGGAAGCAACGTTTCAAAAACGGATAAGAAAGAACCTAGGGGAAAAATGGTCATTCCACACTGAAATGGGTGTCACCGTGCACACCATTGGAAAGACAATGAAAAATCATTAACTTTAGACTCAAGAATCACCTGATTCGGAGTTCGAACGACAAAGATATCAAGTTCTGAAGTCGAATGAAGGGAAACCCTATCCCGGTTCGAACCAAAAACAGACACTACCTTACTAAAACTTGAATATCTTGAGTTACAAGAAGAATCTGAAACTCTAATTTGTACCATTGGAAATCTTACTTCAACGCGGTCAATTTAGACTCAAGAACGGACCAATTGGAGTTAAAACAAAAAAGATATGATGATTTGAAGTCGGAGGTGTAGTGCTGAACCAAGACACACATACACCCATGAACAGTACCTCGAGCACTCGAACAAGGACTTTGAGTGCTCAAAAATTGCCCCAAGAGTTTTGCCCAAAGTTAGAGTGCTTGAACCCCTCCTTTAGAGCACTCGAACTACTGTAAGCTGCACCCGAAATGCCAACTTGAAATGCAATTTTGAGGACTTTCTGGGCCTTTTTGAGAAAAACACAAAGAAGAAACTACCCTCAAAATCATGTTTTCTAGCTAACCATACCAAAAGAAAACTTTATTTTTCAAGTGAAAACCCCAAAATGCCCTTATGCTCAGTTTAGGCTCAAAACGGCAAAAAATGTGAATTTGCACCAATCATACATTTGACTCCAAATGCACTTCTAGGCTGAAACGAATATGCACGCAAATGTAATAAGTGATTTTGAGTGTGTAGAAATGGTCCGCGGCTCCTAGAAATGGTCGAGTCAAAATCCGACCTCCCAACGGTTAAAAAGGCGAAAATGAGTTTGAAATGGGTATTTTGAAAACCAAATTTAGCAAATAATTGGAAATTGCCGTTTGGCCCTTGGCCACACTTCATGCATGATTAATGAGATCCTACGGAAGAATCAAAATGGAATTCCCACACCCGATGCAAACATAGTGAGACAAAACTTAACATTTTTTTAATATTTTCGTAATATTTCATGAAGTCAAAACTACATAGAATACAAATACATGTCATTGGCCTCCGGCCTCATCTCATACATGTCAAATACATTGTAAGGAGTGTACTCATGTACACACTACATATATGGAATTAAATATACACGTTTTGTCAATAAGACTACAATTGACATTCCGAGCCAACCTTTACAAAGATGGAAGTCTTCAAGTCCACAATTCATCCAAGCGTAATGGGAGTCTCAACTTTAATTCTTGTACCTAAAATATGCCCCAGTATCGTAGGGGTGAGTAACATAAAGCTACTCGTAGGAAATGAGCATGCATCGACCTACGTTTTACAAGTTTGCATGATTTAATTATTGTGGTTCATTCCACTTAACATCTATGTCAAAGGTGAGACTCAAGGAGCATCCTAGCTACCTAAGATCATTTCTAGCATCAATCACCTCATTCATGAAATTTTAGCAACATAGGGTCATGCTTACACAAGACAACAACATAAGAGCATGTTTTCACAAAGCAACAACATATAGATTCTCAAGGTAATCAACTTGAAGTCTAAAATGCAACATCAACTAAATATAACAATTTAGCATAATTAGAATATCTAATACAGCACACCAAGACATAGGTTCTCTAGGTTATTAATTAGAAATCTAAAAGTGTGTAATCAACTAAATATAGCAATTTAGTATGGATGTACTTAACAACATCAAAATGATTCACAAAAATCATAAAACATAGATGTACTTAACAACATCAGAATGATTCATTAAAATCATAAATATGGATGTACTTAACAACATCAAAATCTCCAATCACCAAAACCACAAGTTACAATATAAACATGATTGTTAACTTGGAATTGAATGCGAAAATAAATAGTGGAAGACTTGGACATCTAAGCTCGGAATTCTGCCGAGATCTCAATGGTTATTCCGGGCACTAACCCACAGGGAAGACCACCATAAGTGCGCACTATCTCAATGACTTAGAAGACTCACGTCCCTGTACTAGAGCCAAACCCTAGCCATCTCAACTCAACAATGTTCTAAGATTCCAAAATTAAACCAAATAAGTTCACAACTTATACATAACTTATATAATGCATGAAAACATCTTCCATGCACAAGTAGGTTGAAACCACACAATCCATACCTTAGAGTTTCAATTCTAAAATGACATACATAATGTCAATTACAAAGTGTGCAATTCACTATACATGGCATCAATATATTCTATAAAGAAAACATATTTTCATGAATATAAATATAACAACAAAGTTGTCCAATACTCAAAACAAAACAAAGTGAATACATAACAAGTTCAAGTCCATGATTTGAATATAGAAACAACTTCTAAAATACCAATAGATCCATGGAGCCATTAGATAGAATTTAACTAAACAAGATAATCAAATTCTCTAGATTTCAAATCAAATTCGAATAACATTAATTTAATCTATGTTAAACAACATAACATGCTCATTACATATATCAAGTCAAAAGTACAAAATGAGCAAGATACCTTCATATAGAATTTAATTAATTCAATTTTAATTAAATCTCTAGATTTCAAAAGTTATTCAAATAATCCCAAATTAATATATATCAAGCACCAACTCATGGTCATACCATATCTCAAGTCCAAATGGGATACAAACAAAACACAATTTACTAGAATTTAAATCAAATTAAATTCTTTAAATCTCTAGATTTAGAAACTCATTTAAATCATCCCAATTTAATATACAACAAAGATTAAGTCATGCCCATGCCATATATCTAGTCCAAAATGAGTTATAAGCAAACTACCATTAATCATAATTTCACAAATTAATACCATACATGTATACAAGTTGTATAAGCATAAAAAACATGCTAGATAACAAACATATAGCCCTATAACATCCCCTACCTCACTAGAGAAGTGTCTCTTTAGAATCCAAGGCAAAATCAACACAAAATGGTAAACCCTTCTAGGGTTATGAAGAGGAAGATGAGGGGAACAAAATGTATTTCCAAGTTCAAGCTTGGAAATCAATGGAAGTCCCTCAAAAATCAAGGTCAAAGCTTAAGGCTTTAGGCTCCATCCATGGAGGCTAGGGTTTTCTTTACAAGAGAGGAAGGAAATGAAAAATGATGAAGATGAAATATGAATGGAGGGGATAGAGATCCTCCATTCACTATGTGCTCTTACACTACCTTACACACACACACTAATGCAAGATCAAATTGTAAGCCTACACTTGTCACAAATCCAAGGCTCCATCCTAGGCTAGATCTTAAGCCTACACTTGTCAACCATCTAAGCCAACAAGTGCACCAATCCTAGGCCAACAAGTGGTTAAATCTCCACCCCCCACATGTCCTCATCCAAGGGCTCAAAGTGTTTCCACACACATGTCAACAGGTGGACCAATGAGAGTGTGACACTTGTCACACTTTTTGAAAATTGCAAAAGGGTCCTTTTTTGAAAATATCTCCCAAATTAAATTGCAAAATGGTCCCTAAGACAAAAAATAATTATTTTATAGTAATTACACAAAAACCCCTAAAGTTAGGAAAATTACAAAAAGGTCATGCATCTATACCCTTTACAAGAAAAATAAGCACTTAGCATACTTTTCTACAAAAGTGAAAGTACACATAGCATGGAATTTAAATATCGTGGATGCATGCAAAAACCGAAATCAAATCCGAACGCGAAAAGTGAGGTTATGCCAACAAAGTGACAACCGAGAAAAAGACGAAAGGTGAAAAGTGTCACAAAAGTGAAAATGTGAAAATGATTCGGTCCTCAAAGGAAGTCATCAATCCAAGGAAAAGAGTCTCGGAAACCATCTCCGAGCACTCAAGATGACACTAAGTTACAAGAAACCGAACTCAGAAAGGAAAAGATCAACGGAAAAAAAATATCCGTGAAAATCTGAGAAAAGGAAAGGAAAGAAAATGACCGGATCATTACATTTTCCCTCTTCTATTCACTTTAGTGACAAATTAGTTATCTCAAAGTCTAAATGTAGCTGTTTCTGATAGCAGTCTTGTGCTGTCACATACTTCTTTGAAAGCTTAATCTTCTATTTGTCATACTTTTTTTGCTAATGATATTTTGGTAACTTGCAAGGCTTCTGTAATGTCCCAGATTTTTATGAATTTTATTCAAATTTTTATTTAATTATTTTTCGTGTTTCGTTTTGCATTCCACACGAAACCTAAGGGCCGTTTCAGTCCTTTTTTGAGCCGAGGGATTTAGAAATGTGTTTTTAATTATTCTAAGTCAATTAGAGTTAACAAGATCATTTTTAGGATTTTTCAGAACTCGGGACAATTTCTGGGTTCGGGAACTCCTCCCGGTTTTATTATTTTGCCTTAGGGGCATTATGGACTTTTCACTAGCCTATATATATATATGTGTGTGTGTGTGTGCATATGTATTTGTATACTGTGAAGATATTTTAGGGATGAGTTCGATATAGCATTGAAAGTGGATAAGCAAAAGGGTAAACTAGCCTAAAGTTTTAATCACCTACAAGGTGACACATGGCACCATGTGGACCAAGAGGTCAAAATGAATGGCTAAGCCATCATCTCCTCTTTCTCACTCTCGGTAAAACACACTTTCTCTGTACATTCCTGAGAAAGGCAAGAAGGAGAAGATGTTCTACTCAATGAGGGCTACGTTTTGAGACCGGTTATCTACCCATTTAGAGAATTTTGAATTTTGATTTGCCTTAAGGCCTTGTTCGGATTGCTTTTTTAAGGTAGGGGTTTTTCCTAATACCTTAAACTTTGTCTTCAATTGAGTAATTATATATTGAACTCTCTAGTCTTTATTACTTGGTGCAAAATTATGAATATAATGATGTTGCTATGCTAAAGTATGTGAAAGTATGCTTAAATGAGTTAAAAAGGGTTGTCTTTTCCATATTAAGTGTTAATTGCTAATTTGGTTGAGTTGAGATGAATTATGGAATGAACAGGTTATGTTTAATGTAGAAAATGCCACACTTAGTTATTGAAATGCCATGTCATGATCACATTGTAAAAAAAAGGGCTATGTATATGTTATTGTTGTTATTTATGATGACCATGTCATCTTTTCCCTTTTTTAGGATATATTATTTATCTATTTATTTATTATTATTTATTTTAATTTATTATTTTCATTCTTATTTCTTTTATTGTTGCCTTAGGGTTTTGTAGGACCCGAGGCAGGGTTTTGGTGTCCGGAATAGGTTTCCAACACTTCATGCATTTACTTTATTTTATTTTATTGTTAATGCATAGTTTAATTATGTAGCAAAGTATGCTAGCTTATTTTCATTTTTTGGGGGTATAATTGCATTATTTCTTTGGGAGACATTTTCATTTTTGGGGATCTTTGTGCAATTATCTTTTTGAGATATTTTGTTTAAGGACCTTTTTGTAATTATTTTTGTGAGATGTTTAAAAGAGGGACCTTTTTGAAATTTGGGGAAAGTTAAGACAAGTGTCTCATTTTCATTGGACCATGTGTCATCACTTGGTTGGTGACATGTGGAGGGCTTAGATGTTGCCAAGTGTAGGATGGACTTTAGTGTTTTGTGTGGAGGCTTGTGATTGTGACAGGTGGAGGATTTGATGAGAGTGTGTGTGTGAGAGGTAGTGTTAGCTTAGTTTAGTGATATTTATATATCATTTGGTGAGTGAAGAAACTACAGACTTTTCTTCTTCTTCATCTTCCTCTCACCTAAGCCACCATTGAAGCTCATTTTAGACCTTGATTTAACCCACTTTCCTTTCATCTTTTGGCCTAACCTTGGCAAGACAAAAGCTTCCTTACACCATTGTCTTCAACAACTTTCTCTTGGATTTCATTTTGCACACATTTCCTTTAGATTATAGAGAGTCATTCTCTAGTGAGGTAGGGGGTGTAGTATGTTTATAATATTTGCATTTCCTTGTGTTTTTTTAAGCTTAATACATATTGTATGCATGTTATGTGAGTTTTAAAGAGTTTAATATGAGTTGTTTCATGACCCAGGCTCTTGTATTATGTTCAAAGCATGTGTGTATATTTATATGTTATCTTGTAAGCTTATTAGTAAATTGGTAGAAGATGGTATTATTACTAGATTTCTAGAAATATAATTGTTAGATTGTATTATTACTATATTTCTAGAAATATAATTGTTAGATTGTATTATTACTAGATTTCTAAAAATATAATTGTTACACTTTTGTATTCTTTATACCATATTAAATTGCTAAGGGCTTGCATATTCTTGTGTGACTGTGTGGTTATGTAATTATGACTTAAGGTGCTAGCATGAATTGATTCCTAGTTGATATCATTGTACTAGTGTAAGTTTCTTTATATTGTGGACTTGTCATTTTCATGCCATATTAGTCTTGAAGACTTAAGACATGGATTATGTGGTTCAAACCTTACTTGTGTATGGAAAGTGATTTTGTGCATTATATACTTATGTATATGTTGTGACATTATTTATTGATTTTGGAAATACTTTGGGCATTTGTTACGTGACATGGCTAGAGTACGGCTCTAGTGTGGGAGGTACGAGTTCTCCCCAATATAGTGGCCACTTAGGTAGTTCTTTGCAGTCTAATAACCCAAAACAACTAATTATCTTGGTTGTGACATTCATAACCGAATGCTCGTGTCCAAGATATTCTTATTATGTGATTTCGTTTTTCGATTCCAAGTTGACAATTTTGTATACCTGTAACTTGTGATTTTTGTATTGGATATTCCAATGTCGTTAAGTATACCTTCGTAATATGGATTTCATTTAAAATTCTTCAAATGTTAGTTTTAGGATGATTCCTTAGCTTCACCTTGAAACTAAACGTTAGGGGGCATGATCCACATGTTATTATCTATGTTAAGCTTGTAATGCCATTGAAAACTTAGGTTATCCACATATATATTTCCTATGGAGTAATTCAAATTCCTAACCCTAGTTGATCATTGTTTTTCAAGCAAGGAGGTACTCTTCTTGGATGCACATCATCCTTAGCTCAGACTTATGTTTACGTTTTGAACATCTTTTGTATGTTATTAGCATGCATGTGTTGTTATGTTATGGGTATCTTTTGGGGTTGCTAATGTGTAATATATTTAAAAACTTGCTTAGCTTCCTAATGCATGTGTAATTTCCACCTAAGTACTCTCTTTTGTGTTAACTTGACATGTATATAATGAGACCAAGGGCCAAGCACTTTCAATGTATGTAAATTATGTCATTTTATGTCAAGTATTTATCTCTTTGGCATTTCATGCACTTGGGGGCATTATCGTCTTTTTATTTAACTTATCACTCTTGGTATGGACCATAGAGGATCTAAGGATCAAATTTGAGGGGGGTTTTCTTCACAAAAAATTTCCAAAAAGTCTCATCTTCTCAAATATTTTCCAAATTTTCAGGTTCAGGTGATCGTTTGCAGGTGTCTATGATCGATCGTAAGTGGGTACGATCGATCGCACTTGGGGTCATCTTGGCATTTTCATCGGTAGTGTACTTTACGATCGATCGCACCTGAGTCATTTTGGCATTTGCATTATTCGTACACTTTACGATCGATCGCACCTGGGGTCTTCTTGGAAGCTCTATCGTTCGTAACCTTACGATCGATCGCACCTTTAGTACGATTGATCACACCTGGGGCCTTTTTGGCAACTTTTTAGCTAAAATTTGAACTTGCATATCTCACCCATTTTAACTCCAAATTAAGTGATTTTTTATCCTAAGTTTATTGATTTTTCATTGGCTATCCAATGGTATGCACCATAGAATCCAGTTTTTATTTTGAAATAACCATTTTACCCCTAGTTCCATTTTTTGTCCGTTTTAACCTTAACTTCTGCATTTGTTTTCTATTTGAGTCCCGTGACTTCTTAGAAGGTCACCTTCTCATCTTAGAGGTGGTGTCCATCACTAGAGACTTCTTCTATTTTCTTTCTTTTACGTTTTGGGACTCGTTATTGGGTCAGTTTTTGAGTTACTCGCTGACGCTTTGGGTTATAAAAATTCAGGCTGTCACGTTATTTTATTGAAATTGAGATTAAAGTTATGCATAAACATGCCATGGTGAGAAAGAGAATAAGAAAGGGTTAAAACAAAGTTTTCCTATAAAAGAACCGGATTTCGCGAGTTCGGTGCTAACTCGAACTAGAGGGAGCGCGTGCCGATTTAGGACGTGAAAAAGTTGATATTAGGCCCCAAATGGTTGCCGGATTTGGAACCAGGGATAGTTATCAATCTTGCCTTGGTAAAGTCGGTTAGCGATTTTCAAAATGTGAGTTAGGGTTGGTAGAGGTCAAGCATTGGGATACAGTGCATTGCATTTCATTATAAACACAATCTTATTGAAATGTGTTATGTGGTTGATGGAATGGTCATTTATGATATAAATGTGATAAAGACCCCAAGGCATGATCCCGATTCCCTTTTTATCCGTTTGTGTGTTACGTGGCTCAAGGGAGTCCAAAGTTGATGCCTTAGCCAACTTCAACTGAGCCTCCATGCTCACCCCTTCCTTTAACATTTTTCATGTCATGGCAATGAGGTAGTTGATGACCTTCCTCCACAAGGGTAGTTCAAGTTGAAGAATTCCTTTTTTTGCAACCTTTCGTAACTTTTGCACTACATGGAATTTTTTTGTAAACTTTGAGCCAAGTATGATATTTTTTGTGAAAACCTAAATGGCAATGTAACCTATTATTTTAGAGTATATGGATATCACTCTAAGCATTATTTTTTGTAATATTATGAAATGTATGAATGTATGGGAATGATGTGGTAGTTAAAGGCTTTTTACGTCATTTTACGTTGGTGAATGTATACGTAGGATGTGTCATATCTTCTCCTTATGTTCATGCATGTTTTTGTATCATTTGGGATAGGTTTGAGACTTGTTTGAGGTTACCCTTGATGCCACAGGGGCACCCGATGCCGTAGGTACCCAGAAATAGGTTATTTTTCACCTCTCAGGGAGTGCTAGCCGGCTGGTGACATAAGCCAGCCGGTCGATAGTTCATTTTAGTCAAAACAGATAGTTGGCATTGCTGGTAGGTTGTTTTGGCTGGCTGCCAATCTATCAGCCGGCTAACGCCTGTAGCGCACCAGAATTTTTAGCCGACTTTAAAGAGTCATAACTCCCTCATTTATTAACCAAATTGGGTCATTTTTGAGTCTAAATTCAATAATTTTGAGTCTCCTTTCTAATGATACTAATTTAATTCAAACATTTTAACCATAAAGGAAGTTATGGCCATTTTAGTGCGGATTGCTCTGGAAATCTTTCAAACCGTAAAGGCCTAATTTAGTGAGATCGTTGTCTTTGTGTCTAGAACCGTACCAAATGAGCTTGTATGGCTGTGATGACTTAAGTGGACTCCTATTGACTCATTTAGAGTCAAGAAATTTATCTCCTTCATTTTGAAATGACCTTATTACCCTTTGGCAGTGTCAGGTCGGGTTATGACCCAGATAGTGTTTTCGGACCCTCCTGTTTGGGTCGTTACAGCTTCTATCTTTAATGCAAAGATTTTGCATTCAATTTTAAGTAAATTTTTAAGAGGAATCTGGTTTGAAGATTAGCCCTCAGAAAATCAACATTATCTTCTCTAAAATAGTTAGAAGAAGAGGTGTTATTCTGGGAATTATACACTACAAGGAATAAGTTTTGCCCTTGAAGTATTTAGGGATCCCTCTATGCTTTGAAGGACTGAAAAGATTACACTGCTCTGCCCTTATTGATAAGGTTATTAAGAGATTTTCTACTTGGAGTACAAAATTCTTGTCAGTTGTAGGGAAAATTGAATTGATTAGAACTATGATTACTCCTACTTGTCTGTATTGGTTTAGTGTGTTTAACATCCCTGTTGCTATCATGAATTAGATTCAAAAGCTATATAAAAACTTTCTCTAGGGTAGTACAGAAAATGCTAAGAAACTGTATCTTTTGAGTTGGGATTTAATTATTAGAACTAAAGGTGAAGGTGGTCTGGGTATAAGGAAGCTAAAGACCTGCAAGTTGCATCTCAGTCTGTTTTAGTTTGGGACTTCTTGATCAATGAAGACAGGTTGTTAGTCTCATGGTTTAAGGACGTATATTTATCTCATGCCTCTTATTGGAAATTGGTTCCTAGGACTTCTCAATCTGTTGTTTGGAAATCTATGGTTAATATTAGAGAGTTAATGCTGGAGTATGTGTATTTCTCTATTAGAATTGGAGAGCTCTTCAAAACTATTATGGATCCTTGGTGTGATGGACAAACATTGATTCAAAAATTTGGCCACAGAATGGTTAGAAGGTTAGGACTACCTTGGGACTCAACTCTCAATAATCTTATGCTTAATGAGAGTTGGAATTTGGAGCGGCTGCAAGATGAAATTTTTAATCCTCTTAAGTAATATGTTTCTAATATTCTTTTACCTGATAGAGAAGATGGGTTGTTATGGGATGGGGGCACCTTTTCTTTCAAGAAGGCCTGGTTTAGTTGCTGAGGACCTTTTGAAAAAGTGGACTGGTATAATTTTTACTGGGCTAAGGCTAGACCTCGGTGGTCTGTGCATGGGGTATTTATCTTTCAAGATAGACTTCCCACTATGGTTAATCTATAGAAGAGAAACATTCAACTAGCTTCAATATGTACTAATTATAAAGGTGAGTGTGATACTAGGGATCATATTTTTGTTACTTGTCCATTTGCTAAGGAATTGTGGTGCTGGTTAGGAGATACCTTAGGTTGGGATGTGAATCATTTTTCTGTATTATGGATTTGGTGGTGTGGTTCAAACAAAATTCCAATAAATCTCTCCAGTGTATAGTGGTGGTTGTATTGTAGGATATATGGCAAAAGAGAAATGGTAGGCTACATGGTTTAACTTTAAGATCTCCCCATGAGGAAGCTAGACAAAGTTTACTTGAGGTCATTGATGTTACTAATGTTTCACTACAAGATTTGATTCAGTGGGTCCGGGATTTGGGTGTTCTTTTTGTACTGGAAATGGATTTTTTCCTTATATGTTTCTTATAATGGCTTATGGCTATTTGTTTGGCTTCATTCTGAGGGTATGCCCTCTGTGCACCTATATTTAATTTTTCTATGTATAAAACACCAATTATAAAGAAAAAAAGAGAAGAGATTAATGTTAGTTCAAAGGGCATAGTGGTAATTGTGAGGGTCAAAGTGGAAGACTAAATTTAGGCCACACTTTTGAAAGCTAAAGTCAAGCCTTGGTTTCTATTCCATCATCTCATCACATCCTCTCTCTCTCTCTCTGCACTATCACTCTTTCTCTCTTTCTCCTCCATTTCCTTTTTCTTTTCTTCTTCCACCTTCTCTCTATAATCTTGTATACATAAGAGGGAATTGATCAAGGCCATAGTTAAAGAAAGTGTAAAGCTTGGCAAGAGCTACATTTTGACACTGGTCTTACATCATCTTAGTGGTATTTTCTATTTGGATCTTGAGCTTGGGTTACTTTATTTGAGGTAGGGAAGTTTAAACTATAATATCTTTGATCTTTGTGAGTTTCTCTTATGTGTATTTGTTGAAAGCATGATTTTGTGCTAAGGTGTTATTCTTTGCAAGTTAATTTTCTTCATATATTTGTTATCTTACATGATTCATGCTATAAATGTGATGTACCCGGTTAGATGAACTGATATTTATTACTTGACCCCAGATTTTAGTATAATTACCTAATTACCCCCAGAATTCAACCAAAGCATATATTGACTATAGAAAATGACAGTTTTACCCCTAATAAATTTAGAAGCTATAGTGAATGTACTAAATTTTAACTATTTTGCCCTTTTGGATTCTAAACCATTATTTGACCACGGTAAATGACTATTATACCCTTATGGACTTTGGAACTATTATAATGACGTGAAATGACCATAGTACCCTTGTGTAACCTTGGGTTTAGGTAAGGACCCAGTTAGTGATTCGGATCCCCGGGTTTGTGTCGTTACAGTCTTGAACTATTAACTCTTAAAGATAAGCCAGAGTTATCACACACACTAGTTTCATTATATAATACAAGTGTTTCATAGACTGCACATTAATGGCCATATACAGTATCCCGATTTCATGAGTGTGTATAGGAACGGTCTAATATTCCAAAGACAGTGGCCTGAGTACTCCCATACTCATATAGGTAAGTCTCCTTAGTGATCATGCAGTCTATAACCGTGCCACAAAAGTCTAAAATATAAAGACTTGTTAAGAGTGCAATATTCATCCTTTTATGCTTTGCAGGTAACAAACACTAGAAAATAGAATTGAGACCACTTCAAAATAGCAAGAGTTATAGTGTCATCTTTGTGAGATATATTTTTGTAATTGGTATATTTCGATAACAAAACAAGTCCTAGTCGAGTTGTAATTTCAGTTACTATATCAGACTTGACGTCGATTGTGGAATTCAGAGGTTGTTCAGAAGACGAAAGTACTGTTGATCATCGAAAAGGAAAGAATAACACATTAGGACTTCGTTTCCCACTTAGGACACAAATACCTATATGGCATATTTTCAGAGTTCCAAAAATACAGAAATTCCAAGTTCAAGTTGGATTCTGTTAAGTGGGAACCGGTACCTGCATTTGGGAACTGGTTCCAAAAGCTGAACTTTGAGAAATAATATTTTGTCCTTTGTGAACCGGTACCAAGATTAGGAACCGGTTTCAAGTGTCCTGATTGCAAAAGGTTTCCAGTTTCCTTGTTTTGGTTAATTCCTTTTTTATCCAACTTTCCTTCCAAGTCCTATACACGAAATTTCCTTTATTTTCAGAAGGAATAAGACTTTGCGAACCTCTATATAAACCATATCATACATAGGTTTATTGACGGCTTTACATTATTATTCATATATTATACAAAGCCTTAGAAAGTTTATTTTTCTCTCAAAAAATCAAAGTTCATTTTTCTGTTGTCTTCCTAGAACACACACATATTCACCTAGTGAGGTAAGAGTTGTGGAGTTCAAATCCTGATCGTGATCATACAGTTGTATCTATATCGATCAGACTAAAACAGATCTTCTTCTACATCAAGTTCAGACGGTTGAAGAATAGAAGTAAAAGCGATCACACTTTGAAAGGTTGGAGCATTCAAGGAGTGTTGTCTGATCTACTTGTTACTCTTCTACATATATCAAGCATAAGCCTAAGGTCAAGTTGTTGTGGGACGAGGAGTCGCAAAGTTAGAAGATTGTCAACAGTTAATGTTTGGTAGAACAATAGGGTGTGGGCCAGAGTTAAAGTTCAGTGTACTTTGTTTCAAGCATAGTGGATTGGTTTACTTCACAGTCTATGAGGTTTTTTCCATAACAATTGACGTATTTTATCAACTGGGTTTCCTTGCTAAAATTATGGTGCCATCTCTAACTTTACTTTGCTTTATTTTATATTGCATGATATTGATTTATTAATTACTAAAACAAAGAAAGTTAGTAAAGACATAGCTCTTTTTTAAAATAATCCAAAACTTTCCTAGTACATTCCGCTATGTACGACTCACAAATTGGTCTCAGAGCCAATCTTTACACATTGAGTTGGTCCTTGTTGGAAAGTTTGTTTTGTTTTCAAAAATTATTTTCGAAATCATGTCTTATACGTTGAAAGAAGGTGGTTCTAATCAACGTGATCCTTTATTTGAAGGAGATAATTACAATTTTTGGAAATCAAAGATAAGAACCTATTTGTAAAATTCTGGTGGTAAAACTTAGGCGATAGTTGAATCAGGCTATATACCTCCTATAGTAGATACAACTGTGGATGGTAAAATATTCAAAGAGCTAAAAGATACTTTTGCTTTTACTGCTACTGAAACTGAGCGTAATGATGCTAATGACAAAGCTTTATATTCAATTAACAATTCTATTGTTCCATCTGAATATGCTAGAATTTCTGATTGTAAAACTGCTAAAGAAGCTTGGAATATTTTGCAGGTTACTCATGAAGGAACTTCAAAAGTGAAGTTGTCCAAGATTCAGTTGCTTTCTCATAAATTTAGAAACATTGTGATAAAAGAAGATGAATCCTTTTCTGATTTTTATTCTAATCTTCTTGAAATAATTTTTGAACTGCATCACTTAGGTAAAAAAGTTAGTGATTAGAAAATCTGTTAGAAAATCTTAAGGTCTTTACCTAAAAGATTCCATATTAAAGTTGAAACCATCTCTGAACATTGGGATTTGACTACCTGTCAAGTAGATGAAATGGTAGGTTCATTAAAAACTTTTGAGATGCAGAACTTTGATTTAAGTCATAAAGAGAAAAATCTTGCTTTAAAATCTACACAGGTTGAGAATTATGTGGATGATAACTCAGATGATGATATTGCATTTTTGTCAAGGCAATTCAGTCAGATTTTGCAAAGGCAATAGAGGAGAAAGAATAGCAACATGGCTAATCCTCAAAATTTTGATAAAATGTCAAAATTTAGGTTTAACGAAAAGAAAGTAGAAAAATCAAAAGAAACTAAATTTATTTACTAGAATTATGGTGGCAAAGGTTACGCATCCAATGTTTGTCCTAGTCCTAGGAAAGAACAAAAGGATAGGAATAAAGGAAAAGCAATGAAAGTTTCTATGTCTGATTATTCTACTTTAAGTGAAAATGATTCTCCTCAGGATGCTACAAATGATTTTTCTTATGTCACTTCTTGATAGAGGTCCTCATGTCGTTCATTTATCTGACTCTGACAGTTCAGATAATGAAGACAATGAAGTTCATGATGAAAGATTGAAGAAGATGGTCAAAGAAACTATGGAAGTCAAACAGGCAATCAATAAGCTAGCAAATGAGCTTATCCAAGCAAAACAAGAGAATGGAGATCTAAAGAAACAGATTGATGAAGGCAAAATGAAAGATTTTGAAAGCAATTCTGTCATCACTAAGATTGAAAAACAGATTATCATTCTTGAGGATAGGGTAAGTGTTGCTAACTCATTGAAGGAATGTCTTGCTTTGAAAAATCATTACCTTGAAATTGAATTGAAATCTGAACAAGATAAACTGAAAGGATTCAATTTGAGTCATAACAGTTTGAATAAGATAATCAATATGGGAAAGGATGTGAATGATAAAACAGGGTTATGAAAGGTTCTTCCAGTAATCAAGGTAAAACAACTTGTGTTAAACCTGTTATTATACCTAAATCATGTTTGCCTGATGCATCACATTCTGATATGTCTTATGTGCCTAAATTGTTGCATTGCACTTTTTGTAGAAAGAATGGACATAAGTATAACTCATGTCTTCTTAGGAAAAAGAAAGATTTTTCTAAAAATCATTCTCAAAATTCTAATGCTAAGAAAAAGGTGCGTTCCAGAAAGAAAAAGAAATTGACACCTAAGGTTTCTAGAACTTAAATTTTGCCTAAGAAATAAGTAAAGGATGATAAAGAATTTCAGGAATTGAGAGTGAGAACTGTGTGGATCAAAAAGTCTGATTTGATCAAGTATGTGCCTGTTAAGTCCATGGAATAAGTTTCCAAAAGGACTTCACCTTCAAACTGAGTCCTATGAATTTTAGTGATCATGGCTTGTGTTTAAAAGAAGATTTTGTTGCCATTGGATCACTTGTTAGGGTTTGGTTAGGGTTTTGAGTTTTTGATCATAGTCTTCATGATATATTTGAGAAAATTCTTCCATTGAAATTATAATCTATCTTTGAATGCAAATTTGGACACATGATTATTAATTAAAATAGATTCTTGATTTGTAATCTATACAATAAAAGTTGATTTCTATTGTTTAAGGGATTTTTAGATTTGAATATGTTAAGGCCATAACCTTTTGTGCACTAGTCCAAATCTAAAAAATTGGATTGAAAATCTATGAATTATTGATTAGGGTATATTGATTATAAAAGTTATTTTTTTTTAAAAATTGAATAAATTCAGCTTGAAAAAAAAAATGTGAAAAATGCTTCTTTGTTTGGGAAAAGGCTACCTATTGAGATGTGTTCGAAAGCTCCAATTAAACTTTGAAGATGAGCTAAATGAGTAAAAAGAAAGGTGGAGACAAGTTGAATTGGGGAATTGCTGTCTACTCTTTAGAGTAAAAGCCACCTTACTTAGAAAAATTGCTCAAAGACAATTTTATCTTAATATTTTTCGATCAATATCGTTTGGACAATGATTTATTGATAATTGATTGAAAATTGATGAGATGGATTGCACACACAAACTTGAACTTGCTAGATTGATTTCTAACTATTTCGTTAAAATTTGCAAGTTAAATTCGTGTTGTGATTATTTCTTAAGAATTAAAATTGATTGAATATTCTATGGAGTCAAAATTTGTGTTCATAGATATCTCTGACAATTTTCTAGAAATTTGGAACAAGTATGGACTTGAAAAACTTTGGTTGATTGCTCAATGAGTTGTTTTTAATTTTATTTTAATATATTTTTTTTGTTAAAAAAAATAGTAATAAAAAAATGGAAAAGCTATAAAATTTAAAAAGATTTTTGATTTTAGTTTGTTGATTTTTTTTTGATTTGATTTGATCAATGAGTGATTCACAAAGTCTATTAGAAAATTTTTCTAAAAAAATTTCATGTCTAAAAAGCATTATGTCATGTTCCTACTGGTTCACAGATCCTCTACGGGTTCAAGATGCCAAGAAGTAAGGTCATACCTTACTGGAGCTCGGCTACCGGTACCACAAGTTTGGTACCAGTTCCAAAGTAGTCCCTGTTTTGGAATTATTCTCTACCCAGTGGGAACCGGTTCCCACTCTGGCTACCGGTTCCTGGCAGCGGGAATGGGCTTTAAGAAACCCATTTTGGCACTATTGGGTTTTGTTGCATACACTCAAATTCTCTCTCTATATATGCACTTTCTCTCTCTATATTGCTCACATATATTCACATCTTCAAGTGCATTATTCGTATAATATTGTTGCATACATTCAATCACATATTGTGATCTTTGTATCAACATCAAGTTTTGAAGATTGAAGATTGGGATTTGAGGAGAATTTTGAAGTTTGAAAGAAGGGTTTGGGTTTACAAAATTATTAGTGGATTTGGTTGAGATTGTGACTGAAGATTCTTTGGGTTTGATAATTTGAAGATTCTTTCTTGTTTAGTTATTGATTGTTGGGGATTTTGAAGAATCAAAACAAACTTGTTCAAGAACAAGTATTGAAGCACACTCCAGGTGTTCGACAAAATTATCGAGTGAAGTTCGGTGCCTAAAACCAAAATTTTTCGAACACATGATGCCTCCAAAATTGTCTTGGAAAGACAAAGGACAAGGAATTGCATCTCCGCCACCTCCCAAGAGAGCCCGAACGACTATTACCATCTGAGAACCACAAGAGGGTTCACATGCTCCAAGGGACGAACCATCTTCTCCCGTGCACTCTTCCTCGCCGTCTACTGAAATACCATATGGGTATCCTTCAGTATCTGACTTCGGGAAGGTTGAGTTTGCTAAAGACTACTTCTACAATGAGCATGCTTGGAAGGTATATATTAAGCTGTATAAGGATGGTCCAATTAAGTCAAAACGAAATGTGAACTTGAAGAAGCTTAAAGATAGTACGGGGAAGAAACTCGTTGACTACATTAAAAAGCATAAGTAGTTATTTTTTACCACGATGGTGAGTTCCTACAGTCCAAATTTAGTTCACTACTTTTACTCAAATATCCACAAGGTTCATGATTCTGGATATTTTGAGGTCTCATTATTCGGCAAGGACTATGTGGTTGATACAGATGGGATAGGCAAAATTCTTGGCATTCCCAAGAGTTTTACAAGCAATGGCTACTGTCTTCCACTTGAGAATTCTGGGCTAAAGTGGGAAGATGTTTGCAATAAGTTATGTATTCTAGATTCGCCGAGATATCCAGATCATATGCCATCTCGTTATCTCACGAATGAAGCGGCGTTTCTGAATTTGTTTGCTATCTTCAACCTTGGCTACTTTAGGAAGAAGGAATTCATCTCCTCAGATTGTGCAGAGGTATTATATCTCCTGTCTGCTGATGCACTGATACATCTTGATTCTTTTATCTATCGACTGATGGTAGCACACTACAAGAACAATACCAAAAAGAAATCATCTTCATTCCCTATGATCATCATGGGTTTGTACCGACAGTTTGAGATTCCATTTCCACCCTGTGCTTATCATATTGAGATCATGTCCGAGATGGATGTTAGGGCTTTTAAAAAGTCTAAATCTACAAGGGCTTCATCCAAGAAAGCTAGCAGGGGTGCAGCTACTTCTTCGTCATCTCTTCCTGAGATTTTGTAATTGGCATATTTCAGTAACAAAACAAGTCGTAGTCGAGTTATAATTTCAGTTACTATATCAAACTTGACGTCAACTGCGGAATTAGAGGTTGTTCAGAAGAAGAAAGTACTATTGATCATCGAAAAGGAAAGAACAACAGATTAGGACTTTGTTTTCCACTTAGGACACAAATACCTATATGGTAAATTTTTAGAGTTCCAAAAATATAGAAATTCCAAGTTCAAGTTGGATTCTATTAAGTGGCAACCGGTATCTGCATTTGGGAACCAGTTCCAGAAGCTAAACTTTAAGAAACAATATTCTGTCCGTTAGGAATTGGTACCAAGATTGAGAACCGGTTCCAAGTGTCCTGATTGCAAAAGGTTTCCAGTTTCCTTGTTCTAGTTAATTCCTTTTTTATCCAACTTTCCTTGCAAGTCCTATGCATGAAATTTCCTTTATTTTCAGAAGAAATAGGACTTTGAAAACCTCTATATAAACTATATCATACACATAGGTTTATTGACGGCTTTACATCATTATTCATATATCATACAAAGCCTTAGGAAGTTTATTTTTCTCTTAGAAAATCAAAGTTGATTTTTCTGTTGTCTTCCAAAAACACACACATATTCACCTAATGAGGTTAGAGTTATGGAGTTCAAATCCTGATCGTGATCATACAGTTGTATTTACATCGATAAAACAAAAACAGATCTTTTTCTACATCAAGTTCAGACAGTTGAACAACATAAATAAAAACGATCACACTTTGAAAGGGTTAGAGCATTCGAGGAGTGTTGTCTGATCTACCTGCTACTCTTCTACAATTATTAAGTATAAGCCTGAGGTTAAGTTACTGTTGGACGGGGAGTCGTAAAGCCAGAGGATTTTCAGCTATTGGTGTTTGGTAGAATGATAGGGTGTGAGCTAGAGTCAAAGTTTAGTGTACTTTGTTTCATGCATAGTGGATCAGTTTACTTTGGAGTGCATAGTCTATGAGGTTTTTCCTATAACAGTTGACGTATTTTATCAACTGGGGTTTCCTCGCTAAAATCCTAGTGTCATCTCTAACTTTACTTTGCTTTATTTTATATTACATGATATTGATTTATTAATTGCTAAAATAAAGAAAGTTGGTAAAGACATAGATGTATTTTAAAATAATCCAAAACTTTCCTAGTGCATTACGCTGTGTATGAGTCACAATCTCATAATCACTTCTTTGACTGTTGGTACCACATTGAACCTAGTCTATAATTTCAAGACTTAGGTTTGGTTGCTGTCAAAAGGTGATTGAACTATCTTATACCATAGTCCTCTTCTTCATGAAATCTTAATAACCATGTCTCAACTTTTCATTAACAAATTCACAAAGTTATTTTATAAGTACTCCATATAATCAACTCTATTTACTCCTTTTGAGTGTCTCACGGAATGGTGTCTTGTACTCATATTTCCAAATTGACCATTATAAGTCTTACTTGTTATGTTATATTGCATAGCCACTATAAAAATAATAATTAATCAATAAAACATTACCATTGGGGGTAGGCTCAACATTATAAATCACATTCAGAATGAACCAATTTGTCCCCGGTCACATTCGCTGGCATTTGTAATACCCCTAATTTTAAAAAGATAGTCCTGGTATTTTAATTAAGTATTTTGTTGCATTTTGATTTATTTAATTGTTTATTTGCTTGGTTATGTGGATTAATTAAATGAATTGTTTTGTTTGAATGAATTGTTTTATTTACGTTATGTTATGATTTTTCTTTAAATGGATTAATTGTTATTTAATTAAATTGGTTGATTAATTGTGTTTTTATTTTCTTTAATTGACTAATTGTATTTTAGATTGGGAATTTACTTGTTTAATTAGATTAAATTAGTATAACTATTTTAATGTTAAAAAAAAAAAAATAGGTTCAATTCTTTTATATCACGTATCGGCCGACTCTCGTTTAATTAGGGTTTCCATCCTAGATTAATAGTTGGACTTAGGGTTTTATTGGTGCCTATATATAAACGTGTATAAGTTAGGCCAAGGGTTTTAGAACCTTATTCACGGCACAGTGGAAGTAGAGACATAACAGAGAGAGGTTTGAAAGAACAGAGGCATCGTAAGGGCTACCAAGGAGTAAAATAAAGAGGACCAAGGAGGTTTTGTTATGGATTAAACCAGAACAATAGGAGGCTTGATGGTATTCAATAATTACCGAAAACTTAGAGACGACGTCGAGATTTCATAACTAAAATCACAGACAAGTTCTTTTCTTTCCCTCTATTGTTAGCTTGTGTTCTGTGCACCTAGATAGGCTCTAGGGTTTTAATGAATCATTAACTGAATTGTGCATGTTTATTATATGTTAAATTGAATATCTGTATGCATTAAATTAATTCAGCTACAGTTCTTGCAAGTTTTGCTACAGTGTTTGATATCTTAAGCATTTTTAATCGGTAAGTGTTCTAAGGTTCTTAATAATGCAAACTGGTTTAAGTAATGGTCTAGGATGATACTGGACACACTTAGGACTCTAAGGAATAGTTTTAAAAACAAACAGAAAGGTTGGAAGTGGCCGGAGTCGAAGCAGACGGTGGGAAACGAACCAGGGCTCTTAGAGAGGAAGAGAGCCGGCTCCATGGAAGAGGGAGCCAGCTCCCTCATCTTTAAAGCAGGCTCTGGGGAGTCCTGAGCCGGCTCCCAACCCTCCTAAGTTGGCTTCAAAAGTTATGGAGCTGGCTCTATGCTCTAAAGAGTTTGCTCCCAAGTTCTGAGAGCAGGCTCCCATGTTTTAGAGCGTTCTGGGTTTGTTCGGGTGCACTGTTTGGACGATGTAGGAGTCTTGAACTGTTCTGGAAGTAGACTGGGGTATTCAACATGTATTACAGGTGTTATTAAAAGCTCTCAGTGCATAGTTTATATAGTATGCGAAGAGAATGAACACTATGAAATTAAACAACTATGTATGCTATTTACGGTAGGAAATGATTCAATTGCCTAATTGTAAATTAGCAATTTAATGGATTACAGCATGAGTTTGAATCTTATTTTTGATACACAGTAAGGTTATTTGTTAGTCAAACATGACCTATGCATATGCTGAACTTTAATTACCGAAAGATTAAACTTGTTTCTGTAATTACATGAATTAAGGATTTGATTTAATTGTTGTAATAATACACACTATTCTGCAATTAACTTGATTATGGTTTTGAATTGGATTATGGTTTTGGAGTTTAATTGTTGAAATAATATACACTATTCTTCAATTAACGGGATAATGGTTTTGACCTTTAATTGCTGAAATATTATACACTATTCTGCAATTACCTAGATTATGGTTTTGAACTAGATATTAGTTTTTGGACTTTAATTACTGAACTCTTTGTTTAGGTTTTGTAATTTATATGGATGTTGTGGATCATATGCACCGGTACAGTATGGTGGCATACTAGGATGGTTTAGCTTAAAAATGCTAAGACCTACCCTATTGGAATAAGGGAATGGATTGTAAAAATTGAATTATACTTATATTTAGGTCAGATCAACTAAATAAGTTGAGTGACCACATGGATTAACTGTTGTTTGTTGTTAAATCATATCAACTAAATAAGTTGAGTTATTAACTGGATTATTAATTGTATATTAGATCAATGAAGAATTAAATGATATACTCTAGTTTTGGACAGACTTTAGATATATGATTATGGTAACACGAGATGAGCTTAAGTCTCAGGCTCGTTGGTTAGGATGCATATATATAGTGGATGCGTAGCTGGCTATGATAGGTTGAGGTGTACCCTCTTCGGTCTAGGTACTCATGCCCACCTTTGGGTGTGTTTTTCATGTTACCTTCTATTCAGGTTGAGACTCCTTCGTAGTCCAGTGAATGTCCTTTAGTGTGGATATATATGTATATATAGACATGATAGATATTGTGAGATATTTAGGGTGTATCTGCCTATTGGGTCACTGTATGAATTGCAATTAGATTAGAACTTGTTCGTGGGCCTGACCCACTCTTATATTTTTTAGGTATCGGACGGTTCCAGTCTTAGGCTTGATCGTGCTGAGCAGAGACTATCTTTCATTCGACCGACTACGTAGGATCTCATTCCATGTTTTAGATTTGGTTTTATTTTTAGTTATTCACATTTCAGTTTGGATTTTCTTATTAGGAGTCCACTAGATGGATTCCCGAGTTGTACTCTTGGAGATTTTTGGAGAGTTGAATTTTATAAATCTTTAACTTTGGAGCATTTTCTATTTAATAAATGTTTTCAGCTTTATTATTTAATTCTTAAATCTTTTTATATTCTGTATTCGTTTATATATTAATTGTTTGATATTTAGGCCTGGGCCTGATCAACCCGTGTCTCAGATTCGAGGGGTGTCACAGTTGGTATCAGAGCATTCCAGGTTCAAGTGTCTCTAGGATGTTTCGTACTAAGACTTCTAGGGTGTATCTGCCTATCGGGTCATTGTATGAATTGCAATTAGATTAGAACTTGTTCATGGGCCTAACCCACTCTTATATTTTTTAGGTATCGGACGGTTCCAATCTTAAGCTTGATCGTGCTGAGCAGAGACTATCTTTCATTCTACCGACGACATAGGATCTCATTCCATGTTTTAGATTTGGTTTTATTTTTAGTTATTCACATTTCAATTTGGATTTTCTTATTAGGAGTCCACTAGATGGATTCTCGAATTGTACTCTTGGAGATTTTTGGAGAGTTGGATTTTATAAATCTTTAACTTTGGAGCGTTTTCTATTTAATAAATGTTTTCAGCTTTATTATTTAATTCTTAAATCTTTTATATTCTGTGTTCATTTATATATTAATTGTTTGATATTCGCTCGGGTTTGGGCCTAGGCCTGATCAACCCGTGTCTCAGATTCGAGGGGTATCACAGTTGGTATTAGAGCACTCCAGGTTCAAGTGTCTCTAGGATGTTTCGTACTAAGACTTCCGCGTAGTGTTTTCTCTTGATTAGAGCTTAAGTTTAGGATTCATTGTATTCCTTTACTGTTCATTTAAACTCATACTGATATTTGTCTTTCTATGTTAACAGCATGGTTAACACTAGAAGTGGACAGAACATGAATAGTCGACAGAGGAGAGCAGCACATAGGCAGCAGGAACGCCTACGGCATCAGCAAATGGAGGAAGAGCAGCAAATGCCTGGATTTCAGTATAATGAAGGTTAGTTTCAGGAGGAGCAGGAGGAAGTTCAGCAAACTCGGGATCAGGGAGGAGATCCAGAGTATCTTCCTCATATCAATGACCTCATTGCTCTGGCTATAGAAGCAGGGGTAACATCTACACTTCGGAATCAGCCTCAGGTATAGCCGGCACCGATACCAGCATCGGTTATTCAGACTGATACTTGGGGAAAGGCTAGGAGTTCTTTCATAAAGGGGAGCCCACCTGAGTTTTCAGGCTCCACCGATGCGAAAGCAGCTCATCAGTGGAAGAAGGATATTGAGTAACATCTTCAGTTAGTTCATTGCACGGAGGTTCAGAAGCAGATGCTTGCTACCTTCAAGCTAGTTGGAGATGCACTACAGTGGTGGGAATTAGTTACCACCGCAGAGTAAAGGATGGCATTAACTTATGATCAGTTCAGTGCATGCTTTGATGAGAAGTACTTCCCTTATGCAGTCAGGGCAGCTATGAAGACAGAGTTTCTTAATCTGCAGCAGGGAAACATGACAGTGGTAGAGTATGAGCAACAGTTCATGCGCTTATCTTTTTTTGCTCTAGAGGAGGTGGATACAGAGGAAAAGAAGCGTAATAGTTTCATTAAGGGACTCATGTGGTCTATTAAGCGATTTATTACCAGTTGTCCAGCCTATGCTACCTATGTTGAGGTAGTGGACGCCGCTTTACAGCAGTAACAGTTGACCGTGGACTTCAAACAGGCACGAGGTGAGAAGCGGGGTGACAAGGACTTTGTGAATCAATCGGCTAAGAAAGGGAATGGCAACGGACACCGACAGAATGACAAAGGCAAATTCAAGGGACAGCAGTCTTAGAAAAAGCACAAGGGTGGTTCGGATGCTCACAGGGATGGGGCACCTATTCAGCGACAACAGAATGGTGTGACGACCCTAGATTTTTCAACCCAGTGTGTCCTGTGATGAACCAAAAGAATGACTTGATAACGGATCCGAAATGCGGAAACGAAGGAAACTAAGTGGCCACTAGAGTTGTACGTCATCCCTAAGGCATCAAAATAACTCCCCATGGCATGATCAAATTGCATTATATGTTATTGTGTGATGATGTAAACATACATGCAAGTGTAAAATGGTATTTTAAACATGTTACAATGGCCCATGGCCTTATTACAACTCATTTACAACATTTGACATGTCATACCTCCAAGTTAGAAAAATCACATTTCATAAACAAATCATGAACATGCTAACACTTGCATATAAACAAGAATGCTTCTAAAGAAGCTCAACTCAGCAAATCACCCAAGCAATTGCAATCTCCAATCTTGTATCCTGTACCTGAAATATGCCCCAGTATCGTAGGGGTGAGTAACATAAAGCTACTCATAGGAAATGAGCATGCATCGACCTAGCATTTTACAAAATTTTCACCTTATGGTGAAACATGTCAAAGGGGCTCATGCCACCTAACGTCTATGTCAAGATGAGACTCAGGGAGCATCCTAAGCTACTCATGCAATTTCAAGTGAACAACGGCATCAATTCTCAAGCTACAAGTAATCTATGATTAACAACTTGAAATTAAATGCAAAAATAACAAATAGTGGAAAGACTAGGACATGCGGTCGCTAGACCAAGCAAGTATTTTTGGGTAATTACGACCCACAAGGTACTACCTAGTGCACACTTATGACTTAGAAGACACTTGTCTCCGTACTAGAGCCAAACCCTAGCCATCACATAATATATGTCCTCACAAGCTTTCCAAAACCAATAAGTTCAAAACTTATACAAAATCAAATGCAAGTTACCACATTGCATGCACAAGTAAGGTTGATTCCACACAAACCATGTCCTAGAATTCAAGTTTAAATAGCATATGACATGTCAAGTCCTCAATATGTAATTTATACACAAAGTAAGAATATTTTACAACAATTGAGTCACATTACCATCCTAAGCCACAAGTACTAAATAAGTTTCAATTTAGTAACTAGTTTCCAAGGTAAACAATTGTAATATTCTAGATAAGCTATATACCTACACAAGATACATTTAAACAAGCTTTACTAATCAATGATATTCTATATCATGTTAAGTCTAAATACCATTTTAAGAGGCCACAAGTACTAAATAACTTCAAATTAGTAGCATGCTCACAAGGTAATTAGAATACTACATTTTAAGAGATTTTCAACCTAATCATGAAAAGTCTCTAGATTTCAAATCAATTCCAATTAAGCTCAAATTAATACATGTTGAAGGTCATAACATGGTATTCACATACATTATACCCAAAATTAATTTAAGCAACTACAACACTTAGAATAAAATTAATTAAGCTACTTAATTAATTTTCCTCTAGATTTTTCAAACATATCCAAATGTCTTCAATTTAATATATGTTTATAAAACAATAAATACAACTCAAATAACACCCTATAACATCCCTTACCTCAATTGGAATGAAAATCCCAATTACCACCGAAGTATAATCGCCCCAAATTTTTGGTCCGCAAGACAGATATTTCAGCTTGTTACCTTCAACTTGGGAAATTCATAAAAAATTTAATTCTAATCCAAATTGAATGAATCCAAAGCCCAATGAAAGCTTAAACACTGTAATTTGATAATATCAATTTAGTTTAACAAAATTTTTACCCAATTGAAACAGTTTTGACCCACAACTTTGAAACAAATTCTACCCAGAAACACATTTTCAGCCTGTAGCTTCCAACTTTGAAAATTCATGAAAAATTCATTTGACTTCCTAATTGGGCAAACCTAATTTATTTTGGAAGTAAACATATGAGAGTGTAAAATTGGAAATTTAAGCCATGATCCAATGTCAAAAGGTTAGTGAAATAAATCATCTAAAAGTATGTTTTCCAGCTGCAATAAAAACATGGACAGCAGATAGTCTCGAATTTTAAAAAAAATTTAGAAATGCTCTAAAATTGTGAAAAAATTCTGAGCAGTGTAAAATCCATGGGAAAAGTTCCAATAAAAATTTCAAGGTAATTTAAGTACCACAGATCCATATAAAAATTCATTTCCGGACTAGATAAGAAAAGATTTAAATTTCCAGCAACTAGCTTGCAACTTCAAAAATTCATAACTAATTCATTTTAAATCCAAATTACATGAAACCAAAACTAAATGGAACCTAATTGATTATATTTTCATGTTATATATTTAATTTGATAAGATTTATTTCAAGTTAAAATAGTTAAGGGCAGAATACAAGTCATTTTCTTCTATGCATGTAAAACACTCAATAATGACATAAAAATACTTCAAAATAATAGATCAATACCTCACTAGAGAATTGAATCTCTAGATACCAAAGCAAAACTAGGAGTTAGGCTAGATCCTTCAAGGGTTTTGAAGAGGAGGATAAGGGGAACAAAAAGTATTCCAAGCTTTATGGTCTAAAGTAAGTGGAAGGGCCTCAAAGATCAAGGTCAATGCCTAAAGCTTCAAGCCTCATCCATGGAGGCTAGGGGTTTGTGGTGAGAAAGAAAGAGATGAAATGTGAAAATGTGTGAGTGGAGGAAATAAAAATCCTCCACTCACTATGTGATCCTACACCATGGTCAACACACACATCTATGGTCAATTGTACAAAAACCCTCCTTTAAAACCATAATCCCAAAGTGGCCCAAAGATATTTGCAAGACTAAATTGTGAACCTACACTTATCACCAATCCATGGCTCCTTCCTAGGCTTAATCCCACACCTACACTTGTCAACCATCCAAGCCAACAAGTGCACCAATCCTAGGCCAACAAGTGGGTGAATCCTCACCCTCCAAATGCCATCATCCAATGCATTAAAGTGTTTCCACACAAATGTCAACAAGTGGACCAATGAGAGTGCGACACTTGTCACACTTTTCAAAAATTGTGAAAAGGTCATTTTTGAAAATATCTTCCAAATTTAATTGTAAAATGGTCCCCAAGATGAAAAATAATTACTTTATTTAATTACACTAAAACCCCACAAGTTAAGAAGAATTACACTAAAGTATGCATTAATGCCCCTTTATGTAGGAAGTAAGCAATCAACATGCTTTTCTAGAAAAGTAAAAATACCACTATCATGGAAATTAAACATCATGAATGCATGCAAAACCGGAATCAAATCCGAGCACAAAAAGTGAGGTTGTGAAAGGAAAAAAGATAAACGAGAAAAAGACAAAATGTGAATAGTGTTCGGAAAAAATAAAATATGGAAATGACACAATCCCCAAAGAAAGTTGTCAGTCTAAGGAAAAGAGTCTTGAAAATCATTCCAGAGCACTCGAGACGACATCAAGTGATGAAAAACCAAACCCAAAAAGGAAAAAACAACGGAAAAAAAATATCCGTTAAAATCTAAGAAAAAGAAAAGGAAGAAAAATGACCGGGTCATTACAAATGGGGGACCACAGGTAGGATAGGGTCAGCCACAGGCTAACCAACAGAGGAGGCCATTCGGCACTTTCCAGGGTAGTTGCTACACTTGTGGAGAGTATGATCACACTTCCAGGTAATATCCTAAAGCAGGACAAGGACGAGGACAGCATGTGCAGCCGGGAAAGAGGCACCAGCACCTTTATCCACTCCACAGGTTCCACCGATTCAGGGACAGACATATCCGGCATTACCGGCACCGCCACAGCCTCATGGGCAGGCACCACAGCAGTTGCATTACGACAGGGTTTACAATCCCATGCCGTAGGATATTCAGGCACCTTAGGCTGTTGAGGGTATGTTTATTATTCATGGTTCAAAAGGTCGTATTTTATTTGATACGGGTGCTACATACTCATTTATAACTAAATCTTTTGTTACTTTATCTAAGATGACGACACGGGTATATAGTAGACCTCAGGGTATTTCTACACCGTTAGGTAATACAGCCATTCTACATAAGAGTGATGGGCCTGTGACACTAGATATTGGTAAACTCAGATTTCTAACTAATCTTTTGGTCCTGGACATGCACACTTATGATGTGATACTTGGGATGGATTGGTTATCGCTCTACCATGCCTAAGTTGATTGTTTTGATAGGTCTATTATTTTCACCATACCTGGTCAGGATATGTACGTCATAGCTATGCGACGTTCTAACGGGGTCACTAGCACTTATTTGTTCTATATAGAAGAGGAGACGGAGAAGGAGATTACTATAGCATTGGATAGCATACCAATTGTACAGGACTTTCTAGATGTTTTTTTAGGAGATTTTGGGGTTGCCACCTAATCGCGAGATCAATTTTGTGATTGACTTAGCTCCAGGCACGACGCCTATTGCTAAGGCACCGTATCAGATGGCACCAGTGGAGATGTGAAAGCTAAGGGATCAGATTCAGCAATTACTCAGCTAGGATTTTATTCGCAGGAGTACTTCACCCTGGGGAACATCGGCTTTGTTTGTGAAGAAGAAGGATAGTTCACTTCGCCTGTGTATAGATTACAGGGAGTTGAACAAGGTTACTATTCGTAACAAGTATCCTTTGCCCAGGATTGATGATCTTTTTGATCAATTAAAGGGAGCTACATACTTCTCTAAGATTGATCCGCGTTCTGGATATCATCAACTTCGGGTTAGGGAGCAAGACATTCCGTCTTATGAGTTTCGTGTCATGCCTTTTGGACTGACTAATGCACCAGCAGTTTTCATGGACTTAATAAACAGAGTCTTCAAGGTTTATTTAGATCAATTTGTCATTGTCTTCATAGATGACATTTTGATTTATTCTAAGTCAGAGGACGATTATACTAGACATCTTCGGATTGTTTTACAGAAGCTTCATGAGCACCAGTTATACGGCAAGTTTCGAGAAGTGTGAGTTTTAGCAGTGGGAAGTGAAGTTTCTGGGTCACTTGGATTCAGAAAGGGGAATAGCGGTAGATCCAGCCAAGGTTTCAGTAGTGGTTGAGTGGGGACAACCTACTTCACCTACTGAGATTCAGAGTTTTCTCAGGTTGGCAGGATACCATCGTAGGTTCATCTTAGGGTTCTAGAAGATAGCAGGACCACTCACTTATTTGACTAAGAAGGGTGTACCGTTCATGTGGGATGAGCACTGTCAGAAAGCTTTTGATGAGCTGAAGACTAAGGTGACTTCTGCACCAGTTTTTTTTACTCCACAGAGTGGAATATAGTATTTGGTCTACACAGATGCTTCTTTGCAGGGTCTTGGATGTGTTTTGATGCAAGAGGAGCGACCGAATTTGTATGGATCTCGTAAGCTTAAGCCTCATGAGCTTAATTATCCAACACATGATTTGGAGTTGGCAGCTGTGGTCTTTGCCTTACACATTTGGAGGGATTATCTGTTGGGTGAGTCCTTCAGATTATTCAGCGATCACAAGAGTCTGTAGTATTTGTTCACTGAGTGAGAGCAGAACATGAGGCAACGCCGATGGTTAGAGTTTGTTAAAGACTATCAATTCTCTATACAATACCATCCAGGAAAGTGAATGTGGTGGCGGATGCACTCAGTCCCGACCTGTTGCTAGTCTTTCTACTTTATTCACCACTGAGTGGAATGCTTTGAGGACTGTGGATGAGTTGTCAGATGCTTTCATGGCTTGCATGGTAGTTACGCCTTCTATCATTCATAAGGTTTTGCAGGCACAACTCACGGATCAGCAGTGCATTGACAAAATTACAGATATAACTTCTGGGGAGGTCCAATTTTACTATGTTGGGGCTGATGGAGGCTTAAGGTACAAGGGATGTTTAGTAGTACCTTCTGCTAATGATTTGAGGAAGGATGTGATGACTGAGACTCATCATTCTGAGTTTTCTGTTCATCCAGGAGGGCACAAGTTGTATCAGGATATGAAGCGGCAGTTTTGGTAGGTAGGTATGAAAAAGGACATTGCTATTTTTGTCTTTTGATGTAGTACTTGTCAGATGGTTAAGATTGATCATTAGAGGCTACCAGGAGCTCTACAGCCATTACCTATACCGGAGTGGAAATGGGAGAGCATTTTTATGGATTTTGTGGAGGGATTGCCTAATTCTTTTAAGGATCACAATTCCATTTGGGTTATCATGGATCGGTTGACTAAATCAGCTTATTTCTTACCTATTCGCACTGACTTCACTTTGGAGCAGTTTGCGAGAATTTACATTACAGAGATTGTGAAGTTGTATAGTATTCCATTGTCTATTATATCAGACAGGGATTCGAGCTTTGTGTTAGGATTTTGGAAGAGTTTTCAGCAAGCTTTGGGTACAAAATTGTATCTTAGCACTGCTTATCATCCTCAGACTGATGGATAGACTGAGAGGGTTAATCAGATCATGGAGGATATGCTTTGGTCGTGTGTTCTTGATTCCAAGGGCCACAGGAGGATTATTTGCCACTGGTGGAGTTTGCATATAATAATAGTTTTCAGAAGACTATTGGTATGGCACCATTTAAAGCATTGTACGGCCGACCATGTCGATCGCCTGTTTATAGGATAGAGATTGGTGAGAGCAGATTATTGGGTCATGAGTTCATCAAGGATACTTCTGAGAAGATTGCTCTTATTAGGGATCGCATGCGCACTACACAGAGTCAGTAGAAGAGTTATGCCGATCGTTGCACACATGCTTTGGAGTTTCAGGTTAGGGATTAGGTTCTACTTAAAGTGTCTCCTATGAAAAGAGTCATGCACTTTGGGAAGAAAGGGAATTTGTCACTGTGATTTGTCTGTCCATTCATGATTACAGATCGAATTGGCGCTGTAGCTTATCAGTTGGCACTTCCGGATAATTTGGATCGCGTACATAATGTGTTCCATGTTTCCATGTTACGGAAATTTCTACGAGATGAGGATCGGTATTAGCATATCGATGTTAGGGAGATTGAGTTGCAGCCGGATGCAACTTATTTGGAGCTACTGTGTCGTATTGTCGACCGGCGGGATCAAATCCTTCGTAATAAGGTTATCCCTTTGGCATGTGTTCAGTGGAGTCATCACAATGAGGCTGAGTCTACTTAGGAATGGGAGGATGTCATTCACTTACAGTTCTCTGAAATATTGGAAGAAGGTAAGAATGAATTCCGAGGATGGAATTCCTTTTGTTAGGGGGGAAGAATGTAATACCCCTAATTTTAAAAGGATAATACTGGTATTTTAATTAAGTATTTTGTTGCATTTTGAATTATTTAATTGTTTATTTGCTTGGTTATGTGGATTAATTAAATGAATTGTTCTGTTTGAATGAATTGTTTTATTTAAGTTATGTTATGATTTTTCTTTAAATGGATTAATTGTTATTTAATTAAATTGGTTGATTAATTGTGTTTTTATTTTCTTTAATTGAATTAATGGTTTTATTTTCTTTAATTGACTAATTGTATTTTAGATTGGGAATTTACTTGTTTAATTCGATTAAATTAGTATAACTGTTTTAATGTTAAAAAAAAAAAATTGGTTTAATTATTTTATATCACGTATCGGCTGACTCTCGTTTAATTAGGGTTTCCGTCCTAGATTAATAGTTGGACTTAGGATTTTATTGGTGCCTATATATATACGTGTATAAGTTCTGCCAAGGGTTTTAGAACCCTATTCACGGCACAGTGGAAGTAGAGACATAACAGAGAGAGGGTTGAAAGAATAGAGGCATCGTAAGAGCTACCAAGAAGTAAAACAGAGAGGACCAAGGAGGTTTTATTGTGGATTAAATCAGAACAATAGGAGGCTTGACGGTATTCAATAATTGCAAAAAACTTAGAGACGACGCCGAGATTTCATAACTAAAATCACAGGCAAGTTCTTTTCTTTCTCTCTCCCGTTGGCCTGTGTTCTGTGCACCTAGATAGGCTCTAGGGTTTTAATGAATGATTAACTGAATTGTGCATGTTTATTATATGTAAAATTGAATATTTGTATGCGTTGAATAAATTCAGTTACAGTTCTTGCAAGTTTTGTTATAGTGTTTGATTTCTTAAGCATGTTTAATCGGTAAGTGTTCTAAGGTTCTTAATAATGCAAACTAGTTTAAGTAATGGTCTGGGATGATACTGGAAACACTTAAGACTCCTAGGAATAGTTTTAAAACAAAAAGAAATGTTGGAAGTGGCCGGAGTCGAAGTAGACAGTCGGAAACGCACCAAGGCTCTCAGAGAGGGAAAAAGCCAGCTCCATGGAAGAGGGAGCCGGCTCCCTCATCTTCAGAGCCAGCTCTGGGGAGTCCAGAGCCGGCTCCCAACCCCTTTGAGCCGGCTCCAAGAGTTATGGAGCTGGCTCTATGCTCTAAAGAGCCTGCTCCCAAGTTCTGAGAGCAGGCTCCCATGTTTTTTTGCGTTTTGGGTTTGTTCGGGGTGCACTGTTTGGATGATGTAGGAGTCTTGAACTATTCTGGGGGTAGACTGGGGTATTCAACATGTATTACAGGTGTTATTAGAAGCTCTCAGTGCATAATTTATACAGTATGTGAATAGAATGAACAGTATGAAATTAAACAACTATATATGCTATTTACGGTAGGAAAGGATTTAATTGCCTAATTATAAATTAGCAATTTAATGGGTAGGCATGAGTTTGAATCTTATTTTTGATGCACAGTAAGGTTATTTGTTGGCTAAACATGACCTATGCATATGCTGAACTTTAATTGCCGAAAGATTAAACTTGTTTCTGCAATTACATGTGTTGCCCAAGTATAGACTCTAGAGGGGCGGTGAATAGAGTCTTTGGTAAACAATGACCAATTTTCAGATTTACAAATTCTACTAAACCCTTCTAACAATTATGCAATTATCAAGATATAAACATGCACAATTAATAGCATAAATGTAAAGGAGATAAGGGAAGAGAGATTGCAAACATTCACACGGCGATTTTAGTGAGGTTTGGAAACTCCCACTCCTCGGCTCAAGACCCCTCTTGAGACTTCCCAATCCATTATGGCACCTTCTTACAGGTGTTGAGCAAACCTTGATTAGAAGGAACTCCTTACTTCTCTTTACAAAGGATAATCTTATTGAACTCATTTTTGCTCAATGCACAATAAAGATAGCATATGGCTAAAACGTTATATTCAATTAATCTATGATCATTTTCAGCCCATTCGCCTTTTGATTTAGGAATTTCATTTCCTTCAATAACTTTAGTTAGGATATGATCATCATTTTCTATAATTTTCCATATATCAATATCAATACTCTCTAGAACTACCCTCATTCTAATTTTTCAATAGATATAATCATTTCCATCAAAACAAGGAGGCATATAAATGGATTATCCTACTAAGTGTATGATACTACCATTGTTGGTCATGATCTTACTCTAAGGCGGTTATGTCTTTTTAATTAGAGTTAGACTCTGATACTAATTGTTGCCCAAGTATAGACTCTAGAGGGGGGGAAAATAGAGTCTTTGGCAAACAATGGCCAATTTTCGGATTTACAAATTCTACTAAACCCTTATAACATTTATGCAATTATCAAGATATAAACATGCATAATTAATAGCATAAATGTAAAAGAGATAAGGGAAGAGAGATTGCAAACATTCACACAGCGATTTTAGCGAGGTTCGAAAACTCCTACTCCTCGGCTCAAGAACCCTCTTGAGACTTTCCAATCCACAATGGCACCTCCTTACTGGTGGAGAGCAAACCTTGATTAGAAGCAACTCCTTACTTCTCTTTGCTAAGAGACAACCTCTTTTAGTCTTCCTTTGGGTTGCACTAACCCTTACAAATATGAAGCCAACTAGCTTCTTTTCCTTTGCTAAGAGAACACCTCCTCTTAGGCTTTACAATAGATTTGAATATCAGATTTTCAGTACAAGATAATCTTTCACAGATTTGTAGTACAAAGTTTAAGCTCACTTTAGAGTATATATATGAATACAATGAAGCTCAATGCTCTTCTAATGATATGGGATGAATGAATATAAGAACAGAAGCTCTTTGGATGCTATATGATGATTTTATATGGTAGCAACAACAAATCCCGAAGTCCCCAACTCTATTTATAGAGTTCTGATGCAGCTATTAAAACATATAACTGTTGTGCACAGAGTTCAGGGCAAAATAGCCGTTCAGATTCAAATTTGGGCAAGGTTCAGTCGTCCGAAATGGTTTTAAGATTGGTCATCATCCTCAATATCTCTGTTTCGGTAGACCGAAGTAAAACCCTTCTCTGTTTCGGTAGACCGAAATGGTTCAGGTTGGCCTTGATTACTTATTTCGATAGACCAAAATATAATGGTCTTGAATTTCGGTAGACCGAAATAGACCTGCTGCCTCATGAATTGTTCTAAGTTAACAGGTGTGACAGTCTGTGCGCAGGTCATCTGCACATACCTTATTTTCATTGAAAACATTTAAGTAAATGTCCATTTATTTTAAGTTTACAATGTAAATAAGGAAGTACCCCCCATTTGGATTCAATAAAAAGTACTAGAAAATTGAAATCCAAATAAATCAAAATGTAGAAATTCAATTTTAGTACAAATTTGGATTTTCGACAGCTTTGATAAAATTGAATCCTTATGTAGACTAATGTAGACTTGGTCAAAAATTCTGATAAAATCAGTTTAGGCTAGTTTAAGTATAAAGAGTTATTATCGGGAAAAATTATTTTGAAATAATCATTATTTCAAAAATCCATTTTTCACACTTAGCCAAAAACACAATTTTTCATGACGCGCATTCTGGGGTCCTGATGTCCATTACCAACTCATCTTAATGAAGGCTTCTCATGCCTTAATTGTTGACCAATATGAATTATATGATTCATGTGCATGGTCTTAGCATTTCTAGCACAAGTGATGAGTTCTTTCAAAGCTTATGTAAACTTGAACTAACTCACTCTTTAGCAATGACTTCATGTGTAATATATGAATGAATTGCATAGTCTATTGCTAATAGATATAGAAGCATATGAATAATGAAATGATATGCATGGTCCTATAGAGATGTGCTTCAAATGGATTCATAAATACTTTGACATTGAATCCTAAACACTCACTATCCTATCTACCCCTTTTCTTCAAAGTTTGTCCATGATCGTGTAGGCTTTTAGGTAGACTTGCTTTCTTCCTTTCTTTGAGTTACTTTCTTATTCGTTGTATTCCAAGCTATCTTTGGATAGACTTTGCATGTGACGACCCTGATTTTTAGGCCAGTGTGTCCTGTGATGAACTAAAGATTAACCCGATAACGGATCCGATATGCGGAAGCAAAAAAAGAAAATAAAACTCTAAGAAGTCAAAGTGACCTTCCATGAGGTCGTGGGTCGTGGAACTCAACAAGAACTAATGCGGAAGCAAAAGATCGAAAATATGACAAATAAGGCCCCAAGGGCAAAATAGTCATTTTTGAAAACTGTAGATTCGGGTGCCACCGAGCACACCGCTAGAAAGATAATGAAAAACTAATCAAGATGGACTCAAGAATCGCATGATTCGGAGTTCGGACGAAGGAGAAATGACATTACGACGAAAAACGGACACTTAAAGCTTTAAGGGAAAACTGGTAATTATCCAGAAATATTCGGGTGTAACTAAGCAAACCGTTAGATAGACGACGAAAAATTAATCAAGTTCAAAAAAAAAATTCACTTGAATCGGAGTCCGGACGAAGGAGAAAAGCCCAAAAGAAGAATTAACGTCGCGGTAGCCCGTCGAGGGGCCATGACAGCCCATGCGCACGCCCATGCATGCGCCCATGCACGCCGCACGCGCGTTGGGTGCACCATGGCTGGCAGCAGCCCATAAAACTGCTGTGTGGTTTTTTTTCCAGAAAAATCCAGAACAGAGGCTGAATTTGGAGGCCTAAATGAATTTTTTAGCAAAAACACAAAGAAGAAACCCCCCTCAAAATTGAGTTTTCTATGTCACATGCATAAGATTTCAAAAAAACACTCACTGTAAAATGGCCAAAATGCCCTCCCAAGAAATCTGGTCAAAAGAGCTAAAAAGCTGCTAAAATGAAACTGCAAGCTGAAACTTTGTGAGGGATTTCCGGTACCAAGACGATATTTTCTGGAAAAACACAAAGAAGAAACCCCCTTAAAATCATGTTTTCTAATTGACTATGTTGAAAGAAGAAAATAAAACTGATGTGAAAAGTCTATAATGCCCCTAGAACAGATTATACAACAAAATTGAAAAATGATTCATAGGAGGCTCAAATCCCAAAGGAAAGGGTTTTTCTCGGAAACGATCATGCACGCAGACGTAAATGGTGATTTTGAGCGCACGGGAATGGTCCGCGGCTCCCGAAAATGGCAGAGTCAAAATCTGACCCTCCAACGGCCAAAAAGGCGAAAATGAACATGAAATGGAAAATATGGAAACCAAAATTAGGAAATGGTTTCAAATGACCGTTTGGCCCTTGGCCACACTTCATACAAGATTAATGAGATCCTACGGAAGAATCAAAATAGAATTCCCACACCCGATGCAAACACGGGAAACAATAACTTACGATTTTTCAATGTTTTCATAATATTTCAAGAAGTTAAGAGATACATAGAATACGATTTACATGTCATTGGCCTCCGGCCTTATCTCATACATGTCAAATACATTGAAAAGAGTGTACTTATGTACACATTACATACATAGAATCAAGAATACAAGTTTTATCAAAATAAACAAAAGCAAACATGATATGCTATAAATGTGCATATTCAATGTTATCAAAAATACTTCAAGACTTCTAGCATGTCTAAGAGTGTTGTGTATCCCACAACACGTCTTCTTTACCTGCAAAACACCCAGTAACTTCGGGGTGAATAAACAAGACTAACAAGTTTATTCGTAGGGAATGAGCATGCATGACTCGATTTCTTTAAGATTTTTAGACAACATGAATCATTTCAAAAGCGATCATGTCACCCAACGTCTATGTCAAAGTTAGACTCAGGGAGTATCCTAAGCTACCATGGAGCACTAACAACAAGAATCATGATATAAACACATATGGAACAAGTCAAGATTTGGGACAATCCAAGAACACGACAAGAAGCATACTTGAAATCTAGAACAAGGTATAATATCTATGATAGCAAACAAGGATAGAATACGAGACATAAAGTATGCTTAAAATCAAGAACGAAGCATAATATCTATGCTAATGACAAGATTAGAACATTCTAATTTACATGATAAGAGTTATACAAGAAATCAAGATCAAGGCATAATATCTATGCAAATAACAAGGTTGGGATAATACAATTAGCAAGACAAGAGTTATACACGAAATTAGGAACAAGGCATAATATCTACGCAAATGAACAAGGATGGAACATTCCATAAAACACAAAAAGAGTCTTAAATTCTCAAGGAATTCAACACCTAAAATTTAAGGAATGAAATCACGAATGAAGCATAAAATCTATGCAATAAAACAAGATTGGAGCATTTCACATATATGACAAGTTTAAATCTTCAAGGAATAGCAACTTGAAATTTAAAGAGTGAAATCAAACAAGGTGGGAACTTGGATATCGCCAGGATTACAACCGTACTCTTGGGATCACTTTAGGGTTACCAACCCAAGGGTACCTTCCCCTAGTCTTGAGATTACTTTAGGGTTATCAACCCAAGGGTACCTTCGGATCACTTTAGGGTTATCAACCCAAGGGTACCTTCCCCTAGTCTTGGGATCAATTTATGGTTAACAACCTAAGGGTACCTTTCGCTGTTCTTGGGATCACTTTAGGGTTATCAACCTAAGGGTACCTTCCTCTTTCTTGATTGATATCCCAAGTCCCAAAATCAACAAGTTGTGCAAGTCAAGATTGTATCAAATACAAGAAATGCATTAACCACGTTTCATGCATAACCAAGATTTTGGAACACGCAAGTCATGCCCCAAGTACTCAACTATAATGGCATATGAAATGTCAAGAAATCATACTATGCAACTATATAGACAACAACCAAGATATATAGCGCATGGAGTTCATTGAAGTAAATATACCACAAGTATAAGATACATGATTTAATTACTTTCTAAGCAACACATGTGTAATAAATCATTCCAAGACAATTATGCATGTTCATTAGGTACATTAATGAAACCAAGATACTAATGTTCACGATACTTGATAAAAGAATAAGGTTCATGGAATTCAAGTCAAGTTCACAAGTTTAACAAGAATTCATAACGAGGCATGATTAACACGATGGAAGCATATAAGGAAATTTAATCTACTTAAGATATTAAATTGTCTAGATTACAATGCAAGTCCAATGTCAAGTTACAAGTTCATTCTAAGCAAGATACAATCATGTGAATTAAATTCCATACAAAGGAATTAATTAAATATAAGTTTCAAAACTTGTCCGATTATTCTCGATTTGATACACGTGAAGGAACTTGTCAAGGAAAACACGAGTGTAAGGTTAGAAACCTAATCAAGACCAAGGAACCAATGAATTGATTTTGATTAATTCTTTTAATTAAAATCCCTAGATTTTGAAACTCACCCAAATAGTTTCAATTTAATATATGTGAAACTACATGACATGCACGTCACAAATGTCCAGTCGGAAATCTAATGGTGTGAATAGTATACTCGGGATAATTTAATTAATCAAATTAATTAAATATTTCTATATTTCAAAACAACTCCGATTACTCTCAATTTAGTCGATGTTGAAGAGCATGCTAGGGCCTAATGTAATATGCTAACATATATTGATTTCAAGCTAGTTAAGGCCATGTGAATTAATCTTTCACTTAAGATAAATATTAAATAAAACCTTTAATACTTATTCAAATGTTCTAAATTTAATACACGACAATGAGCATATCAAGGGGTAACATAATATCATGCTACATGTTTAAACCAAGTCATGAGCAATCGGGAAAATCAGATCCCGTACAAGAAAAATAAATAATAAAATCTCTAGATTTTATATTTAATCATGCAAACAAGTTGTATAAGCATCACAAGCATGCTATATTACAAGAAAATAAATTATAACACCCCCTACCTCGATTTGAGATTAAATCTCAAAAGCCCACCGAAATAAAAGTGCTCCGAATCCAACGATACCGGAGGGTTTTGTCGGGGACTACACCGGGAACAAGAATCCGCAAGAAGCCCCATGAAAATCCAAACTTGACTCCAAACCCGAACTCAAAATTTGGTTAGAAACGGGTTCTAATAAGGGCAAAAGGTGCGCATCGCCAAGAGAAGCCTTAAACGTTAAGGCCGGAGACTTTTCCTTTAAGAAAAGTGAACCAAAAGAGGAGAGAGAAGATGGAAGCCGTGGGAGGCTGTGGAATCTGGTCCAGAACGTGTGGAAAAGAAGAGGAAAATTATGTTTTAATTTTTCAAACCCCCTATTTATAGAAAATCTCAAAAAGTGCCTTGAAAGGGCTCCGCCGGGTCTGGAAAATTGGATTTTGAGCAGACATGCTCAAACGGCAAAACTCCGTGAATGAAAAAGATTCAAAATGAGAAAATATGAATAATGAAAGAAATGGTGTAAAAAACCGAGTCCCGTGCCGAGAGATATGTCCCAAACAAGTTCGGCAGCAACCGAGGTCAAAAACTCTGAAACTGGAGAAAAACGACCAGAACGGAATTCTAAGAGTACACGACTCGACGAAATGTGAAAATGAATCCCACACGAGGATCCAGGCACCAGACAAGGTATTTTACAATAACTTTCATTAATTACAAAATGGTCCCTACAAAAAGGGTAACTGTAAAACTGCCCCTGAATGAAAATATCTTCCAAAAGATATTTTTTTAGATACCCCTGAAATAAAATATCTCCAAAAGATATTTACGAAAAACACCCCAAGAAAAGATAATAATTCCAAAGATTTGTGTATCCATGCCCCTATGGATACCGGGAGCAACCAGAGTACTTTCTTGAAAAAGTAAAGATACGTATTTCGTGGAAACCACCCAAGATCAAGATATGTGAAGTCAAAATCTATCTCTGAGCATGAAAAGTGTGGTTGTGCCAAAACTGACAAATGGGGAAAAGACAGAATAGGGAAAAGGACGAAATAGTGCATAGTGTTCGAAAAGTGAAAATGTGGAAATGATTCGGTCCTCAAAGGAAGTTGTCAATCCGAACGAAAGAGTCTCAGAAACCTTTTTCGAGCACTCGAGATGACACTATGAGATGAGAAACTGAACTCAAAACAGAAAATTAAAAGAAAAAAATTTATTCGTAAAATTTCAGGAAAAAGGAAAGGGAGTCAAATGACCGGGTCATTACAACCTACCCTCCTTAAATGAATTTCATCCCCGAAATTCGGAACATACCAGAAAAGAACAGAACAAGGACCGAACAAAAGGTCGAACCAAAGACTGCTCATAAAGCACCGAAGGATACAACAGAGGTTCCAAGATTAACTGAAGGAACGTAAAACCATGAGCTGAGACAACACCTCACACGATCCGGCTTGTCAACTCAACGTCAACTACCGAAAGAATCCCAGGGCAACGAAACGTTGAAACACAACAAAAGAAGAGAGTGACAAGGCAGTACGAACAATGACCAGAACCTGCCCACACTTACTCGTCAGTAAGGTAGCATGACAGTATAAGGCACTAGTTCATAACATGCCCCAACCAGGTCATCTCTGAAAAACCTATGGATACCAATGACATCAATGGCAAAGATGATCATTACCAAAAGCACTGCGATAACCCGGCATCTGTGAGGGTTGGGGTAGCTAATCCCAAAACTCTAACAACAATGACACTGACACCATTATGCTTAAGGCCTTAGATCTAGAAGCCACGAAGGAAAGGGAAATGAAACGGTGCCTCCCTGGCCCATGTCTCACTCCCACAGATAAGAAAAAGGAATGAATTGCAGTCCTCTACACTCATGTGAGCCTTACTCGCATCAATCGACAGAACAGATAAGAAGGTTCCCTACATAGGTCCTTACGGAATGAATTTCTCCTATCTAAGGAAGAAACTCGTGAAACAATAACGCATCCACGGGATACGACAGATCTTATGAGACAATGTCAAAGCCTGACAGGAAAGTAAACAGGTAGCATGCAACATAGCATAACTATCTACTCACACAAGTAGTAAACAAGTTGCCACATAAGCAAATAGACATGTTATCAAATCAAACATGTTATCAAGAAACACGCAAGTACATGTTACAACAACACACGCGAATGAAAAGCGTAAGGTATGCCGACATATGTCACATACGGTCATGATAACATAAGCACGTAGACATGTTATCACACCAGAACATGATAGTGACACAGAACATGTTATTAGGAAGTATATATACACAAAAGCATCCTTAACCAATGATAGATGTCTCAAAACACCTGAACATGTGAACATGTTATCATACAAGACATGTTATCAAACAAAGCATATTATCAAGTATGCACCCAAAACCTATCGTCCAAGGTATTCGAACCCGGACGCTCTGAGACCACCTGTGAGGACCCTGGTTATTAGGCCAGCGTGTCCTGTGATGAATCGAAGATTGACCCGATAACGGATTCGATATGCGGAAGCGAAAATAGAAAATAAGACTCTAAGAAGTCAAAGTGACCTTCCATAAGGTCATGGAACTCAATAAGAACTAATGCGGAAGCAAAAGATCAAAAATATGACAAATAAGCCCCCAGGGGTAAAATAGTCATTTTTAAAAACTGTAGATTCGGGTGCCACCGAGCACACCGCTGGAAGGATAACAAAAAACTAATCAAGATGGACTCAAGAATCGCATGATTCGAAGTCCGGACGAAGGAGAAATGGCATGACGATAAAAAACAAACACTTAAAGCTTTAAGGGAAAACTGGTAATTATCAAGAAATATGCAGGTGTAACTGAGCACACTGTTGCATAGACGACGAAAAATTAATCAAGTTAAAAAAAAAAATTCACTTGAATCGGAGTCCAGACGAAGGAGAAAAGCCCAAAAGAAGAATTGACGTCGCAGTAGCCCGAAGAGGGGCCATGACAGCCCCATGTGCACGCCCATGCGCGCGCTGGGTGCACCATGGCTGGCAGCAGCCCATAAAGCTGCTGTGTGGTTTTTTTTTTTTCCAGAAAAATCCAGAATAGAGGCTAAATTTGGAGGCCTAAATGAATTTTTTTGCAAAAATACAAAGAAGAAACCCCCTTCAAAATTGAGTTTTCTACGTGACATGCAAAAGAATTAAAAAAAAAAAAAACTCACTTAGAAATGGCCAAAATGCCTTCCCAAGAAATCTGGTCAAAAGAGCTAAAAAGCTGCTAAAATGAAACTGGAAGCTAAAACTGCACGAGGGATTTCCAGTACCAAGACAATGTTTTCTGGAAAAACACAGAGAAAACCCCCCCCCCCCCCCCCCTAAAATCACGTTTTCTAATCGACCATGTCAAAAGAAGAAAATAAAACTGATGTGAAAAGTTTATAATGCCCCTAGAACAGATTATACAACAAAATTAAAAAATGATTCCATAGGAGGCTCAAATCACAAAGGAAAGGGTTAAGGATGTGGAACAATCATGCATGCAGACGAAAATGGTGATTTTGAGTGCGCGGGAATGGTCCGCGGCTCTCGAAAATGGCCGAGTCAAAATCCGACCCCCCAACGGCCAAAAAGGCGAAAATGAACTTGAAATGGAAAATATAGAAACCAAAATTAGGAAATGGTTTCAAATGACCGTTTGGCCCTTGGCCACACTTCATACAAGATTAATGAAATCCTATGGAAGAATCAAAATAGAATTCCTACACCCGATGCAAACATGGGAAACAATAACTTACGATTTTTCAATGCTTTCATAATATTTCAAGAAGTCAAGAGATACATAGAATACGATTTACATGTCATTACCTCTGGCCTCATCTCGTGCATATCAAATACATTGAAAAGAGTGTACTTATGTACACTTTACATACATAGAATCAAGAATACAAGTTTTGTCAAAATAAACAAAAGCAAACATGATATACTAACATGTGCATATTCAATGTCATCAAAAATACTTCAAGACTTCTAGCATATCTAAGAGTGTTGTGTATCCTACAACAAGTCTTATTTACCTGCAAAGCACCCAGTAACTTCGGGGTGAATAAACAAGACTAACAAGTTTATTCGTAGGGAATGAACATGCATGACTCAATTTCTTTAAGATTTTTAAACAACATGAATCATTTCAAAAGGGATCATGTCACCTAACGTCTATGTCAAAGTTAGACTCAGGGAGCATCTTAAGCTACCATGGAGCACTAACAACAAGAATCATGATATAAACACATATGAAACAAGTCAAGATTTGGGACAATCCAAGAACACGACAATAAGCATACTCGGTCTAGAACAGGGCATAATATCTATGCTAGCAAACAAGGATAGAATACGAGACATGAAGTATGCTTGAAATCAAGAACGAAGCATAATATCTATGTTAATGACAAGATTAGAACATTCTAATTTACACGATAGGAGTTATACAAGAAATCAAGATCAAGGCATAATATCTATGCAAATAACAAGGTTGGGATAATCCAATTAGCAAGACAAGAGTTATACACGAAATCAAGAACAAGGCATAATATCTACGCAAATGAACAAGGATGGAACATTCCATAAAACACGAAAAGATTCTTAAATCCTCAAAGAATTCAACACCTGAAATTTAAGGAATGAAATCACGAATGAAGCACAAAATCTATGCAATGAAACAAGATTGGAGCATTTCCCATATACGATAAGTTTAAATCTTCAAGGAATAGCAAAATTAAAGAGTGAAATCAAACAAGGTGGGAACTTGGATATCGACCGGATTAAAACCGTACTCTTGAGATCACTTTAAGGTTACCAACCCAAGGGTACCTTCCCCTAGTCTTGGGATCATTTTAGGGTTATCAACCCAAGGGTACCTTCCCCTGTTCTTGGGATCACTTTAGGGTTATCAACCCAAGGGTACCTTCCCATGTTCTTGGGATCACTTTAGGGTTATCAACCCAAGGGTACCTTCCCCTAGTCTTGGGATCACTTTAGGGTTATCAACCTAAGGGTACCTTCTCTTATTCTTGGGATCACTTTAGGGTTATTAACCCAAGGGTACCTTCCCCTTTCTTGACTGATATCCCAAGTCCCAAAATCAACAAGTTGTGTAAGTCAAGATTGTATCAAATACAAGAAATGCATTAACCACGTTTCATGCACAACCAAGATTTTGGAACACGCGAGTCATGCCCTAAGTACTCAACTATAATGGCATGTGAAATGTCAAGAAATCATAGTATGCAACTATATAGACAACAACGAAGATATATAGCGCATGGAGTTCATTGAAGTAAATATACCACAAGTATAAGATACATGATTTAATTACTTTCTAAGCAACACATATGTAATAAATCATTCCAAGACAATTATGCATGTTCATTAAGTACATTAATGAAACCAAGATACTAGTGTTTACGATACTTGATAAAAGAATAAGGTTCATGGAATTGAAGTCAAGTTCACAAGTTTAACAAGACTTCATAACGAGGCATGATTAACACGATGGAAGCATATAAGGAAATTTAATCTACTTAAGAGATTAAATTGTCTAGATTACAATGCAAGTCCAATGTCAAGTTACAAGTTCATTATAAGCAAGATACAATCATGTGAATTAAGCTCCATACAAAGGAATTAATTAAATATAATTTTCAAAACTTGTCCGATTATTCTCGATTTGATACACGTGAAGGAACTTGTCAAGGAAAACACGAGTTCAAGGTTAGAAACCTAATCAAGACCAAGGAACCAATGAATTGATTTTGATTAATTCTTTTAATTAAAATCCCTAGATTTTGAAACACACCCAAATAGTCTTAATTTAATATATATGAAACTACATGACATGCACGTCACAAATGTCCAGTCGAAAATCCAATGGTGTGAATAGTACACTCGGGATAATTTAATTAATCAAATTAATTAAATATTTCTAGATTTCAAAACAACTCCGATTACTCTCAATTTAATCTATGTTGAAAAGCATGCTAGGGCCTAATGTAATATGCTAACCCATATCGATTTCAGGCTAGTTAAGGCCATGTGAATTAATCTTTCACTTAAGATAAATATTAAATAAAACTTTTAATACTTATTCAAACGTTCAAAATTTAATACACGACAATGAGCATATCAATGGGCAATATAATATCGTGCTACATGTTTAAACCAAGTCATGAGCAGTCGGGAAAATCAGATCTCGTACAAGAAAAATAAATAATAAAATTTCTAGATTTTATATTTAATCATGCAGAGAAGTTGTATAAGCATCACAAGCATGCTATATTACAAGAAAATAAATTATAACACCCCCTACCTCGATTTGAGATTAAATCTCAAAAGCCCACCGAAATAAAAGTGCTCCGAATCCAACGATACCGGAGGGTTTTGTCGGGGACTACACCGAGAACAAGAATCCGTAAGAAGCCCCATAAAAATCCAAACTTGACTCCAAACCTGAACTCAAATTTTGGTCAGAAATGGGTTCTAATAAGGGCAAAAGGTGCGCGTCGCCAAGAGAAGCATTAAACGTTAAGGCCAGAGACTTTTCCTTTAAGAAAAGTGAACCAAAAGAGGAGAGAGAAGATGGCAGCCATGGGAGACTGTGGAATCTGGTCCAGAATGTGTGGAGAAGAAGAGGAAAATTATGTTTTAATTTTTCAAACCCCCTATTTATAGAAAATCTCAAAAAGTGCCCCGAAAGGGCTCTGCCAGGTCTGGAAAAGTGGATTTTGAGCAGACACGCTCAAACGGCAAAACTCCATGAACTAAATAGATTCAAAATGAGAAAATATGCATAACGGTAGAAACAACGTCAAAAATTGAGTCCTGTGCAGAGAGATATGCCCCAAACAAGTTTGGTGGTAACCGGGGTCAGAAACTCTAAAACTGGAGAAAAACAACCAGAACGGAATTTTAAGAGTACACGACTCGACGAAATGTGAAAATAAATCCCACACGAGGATCCAAGCACTAGACGAGGTATTTTACAATAACTTCATTAATTGCAAAATGGTCTCTACAAAAAGGGTTAACTGCAAAACTGCCCCTGAATGAAAATATCTTCCAAAAGATATTTTCTTAGATACCCATGAAATAAAATATCTCCAAAAGATATTTACAAAAAAGACCTCAAGAAAAGAAAATAATTCCAAAGAATTGTGCATCCATGCCCCTATGGACACCGGGAGCAACCAGAGTGCTTTCTTGAAAAAGTAAAGATACGTATTTCGTGGAAACCACCCAAGATCAAGATATGTGAAGTCAAAATCTAACTCCGAGCATGAAAAGTGTGGTTGTGCCAAAAACTGACAAACGGGAAAAACACAGAATAGGGAAAAGGATGAAATAGTGCATAGTGTCCAAAAAGTGAAAATGTGGAAATGACTCGGTCCTCAAAGGAAGTTGTCAATCCGAACGAAAGTGTCTTAGAAATCTTTTCCGAGCACTCGAGATGACACTATGAGATGAGAAACTGAACTTAAAACAGAAAATTAAACGGAAAAAATTTATCCGTAAAATTTTAGGAAAAAGTTAAGGGAGTCAAATGATCGGGTCATTACATTGCATTTGCTTCTTTGCAACTTCATGTCTTCTTTGTATCCATTTTTTTTCTTGATATGTTCTTGAATAATGGAATACTTGGAATGATCTTTCGTACTTCGTTAAGGTCATCCTTTGAATGTAAATAATCTATAACACTCAATGTAAACATTAGTCCTTAAACACCATTAATGGTTTATTATCATCAAAACCTCTAGATTGTCCTTGGATGGAATCATTAAGGTCAACAACATGAATTAAGGATTTGATTTAATTGCTGAAATAATACACACTATTCTGCAATTAATTGGATTATGGTTTTGAACTGGATTATGGTTTTGGAGTTTAATTGTTGAAATAATATAAACTTTTCTGCAATTAACGGGATAATGGTTTTGAACTTTAATTGCTAAAATATTATACACTATTCTGCAATTACCTGGATTATAGTTTTGAACTGGATATTAGTTTTTGGACTTTAATTACTGAACTGTTTGTTTAGGTTCTGTAATTTATATGGATGTTGTGGATCATATGCACCGGTATGGGACGGTGGCATACTGGGATGGTTCAGCTTAAAAATGCTAAGACCAACCCTATTTGAATAAGGGAATGGATTGTAAAAATTAAATTCTACTTATATTTAGGTCAGATTAACTGAATAAGTTGAATGACCACCTGGATTAAGTGTTGTTTGTAGTTAAGTCATATCAACTGAATAAGTTGAGTGATTAACTGGATTATTAATTGTATGTTAGATTAATTAAGAATTGAATGATATACTCTGGTTTTGGACAGACTTTAAATATATAATTATGGTACCACGAGAAGAGCTTGAGTCTCAAGCTCGTTGGTTAGGATGCGTATATGCAGTGGATGCCTAGCTGGCTATGATAGGTTGAGGTGTACCCTATTAGGTCTAGGTACTCCTGCCCACCTTTGAGTGCATTTTTACATGTTACCTTCTATTCAGGTTGAGACCCCTTTGTAGTCCAATGAATGTCCCTTAGTGTGGATATATATGTATATATGGACTAGAGAGATATTGTGAGATATCTAGGGTGTATCTGCGTATCAAGTCACTGTATAGATTGCAGTTAGATTAGAACTTGTTCGTGGGCCTGACCCACTCTTATATTTTTCAGGTATCGAATAGTTCCAGTCTTAGGCTTGATCGTGCTGAGCAGAGACTATCATTCATTCTACCGACGACGTAAGATCTCATTCCATGTTTTAGATTTGGTTTTATTTTTAGTTATTCACATTTCAGTTTGGATTTTCTTAATAGGGGTCTACTAGATAGATTTCCGAGTTGTACTCTTAGAGCCTTTTGGAGAGTTGGATTTTATAAATCTTTAACTTTGGAGGATTTTCTATTTAATAAATTCTTTCAGCTTTATTATTTAATTCTTAAATCTTTTTATATTCTGTGTTCATTTATATATTAATTGTTTGATATTCCTTCGGGTTTGGGCCTGGGCCTAATCAACCTGTGTCTCGGATTCAAGGGGTATCACAGCTTTCTTATTTCGGTCAAATATGACTAACACTACAAAAATGATCGGATTTTTCATAAAGCCAACACCCATCTTTAGGCTTACTAATCTGATCATCTTCAATATGATAGAACTCATCTTGTTCTCTTCATTTTCCTTTTCTCGTAATTGAGAATAGTCCTCAATTTGAGTTGACATTAAAGAGACTCGAATAAATAAATAAATAAATATATATATATATATATATATATATATATATATATATATATATATTTGATGATGGATTCTGCGCAACCTGGATCTGATCTGACTTCCTAAAAAAAGAGAAGAAAAGGTGATCCTACGAGCATCGATGTGTTATCGGTGGAGTAGGCTCTGACGAACAAGTCAATGTACAGAATAATCTATCTGGAGAAATCAAGAAATTTAGTTAGGATCTCTTGCATACCTTAAAACGTCGATTAACCCCTCTCTTTATAGGGCTTAGGTTAGGATGTAACGTAGACTTACCGTCGTCTTAATCCTTATCGTAATCTGTAGGCTTAATCCTTATCATAATCTGTAGTCCTTATCGTAATCTGTAAGCTTATCTCAATCTTATGAGATAGTGCGTTAATTTAACAACCTTCCCCTATCTGTGGGTATTTAAATGATATATCCATCAGTTGCCCCCTGTTTTGGAGGATTGCTTGTCAAACCATCAGAACGTTAATTCCCAAATGTTACATAATAACAGATATTTAGAATTATACAGCCGTTCACTTTCTACAATAAGTTGGTTTGATTATTAGATAGTAGAGCATTGTCCATTAGCCTGATGATGAGCGCTGAAAAGTGCATATTTAAACCCCTTAAGCTTAGGCATTCTAGAACCTTTATCTATCTTATTTTACCGTTTTGTATTGATTTCGTGTTATTTCCATTTTCAGGTACTTATCCCCAAAATAAGCTAACTCAGCCAAATAAGAGAATAATTGAAGCAATTCTGGGATGAATCAAAGAAAGGAGCAAAGTAGAGCAAAAGGAAGCAAAGGGTGGAATTTCAGCAACTTCGATCGATCTCAAGAAAAGTTCGATCGATCCAACTTTCATCGATCTCAGCACTTCAAGATGGATCTGAGCTATGTTTGTTCCTATTCAAAAATCTCAAAGTTCGATCGATCCAACCTCATTCTATGATCGATCGAGACATCTTGTCCTTATCCAAATGATTGATCATATCCAGTTGTACCACCCTACCAACCACTTTTGTCCTTTTCCCAAACATATCTTCAAAATATCTCAGATTTGTTTTTATCCAAAAAGGTGCCGCCATTAAGGATCGATCCAACTTAAATTCTATAGATCTCATCCATATTCGATCGATCGTAAGTACGATCTATTGAACCTCCCAAATCCCGAGAAAAATCAAAATTTCAGTTCATTAAAAGTTGTCTCATATCCAATCATTAGAGGATTATTGGTGTACGAGCCCAGCTCATTTGGGGTGATTTTTGACTTACCTATACAAGGAATATGAGCCACTTTTTAAGAGAGAAGGGGAGGGTAAAGAGCCATTTTGATACACTTGGATACACATACTTAGTGAGGAAGAAAAGAAGAGGAGGAGGCTAGAGACACCATTGGAGACTCTTCATTAACCAAGGAGCATATTTCTTCCGTGGAGCTTGCCCTTGAGGGTTGGAGGACATCATCTATGAGTGGCTAGACATCCTCGTGGGGCTAGAGTTAGCCCTAAGCATACTTTCTACTTCTTGATTTATGTATTTTTGAGGGGATTTGTATTGTGATTCATGTCTTGACACTTATATATATATATTTCTTGTTTATTCAATGATTTAAGTGGTTTAATGCTTCCAATTGATCATTTCATTCTATTCATATGTCTACGTATGCTAGAATAGATTTTCATGTGTTTGTCTCTATTTCTTGTGTTATTGACGCATGTCTATGTGTATTGATGTTATAGATCTAGAGATTGTCAAGACATAGTGCTTAATGTCACGTTCTTGTGGGTTATTTGAAGGTTCATACTTATTTCTTGATGGATTGTACCTCTCCCTTGGTTTAATTAGCTTAAATTCATGTCATTAGCTTAGTTGTAGTGTAGTTGTTAAATGGGAGGACAATCCATGCTTGTTGTTGATGTTCCATACTTATGAAAAACAAGTAACATATATCTCTAACCTTGTGATGTGTTTGGATTGTGAGCTTAAAGAAAGGATTAATGGCTTAATTTGATATGCTGTGCTATCCACCATGTTGTTTAAACAATATATGCTTAATTTGTCATCTATGCTTGTTGAAACAACCACACACACACACCTTGTTGCAATACATGTTCTTCCTTTCATTAATCATCCATTAAAGGTGTATAAAAGTATGCTTAGTGGTGATCTCTAAACCCCAAGATCTCTATCTCTCTTTTATTCTCTCTATTGCATTATTGCTTACTTGAATTTAATTTGCATCTAGTTTAATCCAACCAACCAACTACCATTTTGATCACTCGACCTACTAACCCTAATTTTGATTCCTCAACCTAGTGCGACCCTCAATCCCTTGGGATGATCCCTACTCACCCTAGCTATATTTTTAGTGAAAAGTAGTAGTGGCAATTTTTAAATGTAAAACTTGGCCACATTGCACAAACTGTTGGGTTTCGGGGTTGATAACCCGGGGCACACCAAGTTTTTGGCACCATTGCCGGGGATTGATTGATTGATTGGCAACGTCGTATTTGTGGAATCAATTAGGAATTAGTACTCTTTTGATCATGTCTTTACTTTGTTTTCAATTTTTGTTACTTATTGTGTTTGTTCTTGTTTGACTAGGAGTATTGAGCTAGGAAGTAAGCAAAGGATATTCCAAGCAAAGGAGCTAAGCAAGCAAAGGAAAAATGCTAAAATCATAAAAAAAAATTGCTAAGCTAAGCTATAAGTTTGGAGTTGAAGTGCTAAAGGACCTTTCTGAGCTTTTCTTTACTCATCCCTCAGTTAAATCGTCGGCCTGCGTGGAGGCTAGTATTTCAATTCTTAGTTAAATCGTGAGCCCACGTGGAGGCAATTTACTTTTCTTGCATATTGTTTAAGCATGGGAGTATGAGAACATTAAATGTGGAGGAAGGTTGTTGATTGTTGTTATTGCTTGTTGTGTTGCATTGTGCATGCATGGTCGTAGATCATTAAGACCCACTCTTGTCCCTTTAAATTTTTATCTTGAATCCATTATTCGAAACCCTAGGGGAAGAGGTAGTTCTAGTCAATCCATTTCATCAATGGAAGGACATAATGAGGACCATGTGGAGGACCTTTGCGATGACCCTGATTTTTAGGCCAGCATGTCCTGTGATGAACCGAAGATTGACCCGATAACGGGTCCGATATGCGGAAGCGAAAACAGAAAACAAAACTCTAAGAAGTCAAAGTGGCCTTCCATGAGGTCGTGGAACTCAATGAGAACTGATGCAGGAGCAAAAGATAAAAAATATGACAAATAAGCCCTCAGGGGTAAAATAGTCATTTTAAAAAAATGTGGATTCGGGTGCCACCGAGCACACCGCTGGAAAGACAAAAAAAAAAAAAAAAATCAGGATAGACTCAAGAATCGCATGATTCGGAGTCTGGACGAAGGAGAAACGGTCTGACGAAGAAAAACGAGCACTTAAGGCTAAAAGGGTAAACTAGTAATTATCTAGGAAGATCTGAGGGCAACCGAGCACACCGTTGGAAAGATAGCGAAAAATTAGTCAAGTTCAAAAAAAAGTTCACTCGATTTGGAGTCCGGACGAGGGAGAAACGAGGGTTTTAAGTTGAGATGTTGCGGCGGCCCAACGAAGGCCATGGCGCACACTGCGCCCATGCACGTGCCTACCGGTGCCCAATGGCATTCACCAGCTGACAGCAAGAAAAAAAAAAAAAAAAAAAAAAAAAAAGTGAGGTTCCATAACTGAGGCTTGAAACGGAGACCGAAACAAATTTTTCTGAAAAAACACGAACAAGAAAGCCCTCTAAAATCGAGTTTTCTACCCGACCTTGCGGATGGAATCGAAAAAAACTCACTGTGAAATCCCCAAAATGTCCCTAGATCAGAACTGAACAAGAGGGTTAAAAGGTTCTATAGCGACTGTCTGCAACTGAGAGCAAAAACGGGCTACAAGATGAATTTTTCTGGAAAAACACAACGAAGAAACCCTCCTCAAAATTGAATTTTCTACGTGACTTGTGAGAGAATTCAAAAAAAAATTCAATGTAGAATGCCCGAAATACCCCTCCATGAAATCTGGTCATGATGGTCCAAAAAGTTGCTAAAAAAAAAACAGAAAGCTGAACTTTGCGATCAATTTCAGGCACCAAGACGACATTTTCTGGAAAAACATGAAAAAGAAACACCCCCTAAAATCACGTTTTCTAAACGATTATGTGAAGACTAGAATTTATTTCCTGAAGGAAAACCCCAGAATGCCCTAAAATCAGATTATATAGCAAAAGTGAAAAATGAATCCATAGGAAGCTCAAATCACCAAGGATGAGGTTTTATCCGGAAACGACCATGCACTCAAACGTAACTTACCTATTAGGACGTGCTACAATGGTCCACGACTTAAAAATACCACTGATGCAAAATTCGACTCCCTAACGGACAAAAAGGCAAAAATGGAACTTGGAATGAAAACTCGGAATCCAAAAATACAAAACGGGGTCAAATGACCGTTTGGCCCTTGGCCAGACTTCAAACATGATTTATAAGACCCTATGAAAGAATGAAAACGGAATTCCCACACCCGATACAACCATGGTGAGACAATGACTTGGCGTTTTTTAATATTTTCCAAATATTTCAAGAAGTTAGAAGTTACAAAAAATTCAATATACATGTCAATGGCCTCCGGCCGCATCTCATACATGTTGAATACATTGAAAGGAGTGCACTTAAGTACACATTACATACATAGAATCAAAGAATACAAGTTTTACATATAAGTCTACAAAATGACATTTCATGCTAACATTTGCATGAAATGGAAACTTGAAAGCTACACGACATCCAAGGAATGCTAAGCATTACAAACCAAGTCTTCTTACTTGAAATATGCACCAGTAACGTAGGGGTGAACAACATAAAGCTACTCGTAGGAGATGGGCTTACATCGACCTAGCATTTTATAATTTTATTACCTTAAGGTGAAACATGTCAAAGGGGCTCATGCCACCTAACGTCTATGTCAAAGTGAGACTCAGGGATCATCCTAAGCTACCATGGAGTATAAGCAACAAGAATCATGATATATATACATATATGAAATGAATCAAGGTTGGGATAATCCAAGAACAAGACAAGAAAGATGCTTGAACATAGATTTACATGAATTGCATTATCAATACAATTAAACAAGGTTTGGAGCATTCTAATTAACACGATAAGAAAAACACATGAAGTCTAGGACAATGCATAATATCTATGCAAGTAAACAAGATTGGGGCATTCCAATAAACATGACAAGGATTATACATGAAACCAAGTACAAGGCATAATGTCTATGAAATTAACAATGTTGGAGCATTTCAAGTAACACGATAAGAGTAATACAAGAAATCAATGACAAGGCATAATATCTATGCAAGTTCACAAGGATGAAACATTCCATGAAACACAAAAAGAGTCATACGTGAAGTCAAGAACAAGGCATAATATCTATGCAATTAACAAGGTTGGCGCATTTCACATAGCACGACAAAGACAAGGTGTGAAATCAACCAATGTGGAAACTCGGATATTGTGATACCCCTTGATTCTAGAGCCACGGGTGATCAAGTCCGAGCACAGATCTGAGGGAAATATCAAACAATTAATATGTAATACGAACACAGATGACAAATTGAATTTAATAAATAAAGTTTAAGCTGGAAGAAACTAAAAGTAAAATCCTTTATAATTAAATACTTAGAATTTGATAATCCAAAACTCCATCAGTTTAACAACTCGGGAATCCATCTCTAGTGGACCCCTACTAAAAATCCCAAACTGAATGAAAGTAAAAACTGAAAATAAAATCCAAATCTAATATTTGGAAAGAAGTCCTACGTCGTCGGTAGAATGGAAGATCATCTCTGCTCAGCACGAACAAGCTCTAGACTGGAAATGTCCGATACCTGAAAAATGATGAGTGGGTCAGGCCCACATGCAAGTTCTATACTACTACTACCCAAGCAGAGACCCGATACGCATGTACATCCTAACCAATCCAACATTAGCTAATAGTTCGTAGATAAATATATGTATATAATCACACTACAGGACTCTCACTGGACTACAGGCCCGTCTCAACCTGACTAGTAGGCACCATGCGAAAACGCACCCAAAGATGGGCATGACTACCTAGTCCTAGCAGGGTACACATCCAACCATCATAGCCAGCTATGCATCCCAATGCATATACGCTCCCTAACCAACGACTTTGAGACTCAGGCTCATATCATAGCATCATAAAAAATATATTTAAATTCCATTCCAAACCAAAGTGTCACTCAATTATTTATTGATCTGACACAGAAGACAGGTAGGACTTAACTTTTGTAGTTAATCCATCCCTTATTCCAGAGTAGGTAGGACTTAGCATTTTTAAGCTAATCCCCCTAGTATGTCACCGTCCCATACCGGTGCATACAAAAACATCCATCCATAATTGATAATATATATATGACTGCATAACATATCAATATCAACATACCCAATCATAAGCATAACAAGAATGTTTAACTAGCATGCTTGTTCAATACATCCAGTACCTGATTCTCTAACAAATTTTAAATGCAGATAATAAATATAACCATCCTGTAACTCACAATAAGCATAATAATAACATTAACAGTATCTACATGCTTACTTGTAATTACTCCACAATATCCCACAAGTTGACATAAACAATTGTTTTGGTAACCATCAACTAGTTCCTTATTAAGTATTAACTGAATTTATATTAGTTAATAGGCTTAATCCCATACCCCTGTTATATGATTTACTTATCAAACTCCTAATTCAATTGCTAAATTAAAATTAAACAACTTGAATCATCCGCACAAGGCAACCATGTAAACTTTCTTAACAGTTTCGTAACGTCCCTTCTACTAACCTTCTATAGTATAATATGTATTTTCATGCCTTCTGAAGTTTTAGTAGAATTTAAACATCACTGAGAACCTCTAATTAAACTCTCAGTTGCCCCTGGAAACCCATTAACCCAAGCACAATAGCTAGCAGTCTTACAGAAAACCAAAAAAAAAGAAAACCCACAAAGAAGCCGGCTCCACCCAAAGTGGAGCCGCCTCCACTACCAAGTAGAGCCGGCTCTACTACAAAGTAGAGCCTACTCCACTTTTTAATTGAGCCTGCTCTACTTAAAATAGAGCAGGCTCCTTCCCCTGTGCGTCGTTTTTCCAATTCCGGCGGTGTCCGGCTGTGTTGATCCTCCAAACCAAATTTCTTGCTGATTAAAATTAAGTCCTTGGGTGTTCAAAAGTTAATTAACTTCCTTGATTAATAATCACATTCAGTGGGAACAAGAATTAAACAAAATAATTTAAAAACGATTAACATGCACCTAAAAGAAAACATGCTGTTCAACTTCTTCTCCAACTCCGGCAACTTTGTTCCTCCAACCCAAGTTTCTTGTTGATTTAAAACTAAGTCCTAGGGTATTCCAGAGTAATTTAAATTCATCATTCACTAATTGAATTCAATTGGAACAAGAGTTACACAAAACAGCTCTTAAGTGGATTAAAATCCATACAAGAACACATACTGTTTCAGGTATCTAGCCCTGCGTCCCAGATTAATTTTAAGATTTCCCATTATGTTTTAGAACTATTAAAATTCTTAATCCATCAATTTACATTATTAAAATCATGAATTAAGTAAAACAAAACAGTAAAACAACAATACTGTAAAACAAACAATTTAACAGATCATAAACATATGTTTATTAAACAATGCAAGCATGCGAACCAGATTTGTTTTAATCCTTATTTTATCCTGAGATTGTGTTAGGGATGCAAAGAACACAGGTCAAAGAGGTAGAGCTAGTTATAAAACTTGCCTGTGAGACTCGGTTCAGAAATCTCAACGTCTTTCTTCTAAGTTTTCCCGGCGCCCTTTTGGTTTTCCTCCTCTCTGTTTCTTCTGTCTCCACAACATGGTTAGGGTTCTAAACCCTTGACAGCCTTATACAGATATATTTATAGGTTTATAAGTTCACACAGAACCCTAGTTTAGTTTAAACCCTAAACTAAATCCTTAGTCGGCCCATATGAAACCTAATTAATGCTTAATTATGTCGGCTATATACGTGACTTCTAAAACCAAAACCCTTAATTAATCCTACTAACATAAAACTCTATTTATAGAAAAACCATTTATACTAAATTAAATCATTTAACAATTAATTCAATTTCAAGAAAAATAATTAATTCTATTTAAAGAAAACAATTACATCCAATAATTAAAACCCAATTAAATAAACAATTAAATAAAATAATCAAACAAAAACAAGTCATTTAAATAATTCATAAAGAAATCAACAAATTCACAACTAAATCAATAAAACACAATTTAAATAATTAAATAAATTTCAGAATTATCCTTGTTAAATTAGGGGTATTACATTCTTCCCCCCTAACAACAGGAATTCCGTCCTCGGAATTCGCTCTTACCTTCTTCCCGTAATTCTAGAAACTACGAGCGAATGACGTCCTTCCGTTCCAAAGTATACTCAGCCTTATTGTGATGACTCCACTAGATACGAACTTAAAAAAAACCTTATTACAAAGGATTTGATCCCCTCGGTCGACAATACGACACGGTGGCTCTAAATAAGTTGCATCCGGCTACAACTCAATCTCCCCAACATCGATATGCTGATACCGATCCTCATCTCGCAGAAATTTCCACAACATGGAAACATGGAACACATTATGGACGCGATCCAAATTATCCGGAAGTGCCAACCGATAAGCGACAGCTCCAACTCGATCCATAATCATGAATGGACCGACAAACCGCGGTGACAACTTCCCTTTCTTCCCAAAGCGCATTACACCCTTCATAGGTGACACTTTGAGTAGCACCTGATCCCCGACCCAAAATTTCAAAGCACGAGTGCGACGATCAGCATAGCTCTTCTGCCTACTTTGGGCAATACGCATGCGATCTCGAATAAGAGGTATCTTCTCAGAAGTATCCGTGATAAACTCAGGACCCAAGAATCGATTCTCTCCAACCTCCATCCAACAAACAGGTGATCGACACGGTCGACCGTACAATGCCTCAAATGGTGCCATACCAATAGTTTTCTGGAAACTATTGTTATAAGCAAACTCCACAAGTGGCAAATATTCCTCCTAGTGGCCCTTGAAATCCAGAACACACGACCGAAGCATATCTTCCATAATCTGATTCACCCTCTCAGTCTGTCCGTCAGTCTGAGGATGATAAGCAGTACTAAGGTGTAACTCTGTACCTAAAGCCTGCTGAAAACTCTTCCAAAATCCAGATACAAAGCTCGAATCCTTGTCCGATATAATAGACAATGGAATGCCATGTAGCTTCACAATCTCTGAAATGTAAAGCCTCGCCAACTGCTTCGAAGTGTAGTCAGTGCAAATAGGCAAGAAATGAGCTGACTTGGTCAACCTATCCACAATGACCCATATGGAATTATGCCCCTTGAAAGAATTTGGCAACCCTTCCACAAAATCCATAGATATGCTCTCCCATTTCCACTCCGGAATTGGTAGTGGCTGTAGAGCTCCTGGCAGCCTCTGATGATCAATCTTAACCATCTGACAAGTACTACACTGAGAAACAAAAAGAGTAATGTCCCTCTTCATACCTGCCCACAAAAACTGCCGCTTCATATCTTGATACATCTTATCGCCTCCTGGATGAATAGAGAACTCAGAGTGATGAGTCTCAGTCATCACATCCTTCCTCAAATTATCAGCAGAAGGTACCACTAACCATCCCTTGTACCTTAAACCTCCATCAGCCCCAACATAGTAGAATGAAACCTCTCCAGAAGTTATTTCTGCGACCTTGTCAATGCACTGCTGATCCGTGAGTTGTGCTTGTAAAACCTTGCGAATGATGGAAGGTGTAACCACCATACAAGCCATAAAAGCATCCGATAACTCATCCACACTCTTCAAAGCATTCCACTCAGTAATGAATAGAGCAGAAAGACTACCAACAGGTCGGCGACTGAGTGCATCCGCCACTACATTCGCTTTCCCTGGATGGTACTGTATAGAAAAATGATAGTCTTTTACAAACTCCAACCACCTGCGCTGTCTCATATTCAACTCCCGCTGAGTGAACAAGTATTGCAGACTCTTGTGATCACTGAATAATCTGAAGGACTCACCCAATAGATAATGCCTCCAAATACGCAAGGCAAAGACCACTGCTGCCAACTCCAAATCATGTGTTGGATAATTAAGCTCATGAGGCTTAAGTTTCCGAGATCCAAAAGAAATCGGTCGCTCCTCCTGCATCAATACACATCCAAGACCCTACAACGAAGCATCCATATAAACAAGATACTCTATCCCGCTCTGCGGAGTAGCCAGAACCGGTGCAGAAGTCAGCTTCTTTTTCAGCTCATCAAAAGCTCGCTGACAGTGTTCATCCCACACGAACTGTACACCCTTCTTGGTCAGATGAGTGAGTGGTCCTGCTATCTTGGAAAACCCCTGGATGAATCTCCTGTAATATCCTGCCAGACCGAGAAAACTCCGAATCTCAGTAGGTGATGTAGGCTGTCCCCACTCAACCACCGTTGAAACCTTGGTCGGATCCACCGCTATCCCCTTTTCTGACACCACGTGACCTAGAAATTTCACCTCCCACTGCCAAAATTCACACTTCTCAAACTTGGCATATAACTGGTGCTCACGAAGCGTCTACAAGACTATGCGAAGATGTCTAGCATGATCGTCCTCCGACCGAGAATAGATCAAGATGTCATCAATAAAGACAATAACAAACTGATCCAAATAAGCCCGGAAGACTCTATTCATTAAGTCCATGAATACTGCAGGTGTATTAGTCGTCCCAAACGGTATAACACGAAACTCATAAGAACCATATCTCGTGAGAAATGCTGTCTTAAGAATATCCTGCTACCTAACCCTCAGCTGATGATACCCAGAACGTAGATCAATCTTGGAGAAGTATGTGGCTCCCCTTAACTGATCAAACAAGTCATCAATCCTGGGCAAAGGATACTTGTTACGAATCGTAACCTTGTTCAACTCCCTGTAATCTATACACAGACGAAACGAACCATCCTTCTTCGTCACAAATAGAAATGGTGCTCTCCAAGGTGATGCACTCCTACGAATAAAACCCTGGCTGAGTAACTGCTGAATCTGATCCCTCAGCTCTCTCATCTCCACCGGTGCCATCCTATAGGGTGCCCTAGCAATAGGCGCAGTGCCTGGGGCTAAGTCTATCACAAAATCGATCTCGCGACTAGGTGGCAACCCTGGAATCTCCTGAAATACATCCGGAAAATCCTGTACAATTGGTATGTTATCCAAAGATACAGTAATCCCTTCCTCCGTCTCCTACTCTACCCAAAACAAAAACAAAAAATAGGTGCTATTGTCCCCGCTAGAGCGTGGCATAGTAACGACGTAAAATATCCTAACTAGGTATGGTGAACACAATAGACCTTTCCAACACAAATAACTTGAGCATGGTGTGCATGTCTAGGACCAAAAGACTTGTTAGAAATCTGAGTCTACCAATATCTAGTGTCACAGGACCATCCTCCTATGTAAGGTGGTGGTATTACCAAAAAGGTGTAGAAATACCCTAAGGTCTATTGCATACATGTGTCACCAACCTAAATCCCAACGGTTCAAAACATGTAAAATAAACAAAATGCTCCGAAATCTACTCAGAGTTAGAACGTCGCTCTATTTTGAGAATCTTCCTTCTATACCAAACCCAACATATTGAGTTTACACAAGTTCTTTTATAACTCCTTGGTAATCATCCTATTTCAAGACAATGAACCTATAAGCAAAACTTTGTTTGCTTGTCCAAAAACCAATCACCCTACTGTGACTGACTTCCTTTCCTTATCGCAACGTACATATTCCAATACAGTTTAATAAAACCATTCATGTATACATCACAACACAACTTCCAATAAACAAAATTGAGATAGCCAAAACCATAAGTTTACTTTATTAAGAACTTTTCAAACCAAAACTGTCAAACAAATAACCGTAAGGTGTTGTTTAACAAAATCCTAATGTACGTGATTAAATCCGTACTACATTCTTACTAATACCTCCTCCACTACTAGTAATTAAAAGTACTCTAAAAAGAGCAGTCATCCTTGAACTCCGATGCCCTCCATCTCGGATGCTCCGGTATCTCCTCCATCCTGATCTTCTTCGGGATCTTCCTCTCCCCTTGGCTCAGCTTCGAGCACCACCAAAGTTGTGTTAGGTCCACAGTATAGTGGCCAATCCCACATGCAAGAAACTTTCCTTGACTTGTCCTCCGATACAACGCCTATTGGAATCAACTCCCTGGTCTCCAATCCCGTCTTCTTGGTCGGCCTTCGTAGGGGAATCACCGGAATAACCTTCCTCGACCTTGGGCCCTTCTTTGCTTTCATCGTGGCCCTCATCCTCTTCCTAGTGCCAAACATTCTACAATTATAGAATACACTTAACATCAGTACTTTCTAAACGAACCATAAATGAATTCAACGAATCCTAATCCTAAAGCTCTAAACAAGAGAAAACGCTACGCGGAAGTCTTATATGATAGAATCCTAGAGACACTTGAACCTGGAGTGCAATATTTCATAAGTTCCAAGACAATATGAAAACTCAGTAGATGCTGATATAAAAGGCTGCACTAATGATGGTGAATGTTTTGTATATATAGTTGTAAATGATGGAGAATGTAGAGAACGTCAAGTTAAAAAGAGCTCACATGACTTTGTATCATGTAGTTGTAGAAACTATGAGATGAAGGGTGTGTTATGTAGCCATGTAATAAAGATTCTTAGAGAAATTTTGCGTGCTAAGGAAGTACCAAGTGAATATATTTTAAAAAGATAGACAAAAGATGCAAGAGTGGGGGTAGTACAAGATTGCCATGGGCACAATATTCAAGGGGATGTTAATTTGGAGTTGAATTCTCGTTATAGGAACTTGTGTTCTATATTCACTAGAATTGCATCTACTGCGGCTGAAACTGTTGAATCATATGCGGTGAGTCTCAAGCATGCTAATGAGTTAAGTAATGTGGTTGAAAATTTTTAAAATTGCAAGTCAGTGGTAAAGAATGTGAATTTGGTGCATCTGATAGCTTTGGTGGACATAAGGATGGACATTCCATAGATATATCAAATGATATAATTGCAAATGCTTTAAGAAAAAAGAGTCCTCTCGAGGAAGACGGCGGATTCCAAGTAAGCTTGAGATTGCATTACAAAAAAGAAAAAAGAGAAGAACAAAGTCGACTCAGGTACTTATTTTTAGTGCATGTGTACAATTTTATATTTTTCATTTACAATGTCAAGACTCTTACACCATAAATGCATTATAAGGCTACGGAAACACAAACTCACTTATCTCAAATTGAAAGCAATATTGAAGCCTCAGGAATGATGTACCAAACAATTAATGTGAGTGGCTATAGATCTATAATTTTTTTTATTGTTTTATTTATTTTTTTTCCAATCATTTGTCTTTTCTATTATATTGATTAAAATATATGATTTGCTAGGGTGCTGAAATACCAAACACTTATGCATGGATGAGTTATGAATTTATGCGATCTCCATCTTCAAATCATGGTTTCCCATATTAGGACCTTCAAGTTTCAAATAGCCCACAATGCAGTCAGGTAAGCATTATTTTGGACAGGTTTTAATTTTTAATTTTTAATTTTTTTTATTATTATTTTTTTTTTACTGGTTGTCAATTTAATGTTACTTTAATTACTTGCTTGGATATTTTTAAGTCTTGACATTTTTTATGTTATGTTTTTAGGACATTGATCTAAATGAAAATGAGAATTTAAGATCTTCAATTCCCGAAGAGCTTCAATATTGGTTTCAGAATTGATCGATATTAGGTATTTATGGCTTTTTCTTTAGTAATTGGTAATATTTTTTCAGTCACTCATTTTATGTAGCTACGCTTGTCTATGTTTCTCAGGTGGCTGGAATGGTGGTGGTGTTTGTTCTTGTGGTTCTTTAACTGGCTCCAAATGTCTTTTTTTTTTTTTTGGGTGTGTGTGTGTTTGTGTTGGCAGTCCTTAAGTCATTGTGCTATTTAAAACTTCCTTGAAGTACAATTGCTAATTGAAATTGTGGTAGATTAAATTGTGCTGTTATTAAATTAGTTGAAAACAATTATGATTTCCATTATAAATAAATTAGCTTTTATTGCTACAGTTTATGAGGCTTGGAAGGATAGGAATCTCAAAATATTTCAAAATGAATGAACATATGTTGATACTTTGATCAAATATATTACTTTACTAGTTAGATGAAGAATGCTTTATGTTAAAAATATGTAGATAAATCAGGTTAAGGGCAGGCTGTGTGATGAATGGTGCTTAGCTAAATCTGTATTTGGGCTTCTGAATGCATAGTTCAATGTTCTGATTCATATTTTGAATAATCTGTTAATGTACAGTCTATATATATATGCATCAGGTGAAGTGCGAGTAGGACAATTATAGCTGTTGTTGGAGCTACTTGTTCAATTGTTATTGGGAAAACGATTGGGGTTTTTTGAATAACTATAGTCTAATCTAAAAATTGCAGGCAAACAATCCTTTGGAACTGCGGTTGTGTGAGTACCAACTAGGAAAAAAAATCTAAAAAATAGAGAAGCGACTTGTTTTAGATGTGAATAAAGAGGAGAGAGAGCGAGGATCTTTTTTTGGAAAAGATGAGGGAGAGATAACGATATGAAACGTTGTTAGAGAGAGTGAATTTTCCTTAATTTAAAACGGTGCAGTTTCTAAACTTTGGTAAATTTTTTATATTTTAAAACGGTGCAGTTTTCAAAATTTCTTAAAATTAATTGACGTGGTTTAACACTAGCAGTATATAGGTTTTTAATGCTACGTGTCATTCTATAAGGAATTCAACTTACGATAATTCAGATAATCTTTAACTTAGAGAATCCAAGTCCTTTTTATGCATGGCAAAGACAAACAAAATCATGTAATATTGGTGGCTGTGTCCAAAAATAAAATCATGTAAAATTGAATTTTATTATATCACCAACCTGTTAATATTTAGTCATATGGTCTGTAAGATGGCCCGTGGGACACGTGTCCCACTAGGGGAGGTTATTATAATTTGCCGTTGTCAATTTTACTCTAGTAATTTATTTTGATTTATAAACAAAATTGGTAAATTTTTATACCGTTGCTTTTTTATATTTAATTTAAGGGTTAAAATAATAAAACCTCTATCTACTTTTAAAACCGTGCATAAAACCTTCCAATAAAATTAAAAAATTTCTTGAGCTAATAGAACTTATCAAAATACCTTTAAATCACTGACCAACCTGTTGAATGAGTTGTGAAATGTCAAGCACTTTGAATGTCAAATTTATTTTAATAACTTTTAATTAATATTTTTGTAAGCATTTTGGGGTATTTTTGTAATTTTAAAATAATAATTATAATTTTAAATTTAATATCAAATATCAAGGTCAACTTGACATTTCTCAACAAAACTTATCAAAATACCTTTAAATCACTGACCAACCCGTTGAATGAGTTGTGAAATGTCAAGCACTTTGAATGTCAAATTTATTTTAATAACTTTTAATTAATATTTTTGTAAGCATTTTGGGGTATTTTTATAATTTTAAAATAATAATTATAAATTTAAATTTAATATTAAATATCAAGGTCAACTTGACATTTCTCAACTAGTGGTTTAAGTTGATAGGTTTGGCCAGTTTAGGAGGTTTTAAATTTTATTAAAATTTTATGTTAGAAAAGGGTTTTGTAATTTTAACCTTAATTTTAAAGAATATGAATCTCTACCATTACCTACAATATAGTATCTTTATTAACCTAATTCTCTTACCTTTAGCTAGTTTACAAAAATAAATGATTACAGTTAACCCATTACAAAAAAACCTAAAAAATTTTCTTACACAAACCCTCGACAAATAACTTTACTAACCTAATTAATCACTTTTAGCTAGTTTCCAAAAATAAATGAATAGTTAACCCTATTACAAAAACTCAAAAAAATTTCTTACACCGTGTACACCCATATGGCCGATTACACCATTTATTTTAGATTCTAGCCGTTATAATGAGTTGAATGCACATCAATATAATCAGATAGTATTTCAAATTCTACCATTTAAAATCAGCTGATGATGCATTAAAATCCAAAGGTAAGTTGCAATGGATTAGTTGCCCTATTTTTTCAGTTTACTCCAACATTTTAAATGTTAAATGATATTAGTAGAATCATTTTTTCACTTAAACAAATGATGCTTGAAATTCAGTTCACTCTCAAATTTTGGTAAGTAATAATATGCATAAGCAAAAGTCAAAAAAAAAAAAAAAAACAGAAAAAAAGAGTTAGCTTTGATAATTTTTTTTATGCACGGCAGAGAAAAACAAAATCATGTAATATTAGTGGTTGTGTCCAAAAATAAAATAATGTAAAATTGAATTTTATTATGTCAGGCTAAAAACATGTTAGTTCACTCTCATTGCAAGTACTCTCACAATCACAACTAAATAATGACAAAAGGAAATGGAAGAAACCAAATGCAGAATGGAAGAGGATGAGATCTTGCAATTTCACTTAATGGCTCTTCAATCACATAACCTAAAGTTCATAAACAAAAAGATCATTTCTATTTTTTGAGACCATGATGGGCGGCCCGCACGTGTGTTCTAGATGGGTCAAGCCCACCACGACATGGTCCATACCCACTACACACCAACCTTTCATATGTATACTTTTATACATATACCAATTGGTCTGAGAGATTATGAACTGCCAAAGCCTTATTGCAACGGCTGGACGTTTATTCATTTATCCAAAGCTTAAATTATCGGGTAATATTATATATTCATTCATTTATACTTATTTCACTTTCCATTCGGATCCGATGTGAAACAAGTACCATTTGTAACATTCTCCTCCACCCGAACTCGCAATGTCCTCGTTGCGGTTGTGCCACCCTGCCTACCCAAGTGGGCTCACCCAGACATCTCCGGGCCTAACGCTTGGTGTGACACCAATCAAAGAGTAGGTCTGACTCTGATACCAACTATAATAGGTGGGTGCTTGCCCATTTATCAAAAAAACTTAAACTATTGGGTAATGCTGTATACCTATTTATTTATACCCATTTCACTTTCTATCCGGATCTGATGTTGTGCACGTACTATTTGTAACACTTCTACACACCCATTTCACTTCTTTTAAGCCTATAAAATACTTTGCACCCAATTTCACATTCAACCGAAACGAAATTGAGAAAGTAAATATATCATGTTCATCTACTTTCGGAATTCACCACAATCATTGAACAGGACAACCATAATTTTAGTCCAAAGAATGCTTAATATAAGCTTAGTTTTGAACAAGAATAACTTAAGAAATATTTAGTGCAAAAAGAATAAAAACAGTGTGATCAATATTTTTTTAGTTTTTATAAGATGAAAGGGTGAAAATAAAGAGAACGGAAGAAAAGATGGTTCCAATGAAAATATTTGTCTTTACTAGTAACCTTTCTCTGCTCTAATATTTTATTCCTTATCATTTTAATGTTAGATTTAGACATCTAACAATGATTATATAACAAAGTTAATATTTTTTATTAAATTTTGAGTAATAAAGGGGTGGTAATTTAAGTCTAAACTCATTAAACTGTTCAAACTCGCCCACTAAAATCAAATTATTTGGGCATTCAAATATAAGTGAGTAGGTCAGTAATGGATAAAAAGTGGGTACCCATACAATTCAAGTTAAAAAAAAAAAAAAAAAACAGAAACCTTGTTTGAGGATAAAAAAAAAATTCCAGTTTGAAAAAAAAAAAAAAAAAAAAAATGTTTTGAAACCTGTTGACCCATTTTTGACCCGCCCATTTGAGCCTTTATCTATTTATTACCCGTCATTGACGGGTTGAAAATAGATTACTAACCCATTCATACTCGACCTATTCATATCCAACCCATTCAAAACCTGCCCAATTGCCACCACAATTTTTTAGCATATTTATTTTACATTATTTTCTATTTTAACTGTGTTGAAAGTGTATTGAAATATAAAATAAATGTGTAAAAACATATATAAGTGCGTTCAAAAACAATATAACACGAAAGTGCTATAGAGTAACTGTAAAGATACAAGATTGAAAGACCAACAGCCAGTGGTTGAGTGATTTAATGATAGAGAGAAAATACAACAGAGGGTTTTTGTTCTTTTGAAGTTACACTGATGTATGCATCATTTTTATGAGGTGGCATGGTTTAATAGGGTTATATTTGTCTAAAAATGTGGGGACAAAGCTTAACAGCCCCTATGAAGGTGGGGATGTCAGCTTTTTCCATATATAAATATATACTAATATTATTTGTTGGAAATAAACTTGATTTTAGAATTTTAGTATTAATTAGTATTTTAAAGTATTTGGTATACATGATGCATGTGTGCATTTCATGTTAGTGGGGTAGCAAATAGTCTTGATGGTGAAGGTTATCTAAAATTAAGAGGTGTGGGAATTAAACCTCCTAAATACCATGCTAGTGAGAGTAATGGGAGTCAAGTACCTAAAGGTTATGTTAGTGTAAGTAATTGAACACCTAAATATAATTATTACACCTATGTTCATGTGGCTTATATATTCATGTACTCTAGTAAAATAATAGTATAAGTGAAATAAAAGTATTTTCCTCCATTTTATTCTCTTCCAAATATTATAGTGTTGTGTGTATGTCTAGGCAGCTATTTCCAACAAAATAGTATCAGAGCAAAAGCCAACAAAGTAGTATCTGAGAAAAAGCCAACAAAGTGGTATCAGAGCCAGGTTCCATATCAGAGCAGGTTTCATGTTCATAGCCTAGACGATCCTAAAGGCCTAACGAAGTTGATCCTAAAAGGTTTAACATTTTGAGAAAAACATGTTTCTCCTTAATGATGATGAAAAGGAAAAAATGTATTTTCTTAGTGAGAAGATGATGTTCTCTAATTACAAAAGAATGAGAATCATTATGACTTGATGCCACAAAGCATGTAATTTGTGGGATGTTGTTGGAGAAGAGTTAAAGAATGACATGTCCAACAAGATTCGTGTGAAAAAAGAAGAAAAGGCATTGGTAGTGTTGCAAAAGACAATACATCAAGAAATTTGGGAGTATTTTGGAGAGGCCAAAACTCCAAGTTATGTTTAGAAGATACTTAAAACCATATATCGCTTCCAATCATAGAGGTAAGTCACTACCCATGGAGTATTGGGTACAATGCTTGGAGGATGATGAGTTTACAAAGGTTGATTATGAAAGTCTTGAGGACAAATTTGTGAAAAATGAAGAGGAATTGATTAGTGCTCAAATGTGACGCATTTTAGCACCTAAACTAGGGTATTTTAATCCATTCATCTATCTTACTTTCATGTCTTAGATACTTATTTGTGTTATTGCCTATTTCAGGTAATAAAGTTCAAACAGGCTAACAAGAGCCATTTAGCCCAATTTTGGAGCTAAGGAGCAAAGTTAGAAAGAAGCCAAGAAAATGCGCTAGAGGAGCTTCAATTAATCAGAAGGAACCCCGATCGATCGAAGAGTTCTACAATCGATCGAAATAAGGCGGTGCCAGCTCAGCAAAGTGGATAAGGCCCAAAAGATATTTTTGATGCCACGTCAACTTCGATCGATTGAACCTAAGTGTTTGATCGATTGAGAATCTTTGATCGATCGAGAATATTGCTAGAAATGTGCTAACTAATTCCTAAGCGCGCCGGTCTTTACTAACTTGTGTAGCTGCGAATTTCCTCCAATCATAAGCTATATTTCTGACTTGGTGCCTACTTAGAGAGGCTTGTATATAATCTTAATGAACCAGTTTATAAGAGAGTTTTTTATCATTTTACTTTTACATTGTAATTTTTATTTTTCTCTCTCTAGAAAAGTTAGAGATTAGGGTTAGAAGAAAAAAAGAAGAAGAGTGGAGGCTCCAAGAACACATCTCAATTGCCCTTGAGGGTTCTAAGATCACACCCACCTCCTCCATGATTGGCTAAACTTCTCTTTGGGGCTTGGATGAGCCCCAAGTTTGTAATCTAAACCTCTATCTCTTTCATACTTTTTGGGGAATAATATCTTGTGATTAGTGTTTTAGCCTTGTGAATTTAATGAATCTTGGGTTATCCTTTGATTTCTATGGATTATATAATGACCCGGTTATTTTCCTTCCTTTCTTTTTTCTCAGATTTTCACGGATATTTTTTTTCCGTTGATTTTTCTTTTCTGAGTTTGGTTTCTCGTCACTTAGTATCGTCTTGAGTGCTCGGGGATGGTTTTCAAGACTCTTTTCTTTCGATTGACAGCATCTTTTGAGGACCGAGTCATTCCCCTAATTTCACTTTTTGGACACTATCACTTTTCGTCATTTTTCCTATTTTGTCTTTTTCCCGTTTGTCACTTTGTTGGCATAGCCTCACTTTTTGTGTTCGGAGTTGGTTTTGACTTCAAGTGCCTTCATTCTTTGTGATTTTCACGAAATACGTATCTTTACTTTTGTTGAAAAGCACTCTGGTTGCTCTTGGTATCCATAAGGGCATGGATGCATAATTCTTCAGAAATATTTTCTTTTCTTGGGGTGTTTTTTATAAATATCTTTGGAAGATATTTTATTATAGGGGTTTTTAAGAAAATATTTTAGAAAGATATTTTCATTCCGGGTCATTTGTACAGTTATTACTTTTTAGAGGGGCCATTGTGCAATTAATGAAAGTTATTACAAAATGACTTGTTTTGAGCCTGGATCCTTGTACGGGATTCATTTTCACTTTTTGTAGAGACATGTACTCTTAGAATTTCCTACTGGTTGTTTTTCCCTAGTTTCATGGTTTCTGGCTCCGGTTGCCGCCGAACTTGTTCGGGGCATATCTTTTTGCTCGAGACTCAGTTTTCGATATAGTTTCTTTCGTTATTCATCTTTTCTCATTTTAGTTCTTTTTCATTCACAGAGTTTTTCTGTTTGAGCGTGTTTGCGCGAATTCTACTTTTCTAAACTCGGCGTGGCCCATTCGGGGCACTTTTTTGAGTTTTTCTATAAATAAGGGGGTCTTAGAAAGAAAAATCAGACATTTCTCTCTCTTTCCTCTCTCTTGGCTGGATTCCATGGAAGCCATGGGCTACCACCTTCTCTATCCTCTTTTGAGCCTCTTTCCTTTAGTGAAACGCCATAGTGCCTTAGTGTTTTATGTTCGCCTTGGCGAGGCTTTCAATTCCATCGATTGTAATCTCATTTTGGCCATTTTTTTAGTTCGGGTTTGAAGTCAAGTTGTGATTTTGATGGGGCTTCCTTGGGGTTCATGTCCATCGTGATGTCCCCGACAAAACCCAGTAGTATCCTCGAATTTGGAGCGGTTTCATTTTGGTGACTTTTGAGATTTTCATCTCAAATTGAGGTAAGGGGTGTCTTAAGTTTATATTAATGTTATATTGATAATTTTAGAAGTTTATACAGCTTGTATGCATTCTTTGGTTTAAGTTCTAGAATTTAATTTAATTATTTTCTATGGTTAAGATTTCATTCTCATGATGATATACAACTTATAATTAAATTGTGGCATGCTAGAAAATTTGTCATTGGCATGTTTGTTAACTTCTATTAAATTGGGATTAGTTGAATAAGAATTGCACTTTTTATTTAATAGGTTCCTTTTATGAAAGTTTAATTCTCGTGGACGTACCTTGCATGAAATTAACTTGTGATAGGCTTTTAAATTAAGTATTGGTATGTTCTTTAACATATTTTAATTTGAGAGCATTTGGATAAGTTTGAAAATCTAGAGATTTTAATTAAAAGGATTAATTAAAATCTATTTAATGGTTCCATTGGCTTAATTAAGTTTTTAACTTGATATTTGCAATGACTAGGACTTGTATACTAGCATGTATTAATTTGAGACCATTTGATGTTGTTTTAGAATTTAGGGATTTGATTATTATGATTTAATTAAATTCCATTTTATTATTCCAATGGCCTAATTAAGTTTTTGATTTGATACATGTAATGATCAAGTTATGTTGTTTAACTTGTATTAATTAGGGATCATTTGATTGAGATTGAAATATAGAGAAATTAATTAGTTATTTGATTAATTTATGTTTCTATTGCATTACTGATTTAATCATGTGATTGACATTGGGAGTATGTTTAAATCATGATTTTAGACTTGTAATGGATTCATAAGTTTATGTTTTCAATATTGAATTGTATTGTTATAGTATGTAACGAATCGCATTTTGAAGATTCGACATTTGTCATCCTATAATAGTTGTGGATTTAGAGTATGTGTTGTATGGTTTCAACCTATTTGTGCATGAAAGGTAGTTTTGTGCATTACTTAAATTGCGTATAAGTTGTGAACTTATTTCTTTTGATTTTGGTGTAACTTGGAACATTGTTATGATTTTTATAGCTAGAGTTTGGCTCTAGTACGGGAGGTACGGGTTCTCCCCATTTTGTGTAGTGCGCACTAGGGTGGTATTCCCAGTGGGTTAGTGCCCGGAATAACCATTTAGGTCTTGGCTTTATCGAGATTTAATGTCCAAGTATTCCACTATTTGTTTTCGCATTCAATTCCAAGTTGACAACCAATGTTTAATTGTGACTTGTGATTTTGGTTATTGGCGATTTAATATTGTTAAGTACATTTATGCAATATGAATTTTAAGGAATCATCGCACGTTTTTAATGTTGTTAAGTACATTTATGCATTATGATTTGTAAGGAATCATCGCACGTTCTTAATGTTGTTAAATGCATTTATGCTTTATGATTTTAATTACTCATCGCAGTTTTGATGTTGTTTAATATATTCAGGCATATTGATTTTTAATGAATCATTGCACTCCGTTTCAGCCCGTCTGCTCCATCTCCGGTCATTCCAACCCCTCTGTTCCCCTACAATACTGAACTTAGAAGTCTTATCTAATCCCAGTAGCATCCCCATGGTTGGTTTACAGTGGTTAAAAGCAGTTACAGTAATTACAACAATACTAGTTTAGCATTCTTTAAGAATAACACTAGAACTCAAATAAGCACAACTGAAACAGAATGGATTGCAACACATACAGATCATCAATATAGCATATATCATACATGTAAATCTCAGTTAATGATGAATTAAACCATAGAGACTATCTAGGTGCACAGAACACGAGCCAAAGGGAAGGAGGAAGAAAAGAACTTGCCTGTGATTTCAGTTATGAAATCTCGGCGTCGTGTCCACTGTTCCGACAACACAGCAATATTGTCTAGCCTCCTATTACTTCTGCTTCTCCTTTCTCCTAGGTCCGACCTTGAAGCCTCAGTCGAATCCCACACCGAACGTGTTCTGTTCTCTCAAAACCTCACTTTGTATCTCTCTGTTTTTATAAGACTCAGTTTACGTCTATGAGCTAAGTGTTATGATTATAAACCCTAGACTTAAAGTATAATGGTGTATTTATAAGCTTAACCCTAAAACCCTAATCCTTGTAATATTGGAGACAAAGCCCTAACTCGGCCCACGAACAACCCTCGTTATAAACTTTGTCGGCGTCCACCTACGGGACTTCTAACAGAAACCCTAAAGAATTTATTAACGTAATATAAATACTCATTTAACCTAATTACATAATTAAACCTTTATACTAATTAATTAAGGGCACATACCTAATAAAAACAATTCAGATAATTTAATTAACCTAAGTAATACAAGTAAAACAAATAATGCAATTAAATCAAATATTAAATCAAATAATCCAAACAAGTTAATTCACCAAACAACAAAACAATTAAATACTTAAAAAATACAAACAAAACAATTAATTAAAATACCGGGACTATCCTTGTAAAATTAGGGGTATTACACTGATGATAGACATTTGGTGGCAAAATATCTGCCTTGAATTCCTCACGATGTGGATCTAAGTGAATAGATCCTTCTCGTTCCACCTGGTGAATGACATTTGACTGCAGCGTTTTCTTACCTGCTGGCGGCGATGGCCATGGAATCGGCGGAACATCTCGTCATTCCAGTCCGGCTCTCAATTTCATATTTTCTAGTCTCAAGGTCTCAATCAGGCTCATTAACTCATCAAGTTTCGTATACTGCTCACTCTCCTACGGATGAGAACTTTCACTTCCAATCATTGTTCCTGATAGGAGTAGAGTCAACAACTTTGAGAATCGGCTGGATTTGAGCTTCCTTACTGTGAATCTATCAGATCTGGCCTTCTTATAATCAAATTCCAATCTCTGTTGATCAGATCCAAGTCTCCTCTTATTAGATCTCAATCTCTTTCGATCAAACCTAAATCTCCTTTAATCAGATCTCGATCTTCACAGATCAGATCTCAATCTCCTTCGATCGGACTTGAATCTCCTCTGATCAGATCTCAATCTCCTCGAAATTGATTAATTCATAACTAATCATATGTGAAAATTAATCAAATCTCTCATTTGTTCCCACTGACGGCGCCAATTGAAGTAACTGAAAATATTCTCTCTATTTCAGAAAAGATAATTCTACACTTCAAAATGTTTTCCAACCCATTTTCCCTCTCTTTTCACTCTATTTATAGAATTTTACAAGTATTCTAGAAACTTCCTTTTTAATCCTCCATGCTGGGCCGATCCCTTGGGTTTTTTCTTCGAATATGGATTCACTTCCTTCCCCTTAAGATTGGGCTTGGGAGATCATCTTAATGAAGATTAAACTTGTTGGACTGTCATCCGACCGGGCCAATAGCTCTTTGATTCCACCGATTAGAATCTCATTTTGGCCATTTTTTGAGTTTGGGTTTGAAGTGAAGTTGTGATTTTGATGGGGCTTCCTTAGGGTTCATATCCATCATGTTGTCCCCGACAAGACCCCGAAGTATCGTCGAATTCGGAGCAGTTTTATTTTTTTGGTTTTTGATATTTTCATCTCAAATTGAGGTAGGGGGTGTCTTAAGTTTATATTAATCTTGTATTGATGATTTTAGAAGTTTATACAGCTAGTATGCATGCTTTGGTTTAAGTTCTAGAATTTAATTTAATTATTTTATATGGTTAAGATTTAATTCTCATGATGATATACAACTTAAAATTAAATTGTGGCATGCTAGAAAATTTGGATTTGGTATTGTTGACCTTAATAATTCCATCCAAGGACAATCTAAAGGTTTTGATGATAACAAACCATTAATGGTGTTTAAGGACTAATGTTTACATTGAGTGTTATAGATTATTCACATTCAAAGGATGACCTCAATGAAGTACAAAAGATCATTCCAAGTATTTCATTATTCAATATCACATCAAGAAAAGCAATGGATACAATGAAGACATGAAGTTGTAAAGAAGTAAATGCAAAGTCCTTTCAAAGATAGCTTGGACTACAATGAACAAGAAAGCAACTCAAAGAAAGGAAGAAAGCAAGTCTACCTAAAAGCCTACTAGATCATGGACAAAGCTTGAAGAAAAGGTGTAGATAGGATGGTGGGTGTTTAGGATTCAATGTCAAAGTATTTATAAATCCATTTGAAGCTCATCTCTATAGGACCATGCATATCATATCATCATTCATATGCTCTTATATCCATTAGCAATAGACTATGCACTTCATTTATATATAATTGACATATGGAGTCTTTGCTAAAGACTGAGTTAGTTCAAGCTTGCATAAGCTTTGAAAGAACTCATCATTTGTGCTAGAAATGCTAAGACCATGCACATCATTCATATAATTCATATTGGTCAACAATTAAGGCTTGAGTAGCCTTTATTACCATGAGTTGGTAACGGAAATTAGGACCCCAGAATGTGCGACATGAAAAACTATGTTTTTGGCTAAGTGTGAAAAATGGATTTTTGAAATAATGATTATTTCAAAATAATTTTTCCCGGTAATAACTCTTTATACTTAAACTAGCCTAAACTGATTTTATCAGAATTTTTGACTAAGTCTACATTGGTCTACATAAGGATTCAATTTCACCAAAATTGTCGAAAATCCAAATTTGTACTAAAACTGAATTTCTACATTTTGATTTAGTTGAATTTCAATTTTCTAGTATTTTTTATTGAATCCAAATGGGGAGTACTTCCTTATTTACGTTGTAAACTTAAAGTAAATGGACATATAAATTAAAGTGAAAACATTTATTTAAATGTTTTCAATAGAAATAAGGTCTATGCAGATGTCCTGTAGAACACTGTCTAATCTGTTAACTTAGAACAAACTTCCGAGGCAGCAGTTCCATTTCGACAGACCGAAATGGAAAAGCAATATGAATCGGATGACTGATTCAATTAGAGAGTTTTGGATTAAAGGTTGAAGGTATTTCGGTCGACCGAAACAAAAGGGTGTTTCATTTCGGCCTACCGAAATAAAGATTGATGGGTAGCCTTAAACCATTTCGGACGACTGAAATAGAGAAGGATTTTACTTCGGTCTACCGAAACAGAGATATTGAGGATGATGACCAACCTTAAAGTCATTTCGGTCTACCGAAACACAATGGTGTTTCATTTCAATCGACCGAACCTGCGTAGATTCAAACTCAAACGGTCATTTCCTCTCGGCCAGTGTGCATAACATCTCTATTTTTGAATTAGCTGCTGAAACTCTATAAATAGAGTAAGGGGACTTCGGGATTAGTTGTTTCTACCATTGAGAAACATTATATAGCATCCAAAGAGCTTTTGTTCTTCATTTTATGTCATACTGTCTCATCCCACATCATTCATAGAGTCTTGAGCTTCAATCTATTCATATATATACTCTAGAGTGAGCTGAAAGTTGTGAGCTTTGATTTGCATATCAATCTTTGAGATATATACTTGTATGCAACAAATTTGATCTTAAATTTGTAAAGGCTGGTGTGCCCAAGGAAGAAGAAGTAAGCTAGCTTCATATTTGTAAGGGTTGGTGTGACCCAAAGGAAGACTATGAGAGGTTGTCTCTTAGCAAAGTGAAGCAAGGAGTTCTTTCATGTAAATGTTTGCTCTCCACTCATAAGGAGGTGCCATAGTGGATTGGGAAGTCTCAAGAGGGGTCTTAAGCCGAGGAGTATGAGTTTCCGAACCTCGCTAAAATCACCGTGTGAATGTTTGCAATCTCTCTTCCCTTATCTCCTTTACATTTATGCTATTAATTACTTATGTTCATATCTTGATTATTGCATAATTGTTAGAGGGTGTTAAGTAGAATTTTCAAATCCAAAAATTGGCCATTGTTTGCCATAGACTCTATTCACCCCCCTTCTAGAGTCAATACTTGGGCAACAATTGGTATCAGAGCCTAACTCTAATTAAAAAGACTTAACCGTCTTAGAGTACGATCATGGCTAACAATGGCATATTCACACACCTAGAAAGACAATGTATTGATAGACCTTCAACTTTTGATGGAACCAACTATAGCTATTGGAAAAGTATAATAATAGACTTTCTTCAATCCATAGACTATAGAATTTGGCTTGCCATAGTTAAGGGACCATTTATTCCCATGAAAGAAGTAGAAAAGACAATGATTCCTAAAGAAGAGAAAAAATGGAATGCAAATGACCATAGATTAATTCAATGCAATGCTAAAGCCATAAATAATCTTTATTGTGCATTGAACAAAAATGAGTTCAGTAGAATTACAAATTGTAAAATGGCAAAAGAAATTTGGAACTCACTTAAGATATTCCATGATAGTACTTGTAATGTTGATGAATCAAATTTATGCATGCTTATCAATGAAGATGAATCTTGTAGCATGAATGACAATGGTTCAAATAATGAGATGAATTTTAGCTCTACTAACATTACTAATCATGTGAATGATCTTGCTAGAACTTACTCATCTTCTTATAATGAAGAAAATGAAGCAATTCAAAGGAAGAGTGAAACTTTCTAAGCTTCTAGCAAAGAAGCAAATGACATTAAAGATATGGTTGATCATCATGAAGATATTGTTCTTTGTCTCATGGCTAACAAAGATGAGGTAAACTCTAACCATGATTCTTTTGATTTAGATGCTTCCTATAATGAGTTAGTTGATGAGCATAATGAATTACATGATGCTTTTAAAGATCTATATAAGATACTAGAGAAAGAAATTTCTAAGAATGCCATTCTTAAGAAAGAAAACATTTCTCTCTCAATTGAGCTCTCAAGAGTTAAAAATGGAAATAAATCTTTTAAAAAGGAAGAGAAGTGTGTATCATCTAAAGAGTCACTATCAATTGATATTTTCCTGAAAAATGATTCTTTAAATAAAATCATTGATGATCAAAATGACACTTTAGCTAAATTCACAAAAGGAAAGGAAAACCTAGGTACTATGCTTGGTGAGCAAAAAGTTATCTCTTTTAAAAATGAGATAGGATATGAACCTAATATCAAAGATGCATGGCTAATGAAAAAGAGAAAGTGCTCAAATGATTCCTTTATCAAAAGTTTTTTTCATTATTCTAAATACAATTATTGTAGAAAGTGGGGACACAAAATTTACCATTGTCCATTTAGAAAGAAGAAAAGAATCAAGAAGATTTGGGTTCCAAAAGGAACTTTTGTGCTATTGCCTAACACTTATGGACCCAAGAAAATTTGGGTACCAAACAAAGATTTTCTAAGTTTGCCTTGTACGGTTGCTTCAAGAAATCCTCATCAACCATGGAGAATGGCTTCTTGATAATGGTTGTTCAACATATGATGTAAAGAATGTTCTAAATTCTTATCTCTTAAAGCAAGAGAACATTACAATTAGGAACAACTACAAAAGCATACTACTGTGAGAGGTTTCTTCAAGGGCTAAAATGAATGAGTTATAGTAAAGATTAAAGAGGTTCCTTGGTGCTGATTTTCTGGTGCCAAGAGAGGTTAAGGAGGTCCAAAGCTGCTGTGGTTACTTTGAGCAACAATATGTTTGTGGTTTACAACTGCAGAAAGTGTCTGAAACCACATATTGAAGCTGGTATTGATTTTCATATCTCAAACCTCTAGTATGCATTGATTTTCTGGTTTACACTTTGAAACTGAACTTTATATGCTATAATTATGCTACACTATGAATGTCCATCATATGAGCATGCTTAGGTTGTTGAGAAGTTGAAGTATCTTAAGACTGTGGTTGGTAGAAACTAAGAAGTATGGTTTTAACCCTAATATTGCTACTGTGAGCATATACAATGCTATACCTTGCATTTTAATTTATTCTGATCATTTAAGCAAGTGTATATTGTCTATTAAAGACTAGGGGAGTGAAGGTTGGGTTGTCCCTGAGGTTAAATTACAAACTTACCCTTTAAAGCTCAAAAGCTAGGGTTTGTTGAGCATTAATGTAATCCTAGACATTCATTATTTGAATTGTAAAATGCATCATCATGCTAGAGAAAAATTAATTGATAATCTATCATGAAGCATGTTGAACAAAGACAATGTTACATTTGTGCATTGTATTGAATTGAGCTCCCAAGAGGAACCTTAACCATGTACTAACCCACAAGGACCCTAAAAGTATTGGGTACCAAAGAATTCCACTTAAGCATATTTTGTAGGTTAAAGACCTCTTCTTTCAAGAATAAATGGATCTACAATATGGAGGCTAAAACACATAAAGAGAAATCAAGTCATGAATAAGATGAGGAATGCACTACAATGAGATATTGATTGCTTTGGTAAATATCCCCTCCTTATCATAAGTTTGCTTTTATTTAATAAGCATTGAATATGACTTAATTGTGCAATGTGATAAGGACAATACTATCATCTCCACATCTAGTCATGGCATAATTAATGTGATTGGTAATTTTGACAAAAATGCTACTTGTTACAAAAATGCCTATGTTAAAGTAGCTTATCTTGGACTTTGTGACTTAAATATGCTAGCATGTATTTATTATTTATCAAGACTAAATTTGTGAAAAATACTTGGAATTACATGCCATCAAAGAAAGTCACCCAGAAAGGTTAAAAGCTACTTAATTTGAATTTATTCTAAGTAGCTATATCTAGAAAGTCAAGTTCTATTTTAATGAGGATATTTACTTGTTTTGCAATTCCTACACAAACCGGTCTACCGAAACATAACTTCGGTCAACCGAAATGAAATAACCACTTGAAACAATCGACCTGGTATAAACAAAGAGTTTTAGAACTAAACTTCAAGTTATTTCGGCCTACCGAAATAGAACTCCAATTTATTTCGGCCTACCGAAATGAATTCATGAAAACCAAACCTCTAGTTATTTCGGACGACCGAAATAGAAGGACCAAAAGAAACGGTCGACCGATATGGTTGCAGCATCAATACTTACAGGACTTTTAAAATCTACATCATAATATGCATTGTGAATCACAATTGATAACTAAGCTAAAATGTGTTCCTAAGATTTCAACCAAGAAAAATGCCTTGAATTTATGTCTTTGTGCACATATGACTTTGAATTAAAGCAATAAGAATGTTACATGTTTTTGCATGAAATGATTTTTATCAAATGCATGACTTATTGACTTCATATCTAAAAAGTCTTTTGAAGAAAAATCACCCAGACTTGAAATGAATAAATTTTAAACTAGATGTTTAAAATTATCAATTGCCTTATGCATTTATAAATAAGCTCTTAGAGCTCATCTTAAAAGACACAAGTGATTTTCTCATGAGTAATGGTTTTTGACAAAATTTATATATATCTTTCTCATTATGTTCAAAACCATTATTGACATTATGTTGATTACACTTACATGGATGATATTGTCTTAAATCAATATTTATGTTTTGTACAAAGAAGTCTACCTCAAGCATGCAAAATAAATTGAAATCAGCATGATAAGTAACTCAATTTCTTCTAAGGATTGAAACTCCTTTAGTGTCATGAAAATGAATTTTCATACATTTAGTTGGCACTCTAATCTTGGAAATATATCATTCAAAGAACACGTTGTGTTCTAGCTTAGATAACCAATGTGATATCAAGTGCCACTCTATCTTGATGTTTTCATTTTCAGCACTTTAAAACTTCATGTGATGTTTCTACATCACTTCTTAAAGAATGTGTGTAAAAGAGATATTAAGATCATCCATATTGAAAATCATGTAGCCAATCTCTCACCACATCTCTTAAAGAAAATATTTTGGTATCAAGACCTTGATCTATACATTATTGCTTGTGGCAATCTAGAACTTCATGAGATACCTTGACAGCACATCTTGAGGAAAATGTATAAGAGAAATATTGAGCTCATTCACGTGTACAATCATGTACCAATTATTTCTAATCATACTTGTCCAAGAAAATATGCTTTTGCATAATTGAAAATTTATTGCACATAATTTGAGCAGTGACACTACTTGCATATGCCTTATGCTTTACATGCCACATGTGATTTTGATCATTCAATCATATGCTTATAAAAATAAGATCATTGGCATCAATGGCTCATTTCATATATCATTATTTTATTACATTATCTAGCATATCTCCAATACTTGATATATGATATAAATGGAAGCACACTCATAGGGGGAGATTATTGATAATCTCTTATAAATGTTCATTGTATGACTTGTTATGCTTAATTGAATTATCTTGGAAATTGTCAAGCATGCTACAAAATGACTTGTTGGTCTTAGTACTTACACTCATAAACTTTCATAATTTTGATGAAATTTTTCCTCATTCTTGAATATATCAAATTGGAAAAATATATTAGGATTGAAGCATAAGCACACTTAACTTCTTAAATTTGCCTCTACAAAGGTTTTTGCCTTTTGGCTCATTCTAATTCATGCTTCATTTTTATTTTTTTTTTTGGTTTATGCTTTATGTATACTTTTGTATATGTCATGAACCTTTATAATCTATTAAACTCATGCTATCAAGAAAATTGGTATCTTATGATATAATTGCTTATATGTTGCTCTCCAAAGCATATTATAGTCATTACCACTATATTGCTAATTCTTGATGCCATCACTTCATTATGCTTAATGATAAATGTTAAATGAAGTTGTCTAGGCCTCCCACCTTTTTTAGATGACAAAGGGGGAGAAATATGTGTGATGCGATTCAAATGCTTGATGTTATATATATATCATTATTTCACTGTGCTTACATGTCAAATGAATGATATATATCTTTCAATGGACGCATGTTGATAGGGGGAGATTTATAGAAATCTCTTAAAGAGTAAAATGATCTTATATGCATGTTAATGTCTAAAATTCATAAAGAATATACAAGCATGCTATTTTATAACATTATGTTCATTGAATGCACTTTGATAGGGGGAGCATCTTTCAAATCCACTTGTTTATGAACATATCAATGTTTTGTCATCATCAAAAAGGGGGAGATTGTTAACCATAATGATTCCATCCAAGGACAATCTAGAGGTTTTGATGATAACAAACCATTAATGGTGTTTAAGGACTAATGTTTACATTGAGTGTTATAGATTATTCACATTCAAAAGATGACCTCAATGAAGTACGAAAGATCATTCTAAGTATTCCATTATTCAATATCACATCAAGAAAAGCAATGGATACAATGAAGACATGAAGTTGCAAAGAAGCAAATGCAAAGTCCTTCCAAAGATAGCTTGGACTACAACGAACAAGAAATCAACTCAAAGAAAGGAAGAAAGTAAGTCTACCTAAAAGCCTACACGATCATGGACAAAGCTTGAAGAAAAGGGGTAGATTGGATGGTGAGTGTTTAGGATTCAATGTCAAAGTATTTATGAATCCATTTGAAACTCATCTCTATAGGACCATGCATATCATATCATCATTCATATGCTCCTCTATCCATTAGCAATAGACTATGCACTTCATTTATATACAATTGACATATAGAGTCTTTGCTAAAGATTGAGTTAGTTCAAGCTTGCATAAGCTTTGAAAGAACTCATCACTTGTGCTAGAAATGCTAAGACCATGCATATCATTCATATAACTCATATTGGTCAACAATTAAGGCATGATCAGCCTTCATTACCATGAGTTGGTAACGGACATTAGGACCCCAGAATGCGCGACATGAAAAACTGTGTTTTTGGCTAAGTGTGAAAAATGGATTTTTAAAATAATGATTATTTCAAAATAATTTTTCCTGGTAATAACTCTTTATATTTAAACTAGCCAAAACTGATTTTATCAGAATTTTTGTCCAAGTCTACATTGGTCTACATAAGGATTCAATTTTACCAAAATTGTCGGAAATCCAAATTTGTACTAAAACTGAATTTCTACATTTTGATTTAGTTGGATTTCAATTTTCTAGTATTTTTTATTGAATCCAAATGGGGGTTACTTCCTTATTTACATTGTAAACTTAAAGTAAATGGACATATAAATTAAAGTGAAGACATTTACTTAAAGTGAAGACATTTACTTAAATGTTTTCAATAGAAATAAGGTATGTGCAGATGTCCTGTAGAGCACTGCCTAATCTGTTAACTTAGAACAAACTTCTGAGGTAGCAGTTCCATTTCGGCAAACCAAAATGGAGAAGCAATATGAATCGGACAACCGATTCAAATAGAGAGTTTTGGATTAAAGGTTGAAGGTATTTCGGTCGACCGAAACAAAAAGGTGTTTCATTTCGGCCTACCGAAATAAAGATTGTTGGGCAGCCTTAAACCATTTTGGTCGACCGAAACAGAGAAGGATTTTATTTCGGTTTACCGAAACAGAGATATTGAGGATGATAACCAACCTTAAAGTCATTTCGGTCTACCGAAACACAATGGTGTTTCATTCCAGTCAACCAAACCTGCGCAGATTCAAACTCAAACGGCTATTTCCTCTCGGGCAGTGTGCATAACATCTCCATTTTTTAATTAGCTGCTGAAACTCTATAAATAGAGTAAGGGGACTTCGGGATTAGTTATTGCTACCAATGAGAAACATTATATAGCATTCAAAGAGCTTTGTTCTTCACTTTATGTCATACTCTCTCATCCCACATCATTCATAGAGTCTTGAGCTTTAATCTATTCATATATATACTCTAGAGTGAGCTGAAAGTTGTGAGCTTTGATTTGCATATCAATCTTTGAGAGATATACTTGTATGCAACAAATTTGATCTTTAATTTGTAAGGGCTGGTGTGGCCCAAGGAAGAAGAAGCAATCTAGCTTCATATTTGTAAGGGCTGGTATGACCAAAGGAAGACTAAGAGAGGTTGTCTCTTAGCAAAGTGAAGCAAGGAGTTGTTTCATGTAAAGGTTTGCTCTCCACCCATAAGGAGGTGCCATAGTGGATTGGGAAGTCTCAAGAGGGGTCTTGAGCCGAGGAGTAGGAGTTTCCGAACCTCGCTAAAATTGCCGTGTGAATGTTTGCAATCTCTCTTCCCTTATCTCCTTTACATTTATGCTATTAATTTCTTATGTTCATATCTTGATTATTGCATAATTGTTAGAGGGTGTTAAGTAAAATTTGCAAATCCGAAAATTGGCCATTGTTTGCCATAGACTCTATTCACCCCCCTATAGAGTCAATACTTGGGCAACAGGTATGTTTGTTAACATATATTAAATTGGGATTATTTGAATAAGAATTGCACTTTTTATTTAATAATTTTCTTTTGTGAAAGTTTAATTCTCGTGGATGTACCATACATGAAATTAACTCATGATAGACTTTTAAATTAAGTCTTGGCATGTTCTTTAACATATTTTAATTTGAGAGCATTTGGATAAGTATAAAAATCTAGAGATTTTAATTAAAAGGGTTAATTAAAATCTATTTAATGGCTCCAATAGCTTAATTAAGTTTTTAACGTGATATTCGTAATGACTAGGACTTGTATACAAGCATGTATTAATTTGGGACCATTTGATGTTGTTTTAGAATTTAGGGATTTGATTATTATGATTTAATTAAATTCCATTTTATTGTTCCAATAGCCTAATTAAGTTTTTGATTTGATACATTTAATGATCATTTTATGTTGTTTAACATGTATTAATTAGGGATCATTTAATTGAGATGTGAAACCTAGAGAAATTAATTAGTTATTTTATTAATTTCTATTTCTATTGCATTACTGATTTAATCATGTGATTGGCATTGGGAGTATGTTTAAATCATGATTTTAGTCTTGTAATGGATTCATGAGTTTATGTTTTTAATATTGAATTATATTGTTATAGCGTGTAACGAATCGCACACTGAAGATTCGACATGTGATGTTGTTATAGTGTGTAACGAATCGCACTCTGAAGATTCGACATTTGTAATCCTACAGTAGTTATGGATTTAGAGCATGTGTTGTGTGGTTTCAACCTACTTGTGCATGAAAGGTAATTTCGTGCATTACTTAAATTACGTATAAGTTATGAACTTATTTCTTTCGATTTTGGAGTTACTTGGGACATTGTTACGATTTTTGTGGCTAGTGTTTGGCTCTAGTGCGAGAGGTACGAGTTATCCCCATTTTGTATAGTGCGCACTAGAGTGGTATTCCCAGCGGGTTAGTGCTCGGAATAACCGTTTAGGTCTTGGCTTTATCCGAGATTTGATGTCCAAGTATTCTACTATTTATTTTCGCATTCAATTCCAAGTTGACAACCAATGTTTAATTATGACTTGTGGTTTGGGTTATTGGCGATTTAATGCTGTTAAGTACATTTATGCATTATGATTTGTAAGGAATCATCGCATATTTTTAATGTTGTTAAGTAGCATTATGATTTGTAAGGAACCATCGCATGTTTTTAATGTTGTTAAGTACATTTATGCATTATGATTTGTAAAGAATCATCGCACGTTTTCAATGTTGTTAAATGCATTTATGCTTTATGATTTTAATGAGTCATCGCAGTTTTGATGTTGTTTAGTACATTCAGGCATATTGATTTTTGATGACTCATTACAGATTTTGATGTTGTTAAGTACATTTATGTTAAAATGTTCAAATGTAGTTTAGGAATGATCCTATAGATTCATTTGGAATGTAGACGTTAGGTGGCATGTCCTACTTTAATTGTTTTCACATTTTAGATTTCAAGTTGATAACTTTGAGAATTTATATCTTGTTGCCTTGTATAACATGCTTCTATGTTATTTAAATTGCATGAATGATGTGATTTATACTGGAAATGATCTAAAGTAGCTTAAGATGTTTCCTGAGTCTCACCTTTGACAAAGATGTTAGGTGGCATGACCTTTCGAATTGTTTTATGTTAATATAATAACTTTATAAAACGTTAGGTCTTTGCATGCTCATCTCCTACGAGTAGCTTTATGTTACTCACCCCAAAGTTACCGGGGACATTTTTCAGGTATAGGAATCAAGGTTGAGATTCTCATTATGCTTGGACGATTTATGGACTTGAAGGTTCCATTCTTGTAAAGGTTGGCTTGAAATGCCACTTGTAACTTTTTTTGTCAAATGTGTATATTTGATTAGAAACATATAATGTGTGCATAAGCACACCTTTTGACATTCATTTTATATGTATGTATAGCATGAGGCTAAGGGCCATTAATTTTGAAGTTCATAAGTACATTTTAAACTTGTTTTTGTTTTTTCGTTCGGCTAGTATCTTGTTTCTGGTTTGTCATTCGACAAGTTTTAACTTACTGTTTTGTCGTTCGGCAAGTTTTAGCTTTTTGTTTTGTCGTTCGGCAAGTTTTAGCTTTCTGTTGTGTCGTTTGGCCATTTCATTTTGCTCTTCGTTTTATCGTTCGACAGTCAGAATGTCTGACCATGCAGGTCAGAATGCCTAACCATGCAAGTCCGAATGCTTGACCCTTCCGTCAGAACGCCTGACCATGTAGGTCGAAGCGCCCGACCACGTTAGTCCGAACACTTGAACCTTTAGTCCGAACATCTGCCATGTAGGTCAGAACGACCGAGCCTTGATGAGTGCAGAACAGGTGTTCTTCCTTGAAGAGTGCCAAACGTGTGCTCAGTGTTGAAGAGTGCCGAACAGGCGCTCGGTGCTTTAGCATTGAACAAGCGCTCGTCCATGCCTTAGAACCTTTTTTTCTTTTGCTTTGATCATCTTCTTCGTCTGGATTCCGAATCAAGTGTTTCTTGAGTCTAACTTCATTCATTTTTAGTTATCTTTCTAATGGTGTGCACGACGGCACCCATTTCAATTTAAAATGACCATTTTGCCCTTGGTTCATTTCTTATCGGGTTTGAAATCCTTACTTCGGTACTTAACTCCTTTTGAGTTTCGTGGCTTCATGGGGAGTCTTCTTGGTGCCTTAGGGATGACATACATCTCTAGAGGCCATTTTGCTTTTTTCGCTTCCACATTTCGGATCCATTGTCGGGTCATATTTTGGTCATCACTGACACACCGGGTTTCAAAACTTGGGCCGTCACAAATTAATTCTTTCTATTGATTCTCTATGTGATTACATGTTGTCTTATGTGTGATTATTTGGAAATTGATCTCTACACTAGTTTTTCTATATTAATTGCATGTCTATGTGTGGTTAATTGAGAATCTAGTGATGGCTAGACATGACTTTTATTAGATGGGTTTGTTAATTAATTTGATGGATTATACTTATGCTTGATGTGTTGTTCTACAATTTAATTCATGTTTGTAGATAGGTAGACAATCTTTACTTGATTTGATATTCCATGACTTATTATTGTAAATTCCATGATTCTCTAGATTGATGTGTGCTACAATTGTGACTAATTTGATGGGTTATGCTTAGAATTGATGAATTATTCTACACTTAGTTTAATTGTTGGTTAGGTAGGCAATTCATTATTGAATTTGATAGTCCATGCTTAATATTGCAATTGGTAGTCGCATTTTGTACACAAGAATGTTTTTCCCAAATTAGTTGAAAGTGTGTGGTTTGGTGAACGAGCTTGGTGGTGTCTCATCTCTTAAATCCCTAACTCAACTTAGTTTATTTTAATTGTATTTTAATTGCCTTGCATCGTAATTTAATTAACAAATCTCTTTCTTTTGCAATCAATTGATACATTAAAGTCGAAATTAAATTCCAACACGTATAATCCCTGTGGACGATCCCAACTCACTATACTTTATTAGTTGTAGTAGTGGTTTTTATAAATGTAAATTTGACTAGAAAGGCTTCATAAACCACATTCATATTTTGACTTTACGAAGCGACCTCTCGCATTACAAAATAGTGTTGGAATAACAGTTTTGTTGGAATTAGATTACACAATAGTGTTCATTTGATTGCTTCTATTTTTTATTTTATTTTCCATTTTATATTATTTTCTCGTTCTTGATATTATTTGTCAATTAGGTTCTTGACTAAAAGAAAAGCAAACTTTGGAAAGCAATCATTAGAGATTAAAGTTAACATTAAAATTTGAAGTTGCTTAAGGACCTTTGTAAGCAATTCTTGGAACTCTTGTATTTTGACTGTGCACTTCTTTGCTGCTTGTGATAGCCCTTGTTGAGGCTAATTTCATTGCTTTATTTTAAGTCCAAGCATCGGCCTGTGTGGAGGCCAATTTTTTTTTTCTTTCTAGCATTTAGATTTTTAATGTGAATGAAGCCATTGTTTAATCTAAGTTTGGGGGGGGGGGGGGGGGGGGATTTCTTCCCTTCACCTTATGCCCCTCCATCATATTTTAATCCTTATGAGATTGAGTCCAATGTTCAACATTCATCATTTTATTATGGACTTGATCACTCTTTTAATCCTCCTTGTGGCTATTACCCTCCCCACCATTTTATGAAGAATCACCTCCATCACCTTATTCACCCGAGTTTTAAGAAAAAGTGTTAGCTCTACTTGATGTGCTTAATTCACATTCTCAAATCTTAGCCAAGTAAGAAGCTCAAGTTGAACAAATTCTAAGTACTCTTTCTCGTCAAGAGGAGGAGGAAGAGGCAAATGAAAAAATGGCAAGAACATCAATTTTGTTGGTCCCTAATATGCTTATCTTGAGGTTTGCTCTTTTAATGACAAAATGCAAGTTTAAAGGGCTCAGTGCAATTTGATCATGATTTATTGGCATGTTGGGGTTTGGTCAAGTGTTGTTTGTCATATCATGGAGGATTACTCATTGAATTACAAATTGATATAAGCTTATTACTCACTGGAGTTTCAAGGAAGTCATTGCAGCACTTATAAGTTAGAGACTTTTGTGATAACACACTTAATTAGCCTACAGCCCTTATAAGGGCATTTTTGTCATTATGCACATCATTATATTCATATTACATATGCTTGTGGAGCTACATTGTTCAGCTGATCTCGAATTATTCATATACCAGACAAATCAAATGTGACAGTAGTGTTTTTGCTGGTATGTAAAAAGGGGAATCTGCAGGGGCAGTTTTGTAATTCTGTATAAAGCTACAAGGTCCTGACACGTGCACATTGGTCCTGGAGTGAGAGACTATGGCCAGCTTTACATTTCTTGGAGCTCAAGATCGGTAAGGCTTTTCTGGTATATACATATATATATTGATATTGTGAGCTGGTGTATGCTTTTCAAGGTGAGTTGGCAAGGTGTAAAAAGGTCCTATCACCTTTACAATGTCATAATCATTCTTCTCACGGATTGGAGGACCTCAGCTCAATCCTATCAACTAGTTTTAAGGCTATATCATCAAGGGTGTGAGTATAAAAACAATGCTACAGCAGCAGCTAATGTTACCCAAGGAATGATCATAGAGGGGGGGTGAATAGGGTCATTGGCAAACTATGGAACTTTTTCGGTTTAGCTACTCTAAGCTTCTTTTACTAGTCTTTTTAGTTTGGAGCCATATATGATTCTTTGTGATGAATGCTCTTCTAGTGAGTTGTAGTGCAAAAATTGCATAATGTGTAGAATGTAAAGCAATGGTCTTACTATACTTGAGTGGTTGCTTTAACAAATAAATTCTTTTAGCTTCAATGCATTCAATTTCAATTAACCATTTAGAACTAGCATTTGCACAATATTGATGTGAGTAATATTCAAGGTGCAAAAGTCACAAAACACATTATTATAGAGTTTACAACAAATATATCAAACACTTGGTATGCATATAAACTCAAAATGTGAAGGATGTGTTGAATATGTATTTTGTCAAACACTTGATGTGCAACATAATTTTAGCTATATAAAAGGCTAGTAGAGAACATATACTCTAAGCTAAAATTAATTAAACAGTCAACCTACTCCAAGCATTCATCCCATCTTCCTCATATATTCAAATTAACATGTCCATCTCATAGCATTCATAAATAAAGTATTAAGATTATAAAATAGAAAATGTTAAGGGAATAAAGAGAGTAAGAGTTAGAGAAATTGCAAACCAAAGGACACGTGATGTACAAGGTTCGGCACAACCTCGGCCTACGTCCATGCCATGAGAAAACCCCTCAAGGATTCCACTACGGCTCCTCCTTATGAGTGGAGAGCAAACCTTTACATGTTCTTGCTTGCGGGTGAAGAACTGACCTTGTAATGAAGCCATCTCACTTCTCCTTCTTTTGACGGCTAAGACGGAACCATTGCTCACTCTTACAGGTGGAGAGCTCTACCAAATCCTTTCATTAGAGAGATACCTTCTTTCCTTTATGGGTTGAGAAAGAGAACCCTTACAATAGCTTAAACAAGTTTTCCCTTGCCAAGAGCACCTCTTGGTCTTCTTCTCTCTCAAGAATGGATATATAATGAAGCTTACAATGAATGTCTATCAAATAGACAAATATACAAATCAAAGCTCTCATACCTAAAGTTATAATTGAAATAATCAAATGAAAGTTCAACTCTAAGTTTGCAAGATGAATCACATAAATGATATGAAATGAATGCTTCAATGGTGATTCCTAGAAGATATTTCTATCAAAAATGATAGATAATTTCCATCCCTAAAGGGAGGTCTCTCTATAGCTCTCTTGCATTCCCACAATGTGCATACAATGTGTATTTATAGGCCCTTGGAACAATATAGCCGTTTAGGGGAATAATGGTAAAGTCCCATGAAGTCAAAGGGTCAAAGAGCCATTACAGTTTGAAATCTACAGATCGACAGGGACCGGTCGATATGTGGCCTAAACCGGTTGACATCTTTGCATGAACCAGTTGATGTATACTACGAACCGGTTGACATCTACTTCATAAACCAGTTGATGTATGTTGCAAACCAGTTAACATCTTCTTATGAACCAGTTGATGTATGCTATAAACCAGTCAACATAAATGAGCTTCATCTTGAAATTTGCTACTGCCTAGATACCGGTCGGCATGAGCTTAGTAGGCGTCGACGTAAATTGGCTTCTTCTTGAAATTTTGCTACTGGACAGAAAAGAGCATGACATCAAACCTGGTCCATTTAACGCCAAATGAGGTGAAATTTGAGTCTAAATTTATTGCCTTGAAATTACCTTTCTAATGCCACTGGCCTTACTCAAGAATTCCAACCACATAAATGGTTATGGCCGTTTTAGTGCAACCTAGTCAGAAATTTTGCAAACTAGAAACATACATTTTGTAATGCTCATATCTCTTTCAATTTAATCCTTTTTAAGTGAAATTTGAGTCTAAAGTCAAGAGCTCGAAGTCAAATTTCTAATGCAACTGGCCTTACTTAAAAATTCCAACTACAAAAATAGTTATAGTAATTTTAGTTCAAGTTGGTCTGAAAATTTTTTGGGCTGAAAATTAATTCTTATGAGATTGCCATTTTTCTAGCACCTAGGACTTTGATGTATGGTTCAATTTAGTTCAAGTCCAATTTTTAAGGGCCTAGGGACATATAAGGATGTTAAATATCAAGTGTATTGTGTCCTAGAGACATTTACCAAATCATAGTAACAATGGCTTAAAGATGAAATATTAAGTTTAGTGCCTCTACCTTTACTTTCTAGAGACCAAAATAAATCATAGAATTGATGTACATGGTCCTAGCATTTATAGCTTAAGTGCTAATATCTTTCAAAGCTTATCAAGCTTGAATTAACTCATTCTTTAGCAAAGACTCCATATGTCAATTATATATGAATGAAGAGCGTAGTCTATTGCTATAGGAACATATAAATGATAATGATGATAAGGATGATCCTATAGAGATGAGCTTTCAAATGAAATTACTTCAAAAATAACTTTACAATTAAAGCTAGCACTCACCAAGCTATCTACCCCTTTCTTCAAGCTTTGTTCATGAACTTTTAGGCTTTGAGGTATTCTTCCTTTCTTTGAGTTACTTTCTTAATCATTGATGTCCAAGCTATTTTTGGATGGACTTTGTATTTGGTTCCTTGCAACTTCATGTCTTCTTTGTCTCCTTTCCTTTCCATAGATGTGATCTTGAGTAATAGAATTCTTAGAATGGTCTTTATGATCTTCATTAAGGTTCTTCATTGAATATTAGTCATCTATAACACTCAATGTGAACATTAGTTCTTAAACACCATTAATGGTTTGTTATCATCAAAACAACTAGATTGTCCTTGGATGAAATCCTTAAGGTCAATAATCTCCCCATTTTTTATGATGACAAAATATTAATGTGTTCTTAAGCAAGTGGAGTGGCATTTGAAAAATGTTCCCCCTATCAAAGTGCATATAATGAACATGATGTCATAAAATTGTATGCTTGTATATTCTTTATGAATTTTAGATATTTGTTTGCTTAGAAGATCATTTTAAGCTCTAAGAGATTTCTATAAAATCTCCCCCTGTCAACATGCTTCCAATAAAAAGTTATATATCATTCATTTGACATGTAAGCACAATGAGATAATGATATATATAACATGACGCATTTGAATCACATCACACATATTTCTCCCCATTTGTCATCCAAAAAGGTGGGAGGTGGCCTAGACAACTTCATTTAGCATAGTGAATTGTCATAGTGAAACAATGATTATCAAGAAATGGCATTTAAGTGGTAATGACTATAATATGCTTTAGAGTGCAACATATAAGAAATTATATCATAAGGTACCAATTTCATTGACAACATGAGTTTGAATTATCATTTAAGGTTCATGTCATATATAAAAGTATACATAATCAAACATAAACCAAAAATGAAGCATAAACTAGAATAAGCCTAAAGGCAAACAACCTTTTAGAAGCAGATCTTAGAACTCAAAACAACTTCAACCCTAATATATTTCTCCACATTTGATATCCTCAATAAAGAGGAAAATATCATCAAAATCGTGAAAGTTCATATGAATGAATATAATAACTAAAAAGTCATTTTAAGGCATGTTTAACAAAACACAAGATAAGTCATTTAAGCTAAGTAAATCATGCAGTATTCCTTCACAAGAAATAACTAATAATCTCCCCCTATCAATATGCTTCCATTTACATCATATATTATTCAATGATTATGCAACTAATTGAATAATGAAGCAATGATAGGTAAAGTATGCTTAAGATATATCATGAAACAAGTCATACTTAAAAACCCTTAATTCATTTATAGAAATGATAAGATGTATTATTTGAAGATCATGGGTTTCCCAAAAGTATATAAGCCAATAAAGAAATGTAATTATAACACATAGGAGCAAGTATGGCTAAAATCATCAAAAATGAGGTCTTGATACCAAAATAACTTCTTTAAGAGATGTGGTGAGAAATTGGCTACATGAATTTCACATGAAGTTCTAAAGAGCTAAATATGGATATATGAAAATAGTCTAGCACTTGTGATATCACATTAGTCATCTAAGCTAGAACATAGTATCCTTTGAATGTCATATTCTCAAGACTAAAGAGTCAAATAGATATATGAAATTTAAGTTTCATGACACTTGAGGAGTTTAAACTATGGAAGAAATCATGTTTACTCATCATGCTAATTTCAATTTATTTTGCATGCTAGAAGTAAGCTTCTTTGCACAAATCATAAATGTTGATCCAATGATAGTATACATGATTAATCAACATATTTTCATGAATGGTTTTGAAAACACATATATATCAATTTAGTCAAAAACCATCAATCTTGAGAAAATCACTAAGCCTTTCAAAGAAAACTCTAGGAGCTTATTTTAATCACATAAGGCGAAAGATAATTTTAAACATGTAGTTCAAACTTTCATACATTTCAATTCTGGGTGATTTTTCTTCATAGTCTAAGAAAATGAAATCAATTAAAAATCATTTCATGCAAAAACATGTAGTATTTTTATTGCTTCAATTGAAAGTCATATGTGCACAAAGACATGTATTCAATTTCTTCTTCTTGGTATAATCTTTGGGAGTAGTCTAGCTTAGCTACCAATGATACTCAAGATACTTATCAAGATGTGATCCCATGGTAAAGGAACAAAAGTATAACAACTTTAAGAAAGAATTGGTTCCTTTATCTAGCACATATAGAAATGTTTACCAATGAATGAACAATTAGATGGTGGTAAACATTATCAACTATTAGATAGGCATTACAAATTACATTCTTATTTTTCATGGGATGGCTCTTCTAATGAGATTTGTTCCTTTAGGTATTCAAGATATGACCTATATAATTTATTATTTCTTAAGTCCATTCAAATTTTTTTTTCAATTTGAACAACCTCATTTTCTATATCCATAGAAGTGACACAAAAAAGTGTGGATAAGCATTTAAGATCACAAAAAACATATAGATGACTTTTTAGACATTGCTACTTTAATAGATTTGATAAGGTTCAAATAAAAAAGCATTGATGGTCTATATGAGATAATGTATGCTTTCCTTTGATGGCATATCTTCCAAAAAAAATAAATCTTTCACAAAGATTGGACATAGTTAATCTAAAGATCATTTGAAAGATAGAGAATCATTTCATGTTAGCATGTTTATAACTCATATGCCAAAACAAACTACTTTCATGCAAAAATATCAAAGTCTATAACATAGACATTTTTACATCTATTAGCAACAAGTAGCATATTAAGAATATCATGCTTAGAATTTCATGATTGAATTCTTCATATAAAAGCACATTAATGAGAAAGGAATTCTTTACCCATGGTACTAACTTCATTAGCTTGGGAGTTGTTTCTCAATGTGATGCATCCTTTCCATTTTGTGAGTGAGAGGAATTCTTGGCATGATATTTCTTTTGTGCTCTAGCCACTAACTTGAGAATCTACTTGTCCTTGAGTGAAAATTATTTCTATACCTATAAAGCACACTCAAGTAGCCTTCTTCAGTACCCAATTTCTTATGGTCCATATAGGTTAGCATATATTGATATGGTTCATTTTGGAACTAAATTCAATAAAATGCACAAGTGAGTTACTCCATACAATCAACATGCTTCAATTTAAATTGAATCTTTAAGTGGTCTTAGCATGCTAATACATTTGTCGATTCAAACAATAAATATGCTTATGGTTACATATAACTCAATGAACCAAAATGAAATTAATAAGAGACACAATTTCATTTCCGGATCATAATAAAAAGTACCATGTGTATTATTCATGATAGAATCTAGAATTGACAAAATAAGCAAGATTCTTCCTAAATGGGCAAGGACAAATAAAGTGCCCAAATTTGAAATCCTTAAAGGATTCATCAATTATAAGGAAGATACATTTCTTTCCATAATCAAATTTACATTTTAAAGAATGATAGCACATTAGAAAGTAATGCTCTCTTGAGACTTACACTTTTTAAAGCAATTTTATCAAATTCAAAGTGTAGCAATTTAAATGCAAATTCAAGAAAGTAATGCATAAAAGAAACTATTTTCAATCAATAAAGCATGCATTAAAAACAAAATTGTATGATAATGAAAAATTGTACCAAGTAACAAAGACAAAACAAGAATATATTAATATAGCACATCATGATTTTAAGTGTATAATGTTTATGGTCTTTTGGTACAATGAATTCATTTACAAAGACTGTCCATATATAATAATCTAAGGCTTGGAGATAAATTTTCATTTAGTCTTTTAATGATCATAATTTGTTCCAAAGCACCATGGAGGTCAAGAGTTATGGAAGGTAAGACTAGTTCTTAAGGAGTTTCCCATGGATCAACACTAAGCCGACTAAGGCTAAAATTAGAGACAAGACTCTAATACCAGTTGTTACCCAAGGAATGACCCTAGAGGGAGGGTGAATAGGGTCATTGGCAAACTATGGAACCTTTTTGGTTTAGCTACTCTAAGCTTCTTTTACTAGTCTCTTTAGTTTGGAGCCATATATGATTCTTTGTGATGAATGCTCTTCTAGTGAGTTGTAGTGTAGAAATTGCATAATGTGTAAAATGCAAACCAATGATCTTACTACACTTAAGTGGTTGCTTTAACAAATGAATTCTTTTAGCTTCAATGCATTCAATTTCAATTAACCATTTAGAACTAGCATTTGCACAATATTGATGTGAGTAATATTCAAGGTGCAAAAGTCACGAAACACATTATTATAAAGTTTACAACAAATATATCAAACACTTGGTATGCATATAAACTCAAATTGCAAAGGATGTGTTGAATATGCATTTTGTCAAACACTTGATGTGCGACATAATTTTAACTATATAAAAGGCTAGTAGAGAACATATACTCTAAGCTAAAATTAATTAAACAATCAACCTACTCCAAGCATTCATCCCATCTTCCTCATATATTCAAATTAACATGTCCATCTCATAGCATTCATAAATAAAGTATTAAGATTATGAAATAGAAAATGTTAAGGGAATAAAGAGAGTAAGAGTTAGAGAGATTGCAAACCAAAGGACACGCGATGTATATGGTTCGACATAACCTCAGCCTACATCCATGCCTTGAGAAAACCTCTCAAGGATTCCACTACGGCTCCTCCTTATGGGTGGAGAACAAACCTTTACATGTTGTTGCTTGCGGGTGAAGAACCGACCTTGTAATGAAGCCATCTCGCTTCTCCTTCTTTTGATGGTTAAGAAGAAACCATTGCTTACTCTTATAGGTGGAGAGCTCTACCAAATCCTCTCATTAGAGAGATACCTTCTTTTTTTTATGGGTTGAGAAAGAGAACCCTTACAATAGCTTAAACAAGCTTTCCCTTGCCAAGAGCACCTCTTGGTCTTCTTCTCAAGAATGGATATATAATGAAGCTTACAATGAATGTTTCTCAAATAGACAAATATACAAATCAAAGCTCTCATACTTAGAGTTACAATTGAAATAATCAAATGAAAGCTCAACTCTAAGTTTGCAAGATGAATCACATGAATGATATGAAATGAATGCTTCAATGGTGATTCCTAGAATATATTTTTATAAAAAATGATAGACAATTTCCATCCCCAAAGGGAGGTCTCTCTATAGCTCTCTTGCATTCCCACAATGTGCATACAATGGGTATTTATAGGCCCTTGGAAGAATATAGCCGTTTGGGGGCATAATGGTAAAGTCCCACGAAGTCAAAGGGTCAAAGAGCCGTTGCAGTTTGAAATCTACAGATCGACAGGAACCGGTCGACATGTGGCATAAACCAGTTGACATTTTTACATAAACTGGTTGATGTATACTACAAATCGGTTGACATCTACTTCATAAACTAGTTGATGTATGCTGCAAACCAGTTGACATATTCTTATGAACCAGTTGATGTATGCTACAAACCAGTCGACACAAATGAGCTTTATCTTTAAATTTGCTACTGCCTAGATACCGATCGACATGAGCTTAGTAGGCGTCGACGTAAATTGGTTTCTTCATGAAATTTTGCTACTGGACATAAAAGAGCATGACTTCAAATGGACATAACTCGGTCCATTTAACTCCAAATGAGGTGAAATTTGAGTCAAAATTTATTGCCTTGAAGTAAGCTTTCTAATGCCACTGCCTTACTCAAGAATTCCAACCATAGAAATGGTTATGGCCGTTTTAGTGCAACCTGGTTAGAAATTTTGCAGACCAGAAACATGCATTTTGTAATGCTCATATCTCTTTCAAGTCAAATCCTTTTTAGGTGAAATTTGTGTCTAAAGTCAAGAGCTCGAAGTCAGCTTTCTAATGCAAGCCTTACTTAAAAATTCCAACTACAAAAATAGTTATAGTAATTTTAGTACAGGCTTGTCTAAAAATTTTCTAGGCTGAAAATTACTTCTTATGAGATTGCCATCTTTCTAGTACCTAGGACTTTGATGTATGGTTCAATTTAGTTCAAGTCCAGTTTCTAAGGGTCTAGGGACATACAAGGATATTAAATATCAAGTGTATTGTGTCCTAGAGACATTTACCAAATCATGGTGACTATGGCTTAAAGATGAAATATTAAGTTTAATGCCTCTACCTTTACTTTCTAGAGACCAAAATAAATCATATAATTGATGTGCATGGTCCTAGTGTTTGTAGCTTAAGTGATGACATCTTTCAAAGCTTATCAAGCTTGAATTAACTCATTCTTTAGCAAAGACTCCATATGTCAATTGTATATGAATGAAGTGCATAGTCTATTGCTATAGGAACATATGAATGATAATGATGATAAGCATGATCCTATAGAGGTAAGCTTTCAAATGAAGTTACTTCAAAAATAACTTTACAATTAAAGCTAGCACTCACCAAGCTATCTACCCCTTTCTTCAAGCTTCATTCATAAACTTTTAGGCTTTGAGGTATTCTTCCTTTCTTTGAGTTACTTTCTTAATCATTGATGTCCAAGCTATTTTTGGATGGACTTTGTATTTGGTTTCTTGCAACTTCATGTCTTCTTTGTCTCATTTCCTTTCCATAGATTTGATCTTGAGTAATGGAATTCTTGGAGTGGTCTTTATGATATTCATTGAGGTTCTTCATTGAATATTAGTCATCTATAATACTCAATGTGAATATTAGTTCTTAAACACCATTAATGGTTTGTTATCATCAAAACAACTAGATTGTCCTTGGATGAAATCCTTAAGGTCAACAGATAGGTTTTGAGGCCTAAAAATACATTTCTTAAACTCATATAGAGGCCGTTCTTGAGTAAAAATGAGATGAGGAGCTAAATGAGAATTTCTGAGTTCTAATTAAACTATGTAAGCTTATTTTTATCTTAGAAATTGTTGTGTGGATTTGATCTCTTGAAGACTCACAGTGGAACAGTGCTTCTAAGGCTTATATGGTGCTGTCAAGGCCGCTATGGGAGGTCAAGTTGTGTTCTAGAGACTTGAGGTGCTAAGTGAAGGTTAAAGCAAATCCAATACACCTATTTACACCTATTGAGATCAAGTATAAACTCAAATACACACTACTTCATAATATGTTACCTCAGAGCTTGATTTTTGAGTACTTTGTGATGAATTTGCTGCTGTGGTGATATAATTTGATTTCACTGCTATGGAGCTTTTGGTTAACAACTGAATATATTTACTTGAATGATTTGAAGCTGTTAAAGTTGGTTGTATCTCAGAAATTTGGCCTGTTTATGTTCTGACATTATAAACCACACTTCAGCTAGGGTTTTAACCTTGTTTACTGAGATTTGAATACTGAAAATTAGATATCTTATTTCTATCACTGTAATCTTCATTTCAACATGAATACAAAGCTTAAACAAGAGTATGAGAAGCTGAACAAGCCCTGAGCTAATTCAAAATTCCAAATTTGCCCTTGAAATTGAGGTGTTGTTGTTTTCAGCCAAATATAGTCTGTTGTGTGCTGTTTTCTCCTTAATTGAATATTGAACTAGTGTAACTTGCTTGGTTCTTGAATCTAATATGTTGAGCAAGTATAAATTAAAGTTTGGGAGAAAATATTGTTGAGGTTTGAACTGAACAGAGGAGCTACACTGTCTAAGTATTGGTGCTGCTGCCAGCTGAATTTAGTTCTGCAGAAATTGGTTTATAGCAGTTTTTGAGGCTGAATTAAATTACCTTAATGATGTGCATTGCCTCTGAACTTTTGTAAGAAGACAAACCAAAAATAGGAGAATATTTTCCAGGCTTGAGACCTTGCAGAATACTATTTATACCCTTAGTACAGAGACATCAAAGTGGCACCAAAACAGATCCTGTGTGGAGCCTATTTGTTACTGGTTTATACTAAAATGTCTTAATCTTGCTGAGTTTATTGAAATACCATGTTTATGCAAGTGTGTTATGATTAAATGAAGCTGTAAGAACATATATTTGATCAAAGTTCAGGTGTTTTGACATAATTACCCTTGTGAGCTTAAAAACTAGGGTTAATTGCATTTCAAGCCTTGTGTGATATGAAGTTGTTATATCCTGCTCAATCCATTATTTTATTCCTCTGAGCATGGTTGATTGAAGATGTCAAGGGTTTGGTAATAGATGAAGAGTCTGAATTAAAGCCATTCACTGAATTGACAGATTTACCCTTGAAGAGGGTTTAAAGCCTTATTAGCATCAATCTGTTGTATACTTGCTGGTTGTTGTTCAAGATTGATCCAAACAAGCTTGTTGGGCTGAGACAAGGTTCTGTGAACCTAGTTTGATATTCAAGTGAAGCTGCATTGTTCTTAGGGAGGTTTATTCTATTGTGTAGAAGATAGAAGCTAGGATTGCACTGTATTCTTTGTTCTATGTTGAGTTCCACATTCTTATCTTGTGGTGCAGCTGAAGTGAATTGTAATTAGTATGTTGACACTTATTGTAAATGGTAGTGAGGCTTTGATACCTCACCTCATTGTTGATTAAGCTATTAAGAGCTTTGGAGTCCAAGCAATGTTACTTAGGATATGGGGGAGTGCTGTGAGCACATTGGTAAGCTACTGTGTAAGTATTGGTTGTCAAAACTAGTGTCTATTCTTGTACAAGGGTGTGTACAGAGAGTGAGATAGTTGAGTGTGTAACAAGGTACTTACAACTAATGGATGCTTTATTGGCTAAGGCCAAGAACCAAGGTTTTTCCCTATTGAGAGGGTTTTCCTTATAAATCTTGTGTTGTTCTGAGTTTTGATTATTCTTATTCTCTTAAGTGTGTTTTGATTCCAAAGTAATATTGAAAAGATGAAAGAATTTACTTAGACCAATTCACCCCCTCCCCCTCTTGGTCTAACAAATTTATATAGATGAGGATGATGAGAATGAAGAGGAAGAAGTAGCAAGTGAGCAATTTGAGGAGTTAATGAGTCCACCAATGGTTAATTCAATATAGCACAACATGACTAATGAGGACTTTTCTTGTTTTGATCATGATTTTATCCCGGCCTTTGATACTTTAGAGAGTGAAGAGATGTTAACCACTATAGAGGTAGGAGAGGAGGAAAAGGAACTTGTTGAAGAGTGCCTTCTTTCTATTATCTCCAAAGACCCTCTTGAGACATGCCTTTTTGAAATGTATAAAAATTGTGATTTTGTTTTGGAAGCTCCAAAAATGAAATAAACTCTCTAATGGACTCCTTAGCTAACTTGGAAGGTGAGGAGATAGTGATAATTGAGGAAGAGAAGAGGGATGAAGAGAGGGTGTTTCCTATTAACCCAATTGAGTCTTTTAAAGACTTTGTCTTGCCAAGTGCAAGGCCACTCATCATTGATTTTATTTTTAAGACTGTGGATGAAAGGAAACAAATTGCATCTTTCATAATTTCTTTTCAAGTCATTCTTTTAGAGGATGTGTATATTGTTGTGAGTGAGACATTAAATGAGAAAATGGAAAAGAGTGTCAATAAGGATGTTTCATATCCGATTTTTGACACTTTCGACTAGTGAGTCGACCCAACGTCTTGCTAGAGACGTTAAACACTAGCATTCGTAGAGTTTTCAACTCTATTTCTCTCCCATTTCTTTTTATTTTTTTACTTCTTGCGGCTCTAGATATATTCCATTGCACTTTATTGTCAAAAATCAGGTTTTTAAACCATATTCATGTATTTTGGGGCCTTAGAAAAATTTCTGCCTTTGAAAATTTTTCAAAATTCAGCATTTTGTGCCCAGGCAGCGCCCAGTTCGATCGACTGAAGACTTTCTCTGTAATGACTCGGTCATTTTCCTTCCTTTCCCTTTCTCTGATTTTCACGGATATTTTTTTTTCCGTTGATCTTTTCCTTTTTGAGTTCAGTGTCTCATCACTTAGTGTCATCTCGAATGCTCGGAAATAGTTTCTGAGAATCTTTTCTTAGGATTGACAACTTCCTTTAAGGACCGAGTCATTTCCGCATTTTTCGTTTTTTGATACTATTCACTTTTCGTCCTTTTCCCTATTTCGTCTTTTTCCCGTTTGTTACTTTTTGGCAAAACCTCACTTCTTGTGTTCGGAGTTGGTTTCTAACTTCACGTATCTTCATTCTTAGAGGTTTCCACGAAATACGTATCATTACTTTTACAGTAAAGTACTCTGGTTGCTCTTGGTGTCCATAGGGGCATGGATGCATAATTTTTCAGAATCTTTTTCTTTTCTTGGGGTGTTTTTCATAAATATCTTTTGATGATATTTTATTTCAGGGGTTTTTAAGAAAATATTTTTGGAAGATATTTTCATTCTGGGCCATTAGTGCAGTTTTCACTTTTTAGAAGGGCCATTGTGCAATTAATGAAAATTATTGCCAAATGTCTTGTTTTGAGCCTGGATCCTCGTATGGGATTTATTTTCACTTTTCATTTTTCTCCAATTTCAGGTTTTCCGGCCCTAGTTAGTGCCAAACTTGTTTGGGGCATATCTCTCTGCTCGGGACATGGTTTTCAATGTTGTTTCTTCTATTGCTCATATTTTCTCATTTTGAATCTTTTTCATTCACAGAGTTTTGTCGTTTGAGCACATTTGCTCAAATTTCACTTTTCCGAACCTGGCGAGACCCGTTTAGGACACTTTTAGGGTTTTTCTATAAATAGGGTGACTTAAGAGAAAAATCAGATTTTCTCTTCTTCTTCCTCCCTCCTTGGCTGGCCATCCATGGTAGCCATGGCTGCCACCCTTCTTCTTCATTTTCCGGCTACTTCCCTTTGGTAGAAAGGTGTAGTGCCTTAGCGTTTTATGTACGCCTTGCCGTGCTCTACCTTTCCCCCTTATTAGAATTTGTTTTTAGCCATTTCTTGAGTTAGGGTTTGAGGCCAAGTTGGGATTTTCATTGTACCTCCTTGGTGTTTAATGATCACCTTGTTGTCCCAAACAAAACCTAGAAGTTTCGTCAAATTTAGGCTCGGTCTATATTTGCAGTTCCAGTATCTTTGGGGTCGGCCCGAGGAGTGATTTGTCACCATTGTCAGCAGCCGGGGCATATCAAGCCTCACTGCCCACAGCTTCAGCCACAGGCCAGTCAGTCACAAGCTAGTAAGCCTACAGCTTCGACGAAGAGGGTTCGCGGAGCTTGTCATTATTGCAAGCAACCAGGTCACTTCAGAAGAGAGTGTCCGAAATTGCAAAGCGGGACGCAAAGTGGCGTAGGCTCACAAGTCGCACCGGCATAGTTAGCAGTTGTGCAGTCAGGTTTCAGGGTGCCTCAGGCACCACAGTCAGCAGCACCGCGAGTTGGTTCTTATCCGGGTAAAGATTTTACACCTACTACTTCTACACATCAATCAAGCTATCAGGCAGTTCGCTGTAGGGCTCACGGACTCAAGGACGAGCCTATGCTCTTCTACAGGTAGATGCTTCCGTCGGCACCTCTTCAGTTCAAGGTATCTTTCCAGTTTTTAGTTCTTGGGTACGGGTACATCGCATTCTTTCATTTCTGCATCATTTGCACATTCATTGGGTCTGGAGGTCACACTTCAGAATAGCCTTCTTTGTGTTGACACACTAGTTGGGGGTCCAGTGTCTTTGGATCATGTTTGTCGGGGTTGTGCTATTGAGATAGCTGGGCAGACCTTAGAGTTCGATTTCGTTGTTCTCAACATGACGGGCTTTGACGTCATTCTCGGGATGGATTGGTTGTCATTCTTTCGGGCTACGATTGATTACTTCCGCGGGAGGGTGTCCGTTTGCACTCCCAAGGGAGATTGTTTCTATTTTGTGGGAGATCAGAGTGATTCCCACCCAGCGATGGTTTTCAGTATTGGTGACTGGAGTCGCTACAGATCCTACTTGGCTAGTTTGCTAGTTGACGAGGATAGCAGTTTGGGCCGTGTTTTCCGGCAATTGTTGAGGATTTTGTTGATGCCTTTCCAGAGGAACTGACAGAGTTACCTCCTTTAAGGGAAGTTATTTTTGCCATTGACGTCATTCCCGGTACAGCACCCATCTCTATGGCACCGTACCGTATGGCACCGGCAGAGCTTGATGAGTTGAAAGGTTAGTTGGATGATTTCAAAACTAAGGGCTTTATTCGTCCTAGTGATTCACTATGGGGAGCACCGGTTCTTTTTGCGAAGAAGAAAGATGGGTCTTTAAGACTTTGCATCGATTATTGCAAGTTAAATCACGCTACAATCAAGAACAGGTATCCTTTGCCTAGGATTGATGACTTGTTTGATCAGTTGAAGGGAGCGACATGCTTTTTGAAAATTGATTTGAGGTTGGGTTACTATCAGTTGAGGGTTAAGGATGAGGATATATCCAAGACCGCTTTTCGTACACGGTATGGCCATTATGAGTTTTTGGTGATGCCATTTGGTTTGACCAATGCTCCAGCAGCTTTTATGGATTTGATGAACCGTGTATTCAGTGACTATCTTGACAAATTTATGGTGGTGTTCGTTGATGACATTCTCGTGTACTCAGCTTCGAGGGAAGAGCATGGGTATCACTTGAGGACAGTGTTGCAGATCTTTAGGGATAACCGATTGTATGCCAAGTTCGAGAAATGCGAATTTTGGCTACCAGTGGTGAAATTTCTTGGACACGTTGTGTCAGGGGGTGGTGTTGCAGTGGTACCATCGAAGATTGAGTCTGTGATGGATTGGGAGCGTCCGAAGACAGTGTTTGAGGTTCGGAGCTTTCTTGGCCTAGCCGGTTATTACAGGAGATTTGTTCGGGATTTCTCTCGTTTAGTGGCACCTATGACCTGACTTACTCGCAAGGGAGTCAAGTTCATATGGAATGAGGCTTGGGATTTTGCTTTTCAGGAGTTGAAGGTCAGGTTGACATCAGCTCCAGTTTTGATCATACCTGAACGTGGTTTAGGTTACGTGGTCTATTGTGATACTTCGCGAGAAGGTTTAGGTTATGTTCTGATGTAGACTGAACGGGTGGTAGCTTATGGGTCTCAACAGTTGAAGACTCAGGAGTTGAACTATTCGACACATGATATGGAGTTGGCAGCAGTTATCTTTTCCCTTAAGGGGTGGAGACACTATTTGTATGGGGAGAAGTTCGAAGTTTTCTCCGATCACAAGAGTCTCAAATATTTATTCTCTCAGAAGGATTTGAATTTGAGACAGCGCAGATGGGTTGAGTTCATGGAGGACTATGACTTTGTGTTGCAGTATCATCCGGGGAAAGCCAATTTGGTGGCCGATGCATTGAGTAGGAAGTCACGGAGTACTCTTGCTAGCATTTCCATTCACAGATGGAAGATGCTAAAAGAGCTTACAGATCTTAGTTTGCAATTGTATGAGGATGTTTCACCGGCTATTTTATTTAGCCTTGTGGCTCAACTGGCTCTTGTTAGCAGAATTATTGAGGCATAGCAGGAGGATGGGGAGATGAAGTCCATCCACGATCAGATTTCAGGCGGTGGGAATGTAGAGGGTTAGACCTTGCATTCAGACAGTGGTCTCAGGTATAGAGGGAGGATGTTTGTTCCTTTGTCTTGTCGTGACGTTGTTCTTCAGAATTTTCACCATTATCGACTTGCAGTTTATCCTGGTAGTACGAAAATGTATCACAATTTGCGGAGGCAGTTTTAGTGGAAAGGTATGAGACGGGATGTTTCTCAGTTCGTGGCTAAATGCCTTACTTGTCAACAAGTGAAGGCAGAGCATCAGAGACCGGTAGGTTTGTTGCAACCACTACCAGTGGCAGAATGGAAGTGGGAGCACATCACTATGGATTTCGTGATAGATTGACTAAGACGGCTCACCTTTTGCCTATGGCAGTGACAGATGACACACAGAGACTTAGTAGACTATATATGGGGCAGATTGTCAGGCTTCAAGGGGTTCCAGTATCTATTATTTCGGATGGGGATCCCAGGTTCACATCTCACTTTTGGCAGAGTTTTCAGGAGGCTCTTGACACAGGGCTTCATTTCAGCACAGCATTCTATCCTCAGACTGATGGTCAGTTAGAGCGTACCATTCAGATATTGGAGGATATGCTACGAGCTTGCATTTTGGATTTTGGGGGTAGTTGGGAGGACTACTTACCGTTGGTTGAGGTTGCCTATAACAACAGTTACCAAACCAGTATTGGCATGGCACCTTTTGAGGCATTGTATGGCAGACCTTGCAGATCTCCAGTTTGTTGGACTGAGGTAGGTGATACAGTTGCCTTAGGTCCCGATATTGTCTTTGAGACTACAGAGAAGATCAAGTTGATTCGGCAGCGGTTAGCTACAGCTCAGAACAGGCAGAAGAGTTACGCTGACAAGAGGAGGAGATCCTTGTTTTTTGAGGTAGGGAATCACGTCTTTCTCAAGATTTCTTCACGGAAGGGACTTCTGAGATTTCGGCAGACGTCTAAGTTGTCTCCTAGGTTCATTGGACCATTTCAGATTTTGGAGCGCATCGGTGAAGTTTCTTATCGTTTGGCATTGCCGCCAGACCTGGATAGGGTTCACGACGTTTTCCATGTATCTATGTTGAGAAAGTACGAGCCAGATTTATCGCATATTTTACGGTGGACAGATGTTGTTGTTGATGAGGACATGACCTACGAGGAAGGTCAAGTCCAGATTCATGATTCACGGGAGCAGGTTTTACGGACCAAGACCATTCCATTGGTTAAGGTCTTGTGGAGACATCACGACGTTGAGGAGGCTACCTGGGAGCTCGAACAGGAGGTTCGCTCTCAGTATCCCCATTTATTCTCTCTTTCAGGTGCGACTTGATTTCGGGGATGAAATCCTTTTAAGGAGGGTAGGTTGTAATGACCCGGTCTTATTCCTCCTTTTCCATTATTGGCGATTTTCTTTTTTCGTATTTTTCGTATTTTGTCTTTTCCTTATTTCATCTTTTAGTCATTTTTCATCTTTCCTTGCATAACCTCACTTGTTGTGCTCGGATTTGATTCCGATTTTGCATGCATTCATGATATTTGATATCCATGACATTGGTATTTTTACTTTTGTAGAAAAGCATGCTAGTTGCTTACTTTTCTTGTAAAGGGCATGAATGCATACTTTAGTGTAATTATTCCTAATTTTGGGGTTTTAGTGTAATTATATAAAATAATTATTTTTCATTTTAGGAACCTTTTTGCAATTTATTTTGGAAGATATTTTGAAAAAGGACCATTTTGTAATTTTTGGAAAGTGTGACAAGTGTCACACTCTCATGGAGCCACTTGTTGGCATTTGGGTGAAGAGACTTGGCACCATGAGTTTCTTGACAATTGGAAGGTGGAGAGTCACCCATGTGTTGGCCTAGGATTGGTACACATGTAGCCTTTAATTTATGACAAGTGTGGGCTTGGGATTTAGACTTGGAAGAGGCATTAGATTAGTGACAAGTGTAGGATCAAGATTTAGTCTTGCATTATGTGTATGTGAGAGGTAGTGCAAGAGCACATAGTGAGTGGAGGATTTCTAGCCCTTCCACTCACCATTTTACACTTTACCTTTTTCATTTCATTGTCTCTCATGAACCCTAGCCAATCCACCATTGGAGGAAAGCTTAGTTCATAGCTTATCCCTTTAATTTGGTTCACTTCCATTCACCTTAGAGTAAAAACCTTGGGAGAGAAAAGATTCCTCTCACTCTCTTCTTCGATAACCCTAAGCTTGTTTTCCATTTTGCACTTGGTAGCTTGGATTATAGAGATTCAATTCTCTATTGAGGTAGGGGTGGTTGTATGTTTATCCTCTTTGGGTTTTATATATATTGGAGCGTAATATATATTGATTACATGCTTTAAAATTCTTATATGTGCATATAAATAGAGATTTTATATGCTTAACTTAGGATTTGTGGATTAAAGCATGTATATGACTATTAAATTGTATAGGGAGGTTATTGTTTAATGATTTGCCTAATACTTGTGATTTCATTGAGGGTTTATAACGAATATCTTGAAATTACTCTTGTGTTGTTAAGTAATATAGATTTCATTGAAAGTCTTGTACGTATCACTTGAAATTACTTGTAGGTAAATTACTATATTGCATAATTAGTAATTGTGGCCTACCTTAATATTAAATCCATGTAGCATAATGTGTAGTATCATTAGCTTGCCACTTTAGACATGAAACCTTAGGGCATGGTTTGTGTGGTTTTACCCTACTTGTGCTTGGTAGGTAGTTCATGCGTTGAGATTGTATAAATGTCATGAACTTGTTGATTTTTGGAAGCTTGTAAGGATATGAAATGTTTGATGGCTAGAGTTTGGCTCTAGTACGGAGGATATGAATTCTCCTAAGTTATAGTGCGCACTAGGTAGTACCTTGTGGGTCATAATTACCCAAAATAACTTGTATGGTCTCGTGGCCACATATCCTAGTCTTTCCATTACTTGATTTTGCATTACTTTCCAAGTTGTAAATCATGGATTTCTTGTAGCTTTTGATTTGGTGAATCTTAGTTTTAATGTGGTTAGTGTACTTGCTTATGTATACTTGAATGTTACGTGTTAACCGTTTCAACATTTGTGTAGCTTGAGATGATCCCTTAGAGCACCATGGGAACATACACGTTAGGTGGAATGCACCCTTGTGATGGTCTATGTTTGGTTCACATTATACTTAAAACTATAGGGTATGCGCATGCACCACATCCTACGAGTAACTTGATTACTCACCCTAGTGGTTTGGGTTGTTTTTCAGGTAAAAAGACTATATTCTTGGAGGCTCATCATCCTTAGAAGCTTTTGAGCTAAATGAAGCATTTTTGTATATTGGCATGCAAGTGTTTAGCATGCCTTTCTTTGATATCATATTTTGAATGACATGGGTGTATGGTACTTTTGGAGCTTTAGTAGTTTTCTTGATATGTAATAACACTCAAATATTTGCTTTTGACATTATAAACATGTATGTAAAAAGGCCAAGGGCCAAGCATGTCTACTTTTGTACTTAGACACTTTTGGTAACAAAGTTTTGCTTCAAATGTCTTTTAATCAAATTTTGATGTTTGAGAAGTCAAAATCTTGTAAATGATGTGTATGAGGCCATGGGCCATTGTTTTACATTCATTTACTTATATCAAACTTGTTAACATGTTTACATTCTCAAAACTCATGAAAAATCAGTTTTACACATCCATTTTGAATTAAAGTATCATGGGATTCAAAGTTGAGGTAGTACGTTAACACCTTAGGCTCATAGCAGGTTCAGCAGCAAGTTTTTGAGGTGTTTCGGTTGACCAAAATGGAGTATCGGTCGACCGATGTCAAATGGTTTTGTGTTTGCACAGTAACATCACATTCCAATAGCCAAATCAACTGTTCAAAGCTCATTTTGGTCGACCGAACACTTATTTCGATCTACCAAAATGAATTACATCTTTTCTTCACAATTTTAGGTCTTAGCACCTCCATTTTGGTCATTCAAAACTTCATTTCGGTCGATCGAAATAGCTTGATCCAGAGCCTTGCTTCTGTTGAGTTTCAGCACTGAACTTCCAACTTCAAAGGGTCATAACTTCTTTGTTTCTAATCCAAATGGGGTGATTCGTGAGCCTAAACTCAAGGATTTTGAGTCAGCTTTCCAATGGTTCCAATCCCATTCTCAGTTTCCAAACACAGTGGAAGTTATTCATGCTTTAGTGAAGTAATGTCAGTTTTCACTTCAACCGGGACGGGGCATTTTGTGGGATTCTTAGCCAATGTTCACGGAACCTCTTGGAATGTTTCAAAATGATTAAATTAGGTTTTATTCACCTTATTTGACATGTTTTGAGTCAAGTTTCTCTCTTTTATTGTGAATTGACCTTTTTACCCCTTGGATAGCAAATTTTATCCTTTTTGACCCTTACTACCATTTTTGCTTTCTTTAAGTTCCGTGATCTCATGGGGGATCACATTGGTGTCTTGGGAGTGGCTCTTATCTCTTAAGACCTTGGTTTATCATTTGCTTCCATATTTTGGATCCGTTATCGGATCAACTTTCGATTCATCACTGACGCACCGGGTTGAAAAACTTGGGCCGTCACATGAACGTAAGGTTATAGTCTCCGTCTAGTGAGATGAGACGTAGGCTATGAAGGCACCGTTTCTTCTTTTTTTTTTTTGTGTTTTCGTGATGTAGTCATGGTGGTGTTAGAGGTGCTAGTGTCATTTCTTAGGACTTCCTTGTGGTCTTGGCATCATAATGTCATTGAGGTCTTTGTTTCTAGCGTCATGGGACAATGAGTCAAGATTGACTTGAATCCTTCCTTTAGGAGTTGGGAGTTGCTTTGTGAGCCTCAAGGCGAGGTTCTCGTGTCTTGTTTTCTTTGGATGATGGTTTTAGGATTTGGGTGGGTGTGTTAACCTAGGATCTTTCTTGTATTGTCTCAGACAGTTCTTATGAGCTACGGTTGGGATGTGAGCGGTTCTGTGTAATTAATTGTGTTGGTGCAATTAATTACTCTCCCTTGTCTTTGGGGACTTGGGGCGTTGTGTTAGGGTTCTGGTAGAATCCTGTAGAGTTCCTATCGAGCTCGTTGGCATCTTAGATAGGGGATTTTCTTGTTGATGTCTCGTGATGGTTAGCATGGGGCTATCCATTCCATTGTTGTCTTGTTTCATGTGGTGTTGGGATTCTATCAGGGTATGAACTGGTCTTAGGGAAAGACTTACTGACCCTATACCTAAAGGACCTTAGTGGTCATTGGGGGATGATTCTTTTCCTCGTAGTGAGAGGTTGGACTCTTCCAGGTTTTGTGTTACGTTTTCTGTGAGGTTGTCCTTTTGAAAGGCATTTCGTTCATTTCTTCTTGTTTTGTGAAAATTTCCTTGTATGATCACTTTTACATGTTTATGAGTCCCATTGTTTTCGGGCATGCCTTAGAAACATGTTTAGGATATGTGACTATGTAGTAGTTGTATGAGGATGTATATGATACGTTTGTTTATACAGTATTTGCTTACCATGTTTGTGTCGTTGGTGGTGTATAGCGCGTTACTATTTGTTAAACCCTATGTGATAGGTGGTTTATTTGGTTTACCCTATGTGTACTCTGCTTAATACCATGATATTATTTGATTTATGTCATTTAAATTTTGCGAGCATATACTATATGAGTATTTGGTTTATACTGTTTCATCTTTCCTGCACTTATGTTGGGGTTTTGTGACCTTGGTTGTCGGGATTGTCATAAGTGAGCTATGTAGTAGACTTGTGTTTTGAGGTTTTAGTTGTCCACTATAGCGATTTTGACCCAGCATTTTGTCTTCTGTATGTAGCCTTACGGTAGGTCTACTACAGATCTGTGCTTAGGTTTTCAGTTTCGTGGGTCTGATCCATTGGCTTGAGGGCACAGACTTATCAAGCTGTGGATTTTGAACTGGTGTTGTTGTTGTTGTTGTGCTTTCAGATATGGGGGTCGTTAGTACTCTAGCGTTAGGGATCTAAGGCCTTAAGCGTAACTGCACCAGTGACATTGTTGTTAGAGTTTTGGGATTAGCTACCCCAATTCTCTTAGATGCCTGGTTTCCGTGGTGCTTTTTGTAATGATCATTTCTGACATTGATGTCATTTATATCGAAAAGTTTCTTTCTGTGGTATGTTATGAACTAGTGCCTTATACCATCATGCTACCTTACTAATAAGTAAGTGTGGGCGGATTCTGGTCATTGTTCGTACTGCCATATCATTTTTAGCCATCTGTCATGATTCGACTTGTCGTTGTCTTGGGGATCTTCTCGGTGATTGACTTTGAGTTGATAAGCTGAATCGTTTGGGGAGTGTCACTCAGTCTTTGGTTTTCGCATTCCTTCGGAAGACCTTTAGGCATTGAAGTTGTCTTTTCGCACCTTATGGGTTGTCCTTTGGTTTGATCTTGTTTCGATCTTGTTTAGTTCTTTTGTCTGTTCTAGATTTCGGGGATAAAATCCCTTTAAGGAGGGTAGGTTGTAATGAGCCAGTCATTTTCCTTCTTTTCCTTTTCTCTGATTTTCACGGATATTTTTTTTCTGTTGATCTTTTCCTTTTTGAGTTCAGTTTCTCATTACTTAGTGTTATCTCGAATGCTCGAAAATAGTTTCTGAGACTCTTTTCTTAGGATTGATAACTTCCTTTAAGGATCGAGTCATTTCCGCATTTTTTTCGTTTTTCGACACTATTCACTTTTCGTCCTTTTCCCTATTTCGTCTTTTCCCCGTTCGTCACTTTTTGGCAAAACCTCACTTCTTGTGTTCGAAGTTGGTTTCTGACTTCACGTAGCTTTATTCTCAGTGGTTTCCACAAAATACGTATCTTTACTTTTGCAGTAAAATACTCTGGTTGCTCTCGGTGTCCATAGGGGCATGGATGCATGTTTTTCAGAATCTTTTTCTTTTCTTAGGGTGTTTTTCATAAATATCTTTTAATGATATTTTATTTTAGGGGTTTTTAAGAAAATATTTTTGGAAGATATTTTCATTCTGGGCCATTAGTGCAGTTTTTACTTTTTAGAGGAGCCATTGTGCAATTAATGAAAGTTATTTTGATCCTAGATCCTCGTACGGGATTCATTTTCTCTTTTAGTCAAATCGTGTACTCTTAGAATTTCCTTCTGGTCGTTTTTATCCAGTTTTAGGTTTTCTAGCCCCGGTTAGTGCCAAACTTGTTTGGAGTATATTTCTCTGCTCGGGACTTGGTTTTTGACGTCGTTTCTTCCGTTGTTCATATTTTCTCATTTTGAATCTTTTTCGTTCACAGAATTTTGTCATTTGAGCGCATCTGCTCAAATTTCACTTTTCTGAAACCGGTGGGACCCATTGGGGACACTTTTAGGGTTTTTCTATAAATAGGGTGACTTAAAAGAAAAATCAAATTTTCTCTTCTTCTTCCTCCCTCCTTGGCCGGCCATCCATGGCAGCCATGGCTACCACCCTTCTTCATTTTCCGGCCATTTCCCTTTGGTAGAAAGGTGTAGTGCCTTAGCGTTTTATGTTCACCTTGTCGTGCTCTACCTTTTCCCCTTATTAGATTTGTTTTTGGCCAATTCTTGAGTTCGGGTTTGAGGACAAGTTGGGATTTTCATTGTACCTCCTTGGTGTTTAATGATCACCTTGTTGTCCCTGACAAAACCTAGAAGTTTCGTCGGATTTGGAGCGATATCATTTCGGTGGGGATTTGAGATTTCATCTCAAATGGAGGTAGGGGATGTTTTAGGATTTTGTATGTGTTGTATTAAGTGTTTTCCATGATTATACAACTTATATGTATGCCTTGTATCAAATCTAGAATATTAGTAATATTTATTTTTTTGTATAAGATTTAATCTACAAGGATGTATATAGCCTACAATTGAATTGTGGCATGATGATAAATTATGTTTTGATATGCTTGTTAACATATATTAAATTGGAATAATTTGAATAAGAATTGCACTTTTTATTTAATAATTATCTTTTGTGAAAGTTTAATTCTCATGGACGTACCTTGCATGAAATTAATTTGTAACATGCTTTTAAATTAAGTCTCGGCATGTTCTTTAACATACTTTAATTTGAGAGCATTTAGATGAGTATGAAAATCTAAAGATTTTAATTAAAATAATCAATTAAAATCTATTTTAAAGGTTCCATTGGCCTAATTAAGTTTTGACTTGATATTTGAGATGACTAGGACTTGTATACTAGTATATATTAATTTGGGACCATTTTATGTTGTTTTAGAATTTAGGGATTTGATTATTATGATTTGATTAAATTCCATTTTATTGTTCAAATGGCTTAATTAAGCTTTTGAATTGATTTATATAATGACCATGCTATGTTGTCTAACATGTGTTAATTAGGGGTTATTTGATTGAGATTTGAAACCTAGATAAATTAATTAAGCTATGTAATTAATTTCCGTTTCTATTGCGTTAATGATTTAATCATGTGTTGACATTGATAGTATGTCTAAAGCATGATTTTTGACTTATAATAGATTTATGATTTTATGTTTTCAACATTGGATTATATTATTATAGCGTGTAACGAATCACACACTGAAGATTCGACATGTGATGTCATTATAGCGCGTAACGAATCGCGCTCTGAAGATTCGACATTGTCATCCTATAGTAGTTGTGGATTTAAAGCATGTATTATGTGGTTTCAACCTACTTGTGCATGAAGGTAGTCTTGTGTACCATTTTATACATATATAAGTTGTTAACTTATTTATTTTGGAGTCTTGGGACATTGTGGTTACAAGTGATATGGCTAGAGTTTGGCTCTAGTGCGGGAGGTATGAGTTCTCCCTAATTGAGATAGTGCACACTAGGGTGGTCTTCCCAGCGGGTTAATGCCCGGAAGAACCGTTGAGGTCTTGGCAGAATTCCAAACGTGATGTCCAAGTCTTCCACTATTTGATTTCACACTTTTAGATTTCTAGTTGATAACCTAGAGAATCTATATCTTGATGTGTGGTATTAGAACTTTTAATTATACTGAATTGCTATATTTAGTGTTTTCGCACTTTTAGATTTCAAGTTGATAACCTTGAGAATCTATGTCTTAATGTGTGGTATTAGAATTCTAATTACACTAAATTGCTATATTTAGTTGTTTTCATACTTTTAGATTTCAAGTTGATAACTTTGAGAATCTATGTCTAATTGCTTTGTATAGCATGCTTTTATGTCGGTTAAATTGCACAGATATTGTGACTTATGTTTTATTGTTCAAATATGACTTAGGAATGATCCTATAGATTCATTTGGAGCATAGACGTTAGGTGGCATGACCCACTTTGATTGTTTTCACATTTTAGATTTCAAGCTGAGAACTTTGAGAATCTATATCTTGTTGCCTTGTATAACATGTTCTTATGTTATTGAAATTGCATGAGTGATGTGATTTATGCTAGAAATATTCTAGGGTAGCTTAGGATGCTCCTTGAGTCTCACCTTGATATAGACGTTAGGTGGCATGAGCTTCTTTAACATGTTTCTCCTTAAGGTGATAAAATTATAAAATGTTAGGTCGATGCATGCTCATTTCCTACGAGTAGCTTTATGTTACTCACCCACGTAGTGGGGACATTTTTTAGGTACACTCTCATTATGCTTGGATGGTTTGTGGACTTGAAGGTTTCCATTCTTGTGAACGTTGGCTTGAAATGCCACTTGTGACCTTATATGTCAAAATGTGTATATTTGATTCTAAACATGTAAAGTGTACATAAGTACACTCTTTACAATGTATTTGATATGTATGACAAGAGGCCAAGGGCCAAGCATGTTTAAATTTAGTACTTGTATTCATTTGGTACCACATTCTTTTTGAAGATGTATTTTTATCAACTTTGGAGGTTTGGCATGTCAAATTTTGTAAACCTTGTGTAATGAGGCCATGGCCATTGTGACATATTTCTTCATATAAAGTACACTTGTGAGCATGCTTGTATAGCTTAAAAATCATCTTTTTGGTCCACATTCATGTTGGGGTTTGAGGCTTGGGTGAAGCCTCAACAATTCATGTGCTTAGCAGATCATTCAGTAGTTTTTCAAGGAGTTTTGGTCGACCGAAACTCCAGTTCGGTCGACCGATAGCTTAATTTGGTCTAATGAACCATCCTTCCCTCAAAAACCTACCTTTAGAAAAGATTCTATGAGTTTCGGTCAACTGAAACTCTATTTCGGTCGACCGAAATAGCCTTCATTTGCGCTCTTCAGTTTTGCTTCAGCACTGCAGTTCCAACTTCAAATGGCCATATCTTTTTCGTTTCTAATCCAAATGGGGTGATTCTCAAGACCAAATTCATGGATTTTGAGTCAGATTTCCAATGGTACTAATTCCATTCTCAGATTCAAATCACAGTGAGAGTTATTCATGTTTTAGTGAGAGGGTGTCAGTTTTTACTTAAACCGAGAAGGGGCATTTTTGTGGGATTCTTGTACAATATTCTTAGAACCTCTTGGGATGTTGTGAAATGATGAAATTAGGTTGTATTCACCTTATTTGACTTGTTTAGAGTCAAGTTCCTCATTTTTTTGTGAATTGACCATTTTGCCCCTTGGTTCACAGATTTTGCCCGTTTTGACCTTTATTTCCGCTTTCGTTCTCTTTGAGCTCCGTGACTTCATGGAAGGTCACATTGATGTCTTAGAGATGGTTTATATCTCTAAAGACTTTGGTTTATCTTTTGCTTCCACATTTCGCATCCGTTATCGGATCAACTTTCGGTTCATCACTGACGCACCGGGTTGAAAAACTTAGGCCATCACATTCTCGATCGATCAACGCATATTCCGATCAATCGAGAATGGTCTCAATCGATCAAAAATAATTTTGATCGATCAGAATTACGTCAAAAAATTTTGTTCCCAGGGGCATCACTCTACAAGCTTTTCGATCGATCATACCCAGCTCGATCGATCGAAAAAATAAAATAAAATAAAATAAAATTTGCATCCCTTATTTCCTTACATTTTCATTCCTTGCATGATTTTTTGTTTTATTTTTGTGTGTGTGTACATACTTGTTATATCTAAAAAAAAAAAAAAAAAAAAAAAAAAAAAAAAAAAAAAAAGAGTTTTTATTATTATTATTTTTTTTCTTGCATCCTTTCTTACTTTTTGTTTTTCATTTCTTGCATTGTGTATATTCTTTCATTGCATTTTACCCTCTTTATTTTTCTTTTTGTATTTTGTTTATGCATTTTATTCTTTGTTTTTCTTACATTTTGTATATACTTATTTTCATTAAATGAAAAGTATAAAAAAATTCACCATTGTGCCCTTATGTATAGTCATGCTACTTTCATATTTTCTATTGTGCTTGACCTCATATCGTTCTTTCATATTGTACTATATTGCCTTAGAATGCTTGATTTACTTATCTTATCCCATTTGATATTTGATATGAGTTTGCTAGTGTGGTTATTCAAGTAGGTTGCTGATTCCAAGTTTGGGGGTGCACACTTTCCCAATTGATCACTACCGGGCTTCATGTCTTTTTCTACCATGGTATATTCTTTCCATCTTTTCTATTGTTCTCATTGCACATTGAGGACAATGTGCAGTTTAAGTTTGGGGGTAAGGTGGCTTTTTTGTATTCTATTTAAGCTGAGCTTTAAATGCATGATTGAGATTTGAGATTGATGATAGCTATGATTTTGATTTTTTTAGGACCATGATACTTAGAATTTAAAAATTACTCGATTTGAAAGTCTAATACTCCTTGTATGCTTTGTGAATGCCATTTAGGAGTAAATGTTTTGAAAGATTGATATCTTGCTTGCATTTGTAGTCCACATCATCCTGATTTTGTGATTGTTTTGAGATTCACTCTACGATTCTACACTAGCACAGGCGCACACTAGCATTCATTTGTAGGGTACATGCTTTGTTGGCTATTGATTTGGTTATATCCCAATTGAGCTAATAGTGCATTGAAAGCTTTCATTCTTGATAAAGGTAGATAACAAACCCTTTTCATTGAGTAGCCCAAACTCTAGCCTCATCAAGCACTGAATTTCTCGCGCCGAAAGGTGGAAGGCCCAAACTTTAGGTTAATAATTGAAAAAAAAAAAAAAAAAAAAAAAAAAAAAGAAGAAGAAGAAGAAGAAGAAGTGAGGACTTTTCCCAAAAGGTGAGAAGTTGAAATGATTAGATGGAGGTTGTTTTGATTTGTAACTATGATACCCCCGAATTTTCGAATGCGGGTTGGCCAGGCCCACGCCCGAATACCCGAGGATATCAAAAACAAATCGGTAATAATCGAACACAGAATACAAGAGGCTAAAAAAAAAAAATAAAGATACTGAAATGAACATTAAAATGATAATCCAATAAATCCTTAAAATAAATTTTCATTAAATAATAAAATATTCTGATACAATCAATCTTTCAGTACAACTCAGGAATCCATAATGTGTGGACCCCTAACAAAATAACAATTGAATAAGTAATCATAATGGCTGTCTACATCTAAAAGATGAAACATAAATGAATCTCCTAAGTAGACTCGGAAGAGTGAAGTAGACCAATCCCTGCTCAACACGAACAATCTTCAACACCTAAAGAACACCTGAAAAATAATGGTGGGTTAGGCCCACAAACAAGTTCTACTCTACTACAGTCCAAGCAGAGATCTGATACACGTATACATCCTAGTCAATCCAACAATAACTAGTAGTCCGTATTTATATACACACACACACACACACACACACACTAAAGGAACCTCACTAGACTATAGGGTTACCTCAACCTGAATAGTAGGCAATATGCAAAACGCATATATAGTGGGCATGAGTACCTAGACCTACCAGGGCACACAACTATACTATATCTAGCTACACATCCCTAGCAATATACGCACCCTAACCACTGATCCTGAGGCTCAAGCTTATATAATGGCATATAATTATATATATATAATCCATCCTATCCAGTATAAATTAATCCTCTAAAGTAATCCTCTATAAGTCATTCAACTTCTTCAGCTAACCTGACTTAAATATAAAGAGGACTTAACATTTTAGTTAATCCATTCCCTTATACAAAATAGGTAGGATTTAACTGATAAGTTAATCCGTCCTTAAAATGCCACCGCCCATACCTGTACATTAAACCACATAATCCAACAATTGATGTAACAAATAAAATAATACATCAAATAATCCAAAAATTAACATAATAATAGAATATCATGCTATCACAAAATAAGAATAACTTATAAACTTCTTTAAGCTTCCTACATCCTGTATCCTACACAAACTGAATCTTAAATAAGCTGATTTTATTTTACAGCCAAGTAAGCATTCTCCAATTTCAATTCATGTTGGATATTTAATCTCAATTACTAGAACAATTTAAAAGATTAAATCCATTCATTTGTTTAAAACATTTAAATAGCATGCATCGTTATGATCAAGTCTATTCAAAATTTATTTAAATTCCTACCTAGTCCCTATTTAATGTTCAGGACCCTTCAAAACCAATTAAGATCAATTTAATGCTATTTACAAAAATTTCCCAGACAAGGCTCAAACTTTCCTCCTAATAGCTCGAGCTTTCTAATCATAGCTCGAGCTTTTCTACAATAGCTCGAGCTTTCGATCCATGGCTGGAGCTTTACATCAATAGCTCGAGCCTTTCTCCTATGGCTCGAGCTTTGCTTCTAAGGCTCAAGCATTATAACGGCGGATCGAGTACTGTTACGCGATTTAACTCAGAAACCCTACTGTGAATTTATTATTTACTGTTTAAGGATTCTAAGGCATGTTTCTAGGTTCCTTCAATACACAGACATGAAATTATATCATTTAAAACATGTAAAAATTCATAAAGAAACCAGATTAAATACACGAATTTATCAATTCATACAACAAGAACAAATATGAACCAAATTCATAAAACCTATGTTCTAATCCAATTAAACATGCATAATTATTTAGTCTTATGTGTTTAAGAATCCTGAAATCTCCTAGGGATGTATAGAAACACAAATCAAAGGGAGAGAATAGAAGAAAAACTTGCCTTAAACTTTCGAATCGAAAGTTAAACTTTTTCTTCCTTAATCTTCTTCTCTAAAGGTTTTTCTCCTCCTTCCTTTCTCTTCCTCCTTCTCTCTCTAACTCTCTCTCTTTCTAAAATATATTACGTGATATATTTCTAACCCTATTATACAAACCTAAAGTTATATATTTATAGGCTAAATAGTAACCCTACTCATTTTCCCAATCAAGTCAACTTAATAAAGAAAATAATAAAATTAAAATATTAAAAATGTAACTTAAAATATATTACGTATATAATCTATGTATATCCTTATTAAATAAATAAAATATATACATCAGATTATTTATTAATACTAAAGTTACCATAATATTAAAAGGTAACTTAAAACATGATACATATAAAATCTATGTATATCCTTATTATATAAATATATAAAATAAATACATCAGATTATATAAAATATTAATTACTTTCCTTTTATATATATATATATCTATATATATACATATACAATTATCTATGGGTAATTATCTATACCCATTAAACCTCCTATCCAAGTAGTTCATGTGAACTAATTGGTTGGCCCATTACTACTAACCATAACCATAAAATAAAATAAAATATTTAAACATTTAATCTACAATTAATTACAATTAATCAAATACATCATTTAAGCACACAATCTAATAAACAAATAATACAAATAACATCTAGACAAATAGCCAATTAACCAAGTAACACTTAATTCCATTATATATATATATATGTATATACATATATATCTATATGTATACATATACAATTATCTATGGGTAATTATCTATACCTATTAAACCTCATATCCAAGTAGTTCATGTGACCTAATTGGTTGGCCCATTACTACTAACCATAACCATAAAATAAAATAAAATATTTAAACATTTAATCTACAATTAATTACAATTAATCAAATACATCATTTAAGCACACAATCTAATAAACAAATAATACAAATAACATCTAGACAAATAGCCAATTAATCAACTAACACTTAATTCCATTAAACACATAAGCAATTAGTCAAATAATCAATTAAATAATTAAAAATACAATTAAAACAAATAAATAAATACCGAGACTATCCTTTTAAAAAATAGGAGTGTTACAGTAGCCTAGTCGATTTGAGCTTGTAAGTCGTCCGGTTTGAGAGTCATTGACCTAACGCTCGACCTCATGGATCGTTAGAAAACTTAATAGATCACTACATTGCACCATGCTTCCATCTTTGATCCTCTAGGTTAGTGAAAAAAAAATATATATATATATATATATATATATATCGAGTGAAAAGAATAAGTGCACCTAGATGAATAAAGCTTTAATAAAAGGTCCATTCTTTGTCATGATGATCGGTACTAGATTTGTGTACTACTTTGAGTGTAAGGATGTGATCATTTCTTTAGTTAGCTTAGATAGCAATATATTTGATGCCGGTTCATTTAAAAAGGATTCTAGAGTTGTTTTGATTTGCATGATCATTTTCTTGATGTGTGAAGGACCATATTTGCTTACTTGATGTTGAGATTTTAGGAGATTACTTGGAAAGGGTTGAAAAATTACATACTTGAGGTAGTTTTCTCCCAATGCTTGTTTTGCATATTGGTGCCTCTCTTGTAAGAAAGAGCTCAATGTTTGTGGGTATCATTTCTGGAAACCCTCACAAGACTTCACTCGTCCACTAGGGGTAACCTAGGGGTTTAAAAGGCTTGTTGCATTCGCTAAATGCAATTATGTTCCCTACGAAAGCGGCGCTATCCTTTCATTGCTTTCTAGTTCATAGTTACTTAGTTGTTTATCTCTATCTTTTTCTTGTAGTTCATTACTAAGGACTAGCAATATCTAAGTTTGGGGGTGTGATAAGTGCTCAAATGTGTCGCATTTTAGCACCTAAGGTAGGGTATTTTAGTCCATTCATTTATCTTACTTTCATGTCTTAGATACTTATTTGTGTTATTACCTATTTCAGGTTAATAAAGTTCAAACAGACTAACAAGAGCCATTTAGCCCAATTTTAGAGCTAAGGAGCAAAGTTAGAAAGAAGCCAAGAAAATGCGCCAGAGGAGCTTCGATCGATCGGAAAGAATCATGATCGATCGAATAGTTCTACAATTGATCGAAATGAGGTGGCGCCAGCTCAGCAAAGTGGATAAGGCTCAGAAGATATTTCTGATGCCATGTCAGCTTCGATCGATCGAAGCTAACTGTTTGATTGATCGAAAATCTTCGATCGATCGAGAATACTGCTGGCAATGTGCTGACTAATTCCCGAGCGCATCGGTCTCTACATAACTTATGTAGCTGCGAATTTCCTCCTATCATAGGTTATATTTCTAACTTGGTACCTACTCAAAGAAGCTTGTATATAATCTAAATGAACTAGTTTGTAAGAGAGCTTTTTATCATTTTACTTTTACATTGTAATTTTTATTTTTCTCTCTCTAGAAAAGTTAGAGATTAGGGTTAGAAGAAAAAAAAGAAAAGTGGAGGCTCCAAGAACACATCTCAAGATCTACACACACTCTCTCTCTAGAATTCAATAAAGAAGAAAAGGAAGAAGATGGAGCTATGTTTGGGGATTACCCTTGAGGGTTCCAAGATCACACCCACCTCCTCCATGATTGGCTAGACTTCTCCTTGGGGCTTGGATGAGCCCCAAGTTTGTAATCTAAACCTCTATCTCTTTCATAGTTTTTGGGGAATAATATCTTGTGATTAGTGTTTTAGCCTTCTGAATTTAATGAATCTTGGGTTCTCCTTTGATTTATATGGATTAATTCTTTCTATTGATTCTCTATGTGATTACATGTTATCTTATGTGTGATTATTTAGGGATTGATCTCTACACTAGTTTTTCTATATTAATTACATGTCCATGTGTGATTGATTGAGAATCTAGTGATGGCTAGACATGGTTTTTATTAGATGGGTTTGTCAATTAATTTGATGGATTATGCTTATGTTTGATGGGTTGTTCTATAATTTAATTCATGCTTGTAGGTAGGTAGACAATCTTTACTTCATTTGATATTCCATGACTTATTATTGCAAATTCCATGATTCTCTAGATTGATGTGTGCTACAATTGTGACTAGTTTGATGGGTCTTGCTTAGAATTGATGAGTTGTTCGATACTTAGTTTAATTGATGGTTAGGTAGGGAATTCATTATTAAATTTGATGGTCTATGCTTAATATTGCAATTGGTAGTTGTATTTTGTTCACAAGAATGTTTTCCCCAAATTAGTTGAAAGTGTGTGGTTTGGTGAATGAGCTTGGTGGCGATTCCAATGCACCCCAAGACCTCACTTCTCATCTCTTAAATCCCTAACTCAACTTAGTTTATTTTAATTGCATTTTAATTGCCTTGCATCTGAGTTTAATCAACCAATCTCTCTCTTTTGCAATCAATTGATGCATTAGAGTAGAAATTAAATTCCAACACGTATAATCTCTGTGGACGATCCCTACTCACTATACTTCATTAGTTATAATAGTGGCTTTTATAAATATAAATTTGACTAGAAAGGCTTCCTAAACCACATTCATATTTTGACCTTGCGAAGCGAGCTCTCGCATTACAAAGTCCATTTTCTAAACACATAGAAGAGGGGCATCGTCAGGAATACTATACAAATGAAGTTGAACATTTTGAAGATTCAAAAATGGAAGGAGAACTTGAAATGGTGAATGGGAAAGATGTAAAGAAAGATGTTGACGAGGAGACTGAAAAAGTGGAGGAAAATGAAGTGGAAAGAAAAATTAAAGTTTATGAAGTTTGTGAGTTAACATCTTCAGGTATAATTATAAATTCCACCTTGAAAGAAGTTATGTTTGATGAAATTGTGATTTCTTTATATTCATCCCAATTGAAAAAAGAAATCAAATATTATGATAATTGTGTTCATGTTATAGAGAATGATGAACTTCTCTTGAAGAAAGTTGTTCCAATGAAGTATGAGATTTAAGCTTAAGATATGATAAGAATTTCTCAAATTGTTTTTTGAAAAATGGTTTGGAGAATTTTGTAAATGACACAGGTTGGGTGGATATGGAGTTATTTTTATATTCCAAAGAAGAAGCACATATGAAGTTTAAGAAGTATCGAAATTTCAAGAAGAAAGAAGATGGATGGAGTGCTTGTGTGAAGAAGATAAAAATTGATTATGAGAAGACATTATTCAAGCATTTGAAGATTTTTCACAAGCCATATGCATCCATGGAAATGGCCAAGAAGATTGTTGCAATTGAAGGAGGTAACAAACTTTTGATCAAGCCCCCAAGATTAATAAGAAGTTTACTTTCAAGTTACAAAATCAAGTTTAAAGGGGAGTGTTGGAAATACACTAGATTTTAGAATTTTAGTATTAATTAGTATTTTAAAGTATTTGGTATACATGATGCATGTGTGCATTTCATGTTAGTGGGGTAGTAAATAGTCTTGATGGTGAAGGTTATGTAAAATCAAGAGGTGTGGGAATTAAACCGGCCAACTAAATACCATGTTAGTGAGAGTAGTGGGAGTTAAGCCTAAAGGTTATGTTAGTGTGAGTAATTAAGCACTTAAATGTAATTGTTACACCTATGTTCATGTGGCCTATATATTCATGTACTCTAGTCAAATAATAGTATAAGTGAAATAAAAGTATTTTCCTCCATTTTATTCTCTTCCAAATACTATAGTGTTGTGTGTGTATCTAGGCCGCTATTTCCAACAAAGTGGTATCAAAGCAGGAGCCAACAAAGTAGTATCAGAGAAAAAGCCAACAAAGTGGTATTAGAGTCAAGTTCCATATTAGAGCCAGGTTTCATGTTCAAAGCCTAAATGATCCTGAAGGCCTAACGAAGTTGATCCTAGAAGGTTTAACATTTTGACAAAAACATGTTTTTCCTTGATGATGATGAAGATGATAAAATGTATTTTCTTAGTGAGAAGATGATGTTCTCTAATTACAAAAGAATGAGAATCATTATGACTTCATACCTCAAAGCATGTAATTTATGGGATGTTGTTGGAGAAGAGCCAAAGAATGGCATATCTAATAAGATTCGTGTGAAAAAAGAAGATAATGTATTGGTAGTGTTGCAAAAGGCAATACATCAAGAAATTTGGGAGTATTTGGGAGAAGCCAAAACTCCAAGTTATGTTTGGAAGATGCTCGAGACCATATATCGCTTCCAATCATAGAGGTAAGTCACTACCCATGGAGTATTGGGTACAATGCTTTGAGGATAATGAGTTTACGAAGGCTGATTATGAAAGTCTTGAGGACAAATTTGTCGATAATGAAGAGGAATACTATGCAAATGAAGTTGAACATTTTGAAGATTCAAAAATGAAAAAAGAACTTGAAATGGTGAATGAGGAAGATGTAAAGAAAGGTGTTGATGAAGAGATTGAAAAAGTGAAAGAGAATGAAGTGGAAAGAGAAATTAAAGAAGAAGAAAGTGTTAAAGAAGTGTCAAAAGTTGATGAAGTTTGTGAGTTAACATCTTCATGTATAGTTACAAATTCCACCTTGAAAGAAGTTGTATTTGATGAAAATGTGATTTTTTTGTATTCATCCCAATTGAAAAAAGAAATCAAATATTATGATAATTGTGTTTATGTTATGGAGAATGATGAACTTTTCTTGAAGAAAGTTGTTCTAATGAAGTATGAGATTGAAGCTTAAGATATGATAAGAATTTCTCAAATTTTTTTATTGAAAAATGGTTTGGAGAATTTTGTAATTGACACAGGTTGGGTGGATATGGAGTTATTTTTTTATTCCAAAGAAGAAACACATATGATGTGACAGCCCTGGTTTTTCAAGCCAGTGCGTCTTGTGATGAACCGAAGATTGACCCGATAACGGATCCAGATGCAGAAGCAAAAAATAAAACAATGGTCTCCCAAGGTACAACACGCCTCTAAGACACTTTGATGACCTTCCATGAGGTCGTGAAACTCAATGAGAACTGACACGGAAGCAAAAGATCGGAAATATGACAAATAAGCCCCCATGGGCAAAATAGTTATTTTACAAAAATATGGATTCGGGTGTTACTGAGCACACCATTGGAAATACAATGAAAAACTAATCATGATGGACTCAAGAATCACATGATTCGGAATCCGGACGAAGGAGAAACGGCAAAACAAAGAAAAACGAACATATAAAGCAAAAGGGTAAACTGGTAATTATTCAGACATATTTGGGCATAATCGAGTACACCGTTGAATAGAAGACGAAAAATTAGTCAAGTTCAACAAAAATTTTACTCGATTTGGAGTCCGGACGTGGGAGAAAGGTCAAAAACAAAAATAATGTCGCGGCGGCCTGACGAGGGTCACGACTGCTGCAGTGCTACCGACCCACTACTGCTGCAACTGAGAGTAAAAACGGGCATCTAAACGGACTTTTTTGGAAAAAAAAAACTCAAAGAAGAAAACCCCCCCTAAAATCAAGTTTTCTACCTGGCAGCATGGACGGAAACAAAAAAATATACATTAGAAAATTCCCAGAATGCCCCCAAGAAAATCAGGTCAAGAGGGTAAAAATCAGTCCTTGCTACTGCCCAAGAAAAGGAAATGGGGTTTCGGGAGGTTTTTAAATCGCCTAAATTGAAAATGCAATCTTAAAATACACCCATAAGACCCCTGGAAGTTTCGGATCGGTCGTCACGCTTTTCAAGAAAAAGTCGATGAATAATACCAAGTACACTTGTATTAAAATTCAACAAAAACTTGGCAGCAAGGATTTTTCAGGAAAAAAATGGGTTTTTGAGGGTCAAGATGACGTTTTCTAAAAAAACACAAAGAAGAAACTCCCTCCGAAATCAAGTTTTCTACCCGATCAAGTCGGCGAAAATGAAAAAAACACATTATAAGATACCTAAAATGCCCCTGGAACAGAATAGGATAAAAACTCAAAAAAATGCAACTTTAAGTTTTTGTTTCATCAAGAAGGGTATTGTGTGTCAAAGTGAACATGCAAGTATATGTAATATAATAAAGTAGACGTACTACAATGGCCTACGGCCTCATGGCATATTGTATGTAAAATATGACCCTTCAATGCATGAAATCTCCTAACTTCCATAAGCAACAATGAAATTAAAAATTTGCATACATATCACATAAAGTGTCTTTAGCCCTTGGCCTCATTACATACAAGTCAAATACATTGCATAGAGTGTACTTATGTACACATTACATAAATGAAATCAAATATACACATTTTGACCTAAAAGACTACAAATGGCATTTCAAGCCAACCTTTACAAGAATTAAAACCTTCAAGTCTACAATCATCCAAGCAATGATGAACATCACAAACCAAGTCTTCGTACCTAAACAAATCCCCCAGTAACTTCAGGGTGAGTAAACAAGTTTACTCGTAGAGAATGAGCATGCATAGACTCAATTTCTTACAGATTTTTTTTTAGACTAACATGAAACAGTTCAAAAGGATCATGCCACCTAACGTCTATGTTAAGGTGGGACTCAAAGATCATCCTAAGCTACTCATGCAAATGAAATGAACTACGGCATGCAAGTATACATGCTCATGTATACTAAATCGTATTAAAACATGATACACGACATTCAAGTACACATGCTCACAAGTACACTAAATCACGTTAAACGGGGATAAACAATATCTAACATATATACACAAGTATAAGATATATATATATATAGAGAGAGAGAGAGAGTACTCATAAACCAAGTATACAAACACAAGTATACTAAGCTAAACAAGTATAAACAAGACAAGTATACATGGCACAAGTATACCAAATGCAATCTAAACTCACGGAGCAAGTACACAAGTTCAAGTATACTAAATAGGATTCAAATACCCAAAGTAAACATCAATTCTCAAGCTACAAGTAATCCATAATTAACAACTTGAAATTAAATGCGAAAACAAATATTGGAAAAACTAGGACATGTGATCGCTAGACCAAGAAAGTATTTTCAGGTAATTACGACCCACAAGGTATTACCTAGTGCGCACTTATGACTTAGAAGACTCTTATCTCCATACTAGAGCCAAACCCTAGCCATCACATAATTTATATACTCACAAGCTTTCCAAAGTCAATAAGTTCAAAACTTATACAAAATCGAATGCAAGTTACCATATTCCATGCACAAGTAAGGTTGAATCCACACAATTCATGTCCTAGAATTCAAGTCTAAATAACATATGATAAGTCATGTCCTCAATATACAATTTATACATAAAGTAAGAATATTTTATAACAATTGAGCCACATTACCATCCTAAGCCACAAGTACTAAATAAGCTTCAATTTAGTAACTAGTTTCCAAGGTAAACAATTGTAATATTCTAACAAGCTATATACCTACATAGGATACATTTAAATAAGCTTTGAAAATCAATGATATTCTATATCATGTTAAGTCCAATTACCATTTTAAGAGGCCATAAGTACTAATTATACATCAAGTTAGTAGCATGCTCACAAGGTAATTAGAATACTACATTTTAAGAGATTTTCAAACTAATCATGGAAAGTCTCTAGATTTCAAATCTATCCCAAATAACCTCAAATTAATATATGTTAAACAACATAGCATGCTCATTGCATATATCAAATCAGAAGAGCAAAATGAGCAAGACATCATCATGTAGATTTTAATTAATTTAAATTAATTAAATCTCTAATTTTTCAAAGTTCAATTGATCCCAAATAAATATATGACAAGAACTAAGTCATAGACATGCCATATATCAAGTCAAAAATGGAAAACAAACAAGGTACAATTAAATAGAATTTAAATCAAATTAAATTCATTTAAATCTCTAGATTTAAAAACTCATTCAAATGTCTCCAATTAATTATATAACAAGGATCAAGTGAAGGCCATGCCACATACCAAGTCAAAAGTAAATTATATACAAGTTACAACAATCATTAATTTCTCAAATTAACATTAAAACATGCATATCACTTATATTCCATTACAAAAGCAATCAAAATGACTTAGAAAATAAACTATAACACCCCCTACCTCACAAGAGGATTGTTCCCCTTGAATCCAAGGCAAATCAATACAAAATGGCAAACCCTTCAAGGGTTATGTAGAGGAGGATGAGGGGAACAAAAAGTGTTCCAAGCTTCATGGTCAAAGGTGAGTGGAAGGGCCTCAAAAATCAAGGTTAAAGCTTAAACATCAAGCTCCTCTAATGGTGGCTAAGGTTTTTGGTAAGGGAGGAAATGAAACAATGAGATGAAGTGTGAGTGGAGGAATTAGAAATCCTCCACTCACAGTGTGATCTTACACCATGGTTAACACACACAATTCTTGGTCAATTGCACAAAAATCCCTCTTTAAAACCATAATCCCAAAGTGGCCCAAAAATAATTGCAAGACTTAATTTGGAGCATACACTTGTGACTCATCCAAGCATCCATTGTGGGCCCTAAGCCTACACTTATCAACCATCCAAGCCAACAAGTGCACCTATCCTAGGTCAACAAGTGGTTCAATCTCCACCCTTCACATGTCATCATTCAAGGCATCAAAGTGTCCCCACACAAATGCCAACAAGCAGACCAATGAAAATGTGACACTTGTTACACTTTTTGAAAATTGCAAAAAGGTCCTTTTTGAAAATATCTTCCAAATTAAATTGTAAAATGGTCCCTAAGACGAAAAATAATTATTTTATATAATTACACTAAAACCCCACAAGTTAAGACTATTACAAAAAAAGTTATGCATCCATACCCTTTACAGGAAAAGTAAACACTTAGTATGCTTTTCTAAGAAAATAGAAATACACATTTCTAAGAAATCATATATCATGAGTGCATGAAAAAATGGAAGCAAAATCGAACACGAAAAGCAAGGTTGTGCCAACAAAGTGACAAACAGGAAAAAGACAAAAAGTGAATAGTGTTGAAAAATGAAAGATGTGGAAATGACTCGGTCCTTAAAGGAAGTTGTCAATCCAAAAGAAAGAGACTCAGAAACCATTTCTGAGCACTCGAGACGACACTAAACGACGAGATTCTGAACTCAGACAAGAAATTTCAACGAAAAAAATTCATCCGTGAAATTCTGAGGAAAAAGAAAAGGAAGGAAATGACTGGGTCATTACATATGAAGTTCAAGAAGTATTGAAATTTCAAAAAGAAAGAAGACGGATGTAGTGCTTGTGTGAAAAAGATAAAAATTGATCATGAGAAGACATTATTCAAGCATTTGAAGATTTTTCGCAAGCTATATACATCCATGGAAATGGCTAAGAAGATTGTTACAGTTAAAGGAGGTAACAAACTTTTGATCAAGCCCCCAAGATCAATAAAAAGTTTACTTTCAAGTTACAAAATCAAGTTTAAAAGGGGGTGTTAGAAATAAACTTAATTTTAGAATTTTAGTACTAATTAGTATTTTAAAGTATTTGGTATACATGATGCATGTGTGTATTTCATGTTAGTGGGGTAGTAAATAGTCTTAATGGTGAATGTTATGTAAAATCAAGAGGTGTGGGAATTAAACCAGCCTCCTAAACACCATGTTAGTGAGAGTAGTGGGAGTTAAGCCTAAAGGTTATATTAGTGTGAGTAATTGAGCACTTAAATGTAATTGTTACACCTATATTCATTTGGCCTATATATTAATGTACTCTATTCAAATAATAGTATAAGTGAAATAAAAGTATTTTCCTCCATTTTATTCTCTTCCAAATATTATAGTGTTGTGTGTGTATCTAGGCCGCTATTTCCAACAAAGTGGTATCAGAGAAAAAGCCAACATTATTAACACTAATTAGAAATAAGGGCACTAAATTCCCTTGAAGTATGACTTGATTAATGGAAAAAGCAAATTACCATTTGACCCGACGTCGTCAAACAAATTACCCCAGCTTCACCGGCATCGTCTATAACAAATACATCCTCGATCGTAAGCTCTACAACTAGTCATACCAGATCTCTCTCACCACGATCCATATGGGTTTTTGCTCCACCATAACCCTCTTCTGCATTCATGTCTTCTCTCTCATCGAACCCATGTCACGTGACCTGTACCTCTCCTCGATTGTCCACCACATTCGTGTTTCAGTCCTTGCTTGTGGCAGATCACTCGCCGTTCAATTTTTCGTTGCTTTGTCGTCATCGAAGCTCGTCTCTTGTGAGGTCAAGCACCAGAGAGTACTATCCAAACACAGTTTGGACAGAACGTCGCCGGTTCAAGTATTCGACTGTGTTACGGCTTGGATTTTGTATTTTATATTTTTTGTAGTGGCCGTTGGTGGTGACTGAATTTTTGGTCGATACGTGGCTTCTATTTCTATTGAATTTGTTGTTGTGGGCTGTGTAGTTTTCACTTTGTGCTTTGCGGTCGCCTGAGAGTTGCAGATGTGGCATTGTTCGACAAGCAAAGATGTTAGTTTGGGAAGGCTATATTTGAGATTACAAATTTTGACCAAGGCATATGTGTTACGTGTTCATACTTGGCATTAAATATCAGAGGGTTTAGTGCACTTAACCCTAGAAACAATGGGAGTATACCCTTTTATCGGGTGATAAGGGAGGTTGACCTTTGGCCATGATCTAAGCTATCGAAGAGTCTGCAGAAGAATCCATGTGATCCACATCCAGCTTCCGCTTCCCCTCTTTTCTCTTGGAAAGTACTCTTCTATCTCAAAAAGAGTGTCTCTTTTAGAAAACTGTGATTCTTAAGATATATATATATATATATTTTGGGACAGAGGGAGTACATATTAGCAAACATCAATCCACTACATGCACAATACTTACAAATCTTATCTTCATCTTTTCATATGTCATGGTGTCACCCCAATACCAACTGGCCCATTGATTCAGCTTCCTTCAATCTCTGGTACAGTTAAAAAAGCAAACATAACGTACAGAAAACATGGGCTAAAATGGATTTTGTGTATGTTAATTTACTCTAGAAAAACCTATGTTGCTTTAATTAAAAATCCGAAAGTGATTGAATTATATGGTACTAGCATTCATGGAAATCATTTTAGCTAAAAGTTAATAGTAGAATGTTTAATAGAACTTTAAATATCAAATTATAGTATTTTAGCTTTTGGTTTATAGCATTAGTTTGGACTCTCGATCACTCGAAACTTCATAAGTTCCTGACACACCCGCACTTCCACCACACCAACAGAAGAGATTTTTTACAAGCCAAACAACTGTTGTAGGTTACCCATTCACTAAAGTGTGGTTACACTCTATGTGCACATATACATATTAATTACAGGAGACTAACTATGTACATTATGAGAATTGCATATATATATATATACTCCATGAATGCAGGGGCAGCTCAATACAATATGAGGCCTTAGGTGAAAAAAATAATGTGGCCTTTTAATTAAATTTATTCATAAATTTAGGCCAGCTAATTATTTGTTTAGTGATTTTAAAACCTATCACTAAAATTTTTCCAAACTCTAGTTTCATCGTTAATTAATTGGTTATGTGCTTTCTAATGGTCATATTTAATAATATAAATAAAAATTATAAACAAAATATATAATTTTATGATAACAAAAATTAATAAAACTATAAACTAATTTAAATTATAGAATAATAAAAATTGATTTTGAATAATTTGGTCTAATGCTCCAATAAATTCTTTAAAAGAATATAAGTATATTCAAAATCTTCTTCTGGATTGAGATTGTGAGATTGTAAATTGTAGCCTTGGAGAAGATAAAAAAAAAATTATAATAAGAGAGGAGAAAAAATATGCGAGGAATAAAAAAATAAAAATAAAAAAAGAGAGAAAAAAAAAATTAATAGGAGTTTTAGAAAACTATAGAAAGTTTCACCAATTTTCACTTAAATATATATTTAATATTTAATTTTAATGTGTGTGTATATATGTTGTTGTAATGAGGATGAACGTGAAAAAAAAAAATGATAATACTAGGATAGAAATATTTTGCGCACACTATTAAATTTTGTATTTGTTGAGGTTTAATGATATAAGAAAATAAAATATTTAGGTAAGTTAAAATGTATAAAGAAAAAAAAAAAAAAAAAAAAAAAAATCATTTTGGTCAACTGTCAAATTTCTCTATACGTTGAAGTTTAATAATTAAAGAAAATACTATAATTGTTTTAGAAAAGTTATAATATATAGAGAAATAAAAATTATAGAGCCTTCTTATTGGCTGCCCTTAAACAACAGCCTAGCTTGCCTAAGGCTCAAGCCGGCCTGCATGAATGAGCTATCCATTTTATGTCTAACTGCATATAGATAGACAACTTCGATGTTACTATATAAATGGGAGTTTATGAGTGCACATGGATTTTACTATAGTTTGCAATTGTATGCGGATATTTGTATATATATATTTCTGTGGTTATATCATACTGACGATATGAGGAAAATTAATTCACTAATTTGTTGTACTGTGAGTTTGTCTCATGATAAGTAGTTGTCTCAGTAGGCGATCCTTCCATACAAATGTTAGATATGATCCTATTATCAGTCATCACATGTATTACAGTATTATCGAGTAGGAACCAGTGAACTCACTCTATTTTTATATTTCAAATATTTTATGGTTGTAGAGTTTGGCATTGACAACTAGAGAAATTTAGAGTTGTTCTTTATTTATTTATTTTTTTCATGAGAGGTTTTGTAATAAGAATTCGATGTAATTTCATGCTAAATTGATGATTGGATATTATATGAATTAGTGTTCAATCCTTATATTGTGCTTTGATTTGTGCATTATATTGGAATACGAGACAGAGATGTTATGAAGAGTCAACGTTCAAAACAATAAAAAAATAATAGTTGTTCTTGGTTCCGTAGTTGGTATGAAGAAGCAAAATATATGAGAACATAAAAAAAATATTGTTATTGAGAGAGTTCACTCATGAACTTTTTATATTTAATTGTTGTATATTAATGAAAGATTTATTGAATAATTTATTTAATGTTTTTATAAATTTCAAAAAATTATCTCAATTCAGTGATTATATATGGTCATGAAATTTTTATTTGGTTCAGCAATCTCCTCGCCTAGCGGATAGGCAAAGTCCTAGCATACAGACCTAAGATGGAAGGCTGGATGGATACATACTGAAGCCTAAAATGAGAGATATAAAAGTTAATATTATTTATTTTTTTTATTAGTAAAAAATTCACACACCTATTTGTTACCAGCCAACTTTATGAGATAGAGAATATAATTACTCGTTTACAAACTCTTGGTATAAATCGTATTAATTAGTATATATACTTTAGATAATTTTTTATTAATTAACCAACAAGAGTATAAAAATTATGGATTATTACCTAATTTTAGAAAGAAAAAAATTAGAAAGAAGGAGAGAGTTCAAGTACAAGTGTGCCAGATAATAATTATTATTATTTTTTGGTTAACAATGGTGTTGCAAGCCTCTTAAAACACCATATAATTCTCCATTTGACACATGCAATCTCGTGTACCACATCCAATTATCTATTCAATCTAGCAAAATTGGAGACAATGTGTTAAATTCAATATGTTTATATAAGCAACTAAGTGTGATTGGGCCATAGAACTACCAATGGTGTGAGTTACGTTACGCACGGTACAAGTATAGATACATTACTGGACTCGTAACTTAAGTATGGAGTTAGAATATTTTGGCCCAACCCAACTTGATTGGGCCTACGGTGGGTGCAGTTTTTGCTAAATAGAACTACCATGTCATTCAACTTCATGCACAGATCCACAAAAGTTTAATATCAAGCTTGATTGGTTCCCCATGTTAGCACCAAGTATAATACGGATACGTTGACACATCAAATTTTAAAAAAATAGGACACAAGTACAACGATGACATGGCTACATATAAATATAAATTTTTATTTTTATACATCTATTCAGTAATAGTATTATAAAATTTTAGTTCATTTATAATTTCTATATTAAAAGTTGTTCAGTAATGAATTAGAAAATGAAATTATATATATATATATATATATATATATATATATATATTATTTCATTACTTTGTCACGATAGTATTCATATTATTTTCAAGATTACTAAGTATACTTGTGTTAAAAATGTTCGGGAAGTATCCAAAATAATAAAATTAATTATTATTTATGAACAATAGAGATGGCCACATATCGGATCGGATTAGGCATCAATCCTAATTCAATCCACGTCACTGATCCGTTATCCCACAGATCGGATTAGATCTGCGGATTGAGTTTATCTAAATTATCCATTATTAAATTTATAATTAATATTATTTATTATTTATTTATCTTTTAACCATAACCCAATAAATAAAATTTTAATTTGTTAATATTAATTCATATATTTAAATTATTATTAATTAATACTTCCTCAGAGTTCATTAAATTATCATTAACTAATTAAATTAACTAATATATTCTTATAAAATATATATATAAATTTCACGAATCAATTCGGACTCACGGATCGGATCGGATTAATTTTAACAGCCCAATCCATAATCCGATCCGTGAGTTACAGATTCGATTTTTTTGTATCCACCATCAATCTGTGGGTGTAACGATCTGATCCGATCCACACGGATCGGATTCATGAATTATTTGTTCACCCATAAACACGTATATGAAGTATTGAACACGTATTCGAAGAGTGTCGGTGGCCGACTCTTTCATTGAAATATCCATGCTTTCTACCCCCTTCCCCCAAAAAAAAAAAAAAAAACACACACACACACACACAAAATCGTCTACTAAAATTTTTAATCCAAGAGTAAAGACATCATACGGGTTTGTCTTATCACATTGTTGTTATGACCCAAGAATTGACAAATGATGCCCAACAGCCCACATTAACAAACGGGTAATACTTGAAAAGAGTCGGATAGTACAGAGAAACATGAACACAAATATAAATAGTGGTCTATGTTCCATGAACAACCTTAAAAGTCATTGAAAGTATATCTTTGACACTTCTTGTTCTTGTCGACATTTGAAAGTGATAATACAAGACTCTTATCTCTGAAGCAGATACAGTTGAAATTTTTTTTTGTTCAAAGTTGTTTGTTATTCATTGTTAGTTATATATGGAATAAACTCCCCAAACTCATGTGGTGAAGTTAGGTTAGTCCAAATTAATCAAAGTTGCTACAGTTGTGTTTAGTTGAACACTATTTACTGTGATTAACTTTTCAAAAAACAATTGACTTTGAGGTTATAAGGAACTTGCCTTATTCCCTACGTACTTCTTTCTTTTGCATCGACATGGCATAATTCATTGACCGGACAGTTATAGTCTAATAGTGTCTTTTTTATTTTTTTAAAGTGAATGATCAGAGGCCAAATCTTACATAACTTAACTGGTTCCAAAAAAAAAGGTTTGAAAGATAGAAAAAATACATGGTATTTACACCATGTTGGTTTTTATTTAATTATTTTTATTTTTATTATTTTCTTGGTCCAATAGTTCCACTATAAGGGTAAAAATAAATGGATTTTTATTTTTATTTTATTTATTTATTTTGCCCTTTCGAATTATGGCTCTTTTTTAACATAGGAAGAGTATTGCAATATATATACAGGGTATGTTTAGTAACACTTTTACTTTCTAATTTTTACTATCGATTCCTAAAATTGTGAAGTAAAAGTGAAAATTATGTTTACTAATATAATTTTACTTTTTACCTGTTAGAAAGTACTTTCAGATTTAATAAAGGAAAGAGAAAGTGAGGATTTGTTATTTTCCTTACTTTTTACACTGTTCACAAGAAATGTTTTCTCTACTGTAGCGTTTTTAATAAAAAAAATAAAAAATAAAAAATAAAAATAAAAATAACAAAACAAACCTTCAAAAATTATTATCACCAATCGGTCCACGTTGCCTCCCCTGACCATGGCCGCCGGCCTATCGCCGCCGCCATCACCTCCTCCCCACCATAGCCACTGTCAAAACCATCTCTCTCCTCTCTCATAAGTTTTGCGAGGTCAGATCTTGAAACCCCAATAGATGGAATGAAGAGAGACAGACTTTGGGATGAACTCTAGAGAATTCTAGCTAAACCGTGGCCGGAAGTGGTGATTAGAGGGCTCGCCGGAATCTGCAGAAACTCGCCGAAAGTTGCAGAGATCCGGAAAAAAAATATATAAATAAATAAAATAAAATAAGAAAGAGAGACTTTGGGATGAACTCCAAAGAATTCCAGCTAAACCGTGGCCGGAAGTGGTGATCGGATGGCTAGTCGGAATCCGCAGAAACTCGCCGGAAGTTACAGAGATCCGGAAAAATAAATAAATAAAATAAAATAAAATGAGATAGAGAGAGACTTTGGGATGAACTCCAGAGAATTCCAGCTAAACCGTGGCCGGAAGTAGTGATCGAAGGGCTCGCTGGAATCTGCAGAAACTCGCCGAAAGTTGCAGAGATCCGGGAAAAAATAAATAAAATAAATTAAAATAAAATGAGAGAGAGATAGCAGGGAAAGCAAAATTAAAATTAAGGTGAGGTGAGAGAGAGAGAACCAAGTTTTGGTGTCTTGTGGGGTGGGGTGGGGTGAGAGAGAGAGACGAAGTGGAAGGCGATGAGAGAGATTGAGATGTGGTTGGGGCGAGATGGGTCTGTGGATGAGTGGGGCGATGAGAGAGACTGAGATGTGGTTGGGGTGAGGTGGGTCTGTGGATGAGTGGGGCGATGAGAGAGACTGATGATATATATATATATATATATATATATATATATAACATTGATTGTGAAATAGAAAGCAAAATCAAAATTATAATTATTAAACTTAGTTTCTAATTTTTTACTTTGAAAATATTAAAAGCATAAAAAGTTAGTAAACATAATTTTACTTTACATTTCATCTTTAGGAATGAAAAGTATGATTTTACTTTTGAAGAAAGTAAAAGTAAAAAAGTGAAAGCGTTAGTAAACGGGCCCAGCAAACGTGTTTTTGCCACTTACTTTTGTTTTCCACTTGTTTTGCAACATAAAGCAAAACAAAAACAGTTTTACTCACATACATAGAGTGACATAAATATATATTAAATATATTAAAAAAAAAATGCATTACCTACTATATGTCCAGCTTATGCCGTCACATATATTATCATGCTAATATGCTATTGAGTTGAGATCAATACTTGATATTCTGCATATATATATATATATATATATATTTGACTAATACTTTGGTTGGCATTCATGATTTTTACTACTAATAAATAATGTACGTCTTCAAAAGATTTTGAGTTTTATGTGTGTTTATAACTAATACTGGTATATGACATAGTGTAAGTATATAACTATATATTGCATCAGTTCTAACTTCTGAGGGTTAAACATTTGATATGCATAATTGATATATACAGATGACTGCATACATGCATTATTGAATTTATGACCCGAAAAGTTAGTCTTTGGATATGATCATGAGCAGAATCATATGTGTGTGTGTATATATATATATACATATTCGTTTGGAGGTCAAAATAAATCGCATGGTACATGGTACATGGTACGTACTTGTATAAACAAAAAATGCATGAAACAATATATATAAATATATATATTGGTTTTGGAGGTCAAAATAAACCACATGGTAGCTGTATAAACAAAAACAGCCTGAAACAGGGTAGCGTGCATTCATGAATAATGTAAACTTCAAGTCCTTTAACACAAAAAGCCGTTTCTAATTTGTGTATCGAAGACATGGAATGGAATCAATATATATATATATATATAAATTAAGTAGTTCCAGGCAAGAATTTGTTGTTGACAAAAATCCATTGAACGTTGAGTTGCCCTGCCGCCTATCTCTTCCGGCTCTATAAGTGACTGTTCATATAAAAGAGATCATGTTTTTGATTTGTAGTTCAATTCCCCTCAAATGTATAACTCTCTCTCTTTCTCTCCATATATATATAAATTCCAAATGTGTAACACTATCTCTCAGCTGTATGTATATTTCTCCAAATGCATGTTCTTTACAAATTTACTGATAATGAACAATACTCACCAACAATGGAACTTAGTTACCATTTGAGCAAGACCAACCTGCCCCTTTTACCCGTATGCTAATTTAGGTCATATGTCATCCAGTGCGTTTAAATTAGCAATACAATAAAGTGCATTGAATCAACAATGTAACAACTTCAAGTTGTTAATACAAAAAATTTAAATTCACAACACAATAACTACCTAAATATATTGAATTTTCAATTTAATGGTATTGCAAGCAACACAATATATATAATATGTCGCGTGTATATATAATATATATATAATATAACGTGTTGTATTGTGATGTAATATGTTGAACTATTAATTTAATAGTGCACAAGATAAATACACAGAACGGATAATGAATAGGAGACGATCCGATCCGCCTTTCACATATATATAAAAACTGTCAATATATACATGCATGTGTTATATATATATATATATATATATATATATATATATATATATATATATATATGTTTGTGTGTGAAGATGCATGATTCAAGGGTTAGAACCTAAGTCGTAGATAAAATAGTGATTCACATGGTCGTCCTATTTTTTTCTTCATTTCATCTCCTAATTAAGCAAGTGATCATAAATAAACTATCTACCAATCACTGAACTTGCTATATATATATGTTGCAGCTTAATTAGCCACGATGGTCCAACTATCCTAAATTACAGTGACCTAGCGACCTTTTTATTTGTATTAATTTTCCATCACCTTTTCAAAGTTATCATTGTCACGTTAACGATCAAATGCATGAACTTAATTGGCAACATATATATAAAGATGAAAATCCACTATTCACCTTGTGGCTGGTGGATCTCCCTCACCCTTCGGTTTCTTAATTCACATGGCATTCTAAGCAAAGTTACACATCAATATATATATATATATATGTAGGGAGCAAGAAAATTAATCCACACTTTTAATATAAACTGTTAAATTAAATCTAACGGTCATTTTTCAAATTCACCTATGGCCTTTCCTTTTAACACAAAACCACTCTCACCCTATTTTTAGTTTTTATATTTAATTTTACCATTACCACCTATTATAATAAAATGTAATTATCAAAATAAAAATAGAAACCTTTGATTACTAAAAATTTGTTTTTATTTAGATGTTTCTTTGAAAGAAAAACAATATCCGTATCTTTCAATTTTGTAATAACAGTATGATATTATAACATTTTTTTAAGAAACATCAATTTTGCAACAGCAGTATGATATTATAGCATTTCCTAAGAAACATCAAATTTGCAACTATAATATACTTCTCTAGTATAAGTAAATTTACCAACAAATATACTGTAATATTGCATTTTGGAATATTGAATTGATTAATTGGAATTAAAATTGAAGAAAATTTCATTTAAAATTTGAACAAAAATTCTTTTTATTTCAATTTGAAATTGGGCATTTGGTGAAATTCATTATTGAATCTGTGAATTTGTGAGTTTGATTATTGGATTATGATGATGTACTGACTATGGTTAGACTGTAGAATCCACCTTAGAAATAACAAGGTAACCCAAAAAAAATGGGTGAACCTTTTCTCACAACTTTATCCATGGAGAGAAATCATTTGTCACTTTTGTCCATGGATTCAAATTCAGCCAGGCACGAAGAAATGGAGAGAGAGTTGATAATTACATTTTATTGTTAAAATAAGTGGTAATGATAAAATTAAATATAGAAACTAAAAATAGGGTGAGAGTGGTTTTCTGTTAAAAGGAAAGGCCATAGGTGGGTTTGAAAAATGACCGTTAGATTTAATCTAATGGTCTATATAGAAAGTGTGGATTAATTTTCTTACTCCATAGGGAGTAAGAAATCAGGACTCTATATATGTATATATAGATAGAGAAATATTATACATAAATCTGTATAAGAAAGAAGCTCCCCATTGGTCATGATGGAATGTTCATCCACAATTGAGAATGCTACTTATTGGGTGAACATTCCATTCTTCGAATTTGAAGAAACAAAAGCAAATCACTTTTTGCCCCACACACACACACATAACAAGACAAAATGATCTTATCTATTGAATTTTTTTTACCTAATTACCAGTGGGAATGTTGTAATACCCCTCGATTTTAGAGCCATGGATTAATCAAGTCCACGTCAAAAAATCGAGAGATACCAAAACAATTAGGTCATAAATGAATACAAAATACAAAAGATAATAAGAATAAATAATAAAGCTGAAAGAAAAACTAAATAATACATCCTCCATTAAATAATCTAAATCCTCTGATATCAGTAACCATTTAGATTATAACTCGGGAATCCATAAGGTGGACTCCTAATAAAAATCCCAACTAAAAACAATAATCCAAACTAAAAACTAAAAGCATAAAATAAAATCCTACATAGAATCGGAAGAGTGAAGTAGACTGGTCTCTGCTCAGCATGAACAATCTCTAAATCTGAAACTGACGAACACCTGAAAAATAATAGTGGGTCAAACCCACGAACAAGTTCTATTCTACTAACCCGATACACATATACATCCTAGTCAACTCAAATAATAACTACATAGTCCGTATATATATAGATATACATTAAAGGACTCTCATTGGACTATAGTAGGCAACCTGAATAGTAGGCAACATGCAAAACGCACATATAGTAGGCATGAGTATCATGATCTATTAGGGCACATAGCTATCCACTATATCCAATTATGCATCCCAGGCAATATACGCTTCTTAACCACTGATCCTGAGACTCAAGCTCATATCATGGCACATATCCATATATATAAATCTATCCTATCCAGAATATAAAAGTAAATTATCTGCCATAATCTTTCAATGGCATATCATCCAACTGGTTCCGTGGCCTGACACGAATAGATAGAACTTTACTTAATAGTTAGTCCATTCATAATATGCCCCCATATCCTAACAATGGTGCATTAATCCATATCAATCAATGGTTTCCACATAATCCAACAATTGATGCAACATACATATTTATACATAAATAATCCAGAAATAACATTATATACATCATACATCTATTCCTTGCATTTAATTAAGCAATATCAATAATTTAAATAGCATGCAGTTAACTTACATCACAAGTAATTAACTTATATCTCAATTAAATTATATTAATCATCCTAATCATGATTAAAATCATTTAAGCACTTATTTCAATTGTTAAGCAATTTAAATAAATCAAAACATCCATTAAACAACATAGGAGTTATTTAAAATCTCATATTGTCCAATTTCTTGGCATATAAAGGGATATTATGCATTTTGGGAATTTCTCAAGTCCAATTAACCTATAGAAATAATTTCAAACAAGTTGAACCAAATTCTGGGTATTTAAAACATCACTCCCAGGTCGCAGCCTAACTAAGTTGGCTCCTTCACAGAAGGAGTCAACTTGATTACCAACTGAGTCGGCTCATTCTCAAACGAGTCGACTCATTTCATCAATCCAATCAGCTCAGTCCCAACTGAGTCGACTCAGTTGAAACTGAGTCAACTCATTCCTACTACGAGTCGTCTTCTTCATCTCCACCCTCTGTTTTTACACCCAACCTCCATTGTTAAGGGTCCTAACCTTTAATTTTATGTTCCAGAGTGTCCCAATATTTAATTTAAAGCCTTTAAACATGTTTATATATATATCAATTTACAACATAAATTAAGTATCAAATCCTCAAATCATACAAGTTATATACAAACCCATAACCATACAATCATACACTGTTCGATCTACATTGATTTTATCATGCAAAGTGGTTCATTAATCATGTTTAATTATCTTGGAATTAACCTAGGCATGTAAAGAACACGTGGTCAAAGGAGAAGAGTTAGAAAAAGAATTTGCCTTCAAGGTTTTGGATTGAAAACCTTAAACTCCTTCTTCCTCTGTTTTTCGGCGACCCTTAGGTTGCTTTCGAACCTCTCTACTGCTCGGTCCTAGTCCACGAGTAACCTCCTTACTTCTCTCCTTGGTTTAGCTTAGCTTTCTTGGCCAATCTTTCTCTTCCTTCTCTCTGGTTTCTCCCTTTAATTCTTTGTATCTCTCAACCTCTATTGCTATGTATGTAAAAACCCAAGCCTCCCACAGACTATACATATACATATATTTAGGCTACTACACTTCACCTAATCTTACTTCTAATCCAAGTCTAATCCTTCAGATTTAAAGGAAGGAAAAGAAAATAAAAAGGTAACAATAGTTACTAACTATATCCGTATATACTTAAACATATATATAACATTATATATATATATATATATATATATATCTGACTATCCCATCTTATTATTAAGGGTGAACTACATTAAACCCCCTTTTTCTATCTGTGTTTTTAATTAAACCCCCTTTTTCTATTTTTTTGTCAAAAAACCCCCCTCAACTATTCAATGGGGGTGATTTAACTAACGGAAGTTAGTTGAAAGAGAATTGAAATATAAATTGACTGAAATACCCATTAAAACCTATTTGAAAATCTACTTTTCTACTTGTTTTTTATTTATTTATTTATTAAATAACCTAAACAACATCATTCACAGAAATTAACGCTTCTATTATTTTTTCTTGTTTTAACATTTTACTAGACTTACAAGTTCACATCAGTCACATGGAAGGAATTTTTTATTTTTTTTATAGAAAAAAATAATAATAATAAAACATGTAAGCATAAATATTAATATAAAAAAGGAAAAAAAAAAATAGGCATTATTTCTCGTAGTGTCCCTTTAATAAATCTATATAAAATGAAAATTAATAAAAACCAAATAAATGAATGCACAATATAATTCTCAAATATATATATATATATATAGCAGATAAATTTCAAGAGAAAAACCTAAATTTATATTGATTCGAAGGCTGGATGGAAATGAAAATATAGTATAAATAATATTTAATGATACATATTATATATACCATTATATTATAATACAAGTTATATATAATATTATAATGATGAAAGAGTATGTGTTGTTGCAATGGTGGAAGATATGCGGCTAAGAGTGATAATGGAGTAGATATATATGTGAGGGTATATTAAAATAGGTACAAGGACATTTTTGTCTAAAAAATATATGAAAAACTAAATATCCAAACAACTCCCTTTCAGCTAACTTCTGTTCGTTAAATCACCCCCCTCGAATAATTGAGGGGGGTTTATTGACAAAAAAAAATAGAAAAATGAGGTTTAGTGAAAAACACAGATAGAAAAGGGGGGTTTAATGTTGTTCACCCTATTATTAATACTAATGTTAATAATAATAATAGTAAAATACTATCCTTATATATATATATCTACAAATATCCATGGGTAATCCTCTATATCCATCAAGCCTTATATCCAAGTAGTCCATGTGACCCATTGGGTTGATCCATTACTACTATCCAAATCCAACTCCTTTAAAGATATAAATAAAGATAAAACATTTAATTCCTAAATAATTACACATAACTACATAGCATTTAAATAAGTAAATACATACCAACAATTAATTAAAATACACAATTTAAGCACATAATTAATTTAAATAATTAAACATATAAACAATTAGCCACGTAATCAAATAATCAATTAAAAATGCAATAAAATAAATAAATAAATCCCAAAACTATCCTTTTATAATTAGGAGTATTACAAATGTCAACATCATGATTTCAGGAGGGAATAACCCTAGTGCAAATCCACACAAATGCAGATCCAAACTCATCTAGGATATATCCTATTTGGTTGTTCCACATTGAAGTCAGATTGGGTTTGTATTTAAAAATCTAGGAACGAAAATAAATGCAACAAATAATTATTTTATTAAATATCAGGAAAAATGGGTACAATCCTCTATTGGCGATTCTATTATAGTGTAGAATCACCCTCTGATTAAATCTCCTTAGAAAATCAATACAAGGGCGTCAGAAGCCTCATCTTAAACCTGTGGTTGAACTTTATTTGAGTTCTTCAAAGTTGAAGAAGGTTCAAATGGATCTTCGAACAAGGGTCGTTAGGGCTTGATTTTGAACGGTGAGTGAAGGCCTTTGATGAAGAACGACGTAGGTGTGGCACGCTTGTTCTTCTTTTTCTTCAAAAACTTCAAAGTTTTTGTTTAGTCAGAGCTTTAACAGAGCTTCGATGTTCTATGTTTCTCTATGCGTATGTGTCTGTTCCCTGAATGTATAGAATGACCTTGTATTTATAGGCCAGATGAAAGGGTGTTTGATTTGGAAACTCCTCATGATTGTGCTAAATTTCCCAAATCAAGAGATATGTATCTCTTTTTGTTTGGAAACAATTTAAAATTTAAATTTAAATTATCGCACCTTCCCTAAAGTTCTAGACCTTCAGGATTTTGCCACGTGTCCTGGTGGACCCGTATTTGTAATCTTTGATTTGATGATGAAATCTTGACTGTTTGACCAATCGGATGGTGATGAAGCCATCACAAATTTTTGATGTCTACAAATTGCCCCCACTTCAAAGCTTAGCAGCATGCATGCATTTGTCATGCATTGATAGCGAGCTTTGAAGTATTTGATGGTCTTGATCATTTTTTTATTTTTTTATTTTGACACAGTTAGATTCTGCGTCCTATATATTTAAGGTTGTCATGCCATTATCATGGAAAGTTGAATTTTCCTTGATTAGCTTAACAAAAGAGGTGCACAATTCTATCTTTTTTCCTTGGATTGTAAAATCTCCTCTTATTGTCCTGATCAAAGTCGGCCGCATATTACCAAAACTGGGTCAAAACTTCAATAAGGAAAGATCAATCAATGTTGGTATTTTGACTAAAATTTATATATATATATATTTGGTCGAAAATATTCTTTCCTTCCCTTCCAATAGTTTCCATCTTTTAAAATTGTCATGAATAGGAAATCAAAGTTTGACTTTCTTGCCAAGCTACTAAGTCTTTATATATTGCATATATGAGCTTCAGCTTCAAATAACATTCACAGCTTCCTCCTCTTGCAAATTCCCATCATGTGGTATCAACTTCAATAAGCAGGTATTTACCTTCTTTCTTTTTCTTTTTTTTTTTTCTTTTTGTTTCACGAATTTTTCTTTTCTTTTTTTTCGCAATTTTTTTTTTCCTTTCACTCTGCATATGTAATCACTAGATTCGTCCTATATGGCCATGACAAAATCAACACGAAGTTTATCAATTTGATACTCATTTTCGTCTTCTTTCTCTATCTTGTATCTTTTTCTTTGTGATTGCAAGTACAACATTAAATTGCCTTCTCAACTCTTCTCTTTCTTTCTTTCTCTCTCTCTCTCTCTTTACTTATCCCTCTGGGACCCTTTGTTCCATTGAAACGTATCTTTACTAGTCCCTCTCAGACCCATTGTTCGGTATGAACACATCTGTATTTATCCTTTCCGAACCCATTGTTCGGTTGGAATGCATCTTTACTAGTCCCTCTAGGACCTATTGCTCTGTTGGAACCCATTTTTATTCATCCGTTTAAGACTATTGTTCTGTTGGAAAACATCTTTATTTGTCCTTTCAGTACCAATGAGTTCCATTGGAACACATTTTTTCTTGTCCCTTTGAACCCATGAGTTTTGTTGGAATGCATTTTTATTCGTCAGTTAAGGATCCATTGTTCTGTTGGAAAACATCTTTATTTGTCCTTTCAGGACTCATTGTATTGTTGGAACACATCTTTATTTGTCCTATCAGGACCCACGAGTTCCATTAGAACACAAGAGTTTTGTTGGAACGCATTTTTATTCATCAGTTCAAGACTATTGTTTCGTTGGAAAACATCTTTATTTGTCCTTTCAGGACTCATTGTTCCATTGGAACACGTTTTTACTTGTCCTTTCAGGACCCACGAGTTCTGTTGGAACACATTTTTATTTGTCCTTTCTGGGACCCATTGTTCTGTTGGAATGCACTTTTATTCGTTCTTTCAAGACCTATTGTTCCGTTGGAACACAATCTTTATTCGTCCCTTCAGGGCCCCTTGTTCTATTGGAACACAATCTTTATTTGTCCTTTTAGGACTCAATATTCCTTTAGAACACATTTTTTACTTGTCCCTTTGGACCCTTGAGTTCCGTTGGATTTTTTTTTTTTAATAAGTGGGCTTGAATATAATCTCTATAAGAACTTGATTGTGTATAAGTGCACTTATACATTAGTTTCGAAGATAAAGCTTGATTTGGAGTTGATGGCTTGCACCAGTGTAATCCTCTTTGAAAATGGAGCTTCACCTTGTCTTGGCAAAGCCTTATGTAGTCCACGCTTGAGTTCGGTGTGGACTGGCATGAAATTTGAAGATAGTTTAAGCTCATATCAAGGAGCGTCGTTGATTTTACCTTCTCTAATTTTGTGAAGGCTTGAAAGTAGCCCAAGTTTAAATTTGACATGGTCCAATTTAAAATTTGAAGACAATTTATGCTCGTATCAAGGAGCGTTATAGAGATTTTTTTTTGGGTTGGGTTGACTGAACTTAGATCCAACATCCAAGTTGCCTACGTACCCTAAACAGGGATCAAGTTAAATATGTAGTTCAAAGCATGTTTTTTTTTTTTTTTTCGAGCTGTACACAATTTTAACTTATGCAGGCCAGAAGCATAGTGCACTTTAAGCTCATGCGATCAAGAGCACTGTAGATAGTTTAGGCTCTTGCCAAGGAGCATTATAAAATTTTTAATTGGTGACATGAAGCTTACCTTCAATAACTAACTGGCTTGGTGTATAGTCTAAGATTATACTTTCTTTCTTTTTTGGTCTCCAAACGAGCATGATTTTTTTCTTTCCCCAACTTAGAGTTGTTTGGGTAAAATTTACAGATTCCATTTGACAAACATCTCCTCGACCTGAACCCTTGAGTTGTTTTCTTTTGGTCGGACTTTTCTCTTGCAACTAGTTTCTTCTTCTAGACTAATTTCTTATGCTGGGACTTAGTGAAATTTTCAGTCTTTCGAGAAGAAAGCTTGCCCCCTTGTTGTCTTGCATGAGAGGACCGTGCATGCAGTTCATTTTGTTGGATTGCCCCCGGTATTCTCATTTTGCCTTTGAAGACCTTTTGTTGCTTTAACCTTCCGAAGTCATGATAATTTGATGCAGTTTGTGGCTTATGATTGTTGTCCTTGGAGTTCGAGACTCTACACATTCAATTTTCCAACCATAACATCTTGACTTGATGTTATTTATGGTTGGGCGCCTCGGGACGAAGTTGTCAAATGAGAGTGACACATTTCTTGATGTAAGTCTTTCCAAATAATGCTAGTGATGTAGGATGTAACTGTCTCATCATCTGAGTTAAGAAGTATTTGTCCTTCTTGTGCAAGACTAAAATTTTATCTTTCAAGTCAATGCATTTCTCCATCGGGTGACTTACAATGCGATAGTACTTGCAGTAATTTAGATTAAATGTGCAACCAACTTTTTCAGGGCGTTTAGGTGTGGGAAGTTCAATCACTCCTTTTTCAAGAAGGTCTTCAAGTATGTAGGGAATGTCTTCCTCGGGGAAAGGATAGTCCTTTTCCTTTTGTTTTGTTGTTTAAGCTTATGACGACCTCTTTTCTTCTTTATCACCTTCTCGTGAACATTACTTGTTGGAAGAGTTGTTACAGTCAAAGACTCCATGAACTCCTGTACTTCAGACTCACCGTCCTCTTTCCTAATTTCTTCAGATGGTAAAAGAATTTCAACACCGTGACTTGCTATATTGAGTTCCATGTCATGGGCTCGAGTGGCAAGCTCTTCAAATGTACAAGATTTATTCCTTGAAGGATGTAGAGGAGCCCCCAATGCATCCTTTGCATGCACATTTCAACTGTAGAGATTTCGGTGAGACGATCTTTGCAATCTAAACTTAGAGCTCGCCAGCAGTTGATATAGCCAACTACGGGTTCGTCCTTCATCAGTTTTGTATTTGTAAGTTCTAGCATACTTGCAATACGACGAGTGTTGTAAAAGCGATTCAAGAATTCTTATTCCATTTGCTCCCAGCTATCAATGGTTCCGGATGTTATGTTTGTGTACCAATCACATGCATTTCCTTTGAGGGAACGAATGAATTGTTTGACTAGGAGATCCCCTTCTGTGCCATCACCATTGCAGGTTTCGATGAAGTGGGCGATATGTTGTTTCGGATTGCCTTTTCTGTCGAATTGTTGGAACTTGGAATGTTGATACCCAACTAGCATCCTCATATTATCGATTCGCATTGTGTAAGGATTTAAATACGTTTCAGTGTTTCGAGGAACATTGCCACCATATTGTGAATTAATCACTTTAGTGATCATGTCTTAAAGTTGTTGGATTGACGATGAATTAAACAATAGAGGGTGCAAGATTAGTTTGGTTTACCCCTTGCTCGGACGTGGATGTACGATGAGCCTTGTCTACCATTATTCCCTCTGGTGTGAAACCAGAGGGTGCAAGAATTCTTGGTTTGACTCGCCAATTCTTTGAGCTTCAAACCTATTTGTGAAAGAAACAATTTGTAAGTCTTTTTCCTCAATAGTCTTGGTAAGCTTCTCAATGGCACGAGCAATAGTTACAAGTTGTTCCTCAAGCGTGGTGGTGGTGGTTATCATAACCGGCATGAAAACTGAACTAGACAAGGTCTTTGGACTTGGGTAGTCGACATCCCTCAAATGTATAACAAATGAACCTTTTGAAAAGTTCTTTGAAACCTTGGAGACTTCCTTTATGGCACCAAGAAAATATACTTGTGAGTCTCAACATTTCCTTGTCGCGATGAATGTTTTGGAGAAGTTTGCGCTTGTAGATTTCCTTTTGAAATGGAGCTCCCTAGAATGGTTCTTACGGAGATGACGCCACCAGGTTTTCTTACCCCCAGGGAGTCCCTGGCGGTTTAGGACTGACCCTTTGCAAGCTTGGCTTGATCAATCTTCACCATACCCTGCTTACTCGTAAAATGAATAGCCATCTTAGTTTTATTTTGAGTTGACGAATGAAATGAGTTGGTGCTTCTACTCGATAGAATGACTACGCTCTTTTCAACCTTCGTTGCAGCTACATTGTTGGTAGTTGCAATGGTGACATTCTTGGCATTCTTGCTCGCGTTCTTCAAGCCTTGAGCGTGTTGAACGTTCTTGGAGGCCATTGATGCAAGCGAGAAAAGTTGTTGACGAAGTGATTAAGGAGATAAAGATGAGAGGCAGAGAGGTTCCATTGTGCGTGCCAGAAATTTGTACACACTAATTTTGTATCCGAAAATCTAGGAACGAAAATAAATGCAACAAATAATAATTTTATTAAATATCAAGAAAAATGGGTACAATCCTCTGTTGGCGATTTTATTATAGTCTAGAATCACCCTCTGATTAAATCTCCTTAGAAAATTGGTACACGGGTGTCGGAAGCCTGATCTAGAACCGGTGGTTGAACTTTATTTGAGTTCTTCAAAGTTGAAGAAGGCTTAAATGAATCTTCGAACGAGGGCTGACGGGGCTTGATCTCGAACGTTGAGTGAAGGCCTTTGATGAAGAACGGCGTATGTGTGGCACGCTTGTCGTTGTTCTTCTTTAGAAACTTCAAAGTTTTTGTTGAGTCAGAGCTTCGATGTTTTGTTTGTCTCTCTATGTATATGTCTGTCCCCTGAATGTATAGAGTGACCTTGTCTTTATAGGCCAAATAATGGGGTGTTTAATTTGGAAACTACCCATGATTGTGTTAAATTCCCTAAATCAAAAGATATGTATCTCTCTTTGTTTAGAAACAATTTAAAATAAAATTTTGAATTGTCACACCTTCCCTAAAGGTCTAGACCTTCAGGATTTTGCCACGTGTCCTGGTGGACTGTATTTGTAGTCTTGATTTGATGATGAAATCTTGACTATTTGACCAATCGGATGGTGATGAAGCCATCACAAATTTTTGATGTTTACATACCAGTGGGAATGCTAACAACATGATTTCAAGAGGGAATAATCTTATTGCAAATCCACACAAACACAGATCCAAACTCACCGAGGATATATGTCATGTATGGCTATTCCACATTGAAGTCATATTGGGTTTCCGGTGCCTTGGTATACGTACTTATTTAAAAATAATAATAATAAATAAATAAATAAATCTTAAACAAGTGTAAGACAAAAATTCCCAGAAAAACTAGAATGATAAAAATACTTTACAATCATAATATTTTAAAATTATCAAAGGTCCAATTGGCCAACGGTATCACCCCTTCCTTCTCAAAAAGGGAGATCGGGGCTGGGGTTAGAACTTCGGTGGAGGTAGGGTGTGTGAGTAATTACTTTAACTTCCACAAAAAAAATAAATAAATAAATAAATAAATAAATTTAAAATTACCCTGAAAAGGAATGAAACACAAAAAGCAATTCAACCAATTATTTATTTTGTTGCTATGCAAAATATATAAGTATATATTTATCCAAGAAAAGTGAGAACCCATTCATGAATTATATGTTTATTTTGTGCTTGTTGTAGACTGTCATATGCATTTTTCAATAAAGCAATGGTCAGGAACTCAGAAAATTATGTGAGTTGAGATTTTAGTAATTGTAGTAGGGGCAATAGTGAAATTTTATAGGTATGTAATTTTTTTTAAAAAAATAGTAAGCTATAATACTAAAATATAAAAAAATAAAAATTCAGATTTCCCCCACTGACTTATACGTAAATCCATTGTTCATGAGCATTTTTGTGCTCAACCCAATATATGAAATGTTCAACTCTAACTCAATTTTTAACCTTAATTACTTAAACCAAGCCCACTTCACCCTTCTATTTTTAAACTTGAATTTATAGTCGGGATGAGATTTCTCATTAGAAAGTTGGGTTAATTCTAGTTACTCACATATGGCCAATCTCCACACTGAAAATTTAATGTAATGTTGAGTTAGTTTCATATTAAACTACTCCTAAACACAAAAGGTTTTAAAATTTTGTTGTAAATTTTCAATAAATTACAAACAAATTTTTAGAAAATTAATTATCCAAAATGTTAACATATAATAAATTTAAATTTAAACAAAATAAGTGAAAAAAAAAAAGATAATCATTATTTGAATATTATATATAATGTCTTTAAATTAAAAAAAATATATGAAAATAATTTTAAAATTTGGGTTCGGCTTGGGTTACTGATATCTCAACTTGAACCCAACCTAATTAAGTTCGTATTGAGATTTCTCAATCCATACTCAACCATAATTGTAAAAATGATTATACAAATTTGTAAAAAATCAGGCTCAGCTGGGGTTGAGTTGAAATTGTCTAACCGAATTTACACACCAACTTATATTGTCTAGCAATACTTTATCACATTTCAAAGTATAAAAATATCTTTTTCTTACCCTGATAAAAATAAAACTAAAAACACCTGCATTGCCAAAAGCATCTTCAAATGATTACTATTTTTTTTCTTTAACAAAAAAAAAAAAGTAAACTTGAATTCTGAATTTGTTAGTGTTACGTGATTTTGGGCAATTGGGGTTTACCTTTATGATTTAAGCATTACATACTTTCCTTCCAAATGTTTTCACTTTGTTAGCGAGGATAAGATTTGTTATTAAACCAATAGTTGATTCCCAAAAAGGGCAAACCAAGTGGAATTTTAAAGAAGTTAAGGGGCCCACAGGTAAGAGGAGGCGGGGCATTAGGAAGCCGATTTCTTCTCCGTTTTCCGCTCCACTTGTCACGTCCATCCCCACGTTGCAATGAATAAATGCTGCACACCTTAAAACTGCCCTACCAACTCCATTTAATTTACAGTCAAATTTAATTTACAGTCAAATAAAACAATAATAATAAAAAGATACTCCACTAAAATTCCATTGAGTGTGAAATTTGGTTGGTTATAATAACATGAATCTCATGTACTAAAGTAAGCAAGTACTTTCTTTACAATTAAAAAGAGCGTTGGAGCTATGCGATGTTTGATTATACAATTTAGTATTTAATTTTAAATATATTGAGCGTTTATTTAATTAAGTGCATTTAATAAGATACTTTGAATATCGCTTATAATAGTAAGCGTCACTTAAAATGGATTAAAAGTTTAAGTGACGGAGAAATTACTTATCACTCAACGCGGAATGCTGAAAATTAAAAAAGATTTCAAAAAATTTTTGTTTTTTAATTACTACTTACAAACTTCGATACTTAAAATTCAGCTCTTAAAATTTTCACTACTTAATTTTCAATTTTATTAAACAACACTAAGTAATGCGTATTGTATTATCTCATAATATATGTAATTAGTGGTTCATATTTGATTTGTGACATGAGTTGGTGTTTTTAAAGAACTATAAACATTTGAAAAAATAAATAAAAAATTTTGTTTTAGAATTTTTGAGTTTTTCTTATCTTTCAAAGTAAAAATGTAAGGATTCAAGTCCCAAAAGGGCAAAGTGAAATAAGGAAAAGGAAGGGGTTTAATTTTGGGTGTTGTTTGATAATACATTTCAGCGCTTAATTCTGAACGTATTCTGCGCTTATTTGATTAAGTACGTTTGATAACACAATTTAAACATCCATGAAAACGGTAAGATCAACTGAAAATAAGATAAAACTTTAAGTGACAGAGACATCATTTATCACTGAATGCTGAACGCTAAAAATTCAAAAAAATATCAAAAAATATTTATTTTTTAATTACTGCTAAAAACCTTTAATAATTATAATTCAACTCTTAAAATTTTTAATACTTAATTTTTTGTTTTATCGAACAACACCCAAATGCACTTTGATAAATTAAATGTGAACTTATTTATATATAATTCGCTATATTATCAAATCAGGTTAAATTAAAATAAATTTGAATCAAATTGAGTTTGATGAGTTTGAATCCTTATTCGAAGTAGAGGTTATGGATGCAATATATCGAACTCAAACAAAATCAATATAAATTGATTGATACAAATTATATATTAAATTTAAAAAATAATCGCGTATCCACGAAGCCCGGTGTACACACAAATGTGTAAGTCTGCAATAGAAACAAAATATGGGCAAAATATAATTTTATTAATAAATAAAGATGGGGTACAATCCTTTGTAATATTCTTTACAAAAAGAATGGTCCTCTGATTCTATCTCATTTTTATTATTGGTTAGATCCAAGGGCTACACGAGCTTGTTCTTGAATCGTCTTGGAATTTGGGTGAGGAACGGCACGATTTGATGTGCTTGTTGTTGATCACCGTTGAATTTGATGAAGACCGGTACTATTTGATGTGCTTGGTGTTCTTCGCCTTTGGATTTGGATGTAGAGGATGAAAGCTTGTATATTTCTCTCTGGAATTCTGGATCTCTGAATGCAGAATTTTCTGTCCCTTCCTTCTTCCTTCAGGCCTCTATTTATAGGCTTCTTGGATTAATAGGATAATGACACGTGTCATCTCCTGATAAGGATAAAATTATAACTAGGCCGGGCCGGTTATATTGTGATAATTATCCTTAAAAATAATTATTCCAAATATATTTTATTAGGAATAATTATTCTTTTTATTTGACCATCTGAACTGGGCTTAATTAAATAATTTAAGTGGACCAAACTTGGGCCAATTAAATATCTTAATTAAACATTATATCCATATTTAATGGGTCCATTTGTCAAAATTAAAGCCTACTAAAATTTTAATGTTTACAAATTGCCCCCACTTCGAGTCCTACGCTTAACAAGACTTGTCTCATTTTTCAAGTGGAACTTGAAGTATTCAACTTTCCTTATTTATTTATTTATTTATTTATTGAATTTTTTACTTTTCAATTTATACACATCCCTTGCCTATATATACCACCCAAGTCATAGGGTTTGATATCAATTTCATTCAACACTAAAGAACTTATAAGATTGCAGCCTCTGAAGATTGTGTTGGATTGCGGCATCTGCTTGAACACATAGGTATGAATTTTATATTTTTTATTTTTTCTCTTCTCCATACCTGAATTTTTTTTTTTTTTTTTCTCCTTCACGCCTATTGGAGATGTTTATTTTTTTTATTTTTTATTTTTTCTCTCTCTCTCTCTTCTCCACACCTATTGGAATTTTTTATTTATTTTTTTTTCTTCTCTCTTCTCCACACCTGTTGGAGAATTTTTTATTTTTTATTTTTTATTTATTTATTTTTTTCTCTCTCCTCCACGCCTGTTGGAGAAAATTATTATTATTATTATTATTATTATTATTATTATTATTATTATTTTCTCTCTCTCTCCTCCACATGTAGCCTCTTCTTTTTTTTTTAATCTGGTACACCATGTATATTGCACAATCCTATGCACGAAAAACGAGAAAACAAAGGATTAACAAACTGATAATTGTTTTTTTTTTTTGTTTTTTTTGTTTTTTTTCTTTTTCACGCTATTTTTTAATTTTATTTTTTTCACGTTTTGCCTTTTTTTTTTTCCTCTTTTTTTTTTTTTTTTTTTTTCACACCTAGTCCGCAAGGACCCTTTGTTCCTTTGGAACGCATCTTCTATGCATGCCAATCCGCACGTTAAATTTATTATTATTATTATTATTATTTTATATTTTTTTCACTTGCTAACTCCTTTTCCTTTTTTTTTTTTTTTTTTTTTAAGGGGTGCCAGGCAACCATGGTGTTTTTCAAGAGTTTCAAGCCTCATACTATCATCATTTTGGAGCAAGAGAATGACACCATAGAAAAAGGAACTACTCTGACTGTCAGAACTCCTCTTGTTGGTCGCTTTGCACTGAAACCGCTTCATTTTGATCCTCCATACCATCATTTGCAAGAGTGGTCCTGCATATCTTCTTGTGAACTCTCCAGCCTTGGCCATAATCAGAATAAAGAGATAAGCTCGAAGTCAAATGTTCTGATTTTACATTCTGCACTTCATGAACAAGTAAAGACGCCAGAACAGTTTTCACTTTTAGGTCATAGGATGCGTGCTAAAGGAACCAAATGGGGCAATTCCTTCAAGATCCCTGATTTATCTTATATTGATGGATATTGGGAATGGTCAGAGGACGTTATGGGTCATCATGCTACATTCCTTAAAGAGAAAAAGATATATGGTGCAATATTTACTTCACTATTCACATATGATCGCCCTGAGCCTGTTCTTAAAGCTTTCCTTGAATCTTGGTGCTCTTCTACCAACACCCTCTATTGCTCAATAGGTGAATTGTCAATTTCTCTTTGTGACTTGTATGTGATAGGAGGTCTTCCTTTTTCTGGCAAACAATACGAAGAAGTTATCCCTTCTGTGAAAGAGTTATCAGATTTAAACAAAGATGGTAAACCTTTCCTTCCTCCTTACTGTCGGTACCTATTTTCTGCTTTCCACCATCTTTGTAAACAGCACACAAAGGAGCAGACTGTGAAGATTTTTGATTGGGTAAAGTTTTGGTTTAGAGGCCCAAGAAAATATGAAAAATCTAAAAGAAAAGGGTCAAAGAATAAAACCCAACGCCCCAAACAGACTCATAAGCATCCTTCTGGGGTGATCACCACTATTCATACTTGGACTTTACAAGGGGATGAGGTATTTACTTACCTTGGAATAGAACAAGGGATGAAAAGGAAAACTTATTTAGCTGCCTTTGTAGCTTGTTGGTTATGCAAATTCGCTCTGCCTTCCAGCCCTGAAAATATGATTCGCCCTAGAGTTTTCAAAGTTGCCAGCATGATTGCAGATGGTGATAAGTTTTGTCTTTCCGTTCCGATCCTGGCCAGCATTTACAAGGGTTTGAACGATATTGTTTCTTCCTCTACCCCATGGAATTCAGTAGTAACATTTCCCATTCATTATGTGTATGGATGGCTAGCTGAATACTTCAATACGCACTTTATTTCTCCAGAGCACCACTATATTCCTCAAATAATACAATTCGAAGGGGAAGGGTCAGCGAAGCACTTTGATAACTCAGACGCCCAAAATTTGTTCCGATTTTATGAAGATGCCAAATTATCTCATTTGTCTAAAACATTCGAGCCAAAGCGACTATTTGTGGATGAAGGCCAGCAAAATTTCTCAATCTTTGAATATTTTGCCTCTCTTCGATCAAGTTATTTGACATTGTGCCAAGGGAACCATTTCATCATTGAGCCTTATAGTCCACACAGGTTTAGCAGACAATTTCATTTCCCTCAAGATGTCCCAGGGAGGTTGAAGAGGGACATTCATACTGGTAAATTAGAAGAAATTATGAAACTATGGAGGTGGTCCACTTGTTTCAATTCTGGGCGTAAGGTATTGCTTCCTTCGAGCTCCAATCTTCAAGAATTCGGGGTCACGAAAGCATATGCTGAATGGTGGGACAAAGTCTATGTTGATCCCTTTACATAGGAAGAAACTACCTCAAAGCAATCTAAACGCATGATTTCCCGACCAGAGAAACCAACTAAAATTAGGAAGGTTTTAATTAAGGGGCTGAAGTCAAACCTCCCATCAAAGCCAGTGCCAGGGTCATCCCCCAAATCTCATAATAATTGTGGTTTTGTTGAGGGGTCAAATAGTCATCACCAGACAGCAGAAGATGTTCCACCACTAATTAATAACCGTCGCCGTCGTCAGTTAGCAAGATTCGGATGAGGATGTGAGAGCTTGTGATGATGATCGTAACTGGAAGCATATCACTGATAAAGTGAGACTTGATTCAGTACAGGAATGCATTGCCACTTCTGTTGATCGATTTTTTACTGGGTTACCTAGCAGTTCACAACCTATACAGGTATTTCTTCATCTTTTTTTTTTTTTTTTTTTTTGGTCACTGCGAATTATCGTCACTGTTTTGTTTTAATAAACAAACGGCAGCGAGGGATTTCTCGGGAAAGATGTCGTCTTTGTTGTTAACCCAACATGTAGTGACAAATCTATTTATGGACCATCTGCCTTAGCGTTGGCCATTACGATAGGAAAAGGTACAGAGGTTTCACTACTAAGAAACCCTACGCAACACTCGGATGTTCTGGGGGTTGTTGAAGTGTCTAGTCAACCTATGGAGGTGGTTGAAACTATTGGTAAAGATCATGCAGCTATCCCTTCTCTGCCTCCAAGAGAATATGGTCCACCTTTGCATCATATTGCCCCTTTCGAAATGTCAATTTTCAATGCGGAAAAGATCGTTCTTGATGTTCACCGTCATGCTGCTTTATTCTTTATTGATGTCATAAAGAGTATCATACGCGATACTCCTACCGACAAAATATTGTCTCGAGCACCTAAACTTCAAACACTTTATGAAGGACTCGCAAAAATCCCTGGAGACCATTCAGCTTTGAAGAGGCGAATTGACTCGTATATGAATAATGCAACTAATTATGTTACTACATCTTCTTCTTATGCTTGTGTGATGACTTCAGACTCTCAATCCCAACGACTAGCCAGTATTGATACTCAGCTCACCAACGCTAAGTCTATGGAGGATGATGGTGTTAAGCGTATACAATTACTTCGGTCTAGTTTGAATGAAGCCGAAATTAAAGAAGCCAGGTTAGTGAAGGAGTTGCAACAAGCCAGGGAAAAAACTCAAGGGCTTAAAGTCCTTATATTGATGACGGATGAACAGTTCAGAAGAAGGAAGCTATCACCAAACTTTGGGAAGATTGAAAATCAGTGGAAGAAGCTAACGTCATCTCTAATCAAGATCGTGAAGCAACTAGAAGAGATATTATGGTAAGAACGTAACGAAATCATAGCTATGGAATTTTAATATTGATTATCACTTTTTTTCATGCAACCCCAAAAGTTGTAACTTTGACTTTCAGCAATAAAACAAATGATTTATTATCTCCATTTTTTTTTATAAAGAAGGTTTTTTTTTTTATTTTTTTTTAATTTTTTTTAAACCATTCACAGTTTATATTCTTGCGGGCCAGGAGTTGAAATTGTTTTTGTTTTCATCATACTGAACTTAGAATAAATTCTAAGCTGCTTACGTACCCTCAAAAGAGGGATCAAGTCATCACGTAGTTCAATAGAGACATGAAGTGTTTTCTGGGCAGTACACAGTTTTGGCTCATGCGGGCCAGGAGCATAGTGTAGTTTAAGCTCGTACGATCAGGAGCATTGCCTTCATGGGTAGTAGCGCTTTAGGAACTTGCCATTAATGGGCCTCACTCTTACTTCGTCTTCATCAATAATGAGATACGCGCCGTTAGTATAAACTTCGCGAACAACATATGGTCCATCCCATTTGGAAACAAATTTATTTCCTTTGCGATTCATGACAATTGGTCTACGAACAGCTAATACTAAGTCTCGAACTTGAAATGACCGAGGTCGAACTTTCTTATTGAAGGCTTTAGAAAGTCGAGCTTGATAACACTCTAACTGTTGTTGGGCTTCTAATCTCTTCTCATCCAATGCTTCTAGTTCTTGAAAACATTAGATGACATTTTCTTCACTCGTAAGACCTTCCTGTATGGCAATCCTTAATGAAGGGATCTGTTGTTCCAATGGAAGAACCGCTTCTACACCATAGACAAGAGAATACGGAGTTGCTTCAGTAGGCGTACGATGCGTAGTGCGGTATGCCCACAATGCTTTTTCCATTCGCTCATGCCAATCTCTCTTCGTCTGGTTGTCAACCTTCTTCAATAACTCACAAAGAGTTTTATTGAATGCTTCCGCGAGACCATTTGCCGGGGCATTATACATGGAGGATTTGTTGTTTGAAACTAAACTGAGAGCAAAGGTCGGTTACCTAACTATTTTTTAAATTCGTCCCATTATCAGTGATAATGTATCGAGGGACACTATATCGATGGATAATGTTCAATTTGATGAAATCAACCACTGTTTCCTTTTTCACATGTTTATAGGGTGTAGCTTCTGCCCATTTGGAAAAATAATCAGTGGCAGCCAAGATATACAAGTGACCCTTTGAAGACTTGTCTAAAAGACCAACTACATCTAATCCCCATGCATCAAATGGCCATGATGTCACAGTAGGGTGCAACGGCTCCGGTGGTTGGTGTATGAAGTTAGCATAGAATTGACATGCTTGACACTTTTTTGCATACTCTAAGCAATCTTTGACCATGGTGGGCCAATAATAACCCATTCTTTTGACGCGAAAGTGAAGTTTTGGTCCAGACTGATGGGTTCCACAAATCCCAGAATGTGCTTCCTTCATTGCATGGATGGCTTCATCATTTGCGAGGCAGCGAAGGAAAAGACCCTCATATGAACGCTTATACAATGTATCATTATAATAGATGAATCGAGGTGCTCGTCTTCGTATTTCAGTCTTGTGGCGTTGATCTTTGGGAAGCTTTCCATGTTCCAGATAATCAATGATAGGGAGTCTCCAGTCTTCTTCCTCTTGTGTCCAACAAGAAATCAAATTACTTTCTTCAAATTTATCTTCTAAGACTTGTGGCAAGACCCATCATTGACATACAAGAACATTAACCAAGTCCTCATCAGTTAACGCCAATGTTGTAGCTAAATTTGCCAAAGCATCTACTATCCTATTTTCTTTCCTCGGAATGTATTCTAGCATTACGCTATCAAATCATTCCAACAAATGAGAGGCATAACGATGGTACAGCACTAGATCATCTTTCTTAACCTCATATTCTTGAAGAAGTTGGTTGATCACCAACTTAGAGTCTCCATATATTTCGAGATCCGTGATCTTCATCTCATTTGCCATTTGAAGGCCGATAATCAAGGCTTAATATTCAGCTACATTATTTGAGCAGTTTTCATCGAGTGCAAAAGAGTATGGAATAACATGTCTTTTTGGAGACACAAACATTACGCCTGCTCCGGCCCCATCTGATCGTGCTACCCCATCGAAAAACATCATCCATGGAGGGAGGATGTCCACAAGGAAGACTTCTTCATCAGAAAAATCTTCAGAAATTTCCCAATTGGCTGGAATAGGATGGTCAGCTAAGAAATCTGCCAGGACTTGTCATTTCACAGCTTTTCGTAGCACATAAACAATTTTAAATTCATTGAACAAAATTGACCATCTCGCCAAACGTCCGGAAAGGACTGGTTTAGACATGACATATTTGAGAGGATCAGCTCTTGCAATAAGATGTATCGTATGAGCCAAGAAATAATGCCTTAATTTCTTAGAGGCAAAAACAAGTGCAAGACATGTTTTTTCAATCGGAGGATAATTTCGCTCCGTCGGGGTGAGCCTGCGACTTAAGTAATACAAAGCTTTTTCTTTATGTTCATCATTAGTCTGAGCAAGTAGGGTACCCAATGATTCTTCTTGCGCAGCAATGTAAAGTATGAGTGGCTTTCCAGGTACAGGTGTTCCCAATACCGGAGAATTGAGAAGGTACTTTTTGATGTTATCAAAAACATTTTGGCAAGATTGGTCCCAGATGAATGGGGCGTCTTTCTTCATGAGTTGGTTAAAAGGTTGACAACGGCCAGCCAAATTTGAGATGAACCTACGAATGAATGCAAGTTGACCTTGTAAACTTCGAAGCTCGTGTAAATTCTTTAGTAGCGGCATCTTTTGAATGGCTTCCACTTTATTAGGATCAATCTCAATACCACGATGACGTACAACGTATCCCAGGAATTTCCCTGAAGTCACACCAAATGCACATTTAAGAGGATTCATCTTGAGTTAAAATTTTCGGAGGCGATTAAAAACTGTACATAGATCCTGTAAATGATTCCTTCGTTCTTTTGTCTTAACCACTAAGTCATCAACATAACATTCAACAATCTTGTGGAGTATGTCATCGAAGATCTTTTGTATGGCGCACTGGTATGTTGCTCCCGCATTTTTGAGTCCGAAGGGCATAACTTTGTAGCAATATATGCCTTTAGGAGTGCGAAAAGCAGTTAGTTCCTCATCTTTCAGAATCATTCTTATCTGATTATACCCGGAGTAACAATCCATGAACGAGAGAGCTTCATGCCCTGTGGTTGCATCCACAGTGAGTTCGGGGATGGGAAGAAGAAAATCATCTTTTGGACATGCCTCATTTAAATCACGAAAATCCACACAAATTCGAATCTATCCATTTTTCTTTTTCACTGGAACAATGCTCGAAATCCATGTTGGATATTTGACCTCACGAATGAACCCTACTTCAATCAATTTGTTGAGTTCTTCCTCTATCCTCGGAATTAGCTCTGGACGGAAGAAACGTTGAGACTGCTTAATCAGACGTGTCCCATGTTTGATAGCGAGATTATGCATTGCAATTTTAGGATCAAGACCGAGCATCTCTTTGTATATCCAAGCAAAGACATCCTTGTACTCAAACAACAATTGAAAGTAATCATTTTCTTCTGAGGGGCTTAGGAATGCACTAATGAAAACTGGTCTGGGTTGATCATCAGCCCCTGAGTTGATTTCTTTGAGTTAATCAACGGTAGCCTACCCCCCGTCTTCTAGTGTTAGTGGAGCTTTCTCGATGTCATCTGGTTATTCAGTGTCAGGTTTCTCTTCAATAGTGATGTGGTATGAAGTAACACAAGATGATTCGCCAATGTCTTCCACTTCTTTTGCTTGATTAGTGAATACAACTGTTCACCTTCTAGCTTTTAATGTAACATCATTGGTGACATCTACCTCTGTCTTACATTTCATTCGCGAGGGCACTAGGCTCTGAACTTCATTATTGTTCACCATGTCAATGCTTGTTTCCTCTGACTTCCCACTCTTGCTACTTTTTAGCGGTGCAACATTGATAGTACCAATTCGAGAAAATACTGACTTTCGAGGTTAAGGTTGTGGAGATTTTCTTCCTTGGTCATGAAAGCTCATTCTATTAAAAAACAGAGGCACGAGGCACACTGCTGACATGAGAACTTGAAACATTTGATTCTTGGCTTGACAACCTGTTGAATACAGATATTCGATCACATGGAACTCCAATACGGTCGAAGACCGATTTTTGATTTATAGTGTGTTGATCTTGTTCCGCAACTTCTTCAAACCCAATGTAAAAAGTGTTTGACTTCTTATCCTTTTTTGTGATGTGAATTCAAAGTGGCTCAGAAGGTACGAAACCGATACCAGACTTGGGTGGAATGATTTTATGCCCTTGATCTTTCAACTTCTTCTGTGTCTCATTGAGGCCATGCATTTTCTCACCGGTGACCTCTGAATCTAGTTTTCCAAGATTTGCAAGATTTGTAAAATCATACCCCGACTTGGCCATAAGCTGGTATGCTTTAGGATCGAATCCTTCATCAGTCCTTTGTTTTGGAAGTGATCCATGATTGACCAGAGATTGAGAAGGCCGCATGAACCCTTTTAACAGAGGCTTGGAAGGCAAAGACTTTTGAATCTTGGTGAGAGGAAGAGTCAACTCTCCTTTCAGCTTTTGCATATCTTCTTTCTCTTTGGTTTGTGACATTTTCTATTTAAATTCCTTGGTTTCAAGTATCTCAATGACAGGTGACTGCCCTTCTTGTCGTTGAGATTTTGGAACATATTTTAAAATAGGTTTCGTCCGATGTGCTTTTATCGAGACCACTCTTGTTTTAGCCACCTTTACAATGTCTGTCACTGAAACATCTAATGGATCACTTAACGTTTCTTTTGTTTTTGTAGATTGAATCTCTTGTGTAGATGGATGGCTTGGGATGGGCACTTCCGAAGGTGTATCAGGATCGATATAAAACTTGGCATCAGCAAAATGAGATTCTGCTTCTGTAAATGGTTTATGGTCCGCCATAACTGTTTGTACACCATTCTTGTAGAATTTGAAGCACTGATGAAGAGTCGATGGAATGACACCATTACTATGTATCCAAGGCCTTCCTAACAACAAATTGTAGGATGTTTTTGCATCAATAACATGGAATAAAGTTTCAGCTTGGAGCTCGCCAATAATTAGTTTTGCCCGAATCATGTCAATAGCTCTCTGTCCTCCTTGGTTAAAACCATGAATAATAAAACGGCTATGAGATAACTCGTCGACTGTGATGCCGAGATTTTTCATCGTAAATTTTGGCATGAGATTCACCGCTGATCCACCATCAACAAGAATTTGAGTAACTCTTTGTTCCTTTATGTAACCGTAAACGAAAAAAGGACAATTGTGCGGCTTCGAACCCAACTGAAGATCTTCGTCAGTGAAAATAATTGGTGCATAACATGAATCCAACGTACCTCCAACTACTTCATCATCATCGGACTTTTCAATGACGGCAGCATCCTTTGTATGATTCTCCACAGTCTGGGCTTCATCTTGATCCTTGTTATTCTCACCATCAGGACCCGTTTTAATTGAAACCATGTAAGCTGTCACAACTTCGTCATCTAGATATCCTTCTGGAAAGAACTCTTGCAAAGTAATAGGATTCTGGATCCTTTGGCTTATAGAGGCGTGTTTGGTTGATTGTGTCTTCTTGACCCATTTTTTATGGCCAGACTGCTTATGGTGATATTGAAGTTTCTTCTTCCTTTGCCTTTGTCAGAATAACTAGTCCAAAAAATGTCAGCTCATTGCTTCCGTGGTTTCTTCCTTGTCACCAAAGTCCATTCTTCATCATCTTGAGGAAAGACCCTTCCAAAGGTTGAAATGTCAAGTGCACTCCCTTTGCCAAGAAAGATGGGGATTGGTTCCAATGAGCCAAACTGGATGGTTGTGCAATACATCTCAGAAGTTGAAGGTTGAGAACGAACACTCCCCACAACAGAGGTTGTCATAGTAGCAGTAGTATAATTTGAAGTTACAACTTCATCCGTGTCCAATAAGATTTTTTCCTATTTTGCTAGATTCATCACCACCTCCTTGAAGATAAAACACTTCTCAATTGAATGACTGACAATACGGTGGTATTTGCAGTATTTTGGATCATTGACACGTCCCATCTCTTAAGGGCGTTTGCATTCAGGGAGTTCTATAACTTTACTTTCAAGTAAACATTCCAAGATGCCAGGGACATTGGAATCAGGGAAGGGGTATTCCTTCTTCTCTAACTCCTTTAGCGTAGGATGCTGTCTTTCCCTCTCTTGAAACTGGCGAGGCTTTTTATCATCCTTCTTGTCATCTTTAACAGATATCTTGATTGGAGTGGTTGAGATAGCCATGGAATCTTTAACAGCGGTCTTTGATGACTTATCGCCCTTCTTCCAGTCTTTCTTATCCTTGTGTGGTTCTATGGCCACGGGACTTTTGCCTTCATGGGATTTCATACTGATCTCCATGTCATGGGCACGTGTTGCTAATTCTTCACATGTGCGAGGTTTTATACCTTGCAGAATATAAAAAAGGCCCCAATGCATTCCCTGCATACACATCTCCACAGCAGATATTTCTGACAATCGGTCCTTGCAGTCAAGACTGAGTGCTCTCCACTGATTAATGTAGTAGATTACAGGCTCATCCTTCCATTGCTTCGTGTTAGTTAACTCTATCATGCTAACAGTACGATGAGTGCTATAGAACCTATTCAAGAATTCTCATTCCATTTGGTCCCAACGATCAATTGACTCTGACTTTAGGTCAGTGTACTACTCGAACGCGTTTTCTTTAAAGGAGCGGACAAACTGTTTAACTAGCAAGTCCCCCTCTGTCCTGGCATTATTACAAGTCTCGACAAAATGGGCAATATGTTGCTTGGGGTTACCTTTTCCGTCAAATTGCTGAATCTTCGAAGGTTGGTATCCTACATGCATCCTCATACTGTCGATTCTCCTTGTATAGGGCTTTGAGTATATGAGAGTGCTCTGTGAGACGCCTCCATATTGGGCTCGGATTGTATTCGTTATCATATCTTGCAATTGTGCGACAGATAATGAAGAGACTTAAGAAGCATGACTGGTTTGACTAGATGCCTGTTCTGTCACCGGCATCTGGTTTTGATTAGCCACCTGTTCTATGACCGGCGTCTGTTTGGGGTCCTCCATGCGAGTACCTTGCGCGGTAGAATTAAGATTCTCCGTCGGTATTGCTGTGGAAGATGTAGGATTCCCAGACGGTAGTGGTGTGAAAGTTGCACGATTCCCAGTTCGCGGTGGTGTGGAAGATGTAGGATGCCCAGATTGTACTGGTGATTCACCGAAGGTCTGAACTTCTAATTTGTTCATTAGCGTAGCGATTTGTAAGTCCTTCTCTTCAATAGTCTTTGTGAGTTTCTCAATGGCACGAGACATAGTTGCTAGTTGTTCCTCCACTGTGGCAGCTTCAGTTATCATAGCAGCGACCACATCTGAGTATGATAGGCCTTGAGAGTCAACGTTTCTTGAAGTGATTGAATACTCTAAAATCTGACATGGTGACTCTGGGTTGAACCGACACTAGAGCGAGCATCAAGGATGGAATGAGGTGAATATGGTGGCAGAATCTCCTCTAGAACAACGTCAAGGTTCTTGATATGTTGGGTTTTTACGTTTGCCGACTTTGCAGGATTGGTTTTCACCAAGTCTTGCTGATGTTTGGATGAAGCCATCGCCTGGGACTTGCTACGTGTCACAGGGCCAGCCAAGGTACTTCCATTACTTGATTTGGCCTTCGTGCCACTTTTCATGGTGGCTTTGGCGTCGACCTTTGCGGTAACGATGTTCTTTTGGGCTTTTTTCTCTGTCGGAGTCTTAGGGGGAGCCATAGAATCTGATAGAAAAGAAACTTAATGGTAGGAGAAAGAGATAAGAGGCAAAGGAGGTCCCACCGGGCGTGCCAGAAATTTGTACATACAAATTTTGTAAGTCTGCAATAGAAACAAAATATGGGCAAAATATAATTTTATTAATAAATAAAGATGGGGTACAATCCTTTGTAATATTCTTTACAAAAAGAATGGTCCTCTGATTCTATCTCCTTTTTGTTGTTGGTTAGATCCAAGGGCTGCACGAGCTTGTTCTTGAATCGTCTTGGAACTTGGGTGAGGAACGGCACGATTTGATGTGCTTGTTGTTGATCACCGTGTAATTTGATGAAGGCCGACACGATTTGATGTGCTTGGTGTTTTTTGTGATACCCCTCGGATCCGAGACACGGGTTGATCAGGCCCAGGCCTAAACCCGAGGGAATATCAAACAATTAAAGTATTTTAAAGCGAGCACAGATGATAAAATGGAATAATAAAGATGGAATAAAACTGAAAGAAACATTAATTATAACCTTCCATGCAAAACTGAAATAATAAAACTCCAATCCTCCCAAAACTTCAAGGTTACAACTTGGGAATCCACTGGTGGACCCCTAACCAAAAGTTCAATTGAAACTGAAAATTTAAAATAGAAAATATTAGAAACATCGAGAAAATCCTACGTAATCAGATGAATGTGAGACTGTCCTTGACAAGCACGATCAAGCTCTAAGGCTGGAACCGTCCTGTACCTGAAAAGAATAATAAAGGAGTGGGTCAGACCCACGAGCAAGTTCTAATCTAACTGCAATCCATACAATGATCCGATACGTAGATACACCGTAGACACCTCACCATATCTATCTAGTCCATATGTATAAATATATCCATACTAAGGGACATTCACTAGTCTATAATAGGGGTCTCAACCTGAATAGAAGGTAACATGCGAATACGCACCCAAAGGTAGGCATGAGTACTTAGACCTAACAGGGTACACCTCAACCTATTATAACCAGCTACGCATCCACCGCATATACACACCCTAACCAACGAGTCTGAGACTCAAGCTCAGCTCGTGGTACCATAAACATATATATATAATCCATCCAAATCCAGGGTATGTAGTTCAAATGTTTAATAAACTGACATACAACAAACCAACTGGTTAGTCACTCAACTTATTCAGTTGATGTGACTTAACCTCCATCCATTAATCCAGAAAGCCACTCAACTTAGTTGCAGTTGACATGTCTTAACCAAAATTAGGATTCAATATTTATAAATCCATTCCTTAAATCCGTTAGGTTAGGTTTAGGTGTTTGGAGCTAAATCGTCACCAGTATGTCACCGTCCCATACCGGTGCATACAATCCTCCATATCCAGGTAAATTACAATGTATACATAATGAACAAGTAATTTACAATTCAACCACCATCCAAATAATTGCAGAAAAGTATTTAAGATTTCAACAATTTAAATCCCAGAATTAAACCATGTAATTGCATGAAACAGTTTAATAGTTTACACAACTGGCATCCAAAGCATGCATAGACCTAATCCAATATATCAATGACTCTATCATGCATTTAGAACAAATTCTATAATCCTATTATAGTCCAACAAATTGCTAAATTAACCTAAACAATTTATTTCGTCCCATCCGATAACAGTGTACTAAGTCATACGCTTTTATACTATTTTATCCTTTATCTTAGAGACTTAAACCATGCATCAACTAGTTTAATCACACTTAGAATCAAGTAATTAGATCCTCTGGAAAGTCCCCACAATCCATTAGAAACATCCCAAGGCTCAAACAGTGTCCAAATTACCAAACAGTGCCTTAAAACTAAAAAAAAATAAAATTAATCATATATTGCAAAAGGGAGCCTGCTCCAAATTTTGGGAGCAGGCTCTTTCAGCCTAGAGCCGGCTCTAGGAGTCCTTAGAGCGGGCTCTACTTGTTGTGGGAGCCGGCTCCCACATCCATGGAGCCGGCTCTCACCTCCTTTGAGAGCCTCTGTCCCCGTTACTTCGTTTCAGTTCGTCTGCTCCCTCTCTGATCAATTCCTACCATTCTGTTGGTTTCTAACATAGATTTTAAGCATCTTATTAACACCCATGAGCATCCCAAAGGTTTGATAACAACCATTAGAATCAATTACATAGGTTAAATTGGCTACCGAACTAACACGCGTTAGGAACAAATCTGCAACTATTTTGCAATAACAGTTCTAGTCCAACCCCTCTGTTCCTCTTCACTACTGATCTTAAGAGTCCTATAACACCCCATAATCATCCCCATGATTTATTTACAGAGGTTAAAAACAATTATAGAAACTAAAATTGCTAACAACAAAACATGCTTTAACAGAGAACTGAAACAAGACTTGCAAGCATTAACAGAATTTATTTTAACACGCAAAGATCATCAATATTTTATATGGTAAGCATTTAAGTTCTGATTTAATAATTAATTAAACCCTAGAGATTATCTAGGTGCACAGAACACTAGCCAGATGGAAGGAGGAAGAGAAGAACTTGCCTGTAGTTTTAGACTTAAAACTTGTCGCCGTCGTCCTAACTTCCGGCAACCACAGACTACCTTCTAGCCTCCTCTGGTTCTAGTCTAATCCACCAAAATCCTCCCTTGGTACTCACTGTTCTTCTCCTTGACAATTCTTACAGTGCCTCCGTTCACAACCCCCTATGCTAAGAACTTACTTCACGTTTGTGTAATCTGAATTATGATTGTAAACCCTAGGCTAAAGCATAATGGTTGTATTTATAGGTTTAACTCTAAAACCCTAATCCTTGTAATTTTAAAGGCAGAGCCCTAATCTTAATCCTAGTCGGCCCATGAACAAAACCTATGATTAAATTCTATGTTGATGCCCAAAAGAAACTGTGAGTCAATTAATGTATTTAAAAACTCACGTAACTTAATTTTAACATTACAAGAATTATAATAAGTTAATTACCTAAGTTTAAAACAGTGAATTGCAAATAATACAATTAATAATTTACGAAAATAGACACAATAATTGAGAATTTAAATAAACCAAATAATGCACACATAAAACCAATTTAATTCAAATTTCAAATAACCAATTAAACAAATGAAAAACAATGAAATAAATAAAAATGCAATAAAGACAATAAAATAAATAAAAATGCAATACAATAAATATTAAAAATGCCGAGACTATCCTTTTAAAATTAGGGGTATTACATTCTTCGCCTTTGGATTTGGATGTAGAGGATGAGAGCTTGTATATTTCTCTCTGGAATTCTGGTTCTCTGAATGCAGAATTTTCTATCCCTTCCTTCTTCCTCCAGGCCTCTATTTATAGGCTTCTTGGATTAATAGGATGATGATACGTGTCATCTCCTGATAAGGATAAAATTATAACTGGGCCGGACCGGTTATATTGTGATAATTATCCTTAAAAATAATTATTCCAAATATATTTTATTAGGAATAATTATTCTTTTTATTTGACCATCTGGACTGGGCTTAATTAAATAATTTAAGTGGACCAAACTTGGGCCAATTAAATATCTTAACTAAATATTAGATCCATATTTAATGGATCCATTTGTCAAAATTAAAGCCTATTAAAATTTTAATGTCTACGCCCGGTCTCAACCCCATTTTTTTAAAAGGCTAATGTTATCACTTCAGTCACATTAAATGCACTTGTCTCTTTCAATACTTTCACAAGATCCGTACCTCACTTCTCTCTCTTTTATCAATACAAGTTTTCCTTTTATTTTCTTTTTCTTTTTCTTTCTTCTTTCTTTAAATTTTTTTTTTTCAAATTCATTCTCTTTTCTGCACAACTTTAATAGCATGTAATTATGCCATGAAATAAATTGGGTTTGACTTGGCATTTGATAGCATCTTTTTAAGTGGTTTGGTGTTACAGGTGGGAGTTAAAGTGTGTATAAATAAGTGAGAATTGATTACTACTGAATAGTTAAAATTTTTGAGTAAAATGATAAGTGTCCACCTGTTGTAGTTGGTATCAAAGCCAGATTCAGTCCTTAATTCGGTGACACGCCAATCTTCCAGTCATGAGGGCGCTCGAGTCTAGATCCCTGGTAGGCAAGATGGCTCGATCGCAATGAGGGCGTTGCGCAAATTCGGGTGGATATTGAAGTGTGTATAAATGGGTGGATATGAAACACTACTAAATAACTTAAATTTTCGGGTAAATGGACAAACGTCTACCCATTACATTTGGAGATAAGAGAAAATTTGAATTAAAAATGGGTCAAATTTGTACGATCTTATGATAATTTAATCAAATTATGGTCCGAGCAAAGTATGAAATTAATCTAATACTAGATTTATTTTTTATTTTTTTTTGGACTTGAATTTTTGACGTGGTGAAAAAGTACCACTATAAATTTAAATTTCACAATTTCAACAAAGATGTGATCGAAAAAATAATTCAAAATTTATACCCTTTTGTAGTACAAAAATGAATAAACACAATTCTATAAGAACCGTACTATACAAGCCACAAGACCATGGCTTGAGCCCACCGTGACCTTGTGAGAGGGTCCGCATAAATCGATTCAACTTCTTTTCTTCTTCTTCTTCTTCTTCCTTTTTTTTTTTTTTCACAAAAAATTTTGGGTTAATTACAATGACACCCCCTGAAATTTGTTATGATGACAATCATATACAAATTGGCTCACTTTTGAACGATCACACCCCCTCAGGTTTGCTCCCTTCACAAAGACATCCCTTGACATGGTAAAATGACCTCAATAACCTTTGACTTATGATGGGACACTGAAATTACCAATTTACCCATTTTTCATACCAACCACATACCCACAGAGCCATCGCCGCCATCACCACCGCCTCATCTTTCCTCTTTTCAACCTCTTTCTTTTATACACACACACACATTTGCAATCCAATCCATTCCTACACTACCCAAAACATCCCCAAATTAATCACAATTTTTTTTCCAAACCAATTTTAAAGGAAACCATCGCCCCATTTGGCAACAAATGGGCCACCATTGCCCGCCTCCTCTCGGGTCGAACTGACAAGGCCATATATATCCACTGGAACTCCATTGACGAATGAGATGATGCAAAATCAGATATGGGCTTAATATTGCCATCAACGAAGATGCCAATCTCTGTTCAGCAGAAGTGATATGGCGGAATGCCGAAGCGGAGACGACAGTGGCACCGCCGCCGCAGAAGGCGGATAATCTGTTTGGGCGTTCAGCAAGGAGTTCTTGGCAAGAATACAATCGCCGCCGGTGATGGCCTGAGCAAGGCGTTGGATTACACGCTTCGAGCTTCGAATTGCACCGCCGCCGCAGAAGGCAGATGATCTGTTTGAGCCATTCAGTAAGGGGTTCTTGGCAGGAATACAATCACCGCCGGTGATGGTCTAAGCAAGGCGTTGGATTACACGCTTCGAGCTTCGAATTTGTTCGACTAGTGTGCTGTCGGTGGCGAGCATCTGCGTTATCTCCGGATCACGATTTGTATCAATGATAGAATATAAATTCTTCTTCATTCCAAAAGTTAGAGACAGTGTGTGGAATGAATAGACACACCATTTGTTTAGGGTTAGGTGAGATCTTGATAGAAGGGCAAATGCGTCTTTTAAAAATTCTGATATTTTGTTATTAAAATCAATTAAATACTGATGGGCAATTTTGTCTTTTCAAATCATTTAAGGGCCTGTTTGGATAAAAATTGATCAAAATTCTGATAAGGGGGTGTCATTGTTAAAAAAATGCCAAACTTATATATGACTGTCATTATGGCAAACCTCAGAGGTTGTTATTGTAATTAACCCAAAAATCGAATGAATTTCCACTATTTTAAAAAGAATGAAAACCAATGTAAGTCATCTGAAGCCATTATATTATATTATATTATATTATATTATGTGTGTATATGTGCACGTGTGAAAGATGTTTTGGTAACTTACGCAAATAAAAAGGAAAATGTGGTTAACATGGAGGCGGAGTCCATAGGCTAGAACGGCGGGAATGGAGGCGTTGATCTTGCGCTTAAAGCAACACAAAAGGCCCATACACATATATAATGTGTCTCGGTGGGTGTTTATATACATGTAGATACACAGTTACACACACAAATATATTATATATAATATATTACACATAACATGCACCAGGATAAAGGGAGAGGGAATGGGGGAATGTTTTGAGTTTTATTATGTCACGTTAACGGTCGTCTACCACATATTTGAATTTAACTAACTTTTGAAATTCTCCTATCTCAAGCAATCATAGGCATATATAATTATTATATTTAACGGCCGTACGTGTGCTCATTCATATATTGATGTCTTTTTGAATTTATTAGCTAGGACTTTATTGGAGTTGGAAGCAAAGAAAAGAAAAGCAAAGTGATCTCATATTTGATATAAAAATTAGGTGATTAAAAAAAAAATAAAAATAGATCGAGAGAAAAATGGTGAGTTTTATTGTAATTTTTTTTAATTGTTGGGTGCGTGAAAAGAAACAGGCAGAAATGATAAACGTTTCTTATTTCTTTCTTTTTTATTTTTTTATTTTAAAAATCATATTTTGTGCTTCTCAAATCATAAATTATTATTATTTTTATTTTCTCTTGGGCCAAACCCCCACTCCCCTTTTTCGTGAAGATGTATCATTACTAATATAAACACTTACACCCGTATATTTATGGATGCTCGAATATCTGATCTTTTTTGTGGAGGGAGAAATAGCGCTTATACGGGATATTGAGAAGGATTTTAATTAATAGTATATATATTCTATTTTTTTTTCCTTGTTATTATATTGTAACTAGTGCTACTCTATTATTGAAACAACTTCAAATTCTAAAGTGAGAGGTTTAGAGTTGGACGAGTTAGTGCGTGTATAATATTAAAACCTAGTTTTACTCTTTCAAACTAGTTTTACTCTTCTTTTCTTTTCCATTTTGGTAATCCAAAATCACAAATATAATAGTGCATGTATTACCCATAAGGGGCCAAGTGTTACATAAGGGTCCGCTGGTTTAGACGAAAACTAGTGGTACAAAGTCAAAGTAAAAGAAAGTAAAGTCAGGAAAATTAAGTTTTTAACGTCAATTTGATTAATATAAAGATTTTGCAAGAAAATAATGTAAAATTATTATTTTATGATTTGAAAGAAAATAATGTAAAATTATCATAAAAGAAAGGACAATATTGTAAGTTTACAAAATTTTCTTAAGAAATCAAAAAAAATTTTTTTTGAAAGAAAATTTTATGTAAAAATTAGGTAGTTCTGGAAAGTGATTTTTTTCAAAATTTTCATTTTCCTGCTAACCAAACTCGTAAAATGTTAAAAAAAGAAAAAAAATTCATTTCCATATTTTCTCTTGCTATTTCCATCTAAACAAAGAATTTAAATTTTCAAAAAGATTTAGTTCATGCAGTATCCAATAAAGTTTATTAATTATCATTAAAGTAATTCGAATTACCCTTCAAAAATGAAAAAAGTTATTAAAAATTTATTTTTAATTAATAAAATAGATCCTATCCACTATCCATCAATCAATCAAAGATTAAAGAAAAGTAAAGAATAAAGCAATTTATATAAAAAAATTCCTACATAAGCAATTTATATTTTCTTAATTTAAGCATTATAAATAAATAAATAAATGGTTGGAGAATAAGGAAAAAGAAAAGATAATTAAAGCCACATATAAAATAAAAGAGTAATGCGCAAAAAGTTTAAAGAGCTCCGGCCTATAAAGACACTATTCCTATTTTTAGGGATTTGGGAGAGAGAATTAATTAAGAAAAAATCATTTGCTATAAGGAAACAAATCAAACTTCTTTCTCTCTCCTCTCCACGTTCTCACTTTCTCTCTCTTGGTTAACAAATCAAATCTTACTCATGATATTATGCAAGCCATTAGTGTTGATAGCATTCTTAGACAACATGCAATTTCCAAAGAAGACAATTAAAACACAATTCCTCCCCCTCCTTCATATCTATAGTAATTTCTTCATCAAAGAAATAATGAAAATGACTCAATCAAAGTCTCACCTATATTCGGTAATCGAATTGATGGCATGGAGAGAGAGAAACCAAAAATAGAATGCATGTGGAGAGACTCTTTGACTGAAAGACATATAGTTAACTAAGAGAGAGAAAGAGACAAATTCTTTAAAGGTTAACTAAGAGAGAGAAAGAGACAGATTTGTTAAGGGTGTTAATCAAGAGAGAGAAAGAGAGAACGTGAAGAGAACGTAAAAAGTTTAATTTGTTCCTTTATTGCAAATGATTCTTTCTTAATTAATTATCTTTTCCAAATTCCTAAAAATAAGAATTGTGTGACTTATAAGTGGGAGTTGTTTAAACTTTTTGCGAGAGTACTCTTACAATAACATTATTCTAAAATCAAATTAATTGTATTTCTCTTTCCCTATTTTCGTGGTATAGCCAAACAATACAAAAGTCTTCGTTTTTTTTTTTTCGGAAAGTAAGACAAGTCTTTTCTGTTACACTAATGACTACACTAAATCTAGAAACCAAACAAGACCAGAAGATAATTGGGAAGAATCAAGGAGAAAAAACACACACTCATAAATGCAATTTCAGCTCCAAAGCAAGGACATTTCAGTAATGAAGACCTAAAATGAAAATTGAGTACAAGCAACATACCTCCCAATTTCGGCGCGACTTGCTTACTTTTGGTTTTTACTATCCAAAACATGCATTAAGATCCCACACTATAAATACCGTCCTCAAACCGCTCCAACTCCTCACCATCAACTCCTCTAACTCCTCTTCTCTCTCTATACATACATATATCTATATGGCTCTCCTTCATATGAAAATGTTGCACCCCATGAGTTCTTTTGCTCTAGCACTTTTCATTTTCTTAACCCAATCATCAGCAAATGAAATGACATACAATGTGATGAGTTTAGGAGCCAAATCTGATGGCAAGACTGACTCAACCAAGGCCTTCTTGAGTGCATGGGCTTCAGCTTGTGGCTCGGCAAGCCCGGCTACCATCTACGTGCCGCCGGGGCGGTTCTTGCTTCATGGTGCCCGGTTCGCCGGACCATGCAAGAATGGCGCCATCTTGATACGTATCGATGGAACCCTTGTGGCGCCGTCGGACTACCGGGTGATTGGGAGCGCCGGTAACTGGCTGTTTTTCGAGCGAGTCAGTGGTGTTGCCATCCATGGTGGTACCCTTGATGGCCAAGGCACTGGTTTGTGGTCTTGTAAGGCCTCCGGCAATGGTTGTCCTAGTGGAGCTACGGTATGTTGAACTTACAAAAATACCCTTTTATTAATTTGATTTTTGATAATTTGGATATTTCCTTTACTTAAAAATATTGAATATATACATTCACCATATAGCTTCCTTGATGGTAATTGGTGGGGGAATACTACATTTTCGGTACGGGATGTACTGAATACTTTCCCGGTTTCGTATAGAGGGTATATACACACACAAACACACAGTATGTAACTGAGCAGTAGGTTGAGAAGACAAAGAGGCTATATATCTCAGCGCAGCGCGCTTAGCTTGGGGGTAGTGTTGTCATTTCACGAGGTGGGTGCTTGACTTTTAGGCTGTTACAAACTGTTTTTCCAAATGGATGTAGCTTTATTTCGTTTTTTCCTCCTCTTTCTTGGTTACCAAACGGGAAGTGTCAATCAAGCATTGACAGTTATGGAAAAAAAAGTTTGAAATAAATGTTTTTACTGCGAAGTGGGGTTACGGTTAGGGACTATATTATTACCAATCTGTCATGGTCCACTGATTTCGGGCTTAAAAGGTCAACTAGCTATTTGGTTAATATATTGTGGTTCAATAATTTCGGGCTTCCAAGGTCAAAGCATGGTGTCGTTGATGTTTTAATTCTTCTTCATATCTATATACATATAGAAACAAATATATATATATATATATATATAATTGGGGTTTTTATTTTGTGTGCAGACACTGCGATTTACCAATTCCAACAACATAGAGATGAGTGGATTAACTTCACTTAACAGTCAAATGTTCCACATTGTCATTCATGGCTGCCACAATGTGATGGTGCAAGGAGTGAAAGTCTCGGCCGCCGGAAACAGCCCCAACACTGACGGCATCCACGTGCAATTATCGTCTGGTGTTACCATCTTGAACTCTAGGATTGCCACAGGCGATGACTGTGTCTCAGTTGGCCCCGGCACCTCCAATTTGTGGATTGAAAACGTCGCCTGCGGCCCTGGTCATGGAATCAGGTAGATATATGTATATATACACACATAAATATATATTTATTAGATATATATATAAAGATCATTATTTGGTGTAATTTTAAAAGTTTGAGTTGAATACCGAAAGTTGGCTGAAATTGCATAATGTCTTCAAGTGGACTCTATTTGGGGGTCTTAATACTAAGTAGATATTAAGTATGCCAGACATAATTGGTATATATGTTCGGTCTATAAATATCAATACAACAACTAATTGAGAGCAATTTTTAAAAGAGTGATAAGTGTTTCGTGTAGGAGTCAACAGTGTTAATATTATTTAATTATATAGATTATATGTATAAATATTGTGCTAATATATATGTGGATTTGGGTGTTTGGTGCAGCATTGGAAGTTTGGGCAAGGATTCTCAAGAGCCTGGTGTGCAGAATGTGACAGTTAAAACGGTTACTTTTACCGGTACTGACAATGGTGTCAGGATAAAGACTTGGGGTAGGCCAAGCACTGGATTTGTTAAAGGGGTTCTTTTCCAACATGCCACTATGGTAAATGTCCAAAATCCCGTCATTATCACCCAGAATTACTGCCCCGACAACAAGAACTGCCCCGGCCAGGTAACATTTTTGAAGGGCATTTTTGGAAACTTAAAAATAATAGAAAGGCACACATCAATGTTTGTTTATCATGGCTTTTTGGGCTTATAGGGCCATTCTGTTTGGGCCTTCTGCTTAAATTAGAAAAAAATACTCGATGTACAAAAATAATGTGCTTGTATAAGCTTATATCTTCTTGAAAAATAATTAGTTGTCTCTTTGGCTCTTAATTTTCATTTCTTTAGGTCTCCGGTGTGAAAATTAGCGACGTCACATATCAAGACATTCATGGAACATCGGCGACTGAAGTTGCTGTGAAATTTGACTGTAGTAAGAAGTATCCGTGCAATGGGATAAGATTGGAAGATGTGAAGCTCACCTTCAAGAATCAACCGGCAGAGTCGTCGTGTGCTAATGCCGGTGGAACAATTTCTGGTTTGATTGTGCCAAAGAGCTGCTTGTAGTGGAAAAAGAGAAACTAAGATTCACTACTAAATATAGGTTAAAAAGAAGAAGAGTGAAGAAAAAAAAACAAAACATAAATTTTGGGCCTTCTGGTTCTAAATATGTAGGTTCTTACTTGAGCCTGTGGCGGTATCTATTGGGTTTAACCTGCCCTTGTAAGCACTGTAATCCAAGACCCTTATTGGGTTCTATTTCCACTAATTATTATAAAAATATGTGCTTTTAAGCCTTTATTGAATTTTTATTTTTATTTTATTTATTTATTTTTTTGGTCGTTTAGATCTTTTATTTAACAGAGTATAAGTTCTACAATCACTTGATAGCGTTACTCTAAAATTTAATTAAGTTCATGCCTTTTCATGTTTTTCATCATAATTAAAATCTAAAGATATACTATATTCATGAAATGCTAAACAAATATTTTTTTTCTTTTTTATTTTAACTAAGCAAACGAACAGGAGGAAAAAACAACACAACAGACGGAACAAACAACAACTTCCAATTATTTCAGGAAGGAACTAGTCAAAAAATTAATTTACTTTACTATTGTTCTATGTGTTGGCCGACAAATAGAAAGAGAATCAAATTTTCTTTTATCAATTGTTTTAGTTTTACAAAAATATAATTTTTGTAAAAAAGAAATTGAATAATTTGATTCCACTTGAGAAAGATAAACCTAAAAATAAAAGATTAGAAAAGTAAATGATTTTAAACGAATCAAAATCTCTCAAATTTAAATTAAACAAGATTATTATTTTAGTAACTTATACAACTAGTTATAAATTTGTTATTTAATAAGTGACAATTAAAAGTATTGGTGTGTGTATATATATATATATATATATATATATATATATATATATATATATATGATATTATTGTTGTTATTGACACTCTTACAATACTTTAGTTTATCTTCCTTCCCAATATGCTTAGGGCTCCCGGCCCAATAAAGATTATTATATAATTCTAGATATTTTTCTTGTGAGTATACCATTTTATACGCAAAGAAAAAAGTTTGATAAAAAAATGCTTCATGCATTTTTATTGAACATAAGAGAACATTAGTGATTTTTTTGTTTTGTTTTGTTTTCTCTATTGAATTAATATTATAGATATTATACATGTGTGTATATGTAAAAAAAAATAATAGTGTGTTGCGGTAGTGACCAGGGGCGGAGCTAGGAATTTTAGTTTGAGGGCTGGGGTCAAACTTGTAATATGTAATTAAATTTTATTCATAATATATATACCTCAAGAAATTTTAGAAATGAAAAAAAATGCAACCTTAATAAACAGAAAAAAAAAAACATTAATACGAAAAACAAATATATAGAGAGAAGCAAACGATAATTTTTAAATAAAAAATGAAGAGATAAAGAGAGAGCATAGTTAAAGAATCAATTTTTCTTCGACAATTGTTTAATTATTCAGAAAGTCATTTTGGAGAAACCTTTTGAGTACTTTGATATTACTATTGAAAAAATATATCATTATTATATTTCATGAAAGATTCAGAAAAATAATAATTTTAACTAAATAAAATTACACAAGTTTTATAACTTTAGTAACTTATACAAAAAATTAATAGCCATTCAATTTGTCATTTAGCAAGTGACAATTAGAAATATTAATATATATGATATCATTGTTGTTGTTGGCATTTTGCCATTTATGGCTCCAACATTTTAGTTTCTCCTACCCCTACCTCGCTTTGAGGTGAAAACCTCAAATGACAAAAAAACAGAAACGCTCCAAATGTGATGAAACTTTGATGGGATGACAAGGAAGACGAGAGGAGCGACAAAGCCTCCTACGACCGCCTCCGAAACCAAATTCGAACTTGGCCCCGCAAAACTCAAAGTGTCCAGAACCAAAAACAAAACCAAGGGTTTTGAAGTCTTGGTGTCCCCGACGTAAAACCCTCTTATGGTGAGTCAAGAATACTAACCCTAACTCACCTCAACCTCACAATGCTTGGAAATGAAAATGGGGACAAGGGATTTGAAGGTTTTAGTGTCCCCGACGATTCTAGCTCGCTCCCTCCTATGGCAAATTAAGAAGGTGAGTGGAAGGCATGGAAAAGTAAGCTCAAAGCTTGAGCGACAATGGTGGAAGCAAGGCGAGAGGAAGAAGAATAAGATAAGGAGAAAAAGGTGGCTAAAAGAAGATGATATAAATCAAACACACACATCCTAGGATTACCTCACACACACACAACCATCTCCACCTTCCATTTGTCAACAATCTAACCATCCACATGGAACCAATCAAACCCCAACTCTTGTCCCAATTAAAACACAACACATGACACTAACTTTCATAATTTGTACAACAATCCCTCCATGAAAATGTCTAAAAAGGTAATCGCACCATTGCCCCAAACGAAAATATCTTCAAAAAATAATTGCACAAGTACCATCGAAATGGAAATGCCAAAAAAATATAATTGCACAAATACACCCAAGTAACAAAAAGTAAAAAGTATACAAGTGCAAAATAAATCCGTAATGACGCGAAGGTAAAATACGTAAGGATAAAATGAAAGAAGTGTCGGGAACTATTCCCGAGCACTTGACTCCGTCAGGTCTAACAAGACTCGAACCCGAAAGATAAATGAAAAAAAAAATAAAAATGAAAAAGAGATAGGTTCTCAGAACATCCTTTTCCCATTGATGCACATTGAGTTTTATGTGTGAATACAATGTAGCACACCTCAAATTATATTGCCTAGATCATCCCTATTTGGGTGAGGGAGGTAGTATTGATTGTTCTACTTGCTGGTGGATTTATGTACTTTGTAGAAAGAAATAATGAGATCTGTCGTTTACTATTTAAGAACTTGTTTTGTCATCAATGGGAAGGTAAAAAAAAAAAAAAAAAAAGGTACTCACACACCCCCTCCGAGGAGGAATCCCTCTTGAGAGCTGGTATTTTACAAGGCAGGGCCTAAGTCTTTTCTTTTTCAACTACCCAAATCCTTGAGGTCATGCATGTCTTACTTTGATATTACATTTTTGTTTTTTTTCGTTTTTCTAACTACTTTTGAATATATATGGTTTTTATGGACTATACAAAAATTATACACAGAGGTTAGATTTTTAAAACTTAGTTTTATTCTTTAAATGCATCATCAAATCATTCACCAAACATTCAACTTTTTTTAGGACGAACATTTTAGGTTCTTAAGCAACCATCTCTCCCGAATGACAGGCAGTCAAGAATATAGAATAGTTAATCTTGTCTACTAATATGCAGTGTTCAAAATTATTATCAATGAACTAATCCAACTTCAGAGTAAATCTAGTCAACATAAGAATGCAACTCTGACTACTTTTTTTTTATTTTTAACATAAGAATAAAACATCTACTATTTCGAAAGTGCAATGTTACATTAATTTATGATGCATTCTTCAAACAAAGTACTAAAAATCATTAACAAATCAAATACAATGCAAGTGACGTAAGTGCTAAAGTATATGCATGCAGTGAACTTGTGAAGTTACGTGGTCGTTTTGGGTGCTAGAAAAATCAAGAACCAAGCCACCTTGTGAGTGACGCGAGTGATGAGCATTTAAGAACTTTTTCTTTTACATTTCAGTACATACTCTCCCAAACAGTTCTGTCCAGATTCCACCCCCCAAAGGGGTTCTCTCGTCATTTCACGTAACTAATTATCTCTTTTTTATTTTTTATTTTTTATTTTAACACAACTACAAATCAAAAGGGTAAAAGTAAAACCACAGTAATGCATCATCTGCTATAAATAGAGCAATTCTCGTCCAGACTAATTTCATGTATAAATATCGAATGTACTGATTATTCGCACCCATATATATAGAGAGAGAGAGTGTGTGTGTTTGAATCACAATGGCGGAAAGAGAAGAAGTGAGAAACAAACAGGTGTTATTGAAAGAGTATACAAGTGGCTTCCCAAAAGAGAGTGATATGTATATAAGCACTGATACTACCATATGTTTGAAGGTGCCACAAGGTTCTAATGGGGTTTTGGTGAAGAATCTGTACTTATCATGCGACCCTAAAATGCGACTTCTAATGCAAAAAACCGAAGGCCTTGACTTGCCTTCCTTCACCCCTGGTTCTGTATGTCTCTCTCTCTCTTTCTCTCTCTCTCTCTATATATATGTGTGTTTCTGTGTTAATTATATGATTACTCAGAGACTGTTTTGGGTTTTTATTTCATATAAATGCAGAAACAATGCTTTTGTTAACATTGTTGTGTTGTACAGCATGGACTTTTTTCTTCTTTTTCTTTTTCTTTTTTTGAAAGGTGAATTATAGCATGGTCTGTAATTAAATTTGTTGCACAAATGAAAAATGCTTTACATGACTGAAAAAAAAAGAAAAAAAGTGAAGAAATTACAAGTTACTCCTATTTTTAAATTTTAAAGAAATAACTGCTAATTTATTTTACTTTTAAAAGTAGAATCCTACTTTTAACATATATATACTGAGTATTAAAATGTTATTTGATTACTCAATTTTGCGTCTAATTTTCTTATTTAACCAAGTATGTTTGATAATGTAATTTGAATATTACTTAAAATAAAATGAAGTAAAATTTTAAGTGATAATGACATCACTTATCACTTAATAATGAACAATAAAAATTTAAAAATATTTATTTTTTAAATACCACTTAAAAAATTACACTTAAAATCCAGTCTGTAAAATTTTCAGTACTTAATTTCCAGTTTTATCAAACATCACACTTCAGAATTCTATTAACGAATTTTTTCTTTTTTTCCAGCTTTGTCCAACATTGTCCTTTCTTACAAATGTCTTGAGTGTTTTTTTTATTATTAAAATACTACCATGTCAACCAATAAAATAATTCAAGCTTGTTATTTTGGTTTATACTGATGATGGTGATTACGGGCAAAAATGGAGACGAAATATCAAAGCTCAAACTATTTTACATATGCAAATAAGGATTACGATTTAAGAAAAATTACGGTCAAGGACTATATCAATTCATAAAAAGAACAATTCACATGAATCTCTATTCCCTTTCCAACACCTTTACCTTTAATTTTTAAAATTAGTATCAATCTACAATAATATTGAAAAACATAGTTTTAATTGCCCCCAAATTTAGCAAGTTTTAAACATATTTAACAAGTTATTAGAATTCAACCAATTGAAATAAAAATAAATATTAAGGCTTCACATTTTTTTTGATTAGGTGAATTCATGTACCATTAATAAATTATTTGAAATATGTAATGTTTTTTTTTTTTTTTTTATTTATTTATTTTTTTTATTTATAGTTAAAGGTAAGCTTGTATTGAAGATAAAATAGATACATGAAGCCCTCAAAGAAGAGGGGAAAACAAAATCACATGAAGGCCAAGACCATTAATAGAGACAAAAAGACAACAAAAGGTTAAAAGACCTATACAATACACAGCAACCATTGAAACATGGCAAAAACCAAGTCTTGTTTCTTGTGAACAAAGAAGGGAGACACTGCTATCTTCCAATCACAGCTTCTTGTACCTTCCAGAATCTTGAAAACCAGTGATTCAGCTTTAAGTAATCAACCAAGAGTGCCCATAAGCTGCTCCACAAGCCTGTGCAAACAAATTGTGAAGATCACCCTCAGCTGAAATCCCCCTTAGCTCTGCCCAGTTTTTTAACTTAATTGCTACTAGTTTAGCTCGAACACAAGATTTGACTTGTGAGAAGATGTGATTAGGGCTGGAGTATGCATTTCTTAATGCTCTTCTATTTCTCTCCAACCAGAGATAGTAGATTGCTACAGACAACAAAACTTTATGAACTAAAAATCTTCCAGAAGACCAATGAGTTGAGCACCAGTTAATCAGCTCATTCTAGCAGTTGGGTAGAATATAGAATCTTGCAACCTCTTGTATAGCCATCCAAACATGTGAACTGAAACAACATTTGAAGAACAAATGATCCATTGATTCATTCTCAGCCATACATAGATAACACTTGTTAATATAATGCTTGTGAAGCAAAGGCTTTGAATCCAATGTATACAGTCTACCTCTAACAGCAAGCCAGACAATGCAACTATGTTTAGGGATGTGATGTTTGAACCAAATTAATTTGTGCCAAATAAAGGATGGAGAAGGAGGGGCAAAGTAAGCAATAGTTTGGTAGAATGAGTAAGCTCCAGAGGAACTAGGCAACCAATGAATACTATCCATTTGCTCTGAAGGAGATTGTAAAGAGTACAGCTGAGAAAGGAAATTAACAGACTGAAAAAATTGAGGGTAAGCTTGAGATATAGGGATCATCCAATGTCCATTGGAAATTAGGCTATCAACTGTGGCTGAGGAGTCCAGTTGAAGAATTTCCAAGTCATTTAATCCCAACTGATTTACAATTGGGCCCTTTGGAAGCCAAAAGTCCAGCCAAAACTTTGTGTCCTTTCCGCAGCCAACCTTAAAATAAATGATACTTCTAGCCATTTCTCTGAGCTTCAACAGGTTCCTCCAAAAACCAGAGTTGAGTGAGGTTGCCTTTAGGTACCAGAAACTCTTCTCTTTAATGTTGTGGCTTGAATTTGGTGTCGTCACATTGCAACCCGTTTATGACTCGATGTTCCGTTGAATCCCAATAAATGTTTTGACTTGTTTTTACTTATCAGTCGTGGATCTTAAATATTGAGAGACACTAAAAATCACAAAAAAGAGTATGAAACTGAGAGTTAGGGTTTGGTGGCTATAACTTGTAGTCTCTAAATTTTTGCATAGTGAAAATTTTCACTGGATTTTTACCGTAGATGTAGGCTTTGCCGAATCACACTAAATCTCTATGTTCTTTGTGTGTGGCATGTTTATTTTTTGTTGTGTGTCGTTATTGTTGCTTGGGTTTGTCACTTTGTCGTAACAAGATTGGAATACATTAGTACATGCTTGGTAGAGATACGTAATTTTTTAGAGTTCAAAATTGGTTGATTCAATCTTGCAAGGAAATATCAAATGGATAAATCACATCGCATGCACGTTCACTCTGATTGACATGCTGCAGGTTCTTAAAGTCTTAAACTTGTGTATATGACTCTTCATGGTGAAAATATGTAGGTGTTAACTGGGGAAGGAGTAGCAAAAGTTTTGGATTCAGGACACCCAAACTTCAAGAAGGGTGACTTCGTTTGGGGAACAACTAGATGGGAAGAGTACAGTCTCATTACAGAACCTGATTCCCTTTTCAAAATTGAACATACTGATGTACCTCTTTCATACTATACAGGAATTTTGGGTAAGTATGTAGCCTTTTGCCATTAAAATTTAAATATTTGCAACTGATATATAACTAATATGATTTGTATAGTCTGACATAATGCCAAATAAACTCTCATTTAAGGGGATACATGCAATCCATTGTGTATGCCTATATGACAATCCTTGGAATTTCTTCTTGTTGCAAAAATTAATGAACCGTAAAAGAAAACAATCACACAAATAAGAACATGCAGATTTATGTGGTTCACTTAAAACTTGAGTTAGGCTCACGAAGTCATCGGGATTTCACTATGATGAAGTACTGCAAAATGAAATAGAGTTTAGAATGATTTTCCACGGCCTCACTATACTCCTATAAAATTAGAGTTACAAAATAAGTGTGAAAATAAAATAACACCCAGCCAACTTACACACATGCACCAACAATTACCCTTTATAGGGACTCAAACCCTCAAAGTTCCACTTTAGAAGCAGAGTACTAAAATTTTGGTTAATCGCAAATATGTCAGTAGTATTATATAGTATTAGAATTAGATGCATCTTTCTCATAGTTTTGTCATTAATATTTCTAATGCCCCATCTAATTTTTGTGCATTTGTTTCTTATTAGGTATGCCCGGAATGACTGCTTATTTTGGTTTTTATGAGATTTGTAATCCTAAGAAAGGAGAATATGTGTTTGTCTCTGCAGCATCTGGTGCAGTTGGTCAGCTCGTTGGGCAGTTTGCAAAGTTGATGGGCTGCCATGTTGTTGGAAGTGCCGGAAGTAAAGAAAAGGTGAGTCTTGTCTATGTACCATTTCATTCTTTCACTAGCCATTCTCTGGTGGATGCTTCAGTTACATATTTGACAGTCTTCATTAATTAACAATGGGTATCCTCATCTTGTCATGTATGTTGTATTGTCATTCGAAATTGTGATTGAATCAATTTCCCTGCAATGATTCGCTTTCTTACTTGATTGTCTTTGCCATTGGTTCTTGACATTTTTCATTGAATAATTTCAAAACCACATATAATCCTGATATTGAACAATTTTGTACAATTCATGGACTTCAAATTTTTGTCGTAATATGTGCCCCTCATTCAATGAAAATATTGAGGTTTTGTTTGAACTACTAATTTAAAATGATAAGAATTTGAGTTTCAATTGACAAATATTGACTATTGGAGTAAAACTGGGAGAGATGGGAGACAGGATATAGTAGTAGTAGTAGGAGAATTACCAACTTGTCTCTGTGCAACGAATGCTTTCATGGGACGAATTCTAAATAACTTCCTTCACCTTGTTTATTTTAAATACACCAAAAAGCTCTTAAACCATCCATGGATATTGATGAAATCCAAATCTTAGCTACAACTCTGAATGACCAAATAGAAATCCATCAATCAGAAGTCAGCCTAATAAATACTAGCTATTTGTGTGGATGGAAACTTAATTGCTAGAAACTAGATTGACAAATTTCAGAAGGAATGAAGTATCCAAATGTAGATGTTTTAGCTTCACTAAATTTATTCATTATGGATTTATTTTTTTTGGGCACGAGTATTGTGGTTAGAGGATTCAATTGTTCTTAACAATCTCTAACCTGTTAGTTTCGCTTTTATTTTGAGTAAGGTTGATCTGTTGAAGAACAAATTTGGTTTCGGTGATGCATTCAATTACAAAGAAGAGCATGACTTGGATGCAGCTTTGAAAAGGTCGGAACCTTTATTTTTCATAGTGAAGTACAAAATATAGCTTTAAAACTCAAGGGCATGAGTTAGACGCCTTAGTACGTCATTTTTTTTTTTGTGTTGTAAATACTATTCTTCTTGCTAATCCATCATTCTGTATGAGATTCGATCGTCAACACCATAAAAACATTAAAAGATTAGATTGTCATTACTTACAAAAACACAAGACAGAGAGATTCATCATTTCTCAAATTGTACTGATCCTTTCTGAGATGGTCACATAGAACTCTAGAATAAAAATTGACTAGTAATATTATGAATTTTGGTTTGAAACATGTATAATAAAAGAAACCAAGCAAGTGCTATTAAATAAATCACCCCAAGAAAGAGGACAGAATTTTTGAAATTAAGTAAATTTGTGATCGGTCTATATAGTTGAACAACAAAATCATATGTATATGCTACGTAGTATATTATTTGCACAAATGTTTATGCAATACCAACTGAATTGTATGTCTGGAAATCTTTTTATTCAATAATTTAAAATTGTAGTATCATTTTAAAAACATTGAAATGTTATTTTATCTCTTGTCTCTTTATGCAAAAGTGCTTCAAACACTGAATGCGATTATTATATTATTCTGTTGCTAGGTACTGTCCTGAAGGCATTGACATTTACTTTGAAAATGTTGGTGGAACGATGCTGGACGCAGTGCTCCTTAACATGAGGGACCATGGCAGGATTGCTGGCTGCGGAATGGTCTCAGAATACAATCTTGATAAACCCGTAGGAGTGAAAAACTTGATGTACATCATCTACAAGCGAGTTCGTATAGAAGGATTTAGAGTTTATGATTACTATCCCCAATATTCTAAGTTTTTGGATGCTGTTTTGCCATTTATTAGAGAAGGGAAGATAACATACGCGGAAGACAGTGTTGAAGGCCTTGAGAGTGGTCCTGCAGCTCTTCTAGGACTTTTCAGTGGCCGTAACGTCGGAAAACAATTAGTTGTAGTTGCTCGTGAATGATTAATAAAACCTTCTGGTGCTCCGTTTCCACAAATTATATTTGTTGGGATCATCCCTGCATGGTGTGAGGGAGGGAGTATGAATTGTTCTATTTGCAGGTGGTTTTAAGTACTTTGTAAAAAGAAAGAATAAGATTAAATGATAGGTGGTGAAGTGTTAATTGTCTTTGAAGTTCTCTTTCTTCACATAAAGATTGTCCTTGTCTATTTATACATTCACAGGGATGAGGTTTCTTTCCTTTTTCTCTTCATCGGCCAAGAGTACTGTTTTGTGATTAGGGACGGAGCCAGGATTTGGGCTCAGGAGGGGCACAACCACAATTTTTGGTTTGTATATGCACCTATACATACAAAGGCTAATAACAAACTCAAGGGTGCATTTTGTGATATTAAAAAAGATATATATGATATTTTGTGCTATTATAAGAAAGTGGAGGGGCATTATTAGCTGCCTCCATCCCTGTTTGTGATGTTATCAAATAAAATTGTAGAAATTCAAACATGTTCATGCATGTCAATGGACAAATATAGTCTCCCGTAGAACAGTGAATCATATCTTGCTAGTTCAAAAAAGTTAGGAATGTTCTTTACAAAAAGGTTAGGATGTTTAGTCAAACCCTAATTAAATTTGGATTGAGATTTTTCAACCCAAATCTAACCTTAATTGTAAAAATGATTGCCTAAGCCCACAAAAAATTGGGCTAGTCTCGAGTTGGGTTCGGGTTGCCAAACCTATATTGCACCCTTAATAAAACTAAAATTAATTTTAGAGACAGTTAGATTTTAGTCACCATTTCTAAACAAAATTGTGACCATAAAGTTAATGAAAAATTGTAATGTCGCGGATTTTTCTAGATTTTTTTGAATTTTTTTTATTTTTCGTGCCTCGTTTTGAGTGCCGCGTGGACTTCAAGAGCCGTTTAGGTTATTTCTTGAGCCAAGGGTTTTAGAGAAGCATTTTTATTTGTTTTAAGTAATTTAGAGGCTACTAGATTATTTTTAGAATTTTTTTCGAAAGTTGAGACAATTTATGGATTTGGGAACTTCTCCTGGTTTGGACATTTGCGTTGAGGGGCATTGTGGTCTTTTTGCACATATGTACATACACCTAAGTAAATGGCATTGCAATGCATTTACTATAACCTAGAAGAGTTTTTATAGTACATACTAATAACATGAAACGGTAGTAAGTGCTACTTTCATTTGTAGTCACAATATAATATACAACGTATATAATTAAAACTTAGCATATATCATCTGGATAAATACCACAATGCTGATTAATTATGCGAGTGGTATCCTCAAATATCTTTCCTTTTTTGCTTCAGTTTTGCGTTCCACTTCTGTTAAAACAGTGTGGTTTTTCTTCTGAGAGACAGAGATAAATAATGACTATCCTGATTATGATAGTTGCTTCTATCATGGTCATAACCATGACCACTACCACGTTCATATAAAGGAAAGAGGATACATTCACTTCAGGGAATGTTTATATAACCACTAACAAAGTGACATAATACTCCCCCTTGATGTCCACTCAATTAAATCAAGATGCATAAAATGGAGCATAATTGATATTGCTAATGCGGGAACAAAACATTATCAATATTAATTTTGTTTTTCGTCACATAAATTTAAATGGGAGTTTCTTTTGAATAAAACTGAAATATGTGTAAATATAAGATTAAAAATCCTACCATCACATGAGTATCCAATCATAGTAAGTTGTAATTTCAGTATCAATTTTATATTTAACTATAAAACCATGATGATTTATTCCATATTCATAAATATAAATCTCATCAATGATTTTTTTTTTTTTTTTTTCAAATTGACACATTTCAAGATGGTAAAACAAACACAGTTATAATAAAATAATTGTGAAAAAAAATAATAATAATAAAATAATTAACTAAACATACAGTAATTAAATCCGGCCAGTACGCTATTGAGTAAAAGAACCAACAAAATGCATATCCGAAGAAAAGTTTCATGTCATAAAAGAAACAATGCGTCACTGTAAAAGTTGTACCTTCTATGCTGTTGGTTGGTGTGCTGTAGACAATTGCTTCTTCCCGCACAAACTTATAAATACACATGCACAAATATAGTTCAGCGGTTTAAAGTAAAATATCATAAAAAAAAAATATTTTAGTCACATGTATATAATAAAATAAGGTACCATGTATATATATATATATATATATATATATAATAGAATAGTATAATCTAACAAATAGTCTTGCAAAATTTTTGAGTTAATCACCACAACACTCCCTGATATTTAGTATAATGACAATTATATATAAATTGGGTTATTTTTGAACGATAACACCCTTTTTAGTTTAATAAAGTTAACAAAGACACCCCAATGGTTCTGATACAAAATGAATTGACATTATTGCTCTTTGACAAATTCAATTACCAATCTATCCAATACAATTATTTATTTTTTTAACCAAAATACCCTATCATAGCCACCACCTCAACCACCACCTACCAGGCCACCACTCACCAGTCGCCACCACCGCCCACCACCATTCTATCACACCTACCACTCCACAGCCCCACCACTATCCATATACATACTGTTGGAAACGGGGGCATTAAAAACATAAACTTTGGATGAGATTTGAAATAGATTCCGCTAATAATTTTTTACGGATCTCTAGACAAGCGCATTTCTTTCCGCAAGGAAATGAATGTGGTATATTTACTTTCTGAAATCCATTTCTGAATGAATGAGAAATTAGCTCCAAAGTGTGGTATTTTGATAAGCTTAAATGGGTATGCAAAATGTGGGAAGTGTTTGTCCCACATGAAAAAAAAATGTTGAAACAAATTGAAATTTAAATAAGCTGAGTTTAGGATTTGGGCTTGGGCTTAGGCCTAATTGTAAAGTCCAGATTATTCTTTTTTTAGAGTTTTGGATTGGGCCTAATTTTAGGCTGGGCTTATTTAAATGGGTTTCACAAATGGGTGGGTTTTTTGGGTGGTTGGTTTTTTTTGAATTAAAAAATTTACTTTTTAGTTTTTCTAAAAGGTTACACCTTTTAAATTAAAAAACCATATTTTAGTTTTTCTAAAGGGTTAACATCTTTTAAATTAAAAAACCACTTTTTAGCTTTTTTTCAAAGGGTTACACCTTTTTCCGAACCATCATAACCCATGGTTGCACCCACTCGAAAAGGCACATTGCAAGCTATTGGAATGGATGTGTCTATTGGTGAACAGACACCATGTGAATCATTGCAACTTATTGGAATGGATGTGTCTGGTGGTGAATAGACACCATGTGAACCATTGCAACCTATTGCAATGGTTGTGTCCAATGATGAAGAGACGCACCCAATTTGAAAAGGCATTTCTGTTTCTATAAATACCCTTCTTTGGATCATTTGCAAGTTATTCATTTTCATTTTCTTCTATCTCCCTCTCTAGACTTGAACCCAACTCAAGTGGGTTCAAACCATAGGTTAAGTGGTTCGAGCCACTTAGACCCTAATCCAATTTCATCGAGCCATATTAAGATTGGTTCGAACCATTTGGTTCAGATTACATCCAATTCAGCATTTATATAGTATATAAATACATTTTTGAGTCAGAGAGAGTATTATACGGAGGAGGTTCGCCGTATCCACGAGTTTGTAGTGCTGCTACTGGTGGATATAGACCGATGTATCCTGGAAGATAGACGCCATTGAGTCCCTTAGCACCATAACGGGGCGAATCTGTCTTAAGGACATAGTATCCAATATTAGCCTCGGTCCAGGTTCTTTATTTATATTATTATTTCATTAATTTATTTTGCATATTTAATTAAATATAGAGTTGCATATTTAATTAATGATTTCTTAACATATTGTTAATTATCTCATGACATATTAGTATAAAGTTTGTTATATCTTAATGTTACATGAAGCATATATATATTTTACAAACAATCTTACGACAGATTCATTCCTTGCATAGATTTTATTATATACTTCTATTTAAGATATAAATAAGTAGATATCATACTAATAGTTGAGATATAATAAAATAATGTTTTATACATTATTATATGGTAATATGCTAAATATTGATGTGTTCAATATTATATGAAATTGAAGCATGTTATATAAGTAGACTATTGAATTATTTATATATATATAATTCAATATTGGTTGAATTATTTTAATTTTGTAATATGATATTACGAAGTATATGACATTACCTTAAACATGTGCCAACTAGAGGTGAAAAAAGGTACTTCGTTACTTTTATCAATAGTTGCACAAAATACTGTTATGTATATTTGCTACGAAGCAAAGATAAACCTTAGAAAGGTTTAAACATTACAAAAGCGAGGTTGAGAATTTGTGAATACAAAACATCATGTGCTGATATTTGTTTAGAATATGGTATCATTCACGAAGAAATGATGAATGCTATATTGATAAGTTCTGGTTTAACTCAGAATTTGTGGAGGGAAGTTCTGCTTGCTGCAAATTATTTTACTCAATAAAATACCTCTAAAGAAAACGAATGTGACACCATATGAATTATGAAAAAGTCGAAAACCTTCCTATAAATTCTTAAAAATGTGGGGGTGTCTAACTAAGGTTGTACTTTCTTCTAAGAAAGTTAAAGTGAGACCTAAAATGTGACAACCTTGTAAGTGAGTGTGTCGTGGACGGGTGCAAGAGGCACTAACAGGCTACCACACTAGGCGAGCTACAAGGGCACAATCCCCACACCTAAAACCTTTGATAGGTTATGCTCATAACAGTATTGCATATCATTTCCTTGTGCATAAATCATACAATGAAAATAAAGATGAGCTTAGAGGTAGTAAAAAGGCTAGAACGTCTAAATCTTTTATTCCTGATTTTCTAGCATGTTTATTGAAGAATAAGCCACAAAGCTTTAAGGAAGCAAATTCTTTTCTTAATTATTATTATTTCTTAAGTTAATTATGTGATATTATTGAATTTGTATGAATTCATGATTGGTTTGTGTGTGTAATACAACAAACAAAAATTGACTAGTCCAACTATGTCAATTCTCCAGATAGTCAAAGGAAAAAGATCTATACTAGTGTTTAAGACACGTATAGCTGTAAATGGGCTAAATAAGAGAAGATTTTTCAATAACTCGAAAGAGTTTAATGGAAAATGTTATGGATACACTAAGCAAGTACACCGAGACAAGCTAAATCAAGCTAGTTAGCTCCAATGTATAATTTAGCTAAAAGCTAAAATGTTATTTAGTTGCAAACTAGTTAGCTTTGCTATAAGCTAAAATGATCAATGAGGTGCACAGAACCTAAAAAGAAGAGGAAAATCTATTAGTTGGTTCTACCTCTCAACTTGATAGTAAAAAACATGAGGGTGATGAGTAGCCATAAGCTATTTGAGCTATACATCATATCTGCTCATGTAGGAGTGAATAATACTACTTGTAAAGTAGTAACTTTTGAAGAATATTTTTCAAAATAAATCACTCTACTACTAAGGTAGACTACTTAGATAAGTGTGTACTAAAGCTATGAACTACTAGAATTGATAGCTAAACAAACTTAACTTCAAGCTAGCGGTAATAGCTAAAAGTGGGTGTTCATCATAACCTAGTAGTGAGATATGAGAAGAGTGTACTTAATTTAAGCTAGTAATGATAGTTAAGAACTCACTTTTAACTAGTAATGATAGCTGAGAAGTGAGTGCTTACTCTGTGGTGATTGTATCCAAAGCTTAAATAATAAGATAATTATTTGCTTAAATGATTGAGTTATATGATGTGTAACACATGAAAGGTTATAACATGTTAATATGACTGACTTAACATGAACCTAAACATGAATAACTCAATTTATAAATATAAAAGATGTAAAAGCAAATATTAATTAGAGCCCATTATAATTAATATCTTTAGCATTAACTCACGGTAATTTCGGTAAATTATTATAAGAATATGCTAGAGATAAAATGAGTACATAGAGACTGTTATATATGCTTGTTGAGAAACGAAAATAGAACCTTGGAAAGGTAAATAAAGTGAAATATTTAATATATGGTATTTCAAGAGTTAGAAAACCATAAGAAATATATCATATATAAAATTTCACGATTATCTCAAAGTTGTGAGGGGATATTGTCCATAGATGATATTTGATACAAGTTACCTCATCAGATAAGAAATACTTATAAATGTGGGGGTTTCAAGTCCTAAGAGCTTTAGGATAGAACCAAAATCATTTATATTATTATAACAATAGTGCATATTATTTCCTACGAGGAAAATATTATGGAACAACTAGAAGAGTTCTTTTTTCAGTTGAAGTGCTGAGTTATTTGTTCCAGTTGAAAAGTCAAGTGTGCAAGCTTATAAGTCCTTGAATGGATTAAAGCTACTACCGAGACAATGACATAAACGTGATGCGTAAGTCATTGTATGCCTTAAAATATAAATGATATACTGATTGGTATATTTGATATGAAAGATTTAACATCTGATAATATAGTATATTCTCAATAGAGTGAGATTGAGATTATACTAGTTATGATAACAAAAGCCTAGCTAACTTTTGTAGATGTAAATCTCAAATATAAATACTAGCCAAAGTATATCATTGGTTGAGATTGCAAGGCATCTAAATAATTGTGTTTAATTGCACATTTTCAATCCAGGATCGGATCACTGAAAAATAATAAATTGGGTAGTTGAGATACACCCTAAATCCAATATTGCATAGATTGAGGTATCTAACTAAATTGGAGGTGTAACAGTGATGCAATCTGGATATGGGATATTAAAGACTTCAAATCCAAGAATGGATATGTCTTTTATATTAAATGTGTAGTTGTATGTTCTTAATATAACTCAAAGTTATAAACTTTGAATAAATCAAATAGGAAAGTCAATAGACTTCACCTAGAGGATATTTCAAAATAAGTCTACACCTGTGCCACTAAAGAAAAGGATATTGCTAACAATAAGCAATTTTAGGGCACAAAGTATATAGTTGCTCTCACATGGAGAAATCTCTGCAGAGTGTAATATTTCTAAACACAACCTTGTGGCCACATATAAAATTAAGGGTTGTACTAGAGAGTAATTGTACAGTTCATCGAGGGGAATGGGATTAAAAGCTGAAAGCTAACGAGTTACCTTAATGGAAACCTAACCTAGTTGACTGGAGATCCCAAGATCTAGGTTCAAAGGGACAACAGAAATTCTGAATGACTCACCAGAAGCACTGGGAAGATATAAATCTTCTGCCCATTTCTATGATGAGACAGTGCTACCTACAGCGAGGATTAGGATAAGCTACGCTTTTAATGACTCTTATACCTTGAAAATTCAAGTGGGGTATGGTAAGATACTCTTAATAAGAAGTCACCTATATGAGTGTGAAGTGGGGCTGCTTCTATGAGAACTATAAAGGCTAAGTTTTCTAGAGCACTCATTGAATACCAGGACTTGTTCAGGGCCAAAATGAACACAATAATGAGAACCAACTTTGTGAGGAAAGCTACTATGTGTTTGTTATTGTCTTGGTTTACACAAACGGCTGAACAGTTCAAGATATCGCATTCACTGGTTAGCCAGTAAATCCGATAGTAATACACTAGGGAAGGTTCAAAGCCAAAAGCCACCTATCCTGATGCAGTAACTTTTCGACTATACTCTATCTAGTGTCTGCATGATCATCTTTTGCATTTTACGCAAATTTCCATTCATGTGGGGGATTGTTGGAAACGGGGGCATTAAAAACATAAACTTTGGATGAGATTTGAAATAGATTCCGCTAATAATTTTTTACGAATCTCTAGACAAGCGTGTTTCTCTCCGCAAGGAGCTGAATGTGGTATATTTACTTTCTGAAATCCGTTTCCGAATGAATGAGAAATTAGCTCCAAAGTGTGGTGTTTTGATAAGCTTAAATGAGAATGCAAAATGTGGGAAGTGTTTGTCCCACATGAAAAAAAAATGTTGAAACAAATTGAAATTTAAATAAGCTGAGTTTAGGATTTGGGCTTGGGCTTGGGCCTAATTGTAAAGTCCAGATTATTCTTTTTTTGGAATTTTGGATTGGGCCTAATTTTAGGCTGGGCTTATTTAAATGGGTTTAACAAATGGGTGGGTTTTTTGGGTGGTTGGTTTTTTTTGAATTAAAAAAACTACTTTTTAGTTTTTCTAAAAGGTTATACATTTTAAATTAAAAAAACCATATTTTAGTTTTTCTAAAGGGTTACACCTTTTAAATTAAAAAATCACTTTTTAGTTTTTTCAAAGGGTTACACTTTTTTCCGAACCATCATAACCCATGGTTGCACCCACTCGAAAAGGCACATTGCAAGCTATTGGAATTGATGTGTCTATTGGTGAACAGACACCATGTGAATCATTGCAACCTATTGGAATGGATATGTCTAGTGGTGAATAGACACCATGTGAACCATTGCAACCTATTGCAATGGTTGTGTCCAATGATGAAGAGACGCACCCAATCCGAAAAGGCATTTCTGTTTCTATAAATACCCCCATTTGGATCATTTGCAAGTTATTCATTTTCATTTTCTTCTATCTCCCTCTCTAGACTTGAACCCAACTCAAGTGGGTTCAAACCATAGGTTAAGTGGTTCGAGCCACTTAGACCCTAATCCAATTTCATCGAGCCATATTAAGATTGTTCCGAACCATTTGGTTCAGATTACACCCAATTCAGCATTTATATAGTATATAGATACATTTTTGAGTCAGAGAGAGTATTACACGGAGGAGGTTCGCCGTATCCACGAGTTTGTGGTGCTGTTACTGGTGGATGTAGACTGTTGTATCCTGGAAGATAGACGCCACTGAGTCCGTTAGCACCACAGCGGGGCGAATCTATCTTAAGGACATAGTATCCAATACTAGCCTCGGTCCAGGTTCTTTATTTATATTATTATTTCATTAATTTATTTTGCATATTTAATTAAATATAGAGTTACATATTTAATTAATGATTTCTTAGCATATTGTTAATTATCTCATGACATATTAGTATAAGGTTTGTTATATCTTAAATGTTACATGAAACATATATATATTTTACAAACACATACATCATCAAATCTAGCCTAATCACTATCAAAATCCACATATAACATCTAAGAATAAATCTCATATATATATATATATATATATATATATATATTACACAGATAGAATCATACACATATAATTATATATACATACATATGTATAATATATTATATGAACACATTAAAATTCATGTAATTGAATTAAGGGAGGGAGGAAGCAAATGGGCAAACCTTTAAAGATTGGACCTTGTCAAAGCCATATGAGTTCAATTGAGCAAGACGACGAATAGTTCAAAAGGTTGAGGAAGTTAAATCCCAAAGTAAATCCTATAGAAGGAAAAGAAAAGGTAAATAACTAAGAAATCAGAAAGGCCAAAGACAATAAATTATACCAAGTCAGAGATCTTTGAAAATTTGGCAAGGCGAGTAAAATTCCTCTCCAATATTTGAGGGTGTTGATCCCAATTGAGGATTTGGGTGCTTGTGTTACTATATATATGTAGAAGATAACGATGTTGGTTGCTGGTCGTGAAAGAGAAGCATAACTTGTTCTGTGTTTGCTAGGGAAGAAGATGAAATGCATAAGTGGTTCAACCCCACGTGCGGCGACAGTGGGGGCACGTGAGGCTCCATCCTTTTCCCTTTGACAATGACAATCTGAAACCTTCAGCCTTAAACGGCGGCGTCAACCCCTCCCTCATCAAAGTTACCGTCAGATTAAAAAACGTCGTCGATTCTTGGTTTCTTGCACTATGACACTATTAACATTGTCGGATTGCTCCACCTCTTACCACTACTCCCAACCACAACCACCATTACTCATCACCATCACCATCGAGTATTTGTTAAACCTTGAAGATGATGATGGGAGGTTTGAGGTGGCGGGCGAAGGTTAGGGAATTGGGTGTGGTAGTATAGTGGTGGCGGCGTCGTTGATGAGGGTGGTGGAGGCTGGTGCTCTTTCTTCCCGCTGCTCTTCCATATATATATATATATATATATACAAACATATATATAAGGGCAAATTTGACTTTTCATGAGTTATGATATTTTACAATAAAAATGAATTAAATATTGAAGGGTAATCTCGTCTTTTCTAACGTTTTAAAGGCTTGTTTGGATCAAAATTATCACAGGGGGTGTCATTGTCCAAAAAATAGCTAAATTGTAGATGACTGTCAAAATGTCAAATCTCGGGGAGTGTCATTGTAATTAACTCAAAACTTTTTGAATTTGAATACATGTGTGCATGACTGAGTTATCACTGCCCATAACTAAATCACTAATAAATCTTTTATGCTACCTTAACTTGATTCGAGATTCACGTTACATACTCATAGTTTACAATCATGCGTATATTAAATGAATCATTAAATAATAAATTATAGAAAACAAAGTTTGTTGTAGAATACTAAATGTGGTCGATGGTAGCCAATGTAATATGTGTCTTAAGTTATAAATTATTAAATAATAAATGTGGTAAAATTAACCATTATAAAACAAATAATAAATAATAACGATGGTAAAACCATATACGAAAAATAAATATAAAAAGAGTGGTTAAATTATAAACTAATCATGGGCGGTAATCCATAAAGCAACCGTACCAATTATAAATAATAAATATAATAAGGAGTGCTTACTCTTTAGAGTGAGAAATATATTTTTTATTCAGCAAAACAAACAAACCCAACAATCTATCAAAACCAATATCACAAATGAGATTTATGAGTTGAGATAGAGAGTGGGAGTAAGAGCTTCTCGTTCAAGTCTCAATTAGTTAGAGACAGGTTGTAACGACCCGAACCTGTGGGTTCGGACCATTAACCGGGTCCCTACTTGAACCCGAGGTCAACAACGGTACAACGGCCATTTCCTAAGTTCATCGATAATACTCAATTCATTCAAAGATCCAAAGTATACTCCAAATTACAGCTTAGGTGGAAAAGTCAAGGTACAGGTCAATGGGAAGGTCAGCTGGGTCAATGGCAAAGTCAGCCGGGTCAATGGGAAAGTTAGCCGACTAATGGCCCTTCGTCAACTGGATGAAAATGCATGGTCGGCCGGTTGACTGAGATAGTCAATCGACCAAAACAATCCTCAAAACCACATACTCTTGGGACTTTACTAAAATGACTCATCGGCAGGTTGAAAGTGAAGTTTGGCCGACAGATAGAGAGGTTCAGCCGGCTGATCAACAAGGTCGGCCGACTGAAATGATTTCCAACATTATGTGTTCTTGGGACTTCTCTAAAATGAACTGTCAATTGGCTGATGATGGGGTGTCGGCCGACTGATGATGAAATTTCGGTTGACCGATGGTGAAGTTCGGCTGGCTGAAACGAGGTTTTCCTTCACTCAGCTCTCTAGAATGGCCATGATAAGCTTGTTAGTCAGCTGATATGCCTTGTCAGCCAACTGATGAGCCCTAAAATGCTGCTAAGTGCAGCCTGACAATCCGAAAATCTAGGCTCTTTGTGAGCCAAACCTGATAGTCATTCAATCCCGAATTCATGGTAACATAATAGCATTACAAGGATATATGTATATGTATATATATATATTTATCAACTCCCCAAATTACACATCATTTTCCATACAAAACATCATATTATACATAGTCCAGAATACATCAAGTACCATCAAAATTATAGTTACAAAATATGATCATACTTTGCACAAAACAATTACATTATTCCATAGTGTTATTTTACAAAAAAAGAATTGGGGTCCTTCATACAAAAGACGGTGAAATAACTTCTAGTCCACTAAGCTTGTGGTGGATTTTCTTCCGCAACTTTCTTTCTTGAACCTGAAAATGTTGAGTTAAGGGGTGAGCATAAAGCCCAGTAAAAGTCGCCTAAGACGTTAGTTTTGAACTCCCTTGAGTCACATAACACATAGAGGAAATGAGATGAAGGGATCATGCTTTGGGGTATGTGGAACATTACAATAACCCAAAATATTTCTAGCATATAACACAAATTCTACTAGTGTTGTGCATGATAATGAAATGTAAATACACCTCGTTTCCAACTCGGTCTAAATCAGCTTAACCCACAACTTTGGAAAACCCACTAGCTGACTTTACCGATGCGAGATTGATGACTATACACGGTTCCAATTCTGGCAATGTCTAGCAATTGTTAAATGGTATAGTATCAACTTTTTCATGCCCAAAGCCGGGCCACGCTCCCTCTAGGTCAAGCTAGCCCCGGACACGAAATCTGGTTCATTTTTTTAAAAAAAACTCCATTCCATTATCAAAAACTTCAATTTCAAAATAAAGAAAATTGTTCCTTTTCAATTCAGTTCCATGCATAACCATTTATTCTAAAAATAATGAATTCATCACTATAACAAGAACAACATCATCGTTTCATATTATAATAATTAAGAAAAAATTATGGCAAGATTTGGAAACTTCATATAACAAGAACATCATCAACCAAGGTAAAACATATACAAATCTATTCAGAAGCATGCTTGACACATAATCATATACACAATAGCATAATTTATCATCTTAAAGGCACCATTAAACCCTAAATTTCAAACCAAGTTCTATAATTTTAAAGACATACCAAATGAAAAAGAAATTTACTTAATTGAAACCAAAACTTGGGTATTAGGAAGACCCTTACCTCAATTAGAGTGCAATTCCTCAAGAAGCCCCAATTTCTCCTCAAACCCTAGAATTTTAGATTCCCAAAATGGTGGCCAAACAGAGATTGGCTCCGATCAAAACGAAGATTTTGAAGAGCTCGTTAACTTTACTTCTAGTGGATGAACTAAAATCCCAAAGGCTTGAGAGAAATCAAGCTTAGAAGTTATAGAAAGAAAAAGGAAAAAGGAAAGTGAAGATGAGAGAGAGCTAGCTGAGAGAGAGAATTGTGAGGTTAAAAAATGCATACCAAATGGCTTTAAAGCCATTAAAAGTTACATGTGGGCCCCACCACAAAAATTCATTTTTCTTTTTAATATTTATGTGTATATATAATAACCAAATTTTTCATCACATAAAATAACATATAAACAATAATTTTATGTACAATCAACAATGCATGAAATGTAATGGACCCACGACACCCCGCCCAAAAAATGAAAAAATGCTGAAATGGTGACCGATGCATTTTTAAGAGTCCTAAACTCAATGGAATGCCCTAACCAACTCTCGGACACACTTGGCACACCCCACGGTGTCCAGTACGTAAAACAAGAAAAGATGAAAATACCTCCGAGAATCAGAAAATTTCATAAATTAGAAAATGATAAAATTCAGGAACATTACATTTTCCCCAACTTAAAAAGATTTCGTCCCCGAAATCAAACCGTACTTGAGGATGAAAATAATGCTGGATACTTGGAGTGAACCTCTTGTTCGAGCTCCCAAGTAGCTAGCCTCATCAACACCGTGATCCCTCTAAAGAACCTTTACCAACGGAATCGTTTTGTTCCTTAACACTTTCCGTTGTGTGTCAAGGACTTGGACTGGTCCCTCTTCATAGGAGACATCCTTATCAATGTCCACATCAACCCAGTCGAGGATGTGAGATGGATTCGGTTCATATTTTCATAGCATCGATACATGAAAAATATTGCGGTGGTAAAGCAAGTCTGTAGGCCACCTCTCCTACTCGGTCCAAAATCTCAAAGGGTCCAATGAATCTTGGTGACAACTTACCATTTTCCCGAACTCATCAATCCCTTTCATGGTGAAACTCGAAGAAAGACATGGTCACCCACCTCAAAGGATAGCGGTCGTTTCTGCCTATCAATATAACTCTTTTATCGGCTCTGAGCCGTGAGCAATCTCTGCCTGATCAGCTTAATCTTCTCAGTTGTCTCGAGTACAATGTCGGGTCTTAAGGCGGTTGTCTCGCCTACCTAAATTCAACAAACAGGAGACCTACAAGGTCTTCCATATAATGCCTCAAATGGAGCCATCTGAATGCTTGCCTGATAACTGTTGTTGTAGGCAAACTCAATAAGTAGAAGGTGATTTTCTCAACTACCTCCCACGTTAAAAACACAGGCCGAAGCATATCCTCTAAGATCTGGATAGTACGCTCCAATTGGTTGTCCGTTTGTGGATGGAACACCGCACTAAGGTGCAATGATGAGCCAAATGCTGCGTGAAGTCTTTCCTAGAACTTCAAAGTGCACTTGGCATCCCTATCTGAAAAAATAGATATTGGAACTCCGTACAACCTCACAATTTCCTTCCCATACAGTGCACCAAGTGTCTTTGCTTCATTTGTTACCTTAATAAGCAAAAAGTGAGACGTCTTGGTCAATATATCAATAATGACCCATATGGCCTCATTCCCCAGTTATGACTTAGGAAGACCTGTCACAAAATCCATGGCGATCTGCTCCCATTTTCACTACACTACCGACAATAGCTACAACAAACCAGTTGTTCTCTGATGTTCAGCTTTCACCTACTAACAGGTAAGTCATCTAGCCATGAAATATGCAACATCCTTTTTCATTCCACTCCACCAATACTGACGTCTCAAATTGTGATACAACTTGGTACCACCTGGATGAATCGCAAAACGGGAAGTGTGAAACTCTCGTAAGACTTCATCACGACATACTATGGGAACAACCAACAAACCTCTAAACCGCAAACCTCCATCTGCATGCAAGGTCCAATCTGTCACTGTCTCACCACTGGAGATTAAAGTGTAGATGGCATCCAAATCTAGATCCTATTTTTGCGACTCAATCACTCATCCGATAAAAATAGGCTGAGCCATAACACTAAACATGAATGGTGACTCACTGCCAACATCGTTAGCAAAGTAAAATAATCCCATCCCTGCTAGATCCTCAAGCATCTTCCATTTCTGAATGGCTAACCCAGCCAAGGTCCCACGAGATTCTGGCTTAAGGCAACTACTACAACATTTGCCTTGCCCGGGTGATACTGCAAGTCAAAGTTGTAGTCCTCCAAGAACTCAACCTATCGCCTTTATCTATTGTTCAAGTCCTTTTGGGAGAAAATGTACTTGAGACTCTTATGGTCCGAAAACACCTTGAATCTCTTGCCATATAAGTAGTTTCTCCAACACTTCAAAGCGAACACGACTTCCGCTAACTCTAAGTCATGAGTAGGGTAGTTAAGCTCGTGAGTCTTTAACTGTCGAGACACTTAAGCCACTACTTTACCATCTTGCATCAACACACAACCCAATCCATCACGTGACGTGTCACAATAAATCACATAACCGAAGCCACGCTTAGTTATTACCAATACTGGAGCCATAGTCAACCTTATTTTCAACTCCTGAAAGAAAGACTCACAGGCTTCATTCCATGTAAACTTGATTCCCTTTCTGGTCAATCTAGTCATGGGAGCTGCCAAATGGGAAAAGTCCTTCACAAACCAATGATAATATCCCACTAGGCCAAGGAAACCTCGATTCTCAAATACATTTTAGGCTGATCCCAATTCAAAACTGCTTTAATCTTTGATGGATCAACTGACACTTCACCTTCCGAGACGACATGCCCTAAAAACTTCACCTCTTGTAGCCAAAATTTGCACTTCTCATATTTAGCATACAAACGGTGCTCCCGTAGAATCTGCAATACAGTACTTAAATAGATCTCATGCTCCTCCCGAGTCTATGAACACATAAGTATGTCATCTACAAAAACTACTACTAATTGGTTTAAGTAATCATGGAAGACAGGATTCATTAAGTCTAGGAATGCCGCCGGCACATTAGTTAAACCAAAAGGCATGATAAGGAACTCATAATGTCCGTACCATATACGGAATGCTATCATTGGAATATCCACTTCCCTAACCTGCAACTGGTAATAACCTGACCTCAAGTCGATCTTCGAAAAACTACTGGCTCCCTTCAACTGATCAAAAAAATCATCTATCCTTGGCAAAGGATATTTATTCTTCATGGTGGCATGATTCAACTTCCAATAATTAATGTACAACCTGTGATACCACTCGATTCTAGAGCCACGGGTGATCAAGTCCGAGCACAGATATGAGGGATACCAAATAATGAATATGTAAATAAGCAAAGAATACATAATGAATTAAAGAAATAGATAATAAGCTGAAATGAATTCTAAAACATAATCCTCAATTTTTATAAATTAATATAAATTCCAAACTTCCCAATATCTGTACAACTCGAGAATCAATCTAGTGGACCCCTATCCAAATCCCAAACTGAAAAGGAACCAACTGAAATAAAAATATAAAGCTAAACATAGAAAGCAGTCCTACATAGACGGAAGAGTGAGTGTCTGTATCTGCTCAGCACGATCGAGCTCTATGCCTAGAGCTTGAGAACACCTGAAAAATAAGGGAGTGGGTCAGGCCCACATTCAAGTCCTATCCTACTACAATCCAAACAGAAACCCGATACGCAATACATCCTAGATAGCTCAACAATAACTAAAGTAGTCCATATATGTGTGTATATACACATTATATGACGTTCACTAGACTAAAGTGTAGTCTCAGCCTGAATAGAAGGTAACATGCAAATCGCACGTAACGTAGTCATGTATACCTGGACCTACCAGGGAATAGCGGCTATGTCCAATTATTCATCCTAGGTGATATACGCACCCTAAACATGATCCTGAGACTCAAGCTCATATCATAGCACCATAAAGATATATATATATATATATATATATATATATATATATATATATATATAATACTAAGTCCTACCTATTCTGAAATAAGATGGATTAACTATAAAAGTTAAGTATTACTTGTATATATGTTAGTTCAATAAACATTTGAATGACATATATATATAGAATCCATTCAAGATATGTCATTCAAATGTTTATTGACCTGACATATATACAAGTAATACTTAACTTTTATAGTTAATCCATCTTATTTCAGAATAGGTAGGACTTAGTATTTTAAACTAATCCATCCTTATAATAGGTAGGTCTTAGTGTTTTGAACTAAGCCATCCCTAATATGCCACCGTCCCATACCGGTGGATATACATACATATAAGTAGGACTTAACTTATATAGTTAATCCAACTTATTCCCGAATAGGTAGGACTTAGTATTTTGAACTAATCCGTCCCTAGTATGCCACCGTCCCATACCGGTGCATACACGCACAACCAATCCAACAATTGACAAAATAGTACAAGCAGTTCATCAGTTATAATCCAGAACAATATAATAATAATCAGAATCATTACTGAACACATTATAGTGAAATTTTTAAACGTAAATTTCATACCAATCTATAAATCCAACAATTAATGCAATATAAATAGTTAAAACATCAATTAACTCCATATAAGCATACTACAATCTCCGTTAGTCAATTATGCTTATTTCAGTGCTTAAACATGATTAATACTATTTAATCATACATACACAAAATGCTAGAATTATAGTAAGCAATTAAATCCTCCAAACAACCCAGAAATTGATACCGTTTTTAATAAATTAAATATCAATTTAATCCAAACTAAGCCTAGTTAATTATTGGTATTCCATCACCCTTATAACACTGTTGAAATATGATTAAATCATATGCGAAAGATTTGGTAAGTTTCAGTAAGCAAACAACTTAACAAAACAGTGCTTAACATGTAAGCTTTTCTTTATCTTCATGTTGCTTCATTCTTTAATACACTAATGTGATAATGCTTCCAAATATTTTCATAGGTCCATCATAATTAATTACATCCTTCAGTGCAATTTAAACGGATTAAAAATACTCTGGACAGCCCAAACAATCCCTAAAAAGACCAAAACTGTGCGTTTTGGGCGAGAGCAGGCTTTCATAAGTTGAGAGCTTGCTCCATTAACTTGGGAGCCTAATCTAAGGAGTTGGGAGCTGGCTCCATACTCCTTGGGGCCGGCTCCATCAATGAGGGAGCTGGTTCCCTCTTTTTGGGAACCTGCTCTCTCACTCCCCGAAGCCGTTATGTGTTTCTGCTTCGTCTTCCTTGCCTCCGGCTATACTCAGGGCCTCTATAATGTTTTACATACTTGTTCTAGTGTTCATTCAATGTCCCAGATTAATTATAAGACATCAACATGTATCAACGATCTCAATTAGACAAAGCGTAAACTCAAAGACAGCAAAAACCAGTTAACAGAACTTTAAGAATTTACAAACCAGTTTAATTCAACGAGTTTAAATATAGTTTAAACATGCATAAAAGATTTGTTTTAGCATTAATTAAGTCCCTGGAGTTTACTTAGGCATGCACTGAACATAGGTTTAGGGGAAACTTACCTTTAGGTTTCCGTTCAAAACCTTAAACCGTCATCTTTAATAATTTCCGCGACCTTACTGCTTTCACCGACCACTGTTGCTCCTAGTTCAACCCACAAGCAAGCCAATTTTCCATCCTTGGTTCAGTCTTAGTCTAAGCCAAACCTTAATCTTCCTCTTTCTATTTCTCTCTGTTTCTCTCTGTCTCTCTGTATGCGTGAACAGGGTTTACAAACCCTTGGCAGACGTATAAAGGTATATATATAGGCTTATACAAATACCAACCCTAGTTCTAATTATATTGAGAGAAGGAAAAGAAAACTAACCTACTTACATAACCAAGTCGGCTGCATACGTGAAGAAAATAACTAAAACTATTAAAACATTTAATTCACAAATCCGCATAAGCATATAACAAGGAAAACAAATAATTAAAACAAACAATTAAATAAAACATTTAAATAAAATAAAGAATATAATTAATTCAATTCAAAAGAAATACAAGTACAACTAAATAAACACTTAAATAAAACAATTCATTTAAATAACATAATTCACAATTAATTCAAATAAACAAGCAAATAAACAATTAAATAAATAAAAATGCAATTAAACAATACTTGGAATGCCGAGACTATCATTTTAAAATTAGGGGTATTATATTCTTTCCCCCTAACAAAAGGAATTCCGTCCTCGGAATTCACTCTTACCTTCTTTCATTATATTAGGAAATTGCGAGTGAATGACATCCTCCCGTTCCTAAGTAGACTCAGCCTCATTGTGATGACTCTACCGGACATGTACTAAAGGGATAACCTTATTACGAAGGATTTGATCTCGATGGTCGACAATATGACACAATGACTCCAAATATGTTGCATCTGGCGGCAACTCGATCTCCCTAACATAGATATGTTGATACTGATCCTCATCTGAAACTCCAATGCACGAGTACGATGATTGGCATAACTTTTCTGCCTATTCTGAGCAGTGCGCATGCGATCTCTAATAAGAGCAGTCTTCTCAGAAGTATCCTTATTGAACTTTGAACCAAAAAACCTGCTCTCGCCAACATCCATCTAACAAGTAGGCAATCGACACGGTCGGCCGTATAATGCCTCAAATGGTGCCATACCAATATTCTTTTGGAAACTATTGTTATATGCAAACTCTACAAGTGGCAAATAATTCTCCTAATGGCCCTTGAAATCAAGAACACACGAACGAAGCATATCATCCGTGATCTGATTAATCCTTTCAGTCTGTCCATCAGTCTGAGGATGACAAGCAGTGTTAAGATGCAACTCTGTACCCAAAGCCTGCTGGAAACTCTTCCAAAATCCTGACACAAAGCTCGAATCCCCATCTGATATAATAGATAACGGAATACCATGCAACTTCACAATCTCTGTAATGAAAAGTCTCGCTAACTGCTCCGATGTGAAGTCAGTGCAAATGGCGAGAAATGAGTTGATTTAGTCAACCTATCCATGATGACCAAAATGGAATTGTGATTCTTATAGGAAGTAGGCAATCCCTTCATGAAATCCATAGAAATGCTCTCTCATTTCCACTTCAGTATTGGTAGTGGCTGTAGAGCTCCTGGCAGCCGCTGATGATCAATCTTGACCATCGGACCAGTACTACATCGAGAGACAAAAATAGCAATGTCCTTTTTCATACCTGCCCACCAAAACTGCCGCTTCATATCCTGATACATCTTGTCTCCTCCTGGATGAATAGAAAACTCAGAGTGGTGAGTCTCAGTCATCACATCCTTCCTCAAATCATCAGCAGAATGTACATAGTAAAATGGGACCTCCCCAGAAGTTATCTTTGTAATTTTATTAATGCACTGCTGATCCGTAAGTTGCGCCTTCAAAACTTTATGAATAATAGAAGGTGTAACTACAACGCAAGCCATGAAAGCATCCGACAACTCATCCACCATTTTTAAAGCATTCCACTCAGTAATGAATAGAGCAGAAAGACTAGTAGCAAGTCGGTGACTGAGTGCATCTACCACCACATTCGGTTTTCCTAGATGGTACTGTATAGAGAAATGATAGTCTTTCACCAACTCTAACCATCGAAGCTGTCTTATATTCAACTCCCGTTGAGTGAACAAATACTGCAGACTATTATGATCACTAAATACTCTGAAGGATTATCCCAACAAATAATGCCTCCAAATGCGTAAGGCAAAGACCACAACTGCCAACACCAAATCATGTGTTGGATAATTAAGCTCATGAGGCTTAAGCTTTCGAAATCCATATGAAATCAGTCACTTTTCATACATCAAAACACATCTAAGACCTTGCAAAGAAGCATCTGTATAGACAAGATACTCAATCTCGCTCTGTGGAGTAGACAGAACCGGTGCAGAAGTTAACTTGCTCTTTAGCTCATCAAAAACTTCCTGACAGTGTTCATCCCATACGAACCGTACACCCTTTTTAGTCAGGTGAGTGAGTGGCCTCGCTATCTTTGAGAACCCCTGGATGAACCTACGTTAATATCCTACCAATCGAAGGAAACTCCGAATCTTGGTAGACGATGTAGGTTGTCCCCATTCTACCACTATTGACACTTTGGCAGGATCCACCGCTATTCCCCTTTCTGACACCACGTGACCCAGAAACTTCACTTCCCACTGTCAAAATTCACACTTCTTGAACTTGGCATATAATTGGTGCTCACGAAGCGTCTGCAAGACTATGCGAAGATGTCTAGCATGATCGTTCTCTAACTTTGAACAAATCAAAATGTCATTTATAAAGACAATGACAACCTGATCTAAATAAGTCCTGAAGACTCTGTTCATTAAGTCTATAAAGACTGCAGATCAATCTTAAAAAGATACGTAGCTTTCATCAATCGATCGAAAAGATCATCAATCCTGGACAAAGGATATTTATTCCGAATAGTAACCTTATTCAACTCCTGAAGACTCTATTCGTTAAGTCCATGAAGACTCTGTTCATTAAGTCCATGAAGACTGTAGATCAATTTTAAAAAGATACGTAGCTTCCGTCAATCGATCGAAAAGATCATCAATCCAGGATAAAGGATATTTATTCCGAATAGCAACCTTGTTCAACTCCCTGTAATCTATATATAGGCGAAGCGAACCATCATTCTTCTTTACAAACAGCACTGGTGCTCCCCCAGGGTGAAGTACTCTTACGAATAAAACCCTACCTGAGTAATGGCTGAATCTGATCCCTCAGCTCTTGCATCATCCACTGGTGCCATATGTTGCTCCAGCAATAGGCGCAGTGCCTGGAGCTAAGTCAATCCTAAAGTCGATCTCGCGACTAGGTGGCAACCCTGGAATCTCCTGAAATACATCCGGAAAGTTCTATACAATTGGTATGCTATCCAATGATACAGTAATCTACTCCTCCGTTTCCTTTTCCATATGGAACAAATAAGTGCTAGTGACCCCATTAGAACATGGCATAACAACGACATATAAATCCTGACCAGGTATGGTAAAAACCACTGACCTATCTTAACAGTTAACTTGACATGGTAGTGAAATAACCAATTCATCCCAAGCAACACAGTATCAATGTGCATGTCCAGGACCACTAGATTGGCTAAAAATCTGAGTCTACCAATATCTAGTGTCACAGGCCCATCACTCTCATGCAAAATGGCAACATTGCCTAAAGGTGTAGAAACACCATGAGATCTATCAACATACGTGTGTCCACTAAACTATAAAACCCAAAATTCCTGAATACTCCGTAGAGCAAAACACACAAGGTAATACAAAAAGCTCCGAAATCTACTCACTTTTAGATTATCGCTCCATCTTGGGAATTCTTCCCTTGAAATCAAACTTACCTTATTGATTTACACAAGTTCTTTTATAAACTCCCTGGCAATCGTCCCATCTCAACACACTGGACCTACAAGCAAATATTCGTTTACCTATCCAAAAGCCAATCACTCCACTGTAACAATCATTTATTATCGTCACAATCACATTCCAAAATAGTTTAATAAAAACCATATGTGTAATCATCACTAAAATGCTCACATAAAACACAATATAAAAACCAAAACCACCAGTTCACTTTATTAAGAACTTCTCTAAACCATAAATTGTCAAATGAATAATCGTAAGATATTCTTTAACAAAATACTAGCGTGTGTGATTAAATCCGTACTACACTTTTACTAATATCTCCATTACTACTAGTAATTACAATTACTCTTAAAAGAGCATTCATCCTTGAACTTCAGTACCCTCTAGCTTGGATGCTCCGGTATCTCCTCCATCATAATCTTCTTCGGGGTTTTCCTCTCCGCTTGGCTCAGCTTCGAGCACCACCAAAGTTGTGTTAGGTCTATAGTATACTGGCCAATCTCGCACACCAAAAACCTTCATTGACTTGTACTCTGAAGCAACACCTATTGGAAACAATTCCCTGGTCTCCAATTCTGCCTTCTTGGTCAGCCTTCGTAGGAGAATCGTCGGAGTAACCTTCTTCTTCCTTGGCTCCTTCCTTCCTTTCATCACGGACCATATCCTTTTCCTAGTGCCAAACATTCTGAAATTATAGAATAAGTTTGACATCAGTATGTTCTAAGCGAACCGTTAAGGAATATAACGAATCCTAAACTTAAGCTCTAAACAAGAGAATACGTTACGCGAGCACAAATCTGAGGGATACCAAACAATTAATATGGAAATAAGCAAAGAATACAGAATGAATTAAAGAAATAAATAATAAGCTAAAAAGAATTCTAAAACATAATCCTCAAATTCTATAAATTAATATAAATTCCAAACTTCCTAATATCTGTATAACTCGGGAATCCATCTAGTGGACCCCTATCTAAATCCCAAACTAAAAAGGAACCAACTGAAATAAAAATACAAAGCTAAACATGGAAAGCAATCTTACATAGACGGAGGAATGAGTGTTTGTATCTGCTCGGCACGATCAAGCTCTAAGCTTGGAACTTGCGAACACCTAAAAAATAAGGGAGTGGGTCAAGCCCACATCCAAGTCCTATCCTACTACAATCCATACGGAAACCCGATACGCAGATACATCCTAGATAGCTCAATAATAACTAAAGTAGTCCATATATGTATATATATACACACTATAGGACGTTCACTAGACTATAGTGTAGTCTCAGCCTGAATAGAAGGTAACATGCAAATCGCATGTAATGTGGTCATGTATACCTGGACCTACTAGGGAACAACCACTATGTCCAGTTATCTATCCTAGGCGATATATGCACCCTGACCATGATCCTGAGACTCAAGCTCATATCACGGCACCATAAAGATATATATATAAAATCTGTTCAAGATATGTCATTCAAATGTTTATTGACCTGACATATATATAAGTAGGACTTAACCTTTATAGTTAGTCCATCTTATTTCAGAATAGGTAGAACTTAGTATTTTGAACTAATTCATCCCTAGAATAGGTAGGTCTTAGTGTTTTGAACTAAGCCATCCCTAATATGCCACTGTCCCATACCGATGCATATACATACATATAAGTAGGACTTAACTTTTATAGTTAATCCAACTTATTCTAGAATAGGTAGGACTTAATATTTTGAACTAATCCGTCCCTAGTATGCCACTGTCCCATACCAGTGCATACACGCATAACCAATCCAACAATTGACAAAATAGTACAAGCAATTCATCAATTATAATCCAAAACAATATAATAATAATCCGAATCGTTACTGAACACATTTTAGTGAAATTCTTAAATGTAAATTTCATACCAATCCATAAATCCAACAATTGATACAATATAAACAGTTAAAACATTAATTAACTCCATATAAGTATACTATAGTTTCCGTTAGTCAATTATGCTTATTTCAGTGCTTAAACATGATTAATACTATTTAATCATACATACACAAAATGCTAGAATCATAGTAAGCAATTAAATCCTCTAAACAGCCCAGAAACTGATACCATTTTTAATAAATTAAATATCAATTTAATCAAAACCAAGCCTAGTTAATTGCTGGTATTCCATCACCCTTATAACACTGTTGAAATATGATTAAATATTATTAAATCATATGCGAAAGATTTGGTAAGTTTCATTAAGCAAACAACTTAACAAAACATTGTTTAACATGTAGGTTTTTCTTTATCTTCATGTTGCTTCATTTTTTAATACACTAATGTGATAATGCTTCCTAATATTTTCATAGGTCCATCACAATTAATTACATCCTTCAGTGCAATCTAAACAGATTAAAAATACTATGGATAACCCATACAGCCCCTAAAAAGACCAAAATTGTGCGTTTCAGGCGAGAGCAAGCTCTCATAAGTTGAGAGCCTGCTCCATTAACTTGGGAACCTGCTCTAATGAGTTGGGAGCAGGCTCCATACTCCTTGGAGCCAGCTCCACTAATGAGGGAGCTGGCTCCCTCCTTTTGGGAGCATACTCTCTCACTCCCTGAAGCAGTTATGTGTTTCTGTTTCGTCTTCCTCGCCTCCGGCTATACTCAGGGCCCCTGTAATGTTTTACATACTTGTTCTAGTGTTCATTCAATGTCTTAGATTAATTATAAGACATTGACATGCATCAACGATCTCAATTAAACAAAGCGTAAACTCAAAGACAACAAAAACCAGTTAACAGAACTTTAAAAATTTGCAAACCAGTTTAATTCAACAAGTTTAAATATAGTTTAAACATGCATAAAATATTTGTTTTTGCATTAATTAAACCCCTGGAGTCTACTTAGGCATGCATAGAACATAGGTTTAGGGGAAAGAGTTAGAATAGAAACTTGCCTTTAGGTTTCCGTTCAAAACCTTAAACTGTCATCTTTAATAATTCTGGCGACCTTATTGCTTTCACTGACCACTGTTGCTCTTAGTTCAACCCATGAGTAAGCAAATTTCCCCTCCTTGGTTCAGTCTTAGTCTAAGCCAAACCCTAATCTTCTTCTCTCTATTTCTCTCTGTTTCTCTCTGTCTCTCTGTATGCGTGAACAAGGTTTACAAACCCTTGGCAGACGTATAAAGGTATATATATAGGCTTATACAAATACCAACCCTAATTCTAATTATATTGAGAGAAGGAAAAGAATACTAACTTACTTACATAACCAAGTCAGCTACATCCGTGAAGAAAATAAAACCCTAAAACTATTAAAACATTTAATTCACTAATCCACATAAGCATATAACAAGGAAAACAAATAATTAAAACAAACAATTAAACAAAACATTTAAATAGAGTAAAGAATATAATATAATTAATTCAATTCAAAAGAAAAATAAGTACAACTAAATAAACACTTAAATAAAACATTGATTTAAATAACATAATTCACAGTTAATTCAAATAAACAAGCAAATAAACAATTAAATAAAAAAAAATGCAATTAAACAATACTTAAAATGCCGAGACTATCTTTTTAAAATTAGGGGTATTACACAACCTCAAAGAATCGTCTTTTTTCTTAGTAAATAGGACCGGTGTGCCCCATGGTGACACACTCGGTCGAATGAAGCCTTTCACCCTCAAATCATCAAGTTGCTTCTTCAATTATACTAATTCAATCAGTGCCATATTGATCGGTTGATCAACTATACATCAACCTTCGCAATAGCACGAATCATTGTAAAATTGGGCTATTGGTTGGGTAAGTCGAACCACTGGGACTGCGCTAGTTTAAGGCAATCTAAGCGTCTAGAATTGTTTTAGAATGATAAGGGGGAATAGGGTGTTTGCTTGGTTTGTCACTAAAGCTATGAAATTAAGATGCATAAAATAGAACTTGCAAGAATTTAAAAGAGATAAAATGTCGGTAAAAGAGACTAGGGAAGTAACTTCACCACCTACAATATAAACATGCTAGAATATGATTCATTCGGGGAAAAACAACATAAATATGTGGCTATGATAAGTAGTTACTCATGGTTACTACATTACCTTCAAAGGATTCATGGAATCAATAGGCAAGAACAATTTATCAAAGATTTTACATGCTCAATTACCTAAACTAAAGTGTAATTTAAGACATGTTCACTAAGCTAGAAATTGTCAAACCATCAATCACATGATAAGAGCACATGAAGCTAAGAATTAAGAATAAGCCATCAAAGGAAGAACCTAAGCTATGGCCTATCAAATCTCTCAACAACATGCCATTAAAACCATTCCAAAAATCTCATCTTCATTGTCACCATGAAAATGTAAACCATACAACCATGAAAACATACATTCTAAGACAAGAAAGTAGGTCCAACATGATCATTAAATCAAAATCAATTCATTACATCAAGTAAGAGTTCTAGATTATGGAATCACCACAAAAATACATTATTTTTTCCCAAACTAGAATCAAAAGTAAAGCATGCTTACAATGAGGGGTTCCATTACCTCCCTAGAGGAGGAGTTAGTAACACATGGGAGCCTTAGAATGAAGAAGAACCATGAATCCTCCTTCCATTTTCGAGCTCCCCTTTCTTGCTCCAAGAACTCTCCTTCCTTTGCTCTCTTCTCTCTCCTCTAATCTTGTAGAATGAAGCTCATGAAATGTGTAGCTCTTATCCCTCTTATCTACCACCAAACTAGGCTCTCTCTCTCCTCCAAAAACTTCCCCAACCACCTCATAAAAGAGGGCCATCCAAAATTGGAAATTTCAGAGCACAAGTGGGCTGTCTCATGGAGCAAACTGCCCAAATTTTGAGTGCTCGAAATAGGGCCTCGAGCACTCGAATTTAGTGTAAAAAGCTCCATGCTTCACTTGCTCCGCCCAGACCTACTTTGATGAAATGGCCATAACTTTGCGCTTCGAATTCCGACTGATGAACCGTTTAAAGATTTGGAGAGCTAATTCAGAGCTTTAAAAACTTCATGTTTTGATGAAGACCTAAATCTCAAGTCTGGTTGGTCAAAAATGGGGAGAAAGGCAGTACTTCAGTGCTGCCAGGCAGTTCTGCACACCTTTGATAACAAGGCCATAACTCTCTGCTCCGAGCTCCGAATGATGAACCGTTTGAAGATTTCGAAAGCTAATTCAGAGCTCTAAATCTTTCATGTTATGATGGAAGTCCAGTTCTCGAGATTTCTGGGTCAAAATGGCGAGAAAAGTCCTAACTCCACTGCTGATCTCGTGAAGCAATCTGCCCTAATTTCGAGCACTCGAAATAAGGCTTCGAGCACTCGAAAATTGGCCAGAATGCCCTATGCTTGGTTTGCTCTGCCCGGACCTACTTTGGTAAAACGGCCATAACTTTGATCTCTGAACTCCAAATGATGAACCGTTTGAAGATTTGGAAAGCTAATTCAGAGCTCTAAAAACTTCATGTTTTGGTGGAGATCCAATTCTCAAGGATGGTTAGTCGAAAATGAAGATCAAGGAAGAATTTCATTGCTGCCAGGCAGTTCTACGCACCTCTGGTAACAAGTCCATAACTCTCTGCTCCGAGCTCCGAATGATGAACTGCTTGAAGATTTAGAAAGCTGATTCAGTGCTCTAAATATGCCATTTTATAATGGAAGTCCAGTTCTTGAGTTTGTAAGGTCAAAATGCCGAGCAAAGTCCTGACTCCACTGCTGCCAGAAATTCAGAATTGTGCCTTTTGATGGCCAAAACTCCACAAAGCCTTGATTTTGCTCCTTTTTTGGCAAATGGACCTGAAAATATATACATAGACACAAATGAAGATAATCTACTTAAATAATCAAACGATGGACTTAACTAATGCAATTTAGGGCGCTTGAATATACAATATTCGGTGCTTATCATATATGATACGGTGCCATAAAAATTGGCGCGGTATTAGGCATCAAATCAATAGCAAACTCTACCTCTCTATGTGGAGGCAACTTTATCAAATCCCCCGAAAACACATCCAGAAAATCACGCATAACTTCTAGATAATCAACCCCATAAAACTTAACATCATCATCGGTGATAAGACTAGCCAAGAAGAATGCCTGTAAAAAGTGAGAGAATCAAACCAATCTCCCACAAAACAGAAACAATCCCCATCTGGGGGACACACTAAGACTGTGCCCTTAAAACAATCTACAATAGCTCTGAAGGATGACAACTAGTCCATCCCAAGAATGACGTCAAGCCCTATCATCTCGAGAAGGATGAGGTCCAACTTAAGTACACATCTGACAATCGTGATGGAACAACCGCAACAAACTCTGCTGAGAGTAACTGAACCCCCAATAAGCATGTCACCACAAAGCGGTCGATCTAATTGACTAATCTCCAAACCCAATACCCGAGTAAATGATGAAGCAATGAATTAATAGGATGCACCAGAATCAAACAACACTCAATGCCAAGAATGGGACATAAGAAACATACCCCTGACAACTAAAGGACTGGATGACGGCTCGGCTAGAGTGACTACATACACATGACCCTGAGTCCTCTACCCCTGAGAACCACCTACCTGATAACCAGACTGTTAAGTGGGTGCACTAGAAAAAGCCCCTCTGCCTTGTCGAGAACTCTGAGCTGTTATAGTTGGCTGAGATGGATGAGGTGGTGGTAGTGGTCGGAACCTTGACTGAACTATGGCAGATTGGGTCTGCCTCTGCTGTGGACCTCCACCCCTACTTGAGCCTTTACCCCGCTGTGGACAATCTCTTACCCGGTGTCCATGTTGGTCACATCTAAAATATCCTCCTATAGCCATCTGAATCTGTGGACACTGTGACTTGTAATGCCTGGGCTTTCTGCTCTTGTAACACACTACATCTGGCCTAGAAGACCCCATAGCCACCGATACTATAGGTGCAGATCTGACTGACTGTTGTCCCTTGAACCTTGATGGTTCATTCTTCTGCTTTTTCTGTGACGTTCATTCGGAAGTAGCACCCATACTCCTGCTAAGTTTATAGGACTCCTTAATGGCTTTCTTGTCCTTGCTCTCGGCCTCAATAACTAAGGCCTTCTTTATTGCCTTCGCGTGTTTCGTCGGCTCTGCGGTAGCTACAAATGGCTTGATGGTGAAATCAAGGCCATCAACAAATTTCTCTATCTTTCCTTCCTCATCGTTAGCAAGTCTCGGTGCAAACCTCAAAAGCGACGTGAACTTGTTCTCGTACTTTGTAACTGTCATGTTTCCTTACTTCAAACCATCGAACTCTTTCTTTAGTTCTCTTCGCTTAGGTGCCAGAAAGTACTTCTCATAATATAACTTCTTAAATGCAGCATAGGTCATTATATCCAAATTATGAGTGTGAGAAATGGTCTTCCACCAAATTTTCGCATCGTCCGTAAAATTGTAAGTAGCCAGTGTAATCTTCAGCTTGTCTGAAGCCATATTCATAGCGTTGAGATGCTTTTCCACCCTATCTATGAAATTGTCCACAATAAATGGATCTGGGCCACCCTCAAACAGAGTTAGCATCAACTTCATAAGCTTAGCAATATGGTAAAGAGTCTCATCTGACTCAATTTTCTTTGGGAGTGGTGCCAGTGGTGGCACAACCTGTGACAATGACGCTACTATCGGCCGAAACATATCACAAATGGCAGCCTGTACAACCAACTTAAGTTGCTCCTCACTTATTTGAAAAGGCGAATCAATGGTTCCCCTCGTTTGTCGCCCTCTTGGTGGGACCAAATCCCATAACAATACATCTTCTTCAACTTGCTTTTGATCCCTTTTTGTAGGATTGGAGCTGGAACTCTCTCCGGGATCCTTTCGTAGTGGCATAACGCTAAAAGGAGAAGAAACAAGTTAAAAACAGTAACACTAAAATACGCACGAGAATGGAGTCCTCACACGAATGACTTAACAAGAAACGACAACACTTAAACACGTTCCATACTGTAATACTCCTAATTTTAAAAGGATAGTCTCGGCATTTTAATTATTGTTTTATTTCATTTTTGTGTGACTATTTGCTTATTTGTTTAATTGTTTAATTAGTTATTTGATTTAATTGTTTAATTATGTGTTTCAATTGCATTAATTGATTTCTTGGTTCTTTAATTGAATTGTTTTATTTAATTGTCTTTTATATTTTTGTGTTTTCTTTAATTGGATTAATTTAGTGTTATTAATTTTAATGTGTAAAATAGTTTAATTAAATGTTTTAATTGGATTAAATTTGTGTAATTAGATTAAATTAGTAACAGTTATAATGTATTAAATTAATAACAGGTATAGTGTTAAATAGTAGGGTTTTCTAAGAAGTTACGTATATGTAGTCGACGTATAATATAACTTAGGTTGTTCTGTGGGCCGACTAAGATTTACATTAGAGCTCTGTCTCTAATTATACAAAGATTAGGGTTTTAGTATTAAGCCTATAAATATAATATTACGGTAGTTTAGGGTTTTACAAACATAAGCATAGTTCTATTCACATAAAACAGAGGGTTGAGAGAACGGAGGCACCGTAAGGGTTGTCAAGGAGAAAAACAGAGAGGACCAAAGGAGTGTTATGGTGGATTAAACCAGAACCATAGGAGGCTTGAAGGTATTCAGTGGTGGCCGGAAATTTAGAGACGACGCCGGGATTTCATAACTAAAATCACATGCAAGTTCTTTTCTTCCTCTCTCCCGTTGGCTTGTGTTCTGTGCACACATAGATGATTTCCAGGATTTTAATTGGACATTAAATAAATCTTGCATGTTTAATATATGTTAGATTATTAGCTTGTGTGTGTTTAGTTTTGATTGGAACTGTTGTTGCAAAATTGTATCTCAGTGTTTAATGGTATGCATGTTAAATCGGTAATAGTTTGTATGGTTGTTGTTGTTGTTGTTGTTGTTTTTTTTTTTTTTTTTTAATGCAAACTTTTTAAAATAAATAACTGGGAAGATATAAAATAAAATTTAGACCCTTAGGTTCAGTTTTTACCAAGAACAGAAGGGGTGGAAGCGGCCGGAGAAGAAGCAGAAGGCCGAAGGAGGTTCAGGCTCTCAGAGAGGGAGAGAGCCGGCTCCATGGAAGAGGGAGCCAGCTCCCCCCAAGAGTAGAGTAGGCTCTAGGGGATGTAGAGCCAGCTCAACCCCTCAAGAGCCGGCTCCAAGAAGTTTTGGAGCTTGCTATATTATTTTTTTGAGCCTGCTCTATTATTTTTTGTAATACCCCTAATTTCAAAAGGATAGTCCTGGTATTTAATTTATTATTTTAATTGAATTTTGAATTATTTAATTGTTTATTTGACATATTGTTACTTGTTTAAATTGTGTGATTTGTTACTTGAATTATGACTTGTTTCTATTGTTGTATGTAATTCTTTATTTTTGTTTAAGTGGTTTAATTTAGTTGTTTTAATTGAATTAAGTTAATTTAATACAATGATTTAGTTGTTTTAATTTAATTGTTAATTGTCGTGATTTAATTGTATTTAATTAGGGTTTTGTTTTAGAAGTCACGTTTGTAGCCGACGTAAGTTTTTAATTAAGTTTCGTTGGGCCGGTTAGGATTTCAGTTGGAGCTCGAATTAGTTTAGGGTTTGGTAAACTCTATAAATATATGGTAGACGTCTGTTTAGGGTTTTAAAAACAAACAAAACCAAAACACGTCTGTGGAAATAGAGAGAGAGAACAGAGGAAGGTTTGCAATATTTGGAGTTCGCCAGAGACCTTAGAAGACGACGAAGAGATTTTGGAAAAAATCTCAAAGGCAAGGTCTGTCTTAACTCTCTCCCTTAGGCTTCGTGTTCTTTGCATACTTAATAGTTCCAGGATGAATTACATGTTTTAAAAATAAAAACGTTATCTGTTTCATGGTTTGAATTTTAATTGTAACAGTATGTGTTTTATACCTGCTAAATCGTATAAACTTGAAACTTTCTTGCGTGGTTCTTTGTTTAAACCCATCTTAGCAATGTAATAAGGATTTAAACAAGGGTTGGTAATCTACTGGGACTCAGTTACAAGTTCTGGGAACCTAAGCAGTGAAGGACAGGAGGTGTAGACGATGCCGGAAAAGAGAACACGAAGAAGAGGAGGGAGAGAGCCGGCTCCTTTTGGATTGAAGCCGGCTCCTTTTGGATTGGAGGTGGCTTCAAGACTTTGGAGGCGACTCCAAAGCACTTGGAGGCGGCTCCAAGGTTTTTTTGAGACTGCTCCACCTTTGTTTTTCCAGTTTTCTACAATCTGTTGTTTTGTTTTTCAAATTTTGAGTAAGGAAGCCATGGTTGTTGGGTTGTATGATGTTTCAAAGGGGAGAAGGTGCTGTAATAGATGCTTAAAGGGTTGTCCAGAGTAAGCTTTAAACTCTAACGGACAGTTAATTTATGAACAAACTCGTAGTTGTCAATTATGTGAATCGGTATGCAAAATTTTAATGAACTTTCATATTGTGAGGTTTTAGCTTATTAATCATTATTTATAAGTTAGAAAATTCTATGAGAGGGAATTAATCACTGCTAATTTTGTATGGTGGTGCTGAATAAGCATGATAAAAATTTATGTCTTGCTTGGGTTGTTTAGAGACTAGTTAATCATTAGATTCTAGCAGATAATGCATTAATGGTTGGACTGGGATTTTAAAATATGTTAATAGCTTATAGTGTTTATACTCACCATAAAAATTAATTGATGAGGTACTGCTACTTCAGTTCTGTTAATTATGTGAATACTGGGAGTTGACGGTTAATTATAAATACTGTTGGTGTGAGCAAATAATGGCTTCTGGGCAATGTTTTTATTTAAGCATGAATGATAATATATTCTAATATGCTTAGTATGGAATTGTTGATAGTTGGTTTTATTTAAGCATGTTTGATAATATATTTTAATATGCTTAGTATGGAAATGTTGATATTATTATTATTATGATCGATACTTTATCAACTGTTGGATGGATGGGATTGTATGCACTGGTATGGGACAGTGTCATACTAGGTTTGGATTAGCCCAAAAGAAATTGCTAAGTCCTACCTATGTTGGAATAAGGGCACGGGTTATTAAATAAAATCCTCCTTATATTTATGAGTCAGTGCGGTTGAATACGCCGAACGACTTACTAGATTTCTTGTGGATGGTTAGGAACGGAATTTAAATATATTTTTATGTTACCGTGACATGAGCTTGAGTCTCAGAGTCGACGGTTAGGGGGCGTATATGCAGTTGGATGTGTAGCTAGCTGTGAGGGTTGAGGTATACCCTGTTTAGGTTTAAGTACTCATGCCCACTTAGGTGCGTTTTGTGTGATGCCTTCTATTCAGGTTGAGACCCTCTTCATAGTCTAGCTAGAGTCCAGTAGTGTGGATATATTTATGTACGGATTATTAGTTATTGTTGAACTATTTAGTATGTACATGCGTAATGAGTCTCTGCTTGGATTATAGTAGAATAGAACTTGTTCGTGGGCTTGACCCACTCCTATTTTTCAAGTGTACGTCAGTTCCAGGCTTGAGCTTGTGTGTGCTGAGCAGAGACGATCTTCCACTCTACCGACGATGTAGGACTTCTTTCCAGATAATAGATTTGGATTTTATCTTCAGCTTTACTTTCGTTTCAGTTTGAGATTTTTATTAGGGGTCCACTGGAGATGGATTCCCGAGTTGTTTAACTTATGGAGTTTTGGTTTATCGAATTTTAAGTATTTTATATTTAAGGATTTTATATTTTAGTTTCTTTCAGCTCTTAAAATTTTAATTCTTATTTCATTTTGTAATCTGTGTTCATTATAACATATTGATTGTTCGATATCCCTCGGGTTTGGGCCTGGGCCTGATCAACCCGTGTCTCGGATCCGAGGGGCATCACATTTTTTTTGAGCATGCTCTATTATTTTTTTGAGCTTGCTCTATTGTTTTTGAGCCTGCTCTATTATTTTTTTGAGCCTGCTCTATTGTTTTTTTAAAGCCTGTTCTATTGTTTTTTGAGCCTGCTCTATAAGTTTAAGAGCAGGCTCTCTCACGTTGATGTTTTCTGGACTTTTCTGGGCGTCGTTTGGATGATTTTAATTCTTTCTGAACTGTGTTATGAGTATACTGGGGTTCTTAATTCCAATTTCAAGTGTTATTAAAACCTCTTATTGCATAGTTTATGCCTCTATGCTAAATGATGTGTGCATGTTATTAACAGAAGAAAGGAACTAAATTGCTTAATTTAATTTTAGCAATTTAATGGGATATAGTATGATTATAAAACTTATTTTAAATGCATGATAGGGTCATTTATTTATGAGAATTGATCTATGAATGCTTTGGATGCTAATTGTTGGAATATTAAACCTTTTTCTGCAATTACATGGATACGTTTGGATTTTTAATTGTTAAAATGTTAAACACTCTTTTGCAATTATTTGGATAATGGTTTTTGGACTGTAAATTGCTAAACTATTATTTATATGTTGTAATTTACATGGATTTTGAGGATTGTATACATCAGTATGGGACGGTGGCATACTAGGGATGATTTAGCTCAAAACGCTAAGACCTAACCTATCGGATTAAAGGAATGGATTGTAAAATATTGAATCCTAATTGTGTTTAAGTCAGATCAACTGACTAAGTTGAATGACTTCCTGGATTAGTTGGTTGTAGTTAAGTCATATCAACTGAATAAGTTGAGTGACTAACTGGATTGTATATTGTATGTCAGCTCAATGAATAATTGAACGACATACTCTGGTTTTGGACAGATTTTAGATATATGGTTATGGTACCACAAGATGAGCTTGAGTCTCAGGCTCGTTGGTTAGGGTGCGTATATGCAGTGGATGTGTAGCTGGCTATGATAGGTTGAGGTGTACCCTGTTAGGTCTAGGTACTCATGCCCACCTTTTGGTGCGTTTTCGCATGTTGCCTTCTATTCAGGTTGAGACCCTTACTGTAGTCCAGTGAATATCCTTTAGTGTGGATATATATGTATTTATGGACTAGATAGATATTGTGAGATATCTAAGGTGTATCTGCGTATCGGATCACTGTATGGATTGTAGTTAGATTAGAACTTGTTCGTGGGGCTGTCCCACTCTTATATTTTTCAGGTATCGGACGGTTCCAGTCTTAGGCTTGATCGTGCTGAGTAGAGACTATCATTCATTCTACCGACGACGTAGGATTTCATTCTATATTTTAGATTTGGTTTTATTTCCAGTTATGTTATGTTTAGTTGAGTTTTGATTTAGGGGTCCACTAGATGGATTCCCGAGTTGTACTCTTGGAGGTTTTGGATTATTAGATTATCTTTAGTATTTAAGGATTTTATATTTAATACTTCTTCCAGCTTTAATATTTATTTCTTTTAATTCAATTTTTGTAATCTGTGTTCGTTTTAAAATACTTTAATTGTTTCATATTCCCTCGGGTTTGGGCTTGGGCTTGGGCTTGATCAACCCGTGCCTCGGATCCGAGGGGTATCATACATACTCCTGGGAAAACTGAACCAATGATGATCATGATCAGGCTAATAGTAAACATCAATTCTAAGCACTAAGCACATAATTACAAAACATGTAATCAAGTAAACAAGTAGGCATGCTTTTCAGTCAATTCAAACGCTTAGCTTATAGCAATTAAACATATAATCAAGCTTCCTCATGCAATCCTAGGTAGGCCTCTACCCATCATCCTAATTGTATTCAAACCATTGCTCTGATACCAATTTTGTAACAACCCGAACCCGTGGGTCCGGACGATTAACTAGGTCCTTACCCAAACCCGAGGTTAACAAGGGTACAACGGTCATTTCCTAAGCTCATCGATAATACTTAATTCATTCGAAGATCCAAAGTATACTCTAAATTATAGTTCAAGTGGAAAAGTCAATGTACAGGTCAATAGAAAGGTCAGCCGGATTAATGGGAAAGTCAGCCGGGTCAATGGGAAAATTAGCCGGCTGAAAATGTATGGTCGGCTGGATGACTGAGATAGTTAGTCGGCTGAAACAATCCTCAAAACCATATACTCTCGGGACTTTGCTAAAATGACTCATGGTTGAAAGTGAAGTTCGGCCGGCTGATAGAGAGTTTCAGTCGGCTGATCAATAGGGTCGGCTGGCTGAAACGATGTCCAACATTGTGTGTTCTCGGGACTTCTCTAAAATGAACTGTCGGTCGGCTGACGATGGGGTGTCAGCTGACTGATGATGAAGTTTCGGTTGACTGATGGTGAAGTTCAGCTAACCGAAACGAGGTTTTCCTTCACTCAGCTCTCTAGAATGGCTATGACAACCCTGTTAGTGATCGGCTGACATGCCTCGTCAGCCGGCTGATGAGCCCTAGAATACTATTAAGTGCAGCCTGACAGTCCAAAAATCTGGGCTCTTTGTGAGCCAAACCTGATAGTCATTCCATCTTGAATTCATGGCAACATAATAACATTCCAAGGATATATGTGTATATATATATATACATATATAGATCAACTCCCCAAATTACACATCATTTTACATACAAAACATCATATTATACATAGTCCCAAATACATCAAGTACCATTAAAATTATAGTTACAAAATATGATCATGTTTTACATTAAATAATTGCATTCTTCTATAGTGTTATTTTACAAAAAAAGAAATGCGGTCCTTCGTACAAAAGACAGTGAAATAACTTCTAGCCCACTAAGCTTGTGGTGGATTTTCTTCCACAACTTCCTTTCTTGAACCTAAAAATTTTGAGTTATGGGGTGAGCATAAAGCCCAGTAGAAGTCACCCAAGACGTTAGTTTTGGACTCCCTTAAGTTACATAACACATAGAGGAAATGAGATGAAGAGATCATGCTTTGGGGTATGTGGAACATTACAATAAGCCAAAAATATTTCCAGCATATAACACAAATCCTACTAGTGCCATGTATGATAATGAAATGTAAATGCACCCCGTTTCTAACTTGGTTTGAATCGGCCTAACCCACAACTTTGGAAAACCCACTAGTTGACATTACCGAGGCGAGATTGATGACTATCCCTGGTTCCAATTCTGGCAATGTCTGGCAACCGTTAAATGGTATAGTATCAACTTTTTCACTCCCAAAGTCGGGCCGCGGTCCCTCTAGGTCAAGCTAGCCCCGAACTCCCGAAATCCTGTTCATAAAAAAAAAAAAAAAAAAATCCCTTCCATTTTCAAAAACTTCACTTTCAAAAGAAAGAAAATTTTTCTTTTTCAATTCATTTCCAACACCCCTCTTGATGCCATGATATGCCATGCATAACCATTTATTCTCAAAATCATGAATTCATCACTATAACAAGAACAACATCATCATTTCATATTATAATAATTAAGGAAAAATCATGGCAAGATTTGGAAACTTCATACAACAAGAACATCATCAACTAAGGTAAAACATGTATAAATATATTCATAAGCATGCTTGACGTATAATCAAAAACATAATAGCATAATTTATCATCTTAAAGGCATTATTAAACCCTAAATTTCATAAAGTTCAATAATTCTAAAGACATACCAAAGGAAAGAGAAATTTACTCAATTGAAACCAAAACTTGGGTATTAGGAAGACCCCAACCTCAACCAGAGTGCAATTCCTCAAGAAGCCCCACCTAGAATTTTAGAATCCCAAAATGGTGGCCAAATGGAGATTGGCTCTGATCAAAACGAAGACCTTGAAGAGCTTGTCAACTTTGCTTAAAGTGGATAAACCAAAATCCCAAAGGCTTGCGAGCGTAGAAGTTATAGAAAGAAAAAGGAAAAAGGAAAGTGAATAGGAGAGAGAGCTAGCCGAGAGAGAAAATTGTGAGGTTGAAAATTGTATACCAAATGGCTTTAAAGCCATTAAAAGTTACATGTGAGCCCCATCACAAAAATCCATTTTTATTTTTAATATTTATGTGTACATATAATAACCAATTTTTTTCATCACATAAAATAACATATAAACAAGAATTCTATGCACAATCAACAATGCATGAAATGTAATGGACACAGGACACCATGCCTGTGTGCAACAACCCTGTTAACGGGTCCCATTTAGGACCTTCCGGTCTGAAAAACGGAAAAATACTAAAATGGCGACCGGTGCATTTCTAAGAGTCCTAAACTCAATAAAATGCCCCAACAAACTCTTGGACACACCCGGCACACCCCATGGTGTCCAACACGTAAAACGAGAAAAGACAAAAACACCCCCAAAAATTAGAAAATTTCAGAAATTAGAAAATGATAAAATTTAGGAACATTACTCACATGTTGATAACGTCCTGTGATACCCCTCGATTCTAGAGCCATGGGTGATCAAGTCCGAGCACAGATTCGAGGGATACCAAACAATTAATATTTAAATGAACACGGAATACAAAATAATAATAAGAAATAAATAATAATGGCTGAAAGAATTCTAAAATATAATCCTCAAAATTAAACAATTAAAATCCAATAATCCCAAAACCTCCGATAATTAAACAACTAAGGAATCAAATTAGTGGACCCCTAATAAAATCCCAAACTGAAATATAAACAACTGAAATAAAATCTAAAGCTAAACCATGAAGAGAAATCCTACGTCGTCGAAAGAATGAGTAGTTGTCTCTACTTAGCACGAACAAGCTTTAAGCCTGGAACTGATGAACACCTGAAAAATAAGAGTGGATCAGGCCCACGAGCAAGTTCTACTATACTACAATCCAAACAGAGACCCAATATGCATGTACATTCTAAAAAACTCAATAATAACTATATAGTCCGTACATATATATATCCACACTAAGGGACTCTCACTGAACTACAGGCTGGTCTCAACCTGACTAGTAGGCAACATGGAAAACGCACCTGAAGTGAGTATGAGTACCTAGACCTAACAAGGTACACCTCCAACCATCATAGCCAACTATGCATCCCAATGCATATACACTCCCTAACCGTCGATCCTGATACTTAAGCTTATATCGAGGTACCATAATTATATATTTAAAATCCATCCAAACCAAAGTAGTGTCGCTCAACTATTCGTTGCCTTGACACGACATATCAGTAGGATTTAACTTTATAGTTAATCCATTCCTTAATTCCAGAGTAGGTAGGACTTAGCGTTTTAAGCTAATCCATCCCTAGTATGCCAACGTCCCATACCAGTGCATACAATCCGTAAATCCAAAAATTGATAATACAGATAATAAATGTAAGCATCAATTGATCCATAATAAGCATAATAAAATTATGTAAATTAACATGCTTATTTGATATTACTCCGTAAAATCTAATAATTGATAATACAGACGATATAAATAAACATCAATATCCCCTAATAAGCATAATTGAAATATATAAATTAGCATGCTTATTTAATATCATTGTAACATGATTTAGACTATAAACCATTAATCAAAAATTGCTAAAATAAAGTTAAGCAATTTAAATCCTCTACATCCAATAACTGTATACCAATTTATTTAAGAATTTTATATTGTTCAAGCTATGACCACTAGGTGGTTTATTAGGCATTATAATCCCCTTTGAAGCTTTAATATGACCTTAGACATCATTTAACTTCCCACTTACAGTTCCTAATTTCAACTGGAATGTCAAAAACTAACCCAGAATAACAATTTTTGCTGAAAATACAACAAAAGGGGGAAGAGCCGCCTCCCCCACAAGGGGAGCCACCTCCCCCTTGAATGGAGCCTGCTCTCCCTTATGGAAAGCCGCCTCCTTACTTGGTAGAGCCGGCTCCCCCTTGTTGGGAGCCGCCTCTTTGAATGGGGAGCCACCTCCCTTCAAAAGGGAGGCGACTTTCCTCCTGCTTTCTGTCTCTGCGACTTCTCCGGCGACTTCCAGTTCCTCTTTCCTCCATTACTAAGGTTCCTAGGTGTCTGAACTAGGTCCCAGATTATTCTAGAATATATTTAAATCCATTACACATTGTTTAAACCAATTACAACAAGAATTTACGCAAGTAAACTTAAAATCAAACAATTACAAGTTCGTTAATATGTTTACTGTTTTAATCCAATTTCAACATGTATAACATATTACTGTAAAGTTGATTTACTCCTGGAATTGAATAGGCATGTAAAGAACACGAGTCAAAGGAAAAGAGTTAGATATAAAACTTGCCTTTAGGTCTCAGTTTGAAGCCTTGCACCGTCGTCTTCCTAAACTTTTCTGGCAATTCCTACTGTTCTCAACTCCTCTGTTGCCCTTGGATCCACCCACGAACAACACTCCTTCCTTCTCTCCTTGAGTCAGCCTTAGTCTTAGCCAAACCCTAGTCTTCCTCTCTCTGTTTTCTCTCAGACCTCATTGTATCTCTCTGCCACTATGTTTCGTGAATAGGGTTCTAAAACCCTCTGCAAACTTATAAAGTATATTTATAGGCCAATAAACTTTACCCTAATTCTAATCTTGTGAGGAGATGGAAAAGAAATAAATCAATTTAATTCAACATTTAATTTAACATTAATACAATTCCACATAAGCATATAATTAAATTAAAACAAATAATTAAATTAAATCATTAAAAAATTAACACAAAAAATTCAATTAAATAAAATCAATTAGGCAAATAATCAACTAATGAAATAAAAATGCAATAAAATAATTAATTAAAATACCGAGACTATCCTTTTAACATTAGGGATATTACACGTCCTATAAATATATTAATAGATCATATATCCAAATTCACAAGATAAGAGAACTTATATAAGTATGAGAGAGAGAAAGAGAGAGAGAAAACTGAGAACAATAATCAATTCATTTACTAGCGGATAGCCCACCCAAAAAAAAAATAAAATATTACAATACCTAAATTTAGCCCAACCCAAAAAATAAAAAATTATTACTAGTATTAATCCACCCAAAAAAATAATAGCCCACCCCATTAACAACTCCAAAATTCGCCCTTGAAATCATTCAAAGGAATATCTCATTCAATACCAATGTGTGTGTGTGTGTGTATATATATATATAGTACAAGAAAAGGGGGAATTATTAGTGTAATTATGTAATGAACCGAACCCCAGGTTACTTAAGTAAATGCCTTCCAGTTTAATGTTAATACATCACTCTTACATCATGATCACACTTCATAAGGACCCCAAATGAGATTCCAAGGCTCAACCTCAAACACACCAAGTGAAGAAACAAAGTTCACAAAAACAGCATCATTTCGGTCAACCGAAATGGAGCTTCGGCCGACCGAAACAACCTCTGTACCGGTCAACAGAATTGGCCATTTCAGTCGTCCGGTTGTGAGCACTACAAGAACTGGACCTACTGGAATGATCGGCCGAATGAAGTGCCCATTTCGGCTTGCCGAAATGGCCTGCGAGCTACAAAATCTGCACTAAACAGCTATGTGTATGGAAATGAAGAATGGTCTCAATGAAGACCTTGAAACTGACCCAAATCTATTTCAAAACACTGCAAAATGGTACACTACATTCCATACATTCAAAATATAAAACTTACATGCCCTTTTACATAGATTCAAAATCATTTTCATGCATTACATCATAATTACCTCAAGTTGCAATCTATGCAACAAACTACATGAACTAGCATTCATATGTCTCATTACTAAATACAACAAGTTAAAGTTCACTAGACTTCATGTAATTTAGATGCAAAGCAACAAAATAATCCAATGGTCCAAGCTAGGCCTGTGGTGGAACATCGTCTGCCACCTCTTTTCCCAATCCTGAAAAATGGTAAAAATAATGGGGTAAACATAAGCTCAGTAGGAAGTGTCTAAGACACACTTGTTATAACCCTGTGAATCCATACAAAGCATAGGAAAAAGATTTAATGGGGTCATGCTAAGCCGGGGTACACATCTATATCCACAACGTTAATTACACATGTAAATAATTGTCATCAAATCACAAATACACCATATATGCAAATGAATTGCAATGTCATGCAAATGCCACTCCCCATTCTCCAAAACAAATCCATTCCACCGTTCCCAAACCGTTAATGCAACCCGACCCATAGCACCTCTATGGCGTCATGAGGGAAGGATTGACCAACTATCCTCGACCACATGGCACCTCTATGGAGTCATCTAGGCCTAGGTAACTCATTCACACTAGGGTCTCTCCTAAGCTCTCTCTAGATCACATTAACACATTGGACCACTAGGCGTCTCCTAGGCATCTAGGTTTTCACAAACACTTTTCAACAAAACCATTTTCCTAAAACAATTTTCCTTTAGCTTTAAAACATTTTTCCTTTTTTCCTTCCCAATGAATGCATGAAGATTACGTGATTGCTAAACATTAATTCAATTATAGAATTTCGCACATACTTTGCAATTTAAATCTCTAAGATAAATAATTTATGCTTTCATTCAACATAGATTTAGCATGGTAAACATATAAGTCATGAATTTAACGTTATATACACATGTTTAGCCACCACAAAACAACTAACAAGTAATCACATGTTCCATACTTAACATTTAAACAATTTTTGCAAGAGTTTGTACAAATTGAGCATGCTAGACATCAATTTAAGCAAGAAAACTCACAAAAGCACAAGAAATTATGCATTAGAGCACCCCTACCTCAATGGAAGTGAAAACCCCCAAAATCCCCAATTCAAAGCCCTATTTTCAAAATCTAAGGGTTGGCTAGAATGGTGCTTGGCTTCTGTTATATCAACCGCCTTGACGAGCTATACAACTCTATCGAAGGAAGTGCTATCAAATTCCCAAAGGTGTGGACGAAATCAAGCCTTGAATGCTTGATTGCAAGGAAAATAAAAAAGAAAAAGAAAAGGGAGAGAGGCTGTAGGGAGAGAGGAGAAAATAAGGGTTGAATTAGCCTCTTGGCCACTAATGACTTAGTGGTGGTTCCTTTCACTGAGAAAATATCCCATCTTTTTGACTTTTCACCACAAAAATCTATATATACAGAATTTAAACTACAACCACACAATAATAACTTGCAACATAAAATTATGCACAAAATAAATATGTATGATATGCAATGAACCCGTGACACAACCCCCATGCATAACAATTTTGGTAGCGGGTCCTACGCCGAATCTTCCGGCCCGAAAAATAAAAAAATGCCGAAATGATAACCATTGCATTTCCAGGAATCCTAAACTCAAGGAAATGCCCCAACTAACCCTTGGACACTCTTGGGACACCCCACAGTGTCCGGCATGCAAAATGAGAAAAGACAAAAATGCCCTTGCAAAAACAGAAAATTCAAAAAATGAAAAATGGCGAAAATCAGAAACATTACAATCTTCCCAACTTAAAAGAATTTAATCCGTGAAATCAAAGCATACCTATGGGAGAAAACAGCACTGGATACTTGGAGTGAACCTCTTGCTCACGCTCCCAAGTAATCTCCTCTACTCCGTGATGCCTCTAAAGGACCTTCACTAATGGTATCGTCTTGTCCCCTAACACTTTCTACCGTTTGTCAAGGATCTGAACTGGTCCTTTCACATAGGAAACATCCTCATCAATGTCCACATCAACCCAATCAAGAATGTAAGATGGATTTGGCTCATACTTCTACAACATAAATGTGACGGCCTAAGTTTTTCAACCCGGTGTGTCAGTGATAAACCGAAAGTTGATCCGATAACGGATCCGAAATGTAGAAACAAAAGATAAAACCAAAGTCTACAGGGATATAAATCATCCCTAAGACACCAATGTGACCTTCCATGAAGTCACGGAACTCAAATGAAATGAAAGCGGAAACAACGGTCAAAACAAGCAAATTCCATTAACCAAGGGGCAAAATGGTCAATTCATAATTAAGAAGAGAAACTTGACTCTAAACAAGTCAAATAAGGTGAATACAACATAATCTAGTCATTTCACAATATTCCAAGAGGTTCCAAGAACATTGGACAAGAACCCCATAAAATGCCCTTTCCTGGTTTAAGCAAAAATTGACCATACTTTACTAAAACATGAATAACTCCCATTGTGATTGGAATCTTAGAATGACATAGGTACCATTATAAATCTGACTCAAAATCCTTGAGTTTAGGCTCAAGAATCACCCCATTTGGGTTAGAAATGAAGGAGATATGAACGTTTGAAGTCGGAACATCAGTGTTGAAACAGAACAGAAGAAGCTAGAATGTGGAAGCTCTTTAGGTCGACCAAAATGGAGTTTGGTCGACCGAAATGACCAAAAATTTTACTGAAAACATGTTTTTGAGGTGTGGTTACTTCGGTAGACCGAACTGAGCCATCGGTCGACCGAAATGGCCCGGAACAGGACTTTTGGCTACTGGAAAGTGATGTTTTGATGCTCAAATGAATTTTAAAGGCCATCTGTCGGCCGAAATGAAGTTTCGAACGACCAAAACACATCAAAAAGCTGCTGTGAGGCCTGCTATGAACAAAATTTCGGTTTACTAAACCAAAAACAAAATGGTTATTCTGGGCATTAACCCGTTGGGAGGACCACCCTAGTGCGCACTGTCTCAATTGGGGAGAACTCATACCTCCAGCACTAGAGCCAAACTCTAGCCATGTCACTTGTAATAACAATGTCCCAAGACTCCAAAATAAACCAAATAAGTTCATAACTTATACATAATTTATATAATGCACGAAATCACCTTCCATGCACAAGTAAATTGAAACCACACAATCCATGCCTTAGAGTTCAAATTCTAAAATGGCCTATATATAATGTCAATTACAAAGTGTGCAATTCATTACACAAGACATCAATATATTCCATAAAGAAAACATGTTCTCATGAATATAAATGTAATAACAATGTTATTTAATGTTTAAAACATAACTAAGTGACTACAGAACAAGTCCAAATCCATGATTTAAATATAGAAACAACTTCTATAACACAATTAAAATCTATGGAACAATGAGATAAAATTTAATTAAATCATGATAATTAAACCTCTAATTTCCAATTCAACTTTAAATGGTCCCAAATTAATATATGCTAGTGCACAAGTCCTAGTCTATCACAATTATCAAGTTAAAACACAACTAAGCCAATGGAACCTTTGAAATACTCCCTCTGTCCCATAAAAAGTGTCACTTTTAGGAAATCGTGACTCTCATAAATTGAACTGACATAATTCCCCATTAGTGACACTTTTATTGGGACGGAGGTAGTAGATTTTAATTAATACTCTTAATCAAAATCTCTAGATTTTCATACTCATCCAAATGCTCTCAAATTAAAGTATATTGAAGAACATGCCAAGACTTAATTTAAAAGCATATCACAACTTAATTTCATGCAAGGTACGACCATAATAATTAATCTTTCGTAAAAGAAAAATATTAAATAAAATTTGCAATTCTTTTCTAAATAATCCAAATTTCATATATGTTAACTAACACATCAAAACTTAATTTCCTAACATGCCACAATTTAATTCTAAGTTGAATACCATCATGAGAATTAAATCTTAACTATAGAAAATAATTAAATTAAATTCTAGATTCTTAACAAAAGCATGCATACAAGTTGTATAAGCATCAAAACATGCAAGACAACAAAAATATGAAATTATAACACCCACTACCACTACCTCAATTTCAGATGAAAATCTCAAAAGCCCACCGAAAAAAAAGTGCTCCGAATCTGACAATACTGAAGGGTTTTGTCGTGGACAACATGATCTACATGAACCCCCAAGAAGCCCCATCAAAATCACAACTTGACTCCAAACCTAAACTCGAAAAATGGTCAGAAATGGGCTCTAATAAGGGTGAAAGATAGAGCACAACGAGGGGAACAATAAATGTTAAGGCCGAAGACTTTTCACTTTGGAAAAGTGGATCAAAGGAGGAGAGAGAAAGTGGCAGCTCCATGGGCATCCATGGCTGCCAGCCAAGAGAGGAGAAAGAAGAGAAAAATCTGATTTTTCTTCTTTAAGTCCCCTATTTATAGAAAATCTCAAAAAGTGCCCCGGAAGGGTCCCGCTGGGTTTGGAAAAGTGGATTTTGAGCAGACGTGCTCAAACGGCAAAACTCTGTGAATGACAAAGATTCAAAAGAAAAAATATGACCAACGGAAGAAATGGTGTCAAAAACTGAGTCCCGAGCAGAACGTTATGCCCCAAACAAGTTCGGCGCAAATCGAGTTCAGAAACTCTGAAACTGGAGAAAAATAACCAGAAGGAAATTCTAAGAGTGCAGGACTCGACAAAAATGTAAAAATGAATCCCGTACAAGGATCCAGGCTCAAAACAAGGTATTTAGCAATAACTTTCATTAATTACATAATGGCCCCTCCAAAACGTGAAAAATGAACAACTAGCCCAGAATGAAAATATCTTCCAAAAATATTTTCTTAAAAACCCCTGAAATAAAATATCTTTAAAATATATTTACGAAAAACACCCTAAGAAATGGAAATGTTTCTGAAGAACTGTGCATCCATGCCCCTATGGACATCGGGAACAACTAGAATACTTTTCTGCAAAAGTAAAGATACGTATTTTGTGGAAACCACTTAGAATGAAGATACGTGAAGTCAAAAACCAACTCTAAACACAAGAAGTGAGGTTATGCCAACAAAGTGATAAACGGGGAAAAAGACAAAATAAGGAAAATGACGAAATAGGGCAAATGACGAAAAGTGAATAGTGTCTGAAAAATAAAAATATGGAAATGACTCGATCCTCAAAGGAAGTTGTCAATTCAAAGAAAAGAGTCTCGAAAATCATCCCCGAGTACTTAAGATGACACTAAGTGATGAGAAACTGAACTCAGAAAGGAAAAGACCAACGAAAAAAAAATATCCGTAAAAATCTGAGAAAAGGGAAAGGAATGAAAATGACTGGGTCATTACAATAAATACATAAAAAATATTATGGACCCTGTCCAACTGTGGTGGCAATACAAGCCTGTAGTCAACCTCTCCTACCCTGTCTAAGATCTCAAAAGGTCTAATGAATCGTGGCGATAACTTGCCACTCTTTACGAACCTCATCAACCCATCCGTGGCGAAACCCGAACGAAAACGTGGTCTCTCACCTCAAAGGATAATGACCATCTCCGCTTATCTGCATAATTCTTCTGTCAGCTCTGAGCTATGAGCAACCTCTGTCTGATCAGCTTAATTTTCTTAGTGGTCTCAAGTACAATGTCGGGTTCTAAGGCAGCTGTCTCAACCACCTCGGCCAACAAACAGGAGACCTACAAGGTCTGCCATACAACGCCTCAAATGGAGCCGTCTGAATGCTCCCCTAATAACTGTTGTTGTAAGCAAACTCAACAAGTGGAAGGTGGTCCTCCCAACTACCTCCCAAATCAAGAACACAGGCCTGAAGCATATCCTTCAAGATCTGGATGGTACGCTTTGACTGGCCGTCCGTCTGTGGATGGAATACCGTACTAAGGTGAAACAATGAACTAAACGCTACTTGAAGTCCTTCCCAGAACTTCGAAGTGAACTTGGTATCCCTACCCGAAATAATAGACGTTGGAACTCCATGCAATCTCATAATTTCCTTCACATATAGCACACTAAGTGCCTCTGCGTCATCTGTTGCCTTAATAGACAAAAAGTGAGCCATCTTGGTTAATCTGTCAATAATGACCCATATGGCTTCATTTCCCCGCTATGACCTAGGAAGACCTGTCACAAAATTCATGGCAATCTGCTCCCATTTCCATTGCGTTACCAACAATGGCTGCAACAAACCAACTGGTCTCTGGTGCTTGGCCTTCACCTACTGACAGGTAAGGTATCTAGCCACAAACTATGCAATATCCTTCTTTATCCCATTCCACCAATACTGATATCTCAAATTGTGATACATTCTGGTACCACCTGGATGACATCTCAAGACAAACTATGGGAACAACTAACAAACCATTGAACCATAGACCTCCATCTGCGTGCAATATCTAATCCTTCACTATCTCAACACTGGAGATCAAAGCGTAAATGGCATCCAAATCTGTCTTTGTAACTCAATCACTTGTCTGACAAAAGTAAGCTGAGCCACAAGACTAAATAAGAATGCCGACTCACTGCAAACATCATAGTTAAAGCAACACAACCCTATTTCTGCCAAATCTTTAAGCATCTTCCGCTTCCGAATAGCTAATCCGGCTAAAGTCCCATGAGATTTCTGACTTAAAGCATCGGCTACAACATTTGCTTCGCTCGGATGATACTGCAAATCAAAATTATAGTCCTCTAAAAGCTCAACCCATCGTCTCTATCTGTTATTCAAGTCCTTTTGGGAGAAAAGGTACTTGAGACTCTTGTGATCTGAGATCACTTCGAATCTCTCACCATATAAGTAGTGTCTTCAACACTTCAAAGCAAACACAACTGCCGCTAACTCCGAGTCATGAGTAAGGTAGTTAAGCTCATGAGTCTTCAACTGTTAAGACCCATAAGCCACTACTCTACCATCTTGTATCAACACTCAACCCAACCCATCATGTGATGCGTCACAATAAATCATATAACCCAAGCCATGCTCGGGTATCACCAACATTGGAGCCATAGTCAACCTTGTCTTCAACTCCTGAAAGGAAGACTCACAAGCTTCGTTCCATGCGAACTTAATCCCTTTCTGGGTTAATCCAGTCATAAGAGTTGCCAAACGGGAAAAGTCTTTCACAAACCAATGATAATATCCCACTAGGCCAAGGAAACTCCAGATCTCAAAAATATTTTTAGGTCGCTCCTAATTCAAAACTGCTTCAATCTTTGATGGATCAACTGACACTCCACCTTCTGAGACGATATGTCCCAAAAATTTCACATCTTGTAGCCAAAATTCACATTTCTCATATTTGGCATATAAGCGGTGATCCCGCAGAATCTGCAACACTATGCTTAAATGGACCTCATGCTCCTTCCGAGTCCGTGAATAGATAAGTATGTCATCTACGAAAACTATCACAAACTAGTCCAAGTAATCGTGGAAGACACGGTTCATTAGGTCCATAAATGCCGCTAGCGCAGTCAACCCAAAAGGCATAACAAGGAACTCATAATGTCCATACCATGTACGGAACGCTGTCTTTGGGATATCTTCATCCCCGACCTATAACTGATAATAGCCTGACCTCAAGTCAATCTTCGAAAAACAACTGGCTCCCTTTAACTGGTCAAACAGATCATTTATCCTTGGCAAAGGATACTTGTTCTTGATGATGGCATGATTCAACTTCTGGTAATCGATGCATAACCTCAAAGAACCATCTTTCTTCTTAGTGAACAAGACAAGTGCACCCCAAGGTGACACACTCGGTCAAATGAAACCTTTCACTCTCGAATCATTAAGCTGTTTCTTCAATTCTTCTAATTCAATCGGTGCCATAGAAATTGGTGCAATACAAGGTGTCAAATCAATAGCAAATTTTATCTCTTGGTGTGAAGGAAACTCTGTCAAGTCCTCCGGAAACACATCTAGAAAATTGCGTACAACCACAGGGTACTCAGCCCCATAAAACTCAACATCATCATTGGTAAAAAAGTTAGCGAAAACGAACGTCTTCTGATCTTGACCTCTAACATCATAAAATGAAGGAGTGAGTGGATCACACCGATCTCCCATAAAATAGGAACAATCCCCATCTGGTGAACACATTGAAACTCTATCCTTAAAGCAATCGATAACAGCTCTGAAGGAAGACAACGAGTCCATCCCAAGAATGACATTAACCTTGTCATCTCAAGAAAGATGAGATCAAACTCAAGAATTAGTCCGACAATGGAGATAGAACAATACCGACAAACTCTACTAAGAGCAACTGAACCCCTAATAGGCGTGTTAACACAAAGCGGTCTGTCTAACTAACTGACCTCCAAACCCAATGCCCGTGCAAATGATGAAGCAATGAATGAATAGGAAGCACCGGAATCAAACAGCACTCGAGCCCAAGAATGAGACACAAGGAACATACCTTTGACAACTGAAGGGCTGGATGATGGCTTGGCTAGAGTGACGGCATACACACGACCCTAAGTCCTCTGTCCTTGAGAACCACCTGCCTGATAACCAGACTGCTGAGTGGGTGCACTAGAAGAAGCCCCTCTACCGTGTTAAGAACTCTGAGCTGCCATAGTTGATTGAGATGGCTGAGGTGGTGGTGGCGGTTGAAACCCTGACTGGACTGTGGCGGACTACGTTTGCCTCTGCTGTGAACTTCCACCTCTGCTAGAACCACTATCCCGCTGTGGACAATCCCTCACCCTATGGCCCTGCTGGCCACACCCAAAACATCCACCTGACGCCGCTTGAACCTGCCTGTACTGGGACTTGAGATACCTCGTTTGCCCATACTTGAAACAAACCACCTGAACCTGAGTGCATTGTGAGTTGTAATATCCCGGCTGCCTGCATCTGAAACAAGTAACATTCTATCTAGAAGACCCAATAGACACTAAAGCTGTGGGTACGGATCTAGCTGATTGCTGTCCTTTGAACCTTGACTGCTTATTCTTTTGCTTCTTCTGTAATTGACCCTTGGAGATAGCACTCATATTCCTATTGTACTTGTAGGAATCTTTGATAGCTCTGCTGTTCTTGCTTTCAGCCTTAACCACTAAGGCTTTTCGCACTACTTTTGCATACTCCATTGGTTCTAAGGTAATTACAATTGGCTTGATAGTAAGATCAAGGCCATCAACAAACTTTTCTATTTTTCCTTCCTCATCTCTAACAATTCCTAGTGTAAACTTCAGAAGCGAGGTAAACTTGTTCTCATACTCGGTAACTGGCATATTCCCTTGCTTTAAGCCATTAAACTCCTTCTTCAACTCCCTTTACTTAGGTGCCGAAAAGTACTTCTCATAGTACAACTTCTTGAATGTATCATAAGTCATGGTGTCCAAATCGTGCGTGTGAGAAATGGTCTTCTACCAAATCTCAACATCCCCAACAAAATTGTAAGTCGCTAATGTGATCTTCAACTTGTCCGACGCCAAATTCATAGTGTTGAGATGCTTCTCCACCCTATCCATGAAACTGTCTGTAACAAGCGGATCTGGGCCATCCTCAAACAAGGTCGGCATTAACTTCAGGAACTTAGCAATGTGGTAAAGAGTCTCATCTGACTCACTTTTCTTTGGAGGTGGTACCGGCGGAGGCACAACCTATGACGATGACGCCCCTGTCGACCAGAACACATCATGCAAGACTACCTGTACGGCCAACTTCAATTGCTTCTCACTTATCTGTCGACCGAAACACATCATGCAAGATTGCCTATACGGCTAACTTCAACTGCTCCTCACTTATCTGAAGAGGTAGATCAACGGTCCCCCTCGCTTGTCCCCCTCTTGGTGGAATTAAATCACATAATAGAACATCTTCCTCAACCTGCTCCTAATACCTCTTCATGGGATTGGAGCTTAAACTCTCCCCTGTATCCTTTTGCGGTGGCATGATGCTATAAAATGAGAGAATGGGTTAAAACAATGACACTATACATACACAAGAACGGAGTCCTCACACAAATGACTTAACAAGAAATGACAACACTTGAGCACTTTCCAAACTCCCGTAACACCCAACCAATGATGAGCATGATCATGCTAACAATACATAACAATTATAAACACTTAACATGTAATCACATAAATAGGTAAGCAAGTAGGCATACTTTTCAAACAAGTTAACACCTTGCACATTAGCATATAAACATGCAATTCAACTTCCTCATGCAATCCTAAGTAAGCCTCTACTCGTCGTCCTAATGGTATTCGAATCTTTGCTCTGATACCAATTTTGTAACGACCCGAGCTAGTAGGTCCAAAACGCTAACCAAGTCTTTACCCGTACTTGAGGTTACTTAAGTAAATGTCATCCAGACTAATGTCAATACATCACTCTTACATCATGATCACACTTCATAAGGACCCTAAACGAGATTCCAAGGCTCAAGCTCAAACACACTAAAAGAAGAAACAAAGTTCACAAAAACAGTAGCATTTCGGTAAACCGAAATAGAGCCTCGGCCGGCCGAAACAACCTTTATACCGGTCGACTGAAATGGCCATTTTGGTCAACCGGTTATGACCTCTACAGGAACTGGATCGACTAGAATGATCAGCCGATCGAAGTGCCCATTTCGGTCGGCCGAAATGGCCCTGTGAGCTATAAAATCTATATTGAAAAGCTATGTGTATGGAAATGAAGAATGGTCTCAATGGAGACCTTAAAACTGACCCAAATCCATTTTAAAACACTGCAAAATGGTACACTACATTCCATACATTCAAAATATAAAACTTACGTGCCCTTTTACATAGATTCAAAATCATTTTCATGCATTACATCATAATTACCTCAAGTTGCAATCTATGCAACAAACTACATCGAGTAGCATTCATATGTCTCATTACTAAATATAACAAGTTAAAGTTCACTAGACTTCATGTAATTTAGATGCAACACAACAAAATAATCCCATGGTCCAAGCTAGGCCTGTGGTGGAACATCGTCTGCCACCTCTTTTCCCAATCCTGAAAAATGGTGAAAATAATGGGGTAAGCATAAGCTCACTAGGAAGTGTCTAAGACACATTTCTTATAATCCCGTGAATCCATACAAAGCATAGGAAAAAGAATTAACGGGGTCATGCTAAGCCGAGGTACACATCTATATCCACAATGTTAATTACACATGTAAACAATTGTCATCAAATCACAAATACACCATATATGCAAATGAAGTGCAATGTCATGCCAATGTCACTCCCCATTTCCTAAAATAAATCCATTCCACCGTTCCCAAACCATTAATGCAACCTGACCCATAACACTTCTATGGCATCACGAGTGAAGGATTGGCAAACTATCGCCGACCACATGGCACCACCATAGCGTCGTCTAGGCCTAGGTAGCTCATTCACACTAAGGTCTTTCTCTAACTCCCTCTAGATCACATCAACGCACCAGACCACTAGGGGCCTCCTAGGCGTCTGGGTTTTCACAAACACTTTTTAACAAAACCATTTTCCCAAAACAGTTTTTCTTTGGCTTTAAACCATTTTTCCCTTTTTCCTTCCCAATGAATGCATGAATATGACGTGATTTCTAATCATTAATTCAACTATAGAATTTCACACATACTTTGCAATTTAAATCTCTAAGATAAATAATTCATACTTTCATTCAACATAGATCCAACATGGTAAACATATAAGTCATGAATTTAACGTCATATAGGCATGTTTAGTCACCACAAAACAACTAACAAGTAATCACATGTTCCATGCTTAACTTTTAAACAATTTTTGCCAGATTTTGTACAAATTGAGCAAGCTAGACATCAATTTAAGCAAGAAAACTCACAAAAGAACAAGAAATTATGCATTAGAACACCCCTACCTCAATGAAAGTGATAACTCTCAAAATCCCCAATTCAAAGCCCTAATTTCGAAATCCAAGGGTTGGCCAAAATGGTGCTTGGCTCCTTTTAAATCGACAGCCTCGATGAGCTCTACAACTTTGCCGAAGGAAGTGCTATCAAATTCCCAAAGGTGTGGAAGAAATCAAGCCTTGAATGCTTGATTGCAAGGAAAAAGAAAAAGAAAAAGAAGAAGGAGAGAGGCTACTTGGAGAGAGAGGAGAAATGAGGCTTGAATTATCCTTTTGGCCACTAATGACTTAGTGGTGGGTCTCTTCACTTAGAAAATATCCCATCTTTTTGACTTTTCACCACAAAAATCTATATAAACACAAATTAAACTACAACCACACAATAATAACTTGCAACATAAAATTATGCATAAAATAAATATGTATGATATGCAATGAACCCGTGACACAACCCTCGTGCATAACAATTCCAGTAGTGGGTCCCACGCGTGGCTTTCCTGTCCGAAAAGGGGAAAAATACCGAAATGACAACCATTGCATTTTCAAGGGTCCTAAACTCAAGAAAATGCCCCAACTAACCCTCGGACACTCCCGGCACGTAAAACCAGAAAAGACAAAAATGCCCTTGTAAAAACAGAAAATTCCAAAAAACGAAAAATGGCGAAAATCGAAAACATTACAGATTACTAAGCATACAATTGTAATGATTGCATCCACTTCGGATATGGCTCAGCAGTTTACTCGTTGGACTTTGGGGCTTAATAAGCCTGAGGTCTGGGGTTCGAGTCCTGCACAGTGTTCTTTGTTGTTAACCTCCGCTGCCCCTATAGTGACTTACCCGGTCTGGGTGGGGAGGCGCCCTTCTGGGTCCTAGGGGATTAGTCAGGTTCTTGAGGGGCCTTAAAGGTTCGTGCTATCCCGATCACCCTGGGTTAATAGAAAATAAAAAAAAAATAAAAATAAAAATAAATATTGTAATGATTGCTTAGTCATTTGGCATCTACATTTTGTGGATAGCTTCGTGGACTCCATAACCCATTCTCTAATAATTATACGTCATTGAATTTCTTTGCATCCAACAATTAGTGGTGGTTCTTTGCAGTCTAAGGTGGCAAGCAATAAATAATAGTGGATGACACACTATATAACAATATCTTTATTCCATTGTGTTACTTATACACACACATCACGTTCTCTCTTTTTCAAAAAAAAATTATGTTTACAACTTTACTTTATGCGGGAATTAGTTATTCATTCTTTTAGCATTCAATTTTCTCAATTCTTCCAGTTTCATCAAGGCCTGATTCTACAGCTACACAAAGAAACTATTAAGCATTCTTTTTCAAAGAAGTGGTAAAAACACTTCTCACTAAAATTGTCAAGAAGTTGGCTTCCGCCCTTCTCCAAGAGGCGCGACTTGTGTGGGGCATTAAGGATGAACTTGAAAAACTCAGAGACATGGTTTCCATAATCAGAGCAGTACTTGTTGATGTAGAGAAGCAGCAGGACACAAAGAAAGAGGTTTCAGACTGGCTAGAGAAGCTAAACGATGCATTTTATGATGCTGATGATGTGCTCGATGACTTCTCCACCCAACTTCTCCAACACCAGGTTATGACTCAAAACAGAAGGCTAAAGAAGGTATACAATTTCTTCTCATGCTCAAATCAGGTTGCTTACAGTAGTAAGTTGTCTCATAATATTAAGGCTGTTAATAAAAAAACTAGATGCAATTGCCAAAAATAGGATAAAGTTTCACCTCAATGAATGGCCTATAAATCAGGTACGGGTTGAGAATACTAAGAGGGATGAGACTCACTCTCTTGTCCATGCAGAAAATGTTATTGGGAGGGATGGTGATAAAATGGCAATTGTACAACTTTTATTGGAAAGCAACATTCAAAATCAAAATGTGTCAGTTGTTGCATTAGTTGGAATTGGGGGACTAGGAAAGACCACACTTGCACAATTAGTATACAACGACGAGAGGGTCACTAAAAATTTTGAACTTAAGATGTGAGTGTGTGTCTCTGACATTTTTGATGTGAAACTCATCATAGAAAAGATCATTGAGTCTGCAACAGGCAAAACACCAGAAAACTTTTTGATGGATAAATTACAAGAAAAACTTAGTGAAAAAATTACTAAAAAGAAATATTTACTTGTGTTGGATGATGTGTGGAATAAGAATCGTAACAAATGGTTAAAATTGATAGATTTGATGATGGGTAGTTCAAGAGGAAGCAAGATTTTACTAACTACACGGGCCGAGTTGGTTGCAAATGTTATAGGAACAAATTCACTATTTTTTGTAAAAGGCTTGTCTGAGGAGGAGTCCTGGTGTTTATTTGAGAAAATGGCATTTAAAGAAGGGAAATAGTCAGAAAATGCAATTCAAGTAACAATCGGCAAGGAAATTGTCAAGAAGTGTAAGGGAGTCCCTCTTGCCATAAGGGCTATCGGAAGCCTATTATACTCTAAAGATACCGTTGTTGAGTGGTTGCTTTTCAAAAATAATGATTTGTCAAAAATAGCTGGAGTAGAGGATGTCATTTTGCCAGTGCTAAAGTTGAGTTATGATAATTTTCCTTCGTAACTGAAGAGATGCTTTGCATTTTGTTCCTTGTATTTAAAAGATCAAAAAATTGAAAAGCCAAAATTAATCCAATTGTGGATCGCAGAGGGATTCATTTGGCTAATGTATGAAAATCAACATTTGGAGGATGTAGGTGATTTGTATTTTATGAATTTACTGAGGAGGTCCCTTTTCAAGATGTTGAAATAAACAAATGGGGTGATATAATAAGTTGCAAAATGCATGATCTTGTCCATGATCTTGCACAATCTGTCGCAAGGGTAAGAATTTTCATGGTGAATTCAAATGTAGAAAATATTATGGAAAGAACTCGGCATGTGTCACTTGATTATGGTGTAAATTCGTTACAAAAAATTTCAATTCAGTTGGTTAGAGCTAAAAAGTTACGGACATTTATTATGAATGGTGAAGAGTTTGATTTTTTTGATAAATTGGCTTATAAATGGATTGTTTCAACTTTTAAAAGATTTCGCGTGTTGGATTTACATGCTAAAATTAAGATCGTGCCGAGTAACATAAGCAAGATGAAACATTTAAGGAATTTTGATCTCAGTTACAATACTGATATCAAGACTTTTCCAAGTTCTATAACCATGTTGCAAAATTTGGAAACCTTAAAACTCAATGGATGTTGGAGTCTTGAAGAATTACCAAGAGATTTTAAAAGATTGGTGAGCCTTTGACATCTTGAGCTTGATGGCTGTGATGCCTTGAGTAGCATGCCGTATGGATTGGGTGAGTTGACGTCTCTTATGACATTAACATTGTTTGCAGTGGATTCAAAAAGCCTACTGAGTGAATTGCAGAGTCTAAGCAATCTGCGGGGAAGGTTAAAAATTAAACTTGGACGTAGTAGGGATTCATCTGGCCACCGGTGGTTACCAAAAACAACAGCACAGGGAATGATTGAGGGGACAAACTACTTGAGGTCCATAGAATACCTTAAGTCGTTGGTATTAAATGGTGGGGAGAAATTATTAATGTTGGAAGGTCTACGTCCACACTCAAATTTAAAGGAGCTGCAAATAGAGGATTACGAGGGAGTGAGTTACCCAAGTTGGATGATGGTTCGCGAAATTGGCTTATCCCTTCCAAATATAGTCCAAATTTTTATTTTGGGATGTGAGGGATGGAAACATCTTCCACCATTTGGTCAACTTCCTTATCTCCAATTTCTTGGGGTTAAAGGCATGGAATCCTTGGAGTACATAGACGACATGTATACCGGCAATGACTGCCTCTCTTCATCAGCAACATCAACATCCTTCTTCCCTTCATTGAAAGAACTCTAACTCTCTTCGTTGTATAATTTGAAGGGATGGTGGAGAAGCCAAGTAGAAGAAGAAGGAGCAGCCCAACAGCAACAACAACTTCTATCATTCCCAAATCTCGTCACAATTGATATATCCAATTGTTACAGATGGAAACTTCATTCTCTCCAATTTCTTAGGGTTACATGGATGGAATCGTTGGAGTACATAGACAACCGTACTGGCTACGACGACTACCACTTTTCAACAACATTCTTCCCATCGCTCAAACAACTCGTATTCGTTGAGTTGCCTAAATTGAAGCGATGGTAGAGGAGTGAAACAACAACAACAACAACCACAACCATAACTTCTTCACCAGTCCAACACCAACATCATCATCATCAGCTAATTTATCAACAACATTTCCTTCTATTTCCAAATTAATCATCCATTTACGCCCTAATCTGGAATCGGTGCCTTTTCTGCAGCCATGTCTTGAAACCCTACAACTGTCCGAGGTCAGCGAAAAGCCAGTGCTACAACAGTCAATGATGATGGTGTCCCCAACAACAGTCGCAACTGTTGGGATCATATGCCCTACAAGCCAATTATTTATTATTTATTCGATATTTTATTAATAAATATGATATTCATGCATTGGGCTTGACATATATTTGTATGAGATGCATTATAGTCCTCAAGTTGCATTATAGGTGGCTTGAGTGTGTAAATGAGATTTATACGCAGGAGATTTGGGCTCACCGGTTCTTGTACCTTGGCATTGTTCGTAATCAGTGATAGAAGTTGGGTACTTTTATCTGTAAGACTGTAACACACTTGACCTCTATAAGATAGGATGGTTTGTCTCGACCATTTGGGTAGTTGACTCGAAGGTAGTGTGTTAGTGTGTTTGGAGTACATTGAACTAGATTACCATAAGATCACACCATACAATGTACTATCATTATTCTGGTGTGTTTCTTATCTATTAAATTCATAGGCTCTAAATCCTGAGAGATTTAGTGAACTCAAGTTTCAGTACTAGTCACTTTGACTTACCAATGTGTGAGATCTTTTTAAGATCAATACCACGGTATCTTGGGTGGCTAATGTTGGAGCTCTGGGAACACAAATGCTCAACATGGAATCCACACTCTTTATAAGAGTTAGAATATCCACTTGATGCAATTTAATAAGCTTGATCACTGGAACCTGACCAGGGCATTTTAGTAAAATGTTTACTAAATTATTTTTCTATTATTTATTTAGAAAAATATTTATTTGGAAAAATCCTATTATAAAAGAATTTAATTCAGTGATCATAAGGATTAAATTGGTTACTCAAGTAATATAAAATATAAGTAAGCCTTAGGTGGGACGGTATATATTTTCCTAAGGCTACTTATGGTTATTCGGTAGTGGAGGGGCTTATATGTAATTATTTAGTAGACAGGGCCTTGTCGTAATTTCTAAATCCTAGAGTCCAAGCACAATACTTTTGTGGTGCTTATTGTAATTAATTGGATAGTGTAATACCCCTAATTTGAAAAGGATAGTCTTGGCATTTTTAATTGTTATTTTGTTGTCTTTTTGTTTGTTTAATTGCTACTTTTGGTTGTTTAATTATTTATTTGTGTTTATTAATTGATTTTTGAATTAAAATTGATTTAATTGTTTTATGTGTATTATTTGACTTATTTACGTTGATTAATTATTGTGTGTTAATTGCATTATTTTTATTTGTAATTAACTGTGGTAATTATTTAATTGCTAATTATTTAATTTATTTAGTTGCTAGATTGTTTTACGTATCTTCAGTTAGGGTTTTATGATTTAATGTAGCCGATTTAAGGTTTGTATAGTAAGTTGCCGTATGTTGCAATTTAGATTGTTTCATGGGCCGAGTAGGATTGGAATTAGGGCTTAGTCTCTAATTATTCATGGACTAGGGTTATTGTTATACACCTATAAATATAAGCAATACGGGGGTTTAGGGTTTTAGAAATATAAGCCAAATTCTGTAAAACAGAGAGACCGTGAGATACAGAGAATTACAGAGGGAGATAAAGAGAGGAAGGTTAGGTTTTGGGCTTAAGCTAAGATTGAATCAAGGAGGGAAGTTTGGTGTGTGCTACTGGACTGAACTAGGAGCAGCAAAGGTCATTTAACACAACCGACATTGCCGGAGTTGATAGAGACGATAGTTAGAGATTTTAATCCAAAGTCTCAAAGGCAAGTCTCTGTTCTACTCTTTCCCTTAAGCCTGTGTTCTGTGCATGTGTACGTGGTCTCTAGGACTTAAAATTAAATTTATTTTATTCATACAAGCATGTCTAAATTAAGTTTAAATCATTGTATTCAAAACTATTTTGTGATTGAAAGTTATTCGTGCTTGAAAATCTGTTTGCGTTGGTTTTAATCTTGCATAACCTTTGTGTATTTGGGATTGGAGGCATGTTTATCATTAATTCTGGACGTCAATGGAACCCTAGGTAATAAAAACTATATAGAGGATCTTACATGTCACCGAAGGCGAAGAAGACAACCGGAAAGGCGTTACGGCTCTCAACGGAGAAGAGACGGCTCACCAAAGGGGGGAGCCGGCTCTAGGGATGAGAGAGCCGACTCCCACATGGGTGGAGCCGGCTCTACAAGGGGTAGAACCGGCTCCCACTAGGGTGGAGCCGGCTCCACCAAGGGGAGAGCCGGCTCCCTTGTTTTGGAGGCGGCTCTTCCTCCGGTTTTATGATTTTTCGATGGTTTGGGGTTCTGTTGGGCAGTTTGGATTAATTTTAAATTGTTTAGATTGTAGTTCATGGTCTATATAATTGTTATAAGCATGTAAAAATACTGGGAAGCATGTTAACATAATTATGTTGAAACATGAAACAACATAGGATTAAACAAGAAGCTTGCATGTGGAAGGTTGGACAATTAGTTTAAATTGCTTACTGAAATTTTTAGCAATGTGTATTTACATGATTTAATACTATTAATCGGGTTGTAACACTGTATTGAGCATAGTTGATTACTTGAAATATTTATGATTAAATTAGAGTACTTGATGTGGTAATTTATATAACTACATAAATCTATGGACTGTTTGGAGGAGTTAAATGCGTAGTCTTACTTCGTCAATTTAAAAGATTGGAACAGGATTTCTAAATCTTAAATTGGATGCATAAATTGGTCATACATATAATAGACTGTGTTTATTCTTATTTTGGAGTAAGGTTGATGACTATTTATTATTGATTTGTCAACTATACTAGATAGAGGATGGTATGCACCAGTATAGGATGGTGGCATACTAGGTATGGATTAGTTCAAATACTATAACCTACCTATTCAAGATTGAGGTGTGGATTTACCATAAAGGTTCAGTCCTACTCATATTTGTGTCATATCAATAAAGAATCTAATAACCTTTCTGGTTTCTGGATAAATTGTTATACTTATATCAGACCAGTACAATAGATGGATGATATTTTGTATTAGGATTATACGGACTTTATATACATATCATTATGGTGCCATGGTATGAGCTTGAGTCTCAAGACCATGGTTAGGGTGCGTATATCACCGAGGATAGATAACTGGACAGAGGTGTTGTTCCTTGGTAGGTCTAGGTACACATGATCACATTATGTTCGATTTGCATGGTATCTCTACTCAGGCTGAGATAGACCTATTGGGCTAGTCAGCGTCCAATAGTGTGTACTTATACATATATGGACTACTCTAGATATTGTTGAGTCTATCTAAGATGTATCTGCGTATCGGGTTTATGTTTAGATCGTAGTAGAATAGGACTTGCATGTGGGCCTGACCCACTCTTTTACTTTTCAGGTACTCGTCAGCTCCAAGGTTAGAGTTTGGTTGTGCTGAGCAGATACAGACTTCCATTCCACCGACTATGTAGGACTACTATCGTATTAGCTTTGGATTTTGATTACAGTTGTTTTATTTTACAGTTATGATTTTTATTAGGGGTCCACTAGATGGATTCCCGAGTTGTTAAATAAATGGAGGTTTTGGATTAATGGATTTGAGCAACACTATTTTGAGGATTTTAAATTAGAATTCTTTCCAGCTATTTTTATTTACTTCGTATTATTTCAACTTGTATTCTGTGTTCATTTTAAATATTAATTGTTTGATATTCCCTCAGGTTTGGGCCTAGGCCTGATCAACCCGTGTCTCGGATCCAAGGGGTATCACAGATAGGATAGAGTTATGAGATAACTTTTATCTCTATCCAATTGGAGCTAGGATAAGGAAGCCCTCTTGGATCCTCATCTCTAACCCCAGACTTTTAACCAACTCTCTCAAGTCATATATTTGGTAACGCTGCGATACAAATTTTTTTGGTTACATGATATAATATACAGAGAGTGAGAGAAAAGGTAAGGGTTCCTCAAACCTACCATTGGGGTCATAGAGATGAAGACTCATTAGTTTTCAAGGCCAAAGAAGAAAGTGAAAACTTTTTTCGAATACGACGATTATTCAATCGTCCAAAGGTATGAGATCCATTTACAGTATTTATTGATTTGTTGAAAAATCACGTGGTTACGTTCCTAAAATTTTTTAAATGCTTCCGTTGTGCCTTCAATTGGTATCAGAGCAACCCACGCACTTTTCTTCAAATCATAGTGATGATTTGAATACTTGATTATTATCTATATATTTATAGATGTTATATTCATGAATTGTATTTCTTTGTTTCATGAATATGTTTTTATTTATTTATTATTTTTTGTCTGATCTGCTAACCATGAGATGGTGATCGGGTAACAATATATATATATATATATATATATATATATATATATATATATTTGTATGGGCCACTGTCGCACATTGGCGGCAGCTTGTGATCATGTCGGGTTCGCCCATGAGATGGGTTCACATCAAAAGGCAATTAATATATATATCACTGTTATATTTTTCATTGACAATCTCCTGCGTGACACAGTGGTCAACGCCCATGGCAGTGGGTGATTACTTTAACCCATGTAATGAGGGTTGTTCACGGATTTAATATATATGATAATACTGTGGGTCAATCAAAAGGAATGATAACCAGATATGATGAATATGGTATTCATCATATATTTCATCAATATAATATTCTTGTTGTATCATTATACTTTGTTTAGAACATGTTCACAACACTTTTTATATAATCTGTTAGCTAGAAATCATAAATGATTGTTTATATGATGCAATCAGTTTTATTATTATGGTCAAAAAGGAAAATATGCATGTATTTGTATGCATATTAAAATTTTGGTTGCAGGTGCAGATTAAATATTTATTTCTCTCTCATGGCCCGGTTGAATTGAAATTTAATTTATTATTTAATTACATGTGATGTGATTATTTAATTAGTGGCAGTATTTTAAAGGGCTGATCTAATAAAGATTGGTTTTCCTTAGCCAAATAAGTTTATTTTATTTTATCTTGTTCAGAATTTTTGTAAGCCTTAAATTGGGTATAGGACAAAAACTTGTACTATATTTATTAAATTTAGGTTTAAGATTCTTGAAGAGTTCAAGAAAGGACTCAAACAAGATAAGAGTCAAAGGCTTCTAATGGAGGAATTTGGAAGCACAAGGTGATCATGAGATGATTTTTAATCGGCCATGAGAGGGTATTAGCACTATTTATAGTGCAACATGATTTTTATTTGCATGCTTATATTCATGTGATAGTTATATGCTTAAATCTTGAATTGTTCTAGTTTTGTTTTAGTTAATTTTAAACTAAATAAATTTGGAATTTTTTATTTGGGTTGTTTTGGGAAAATTTGCACTTTCCAAAATATTTATAAAAAAAAAAAAAAAAAAAAAAATTTAATTTTCTGAAAATTAAATATTTTATTTTTAATTAAATTTTATGAAAAGTGTAGGATTATCCCATAGTTAAGCTCAAGAAATTGAGCTAAGTTGACCCAAATAGATTAGGCTCATTGAGCCTAAAAGAATTTTTAAAATAGATTCCAATAGTATTTAAATTAAAATTAATATTGTAATATGATGATATTATGCATAAGATGTATGTAATTTAAAACTCTCTAATTTCAAAAGTTGAGTGGGAGCGGGATTTAATCTTAAATTTCACAGCCTTCCATTGTCGATCTATTGTAAGGTGGAACAAGTACCTCTCCACCAATCTTGGGTTCTCCTCTAGAGGGTATTTGTTTCACTGGTTACTAAATATAGATTTCGCATAATAGAACTAGCGGCAGACGGATGGGGATGATCACCATTAGGAGACAGACCTCATTCAATTGCACTACTTCTAGACAATGGTATACATTTGACTAAGTGGGAGTACGCTCTACCTCAGGGGGTATATTCATTTAGGGGCCAAGGATAAATCGGTTACCATTTTTCATTTAGCATGAGATGCCTATAAAGTGGGATATGGTGGCAATTGTTTCCGTCTAATCAATGTAGTGACATGATCTATTGGTAGTGGCATGTTCTTATTGCCCCCTAAGAGAAACGAGTGAATACCTACATGAATTATGATTACCGATGTTTTCATTACATCAGTGGTTTAGAGAGTCCCATTGAGAGACTATATGAAAACTAAAGTTTAATTTTTGTTTCTGAATGTATGCCCTTTTATTTATGTGTGAATGTTTATATTTCAGATGTCGAATATTTTCAATCCACTTGCTTCCTTACTTAAGGACAATAAATTAACCAGGTCAAACTATGTTAACTGGAAGAGAAATCTTCATACTGTGCTCATTCAAGAGTGCCCTCCTGAGCTTAACCCTAATGACATCTAAGAGCACAAAGAAATTGATTCTAGTGCTAGGGTTGTCATGGTTAAGGGCAATAAGCAGGATAAGTCCAAAGGGAATTGTTTCCATTGTGGCAAGGAGGGACACAAGAAAATGAATTGTTTGGTATATCTTGCTAAGAAGCACTCTGAAGATAATTTTCATTCACTTGTTGCTGAGGCATGTTATGTGGCAGGATCTACAGATACCTGGTGTATAGATTCTAGAGCCACTAACCATGTTTGCAATTCAGTGCAAGGGTTCCAGGAAACCAGAAAGCTAAGTGATAGGGAGATTTATCTTCAACTTGCTTCACAAGTAAGGGTAGCAGTAGTATCAGTGGGAGTAGTTATTTTAAAAATAAATGGTAGGAGTTTATTATTGGAAGATTGCCTTTATGTACCAGAAAGCAGAAGAAACTTGATTTCTATTTCGGCTATTTCAAAATCTGGTTTTTCAGTACTATTTGATTCAAAAGTTTTGATAAAGAAAAATGGAAAGTTTATTTGCTCTGGTACATTGGTGGACAGTCTATATCTAATTACTCGTACACCTCACTCCTTGTATGTTACTGAAATGATTGATACATTGAGTGTCTTACCACAAAAAAAGGAAGATTCAATCAAATAACTCTATATATCTTTGGCATTTGCGGTTAGGTCATATTAATCTAAATAGGATCCAAAGACTGGTTAAGGATGGGCCTTTGGGATTTTTAGTGGTTGAACCATTTCCAGTTTGTGAATCCTATTTGGAGGGTAAAATGACAAAAAGGCCATTTACGGCCAAGGGGCATAAAGCTAAAGAGGTACTAGAGTTAGTGCATACAGATGTATGTGGTCGTATGAACATCAGGGCTAGAGGAGGATATGAGTATTTCATCACATTCACAGATGACTATTCTAGGTATGGCTATGTTTACCTTATGCATCGCAAGTCTGAGGCTTTTGATAAATTTAAAGAGTTTCAGGCAGAAAGTGAAAGGCAGATGGATCAAAGCCTAAAAACTCTTCGATCAGATCGAGGAGGGGAATACCTCTCTAGTGGATTTGAGGATCATTTACGAGAAAATGGGATTATATCCCAAACATCTGTACCAGGCACACCACAACAAAATGGTGTTGCTGAAAGAAGGAATAGAACCTTACATGATATGGTAAGATCGATGATCAGTTATTCAAGTCTACCAGTATTCTTTTGGGGATACGCTCTGGAAACAACGATTTATATTATGAACTTAGCTCAATCTAAAGCAATTCTTAACACTCCTAGGGAATTGTGGACTGGGCGTAAGCCCAAATTACAACATTACGTATATGGGGGTGTTATGCATATGTGCGGAGAGGAAAGTTTGAGAAGATGGGACCAAGATCAGATGTTTGTCTTTTTGTGGGCTACCCAAAGGGTACAAAGGGTTATTCATTTTATGATCCTAAGGAGCAAAAAGTATTCGTTAGCACGAATGCTGTTTTTCTCGAGGAAGATTATATAATGAATCACCATTCTCGAAGCAGAGTTGTTTTAGAGGAGTTGATAGATACACCAATCAATCAAAGAGTGGACATAACAATTATGCCTAATGAGATACCGGATACCACAGATTCAGAACCTCTTACTATACTGGAACCTCGGCCTAGTGGGAGGGTTATCAGGCCACCTGATAAGTTAACGCTCTTGGGAGAGTCTTACGAGATGATCCCAGAAGAGTAAGATCCCTCCAGCTATGAAGAGCCTATGAATGATTATGACTCAGGACTTTAGCAAGATGCTATGAAGGTTGAGATGGAGTCTATGTATTCTAATCAGGTTTGGAAGCTAGTAGCCACCTGCAAATATTAAACCTATACATAGCAAGTGGGTCTATAAGCAAAAAATAGGATCAGATAGGAAGGTTGAAACCTTCAAAGCAAGGCTGTTGTGAAAGGGTTTACTCAAAAAGAGATTATCGATTATGAGGAGACTTTTTCGCCAGTAGTCATGCTTAAGTCTATTCTTATTCTCTTATCCATTGCAGCTCATCTCGATTACGAGAATTGGTAAATAGATGACAAGACGGCCTTTTTGAATGGTCATCTTAAGGAAGACATCTATATGATACAACCAGATGGGTTCATTGTAGCGACCCGAGTTTTTCAACCCGGTTCGTTAGTGATGAACCGAAAGTTGACTCGAGAACGAGTCCGAAATGCGGAAGCAAAAGATAGAACCAAAGTTTATAGAGATATAGACCATCTCTAAGACACCAATGTGACCTTCCAAGAAGTCACGGAGTTCAAGGAGAACGAAAACGGAAACAAAGGTCGAAACGGATAAAAACCATAAACCAAGGGCAAAAATGGTCAACTCACAACCAAAAAGAGAAACTTGACTCTAAACAAGTCAAACAAGGTGAAAACAACCTAAATTAATCATTTCATGACTTTCCAAGAGGTTCTAAGAACATTGGACAAGAATCCCACAAAACGCCATTTCCCGGTTTAAGTGAAAACCGACACCCTCTCACTAAAACTTGAATAACTCCCACTATAATTGGAATCTGAGAATAGAATTGGTACCCTTGGAAAGCTGACTCAAAATCCATGAATTTAGGTTCAAGAATAACCCCATGTGGATTTAAAATGAAGGAGTTATGGTCATTTGAAGTCGGAAGAATAGTGTTGAAACTGGACTGAAGCTACTCTCAGGATCTAGCTATTTCGGTCAACAGAAATGACCCATCGGACAACCAAAATGGACAAAATCTTAGCTGAAAACAAGTTTTTAAGGCTTGGTTGGTTTGATACACCAAAAGGAACCATCGGTCGACCGAAATGACCCTAAATGCTGACTTTGGCTACTGGAAAGTGAAGTTTCAAGGTTCAAACAAAACCCAAAGGCTTCGGTCGACCGAAATGACTCGAGAAAGTGCACTAACCTCCTGTTATGCATCCATGGCTGAAAGTCCACTTAGAATCCCCCATGGCATGTTTAATTTGCATTATATGCAATTATGTGATGATGTGAACATGCGCGCAAGTGTAATATGGCATTTTAAACATGTTATAATGGCTTACAACCTTATTACATTCCATTTACAAGATTTGACATGCCAAACCTCCAATTTAGGAAAATTACATTTCATAAACAAATCTTAAACATGCTAACACTTGCTTGTGAACAAGAAAGCCTTCAAAGAAACTTCAATACTGCAATTCACCCAAAGCATGTGCAACTCACCAATCTCGTACCCTGTACCTGAAATATGCCCCAGTAACATAGGGGTGAGCAACATAAAGCTACTCGTAGGAAATGAGCATGCATCGACCTAAGTTTTACAAGTTTGCATGATTTAATCATTATGGTTCATTCCACCTAACGTCTATGTCAAAGGTGAAACTCAGGGAGCATCCTAGCTACCTAAGATCATTACTAGCATAAAACACATCCTTTATGCAATTTCAACAACACAAGAGCATGCTACACATAGCAACAAGATATAACATGCTTACACAAAGCAACTAGATAGAAACATGCTTACACAAAGCAACTAGATAAGAATATGCTTACACAAAGCAACAAGATTTAGATTTTCAAGGTAACCAATTTAAAATAGAAAATGTGAAATCAACTAAATATAGCAATTTAGTATAATTGGAATATCTAATACCACACATCAAAACATAGATTCTCTAGACTATCAACTAGAAATCTAAAAGTGTGAAATCAACTAAATATAACAATTTAGTATGGATATACTTAACAACATCAAATCGCCAATAGCCAAAACCACAAGTCACAATATAAACATGATTGATAACTTGGAATTGAATGCGAAAATAAATAGTGGAAGACGTGGACATCACGTTCGGAATTCTGCCGAGACCTCAATGGTTATTCAGGGCATTAACGCGTAGGGAAGACCACCCTAAGTGTGCACTATCTCAATTGGGGATAACTCATACCTCCCGCACTAGAGCCAAACTCTAGCCATGTCACATATAACAACAATGTCCCAAGAGAATCCAAAATATACCAAATAAGTTCACAACTTATACTTAATTTATATAATGCACGAAATCACCTTCCATGCATAAGTAGGTTGAAACCACACAATCCATGTCTTAGGATTCAAATTCTAAAATGGCATTCCTAATGTCAACAAAAAGTGTACAATTCATTACACAAGTCAACAATATATTCCATAAAGAAAACATGTTCTCATGAATATAAAAATAACAATAAAGTTATCCAATGTTCAAAACATAACCAAGTGAATATATAATAAGTCCAAATCCATGATCTTAAAATAGAAGCAACTTCTAAAACATGATTAAATCTATGGATGAACAAGATAGAATTTAATTACATCAAAATAACTAAACTTTCTAGATTTCAAATCATTTCCAAATGGCCTCAATTTAATTTATGTCAAAAGACATATCATGGTCATCACATATATTCACATAAAAGCTTAATTAGGCCCATGAAACCACAAATTAGATTTTAATTAATTCTCTTAATTAAAGTCTCTAAATTTTCAAACTCAACCAAATGCTCTCAAATTAAAGTATGTTAACAAACATGCCAAAACTTAATTTAGAAGCATAATACAACTCAATTTTATGCAAGGTATGGCCATGAACTTTAATCTTTCACAAAAGATAAATATTAATTAAAAAGTGCAATTCTCATTTAATTAATCCCAATTTAATATATGTTAACAAACATATTAAAACTAAACTTTCTAGCATGCCACAATTCAAATCAAAGTTATATATCGTCATGAATTTTAAATCTTATACAAAGAAATAAAAATTACTAACTTTCTAGATTTGATACAAGGCATACATATATGTTGTATAATCATGGCAAACACACAATACAACACATAAATAATCCTAAAACATTTCCTACCTTCATGTGAGATGAAATGTCAAATCCCCACCAAAATGAATGTGCTCCGAATCCGACGAAACTTTTAGGTTTTGTCAGGGACAACACCGTGAACATAACCCCCAAGGAAGCCCCATCAAATTCACATCTTGACATCAAACCCCGAACTCAAGAAATGGCCAAAACTGAATTCTAATATGGGGGAATGGAAGAGCACGTCGAGGGGAACAATAAACATAAAGGTACTACACCTTTTCAACCAAGGGAAGTGGCCGGAAAATGAAGAAGAAGACCAGCAGCCGTGGCTACCATGGATGGCCAACCAAGAGAGAGGAGAGAGAGAGAAAAATCTAATATTTTCTCTTAAGTGCTCCAATTTATAGAAAAACCCTAAAAGTGCCTCAAACGGGCCCTACCGGGTCCGGAAAAGTTAAATTCACGTAGATGCGCTCAAACAGCAAAACTCTGTGAACAAAAAAGATTCATAATGAGAAAATATGAATAACGAAAGAAACGGCGTCGAAAATTGAGTCCCGAACAGAAAGTTATGCCCCAAACAAGTTTGGCGCTAACCGAGGCCAAAAACCCTGAAACTGGAGAAAACAACCAGGCGGAAATTCCAAGAGTACACGACTCGATGAAAAGTGAAAATAAATCCCGTACGAGGATCCAGGCTCAAAACAAGACATTTAGCAATAACTTTCATTAATTGCACAATGGCCCCTCCAAAAAGTGAAAATTGCACTAATGGCCCAGAATGAAAATATCTTCCAAAAATATTTTCTTAAAAACCCCTGAAATAAAATATCTTCAAAAGATATTTACAAAAAACACCCCAAGGAAAGAAAAGTTCCCAAAGAACTTTGCATCCATGCCCCTATGGACATCGGGAGCAACTAGAGTACTTTTTTGCAAAAGTAAAAATATTTATTTCATGAAAACCACTGAGAATGAAGATACGTGAAATCAAAACCCAACTTCAAACGCAAGAAGTGTGGTTATGCCAACAAAGTGACAAATGGGGAAAAGACAAAATAGAGAAAAGGATGAAATAGGGAAAAGGACAAAAAGTGAATAGTGTTGAAAAATGAAAAATGTGAAAATAACTCGGTTCTCAAAAGAAGTTGTCAATCCACAGAAAAGAGTCTCGGAAATCAGTCCAAAGCACTCGAGACGACAGTAAGCGACGTGAAACTGAACTTAGAAAGGAAAAGATCCACGGAAAAAAAATATTTGTAAAAATCTGAGCAGAAGGAAGGGAAGGAAAAAGACTGGGTCATTACATTCATAGCAAAAGGCCAAAAACATATGGACTTAACAAGCGTCTTGTAGTTGGAACATTCGGTTTGATCTAGCAGTCATATCTTTTGGTTTTGATTAGAATCCGGAAGAATCTTGTGTATATAAGAATAGTGAAGGAAACGTGGTGGTGTTTCTACTTTTATATGTTGATGACATACTACTAATTGGGAATGATGTAGGAATGTTATCAACAGTAAAAATTTGGTTATCCAATCAATTTGATATGAAGGACTTGTGAGAAGCCAGTTACATTCTAGGAATTAAACTTCTGTGAGATCGAAAAAATAGAATGTTGGGCTTATCTCAAACTGCTTATATTGATAAGATATTGGTCAAGTTTGGTATGCATAATTCCAAGAGAGGTTTATTACCTTTCATGGAATTGCTTTTTCTAAACAACAGTGTCCTAATACACCAGAGGAGGAAGAGCACATGAAGGCATTTCCTTATGCTTCAGTAGTAAGAAGCCTCATATATGATATGCTCTGTACATAGTCGGAAGAGCGCATGAAGGCATTTCCTTATGCTTTAGCAATAAGAAGCCTTATGTATGCTATGCTTTGTACATGGTCAACAAATATCAGTCCAACCCTGGACAAGAATATTGGATAGCAGTGAAGCACATCCTTAAATATTTGAGGAAGACCAGAGATTACATGTTGATCTATGGGGGTAATGCTTTACTTCCGGTGGGTTACACAGATTCTGACTTCCAGTCAGATAGGGATAACAGGAAATCTACCTCAAGATATGTGTTTACCCTTAGTAGATGAGCCATTAGTTGGAAGAGTGTGAAACAATCTTGCATTGCGGACTCCACCATAGAGGCCGAGTACGTAGCAGCTTCAGAGGCAGCTAAACAGGCTGTATAGCTTAAGAATTTCCTCTTAGAGCCTAGAGTGGTACCACTAGCACGATCTCCTATTATCTTATAGTGTGATAATAGTGGGGCAATTGCTCAGTCCAAGGAACTGAGGAACCAGAAGAAGGGAATGCACATTGAGCACAAATATCATCTCACTAGAGATATAGTTCAGTATGGGGACATTGTTGTCACAAAGATTGCATCTGCAACTAACCTTACAGATCCTTTCACTAAGACTCTACCTACTAGAGTTTTTGAGTCTTATGTTGAAGGGATGGGTGTTAGATGTAATGGTAATTGGTTTTGAGTGCAAGTGGGAGATTGTTGGGATCATATGCCCTACAAGCCAAATTTTTTTATTATTTATTCGATATTTTATTAATAAATATGATATTCATGCATTGGGCTTTACATATATTTGTATGAGATGCATTATAGTCCTCAAGTTGCATTATAGGTGACTTAAGTGTGTAAATGAGATTTACACGCAGGAGATTTGGGCTCATCGGTTTCTTGCACCTTGGCATTGTTCGTAGTCAGTGATAAAAGTTGGGCACTTTTATCTATAAGACTATAACACACTTGACCTCTATAAGATAGGATGGTTTGTCTCGACCATTGCGGTAGTTGACTCTAAGGAAATGTGTTAGTGTGCTTGGAATACATTGAATCCGATCACCAAAAGATCACACCATACAATATACTGTCATTATTCTGGTGTGTTTCTTATCTAGTAAATTCATAGGCTCTAAATCCTGAGAGATTTAGTGAACTTAAGTTTCAGTACTAGTCACTTTGACTTACCAATATGTGAGATCTTTTTAAGGTCAATACCACGGTATCTTGGGTGGCTAGTGTTGGAGCTCTGGGAACACAAATGCTCAACATGGAATCCACACTCTTTATAAGAGTTAGAATATCCCCTTGATGCAGTATAATAAGTTTGATCATTGGAACCTGGCCAGGGCATTTTCGTAAAATGTTTACTAAATTATTTTTCTATTATTTATTTAGAAAAATATTTATTTGGAAAAATCCTTCTATAAAAGAATTTAATTCAGTGATTATAAGGATTAAATTGGTTACTCAAGGAATATAAAATATAAGTAAGCCTAAGGTGGGACGGTATATATTTTCCTAGGGCTACTTATGGTTATTCGGTAGTGGATGGGCTTATATGTAATTATTTAGTAGACAGGGCCTTGTCATAATTTCTAAATCCTAGAGTGCAATTACAATACTATTGTGGTACTTATTGTAATTAATTGGATATGATAGAGTTATCTATCTCTATCCAATTGGAGCTAGGATAAGGAAGCCCTCTTGGATCCTCATCTCTAACCCCAGACTTTTAATCGACTCTCTCAAGTCATATATTTGGTAACGCTCGGTTACACGATATAATATACAGAGAGTGAGAGAAAAGGTAAGGGTTCCACAAACCTACCATTGGGGTCATAAAAATGAAGACTCATTAGTTTTCAAGGCCAAAGAAGAAAGTGAATACTGTTTTCCAATACGACGATTATCCAATCGTCGAAAGGTATGAGATCCATTTACAATATTTATTATTTTTTTGAAAAATCACGTGGTTACCCTCCTGAAATTTTTTAAATGCTTCCGTTGTGCCTTCCTCTTCAGCTTCTTTGCTTCTTCGTCTTTCCAAATTAAAGTCTCTATCTTTATATTTAATTGAGGATCTACTTACTCTGCCTGAGGAGTCGTTTCGAAGCCTCACTTCCTTCCCGGAGATTGAGATTTCTGATTGTCCAAGACTAAGCTCTCTGTCAGGAGGACTGTGACATCTCACCGCCCTCCATTCCTTGTCTATCTGCAACTGGCATGAGCTTGATCTGTTAGATGATGATGACGGCACGCAATTTCAAGGCCTCAAAAACCTCACGTATCTCCTTACTCACAATGTTCCAAAGTTGGTATCTCTTCCTGTGGGGCTTCAACATGCTTCCACTCTGCAAGAACTATTTATTGAACACTATCAATTTGATGGCTTTGCCAGAGTGGATAGACCACCTCACATCACTTGAACGACTTTCCATTTCCTACTGCCTCGAATTGACGTCACTGCCCCAAGGAATGGGTCGGCTCAATGCATTACAAAAACTCAAAATTACATCAAGCCCTTGAGTTTTACATGATAGATGCCTGAAAGAAAAAGGGGAAGATTGGCCAAAGATTGCTCGCATCCCAAATGTTTCTATTACACTATAACAACGACATACAAGATAAATCCTTTCTGATATGATTTTTTGTTAAAAAACCATATTATTCTCTCTTCTTGTTCGCTGTCAATCTCTTTATTTGGTACACAAGTCTGAAGGAACATTATTGGTAATAGTTTTACAGCCGCGTTCTTTTTCCTATTTGTATTTGTTTAAATCTAAAAGGTGAGGCATTTTATTAGCTTAATTTTTATTTTTTTTTTTTCACTTTTATGAACCACCTTGTGAAAATTTTAGGTTTTTTCTACTCTGTTAACTTAAAAATATAAGGGGAAAAAAAATATCATCTAAAGAAATGAAAAATGGAACTATCATTCTCTTAATTGTTGTGTAAAATTGTGGAATAGAAAGAAAATGATTGGATAACTGATTCAAGGCAGGGTCTAGCAGACTTTTCATGGTATGTATTAGGTTATGGTAAACTAGTGTCAGTTTCTAGAGGACATAGTTAATATGTTGAATAGAGTGAAGTTGACCATGTTACAACTCCCTTTTATAAGTCTCAAATAGAGTGAAGTTGAAGGATATGTTATTTGAGGACCTCCCTTTCTCGTTGTTCTAATGATTGAAGTCCCCATTTTATTTATGGTACATTAATAATACTAATTATAATTTTTCTTTTTCTTTTTTTTGGTATGTATATCACACGCATGCACCAGAAATTGCCTTTTTTATGACCAACAGGTTTGTAGTCTAACGGTACAAGGCCCCTACTTTCCAAAAGGAGGTTAGGGGTTCGAACCTCAGTGGAGGCAGTGTGTTTAAGTACCAACTAGGAAAAAAAAAAAAAAAAAAAAAAAAAAAGTTTGCCTCTTTATGGGACTTTAACTCTCAACGTTCTCCTTTTGTTTAATTGTAAATATGTCAGCATCAGATACTTCCTTCTCATAGTTATGTTACTAATATTTCTAATACCCCGTCTAATTTTTTTTTTTTTTGCATTTGTTTCTTATTTGGTATGCCCAGAATGACTGCTTATGTCTGCAGTGCGCATTTGGTGCAGTTGGTCAGCTGATTGGGCGGTTTGTAAAGTTGGTGGGGTGCCATGTTGTTGAATATCTTTAAGGTATGTTTCAGTTACTTATTTGACAATCTTCATTATCCCTGGTTATTCTCATCCTGCCTTGTACATATTGACAGTCTTCATTAGCCCTGGGTATCCTGTTAAGTATATTATATAGTAATTCAATATTTACAACTGAAAGTTAATTCCATATGACATAGATTATCATACTATGACCTCTGTTGTAATCTTTTATTTTCCCCATTCTAAATTGTCCTTGAATCATTTTCCCCGCAATGATTCAATTTCTTAATTGAATGTCTCTGCCATTGGTTTTTGACATTTCTCAATCAATGATTTCAAAACCGCATATAATCCTGATATTAAACGATGACAATGTCATACACATGGGAAATCCTGTCTGATCTGAATTTTGGTAAGACCAAAAAACTCATCTTATTCTTCTCTCTTCTTGTTCATTGTCTTTCTCTTTATTTTAAGTTCAATCGATTTTTTAAATTTTTTATTTTATTTTTTATTTTTTATGGGACTGGTACACAAGTCTAGATGGACCATTGCTATAAATTGCAATAACTCAATGTGTATGTGTGTGTGTGTGTGTGTTTTGCTTGTACAACTTCCATGGATGCAGATATAGAAAGAAGATTGATACTTTTGTATTTGTCCTTCACCATCATCTTATTGTTTCTTTTTTACCTTCTCATCTGAATGTTTACTTTCTGCATGTGTTATGGGGCATCTTGATGAGCGCATTATCAGATTAGTTTTACAGTCTTCTTCTTCTTCCTATTCGTATTTGTTTAAATCTAAAAGGGTTGATATTTTATTAGCTTAATTTTTATTTTATTTTTCACTATGAGTCTGTGAACCAACTTGTGAAATTTTTACAATTTTCCTACTCTGGTAAGCTTAAAAATGTCATCTAACAAAATGAAAAGTGGAACTATAATTCTGTTAATTGTGGAAGAGAAACAAATCGATATGGAAAACTGATTCAGGGCAGGGACAGTACACTTTCCTTAGAACAATGTTCACTCCACTTTTAATGGTACGCATTAGGGGATGACAAATTTGCATATAAGATATAACAAAACTAGGTCAAATGGATGATTAAAAACTAAAGTGTATGTATGGCTTTATATGTTACTTACTTGGTTCAGATTAAGATACCTCTTTCATATTAGTATGAAGTTTCTGCAAATTTACTGGAAGAAACAGGATTAGAACCGGCCAAATAGACGATTACAAAACTGAGTGTATGTATAGCTTCGTATGAAATATGTTTTAAAGCAATGGAATGAAATGTGAACTTCTGAGAAATCTGTGTAATGATGTGATGACATTAAATTGATTGATGCTAATGAATTGAATGCAATGTGAGTTGATGTTTACTTTGGATATTGATATTTGGTCATTTTTCTGCCTCAAGATTGCATTATTATTGTATTGATATGGATCTTGAATGCTTAGCTGAAATGATTTCAAAATCCTGTTCTGGAGCTTGATTACAGAATCCTGTTATGATTTCAGAATTTGCTAGTCATAACATATGCCTGTGATAAAACCCTTGTGATCACGGGTAATACAGCATTGATGCTTACTCTTTCATTTCTTGCCTCAGAATCAAAATTATTTCTAGTTTCACCCTCTGTACAAATTTGATGTTCTGAATTCATGAACTTTCACGGGTTCTCTCCTCTCTTGGTCTTGTCTCATTTTCTATCTCGTATTCATTCGATTCTATCTGAATTTGCTCGTATTCCTATTCCTTCTTCTCTGCATGTCTGTTCCTGTTGGATACTAAGGCGGTAAGGCCAGTTATTCAAACGAAAGGGAAACCCCAGGTCACCACATTTGTTGTTTCCTGTATGCCTTTCTAGAGCATAGATCTAACCTTTTTCTCGTCGTATACACACACATGTTTTCACATGCATATGCGTATATATATGTGTGTGTGTGTGCCTGCTTTGTGGCTTTTCCATGTTAAAATCTGGTGTGCATTTGCTTAAATATTGCTTTTAACTGTTTTATTTATTTTATATCTGCAAGCATTTATTTGTTTGTTTCAAAAGCAATTTTAACCAGATTAAAGGATTAGCAGTAATTCAATTTTAAATTGCTAAAATGTTTCACCCAGACCCATTCACACCCCCTCTAGGTCTAGGTGACCTCTAACTGATCAGGACGATTGTTGCGCTTTATATTCAATTGTTACTGTTTCAGTCGAATCTCCCATCAAATATAAAACTTTTTAGAGTCAAATTTTGGTGACTTTACCTTACAAGGAAATATCAAGAAGAAGCTCACATGGTGCTAAAGTTTTTAAATTTTAATTGATAGAATTCAAGGACTGCTTTTTAAAATCATAGATAGAAAGGCAGATAGATAGAGTTTAAATTGTTGAAATGATTCAAACTATGAAACTACCAGAGGCTTGCAGGAATATCACTTTGATTGACATGCTGCAGATTCTTAAACTTGTATATATGAATTTTCATGGTGAAAATATTGCAGGTGATAACTAGGTATGGAGTACCAAAAGTTTTGGATTCAGGACACCCGAAGTTTAAAGGGTGACTTGGTTTGGGTATAACTAGATGGGAAGAGTACAATCTCCTTTTTGCAGCCGATTCCCTTTTCAAAATTGAACATATTAATGATGTACCTCTCTCAAACTATACAGGAATTCTGGGTAGGTATTTAACCTTTTGTCATAAAAATTTAAATCCCAATGCCAAATAAACTCTCATTCAAGGGGATACACACATTCCATTGTGTATGCCTATATGACAGGCCTTGGAAGTTCTTACTATAGTCTTTTGTCATTCTTGAAGGTGGAATTTTCATTTTAACTTGAGAACCCTGATCGGTTGATATATGATTTCCTAGTTATAGCTGATATGGATACATATCTTGTTTTAATTGTCAGTTTGGAAATGACATAGTCAATGTGTTGAATTCTTAGCATTATTTGTGTTGGTGGCATTTGAAATTTAAAACTTGACCATGTTGCAACTCCCTTTTAGAAGTCTCAAATAGAGTGAAGTTGGAGGTTAGCTTATTTGAGGACCTGCCCTTTTTCATTGTACTCATTAGTTCTCAATTTACTTCTGGTACATTAATAGTACTCATTATATATATTCTTTTCATTCTTTATTGTTTTTGGCAAGTATGTCACACTCATGCACCCACAATTGCCCCTTTATATGGACTTGAACCCTCAGCGTTTCACTTTAAAAGTAGAGGACATACCACTAGAGCTAAGCTTTTAATTGATTGTAAATATCTCTATATCACAGCGTCAGAATTAGATACGTCTTTCTCATAGTTATGTCGATCATTAATATTTCTAATGCCCCGTCTAATTTTCTTGCATTTATTTCTTATTAGGTATGCCCAGAATGATTGCTTATGCTGGTTTTTATGAGATTTGTACTCCTAAGAAAGGTGAATATGTATTTGTCTTGCAGCATCTGGTGCAATTGGTCAGCTTGTTGGGCAGTTTGCTAAGTTGATGGGGTGCCATGTTGTTGGAAGTGCTGGAAGTAAAGAAAAGGCGAGTCCTATCTCAGTAGCATTTCATATTTTTCACTATCATTTCTTGGTGGATGCTTTGTTGGATATCTTCAAGGTATTGCTGCAGTCACATATTTGACAGTCTTCATTAACCATGGGTATCCTCAACCTGTCTAGTATATGTTGATGATCTTCGTTAATTAATGTGGGTATCCTCATCCTGTCATGTATATCATATAGTTATTCAAAATTTACAAATAAAAGTTAATCACATATAAGATAAATTACATTACTATGACCCTTGTTGTAGTCTTCTCTTCTTCTTTTTTTCGAGTCTAAATTGTCCTTGAATCGCTTTCCCTGCAATAATTCAATTTCTTACCTGAATGTCTTTGCCACTGGTATCTGACATTTCTCAATGAATAATTTCAAAACCGCATATAATTCAGATATTCAGCACATCTGTATCTCTCTTCCCACTTCATGGTTTTACTATCCATGGACTCCGAATTTTTGTTGTAACGTGTGCTTTTCTCATTCATTAAAAACATTGAGGTTTTGTCTGAATTGATAATCCCTGTATTTTTAGTTTGCTTAAGCAATTAGTTTATTTTATTTTATTAGTTTCCTTTATAGTTTTAGGGTTTTATTTATTATAAAAATATGTACGGCAATAGCAGAAAAAAAATCAATCAATTTTATCAATAATATATTTGAATTCCTTGTGAATTTTCTTGTAGTTTGTGGATTCAAACTACCCTATCATGTGGATTCAAGATAACTCTCGTTCCTTGTGAACATCTTATGTTAGACTAAGAAGGGGGTGAATTGGTTCACTTAAACTTTTTCTTTAATGAAGTTAAACCAAACAAACATGAATCAAACACATAACAAAAGGTTTACAAGGAAAACCCTCTCAATAGGGAAAAACCGCGGTTCTTGGCCTTAGCCAATAAATCATCCACTAGCTGCAAGTACTTTGTTACACACTCAGCTATCTCACTCTCTGCACACTCCCTTATATAAGAATAGACACTAGCTTTCACAACCAATACTCACACCTTAGCTCACCAATGTGCACACAAGCACTCCCCCTGTCCTAAGCAACCTTGCTTGGACACCAAAAACTCTAAATAGCTATATCAACAATGGGGTGAGGTATCAAAGCCCCACTACCATTTACAATCAAGTGTCAATACACAAAATGCAATACACAGCCTTAAGTGGTAACAAAGTGAAACCCTTGCTTCTTTCTTCTGCAATCAATTGAATACACCTTTCCTAGCACAATGTAGCTTCACCTAAAGTGCACACTAGGTTCCCACAGCCTTGACTCAGCCAAATAAACTTACTTAAAACAATCTTGGACAATGGACAGCAAGTTCTCAACAGATTTCTTCAATCAAAGCTTCAAACCCTAAACAAGGGTATTCCAATCAAATACTCTATAGCTTTACCACTGACTGTTCTTCTATATCCACAGCCTTGGAATCACAATACTCACTTGCTCAATAGGTTACAACAATAATTAGAGCAATGAATAATAAACTCAATTCACAATAGGCTTGAGCAATAATAAACTCTAAACTTCAGCTTACAAGGGCAATTCTATCATAACACCTAAACCTTGAGCAACTGTAGGTTCTCATAGCTTCATATGATCATTAAACACTTGCACAAATAATGTTATCAAGTAGCAAAGCAAGTTTAGTACACTTCAACACAAAATTAGTGACAAAAAACACACCTCAGGTTCAGTTTCGTAGCAACTGTGAACCCTTTGAATCAAGGGTATAACTCATATTTTACAAGGTCTCAAGCCTGGACTATACTCTAACATACTTGGTTCTTCTTCTCACAAAAGCTCAGAGGTAAACGAGATCAATAACAAAAGCTCAGAGGTAAAAGACATCAATAAATGTATTAATCTCAGCTTTCAAAAACTGCTATCAGTTAGTTTCTGTAGAAACATTGCACTTAGGGACTGAAGTATAATTTCACAGTTACACAGCCTTGTTCTTGTGGCCCTCAATCATATTTCATGTTGATACACATGCTCAGATAGTAATAACAGCAAGAATAGCATGGTATATAATAGCCACTACTCAAATCTCAGATTCAGGCCTAAAACCCCAACCACTTAGGTTAACAAGGTCAAACAACAAGATGGTTATATTTTTGGCAATTTGTGAACTTCAATGCCTTTAATCAATAATAAAAACTTGCTAGGATGATTAACTTGTAACACATAGTAAGATGCAACCATTCTCTACACAAATTAAGAGGCTAAACCAGAAAATAGGCTGAAACTGAGAAGTGGGAACTTATAATAGCATTCTGTGCAAGTTTAGCCATACACCTGAGTTTAGCAGCTGTAAATAGGTGATTCAAACTTGCTTCAGCTTCAACTTTTCACCTCAAGCCTCTAGAATCAAATTAGACCCCCATAGCAGCCTTGACAGCACCTTTTAAACCTTAACAGCACTATTATGTGTAAGTCTTCAAATGATCACATACACATAGCAATTTCTGAGATTAAAATGATCTTACATAGTTAAATTAATACTCAGAAACTCTCATTTAGCTCCCCTTTTTGTGTCACTCAAGAGCAGCCTCTAAAGTATATTGAAATTGTAATTTTTAGGCCCTTAAACCCTAGCTGCAGCTGTAGCTGAGCTTTTATACTCAAACCCTTGTTGATGCAGCCCTAAAATCAATGGATAGGATTGAGCTACGGTCCTCCAATCCGTGAGGAGAGTGATTCTATCATTGTAAAAGTGATTGTACCATTGTACCGCCTTGACACTTACCTTGAAAAACATATAGTACACAGCTCACTATATCAATATATGTATTTATCAGCATTGCCTCTTTGATCTTGCACCCCAAGAAATACAAAGCTGTCACTATATTCTCACTCCAGGACCACATTACACATGTCAGCATTTTGATACACTTGAAATTACAGTGCTGCCCTTACAATTGCCTTTTGACAGACAAGATAAAAATACACTGGTATTTCAATTTTGGACTATGTGATTGGTCTATCACATTGTAAATATGAGCTCAAATGCACAAAGTAGCTTCTCAGGCAAATGTAGTATGACTGTTGGAGTGTGGATAAAGACAGAAATGCCCTTATCAAGGGCTAGTTGTAGGCAATTAAGTATACTGTCACAGAATTTACCAACTTGAAAAGGGCTACAGAGACTTCTTTGATATTCCAGTGAGCTATGTGCTTATAACAACTTGTATATACTTTTAAGATATATCAAACTGCACTTGATCAAACCCCAATATATCAACATTCCAATATCCAATTACTTTGAGCCTTTAGCTTGCATTTTGTCATTAAAAGAGCAAACCTTAAGATAGGCATCTTAGATCAACATCTTATTATTGGCGCACAATGGAAGTAAAAGAAGAAAAGACATGTAATGACCCGAACCTAGGGGTCTGAATCACTAATCGGTCCTTACCCAAACCCAAAGTCGTCTAAAGGCATTATGGTCAATTCTAACGTCGATACACAATATACATGTCATCCCAAAGTCAACTAACCTATCTAAACTTATGCAGGAGCATCGTCTGCCACTTCCTTCACGTGACCTGAAACTGATAATAACAAGGAGTGAGCACAACAACTCAGTAGAAGTCGCCTAAGGCGTCAGTTTTGGACTCCCTTGAGCCATGTAACGTATAATGGGATAAGAGATATCGGGATCATCCATTGGGAGTCCACATAACATTTACACCACAAAAAGCATTATCCTTAGTCACAAAATACAATTCTACAATGTCGTGCATGATATGAAATGTAATGCACCCTGTCCCATACTTGGTTTATACCGACCCACTTTTCACTTTTCAAAAACCGCTAACTAACTTTACCAAGGTGAGATTAATAGCTATCCTCGGTTCCAATTCTGGCAAGGCTTGGCAACCGTTTTGGGCCTAGTATCAACTTTTTCATACCCTACACCGAGCCGCACTCCCTCTAGGTCAAGCTAGCCCAGGACTCGCAAAATCCGGTTCATTTAAAAAAAAAAAAAACTTCCCATTTCAAATAATAACTTTTCTTTTGTAGAACTTCCTTTCTTAAAACCCTTTTCAAAATTTACTTTCTTGTCATGTCATACAATGCATCATGTTATGTCCTCTAAACATCAATCTCATCACAACAATAATGATATCAGCGCAATAATTACCACTCAATGGATATAAACAAGGCATTCCATAATCAACAATTATAATCATACCATACTTTAAAATATAATACAACAATAGCATATTTCATTACACCATTTCAAGTAAAGCACCTTTCTATAGAATCAACTATAAGCATGCTTCATATAAAATCGTAATAATCCACATCATACTTTTGACACATAAGAAAACAAATCATGCTTTAAACACTTAATCACGTTACTGATATACACATACAACAATTTCAGTTCATAGTCCTTGAATTTACACTACTTAATGAAGAGGAAAGTAGAATTTGCTCAAATAAAAGGCAAAGCTTGAGGTATTAGGAAGACCCCTACCTCAAAAATAGCCAAAATGCATCACTGGCCGAAAAAGTCAACGCTGGTTAACGGAAGTCAAAGCCAGTCAATGGAGGCGGAATGGAAAACTGTTCAATGGGAACGTAGCCGATGATGAAGAGATTCTACTGTTCCAAAGGCATATCTCCGGAATCTGACTCCAAGTGGCCTAAAACCTCCTCCAAAGCGTTAGAACTAAAAACTTCAAAAATTCATAAAATAATCACTGCTCCTCTGAAAATTAAATCCTTTGACTATGTAATATAGAACAACGAAAGGAACATTTTCCGTCAAGGAACCAAGACCGGAAACCCTACCGATTAACCGAAAAATGGAGGAGAAATCTGAAGCTTAAAAGAAAGAAAAAGGAAAAAGAAATTTGAGGGAAGGGCGAAGTGGCGTGAGAGAGTGAGAGAACTAGGTCAGCAAAATTGGCCTTATGGCCATTAAAAATGGAAAACATTGGCGGATCCCATCAACTTTATAAATATCTCACCCCTTTTAACATTTATATATATATATATATATATATATATATATATATAGTAACCACTTTATCACCACACCAATAATCATACAATCAGGTAAATGTGTAACAACTCCGGTAGCGGGTCCCACCTCCCGGTCTGAAAAATGAAAAAAAAAAGCCGAAATGACAACCAACTCTCAAACACACCTAGCATACCCCATGGTAGTCATCATGCAAAACGAGACAAGGATTTAAAATAATCTAGAAAATTAGAAAAATGAAAAAAATGATAAAATCAGAAAAATCAGAAAAATTACAAGACACGAACAATCACACAACAAACACAAGATATATGTGGTTCACCCGAAATCAAGGCTACATCCATGGATGAAAAGATATTCACTATATATGTAGAGATATTAAAACAGTAGAGAATTTCTAACACCGAACCATGCACACAAACTCTTGACCGAGTTCTCCGTGTACTCCACTAGATTCCTTATCAACGTACTCCTTCATGAGGCTACTTCTATCTCAACTCATAACTCTCAATAATACCCTAGGTGCCTATTTATAGAGTCTCTGTAACGTTTCCGATTTTCTGCATTTTTCATTTTTCCAGAATTTCGTTGATGCAAGGGTATTTTGGTCATTTCACTTTTTCACACGGGATTGTGGTTGGGTCCAATTGCATTTCATGTATTTTGAATTATGTGAATTATGTGGCAATTAATTGGTGGTGCACTATGTGTAATTGTGTGTAAAATTAAAGCTAAAAGAAAAGGAAAAGTCAAAAAGTGGAAGCGAGCCCCACCACTAACCCAATTAGTGGTCTAGAGACCATTTTCTTCTTCACTTTTCTTCTCTCTCCCCGTCACTTTCTCTCTTCCTCTCTTCTTCTTCATTTTCTTTTTCACTTTAGTTTCAAGACCTTGAATCTTGATTTCTTCCTCATTTCTTGGCGGATTAAGGTGCCGTTTAAGGCAAAACGGAGAGTACGACGAGCTTTACGTATCGGTACCAAAAATTCCAGATTTGGTGCTCCCCTTGGATTTCAAAATTTAGAACCCACTTCAAGGGTTTTGTCCAATCTTGAGGTAGGGGCTCTTAATCCATGAGTTCTTGTGCTTTTGTGAGTTGATCTCTCTTAAATGTTTGTTTAGCATGCTCAATTTGTATGGTATCTAACTAAATGATTAGTGTTGTGTATATTTGTCAATTTTATGTGATTATGTGTGTTAAATGGATTATGTGAAGAGCATGTTCACATGTTGATTCTCTATATGTTCATCATGCTAGATTCTTGCCGTAATTAAACATGTTGTAACTTTCTTGTTTTTCTTATGAATTATACTATGTTGCTTAAATTGGACAATTGTGGAATGATGAACATATGTATGTCATTGAGGCATTCATGCATTAACATTAGGCATGAAAAGGGAAAGAATTGACTTTGAAATGTAAAAGGGGGAGTTTTAGGAAAGTGATTTGATGAAATGTTTTTCTTAAACCCGGTCGCCACGGGGTTACCAAAGGGCTGGTAGCTAGGTTAATATAACCTAGAGGGAACTAGGGAGTTGCCCTAGCGTGGTTGAGCTGTCTGGGCCCCTCGATGACGCTGCGGGGTTACCAACGGTCTAGGGACAGCAGCCAATCCTTCTCTCGACGCTGAGGGGTTACCAAAGGGGGTTACATTAACAGTTTGAAAGTGACGGTTTTCGAAAATGAAAATGGGGAGCGACATTAGCATTACATCGCATCCCATTGCATTACATTGTTGTGCTTGAGATTGAATTGTTATGTAATACCATTCCTTCATTGTATGATCCCTATTTCCATTGACCTATTCTATGTTTGGATTCATGGGGACACAAGATACGTGTCTTAAGTGTCACCTACTAAGCGTATAGCTCACCCCATCATATTCTAACATTTTTCATGTCATGGTAAAGAATTGGTGGATGATAATCCACCCTAGATTTAAATGGCGCTTGAAGAATCTTTTGGGATATATTTTGTAAAACTCGAACTCATTTTTGTATAGCTCATGATCTGAAATGTATTAAGCCCATCTGGTTTTGTAAATGATAATGTCACTCTCTATTTGAATCCATTTTGATGTAAAATGTCTACAATGTAAAGTTAAGTTAAAACTCTTGTAATTGGCCCCAATGATGTCTTATATGATTACATGTGGTTTTTTTAGTCCCTGGTATAAGATGGCATATGTTTCATTGTATAAAACGAGTTCGGATCAATTCCAAGCTTCCATTCCAGTTTCCCCTTCCATTCTCATAGCATAACAGGTTGGCTTTAGGATCCAGGCTCGGGATCTCCATTTCGGTCGACCGAAATGGTGCATCGGTCGATCGAAACAGAAATGTTGGCTCTCGAGATCTTCACTTCGGTTGACCGAAATAGAGGTTCGGACGACCGAAGCTTAACTTCGGTCGACCGAAATAAAGCCTTGTGATCAAGCTTCCTTCTTCTCTTTGTTTGCTCTCGGGATCTCCACTTCGGTCGACTGAAATGAAGCTATTTGATCATCCTCCATTTTCTTCCTGGAAATAGTTTGATTCAACGATAGATTGGAATGAAGCTATTTGATCATCCTCTATTTTCTTCCTGGAAATAGTTTGATTCAATGATAGATTGGACTTTGAGGCTTGCTGAGAAATTTTTTTTTTTTTTTTTTTTTTTTTTTTTTTTTTTTTTTTTTTAGCGTTGTAATGGTGTGTTGACCATAGAAATGTTGTGTTGAACCCAAGTAACCTCGGGTTCGAGTAAGGACCAGTGTAGCGATCCGAGCCTCCGGGTCAGGGTTGTTACAGTCTCATACCTAATTCCTTGGTGGACAAAGATTACATAATTTCTTAGAGCTCAAAATATGTTTCTACAAGAAATTAACATAATAAAATAAACCTGAAAATATAAACTAATAATAATAGGAATTTGAGACATAATTCTTAACACTTATCGCTTATGCTACGTCAATTTATTTCTTATTAGATATGCCCGGCCCGGAATGACTGCTTATGCTGATTTTTATGAGATTTGTACTCCTAAGAAAGGTGAATATGTATTTGTGTCTGCAGCATCTGGTGCAATTGGTCAACTCGTTAGGCGGTTTGCAAAGTTGATGGGGTGCCATGTTGGAAGTGCTGGAAGTAAAGAAAACACGGGTCCTATCTCATTAGCATTGCATCATTTTCACCGGCCATTTCTTGGTGGATACAATGTTGGATATCTTCAAGGTAATGGTTCAGTCACATATTTGACAGTCTTCATTAACCATGGGTATCCTCATCCTATCTTGTACCTATTGATGATCTTCGTTAATTAATATGGGCATCCTCATCATGTCATGTATATTATATAGTCATTCATTTACAACTAAAAGTTAATTCCATATGAGATAAATTACATTCCCTGATCTAGACTTTTATTCCCCCACACTAAATTGTCCTTGAATCGTTTTTTCCTGCAATAATTTAATTTCTTACTTGAATGTCTTTGCCACTGGTATCTAAAATTCCTCAATGAATAATTTCAAAACCGCATATAATTTAGATATTCAGCGCATCTGTATTTCTCTTCCTATTTCATGGTTATGGAATTTGAGATTCGATTGATAAATATTAACTACTGGAGTAAAAGTGGGAGAGATGGGAGAAATGATAAGAGAATTACCAACTTCTCTGTGCAATGAATGCTTTCATGGGATGAATTTTAAATAACTCCCGTCACCTTGTTAAACCTTCCATGGATTTTTTCTTTTTCTTTTATTAACCCGGGGTGTTCGGGATAACACGAACTCTTAGGGTCCCTCAACAACCCAACTAATTCCCGAGGATCAAGAAGGGAGCCTCCCCACCCATGTCGGGTAAGTTATTACAGGGGTAGTGGAGTCTAGCCACAAAGAATACCCAGCGGGACTCGAACCTCAGACTTTGGGCTTGCTAAGCTCCAAAGTCTAGCGAATAAACCGCAGGGCCTTATCCGAAGTGGATATCCATGGATATTGTTGAATTCCAATTTCTAGTTACAACACTGAATGACCAAATTGAAATCCATCAATCAAAAGTCATTGAAAATTTGAAGAAAAAGGGTACGAATTTTTAAATTCAGTAATTTGTGATTATCTATATAGTTGAACAATAAAATCATTTGTGTAGGTTATATTATTTGTACAAATGTTTTTCCCTCTAATTGCAAATCTGAGATTGGTTTTAACATATAAAATTAATTATATGTATGGGAATCATTTTACTCAAAAAATTAAAATTGTAGTATCAGATTATAATATTGAAAATTTGTTTTAAAGCATGCAAGAAACAAGAAATTAATAACAAAAACAAAGTAGAGGACTATATTATATGGTTCAGCTGTTGGCCTACATTATCTAGGCAATTTTAGTGAATAAATCCGATAGATGAAGAAATAATCTAGTAATATAACAGCTTCCTTTATATCACAAAAGAGTCCGCACGCTATTTCATCTCAACTGTTTTTGTTCTTTCTTCAGCTTTTGGTACGCATTTGTATCGTTGTGGCAAGAGAAAGGTATATATTCTAAACATCAAATTGAAAAGCAAAATTGAACGACTAAGGATACAAGACATCTCATACTTGTAAACTAAGATTCTTGAAAATTAGATTTAAAGGAACTCCAATAGCACCACCATAATAATATAAAACTATTTCAACATTAGTACTATTTCAATTAATTATGTGCCTGCATATGTAAAAAATAGGGAAAATTACATATAAATGGAGTCAAAGTTTCATATTTACTTAGAGGCTGAGTCAAAGTTTCATATTTCTCTAAAATGGATTGCTGAGGTGGCACATGATTTTTTACTGTTTAGAAATTGTGGTGCCTAAAATACCCTTCCGTGAAGGTACTACTTTTTCTTCAAAGGTACCACTTTTTTGAACTGAAGGTACTACTTTTTCTCCAGAGGTACTACTTTTTTGAACTGAAGGTACTACTTTTTTGAACTGAAGGTACTACTTTTTTGTTAAGGAAGGGCATTTTAGGCACCACAATTTTTTAAACAGTAATAAACCATGTGCCACCTCAGCAATCCATTTTAGAGAAATATGGAATTTTGACTCAGTCTCTAAGTAAATATGAAACTTTAACTCCATTTATATGTAATTTTCCCTTAAAAATAAAAATAAAAGGGGGGTTTATTGCAAAACATTAAAAGTCAATCCGGGTTAATGCAATTCGCCCATAATAATATTAATAATAGTATTCGGATTATAGATGCCTTTTTAGCTTTTGTAAAATTGTCTTTGCTGATTTTATTTATTTTGGGTGAAAAGGGGGTCCACAGGATTCGATTCTGAACAACAACTAATCTCTATTTGTTTATTTAGAATATAAGGTTGATCTATTGAAGAACAAGTTTGAGTTTGATGGGGCTTTCAATTACAAGGAAGAGGACAACTTGGATGCTGCTTCCCCCCAAAGGGGAGGTATGGGGTTTGAACTTCGGTGGAGGTAAAATGTGTGCGTAATTGTTTTAACTTCCAAAAAATTAAAAAATCGATTAAATGAGTTGTGAAATTCCTTGAACTAACAAAACTTATCAAGATACCACCAAATTCCTGACCGGTTAAATAAATTGTGAAATGTCAAATTTGACATTACTATTTAATATTAAATTAAAGGTTATAATTATTATTTTAAAATTACAAAATACCCCGTCTTCTTCCCAGCATGTTGAATGTCAAATTTGATTTAATAGCTTTTAACTAATATTTTTGTAAGCACTTTGGGGTATTTTTAAAATAGTAATTATATTTTTAAATTTAATATTAAATATCAAGGGGCACTTTAACATTTCCCAATGGGTGAATTAACTTGATAGGTTTTATTAGTTTAAGAGGTTTTAAATTTTATTGAATTTTTATGTTAGAAAGGGATTTTTGTAATTTTAACCTTAATTTTAAAGAATATAGATCTCTACCATTACCTACAAAGAATATAGTATCTTTATAATATTTTATCAGATTTATAAATGTATCCACAAAACAAATAACTTTACTAACCTAATTACCTAGTTTCCAAAAATAAATGATTACTTGAAATAGTAAACAAACTCAAAATATTTTCTTACACATACGCGGTACATATGGCCAATTATATGCATTTATTTTAGATTCTATCCGTTATAATCAGCTGAATGCACATTAATATAATTGGATGGTATTTCAAATTCTAACATTTAAAATAAGCTGAATGATGCATGAATACAATCCGAAAATAAGTTATAATGGATTAGTTGCTCTATTTGTTAAGTTTACTCCAACATCTTAAATGTTAAATGATATAAGTAGAATCATTTCTTCAAACAAATGGTGATTGAAATTCAGTTCACTCTCAAATTTTGTTGAGTAATAATATGTATAAGCAAAAGTCATAAAAAAAAGTTAGGTTTGATCATTTTTTATGCATGGTAGAGAAAAACAAAATCATGTAATATTGGTGGTTGTGTTCAAAAATAAAGTCATGTAAAATTGAATTTTATTATGTCATGTAAAAAACATGTTAGTTCACTCTCATTGCAAGTAGTATCACAATCACAACTAAATAATGACTACAGGAATGGAAAAAACCAAATGCAGAATGGAAAAGGATGAGATCTTGCAATTTCATTTAATGGCTCTTCAATCATATAACCTAAAGTTCATAAACAAAAAGATCATTTCTATTTTTTGAGACCATGATGGGCGGCCCGCACGTGTGTTCTAGATGGGTCAAGCCCACCACGACATGGTCCATACCCACTACACACCAACGTTTCATATGGGGTTAAATTTGTTTTCTTATGTGGTTTTCTATTAAGTATATGACATGTCAATAAAATAGCCTCCCCCCAAATGTTTAAAGGTAACCCTGAACTAATGAGCAAAGAATTCATCATTTTTTTTAGAGTTCTATTTTTTCAGGGGTATAAGGTGCAGTAGTTTCATGTATAACTCCATGTTGTTCACATAATTTCTTAAAGTAATAGAACCATATTCTCCTCCCCTATCAGATCTAACTCTTTTAATTTTCCTTTCTAGTTGATTTTCTACTTCTACCTTATATTTGATAAATTTTTCCTCAGCTTCATCTTTACTACTTAAGAGATATAATTTTGTATATCTAGAGTAGTCATTTACAAAAATTATATAATATTTCTTTCCTCCTTGACTAAGTGTATTTTTAAAATCACCTAAATCTGTATGTATGAGTTCTAAGACTGTTGTGTTTCTTTCTACTGTTTTAAAAGGTTTTCTAGTATGTTTAGCCTCTGCACATACTTCACATTTGAAAATTTTGAGTTTTCTAATTTTGGGACTAGGTTTAATTGTTTCATTCGTTTAATTAATGCTATGTTGACATAGCCTAATCTAGAATGCCATAAATCTAATGACTCAGCAATATAAATAAAAGAGTTACCCGGTTTATTCATCGATTGAATGCTGAGTACTAAAAGACTTCCACTACAAAATTCCTTACCAACAAAGTCACCATTTCGTGTCAAGATTAACTTGTCAGAGTCAAAGACTAACTTGAGTCCAGCCTTGTTGAGAAGTGAGCCAGAGATCAAATTGTTTCGTATCTTGGGAACATGTAGGACTGAGTTGAGAGATAAAGCTTTCCCAAATGTTAGCCTCAGCATTATCTTACCTACTCCACAAACTTTTGCAGCTCGAGAATCGATCTCCCGTGTAGACAAACTCTCCTTCTACCTTCTCATAGGTAGAGAATAAGTTGTGATGACTATAGATGTGTCTAGTGGCCCCTGTGTCCACTATCTATTCAATCACGTTGCCTATCATGTTAACTTCAGTAACAACAGCTGCTATAATTTCTCGTGTTTCATTATCTGCTAAGTTCGCTTGTGGCTTGGTATGTTGAGCTTCTTGTCCCTTTCGTTGCCAACATTCATGAGCTCTATGACCTGGCTTACCACAAACGTAGTAAGGCCCATCGGTTTTCTTTTGTACTTTATCATTCTTCTTGAAAAATTGACTCTTTTTGTCTTTGTTTTTGTGATCCCCTTTGCCATATGATAACTTGCTTGTTGAAGGCCTTTGAACAACTAAATTAGCCTTGACAGAGGACACTTTGGCTGGAATAGGTTGTTCTCCCAAACGACTTGTTTCTTCAATTTGAATGTGGAAAATCAACTCTTCCATAGTGTATGTCCTCTTTTTATGTCTAAGATAAGTCTTGTAGTCCTTCCAAGAGGGTGTTAGCTTGTCGATGAGTGCATCGACTTGTATGGCTTCATTGATGACAAATCCTTCAGCCTCTGCTTCTGGAACTATAGTTTGAAATTAATGGACTTGCTTTATAATAGAGAGGTTATCCGGCCACCATGTTGAAATGAAGAAATTTGCTTCCCGCATATCTTCGTATTCCGACCTCATTGGTGGAGTATATGTTTTTGAGGGCTTCCCTAATCTCTCTTGCAGTTTTGTACTTGCAATAGATGTCGAATAATTGATCTGAAAGGTGATGCAAAATATACCCTCGACAAGAAGTGTAATCCTTTTCAAAAATTCTTATTGAAGTAGTTCTTGCAGGTTCAAGCTCATTATCAGGAGCGCTTTCATTAAACAAAACATATGCAACCTCAATTTGTTGTAAGAAAAATAGTATTTTTTCAGACCATCTTTTGTAATGCGTTCCGTCAAAAGGCTGAACCTTAGACATATCAGGAACAGGATTTTTCCCCATTTTAATTAATCAAGCACAAGTTCACTTTTAAGTTTGTAGGAAAAAAGATGTGCTCAACTAATTAAATCAATAATGTTTTGTACAAAAGGAAAAATAATGCAAAAACTAAAATAAAGTAAGGAAGAAAAAGTAAAGTTATCAGCCGAGGCATGAGGCTTAACTCACTATCCTTAAAAGTGAACTCGCCCCTACTAAGAGTACGTGGCTTATGGCACACGTCCTTTGGTGCAAATGGTACTCAAGCAGTCACCCTCCAGGATACAACGACAGTCTTCAAAATGTGCACTCAGATTGAAGACTTGAACTCGTTTCAATGAAGCCCAAAAATATATGGAAATATAATTTCAGAACACTAAAAATCATGTCCAGAAGGTTGTTGGAATTATGGACAGTATGAAGTTGAAAAAATTCACTTGAAATATGTTTGAAGAAAGAAAGATGAGAGAGTGATCATAGAGAGAAGACTGATTGGGGATATTTCAAAATGTCTAAACCTGGTCTATTTATAGGATGCTCATGGCTTGAAACCTTTAATGGCTTTTGAATGTTACAAATATAAATGCATTAATAGATCCACCCATTATTATATTTAAACAGGCTTAAGAGACAAAATCGATGTGTAATAAATATAAATTTTTAATGCATAGTAAATAAATTTTTTGAATCATTTTTCTAACAAGAATATATGTCCTTTTCATAAAACTCTTCTTGTATGAGTAGATTTTGTTTGGTGAAATAGTGTTATTGTATTATTTGTATATATTTTCTTCAAAGACTTGGGGGTGGGCCAAACTAAGGAGGACAATTAGCATCTCGCTTACTGGTAGGTCCAAACAAGAAAAATGCTAATTCGATTGTTACCATAAAATTAACACCATTCCTTCAAGAGTCTGTCATGTGCATTTTTATGTGTGCACATATGCTAATTGCTAGCTAACCCAATTTTTTATACTAAAAGGTCACCAGGTCAGACATTCAAAATTCATTCATTTCTCAAATGTTCTGAAGACAAAGATTTGACAGACATTGGAGGGAGGACCAATTATTTCCATTAAGGTCAATATATATATATATATATATATATATATATATATATATTGACCTTAATGGAAATAATTGGTCCTATATATGTATATATTTCTATTAAGCTTTCTCTTCCCCTCCTTCCCTCTATTATTATATTTTGCAGTATTTTATTGTGTAAATTTTCAGTAACCTTTCTTAAGATTGGTTAATATTTTGCTAAATCTTTTACATTTCATAATTTTACTTACATCCCTCTTGTTAGTAATCATCGTCTAACTTGATAATGTTAGTATGTTATTTTATCGTTTTGTTCATGAAATATTTACTATCATTTCAGATATTAAAAATACAAAATTAATCTTCTATTAATTTTTTAAATATTATGTTTGTCTTTGTCAAGTAGCTAACCATCAAGAAAAATCTATTATATAAACTAAAACCTCAAAAGAGATAAATAAAATTTAAAACATACTCACAAACCTTTATACCATTTTGGATTTTCAAGTAATTAAGCATCACACTATATTTTTAGGTTTTTCAAGTAAAATTCATAATATATAAATCAGGCCAGTAAAGTCAAAAGTGCTCTGATTGTAAAACTTGTCGTGTTATTATACAATTTCGTCACTGTTGATTATCATAGTGCCTTTTTCAATGGTTTTGTAGGTGAGGACTGGATCGGATTATATTACTTTACGTTCAATATAATACTCCATAATGAGATATACACAATATATATTTAAGTGGTCCTAGTAGAAACTTGAGAAGATTCGTCTGTTTCTCCGCGCCAGCAAAGCCATTACATCACTTCTTAACCAAAAAAGAAAAAAGAAAAAAAACCATTACATCACCTGCATACACATTCAATGGTTCGTTGTCTATATATAAACAATTACTAGAAAGCATACATCAACCATCAATCATAACATATAGTGTACATAGAATCCAAAGTTCAACGTCTTCTCATCCTTATCAGAATTGATTGAGTAGCAGCAGTAGTAGTAAAAATGAAGAAAGCAGAGCTGGTGTTCATCCCATCCCCGGGAGTCGGTCACCTGGCATCGGCAGTGGAGATGGCCAACCTCCTCATTTGCCGCGACGAACGGCTCTTCATTACGGTGATCATAATGAAGGCGCCAATATTTGACACCAAGACCAGTACTATTCATACCCAGTCAATGTCTGAAGACGCAACCTCACGCGTACGTTTCATTCAACTTCCTCAAAAAGAATCAAGTTCAGAACACAAGCCCGGTGACTTTATTGCCACCCTTATAGAAAACAACAAGACTCGAGTGAGAGATGTTGCGGTCGGAATCCAAACCAAGAATGGGCTTGCTGCGTTTGTTGTTGACATGTTCTGCAGCGAGATGATCGATGTGGCCGACGAATTGGGGGTCCCATCCTACGTCTACTTCACGTCTAGTGCTGGTTTTCTTGGCCTCATGTTTCATCTCCAGTCAATCCAAGATGACCAAAGCAAAGACATTACTCAGTTCAAGGACTCGGATACTGAGTTGTCAGTTCCAAGTTTTGCCAATTCTGTTCCGTCTAAGGTCTTGCCATCTCTGGTGCTGGACAACCAAGATGAGTGCAGCATGTTCCTAGCACATGCCCGAAGGTTCAGACGGACTAAAGGCATCATGGTCAATACGTTCACTGAGCTAGAATCGCATGCAGTGAAGTCCCTATCTGACGGTAAGACCCCGCCAGTCTACCCGGTGGGACCTGTACTCAACCTCAAGAGTGGTGAGGGGGGCCACCAATCCGACGCTATATTGAGCTGGCTCGACGATCAGCCACTGTCGTCGGTGGTGTTCTTGTGCTTCGGGAGCATGGGAAGCTTCGGTAAGGAACAGGTGAAAGAGATTGCGGATGCACTGGAGCGCAGTGGCTACCGTTTTTTGTGGTCCCTACGTCAGCCTCCACCAAAGGGAAAGGTAGAGCTTCCAAAAGAATACGAGAATCCACGGGAAGTCCTGCCGGAGGGATTCTTGGAACGGATGTCAGGGATGGGAAAAGTGATTGGTTGGGCGCCACAAGTGGCAGTGTTGTCACACCCGGCAGTGGGTGGGTTTGTGTCACACTGCGGGTGGAATTCCACGCTGGAGAGTGTGTGGTGTGGAGTGCCCATGGCAGCATGGCCTTTGTACGCAGAGCAGCAAATGAATGCTTTTGCAAATGTGAGAGAGTTGGGGATAGCAGTGGAGATCAAGATGGACTATAGGAAAGATCCCAGAAGAGAATTCAATCAAGTGCCCTTAACGGCAGAGGAGATAGAGACGGGGATAAGAAAAGTTATGATGGATGACGGGGAAATTAGAAAGAAGGCGAATGAAATGAAAGAAAAGAGCAGAGAAGCCGTGACGGAGGGTGGGTCATCCTACATTTTTCTTGGACGTCTGATTGAGGATGTGATTAAAAATATGGATTAATTTTGTGATGTTTCTTGTTTTCCGATTTTTTCGGACATTTCCATATTTTGTGCATTGTTTACTTTCTTGTTGAGACTAGTATCATTTTCTCCATTTTGGTTATTGATATGGTATGTTGTTTATTCATTTCACGAGGAGTACTTTTATTATGCAAATGGTATAATTAGTATTTGGTAATGGTAAGAGGGCTTTTTAGTCATTTGGGAGGTCTTACTTTTGACCACTGTGTGGGCTTGACACCTATATGCCTATGTGTATTCACCTTGGGTGTGTATGTGGCATGTTTGTTTGTAACACACACTGAAGGAATTTTTGTGTAGAGACTCTCTGCAGTAACTTCGTGCCATCTTTTCCTCTCTATGGTCATTTTCTTTATATCCCATTTTAAGGCCATTGTAGTTGAGAATTGAGGTTGCCATGTGAAGGAAATTAGTTTGTCTGGTGAAGGAGAGCTTTCCGATCCATTGATGCAAGTGTTGAGTCCACATATTTAGCACAAAGTTGCAGGTATTGATTTAAAGGAAAGGGTTTTGTTTTGTTGCAAAAAGGGATGCTTCATCTTCTCTATCATAGTTAGTGATTTTGATTCTTCCTTTGTGTGGCTTTGGATTGTTTTAGCATGGTTTCGAGCTTCCTTTGAGGTAGGATTGTCCTAAACCTCACAATCTTTACTTTTGGTGAGTTATATCGAATTGTGTTGAAAACAGTGCTGAAACTTAAATCTTGAAACTGAGATTGTAAATTCCTTAAATATTATTGTGGGTACTCATACATCATGGTTTGCTGGACATAATCAAGTTGACTATGTGTTACTTTTTGTGAATGGACTTGCATGCTAGAGTTTAAAATGCATTATATGAAAAACGTTAAGCATGAGATGGTGTGCTTCTATGTGAATTATTTCTTCAAATCAAGCATACTATTATATTTGGAAAACTGCAATAATAATGATGATGATGTACAATGTTGAAGTTGAAAGTTGATATTGAAATGTGGTAGCAGGGCGGAGCCAGGATTCAGTATAAGGGGGGTTGGAGAATTAACGGTTTTACTAATATAATAATAATATTTTAAGTCAAAAGTGCCTAAAAAGGGTAATTCAAATATAAATTTTTAATACCTAGGATTTTACATTGTAATTTAAACCATCGATCCTAAATTCCTAATAAGCATAATTGAGTAAAAATAATATGATAATAAGATGATTCTTATATTTTTATTCTTCAAATTATTTTATTTTATTTTATATTATGCTAAACTCCTAAAGGTCAAAGTAACAAAATATAAGATTAATTTTCAATGTAATCAAGTAGATGCAGGCTTGCAGCATAGTCAATCAAAGAAAAGAGAGAGACCAAATTTTTACTGAAATGAACATTTGTCCATGTGGACCATCGTTTCCCCTACTAATCTGCTTTAAGCCTTTAATGGCAGAAAAATAATAATAATAATTATTATTATAATAAGATGATTCTTATATTATCTTATATGAAGATATTCTTCAAAATTTTTTTATTATGCTAAACTCCTAAAGGTCTAAGTAACAAAATCTAAGATTAATTTTCAATGTAATCAAGTAGATGCACTATGCAGCATAGTCTATCAAAGAAAAGAGAGAAACTAAATTTACCGAAATGAACAAATCAAGAACATGAGCACCAAAATTTACAATATATATATAAAGAGGGCAAAAGATGGCCAGATAGGTGAGACCTTGAGTTGAGCTTCGGGCCTTCGGCAGCCTCGATCATTCGAGATCTCTACGTAGACTGAATAGCTTCAGTGGTCGGCGTCGGCGGTCGCCTGGCCTTCTCTTTCCTCTCCGGCTCTCCCTCAGTTTTTTCTCCAACTTCTCTCTAGAATCTCACAGCTCTCGCTCTTTTCAGCTCAAAAAAGAGGGCAAATTGATGAGTGCCCTGTTGGCCTAAGGATTTTATCTAAAGGTCAATCTTATGTTTTGATGATTACAAACCATTAATGATGTTTATGTACTAATGTTTTCATTGAGTGATATATAGTTGATCAACATTCAATCCTCAATGATGAGCTAGAAGATCCATTCCAAGCATTCCAAACATTTAAGCAATGGATTCAAGGAAGCCTTAAAGTGCAAGAAATCAAAGAAAAACTCGGACTTCAAATATCACACAAAGCATTTCAAAGAAACAAAGCAAGTCTTTATCAAGCCTGAACAATCATGGTCAAAGAATGAAGAAAAGGGTAGATAGGGTGGTGAGAGCTTAAGATTTAATGTCAAAGTTTACTTGAATATATTTTGAAGCTCAATTTTAGGATCATGCATACTCATTCTAAATTCAGTTTTAAACTGCCTAAAATTTTCTCATAAACCTTATATATGCAAGCTACATATAATAGGAAGTGCATAGGTCTTAATTAAATTTATTTTTAGTCATGCACATTTTTGGAGCCGCCTCCACTCAAAAAAAATGACCTTGCTCCTTTCACTCTCGTAGTATTTCTTGGCTCGTAGAACAATCTTTCAGAAATGAGCCTGCTCAATCTTTTTTTTGAGCCGCCTCCATTTTAGAAAATGAGCCTGCTCAATCTTTTTTTTGAGCCGCCTCCATTTGAAATTGAGCCGCCTCCACTTCTTGTAAGGAGCCGGCTCCATTAAGGGTTTTGAACTACAACGGCAATTTTTCTGCATTTAATTCTTCCAACTACTTCTAACAGCTATATGGAGGTGTGAATAAATATTTACACAGAGGTTTTGTCTAAAAAGAAATATACACCACTTGAAAGAATATTTTAAGCAGAGCATTCAAGAGCATTCAGTACATATAAATTCCTTCTCTGAGCTTTCATTGTGTACTGCATTCTCTCATTCTAGATCTTGAGCTTCATTAATATTCTTATCTATTCTAGTTGTGAGCTTACACTTATACATCTATATTGAGAGAGAGGTTCAATCTTGTATTTCAAATTACAAACTTTGCTACGATCTTGTAAGGGTTGGTGTGACCCAAAACGAAGTCTAGGAGAAGGGTGTTCTCCTAGCAAGGAAGAGAAGCAAGTCTTGCTTTAAATTGAAGGTTTGCTCTCCACCATTAAGGAGAAGCTTTAGTGAATTTGGGAAGTCTCAAGGGAGGACCTTGAGCCAAGGAGTAGGAGTTTCCGAACCTTGCTAAATTGCCGGGTCACTGTTTCCAATCTCTTATCTCTATCTCTCTTACTTATGCAATATACTGTTTGAATATTTCAATTGATTTGTGCTTAACAGTTTATTAGATTTAACAATTTTAAATTGCAAAAATTAGCCCTTAACTCTATTCACCCCCCCTCTAAAGTCAATTAGTGACTAACAATTGGTATCAGAGCCTAATCTCTAGAAAAAGATTAATCATCTTAGAGAACGATCATGGCCAATACAAATTTTCATCAAGAAGGTCATTCTAAGAATAGACCCCCTTGGTTTGATGGAAGTGACTATAACTATTGGAAAATCAAAATGAGAGCATTCCTAAGAGGCATTGATATAGATGTTTGGAAAGCCACAGAACAAGGGGACCATGTTCCAACCAAAATAGTAAATAATGAAAATGTTCCAACACCTGATATTGAATGGACCCTCAATGACCGTAGGCTTGTACAATGTAATGTCAAGGCTATTACTAATCTTTATTGTGCCTTAAGCAAAAATGAATTCAATAGAATTTCTGATTGTGAAATGGCCAAAGAAATTTGGGATAAACTTGAAGTTACCTATGTACGTACCAGTCATGTTAAGGAATCTAAAATGAATATGCTTGTCCATAAATATGAACTTTTCACCATGAACAACAAAGAAACCATTAGTGAAATGTACTCTCGTTTTACTAACATTGTGAATCCTTTGAAGGCTCTTGGAAGATCATATACATCGTCTGACAATGTGAGAAAAATTCTTAGGTCTTTACCAAAAAATTGGGAAGCCAAGAAGACCGCCATCCAAGAGGCCAAAGATCTCAATACACTTCCCATAGATGAACTCATTGGTTCCTTAATGGCCTATGAGCTAGAGATGAATGATTGAGATGAAGACAAAGAAGCTCAAAAGAAAGATATAGCTCTTCAAGCTTCTACCAAAGAAGTCACAATTGATAAAGCTTAAGAAGAAGAAGAAATTGCTCTCATTACCAAGACCGTGAGAAGAGTTCTTCAAATGAAGAAGTACCAAAAGAGTAACAACTTCAAAAGAAATGGTTTATCAAGTAAGCAAGGAAAAAGAGAAACACCTACATGTTTTCATTGTAGAAAACCGGGGCATTTCAAATCCGATTGCTATGCCTACAAAAATGAAAAGGAAAGGAAAAAGAAAGACAAAGCCATGCGAGCTACATGGGAGGATGATGATTCAAATGGATCCGGAAGTGATGATGATCTCAATGAATTGGTCAATCTCTGTCTCATGGCCGATGAAGATGAGGTAAATTCTAATCATGACTCATTTGATTTAGAAACTTCTTATAATGAATTGGTTGATGCACATAACTATTTGTTAGATGCTTTTAAAGAATTACATGATGAATTAGGCAACATGGTTCAAAAGTGTACTAGCCTTAGAAGAGAAAAGCTTATCATCTCTCAAAACCTTGAAAAATCTCAACTTGAAAATGAAAATTTGAAAAAGGAAAAAGAATTAGCAAAAGAAGCAGCCTCAATTGAGTTAATTTCTGAAAATGAATCATTAAAAGTCATTATTGAGGATCAAATTGAAACCTTAGCCAAATTCACAAAAGGTAGAGAAAACTTAGGCCTCATTCTTGGAAAGTAAAGAAATGCTTATGCAAAAGATGGGCTTGGATATGATCCTCACAACAAAGATTCTTGTTTATTGAAAAAGAGAAAATCTTTGAACAATTATTTTGTTAAAATTTCCTCTTCAAGTCTAAAATGCAATTATTATAAAAAGCTAGGACATAAGATCAATCATTATCCTATTAGGCCATGTATGATAAAAGAAATTTGGGTTATTAAAGGGACATATATGGTGCTTCCTAACTCCCATGGACCCAAGAAAGTGTGGGTACCAAAAGAAGATTACTCAAATTCTTTTTGTAGGTTTACTTGAAGTCTCCATACTTATCCAAGGACAAATGGCTCCTTGATATCGGATGCTCAAGACATATGATGGGAGATCAATCAAAATTTCGCTCCATCAAACCTTATAAAGGAGGAAGTGTTACATTCGGCGACAATTCAAAAGGCAAGGTCATTGGCATTGGAACTATTGGTATCTCCTCTTCCTTATCTATTGATGACGTTTTACTTGTTAAAGGCTTAAAACACAACTTGTTTAGTATTAGCCAACTATGTGATAAAGGATATGATGTTTTGTTTAAATCGGATAAATGCATTGTCAAAAAGAATAATAATGAAGTTTTTCATGCTCTAAGAAATGGTAATGTGTATACTTTGCTTTTGTGTGAATTACATGATCAAGATGTCAAATGTCTTGTTTCCTCAAATGAAAATAGTTGGTTGTGGCATAGAAGGTTAGGTCATGCTAGTATGGACTTGATTTCAAAACTATCTAGAAATGAATTAGTCAAAGGCCTCCCAAAGACTAATTTTTCTAAAGATAAAACTTATAGCGCATGCCAAATTGGCAAGCAAATCAAGTCATCATTTAAAAGGAAAAAGGACATAATAACTTCAAGACCTCTTGAATTAATTCATATGGATTTATTCGGTCTGGAGAGAACTGCTAGTCTTGGTGGAAAACTCTATGCATTTGTCATTGTTGATGATTACTCTAGATTCACTTGGGTATTTTTTTTTACTCACAAAAATGAGGCTCATACAATCTTTGCTAAATTTTGTAAGAGAATCGAGAACGAAAAAGAGTGTAAGATTAAAACCATTAGAAGTGATAGAGGAAGAGAGTTTGATAACCAAGATGTAGAAAGATTTTATGATGAAAATGGATACAATCATAATCTTTCGGCTCCTAGAACTCCCAACAAAATGGAGTTGTTGAAAGAAAAAATAGATCTCTTCAAGAAATGGCTAGGACTATGTTAAATGAACATATATCTCCTAGAACTCTTTGGGCCGAAGCCGTTAGTACCTCATGCTACGTTATAAATAGTCATCATTAGAAAACTCCTTAATAAGACTCCTTATGAGCTTTGGAACAAAAGGAAGCCAAATATTGGATACTTTAAAGTTTTTGGGTGTAAATGCTTTGTGTTGAATGACAAAGATAATCTAGGAAAATTTGAACCTAAATCGGATGAAGGTATTTTCCTAGAATATTCATCTCGTAGAGTGTTTAACAAAAGAACACTAGTAGTTGTGGAATCTATACATGTCGTATTTGATGAATCACCATTACCCCCTCTTAGATGCTCATTGGATGATAATGAAGATGTGATTGAGATTGAAAAGAACATTGAAAATCTTGATTTAAATGGTCCGTCTCTTGAAAATCGCTCCAAAGATGTTCCAAAAGATAGTCACTCTCATATAGACACTCTTCCTAAGGCTTGGAAGCAAGTGCCTAATCATCCAATAAATCAAATTATTGGCGATCCTTCTAAAGGAGTAAGCACTAGATCTCAAATAAGTAATGTTTGCAACTATGTGACTTTTGTTTCCCAACTAGAACCAAAGAACATTCTTGAAGCCGAAAATGATGAATCTTGGCTCTTGGCCATGCAAGAAGAACTTAACTAATTTGAAAGAAATGAAGTTTGGCAATTGGTTCCAAGACCTAAAGATAAAACTATCATTGGCACAAAATGAGTGTTTAGAAATAAAAAGGATGAATCGGGAACAATTGTGAGAAATAAGGCAAGGCTTGTTGCTCAAGGTTATAACCAAGAAGAAGGAATTGATTATGAGGACACATTTGCTCCCGTAGCTCGACTTGAAGCTATAAGAATGCTCCTTGCCTTTGCATCTCATAAAAACTTAAAGTTGTATCAAATGGATGTAAAAAGTGCTTTCTTAAATGGCTTCATTGAAGAAGAAGTGTATGTTGAACAACCACCTGGCTTTGAAAGTTATAATTGTCCAAACCATGTTTTTAAATTGACAAAAGCATTGTATGGCTTGAAACAAGCTCCAAAAGCTTGGTATGAAAGACTAAGTGGTTTTTTACTTGCTAATGGGTTCATTAGAGGAAAAATTGGCAATACTCTTTTCACTAAAACCATTGATTGCAACTTGTTGGTCATTCAAATTTATGTTGATGATATTATCTTCGGATCAACCAATAGTGTGCTATGTGAAAAGTTTGCCTCTAGCATGCAAAATGAATTTGAAATGAGTATGATGGATGAACTTACCTTCTTTTTAGGGTTGCAAATCAAACAAACACTTGATGGCATTTTTGTTTGTCAATCTAAGTATGTTAAAGATTTTCTAAAGAAATATGGCTTGGAGGAAGTCAAACATGCCAATACTCCAATGAGCTCATCCTTGAAACTTGACAAAGATGAAAAGGGCATTAATGTGGATATTAAAAAATATAAAGGTATGATTGGTAGTCTCTTATATTTAACTGCAAGTAGACCGGATATGATGTTTAGTGTATGCTTATATGCTCGTTTTCAATCTTATCCTAAAGAATCTCATCTATGTGCCGTTAAACGCATCTTTCGTTATTTAAGCTGTACTTCATTCTTAGGGCTTTGGTATCCTAGGCATACATCATTTGATCTTGTTGGTTACTCCGACACTGATTTTGGAGGATGCAAAGTTGATAGAAAAAGTACTAGCGGAACTTGTCACTTGATTGGTCAATCATTAGTATCTTGGTCTTGCAAGAAACAAAATTCCGTTGCTCTATCAACGGCAGAAGCCGAGTATATTGCAGCCAGTAGTTGTTGCGCTCAAACGCTTTATATTAAGCAACAACTTGAGGATTTTTGATTCTATTTTGATAACATTCCTATTATATGTGATAATACCAGTGCAATATGCATTTCTAAAAATCCTATTCAGCATTCAAAGACAAAGCATATAGAAATTAGGTACCATTTTCTTAGGGATCATGTTTCTAAGGGCGACATTGAACTTACATTTATTAATACAGAAAAATAATTGGCTGATATTTTTACAAAACCACTCCAAGAAGATAGATTTTGTCTGCTTAGAAGGGAAATTGGAATGATCACAGAGCAAAATGCCATACAATGAAGTTGCAGCATCAGAGCCGGCTCTATCAAAATAAGAGCCACCTCTATAAAGAATTAGAGCAGGCTCCACTTATACAAGAGCCGGCTCCCTAAACCTGCATCCAAAATTCTCATTGTCTATGCTCTTGGGATCTCCTACTGTAGACTCTAGAGCTGGCTCAACAAAAAAAAAGGAGCCGGCTCCATAAAAAATTCATAAAATGTGAGAGAGCAGACTTCAATTAATGTTAAGCCGCATTCGAACATTGCAAGTGTGATTTTTTTTTTTTAATCACTATTTCTCACACCACTTGCTGCCGAACACCCATGTTTCAAGCACCATTGATTCTCACAAGCTTTGTTTTAATTTTTTTAACTCATGTGTTTATCAAATTGCTAATTGGATTAAAATTCAATTATACACAAGCATTATAATGCTTCACTCTCTGTTATCAATATGTTATGTGCTCTCAAAACAAAATTGCTTCATATATTCACTCATTGATGGGAAAAGAGCCGGCTCTAAAAAATTTTTGAGCCACCTCCAACAATTTTTGAGCCGCCTCAAATAATTCTTTGAGCCGCCTCTAGTGTCTTTTAAGTCGCCTCCAAATAAAATTTTGAGCCGGCTCCATTCTTCATTCCCTTTATATTTCGGTAGTCTAATTTTTGGAGCATATCACCCAACATTCTAGAGAGCATAACTGTCTTAGGGCTTCTTCTTGCTGTGGGCGATTTCCTCCATATGTTGGATTTCTTCACTGGTATGTTAAAATTCATGAAACTCGCTCTTCATTTTATATTTCCTTGCTCTTATTTTTGTTTCTTTTTGCTCCTTATTCATGGGTATCTCTCCTAAATTTGCCATTTCCTTCTCTTCATCATAAATATTAAATTCACCCTCTTTAGTAAGATTTCACTCCTTTTTCTCTTAAATTCATGTCTCCTTGATGTTCATTGTCACTATTACTCAAGCATGAATACCTATTTCCATCTTTGTAAATCTTATCTATGTCAAACCCTTATAACCCTAGACATGTCAAGTATTAATTTGAACACAGGTTTTGGGTGTGCTTTGTGAATCCATGCTTAAAATTGTAAGTTCTATTGTGATTCCTTTCAAATTCCATATTGGGTCTCCATTTCAAGGCTAATCTTTATCAAATCCAAATACATTGTCCTTGCTGTTAAACTATTATCTTTTTGGGGCTTTAAGTATGATTTCTCTTTCCACTCAAAATTTTGGCTGAATGTGCAAATTAAATTAGTTTTTATTAGCACAAATTCTCGGGCTTCTATATTTTCTGACCATTGAATCTCTATCTTGAGTGTCTTTTGAGTATTCAAATTTTATTCTATGGCTTCCTTTTCCCGTAGAAAGAATCCTCCTCGTGGCCAAAATAGGCGTACTCAACGTACCCATGATCATGAATCCGGCCCTAGTGAATTAAATCCTCCTCCAAGACCCATTCAAATCTCTGCAACAATGTTGTATAAAACTCCTACATACAAGAAGTCATATGAGAAAAATTTTCTTCTTAGGAAGGTGGCCAAAGGAAAAGTTCTGTCACACACAATTTGTGATGACCTCAACCTCAACACCTATAAACTTTTTGATGCTATTGGCCTTGGTGCATTTGTTGGGATGAACAATAAGTATTATCCTAGACTTGTGCAATTATTCTACACCCACCTTGAGAAAATGCCCGATGTAGAGAAATTTCAGTGCTATGTGGCTGGAGTAATATTCCATCTTGATGTTAGCAGCATTGCCAGAATTCTTCATCTTATGGATGGAATTCAATTCTACTCGCCCAATAATTGGTACAATGGAGAAGGTTTTGACAAATTAGCAGCAATTCGTCAAATGAGCTATGATTCCCGCACTACCAATACCAAAGAAGTCAAATCCAAACAATTAACCATGGAAGCTCGCTTGATCCACAAAATCATTACTTACTCCATTCTTCCTAAAACCGGTAGTGGCTTAAAAGTCTCTCACATGGAAATCTTTTTGATTTGGTGTGTCTTGAATGGAGAAGTGTTTGATTTGGCATACATCATTTTTCATCACATGTTGGCTTGCAAGAACAAGGAAAATAGTCCCCTCTACTATGCCATGGTTCTCACTCACATTTTCATAGATAAACATGTTCCACTTGACAAAGGTGATTCAGTCAAACAAGGACCAAGAGATATACTCGATGCTTTCAATCTTGACCAAATGGGGCTAAAAAGGGACTCAAATGGTGAATGGTTTTATCCTAGGCAACGAAGGTTCGAAGAGGCTAGAGCTAGAGGAGAAGAGATTGAGGATGTTGATGATGGGGATGAAGAAGAACATGAAAGTGATGACAGTTCTGAAGATGAGGAAGTTCCCGCTCCAAAGTGCACCAATCGTGATCTTTTGTTGGAAATTCTCAAAGGCACTCGTCAAAACCAAGCCACTCTTGCCAAACAACAAACTCAACTTGACGAAATACAAATGACACTCACTCATCTTAATGAGGATTTTGAAGAATTTCGAAACACATATGGACCTTCTTCTCCTTACAACAGTTTTTGTGTGCACTTATTCGCTTTATTTGCTTTAGAAAAGCAATTTTTTTTTTACCTATGTTTTATAAAATATGCTTTTGTTTATCATATGGTAGTCGTGTTCACAGTCTCCTTCTGTATTGATTTCTGTTATCTATAATATGACATATTTGCTCATCAATTGCCCTTTAATTCATTTTTCTCTGATATTTCCTGAAATGGCAAGTTATTTTTTCATCTCCCACCTTTTTGAGATGACAAAGGGGGCGAAAGATGAGTTTTTATTCTGATGTGCTATGTGTCTTTTCTATTGCTTTTTAATACTTTGATAGATGCACATTGATAGGGGGAGACTTATACACTTTAATGTCTAAAATATTTATTGTTGATATAAACTCAATGTATGTTTATCGATAGGGGGAGCATTCTTTCAAAATGCAACTCCACCTTGACAATAAACACATCAATGTTTTGTCATCATCAAAAAGGGGGAGATTGTTGGCCTAAGGATTTTATCTAAAGGTCAATCTTATGTTTTGATGATTACAAACCATTAATAATGTTTATGTACTAATGTTTTCATTGAGTGATATATAGTTGATCGACATTCAATCCTCAATGATGAGCTAGAAGATCCATTCCAAGCATTCCAAAGCATTCCAAACATTCAAGCAATGGATTCAAGGAAGCCTCAAAGTGCAAGAAATCAAAGAAAAACTCGGACTTCAAAGATCACACAAAGCATTTCAAAGAAACAAAGCAAGTCTTCATCAAGCCTAAACGATCATGGTCAAAGAATGAAGAAAAGGGTAGATAGGGTGGTGAGAGCTTAAGATTTAATGTCAAAGTTTATTTGAATATATTTTGAAGCTCAATTTTAGGATCATGCATACTCATTCTAAATTCAGTTTTAAATTACCTAAAATTTTCTCATAAACCTTATATATGCAAGCTACATATAATAGGAAGTGCATAGGTCTTAATTAAATTTATTTTTAGTCATGCACATTTTTGGAGCCGCCTCCACTCAAAAAAAATGACCTTGCTCCTTTCACTCTCGTAGTATTTCTTGGCTCGTAGAACAATCTTTCAGAAATGAGCCTGCTCAATCTTTTTTTTAAGCCGCCTCCATTTGAAATTGAGCCGCCTCCACTTCTTGTAAGGAGCCGGCTCCATTAAGGGTTTTGAACTACAACGGCAATTTTTCTGCATTTAATTCTTCCAACTACTTCTAACAGCTATATGGAGGTGCGAATAAATATTTATACAGAGGTGTTGTCTAAAAAGAAATATACACCACTTGAAAGAATATTTTAAGCAGAGCATTCAAGAGCATTCAGTATATATAAATTCCTTCTCTGAGCTTTCATTGTGTACTGCATTCTCTCATTCTAGATCTTGAGCTTCATTAATATTCTTATCTACTCTAGTTGTGAGCTTACACTTATACATCTATATTGAGAGAGAGGTTCAATCTTGTATTTCAAATTACAAACTTTGCTATGATCTTGTAAGGGTTGGTGTGACCCAAAACGAAGTCTAGGAGAAGGGTGTTCTCCTAGCAAGGAAGAGAAGCAAGTCTTGCTTCAAATTGAAGGTTTGTTCTCCACCATTAATGAGAAGCTTTAGTGAATTTGGGAAGTCTCAAGGGAGGACCTTGAGTCGAGGAGTAGGAGTTTCCAAACCTTGCTAAATTGCCGGGTCACTGTTTGCAATCTCTTATCTCTATCTCTCTTACTTATGCAATATATTGCTTAAATATTTCAATTGATTTGTGCTTAACAGTTTATTAGATTTAACAATTTTAAATTGCAAAAATTGGCCCTTGACTCTATTCACCCCCCCTCTAGAGTCAATTAGTGACTAACATGCCCTAATGTTGGGGGGCAGTGTACTAATTTTTTTTATTTTTTTATTTTTTTTGTATATACTAATGTAAAAAAAAAAAAAAAAAAAAAAACAAAAATTGGGGGGGGGGGGGGGGGTGGGGGGAGGGGGCGGGGGGGCTAGGCCCCTACTGGCCCACCTCCAACTCCGCCCCTATGTGGTAGTAATGTATCATTGAAATCATATATTCATCTAGCATGATTTGGGGATGAATTTGGGACAGAAAGGAAAAGTTGGAAAGGTTATTAGATGACTTTTGGGAAAGAAATTAGAAAGGAGAAATGTTGTGGAAGCCGAATGGCAAGGATTATCTCGTACCGTGTCGTTAATGGATCTAGAGACGACGTAGGGACATACCCTGCGTGTGGTTGAGTCACTAGGCCCCAAATAGCACTAGAGATTTCTATGGATCAGGATAGATGACCAGGCCTCTTCCCATAGTGCCGGAGATTACTTCGAGTCGGGTACATTAACAGTTGAAATGAGTTGCTGGTTGGTGTTTCGGGAAAAAGGAAGTGCCTTTAGCATTAGCATTAGCATTGCATTGCACTTCATTTTATTATATCACATGATATTACAATTCCCGAGCACTTATGATCCCTTTATCTTATATCTGATCTATATTTGGATTCATAGAGGTATTAAGAAGTGCGCTTTAGGCAACTCCTACTGAGCTGTTATGCTCATTCCTATTCTATACACATCTTTTCAGGTCATGTCAAGGAAGTCGTGGAGGACGTTCCTCCCCAGCCATAGACAGATTTGGGAGTGGTGGTTGTGGTACTTTCTTTTGTATAAAAGACAGTGTATATTAGTGAGACAATGTTGTATAAATTTGGTTCAGTTATATCCCTATTGTGTAATAAATGTTATTACAGACTCTAAGACTTTAAAGTTGTAATATGAGTATCTTACCTGTTTGTTTTCATGTACGGAATTATTATGGGAATGGATAGGTAGATGTGTAAGTGGAGACAGGTTATGGGGATATTGATGTTGTTAAAACCTTAGTTATCCATGTAATATGATTGTGCAAGTTACAGGGATATTGATGTTGTTGAGACCTTAGTTATCTGTATAATATGTTCATAATCCGGACTCCGGTCTTGGGGCACGACAAATTTCCACTCTTGAAAATCTAAAAAAGCACGCCTCTCAGTGTATGTAATACACTTTTCCAAGAATTATGGTGGTCTTCACTTCTTTTGAACTAGGTACGAGTTCCCCCATGAACTGCAAGTAAAGTAAATCAAAACAAGGAGTTAGATCTGTAATGAAATGAGCTATCAAATGCATCTATTTTGTTTCAATGAAAACTAATATTAACATTGGCCATTCACTTATATAGTAATTACTACCACTGTAACACTCCCTAGACAAGTTTGTTGGAGTTGCACTGCACAATCAACCGGATTTGATACCAGTTGTTGTTTTATAAGTGAAGGCCAGTATTTTCTTCTTATTTAAACCCTTGCCTCTGCTTTCAACATTCAATGCCAAACCACTGGTGGAAACCCCTGCTGTTTGCCTTCTAATTTCTTCAGTCATAATCATGCTCATAACTTTATCAAACTTTAACTTGCTCTAGCCTGTAGAGCTACTGATCGTTGTAACTGTGCCACTCCAACTCTTGGGTAACTGCCCTAGAATTAGCAGTGCTCGGATCTCATCTTTGAAGTCAATATCAACAAACTCTAATTGCCCAACTGTAATGTTTCCAATTTTTACCATTTTTCATTTTTCTGGAATTTTTTGATTTTTTGAGGGCATTTTTGTATTTTCTCGTTTTGCGTGCCAGACACCGTGGGGTGTGCCGGGTGTACTCAACAGTTGGTTGGGGTATTTCTTTGATTTTAAGACTCTCGGAAATGCAATGGTTTCCATTTTAGCATTTTTCTATTTTTTGGGCCAGAAAGTCCTAGGTGGGACTCGCTACCGGAATTGTTGTGCACAGGGATTTTATTTTGGGTCCATTTCATACATTGCATAATTAATTTTGCATATTTATATGGTTGTGTGTCATTTTGTGTGGTTGTAATATAAGTAGCCCTTATATGTGAAATTATGGTAGAAATTTAATGTTAAAAAGAAAAATCTTTTTGGGGGGGCCCACCATCATCCATTTTAGTGGTCATGAGACCATGTTTGGTCTCATTTTCCTCCTCTCTCCTGTAAGTTCTCTTTCTCACTCTCATTTCTTGTTTTTCGTTTTCTTTTCACATCAAAACTGCAATATCCAATTACTTTATAATCTTTTTTGAATTTTTTTGGTACCGTTTGCGGCAAATCAGAGACCTCGTCGAGATCTACGTGTTGATAAGAGCAAATCACACTTTGGCCACCCGAGCAATTTTGAAATTAGGGCATTAAATTGGGGGTTTTGCATCTTAAGAGGTAGGGGTTTTTAATGCATAATTTCTTGTATCTTTGTCAATTATCCTTTATGATTTGATGTCTACTATGCTAGATTATGTTGATTTTCTTTCAAGATGCTTAAATTGTTGTAAATGAAGTATGTGATTTTGTGTGTTAGTTGATTTTGTGTAAATTAACAAGCTTAATTGGTAACATTCCTTGCCCATTATGTTTAGAATTTGCCAAATTTTATAATGTGAAAGCATGATATTTCCTTTGGGGCTTTTCATAAAATTATGCTATGTGATTTGAGCTTAAATTGGATGTATGAAAATGGACATTGGAATGATATGGAAAAGTATGATGCATTTATGTATAGCATTGGGCAAGGAAATGGGAAAGAATTGTGTTGACATGAAAAAAAGGAGATTTTGGGTAATGTTTTGATAAAAAAAGGTTTTGTGAAAACCCGGACGCCAAGGGGATACCGAGCATCTGTGGTGTTAATGTGATCTATAGGGAACTAGAGTGATCGCCCTAGCATAGTTGAGCCATCTGGGCCCCAAATGAAGCCACAGGGGTACCATGGGTCAGGAATAGTGGACAATCCTTCTCTCGTATTTTGAAAATGGGGACAATCCTTCTTGTATGTTAACTGTTTGAAAAGTGATGAACGGAATGAATTTTGAAAATGGGGAGCGACATAACATGGCATTGCATTCCATAGCACAACATTGTCTTTTATGGATTTGGATTTGTGTCGTATTTCCCCGATATAACATGACCCCTCGACCTTTATTTCTATTCTTTGTTTGGACTCACGGGGTTTCAAGAGGTGTGCCTTAGGCACCACCTACTAAGCAATTTTCTCACCCCTTATATTAACATTTTTCAGGTCACGAGAAGGAGGTGGCGGATGATAATCCACTACAAGGTTGAGGGGATTTAGAAGAATGTTTTGTACCCTTGTATTTTGAACCCATTTCTTTGTAAATGTATCACTTTGAAATGTATCAAGTTGTAAATCATGGCCTTGTAATATCACTTTGAACTCTTGATAATATTTTGTTGTAAATTTAGACAAATGTAAAGACTATATGCATTATATCTTATTTGAATGGGAAAAATGATGTTGCATTCTATTAAATTGTTGATGTAAGTGACCACGACATGTAGAACATTATTTTGCATTGTATTGGGATAAGTTTGGACTTGGAATAAGGTCACTATGGGACTAATGGGGTACCTAAGTGTACAAATGCTTAACCTTAGGCTTTTCTAGGCATTTTTTTTAGGTTCTAGTCTTTTGGAACCGGTACATCATTCTGGAACCGGTTCAAGGGGTGTTTTGGTTCATATCTGGGCATTCTGCCCATATAGAACCGGTACCAAGTTTGGGAACCGGTTCAAGTCCTCCAGTGGACTTTTTGCCCTTCATAGTTTTGTCAGCTTGGATCACCTGATTTCATTTGGTCATAACTTCTTTGTTTTAAACCCAAATAGGGTCATTCTTGAGTCCATTTTCAAGAATTTTGAGTTAGCTTTCCAATGAAACCAACTTCATCTTCAAATTCCATTCATGTTGAGAGTTATGATTGTTTTAGTGGAATAGTGTCGGAATTTCCTTTGAACCGATAAGGGCATTTTTGGGAAACCAAAACCAATGACTGTAGAACTTCATCAAACATCATGGAATGATTAGAATGATTGTTTTAAACTTCATTTGACTAGTTTAAGGATATATTATCCTTTCATATTGTAAAATAATCATTTTACCCTTAGTGTGTCCTCGAGTTTGGTTAAGGACCCGGTTAGCGATTTGGACCCCTGGTCTGGGTCGTTACAAACTTGGTATCAGAGCTTTAGGTCTGAAAACCTAAGCATGATGGTTAAGGTTGACCTAAGTGGGACTTGAGTTGATTTGGAAGTATTAACTGTTGAAGTGTTTAATGTTTTGAGAAATATGTTTTCTTGCTACTTGTTTATATGTTTACAGTTTTGAAGACATGCATATTTGCTAAGTGCTTACATGATTAAATGCTAAAATTTATTTTATATGGCCATGCATGTGAAGTAGTTATATAATCTAACTATGAGAATGAAGTGTGAATGTACTTAAAAGCATGTTATACGTGATAAGATGGCAAGCTGTAAGCATGGATTGTGCAAGTGTGTATTATATGAAATGATGATGAGGATGGGAGGGATGTTTAATTTCACATAATAATTTAATGGACTTATTGTTTAAACTTATGTGATAAGACATGGTCATGTCAAAGGTTATGCTTCGGTTATTGTATGTGTGTATATATATATATAAGTATGTCTTATGTATATATCTATATTCTTATGTGTATATGCGGTTGAGCATGGGATGGTTGTGTGAGTTTTAACCTGAGTAGGCGAGGAGCTCAGCTGTTTTAGGGTTGTTGGGTGCCGGTTCTTATTGAATGAATGGCTTAGTCTTTTAGTTCATGGATTGAGTTATCCCATGTGAGGTCCTCCTAATTTTCTTGGTTCATTTTATGCGGTACTTAGAACATAACTTTAGAATGGGTTTGTATTTCATGGCATGGTGACTATGTTGTGTGTAGGTTTTATGCATTAGTGCATGGGTCCTTGTGACCATGGGGGTCAGGTGTGCGAGTAATGGTTTTGTGAGAGAAAGGTATGACCTTAGGGGGTTAGTGTTTGTAACTTGGGTTATGGTTTGGTGCGAAGGTTCTTTTCGAACAGGTCGTGATAGGTGTGACAGAGGTTGTTTGAGTCACAAGTGTAGTCTATGGGTTGTGGATGTGTATTGCGGGTGTTTTGGTACGGTCTAGGAAAGTGTGTTGATTACGGTTAGTTGAGAGGTGATTCTCATTCTGAAAAACTGCAGGAGTGCGTCACGGGTAATTGACTTTTGGTAAGTTGATTGCATGGCTCAGTTGATGAAGGGGTTCTTGGGTTGGCACAGTTTATGAGAGAGTCTTAAGGTGGTGTATTGTGGTCATTTATAGCTACATAGTGTAGGGTTGCACGATAAGGTAGATAGTATATGGTCAATGGTATGCCTGGTCGTTTACAGATGGAGGGATAGATGATAGGTATTGTGTACCGAATGGGTTGTGTTTTGGAAATTAGAAGTTGTGGGTTGGAGTTGTATTCTCGATATGCTTAGAGTATCAGGTGATTGTGCTGGGTGTTTAAGGATTCAAGTGATAGACTGTTGATTTGAAATGATTGATTGCATCGTTGATGGTTTTAAGGTGACAGTTGGGTATTGAGCATTCTAGTTTTTTTGCTCATTTTTGTTTTGAAGATTTATCAGTATGGCATTACCGTATAGAGGTTTTTTTTAGTGGTAAATAGTGGTTGTTGTGGGGAGTATCGAGAATGGTGTTTATTCTATTGTTATGATGGTTTTATCTTAAAGGTGTTGGAAGAAGAATTGCTAGGTAGTGGCTTGAAGGTCCGGTGGGATGATAGGTTTGAACTGCTGATTTGGATGAGTGGCAGTGAAGTTGTTATGGTGTGATATTCAGTGATGAGGAGTGGAACAATTTGAGGTATGATCCGAATATGGTTTAGGATTGTAAGTGTTGTTGTATGTTGTCAGGTGAGTAATGGGATTGTACGCCAATTGAGGCAATTGTGGTCAGCTTAGTCTTTAGAACCAGAGAGAGGTGTTGCTATGTAGGCATCTTCTTTTTTTTTTTTTTTAAGAGTCAATGGGTTATTGTGACTGAGGTCACAGGTCTTGTGTACATAGTGATTGAGGCAGTGTCGCCTTGGTAGGTAGAGATGAAATGGATGGTAAAGTCATTTTGTGGCGTAGAGGTTGTCAGTTGGGAGTGACTGATTCTAGGTAGAACGGGACACGATGTCCGAAGGGCTGTAATTATTTCTAGTGTTAGTGTGCCGTGAGCATCAGTGCTTTTACCTAATTGGTTTTGGTTAGCAGGAGTATCGTGGTGTATTGTATGCGAGATTTTTGTGTTAATAGTGTATGATGGTCCGTTTGTGGCGAGGTCACCTGGAATCAAGGTTGCAGTCCCGTATGTGTTTCCAATTGGTTCTTCCCCTTGTGTGTAGGGAGTTCATTTCATCTCAGGTGAGATTAGGTGTCCATGGTTAGACGATTGGTAAGTAGCATGTGATAGGATGTCGGGTGCATTCAGGTACGAGTTGTTAATCTCTTGTATCCGCGGATGGACGGACCTATATATGGATTGTTATACTGTAGAGTTCACCGGTAAAGGTTTGGTTGAATAGGTCGACTTACTCCCACGGAGGGAGGTGTAGTATTTGGTTTTTGTAGTGCTTGTTTTAAGAGTGGTCTTGACTGGTGGTATGTAATGCACGAGTTGCAGAATAGAGATTATAAGTTTTTGGGGTCTAGTACTAACAGTGATGGCTAGGGGATGCGTCGTGAACTGAGAGTTCTAGGATGATTAAGTGATGAGATGTGAGTCATGTACTCGGATGTTTTTAAAGGCGTTTGATTCGAGCAATGTCTTGAGGATAAGTGTCGATGTCGCCTTAGAATTACGTGCTTCTATTGAGGAATAATAGGAATGATTGACTTTAGTTTTAAGATCTCAGGTATGAGATATTCGCATTGTGTGTTCTAAAAAGGTAAAATTGAATCGAGTGATTTTAGGGAGTTGTTTACATGGTATGGGTGCTATGAAGAGATCAGAGATCTTATGCGCTGGTCAATGATTATGGTACTTGGTGTCGTATTACCATTAACTTGTTATAGGTTGTGTGATTGGGGTATGATCGGATTTTAAAGCTGGTATGTGACTGTGTAGTTATTGAGGTTATGTAAAGCGACAGATTGATTAAAGAGTAGATCTTATGGTTGTTTTATGGACTATGTGGGGTTGTGTTTGAGGTTTAGACCTGAGGACAGGAACAACGTCTGTGTTGAGATCAGATCGATGATGAGAATCTCCTGGCCAACCATTTCTCCCGAGTCAGTTTATCTTTAGCACGATGTCAGGTCAAAGGTCCATGATTATTTTAGTTTGTCAAAAACAGTGAGAGCACGGAATTACGGGTTGTGATGGTGTGACAATGTGGATTCAGGCGGTTGTCTCAGGTAACAAGGTGTTAGGTAAGACCAAATGTCCGATAATGGGTTTGTGGAACAATCATTGATTATTAAGGATCTCGTTTTAAGGATTTGTGTCTAAGATATAGGATAGTACGTTTTATTGTTCTGGTGACTCATGATTATTTAGTTATTAAAAAATCTGTTATTTTGTCTTCTTGAAGTTGTCTAGTATGATGATTGTCGTATGGTGTGGTGGTGTAGCTATGCGGTGGATAGTGAGTGTTTGGTCTGACAGGGACATGTAGATTTGAGTTTGAGCATGATTGTGAGATGGACAGGGTTTCTCATTTGGGGTTTTGTGTGTCCTTTAAAGGACGAGTTGAGATAGGATTTTGTCATGTTCAAGGGTCTTGTGATCGTTCTTCTTTCGGCTTTGAAGCCTTGTGTAGCGGTGTAAAGTGGACCAGTATTGGTTTTAAGTCGAGTGTAGAATCCAACGGGTTTTGTGTATGATATTGTGAGTGATGAGTACCCTCATAGGGTGGTGAGTATTGGGACTTTCTGACGACAGTGTGTGGTTGCCTATTGGCATCGGGTGTCAAAGGCAACAAGGTTGTTGAGTTCTTAGCTCTGCGGTTTGGTGACGTGTTTTTCGGGAATATATGTGGTTGTGGGTCACTTATTTAAGGAGGGTAGATTTTGAGGTCAAAATCTTTTAAGGAGGGTAAAATATAATATTTCCAATTTTTACCATTTTTTATTTTTCTGGAATTTTCTGATTTTTCGAGGGCATTTTTGTCTTTTCTCGTTTTACGTGCCGAACATCGTGGGGTGTGCCGGTTGTGCCCGAGAGTTGGTTGGGGCATTTCTTTGGTTCAAGACTCTCGAAAATGCAATGGTTATCATTTCGGCATTTTTTCGTTTTTCGAGCCAGACGATCCCGGGTAGGACCCGATACCGGAATTGTTGCCTACGGGGATTTTATTTTGGGTCCATTCCATACCATGCATAATTAATTTGTGTAAATTTATATGGTTGTGTGTCATTTTGTGTGGTTTTAATATAAGTAACCCTTATATGTGAAATTGTGGTAGAAATTTAATGTTAAAAAGAAATTTTTTTTTTGGGGGGGGGGGGACCATCATCTATTTTAGTGGTCATGAGACCATGTTTCCTCTCTCCCGTAAGTTCTCTTTCTCCCTCTTATTTCTTGTTTTTCTTTTTCTTTTCACATCAAAACTTCAATATCCAATTACTTTCTAATCTTTTGGAATTTTTGGGTGCCGTTTATGGTAAATCGGAGACTTCGTCGAGATCTACGTGTTGATAGGAGCAAATCACACTTTTGGTCACCGTAGGAATTTTGAAATTAAGGCATCAAATCAAGGGTTGTGCATCTTAAGAGGTAGGGGTTTCTAATGCATGATTTCTTATATATTTGTGAATTATCCTTCATGATTTGATGTCTACGATGCTAAATTGTTTTGATTTTCTCTCAAGATGCTTAAATTGTTGTAAATGAAATATGTGATTTTGTGTGTTAGGTGATTTTGTGTAAATTAGTATGCTTAATTGGTAACATTCCTTCCCTATTATGTTTAGAATTTGCCAAATTTTATAATGTGAAAGCATGATATTTCCTTTTGGACTTTTAGTAAAATTATGTGGTTTTAGCTTAAATTAGATGTATGAAAATGGACATTGGCATGACATAGAAAAGCATGAATGCATCATGCTTTTCTATGTCATGCCAATGTCCATTTTCATACATCATGCTTAAGCTAAAACCACATACATCATGCTTAAGCATACATCATGCTTAAGGTCATTCTTTGAATGTAAATAATCTATATAACACTCAATGTAAACATTAGTCCTTAAACACCATTAATGGTTTGTTATCATCAAAACACCTAGATTGTCATGGGAAATAATTGTGTTGACCTTAAGGATTTCATCCAATGACAATCTAGGTGTTTTGATGATAACAAACCATTAATGGTGTTTAAGGACTAATGTTTACATTGAGTGTTATATAGATTATTTACATTCAAAGAATGACCTTAATGAAGCACTAAAGATCATTCAAAGTATTCCATTATTCAAGATCACATCAAGGAAAGAAATGGATACAATGAAGACATGAAGTTGTAAGGAACCAAATGCAAAGTCCATCCAAAGATAGCTTGGACTACAACGAGCAAGAAAACAACTCAAAGAAAGGAAGAAAATGAGTCTACCTGAAAGCCTACACGATCATGGACAAAACGTGAAGAAAGGGGTAGATAGGATGGTGAGTGTTTAGGATTTAATGTCAAAGTATTTATGAATCCATTTGAAGCTCATCTCTATAGGACCATGCATATCATATCATCATTCATATGCTCCTATATCCATTAGCAATTGACTATGCACTTCATTCATATACAATTGACACAAGAAGTCATTGCTAAAGAGTGAGTTAGTTCAAGCTTGCATAAGCTTTGAAAGAACTCATCATTTGTGCTAAAAATGCTAAGACCATGCACATCAATCATATAATTTATATTGGTAAACAATTAAGGCATGAGAAGCCTTCATTACCATGAGTTGGTAACGGACATTAGGACCCCAGAATGCGTGTCATGAAAAACTGTGTTTTTGGCTAAGTGTGAAAAATGGATTTTTGAAATAATGATTATTTCAAAATAATTTTTTCCGGTAATAACTCTTTATACTTAAACTAGCCTAAACTGATTTTATCAGAATTTTTGACCAAGTCTACATTGGTCTACATAAGGATTCATTTTTACCAAAACTGTCAGAAATCCAAATTTGTACTAAAACTGAATTTCTACATTTTGATTTAGTTGGATTTCAATTTTTTAGTATTTTTTATTGAATCCAAATGGGGGGTACTTCCTTATTTACATTGTAAACTTAAAGTAAATGGACATTTACTTAAATGTTTTCAATGGAAATAAGTTGCGTGCAAATGTCCTGTACTGAAAGTCCTTTGCATAAGCTATCTGTCAAAACTATTAATACACACGTCAACTATTTTGATACACATGTCGACCGGTATCTAGGCAGTGGCAAAAATCCAAGTTGAAGCTCACACATGTCGACCGGTTTGACACACATATCAACCGGTATCTAGGCAGTAACAAATGTCCAAATGGAGCTCAGTAGATGTCGACTGGTTTGTAAGAGATGTTGATTGGTTTGCAAGAGATGTCGACTGGTTTGCAAAATACATCAATCGGTTCAAGCCAAGATGTCAACCGATTTGTCCACATGTCAACCGGTTTGGTCACAGATCTGCAGATTTCAAACTGCAACGGCTATTTTCTTCTCGACCCTCGTGCATTCCACTCCCAACAGCTATATTGAGCTTGGAAACTCTATAAATAGAGTGAGGAATGTCTTAATAACCAAGAGACATCATTTGAGAGACTTCATATTGCATTAAAGAGAGCTTTTGTTCTCAAATCTTCTCTTCATCTCTCTCATTCACTCTTATTCTATATTGAGAGATTCTAGCAAAGATTAAAAGGGCTTTTGCTCTTGTTTTAATCTTCATAGAGTTTTTGCTCTATTATACACTTAAGAGATTCTATTGAATTCATAAGATCTTATATTCTTCATATATTTCATCTTCTCTCATTCATTTCATTAATAGAGTTTGAGCTTCATTGATATTCATATATACTCTAGTTGAGAGCTAAAGTTTGTACATCAATCTTTGAGAGATATTTTTTGTGAGCTTGCATTTGTATATCTATCTTGAGAGAGATTCAATCTTGTACTTCAATTACAATCTTTTCTACAAACTTGTAAGGGTTGGTGTGACCCAAAAGAAGCCTAGGAGAAGGGTGTTCTCTTAGCAAGGAAAAGAAGCAAAGTCTTGCTTCATGTAAAGATTTGCTCTTCACCCGTAAGGAGAAGCCATAGTGGATTGGGAAGTCTCAAGAGGAGTCTTGAGCCGAGGAGTAGGAGTTTCTGAACCTCGCTAAAATCACCGAGTCAATGTTTGCAATTTCTATTCCCTTATCTCTCTTATAATTGTGCTATTTAATTGCTTATTTCATATCTTTATAATTGCACAATTGTGTTAAGTACTTTGCTTAAAATTGTTTTTCTATATTGCAAAAATTATCCATTATTTGTCATTGACTCTATTCACCCCCCCTCTAGAGTCAATTCTTGGGCAACAAATTGTTTTGAAATGAAAAAAGGGATTTTGGGTAAAGTATTGATAAAAAAGGTTTTGTGAAAACTCGGACACCAAGGGGGTACCGAGGGTTCGTGGCGTTAATGTGATCTATAGGGAACTAGGGTGATTGCCCTAACGTGGTTGAGCCATCTGGGCCCTAAATGACGCCACGGGGGTACCATGGGTCAGGGACAGTGGCCAATCCTTCTCTCGTTTCACCATAGGGTCACCGTGGGACGGGTTATGTTAATGATTTGAAAAGTGAAGAATGAAATGAATTTTTAAAATGGGAGCGACATAACATGTCATTGTTTTCCATAGCACAACATTGTCTTTTATGGCTTTGGATTTGTGTCATATTTCCCCGGCATAGTATGATCCATCGACCTTTATTTCTATTTTTTGTTTAGGTTCACGGAGTCTCAAGAGGTGTGTCTTAGGCACCACCTATGGAGCAATTTGCTCATCCCTAATATTAATATTTTTCTGGTCATGGGAAGGAGGTGACGGATGACAATCCACCATAAGCTTGAGGGGATTTAGAAGAGTTTTTTGTAACCTTGTATTTTGAACCTGTTTCTTTGTAAATGTATCACTTTGAAATGTATCAAGTAGTAAATCATGGCCTTGTAATATAACTTTGAACTCTTGATAGTATTTTGTTGTAAATTTGGACAAATGTAAATATTATGCATTATCTCTTATTTGAATGGGAAAAATATTGTTTCATTCTATTAAATTATATATGTAAGTGACTATGGCATGTAAAACATTATTTTGCATTGTGTTGGGACAGGTTTGGACTTGGAATAAGGTCAGTATGGGACCAATGGGGTACCTAAGTGTACAAATGCTTAACCTTAGGCTTTTCTAGGCATTTTTTTTAGGTTCTGGTCTTTTGGAACCGGTACATCATTCTGGAACCGGTTTAAGGGGTGTTTTGGTTCACGTTTGGGCATTCTGCCCATGTGGAACCAGTACCAAGTTTGGGAACCGGTTCAAGTCCTCCAGTGGACTTTTTGCCCTTCTTAGTTTTGTCAGCTTGGATCACCTGATTTCATTTGGTCATAACTTCTTCGTTCCAAACCCAAATAGGGTCATTCTGAAGTCCTATTTCAAAGATGTTGAGTTAGCTTTCCAATGAACCAACCTAATCTTCAAATTCCATTCATGTTGAGAGTTATGATTGTTTTAGTGGAACAGTGTCGAAATTTCCTTTGAACAAGTAAGGACGTTTTTGGGAAACCATAACCAATGACCGTAGAACCTCATTAAACATCATGGAACAATTAGAATGATTGTTTTAAATTCCATTTGACTAGTTTAAGGATATATTATCCTTTCATATTGTAAAATGACCATTTTACCCATTAGTGTGTCATCTGGTTTGGTTAAGGACCCGGTTAGCGATTTGGACCCCCGGTCTAGGTCGTTGCACCAACTATCTTGTTGAATGCATTTAGATGTTCGTTGAACTTACCACCTTCGACCATCTTCATGTTGAACAACTTATTGTTCAATTTCACCTTGTTCGCTGCAGAAAGTTGTTCATACATACTAGAAAGGGCTACCATGAGAGACTTCATTGTCTTCTCATTCTTGATATTGAAGGTGCGCGATTGAATTTGACAACGTCAATCTGACAGTGTTAAGAGCCTTTCTTTCAAGTAATTCCCATTTTGCATCCTTTGTATCCTCTATCTTTTCTCCCAAAGGTTGATACAGATTTTTTTTAAAATAAGAGGTCTTTAATTTGCATCTTCCAGAAACTGAAGTTTGTGCCATCAAACTTTTCGATCATAGATGTGGATGTCTTATCTTCTGATGCCATTACTTCCACTCGAACGGACAGATCTGATTGAAAGACTTTCAATTTTTCATCAAATACCTTCTATGCCCTAGGTTCTCAACCAAAGGCTCTGATACTAGTTGTTGGAGTTGTTCTGCACAACTAACAATATTTGATACCAGTTATTGTGGTGGAAACGCAAATAACAACGTTGTGCGAGGAATAATCATAAGTAATCACAAAGAAAAAAATCACTTACAAGAACACAATATATACATAGTTTACCCAAATCTTAGGGCTACGTCCATGGAGCATACCAAACAAATTCACTATGAAGAAGATGAAGAATTACAATGGAGAATTTTCTTTTAATCTCTCTCAATTGCTCTCTCTTGTATTGGCACAAATTAATCAATCATATAACATGTATGATGATCCTCTCTTCTTTTTTTTCTCTCTATTTTTACCACACCCTAAGATCTAATTAGAGTTAATATATATAGCTCTAAATAATTTATCCTATAAGAAATTGTCTTTTGTAGAATCCAAAACCAATAAGGAAGTTAAAACAGATCAGGAAACTAAATTTTCCCTAAAATTCAGCAATCTTGAGGTTTCATATAATTAATTCTTCCTAAAAATTAATCAGACTCCACAAGACCATAACAATCTCCCACTTGGAGGCTGGAACACTTGTAAACTTATTCCATCTTCTTCTCAAAAAACAACGAAGGAAGTTCTTAAAGAAAAAAACTCCTTATCTTCCTAATTTAAGGTATAAACAGACTGAATTAATTCTGGATTCTCAAGATGAGCAATGGATGCCATATCCATAGGAAGTTAAATCCAAATATTTTCAGACTCAACAATATGCTGCTCTAGAAGGACGACATAGATATGTCTATGAAGCCATGTTTACCGAACTACCTCTGTGGAAATTACTCACACAAAGCAAATTGCTACTTAGAAACAAAAGTCCTCTTGTTTATAGCAAAGCTATTTTCAAGAGAATTATAAGGCCCTCTGATCGGGGTTTAAATCCTAATAGCTCCTAAAAGCTTTCTTTCGGATATGGCTATAATTATTGGGATTATATATCAGTATGGACGAATTTATTCTTTTATCAGAATTCTAAAAATAAGCATTCTTGGTTCTTCAAGATATGGCCTTAATCAATTAAAATTGAATTTCTAAATTGGATTCTTCAGTGGTTGAATATCTTTAACCCTGATCTTGATGTTCTCCCTGATTCAGTGAGGCAATTATTCCTCCCGTGGCAACAATTTTATCCTCAGCTTAGAGGATAGGAAAATATTCCTATAAGGAAATCTACCCTATTGTTCTTTGCAGAATTTGGAATTCCATGGATATGGAAATGAGACTTTAAATATAGCTACAATACAGTAAAGCTACCAGTTTTAGAAATGAATTTTTTCTTACAGATGGTGGTCTGGTATGACCCAGCAACCTGTTCAAGAACTTCCATCTATTATTAGATAGAAAAGTTTGGCATATCATGATGCCATTCCAAAATTAACATTGGCTCAGTTTTGTTGACCCTAAAATCGGCTAATTGGAGCTGATCTCAAATTGATGTAAACCGAGCGTTCTAGAACCAAATATATGGTTCAAATGTAAATTCTCAACTATAGTCCCTTTGAGAAAGTTGACTTTCTGGTAATTACGAGGAAAAAAGGGAACAATAAAAACTCCTCTTTGAGTTCAAAATTGCCTTAGTTAAAAGGACTTTATCAGTGAAGAATTATAGTAAACGATTGAGAGAATAGAAAGGGGGAGGAAAATAGATATAGCAAGAAGAGAGAGAGAAAAAGATAGTAAGGGAGAAAGATAAAATGAGATTTTGAGATAGATAGAGATAGGGAGAAAAGAAATAGCAAGGATACTATTCTTGGAAAAGTTTAAGAAAGCAAACAAAATAATAATAAGATTCTGAGGGTGCTGGACCTATATCTTAGCATACCCTTTTGTTTATTTATAGAAATGATTAGAAACTAACTCCTACCAATAGGTATTCCAATTACAATAAAACTCTATCTCATCACTGACTTTTAAATTCAAACTAAAATTCCTAGATAAACATTAATTCTTAACTAACATAAAGTTCAAAAAGTATTTCTACAAAACTCTATCCGATCTGTAGCGCCTTTGCCTGTAGCTTTACTCTATGTAGAACCTACCACATTACTGTTCCTTTACCTGTAATCCTATTCATGTATAACACTGGTAAGCTTTATTTCAACTGAATTGTTGATCCAAACCACCTTCAGCCCAATTATCACCTAAATCCAGTACTTTAAGGCTATACTTCCAAGCCCAAACTAATCACTGCATCCTCAACCCAATGTTTGTGTAACCCGAGTGTCTAAACGTCATCATTCATTAGGCCCATATACCCTTGGCCCATGATACTATGTTAATGTTTATCAAGCCCAATTAGAGCCCAAACCCAAATTACCAAAATGGGTGCCAACAATAGCCCCCAAGTTTTGGTAGCCCTTTGGAACTTAGGCTTCAAAAGTTTGAACTACGCACCCATTGTAGCTTACCCCATATACACCATATAGATTCCAAACCCCATCTTGTTATCAGTTCCTAAAAACTGCCGATTGACATTACCTATCTAATCTATAATTAATACTACTGTAAACTCTTCTTCTTCTAACCACCCACGATTCATTTACCAAAACATATCTTCTATCCTTTGTATCAGCTAAACTCTTCTTCCAAAATCTCTCATCTCCATCAAAACCATTTTCTTCCTTTACAATATGTCTTCGAAAAAACAACACCCAAGTCTTAATCTAGAATCTCCAATACCAGCATCGACATCTCATACCCAAATGACCAAGAGTACCCTCAAAACCCTACCATCTTCTGAACTGAACAATACCACACTTATCGATTTAGAAAATAATGCTAAGGGTTTTGTCAATCGATTTCCTCCATCCCTATCTCCTTTTTACCCTAAAGGGGAAAACCAACTTCCTTTTCTCAAACCTGTGTATCAGACTGCTAAAGGTGAAAGACTGTCTCTGTCAATCAGGAATTGGCATCCTCCCATGCCCCAATGGAATGAGTGGGTGGATCATGTGTCTATGGCTAAAGGTGATCTATGGAAACGCATGGACATCTTTGACATCATCCAACTCAGTAAGCTTTCTTTTACTCTAGACAAACCACTGCTTTTGCCATCTTTACACTTTTGGTCACCCACCACCAATTTGTTACATTTACGCTGTAGGATGATGGACCCAATCCTTAGGGACATTTTTTTTCTAACTGGACTCAAACCTGGAGGGGAAGATATCAATTACCTTCTTCAAGACCCAGAAACCAATTTTTACTTTCCTGAACAAGACAGCCCTAAACATCACGTCCAATCTCACGGACCATTCCTCAAAGAAATGATTGGAGAACATAAAACTAAAGCAACTGAACAGGAACACATAGGCTTTCTATTGTTGTGGTTATGTAGATATTTCTTGTGTGCCCCTGCAATTCAAATCACTAAAGATCTCACCCAATTAGCCATAGCACTGTCTAAAGGAAAATCCATGGCATTAGCTTCATTTCTGTTAGCATCTTTATACAGAGGTTTATCGACCTCATTGTCTCAAGCTTCTCTCGGTCTGGAGGACCTTTTTGGCTTTATCAATTTTGGTTGCATGTTTACTTCCTTGAATTGTTCCCGAAAATTCATCTCTCAACAAGTGACTCCCTAATTTCTTTTAGGTATGCTCGAGCTAAACCCAAGGAACAATCATTCCTTGATTGTTTTCAATTCTTTTATCATCAATGTACCTTTCGAACCCGCTCTCAATTCCTTCCCTTTTCAGACTGTCATTTGATCCCCCTCTTGGTTGCTTCCTCCAACCACCGATTCCTCAGCAGAACAAATTGAACTACACAAGACTGCTTGGGGCCATTTCTTGACTGCAAGAGATATTTCTTGCAACACCATTGTTCCCCACCATGCAAAGAGCCAGACTGGGGTAGAGTTCTATAACCCTGCACAATTAGCCAGGCAGTTTGGATTGACTCAGTTAATTCCAGTACCCCCTCATTCTTCTTATAACAAGAATTTTCATAAAAGAGTGAAGTTGACTGATAGCGACCAAGTCCGTGATGTTACAAATAAATTTCAAGCACTCTTAACCAATTTTTAATACAAAGAATTTGTAGAAGAACCGGCCATCGAACCAAACTTCGAAGAATGGTGGTCTTCCTATATCTACTTTACCAGGTCAAAAGAAGTTGTGCAGCTTGTTAATACTCTCCTTGGATCCTACAAGTTCATCTCCCTCTCTTTTCAAGGAGGAGAAAACATCACAGCTGTTGTTCTTACCACAACTCCTACACCAGAGAATAAGCCCATTAAATCCACCAGTCATACTCCACCTATAACTCCAGTAGGTAAAATTAGATCACGCTCTCGGCAGAGTAAGTTATGGTCTTTATTTGTATCTAATCAACAACTATATCTACACTGCAAAATGGATTTGTTATTTTGTTTTTCTTTTTATAAAAAAAAAAAAAACCTGCAGGTGCTCCACCTTCTGCACCAGAAGGAACAAATCCACCCTTGTCAGTATCAACTCCACCTGATCTCTACACTCCTCTTCAAAGCATACCTCCTATAGCTATTACTCAGGTATTACTTATAATCATGCATACCACTTTCTGCTAATTCTTTTTTTCTAGAGGAAAATGAGAAAGAAAACTGTGGGAAAGAAGCCTGCTAGAAAATCAAGGGCCAAAAGACACTTCGTCTTGATTGATGACGATGACAACGAAGATGAAGATGAGGTTATGTCCAAGAAAAAGAAACCGACCACTGAAACTCCCACGGTAAATTTCCTTGATGCCTTATTACATTTTTGGTCAATCATTATGATTAACTCAGCATAAATTTCAGGAAACTCCACCTTATTCAGAGCAAAAATCAAGTAGAGATTTTACTGTGGACACCATTGAAAAGGAAAAGGTTGAGTTTTTAGCGGATCAAGAGCAAAAACCTTCAGGAAAGATCTCTCCAGCTTCCTCTCAACATTTAACTTCAGCTCCAATGAAAGAGCAGATTGGAGACTCCGAGGAAGTAAGTGTCTAAAATGAAATGATATTTACTTATTTATGACGATTGAAATTGATTCAATATATTGTAGGTGCAGAAAGACCCTTTTTCTCCTATTGTGCCTGCATGATCCAACCCCAGTTCACCATTCACCACTTTGGATTCTCTATTTGACTCTGTGTTTGATTCCCTAGATCCTGAATCCCCTGCAATCCCAACTGGACCAGCTCTCGATACTCCTTTAGATGTAACACAGGCTGTGCAAGTTTTATTCAACATGGTATAACAAGACCTATCTTTTACCCCCTCGTTCAAAAATGAGTTGACAGAGACACTCTCTTTCCTAAGTAGCTACCCTGGATTCTCCTTAAGTGGTTCGGTCTTTTTCAAAAACTTTCAGCTCCAAATTCCTACCATTATCACTGCATTCATTGAGTCAAACCAGGTTCTCCAACACTACTCCATTCAGACCCACGAAAAAGAAAAGCTTGCTAGAACTTTGAAAATAGGCAAAGAACTCCACTCATCTTTGAAGAAAGAAGCTGCCGAGTTAGAAACCCAAGAGAAGAGACTTCTAGCCGAGCTTGCCTAGTTTCAGCTAAACAAAACCCAGCTCAATGACAAAGTGATGGAATTAAAAGTCCAAGCCGAAATTGCTACTCCCAAATTCAAGGCGCTGCAGACCCAATTGCCTAAGTTGGAGCGATCTAAAAAATGAGCGGAGGCCAAGCTCCAATAAACCACCACCTCTTGGGCCGATTTCAAGGCCAAATTCGAATATTTTCACAAAAACTTTACCCAACTTTGAACAATTATCTCTCTCTATTTATAATGGTCTATAGTATGGTTTGGAATAATTTACTTTTTATGGGGCATGATGTGATGTTTTGAAAAATATTTGCTATAATAACTTCTGGAACTTTATTTTGCTATATCTTTATTCTGACTTATAGCTTCAAAACAACTTACATAAAAATTGAAACAATACAATCCAAACTATTTTTACTTAGTGGAGGTTTTCTTTCCCTCCATAAGTTCAAAACTAGTTGGATTATATTTCTTTAGGTACCTTCCATTTATTGGTCTCTCATAGATTTCACCATCTACATCTTTTAACTTGTAAGCTCCTCCATGTAAAACTTGATGAACTAAAAATGGCCCCTTCCATGTAGGTGATCATTTGCCATAAACTCTATCCACTTTCCCAGGTGGAAGAATTGTTTGCCAAACCATATCACCCTCTGCAAATGACTTATACTTCACCCTTTTGTTATAAGCCTTCATTACCTTTGCTTTATGGACCATAAGGTAGTCTAAAACAAGTGTCTGAACTTCATTTTAAGTCTTCTAACTCGGCAAGCATAGCTTCGTTATAATCGGCAAGTATAAGATTGTGTTGTAAAGCTACTCTAGCCGATTTTACATTTAACTCCATCGGTAGCACAGCATCGTGGCCAAATGTTAGCCGATAAGGAGTTGTTCCTATATTTGTTCGTTTTGAATTTCTATAAGCCCACAAAGCTTCTAAAAAGGTTTTATGCCAATGCCTTGGTTTATCTTTTATCATCTTCTCAATAATTTCAATAACAACTTTATTTGAAGCCTCGGCCTGACCATTCCCTTGAGCATAATAGGGTGTTAAAGTTACCATTTTCACCTGCATATCATGGCCAAGTTGTAATACTTCATTTGCTCAAAAAATAGATCCATTATCAGTAATAATTGTTTCTGGTAAGCCAAATCGGTGAAAAATATGTCGCTCCAAAAACTGTATAACGGTACTATGAGTTACCGATACATATTCCTCGGCTTCTACTCATTTAGTAAAGTAATCGGTAGCTAAAATAATCTAATGATGACCCTTTGATGAAGGAGGATTAATCTTACTGATTAGATCCATAGCCCAACTGATCGACGGATCGATTATCAATTATAAATCAACCCGTTTTGCAATAACACAAATCACTGTAAAATAGGGCTATTGGCCGGGTAAGTCGAACCACTGAGACTGCTAGTCTATGGCAACCTAAGTGTCTAGAATCATCTTTTAGAATGATAAGGGGGTTTATAGAGGATTTGTTAGGTTGTCACTTAAACTATGAATTTAGGAATGTATAAAATAGTAAAATTACAAGGAATGTAAAGGAAGGAGATCTAGATAGAGAGGGCTAGGGAGGCAACTTCACCACCTACAATATAAACATGCTAGATTATGATTCATTCGGGGGAAAACAACATAAATATATGGCTATGATAAGTAGTTACTCAAGGTTACTACATTACCTTTAAAGGATTCATGAAATCAATAAATAAGAACAATTTATCAAAGATTTTATATGCTCAACTACCTAAACTAAAGTGTAATTTTGGATATGTTCACTAAGCTAGAAATTGTCAAGTCATCAATCACATGATAAGAGCACATGAAACTAAGAATTAAGAATAAGCCATCAAAGGAAGAACCTAAGCTATGGCCTATCAAATCTCTCAACAACATGCCATTAAAACCATTCCAAAAATCTCATCCTCATTGTGACGGCCCAAGGTTTTTCAACCCTGTGCGTCAGTGATGAACCGAAAGATGACCCGATAACGGATCCGAATTGCGGAAGCAAAAGATGAAACGACATCCCTAGAGACACATCATGTCTCTAGGACACCAAAGAGACCCTCAATGAGATCACGGAACCTAAAGAAAACAAATGCGGAAACAAGATTTCAAAAATGGACAAAAAGGAATCCAAGGGTAAAATGGTCATTTCCATCATAAAAGTGAGTACTACTGAGCACACTGTTGGAAAGCTAATGAAAAATTAATGAATTTAGACTCAAGAATCACTTGATTCGGAGTCCGGACGGCAAAGATATCAAGTCTTGAAGTTGAAGGAAGAAAAACCCTATCCCAGTTCGAGCCAAAAACTAACACCCCTCCACTAAAACTTAAATAAATTAAGCTACCAAAGGAATTTGAAACTCTAATTGGTACCATTGGAAAGCTTATTTCGATGCGGACAGTTTAGACTCAAGAATGGACCAATTCGGAGTTAAAACGAGGAAGCTATGACAATTTGAAGTCAGAGGTGCAGTGTTGAACCAAGACACATAAACACACCTATGAACAGTACTTTGAGCGCTTGAACTAGGACTTCGAGCACTTGAATAGTACATGCCCGAGGCCAAAACTTTTTGCCCAAACTTCGAGCGCTCGAACTCCCATTTTAGAGCACTCGAACTCCTGTAGCTGCATCTGAAATGCAATTTTGAGGACTTTCTAGGCCTTTTTTGGAAAAAAGTTGTGAAGTAACCCCCCTTAAAATCATGTTTTCTGGTCAACCATGTCAAAACCAACATTTATTTTTCAAGTGAAATACCAAAAATTCCCTTGAGGTCTCATTTAGCAAAAATATGTAAATGAATGCTACTCTAAGTATTCATTTCTTTAAGAATGGTGTTGTGTGCCAAAGTGAACATGCACACATATGTAAAATGAGTAAATGCATGTGTTCCAATAGCTCATGGTCACATAACATGTCATATACAAAATACAACCTGTTAAACCTCGAATTCTAATCATTTCATAAGACAACTATGGGATTAAACTAGCATACATGTGATATAAATGTACATGGCACTTGGCCTTATGTTATGCATACAAAATAGACATCTTCAAGTGTTCTTAGATATACATTACACATCAAGGAAGCCATCTTAGCTTCTACAATACCATACATCCATGGTATACAAAATTAACATCCAAAAAGGAAGGCATGCTAAACAAGTGTATGTCAATATACAAAAATGCTTCAAATAACTCAAAATCTTCTAAGGATGATGAGCATCCAAGAACATGGTCTCTTTACCTGAAAAATAACCCAAACCACTAGGGTGAGTAATTAAGTTACTCGTAGGAGAAGCATATGCGTATACCCTAAAGTTTCAATATCATTCCAAGATTAATATAGACGAATACAAGGGAGCATTCCACTTAACGTCTATGTTCAAGGTGTGCTAAGGGATTATCTTAAGCTAACTTAAATGATTCTTAAACAACACATAACAATGTCAATGTACTTAACAACATCAATTCGCAATCAACCAAAAATTACAAGTTACAATTAAACATTGGTTGTCAACTTGAAATTTAATGCAAAATCACATAATGGAAAACTTGGACATCTCGTCTTGGACTAAACCAAGATCAATATGGTTATTCCGGGCATTAACGCGCTGGAAAGACCACCCTAGTGCGCACTGTCTCAATTGGGGAGAACTCATACCTCCCGCACTAAAGCCACACTTTAGCTATGTCACTTGTAACACAATGTCCCAAAAGAATCCAAAATATATCAAGTTCAAAACTTATATATCATAATTTAAGGCATATAAACCACATTCCATACACAAGTATCTTTGAAACCACACAAACCATATCCTAGGGTTCCAAATTTAGAATGGCATACTAAATGACAAGTTCTTAACATGATATAATGTGCAATATAATACCACAAACTCATCAATTTAAACCACGTCTCAACAATAAGCTTTATATACTAGATTACAACATTTATAGTATTAAGCTTCTAAAATAATTACAATCACCAATAGTAATCAACTTGAATGTAGAATTATCATCACAATAGTATAGTAATTCAAATCCATAAGAGTTATATACAACATCAATAATCCTACACAAGATACATAAACAATATACATGCTTAAATCAAATAAACCCTAAGTCAATCATAAGGATTTCCTATAATATGCAAGACTATCATATTAGAAGCATATACACAATATATATTAAACCCCAAAGGATTATAAAACACTTAAAATATAAACATACTACCACCCCTACCTCAATAGAGAATTGAATCTCTATAATCCAAGCAACCAAGCACTAAATGGAAAACAAGCTTAGGGTTAATGAAGAGGAGAATGAGAGGAAACTTTTACTAATTAAGGTTCTTAGTCTAAGATAAATGGAAGGGCACCAAAATTGAAGAAGAAAGCTATTAACCAAGCTTTTCTCCAATGGTGGGTAGGTTAGAACTTTGAAGAACTAAGGAAAATGAAGAGGATAAGTGAAAAATGGTGAGTGGAAGGGCTAGAGATCCTCCACTCACTATGTGCTCTTACACTACCTCACACACACACATAATGCAAGACTAGATCATGGCCTTACACTTGTCACTAATCCAATGCCTCTTCCAAGACTTAATCCTAAGCTTACACTTGTCAACAATCCAATGCCTCTTCCAAGACTTAATCCTAAGCTTACACTTGTCAACAATCCAATGGTTACATGTGCACCAATCTAAGGCCAACACATGGATGAATCTCCACCCACTAAATGTCAAGAGGTCATGGTGCCAAGTCTCTTCACCTAAATGCAAACAAATGGCTCAATGAGAGTGTGACACTTGTCACACTCCAAAAATTGCAAAATGGTCATTTTTCAAAATATCTTCTAAAATAAATTGCAAAAAGGTCTCCCAAACGAAAAATAATAATTTTGCATAGTTACACTAAAATCCCAAAAGTTATGAATAATTACACTAAAGTATGCATTCATGCCCTCTATGAAAAATAAAAGTAACTAGCATGTTTTTCAACAAAAGTGAAAATACCAATGTCATGGAAATTGAGTATCATGAATGCATACAAAACCGGAATCAAATCCGAACACCCGAAGTGAGGTTAAGCAAGGAAAAACGATAAACGAGTAAAAGACAAAATAAGAAAAAGGCGAAAAAAAGAAAATCACCAAAAATGAAAAAGGAGGAAAAGGTCCGGGTCATTACATTCATTGTCACCATAAAAATGTAAACCATACAACCATGAAAACATACATTCTAAGACAAGAAAGTAGATTCAATATGATCATTAAATCAAAATCCGTTTATTACATCAAGTAAAAGTTCTAGATTATGGAATCACCACAAGAGTACATTATTTTCCCCATAATAGAATCAAAATTAGAACATGCTTACAATGAGGGGTTCCATCACCTCCCTAGAGGGGGAGTTAGTTACCCATGGATGCCCTAAAAGAAGGAAGAAACTTCAGAGCTCCCTTCATTTTCGAGCTCCACCTTTCTAGCCACAAGAACTCTATCCTCTTCTCCCTTTTCTCTCTCCTAAAATCTTATAAGATATATGTGTTGATATCTAATCTCTTGGTTCCCCCCTCTTTTTGTAGACAATAATTCTACCAAACCCCCTCAAAATGAGGCTCAACTCCCCCCAAAAGACATCTCCAACCAACTCATAAAAGAGGGAAATCCGAAGTTAGAGGATTCAAGACATAAGTGGGCCAAAAATGTTCCTTCGAGCGCTCGAAGAAGAGGCTTCGAGCGCTCGAAGATGTTCGAAGTGATTCTGCCCGAATTTCAAGCGCTCGAAGGTCCTTCTTCGAGCGCTCGAAGATGCAACAGATTGCATTATTCACTTGTTTCACTCTGAGCTACTTTGGTAAAAAGGCCATAACTTTCTGCTCCGAACTCCAAATGATGAACCGTTTAATGATTTGAAAGGCTAATTCAAAGCTCTAAGTACTCCATATTTTAATGGAAGTCCAGTTCTCAAGTTTGTTGGGTCAAAGATGATGAGCAAAGTCAAACTCCACTACTGCCAGGCTGTAAACGTCAGCATTGCATACTTTGATATTCAAGAACTCATCAAAACATCATTTTTATTCCTTTTTGGCAAACAAACCTGAAAATAAATAAAACATGCAAATGAAGATAATCTACATAAAATAATCAAATAATGGACTTAACTAATGCAACTAAGGGCGCTTGAATATGCAATATTCGGCGCTTATCATCAACCTCTGAAAGGCCATGGTTAAACTAGTAATTGCATCTCTATTGCTAGAACCCATTGTATTGGACCATGTTTTTGACAGTTTAAACAGCCTTTTGCATAAGTCATACAATCTTTTCTCATTCCTGGCCAATAATATCCATATCAGCTTATCAACCACCTCATTTTTATGCCGGCTTGGTGAGCTCCACATATCCCTTCATGTACCTTGGCCATAATCTTCAAACCCTCAAACTTACTAATGCACTGAAATAACAAACCATAATCAGCTGATCTTTTATAAAGATCTCCAACCATAAGCACATAATCAACTGCACTTCTTTTTTTCCTTCGGTCGGCTTCTGGAGTTGGATGTTGCAAGAACAAGATGTAAAGGATTCACCAATCATCATCATCTAACTCGGCAACATCAGTGGCAAAGACTTCTTCCATAACTCAATTTCTTATTTTAGCCGATGGAAGAGATCGGCGTGTGATTTTCATTATCCTTTCCTTTATACCACTCGGCACCCTGACTCCTGAAGCAGTCTGTGCTAAATCATTAGTTATTTTATTCATGGCCCTCGGTTTGTATTCCAAAGTCACATTGTGAAATTGGTTGACCAATTGGGTTACCAACGAATGAAATAGTCTTAATTGCCAATTCAAACATCTAAAGTCTTCTGAGATTTGATTAATCACCAAACTTGAATCTCCTACAATATGGACGTCTTTAACTACCATTTCTAGCAGGATTTCCAAGTTGATAATTAATGCTTCATACTCGGCTTGATTATTTGAACACTTGAAATCCAAAAAGAAGGAAAACGAAATTTGATTCCCTGTTGGGGATATTATAACAATACCAGCTCCCGAGCCTTTACTGGTACTTGACCCATCAAACATTAAAGTCCATAGAGTTATGAATATGGATGCCGAGTCAAGCTCATCAAATACCTGCGACTCAATTTCAGGTGAGGGATGATCGGCAAGAAAATCTGCCAATGCACTTCCCTTAATTGCCTTTTATGGAACATATGCAAAGTTGAACTCCATTAATGCCAAAGCCCACTTGCCAGTCTGGCCTGTGATTAATTGCCTTGATAGCATATACTTTATAAGATCGGTTTGACAAATAATATAAACCAAAACAGGCAACATATAGACTCTTAATTTTATTGCTGCAAAATACAAAGCCAAACATAATTTCTAAATCGGTGTATATCTACGCTCGACTGAAGTTAAAACTTGGCTGAGAAAATATATTGCTTGTTCACTTCCTGTTTCATTCTCTTGTGCTAACATAGCTCCAATGGATTCTTCAACAGCCGATAAATATAACTTCATCGGCCATTTCTTCCTTAGTAGCATCATGACAGGAGGACTCAACAAGTATTTCTTAATCTGGTCAAATACCCTTTGATGTGTATCATCCCATTTGAATTCTTCTATCGGCTTCAACTTGAGTAGCGGGGAAAACACATGTAATTTTCCAGCTGTATTAGCAATAAATCTCCTAAGATAGTTCACTTGCCCAAGTAACCTCTGCAACTGTTTCTTGCTTCTCGGCGCACTGGCATCAATAATTGCCTTAGCTTTATTCCTATCGATCTCTATACCCCTTTGATGAACCAAGAAACCCAAAAAGTTTCCTGCCGATACTCCAAAGCCACACTTTATTGGATTCATTTTTAGCTTATGAGCCCTCATCCTCTTAAAGGATGCTTTGAGATAAACCAAGTGCTCCTTTTTTGTTGCTGATTTTACCACTACATCATCAATATACACCTCATAAACTTGCCAAACATATCATAAAAAATAGAATTCATGGCTCACTGATATGTGGCACCAGTATTCTTCAACCCAAAAGGCATTACCACCCATTCAAAAGTTCTAATTGATCCGAGACACCTAAAAGCTGTCTTTGGAGTATCCTCCTTGGCTATATAAATCTGATTATAGCCTGAGTGTCCATCCATAAAAGACATAATTTGGTGCTTTGCAGCCACATCAATCAGCTGATCGGTTATCGACATTGGATACTCATCTTTTGGAGTTGCTAGGTTTATGTTTCGGAAATCAACACATATATGTAATTTTCCAATCTTCTTAATAACAGGGACTACATTTGATAACCATTCAACATACCTTGTTGTTCGAATGAAACCAGCATTCAACAATCGTTCAATTTCCACCTTGACTTTGTCTATGACCTCTTGAGACATTCGACGAGGTGGCTGTTTATATAGCTTGTAGCTATCTTTAATGGGCAGCCGATGTTCCACCAGATCTCTGGATAAACCCGGTATTTCCCTATAATTCCAAGCAAAACTGTCACTATATTGCTTCAACATGCCGATAACCTCGGCTTATAATTCTAGTTCTAACAGTGCACTGATATAAATTAGTCTAGGCTCTACGTCAGTGCCTAAATTCACCTCCTTTAATGGATCCTGAGTTTCTGCTTTAAGATCATCGAGCTTAGCTGGTGCCAATTCCAAGTCTTCAATTGCATCCAACTTTTCATTATTGAACCGAACGATCTCAGTAAGATTAACTGATGGTCCTGGCTCTATTATTGCTTCTTTTTCTAGCCGTTTCTCGGCTATGTATGCTTGTAGCCTAATGCAAGCGGCCCTAAAGGCCTGCTGCCGAGCAGCTTCCCGTTCAAATTTCACTTCTATCAACAACTTCTTCAATTATAGCAAGCCAGGGGAGTTCTACCTTTGACCTGGAATTCTCTTGCTGCAACTCGCTGATTTCACGATCGACAAGACTTCTTCTCATAGTTGCCGAGGTTGGTCTTCCATCGGCTCCTGTTCCCACAAATCGAATAGGAACACATTCTCCGTCATACAAAATAGCATCTGCCGAGTACATTTTTGCCACAAATGGCTTATCGTTGGCATTCACTATTTTCACCTTATCTCCATCCCAAAAAATCAGCATCTGGTGTAATGATGATGGGATGAACATATTTGGATGAATCCAGTCAAGGCCAAATAACAAATTATAGGAAGCCCTGGATTCAATAATAAAGAATGCCGCAAAAGATGTCCTACCTCCAACTTCTACTTCTAAGGGAAGGATCCCTTTAGTGTTAGTAGAGCCTCCGTTGAAACCACAAATTGCTACATCAGTAGGAATAACATATTTCATACTCTTGCCGAGTTTCTTCAATGTATTTGCTGGAATAACAATCAGAACTGAGCCATTGTCTACAAAGACTCAATTAATAGGTTGACCTTCTATCCATACCTTAACATATAAAAGCCTGAGTTGTTGAGTCATTACTAGCAAAGGTTTTTCAAAAACTACTTTCTCTGCCGATTCTGAAGAAAGAATTGATAAATTCCGAATCGGCTGAGTTTCCTTCTCATTCTTCTCAGTATTTGCATTTGATGCAGATGGAGCCTGGAACATTGCTGGTAATACAAATGCCATGTTGCATAACATCTCATCTGGGAAACTGCCAAACTGAATTCTGTACTCATTGTTGCGTCTGGGCCACGTCGGCTAATGCTCCTCATCCGGTTCATCTTTATCTGGAATGCCGATTTCCTTGGCTTGCACTACTTTACTTCCTTCCTCAGCTTTCCTTTTTTCCTCAGCCCTTCTCATTTGTTCCCTACATTTCTGAGATCGAGTTAGGCCCTCATTCTGATATTGTTGAGCTTTAGGGAATTTTGGATGATTAACTCGAGTCCATCTATCTTCAGTTGAGTCTGTCCTTGGTTTCACAGTTTGTACTCTATATGAATCGGCTCCTTTCTGTACCCAAATTCTGACTAAACCGACGACTGCCTCTTAAAACTGGGATGCCGATTTTGGGGATGAAATCAGCTAGATATATCTACTTGCCGAGCTTGCTTTCCCGCTTTCAAATGGCTATTGCTTGGACCACCTTGCCGAGGCTCTTCCTCAGGCTTCAATGGGAAAATAAGCCTCTCAAGAATTCCTTTCTTCTTTGGTTGAACCTCCATTGGCACGTCTTCCTTTGGTTTTTGCTTTCCTTGGCAATTTGGGCAATAACCATAGTCAATCAAGGTTAATTGAGCCTCCCTTAATTGCTTCTGCAATTCTGCCATCTTTTCAGGTGTCGCAGTTGATGAAATGAACTCACCAGATATCTTTTCAACCTCCTGCCGATTCTCTCGCTTAGCTAAGCTTATCACATTTGTAGATGTGATTGTAGGAAAGGGATTTGTATCCACCTTCATGGTCTCTGAAGTTTTCTCTGGAAATTTTAAAGTACCTTCGTCAATAGCTTTCTGCAACACACCTTGTAGAATAGTACAATCATTAGTAGCATGGTTCCAAGAGTTATGATACTTACAATACTTTTTTCCTTTCAAGTCACTTGCCGATGGAATCTTATGCCCTTCAGGCAAAGATATCATTTTATCGGCCATTAAGTAATCAAAGATTTGATCTGTTTTCGACAAGTTGAAAGAATAACTTTTCCCGGTATCGGCAGGACCTTTCCTTGCTGCCGATGTTGATGTTGATGATGCATTTCCCCCCGTAGTCAGTTTAGGTTTAACCAACGCCTCACAAACGTATGGCATTTTAATATCGACTTCTGCAACATCAACTTCTAATTCATCTCCAACTTCTGCCTAGAATACCT